>NW_024386773.1:0-2400000 GCF_900408965.1 Simochromis diagramma
TTTGAGGATTGCTGAGCCTCCTAAAGAAAATATCCTGTCATGTCCTTTGTTTAAAAATATGCAAAATGTGAAGTTTTTTTTTTTTTAAACGTAAAACAACAAACGGTAAGACATTAAGAATCTCCTTATGAGTTTTTTGAATATCTAGATCATTGGTGTTTGGATAGTTTGAGGTCACATGGCGAACACTGAGGCTAAGGGTAGTAAGAAATACGACATGGCGCACATAGACGTGTTACCCATCTGAGAACACTAACATCTAAGATTAAGGTGTGAGGGTAATACATAACAGAACTAAAAGGAGTTGCTTGTCTCTAGATTGAGGGTTTAAAAAGAATTGAAAATAAACGGATTTGAACCGTTTGAGCATTATACAAAAAAATGTTCATGATTGGTTTCACATGATCTAAGGCAAGAGTGAGCGGAAATCTCAATGTTAAAGGTAACACACTTACTTGATTGTACGTTTACTAAGGAGCTAATGTAGATGCGCTAAAAGGGCACGCTGGCTGAAAAAGAACCACACGTTTGGAGAAACTGTGCTGTAACTTCTCATACTGTGAAGTTTTCTGACAAAAGTGAATTGAAAACTTATGCTGTACAGCTTACTAAGGGGTCCTTTGCTGGGCCATGTGCAATTACACAAAAGAACAAGTTAAATTTCACCATAACACTGACTGGAGAAAAGCCCAATTGGGATTCTAATTGAGATTACAACTGAAATCAGTGCTGTGATAGTTAGTTTAAGATCACAACCTGATTTAAAACACAGTCTAACATCAACATTCTTGCCCCTGAAAATAGGTCAGCATGGCCGAAAAATGTACTTTAAAATGAGATTTTCTTTTTGTTTCATTGGAACAGTAAAGTACCATAACAAAGAAATGAGTACACCTTTGTAGATATCACTGATATGGAGTTTTTCATGTTTTACATACAGACTTTCTCATTTAAAACCATGGTGACTTAAAAGTTTAGCAGCAAGACACTTGTTTCCTTTGTTCCATCAAACATTTCTTTCAGCAATCTGTGTTTATCAGAGCGATATGTGACTAATTTTTATTGAATCACCAGAAAGTACACAAATACAAGATTAAATATTTTATTTATTTATCAAAGATACATAATTACACATTGATACAATGAATAAGGTGTCTATAAAAATTACACATGGTGTAAGAAAAACATTATAACATACAAATAAGTGTTTTAAGATAATCTGACATACTTTAAAAGCATAAGAATAAAGTTTTTTTTTTTTAAAAAATCATGTTCTTGATGATCACATTACATGTATCACATTTTTAAAGCATAACGTAGGGTGTTCACAAAAACAGTTTTATGATTACTTTTTCCACAGTGCTTGTATGCTCTTGCAAAACTATGTACTTATCACCATATGACATAATAACTCACGATTATGCAAGACCAGCCATGAAATGTCCGTCGCTTCATTACAATCATTTGTCCCCGCTGCTGCCCTCAGACCCAGTCTTCTGTACTGTGGGGTAAATTGCTTTTTTGGTGGTTCATAAAAAATATCTCAAAAAGCGATGTTAGTGAGGGGACCAGAAACACTGGGTTGCAGAGCAGTTGGTAAGGACTTGTATATTTCTGGAGAGTCTGCAAAAGCTGTCTTGCTCGTGCTCCTGATTGGATATGTGGAGCCCGGCTCTGATATCTCACTGGTGGCAGCTAAAGGTAGGCATGCCTTGGAGGCGGAGTTGGTCTCGGGCGCAATCTTTCAAACGAGCCTCACGGCATTTCAGGCAACCTCAGGCCGGAAACAACATCCGGTCACTCGCGGTCAAAATCCACGCAGAGCTGGTGTTTCGCAGGGATCAGGTTAACACATCTGGGTCTAAAAATATAAAGAAAAACAAAAAGAGTTTTAAAACACGCAAACTAGCAAAATATCAAAGGAGCATAACATAACAATAACAAGATGATATGAGATACCTGATGAGGCCATGATAGGTGATGTAGACATGTAATGTATAAACTTTTACGGGAGTTAAAAGTGGAGCTTATATATATTTTAAAGTCTATTGTACGTGGGATAGGCTCCAGCGCACCGCGCGAGCCTGAAAAAAAGGATAAGTGGAGGCGAATGGATGGACGGATGGTGTAGCCTATTGTACGTGTTACAAACCATTGTGATAGTTTTTTTTTAAATGAAAGGATTGACAGAATGGTAAAAAGGAAAATGCAAAAATGTAGTTAGAGAGGAAGATTAACACTTACCGAATGATATGCGGATAAGGAAAGAGACGCAAGTTGCTGTTGAAATCGGCCGCTCCCTATGCGAACTCGCAAGCAGTCTGAGCGGTTCCAGTTGTTGATATGGCTGAAGGCAGGGGTCTTCTGGGAGCTCGGGGGTAGTCTTAACCTGAGCGGGAGATCATAAAAATCGGACCTGGAGCGGATTGGCTAACCGGGGTGCGAAGGGAGCGGTGCAATAGTTATGTGATTGGCAGCGGGGCGAAGTAAGGGGGGGAGTTGGTCTCCGGCGCAAATTTCGAACGAGGTAAGCAGCGCATTCGGGAGCAGAGCGGGGAGCGAACAAGCAGGAAAAAATTGTGCTCTGCAAGAAGTTGTGGATCGGAGATTAAGAGCGAGGTAGAACTTAGAGTGTGCGTTGAATTTTAGAGGTTGCTAGTAAGAGGGACGTTTTTGAAGAAAAAAGACTAAGGATTTTCCCTGTTATCGAATATAAGGTTTTGGGAATAGAGGGGTAGCTAACAAGTTATTCTAGGGATTTGGAGAAATCGCGAGAATTTTTTTTTTTTAAAGGAGTTTTGGCTTTGTTTGGCTGAGCATGAAGGGAGCCGCGGGGCGCTGAATTTGAGAAAAAAGACTAAGGATTTTTTCAGGATTTCCCCTGTTATCGAATATAAGGTTTTGGGAATAGAGGGGGTACCCTAACAAGTTATTGTAGGGTTTTGGAGAAAACGCGGAGGGTTTTTTAAGGAGTTTTCCCTGCTTATGTTTCTAAGGAGGGTTAGGGTTAGGGGATCGCGAGTTTTTTCTGAGTATGAGTTTTATTCTAAATCTACAAATGCATATAAATCGAAATAAAGTTTTCCCCCAAGGCATGCAGCATGTGTTTGTGGCCATACTGAACGTTACAAAAGCACAAGTTTAACTAAACAATTTTAATATGGTTTAATACATTTTTAAACACATGAGCACGGAGCCCGAGAGAGCACGGTCCGGAGACACGGGCGCGCCCCCGCGCGCCCAGACACACAGCCTCGGGCGCGCGCGGGCGCGCACACACACACACACTGACCCACCACCAGATGGCGTTTTTTGAGCATAAAAAAATAAAAAATATTTAATTGCTTAAAGAAATAAAAGAATGCTATTTTGATATATAAGAAACTTTCTAAATAATCAATTATATTTTTATGAATATCATATTTTTATGAATATCATATTTTTATGAATATCATATTTTTATGAATATCATATTTTTATTACTTCCTTAATTACTTCCTACTTCCGGAGCTCCGGAAGTAATTACTTCCGGAGCTCATGAATAATTCATGACCTGTCAGTTTGACAAGAGGGGTATAATATCACTCTCTTAGGTTATTCAGAACAAAACTATGCTTGGAGAAATCTTTCCCATCAGTTCAGACAACTCCTCCTCGGTAGCAGGTGGAATTTTTCTGAGGACGGCTTCTTTTACCTGTCACTACGGATGGTCTGTTTATTTTTTGATTGAGAGCCTTTTTTGGGGCAGCTGAAGAGGAGAAGTCCATCTTACGGCCAACCTCTGGCTGTATCTTGGTCATATTACCCAGCAAAACCCAGTATGCAGGTTCATCTGTAACAGTCCTTGTGCCACGGATCAACACTGTTGCTTCTACTTAAAACAAAAGAGCAGCGACATGGGTGCAGATCTCCACGACTCCGGCCATACAGATGCTGTGGGCATCTTCAACCTTCCCTGTGATGCTCACATTGACCCATGGCTGCAATTCAGTCTTTGAGAGTGCAGTTACTGAAACACACACAGACAAAGTTAATTTAAAGACAAGAACTTTAATGAGCCAATGCAGACACAAGTGTGTTTTATCTACTTTTAAATCCACTTACCATAAATATATCAAAGTGTTTAGAACGTTAGCACACACATGTAATTTTTTATCTTTTTATGTCACCATCTATAGAACGCTGCATGTAATATTCTAAATCTGTCTGTTCTTTTTTAAGAAACCCGCCTGCAAAATATGAACCTAAAGTATGTAATGCAAGGATGTAATCACTTTCAAGAGGGAGAAAGCATAAAGTTCGACTTTAAGTGACAATTATGGGCACCTAATATGATAAGGAGATTCTGCAGGTCATTAATCAATGTATAAAACTAAAATAAAATGTATTTTTAGTGACACAGCCAGGACATAAACACGGAAGCAAGATGTATAATTAGGATTATTTATAATAAATATGAATTAATTAGTGCAATTTCTTTAACCATAGAGAATAACTAAATGCTTCAGGACAATGTCACATCAATGCACTGAACTCACTATGTTATCCATCTAACAGAGCCTCCACATGTTCTCACTGTAATTTCCCCCTCATGAATTAATTTATGCTTGCACTAATCTGAATGTTCAGAGGGAAATCAAACGCATTTTAATCGCAGTACTCAAGCTGACTTTTTGTTTGAATGACGGCGAATTCACAACTTAAAAATAGCTAAATCTTGTACCCAGTCCTTGGTGGATGTGAGCCTCCAGAGATTTTTGCGAAATTGGTTCGCCGTGTATGCGCTGACTCCACAGAAGAGGGTAAATGGCCTGTATTTATATAGCGCTTTACTAGTCCCTAAGGACCCCAAAGTGCTTTACATATCCAGTCATCCACCCATTCACACACACATTCACACACTGGTGATGGCAAGCTACATTGTAGCCACAGCCACCCTGGGGCGCACTGACAGAGGCGAGGCTGCCGGACACTGGCGCCACCGGGCCCTCTGACCACCACCAGTAGGCAACGAGTGAAGTGTCTTGCCCAAGGACACAACGACCGAGACTGTCCAGCAACCTTCCGATTACAAGGCGAACTCCCAACTCTTGAGCGACAATCGCCGCAGGGTAAGAAAATATATCAGGCTAAGTCAATAGCGGTTGGTCTTCAGGGTTTCTACTCCACTGCTGTGTTCCATACGGGTCCACATTTCCAGTGCACGCTATTTTTTGCAAGTACCGTCTCTTTGCATCCGGACGCAATCTGTCTCTCTACGGTCATTTTTCTTTTTAGCTGCTTTTAAGTATGCTTCGTAGCAATCTTCCTTCCAACACAGTGTGTTTGCTTTGATTCATGGCCTGCTAAAATGGTGCCGCACTCCCACAATGCACTGCGGTGTGACGTCAACTCCAAAGCCCTATACCAGTTTTTAAATTGTGTTGATAGGCCACGTAAAACCAGCATCATGATAAACAATATATATGCGTGTTTTTCCTCAAAAGTTTTGTCACGTTTACTGTCTAAGGACAGCGCTAGCAAGCACTCTCTGCTTATGACCAAAAAAAAAAAAAAACAACCCCACCCCTTTCGTTTTGGTGGAAAAATGCACAATGTCGACCAATCAAAAAGTGATATGGCAACATGACATTTGGTTGTTTAGGAAGAGGGGAGAGTTTTAGGAGTGACGGCAAGAGAGAGAGAGAAAGACAGCAGAAAAAGAGAGAGAGCGAGTTTTGAGATGTGAGAGATTTGTGACGTTTAGCATGTTTGGAGTGTAAACATGTTTGTGGTTATTACAGTAAAAAATATAACTTTTTCTACTCGGATTTTATGTTTTTTGTCTGATTTTAGATCAATTGTGTTAATACAGTATATCAAAATGAAAACATAACTGTAAATTCAGACACGTGAGGTTGTGCTGAAAAGGATGATACCAAACAAGGCAAAGTAAATAGTTTTTAAAGGTGAAATGTAGAAGAAACACCAAAAGTAGTTAAAAATGGCCAATTATACCATGGACCCCAGAGGGTTAAACTTTTTTTTTAAAGTAACGCAATAGTTACTGTACAAGTAATTAATTACTTTTAGAATCTTGTAACTCAGGTACTAACTCAGTTACTTTTTTGAAGAAGTCACTAGTAACTATAATTAATTACTTGCCCAACACTGGTTACAGCACTTTCAGAAAGACATCTACTGTGATAAAGTCTATTCTCCACTGCTGTGTAAATGTAAATGTTATCAGGAAATGATCAGACAGGAGAGGGTTTTCAGGAAGCACTGTTAAATGTTCAGTTTCTATGCCATATGTTAAAACAAGATCTAGAGTGTGATTAAAGTGGTGTGTGGGTTCTCCCTCCAAGCAGCCACACGACGAGTCCATGTGACACTGAACTACTCACTTCCTTCATTGGCTGCTGATCTCACCCTCAGGATTATTCATCTGTTTGGCATCACACTTCTCTGGATTTTCATCGTCTCACCTCCCTTTCCTCCTGCCCACTGGCTCCTATTGCATCTGGATAACAGGTTGGATTTTGCTTGCTCCTGGACACTCATTCAGGTTTCCTCACTCACGTCTTCTCGCCTGCAAACTCAAGCCACTCTCTATTCCAGTGTTCCTCTTTACTGTCTCGACCACTAACAGATCTCTCCTTCCGTTGCAGTGTCTCTTCCCCCCTGAGACTCACGTGTCACATGACTGAACCAGGGCTCCTAAATTCACACCATGTCACTGTTAACTGTGTATATACACAATAAACTAGTGAAAAGCTATCCTTGCCTTTGCATTGTGTCTTGCAATTGGGTCCACGCTGCCTTCTACTACCTGGCCTTACATTAAAGATTCGCTGAACTGACCCACTGAACATCAAAGTGGGATGCATAGGGCCCATGAGCAAAACTAATTTTGAAGAATCAGATGTATGTGTTTTGTCTCTGTTTTGATTCTTATAACAATTCCTACACATTAAAGTGGCCTATTCTGAATGAAAACATCTGTTTGCTTTCAGTATGACTCACAGATGACCTTGATTGAACCTGGTTAGGTTGTTGGGTTTGTTTGTTTTTAATCTGTTGTTTGTGTCTTTGTAAAGACATTGTGCCTATGTGATCAATAAATGATGAAAAAGGAGGAATGTCATGGGAGATTCTGCTCTTCTGTGTGTTAAGCTGATCTGACTGAATGAAATGCTCCATAATGTCATGTTTTTGTTGTTTTCTCGTCTTTTAATACAAGAGATACCCAACTGTATACGCCATCTATTGTACAGAATGTTCTAACTGTATTTTGTGATTCGAGGACCTTCTTATCCCACTGACACATCTTCCATAGAGACAGCAGAGTCCGGGTGATGAGCTGAACAACTCATCCATAATTGGGGGTGAGGAGTTAAACAACTCCTTGGTGGCAAGGCCCCTAGGGTGGATGACGTTCGCCCTAAGTTTCTGAAAGCTCTTGATGTTGTAGGGTTGTCTTGGTTGAAACACTTTGACAATGTTGTGTGGAAATAAGGAGTGGTACCTTTTGGATTGGCAGACCAGGGTGGGGATTCCCATCTTTAAGAAGTGGGACTGGAGCAAGTGCTCCAGCTATAGGAGAATCATGCTCATCAGCCTTCCCAGGAAACTCTGTGCCAAGGTATTGGAAAGGAGAGTCCATCTGTTAGTCAAACCTCGGCTACAGGAGGAATAATGTGGTTTTAAGTATCTCTGGGTCTTGTTCATGTGTGAGGGGAGAGGGGAACGGGAGATCGACTGATGCATTGGTGCTGCGGTTGCAGTGATGTGCTGTACTGGTTCATTATGGTGAAGAGAGAGCTGAGCATAAAAGCAAAGCTCTCAATTTACCGGTCAAATCTGTCCCCACCCTCAGTTATGGTCATGAGCTTTAGGTAGTGACTGAAAGCACGAGATTGCAAATAGAAGTGGTGGAAATGAGCTTTCTCCTAAGGGTGGCTGGCCTCTCTCTTATAGATCAGGTGTGGAGTTTGGCCATCCATTAGGGGCTCTGAGTAGAACCACTAGTCCTCCACATCAAAAGGAGCCAGTTGAGGTGGTCTGGGCATCTGACAAGGATGCCTCCTGGTTGAGGTGTTCCAGGCATGCCCCACCAGGAGGCCCTGAGGCAGAACCAGGGCACGCTGGAGAGATTATATCTCTCAGCTGGCCAGGGATCACCTTGATGTTCCTCTGAACAAAGTAGAACAGGTGGCCAAGAGTAGTAATATACCTATAGCTTTTTTGCGCCCCCCCCCTCTCCACCCCCCCTTTCTGTTTCCCCCCTCCCCTATCCCCCTCCGCGTCCATGTGCGTGTGCACGTGCGCAAGAACGGACTTTTTGCAAGTGCATGTGGGTCCAGGGGTCATATGAGTTTACATGTGTTTAATAGCGTATTATTTAATGAAACCATTATGTGTTTTAATTAAACTCTTTTTAAAGGATTGTATAGGTCTCAGAGTTCTGTTATTTAGACATAGATGATTTAATTTAACTACTTTAGGGGTATTTTAACTAGTTAGGAGCATTTTGCTTTTTCTTTAGTGCTATTTAGGAGCAAATAGTTTCAAACAGAGGGCCGCAAATAACAGGTATCCCTTTAGAAATAAACAGTGATACTTCTAAAAACCGTGTATTCCCACACAGCATTTAATTTAGCTAGTTTAGGAAGATTTCACTTTTCTAATAGTTTCACAGGCTAATAGTTTTAAATAGAGCACCACAAATGTTAGATTTGTATTGTTGATTGTCATTTATGCTTAGAAACATTCAACCACATATGCTTAGAAGTGTATAATCATTTGTAGATTGAAAGAATGTCTCATCCTAGGAGGTCTGTAACAGCTCTGAGTAGCATGAAGGGGGAGGGCGTTCACTCCCTCTACAGAGTGTTCTGGCATAGATCACACACCTCCTAGGAGAGGTCGTATCTTCTCTTGCTGATATATGGTATAGCAAACACACGTATATCTGTTTAAGTATAAGAGTCTTTTGTTCAGATGGACCCGCTCCTGGCACCAGCGTTTGGGGAGTCTTCACAGGGTCACACCTTGATCTCACACACACACACACACACACACACACACACACACACACACACACACACACACACACACACACACACACACACACACACACACACAGTATTCTTTGTTCACATGTATACCTATGTAAGATGTCATATGTTAATGACCCTATGCATATTCATGTAACCACAATAAAAGGAGTGCTATGGGGAGCCTGGCTGAGAGTCTGACGGGGGCTAGGTGGTGGGACGACACTTGGCCCCAGCCAGGTTTCCCTCATGCATGAGTAAACCAGCCTGCTTGTGTCTTGCTTTGCAGTGTAACTATATTGTCTTTAACGTTCCAGCGGATAGGTACAAGCTACAAACCTATCATTAATTGGTCCTTCGAGAGCCGGATCCCTGGAGTCGACATTCACCGAGGGGAGAAGGGGCACGCGGAAAGACTGACGTCAGCCAGGAAGTTCCTGTGGATTCGCTGTCTGTCTTTTCTCCTCGATGGATGGCGATCGGCGGGATTCGAGGCTATACTACATGCTAAGCAACACCAAGTAAGTTTAAGTCTTTGCCGCTATGTGCAGCAAAGCACGCATCCACTGTGTGAGGTTGCGTTGAAAGTCTTTATCACTGTGTGCGATAAAGCACGTGCGTCCGGTGAGTGTCCGGTTTTGAAATCGCCCTGGGTGTGTGTCCCGAGCGTCCCTTCATTGGGTTTTGAAATCGCCCTGGGTGTGTGTCCCGAGCGTCCCTTCATTGGGTTTTGTCGCGCGAGTGGGTGAGCGTCCCACAACTGGGTCAGGGTCCCGAGCGGTCCGGTGTGAGTCCGGAGTAGGCCTATTTTGTGTTGTTGTCATTGTTGTCGACGTCGTCGTCGTTGTTGTTGTTGTTGTGTGAGTGTGTGCGGAGCAGAACACGTGGTCTGTGACACCGACTGTTGTTGTTATCATGGGTTTCTAAGCAACCAAGAGTGAGTCGGAGGGAGACAGACGTTTGTGCTGGACTTTGCTCCTGGCAGCACAAAGTATTTAAATAAAGATGAGAGAGAAGTTTTCAGAAAACACACCAGCCTTGAAGAGCGTGTGGAGAAGGCCAGCCCACATCAGCAGCACTTGAGATGTGCTCTGGTGAATGGCTTTCCCCCACCCCTTGCTGACACAAAATGTTTATTCTTTAGCTTGCCCTGATCGACAGCAGCCTGTGTGCCAGACCATAGATTTAATTGAGGTGGATAGTTGTTAAAAGTAATCTACATTAAGTTTGTGGTTGCTCAAATTTTGTAAAATGACATATGAGGTGAAGTGATATAGATAAATATTTAAACTAATGAAGTGCATAGAGGCACTTGACCTGTGTGAAAGACTGTCGTCTTATTATGAGCTATTGTTGAGATATAGGGCACACCTGTGAAAACAACTAATATGCTGAACCCTGTATGAAACATCTAAAGGTACATGATGGAGAAGCTGAATTGAATATGAAAGTGTAAGACTTTGCCACTGTGGGCAGAGCATGCAACTACTGTGTGATGTTGCGTTGCGTTTTTTTTCTTCTGAGCTGATGAGCAAGCTACACATTATCAGATCAAGAGCTGTCTGAGAACTACTCAAAGAGAGGGAAACAGAGCTATGAGTGTGCAGCGTTTCCGTGAGCAGTTTTCCTGCACCTTGACTCGTGTGTGTGTGTAGCATCAGCATCATGTTTTTGTTTATTTGTTTTGTTGGGTCGAAAATAATTAAATAAACTTGTGATCATGCTTATGGATTACCATGGCACATATCACCAGCCACGTGATTTATTTATGCAGATGAAAAAGTGAGTGTGAATGTGTTTGACATCACAGTGTTTCTGTGCGCTGTGTAAAAGAATTTATATTGTAGATGAAAAATAATAATAGGAAAAAGGTTTTGTGTTGATCAACCAAGAACAACTACAATCTTATTTTCTGCTTTTAAGAAAAGACTGTTCACAAAATCACAGAGAGAGAGAGAGATGTGTGTTGATTAAGCAGTGATGATAATAATGAACATGTCTTAGTTTGTCACTTTCAGGTGAAAAGCAGACCTGAATCAATTTTCCACATGCAGCAGTCGGAAGAAAGTTATAGTTTAACATCATTGGAAACATGCAGGCCAAGTTTCTGGCTGACTTATTTACAGCACCGTGTGTCTCTCAAACTCACAAGCAGCCCTCACTCCTCCCTGAAGACAAGGAATGCAGCTCCAAAGAGCAATAACATGGCAGATAAAGACAGCAGCAAAGTCCTGAGCAAAGAGTCCCAACAAGCAGCAGCAATGTGGACAAACAGCATCAGAGAAGAAGAGCAAACCCATCATCCTGACTGATCGGATGAATGGCACTGTGTCTACAACAAGCTGAAACTTCACTGTGCATGTGAAGAAAACGTTTGAGGAGAACTGAACAGTTGGAGTTTGACATTTGCCACCTGTGGAGTAAAATGGCAAGAAGAGACAGTGGAACACAGGACAAAGCTGAAGGAGAACTGCCGGGACTGTTGAAGTGGGAGAGGACAAAAGAGTGAGAGGACAACAGAGTGAGAGGAGTGGTGAGAACACAGAGGAATGCTGTTATTTAATGTGGGAAATCAAAATTTGGGTTAGCAAACCTGGGGAAAAGAAAACTGACTGCTTAAGTTGGAAAATTGTGAAGGAGTCTGAAACACTGCAAAAATAGAAACATGTACAAAATCACACACACAAGCACAACATGCATTAACCCTACTAACACTTCCAAACACAAGAGAGCTTATGAAGATTAGACAACATCTTAAGCGTGTGAGTCTGTTTATCATCTTATCCAAGTCACCTCGTGTGACGCAAAAACCAGTGGACTCATAGCACATTAGTTAAGAAGTGATCAAATAATAGCAGAGAAATGTGTAGGAAAGGCAGAGAACATGCTCTGTTGGATATGCAGCTCCACAGACATGCATTAAACCTGCCTAATAACACAAACACATGTAATGAAAATTAGCTTGTTATCTTTCATCAGTGTTAAAATAGTGTCAATTTAGCAGACACTTGTTATCAAATACTGAATTTATCCAATGCAAAAAATTGACTCTCCAGGTTGCAGGACAACAATTTAACTTTTGTGGGAAAAAGGATCCTGGTTTGACCAACCAGTGACCAGATAATAAATTTAGTTGTTAATATAGTAAATTGGGAGAAGCTTCCTGCTTGATTGATGCAGCACAAGTTTACTACTAAATTTACTGTATGAGGGAAATTTTCTTTTAGTGATAACATTTTGAACATGCATTTCTGTTGTCCTGTCATCCTAGTGGGTTAATAGCTGATTCAAATTAGTTGATCGTTCTTAGATTAATGAAAGGTGATTGAATTCTAGCACGAGTGAATGAGATGTGTTGGAGTTGTTGTGTGTTGAGTGGAGACTCTAAAACACTGAGTTTCCTGCTTTGATGTGCGAGTGAATCCTGTATTTAGATACACAACTCTGAATACGTCAGAACAAACTTTTTTTTTTTTTGTGAAGTGCATGACAACATGTCACATGTTTTATGATGAAGGGAAAAGGAAAACTGAATAAAATAGATCTGTGGCCTAAATGAGTGAAGAGCACAGACCTGGTGATTAAACTCATAAGTTAAAGGAGACATTAGGCTTATGTTGTGTGTTGTGCAGCTGATGGTTGGTTTGGAGTGAATCTAGCTGATGATTCTTCTCCTGTTGTGAAGTTGATGAGGAGTTTGTGTCATGACTTAACAAGGCCTTTTTATTTTGATACTTTCACAGTGCACTGAAAGTTTGGTTTGATAATCTCTGTTATTTTTCATTTTTATCTTTTGAACAGGCACTGATTTTGTTTGTCTATTTCTTTTCTTTAAGCAGATCTGCACGTCGGGAATTGAAAGTGCTTTACGACCTGTCAAGAGGGCCGTTGCGGGTGGGTTTCTCCACATTAAAATGGGCTCTGGAGAAAGCCACTTATTGGGACAAGTTCCTGGCCTAAAAAGGATTCAGCGATGTAATCCGATCTAAAGTTCTTTTTCTTTTTGAAATGACGTCATTTTGCTGAAAGTGGAAACTAAATGCGACAATTGGCTCCACTATCAGCAAAGAAAGAATGAATGCATGAATGAATGAATGAAAGAAAAAGAAAAAAAAAAAACTGACTGACTGGTAAAAGCTGACAGGACTTGACCACGACTCAAGTTTAACCTCCACCTAGACGGGACAAAAGGGTGGATGAATTTATGTGTTTTTGTTACAGGAGCAGAAAGATGACAGCAACATTCGAGGTTGCATGACGATTTAACCTTTTAAATGCCATTTTCTCTGTCTGTGAATTTACTATGTGTGTGTGTCATTCACTACCTTGTGTTGCTCACAGAGATTACTGTGAGAAAGTGTACACACCTGCGCAGCGCTAACGTTTACATTTCTTTTTACAGCAGATGGTTAATCATGTGTTTGATCATGTGATTTATAAGAGGATTAGTTAATGTTTTCCTACTACAGGATTTCTGGGTTTATATGTGAATGACATTCTTTCCACAGCTAGGGATGGCTAATTTTATGGTGTTTTTATGGCACCTCTGGAATGTGGATGGCTGCCGCCTGCCCACCAGGATAATCAATGTGTGTTGCTAATGTTTGTTTTTCTGAGACTGCATGTAGAAGATTCAGCTGAAGCGGACAAGTGACATGAGAAAAATATATAAGGGATTGTTTATGGAATACTTGAAGATGGGCTATTGAGCTCATAGTAATATATGAGTGGAGTGACTTTGCTTAAGAGCAGTCACTGATTACGTTAATGTTGCCTGAGTACATGGGATGATCCATGTCTGAGGCGACTTATGAAAATAATTGTAGTTTACTGATTTGAGAAAACCTGCACATGACACTTGTCTTGCTGATGTTGAATGCTTATTGTTCTTATGATACAATTATTTATAAGTGTGAAGTTTGATTTCACTTCCAGATTTTGCTTTCCAGGCCATGATGGTGTGTATGCAGGCTCCTGGGAGAGCCAGGTGTTAAGCAAACTTAATATGCAAGACACACTAACATCTTTTATTGCAGGGTTACGGAGCTACTCCAGCGGAGATGCCCTGATGTTGCCTGGGACATGATCTAGCTATTCTTTTTCTTTAAGACAGGGATCCAGGTTTGATGAGTTGACTCGTGGGAGTGTCCAAGAGTCAAGAGGAGGGGTCCAGGAATTAACATTAAACAATGTTTTCTATTATTGTTGCAGTGATTTGTGTGATTAGCCGTTTATTTACAGGTATTAAACCTATGCAAGTGGTGCATCCATGTTCAGATGAGGCTTTGATGGCCTATAAGTGAAGTTCACTGAACTAAAGAATGTGGTTTGATGATTGTTGACATGCTCTCCAAATAGAAGTTTTTCCTCCTAGCAAGGAAATACAGGTGCAGCAGTGAGAAGCAAGAACCATTCCAGGCATAGCTGACAGCCCAGGCAGTGGTTGAGGTCAAAGGTCGAGCTGGTTGGGGCCCATCATGAGATCAGACTTTGGAGCCACAGCAAGGACCATGAAACTGCGTTGGAATGAGAGCTGTGCCACGGGGGGTTTCCAGAGGCCAACAGAGGAGATTGTGGACAACAGACGGGCACCTGAAGGATGAGGGGAGCGTGCCAAGCTCCATCGACAACGCAGAGGGAGTCTAAGGATGACATCATGATTCTGTGAAAAGCACAGGAACCAGAAGCTATGGTGGTGATAACAGCAGTTTCCTATGAGGTCTGCAGCTCTGGAAATAGCTGAGACCCATGTTGACAAACAACAAAACCAACTGGTATGTTTGAATGTTTATTCTACATACATTTGGACTCTGGTCCTATGGACGATGATGGAAACAACTGGAAGAGACATTCATGACGCCCTGCAGAACTTAAACCACTCTGCAGAGAGACATGTGATTTGCACACCCGGAGGAAGCATCACCAAGCTGAGATGTTTTTGAAAATGTTACTTTTTATTTTCACTATTAAATTAACAATTTCTTTGTTTGCTTGTAGGATGCAGGTTGCCATTGGATGAGATTAATGAGGAATGGGATAACTGCTGATACATTTGTTAAACTGTGTACTTTTACAGTAATTTAGGGTAATTTGACATATGCTGAGTATAAAAATGTTTGCATTAAAACTGTCAGTCATGAGGTATTCATAACTGGGAATTTTTCTAGCATAAAGGTCAATAAGGGGGGAAATGTTAGATTTGTATTGTTGATTGTCATTTATGCTTAGAAACATTCAACCACATATGCTTAGAAGTGTATAATCATTTGTAGATTGAAAGAATGTCTCATCCTAGGAGGTCTGTAACAGCTCTGAGTAGCATGAAGGGGGAGGGCGTTCACTCCCTCTACAGAGTGTTCTGGCATAGATCACACACCTCCTAGGAGAGGTCGTATCTTCTCTTGCTGATATATGGTATAGCAAACACACGTATATCTGTTTAAGTATAAGAGTCTTTTGTTCAGATGGACCCGCTCCTGGCACCAGCGTTTGGGGAGTCTTCACAGGGTCACACCTTGATCTCACACACACACACACACACACACACACACACACACACACACACACACACACACACACACACACACACACACACACACACACACAGTATTCTTTGTTCACATGTATACCTATGTAAGATGTCATATGTTAATGACCCTATGCATATTCATGTAACCACAATAAAAGGAGTGCTATGGGGAGCCTGGCTGAGAGTCTGACGGGGGCTAGGTGGTGGGACGACACTTGGCCCCAGCCAGGTTTCCCTCATGCATGAGTAAACCAGCCTGCTTGTGTCTTGCTTTGCAGTGTAACTATATTGTCTTTAACGTTCCAGCGGATAGGTACAAGCTACAAACCTATCAACAAACAACATGTATTCTTTTAGAAATAAACTGTGATACTTCTAAAAAACACATATTCACACCTAGCCACACTCTGTAACAGTTAGACAGAGGGGGTTGCAGTTAGGCTCCCAACAGTCTGCAAAAGAAGTCATGAAGCAACAAAAGAGGCTCCCTTATCAAGAGTATCCCAGCACCCATCCCAACTATAGTTCCATACATTCCACATTTTTTAATTACAAACAAACAAACAGTTAATTCCATTATCTTATCTTATCATGTCAGAGGCCAACAGAAACCATGTCCAACAGAGTCTCCAAAGGCTTTCCACCTTTCTTCCTTACATCGTGCTCTTTTATCTCTACATCTCAGACGTCAACTGAAAGTAGCCCCACCTATATAAAAACACCCTAATCAGACACCTTGTATTCTTCCACACTACTTCACAACGGCCCTTGAGAGCATAACACTTCGTTCATCAGCGCGGTCAGCAAACCTAACAGCGTTCTTTTTAACATGGACAACATATATGGTAAGTAAAACAAGACTATTAATGGATTCTTAAATGTATACCCCAGTATATCATAAAATATTCAAACTGTTTTCTTTTTCTAAACAAAAGCCTGATTTTTAGGAGATCGGCACAACGGGGCACCACACGTTTCACTTACAGAAGGTCTGTGTTTCTTCTTTTTTAAAAACAGTCATCAGTTCACAAAAAACAGTCATCAGTTCACACAAAACAGTCTGTGCCTCATTGTTTTAGAAGCAATCTTACCTGTTTCTCACATAGTAACATTTAAATGTATATTTCTCTTTGTTTCTACAGGATCACAAAGCTATATTGGGCAAACTACACCTCTAAAAAACACAAGGTAAATATGGTGTTACACATGTTTTAAATATATGCGTGTTTGTTTAAACCTTGTATTAACTGGGCTTATCCCCTGGGCACAGGGTCAATAAGTTGTCCAGAAAAACCTACAGAAGCGGGTGCAATAAGACCAAGCCATACGCTAGGTATGTATACAAGGCTCTATACATGACACTCAATTTAAAGGAAAAAAGGTTTTAAATATTTACAAATGTTCTAATACACCAGGCCTGAGACAGAGTACGCAGCGTGTCAAGAACCGGGGCCATCCGGAATAACGCAGAACAATGTGTGAGTATAGGCATAAATAAATCAAAAGAGCCAAACACATCCTGTTTTTAAAATGATACACCATGTATATATATATTTGTTTCTAACACCCTTCTATCTCCACAGTGATCACACAACCCCTTACCACTATGGACCCCATGAAGACCCCTTGATGTTTTTGGAATATTTACGCGATATCGAACTCCCCGAACAACAACAACCAGAAAACCCACAACCTTTGTGCAACAACAGTGACTCGGAAGCAATCTTCATCACAGGACCACACATACCAGCGAGTGAGTGTCTGCCTAGTGATTTCAGCGATGTTTTTGAGTACGGTCTATCAGATTTTAATATAAATGACATTCCCACCATGCCTGAATGTCTCAGAAACAACAACAGTGATTCAGACATTGGTTTTGAAGAAGAAGGTTGCATAACAGACTCGCAAATATCACAGGCATATGACGCATACTTAAATGCAGCAGCAAACACCTCTACTTTTGAACAGAGCCATTATGATTCAAAAAATGATATATTATCTTTGATAGATGCTAAACTCAGTCAACATCAACAAACAGTACAGAGGGATGTTCAAGAAATAGCAGCTAAACTTAACCAACATAAACAAGCAGTACAAGTGAACTTGCAAGAAATAGTGGCTATAGTCAACCAACATCAAGGAGCCATACCGGGGAACTTGCAAGAAATAGCAGGAGTTTTAACTAGTATCCACCAGACAATAAACAATACCTCGGGTGTATTACATCTCATAAATACCACAATTCTAAATAGGTGACTTTTAAAATCCACACCATGGATCCACCCCGTAAATTATTCAAACACAATGTGGGCGACTGTGGCTCAGGGGGTTGGGAATCGCATCTGTAACCGGAAGGTCGCCGGTTCGATCCCCGGGCTCTCTGTCCTGGTCGTTGTGTCCGTGGGCAAGACACTTTACCCTACTTGCCTACTGGTGTTGACCAGAGGGGCCGATGGCGCGATATGGCAGCCTCGCTTCTGTCAGTCTGCCCCAGGGCAGCTGTGGCTACAACTGTAGCTGCTTCCACCAGTGTGTGAATGTGAGAGTGAATGAATAGTGGCATTGTAAAGCGCTTTGGGTGCCTTGAAAAGCGCTATATAAATCCAATCCATTATTATTATGGTACCTCCAATTGAGCTAAATGATTTGAATTTGACGCTTTTAACCAGGCGGCTTTTGTTGCTTCATTACTTCTTTTGCAGACTGTTGGGAGCCTAACTGCAACCCCCTCTGTCTAACTGTTACAGAGTGTGGCTAGGTGTGAATATGTGTTTTTTAGAAGTATCACAGTTTATTTCTAAAAGAATACATGTTGTTTGTGGTGCTCTATTTAAAACTATTGGCCTGTTTTCATACAATAAAAACATCGAAACCATAATATTATCTCTAGATGCAGAAAAAGCATTTGATAGAGTTAACTGGAAATTTTTATTCGCAACTTTACACAAATTTGGTTTTGGAAACTCTTTCATAAACTGGATAAGAATATTATACAATTCCCCAACAGCTCGTATCAGAACAAATGACCAGACATCCTCCAGCTTCTGTCTCCTGAGGGGCACCAGACAGGGATGCCCACTCTCCCCTTCACTTTTTGCAATTTTTATCGAACCTCTAGCAGCAGCATTTAGACAGGCTACAACAATTAAGGGCATAAAATGTAAGAACATAGAACATAAAATCAGTCTCTATGCGGATGATGTGTTGCTTTTTCTGCAAAACACACAAACCAACCTCTCTGAGGTAATTACTCTAATAAACTGGTTTTCAAGAGTTTCAGATTATTCAATTAACTGGCCAAAATCTACAGTTCTCCCCATTAACTGCTCCTTCCATAATTCTTCCTCTGCCCCACTGCAATCCGGAAATATTAAATATTTAGGTATTAATGTTTCTCCTAAGCTTTCAGACTTAACTAAATTAAACCACATCCCACTTCTAAAGAAAGTAGAAGGCGATCTGACTAGATGGAAATCTTTACCCATATCACTCATGGGAAGGGTCGCCACTATAAAAATGATGATTTTGCCAAAAATAAATTACTTATTTTTGATGATCCCTAACAAACCATCACAAGATTGGTTCAGATCTCTGGATTCATATATTTCCAAATTCCTTTGGAAAGATAAACCCCCGCGTATCAGCTTAAAAACGCTACAAAGAACCAAGGATAGAGGAGGATTAGATCTGCCTAATTTTCAACAATACTTCTTAGCCAACAGGCTTCAGTTCATCTCAGAATGGTCAAAACATACCTTCTTAGATGAGCCCTGGCTAGATGTTGAACAGGCACTATGCAAGGATCTAGAGATTTCAGACCTACCATTTATTAGCTCAAACATCAAAAGACATGAATGCTTTAAAAGTATCAACATCAGCTTCTCTCTGACAGCATGGTGGGAGTTTCTAAAAATAACGGAGTCTTCATTAATCCCATGTAAACGTACACCTATCTGGAACAACCCTGACATATTACAAAACAATAACATGATTAATTTCCCAGAATGGAGTTGTAAAGGAATTAAATACTTAGAACATATATTAGAGGGAACAGAATTTATTCCATTTGACAGACTAGTTGCACAATATGGGATCAACAAGAAAAGATTTTTAGAATATCAACAAATTAAATCCATAGTAAAAAAGAAATTTAACCTCAGTCAAGTTGAATTACAAACACCACCAAGTGCGGCACATTTCCTTACTCTTAAATCCCCCAAATTATTATCTAAAATATACAGAACACTTTCTAAATTAGATGAATCAATATCCCTTCCTATTGCAAAGTGGGAAGCAGATTTATCAGTCAGCTTAGACCAAAACTTCTGGTCTCAGGTATGCTTAAAAACCTTTAAATTGATTAAAAATCCCAGTCTGCAATTAATACAATACAAAATACTACATAGAGTGCACTATACAGGTCATCGGATGTTCAAGATGGGCTTTACATCTTCCAACAACTGCTCACACTGTCAAGGCAATACACCAGACAATTACACTCACGCTCTTTGGTTCTGTCCACCAGTGCAGAAGTTTTGGCGCGAGATATGTGAAGACTTATCAAAGTGTCTGAAATGTAACATTCCAACTTCCCCCTTAGTGTGTTTGTTAGGCAGCTTAGATAATGTCACTTCAGAAAAGAATATAGCCCATATGGTTTTCACTGCCCTATGCATAGCCAAGAAAACTGTCCTCATGAACTGGAAAAATAAAAACAATCTTAATTCTAACCAATATAGAAATTATCTATTAGATTACATTAGTCTTGATACAGCCTCTGCCACCACATCAGATCAATTGCTCTGGGCTCCTTTGATCAGCTTCATCACCTAGTGGGGGTGGGGGGTCATAGTTTGGTCCCGCCTTCACTGTTGTGATTGGTGTGGCGGTAGGGACAGGCTTAGGGCGTCGGGGGGTTCCCCGGAGGCATCTTCCTTGGGGGGCTCAACCCGGGGTAGCGGTCATGTCCGGGTGGGGGCTCTTTTGGCTCTCGGGTGACTGTTTCCTCGTGGCTGCGTGCAGCGGGGCTAGGGGAGGGTCTGTGCTGACGGACGTGGGTTACTGACCTGGTAGCCTGTCTGCCCCTGGGTGGGTCCGGGATGGGCGTGAGGTTCTGGGGGCGCTCCGTCTCTGGGCTGGGGCCCGGGCCGGGCCTCGGGGCCTTGGGTCCTGGTTTGTGTGTCGCCGGGGTTGTGGGCGGGTGGGTGCATGGGGGCCCATCCCTGGTGCGGGGTGCCGCCGGTGCGTCGAGCCGCCTGGGGGGCTCTTCAACTGGTGGGGGAGATTGTCACACCTTGCAGGAGCTTTCCTCTCCTCAGGAACTCTCTGCAGGAGGGGGAGACACAGGAGAGGTGGAGGAAGATCTCAGCCTGGGCGTCTATTGTCTCATGTAGTCTGGAAGATGAATGGATGGTGGGGTGGGTGCAGTTTTCTCTGTGGTGGGGTTGGGTGGACTGTCCCGGGCTCTGTGGGGCCGGGGGGCGCTGCTGCGCTGGGCCCCGGTCTGGATGGGCCTGGGCCCCCTTTCCCTGGCGGGTCGCGGAGTATGGGAGTGCCTACTGGGGTCAGCGGGGGAGCTGGCCCCAGGGAGGGGTCACCTGCCCCTCCCTTCCTTCCCTCCCCATCTCCAGCTGCCTCCCTCTTCCCGCTCCACCACAACCACCCACACATGTAGGGCCTTGGAGTAGGGGTATGTCACCAGGGTGCAGAGGAGGCTACCCCCCCGTCCCCTTCTGGCTGCCTCTGCCTCAATTTTATCCCACAACTTAGACATTCACATTACTCACACTCTCATTACGCATACATATAGGATCTTGGGGGTGGGCACGATACACGGAGTCAGAATTACCATCAGGGTGTACACCCCACCCCTGGCGTCGTTGCCCACCTCTCAATTTTGAATACACGTAGACATTGAGGGCTAGCAGGAGGGACTATGCGCTTACCTGCTGCTCTCTGGCAGGTAGCTCCATGCCCTCCTGGGTTTTAATTGCACCTTAGAACACACATGCATCAACACTACAATGAGCGGGTGGAGGGAGGTTTGGAGTCTTCTCTCACCCCCGTTCTCTGCGGCCTGCTGGAGCGGGGGGGCTAGGAGGAGGAGTTGGCCGTCCGACTGCGGTCTGGAGTGTGGGGCCTCCCTGCTGCTGCGGAGTCGGGGCGGTCTGCCTCTCCCCACCGCAGGGAAAAGGGTAACACCACCTGGGTCTGGGTGCAGTTCCCCCCTCCAGGGGCAAGGGTACCTAGACCCGGTTCGTAGAGTACGCTTGGGGAGTGTGACCGTGTGTACAGCGTCTCTTTATGTCTGTCTCCATGTTGGTTGAGTGTGGAATAAGTGCATATGAGAGCATGAGGGTGGGAATGGATGTTTGTGTCTGTGTGTGCCTGTATGTCTGTGTCTATATGTCAGGTTGGGTATCAGACGCTACCTCTCTGGGGACATCTCAGGCCCTCCAAGGTTTGGAGGCCTATCTCCACCCACCACCACTTCCCCTGCCAGTGGCGGACTCCCTCAGGTGTCGGTGCGTTGGTGGTTCTTTGTGTCTGGGGGTGGGCGTCCGGGTACACACCGGCTCACTCCTTGGCGGCCGCTTATCGGGGCCTGGAGCCTGGGGCTCGCTCGGGCCACTCCGGAGGTGGGGTGCCCCCGGCCTCTCGGCCTGGGGCTCGGTCACTCAGGCACAGCTGGCTGCCGGCGGAGCTCACGGGCGCGTCACTGCAACTCCCCCTGGCTTCTGCTCCGCGGCTGCTGAGTGAGCCCTCATCTGGGACTCTCCTCAGCTCTTACTGGGACAGTGGCGCGGCTGCCCCTCTGTTGGTCTTCCTTGGTCTCTTGTGTTCTGGGGGCCTCTGGATGTCTGGAGTCTTGATCTCCTCCATACCTGCTTCATGCCCTGGAGGACGGGGCTGTGGCTCCCCACACTCCCTAGCAGATCGTTACATGGAGAAACCTTTGGAATGCAAGCATGCTGATCCACACAGGTATGCACACAGGTGTACACACGGGTATTCACAGACGCGGACTACAGCTTTCTTGGCTGCTGCCTCAAAGCACATTGTGCGCTGTCTATCTTGTGTGCTGCACAATATCGTTTATTATTTAGTATCTACTGATATCTACTGCTAACTAGTTTATTGTGATGGTGCCGTTTTTTTTATTTATTATGTTGCTCTTTGTTGTTTGCTTTCTCTTCTGTTTTTTTTCTCCATACAGGTGACCCAGGAGTTTTGTTCTTTTTTTTTTTTTCTTTTTTCTTTCTTCCCCCCCTTCTCACCGTCTCTTCTCCCATTTGGTTTTCTTTCTCTCCCTCTCTTTCTTTCATTCTTTCTCCCTGTCCTATCCTCCAGTCATGTCTGTCCCGTTTGTAGCAACTGAAAATAAAATAAATTCATAATTATAATAAAGGTCAATCAAATGGACCAATATGGCAAGGCCATGACGATCCACTTGGTAAAATAAATCCGCTTGGCATCTTTCTTGGCCTTAAGACAACAATTCTGATGGCTATAGATCCAAACGGGACACACAAAAAAAATAAAAATAAAATAAAACTATTGGCCTGTGAAACTTTTAGAAAAGTGAAATGCCCCTAAAGTAGTTAAATAATCTATGTGTAATCATCGAGTCTAACTGTTGCAGACTAGTAGATAATTATAAGACTAGTTGCATTAAAGCCACATTGGGGTTGATACAGCATTAGTGTGAATATGTGTTTTTTAGAAGTATCACAGTTTATTTCTAAAAGAATACATGTTGTTTGTGGTGCTCTATTTAAAACTATTAGCCTGTGAAACTATTAGAAAAGTGAAATCTTCCTAAACTAGCTAAATTAAATGCTGTGTGGGAATACACGGTTTTTAGAAGTATCACTGTTTATTTCTAAAGGGATACCTGTTATTTGCGGCCCTCTGTTTGAAACTATTTGCTCCTAAATAGCACTAAAGAAAAAGCAAAATGCTCCTAACTAGTTAAAATACCCCTAAAGTAGTTAAATTAAATCATCTATGTCTAAATAACAGAACTCTGAGACCTATACAATCCTTTAAAAAGAGTTTAATTAAAACACATAATGGTTTCATTAAATAATACGCTATTAAACACATGTAAACTCATATGACCCCTGGACCCACATGCACTTGCAAAAAGTCCGTTCTTGCGCACGTGCACACGCACATGGACGCGGAGGGGGATAGGGGAGGGGGGAAACAGAAAGGGGGGGTGGAGAGGGGGGGGGGCGCAAAAAAGCTATAGGTATATTACTACTCTTGGCCACCTGTTCTACTTTGTTCAGAGGAACATCAAGGTGATCCCTGGCCAGCTGAGAGATATAATCTCTCCAGCGTGCCCTGGTTCTGCCTCAGGGCCTCCTGGTGGGGCATGCCTGGAACACCTCAACCAGGAGGCATCCTTGTCAGATGCCCAGACCACCTCAACTGGCTCCTTTTGATGTGGAGGACTAGTGGTTCTACTCAGAGCCCCTAATGGATGGCCAAACTCCACACCTGATCTATAAGAAAGAGGCCAGCCACCCTTAGGAGAAAGCTCATTTCCACCACTTCTATTTGCAATCTCGTGCTTTCAGTCACTACCTAAAGCTCATGACCATAACTGAGGGTGGGGACAGATTTGACCAGTAAATTGAGAGCTTTGCTTTTATGCTCAGCTCTCTCTTCACCATAATGAACCAGTACAGCACATCACTGCAACCGCAGCACCAATGCATCAGTCGATCTCCCGTTCCCCTCTCCCCTCACACATGAACAAGACCCAGAGATACTTAAAACCACATTATTCCTCCTGTAGCCGAGGTTTGACTAACAGATGGACTCTCCTTTCCAATACCTTGGCACAGAGTTTCCTGGGAAGGCTGATGAGCATGATTCTCCTATAGCTGGAGCACTTGCTCCAGTCCCACTTCTTAAAGATGGGAATCCCCACCCTGGTCTGCCAATCCAAAAGGTACCACTCCTTATTTCCACACAACATTGTCAAAGTGTTTCAACCAAGACAACCCTACAACATCAAGAGCTTTCAGAAACTTAGGGCGAACGTCATCCACCCTAGGGGCCTTGCCACCAAGGAGTTGTTTAACTCCTCACCCCCAATTATGGATGAGTTGTTCAGCTCATCACCCGGACTCTGCTGTCTCTATGGAAGATGTGTCAGTGGGATAAGAAGGTCCTCGAATCACAAAATACAGTTAGAACATTCTGTACAATAGATGGCGTATACAGTTGGGTATCTCTTGTATTAAAAGACGAGAAAACAACAAAAACATGACATTATGGAGCATTTCATTCAGTCAGATCAGCTTAACACACAGAAGAGCAGAATCTCCCATGACATTCCTCCTTTTTCATCATTTATTGATCACATAGGCACAATGTCTTTACAAAGACACAAACAACAGATTAAAAACAAACAAACCCAACAACCTAACCAGGTTCAATCAAGGTCATCTGTGAGTCATACTGAAAGCAAACAGATGTTTTCATTCAGAATAGGCCACTTTAATGTGTAGGAATTGTTATAAGAATCAAAACAGAGACAAAACACATACATCTGATTCTTCAAAATTAGTTTTGCTCATGGGCCCTATGCATCCCACTTTGATGTTCAGTGGGTCAGTTCAGCGAATCTTTAATGTAAGGCCAGGTAGTAGAAGGCAGCGTGGACCCAATTGCAAGACACAATGCAAAGGCAAGGATAGCTTTTCACTAGTTTATTGTGTATATACACAGTTAACAGTGACATGGTGTGAATTTAGGAGCCCTGGTTCAGTCATGTGACACGTGAGTCTCAGGGGGGAAGAGACACTGCAACGGAAGGAGAGATCTGTTAGTGGTCGAGACAGTAAAGAGGAACACTGGAATAGAGAGTGGCTTGAGTTTGCAGGCGAGAAGACGTGAGTGAGGAAACCTGAATGAGTGTCCAGGAGCAAGCAAAATCCAACCTGTTATCCAGATGCAATAGGAGCCAGTGGGCAGGAGGAAAGGGAGGTGAGACGATGAAAATCCAGAGAAGTGTGATGCCAAACAGATGAATAATCCTGAGGGTGAGATCAGCAGCCAATGAAGGAAGTGAGTAGTTCAGTGTCACATGGACTCGTCGTGTGGCTGCTTGGAGGGAGAACCCACACACCACTTTAATCACACTCTAGATCTTGTTTTAACATATGGCATAGAAACTGAACATTTAACAGTGCTTCCTGAAAACCCTCTCCTGTCTGATCATTTCCTGATAACATTTACATTTACACAGCAGTGGAGAATAGACTTTATCACAGTAGATGTCTTTCTGAAAGTGCTGTAACCAGTGTTGGGCAAGTAATTAATTATAGTTACTAGTGACTTCTTCAAAAAAGTAACTGAGTTAGTACCTGAGTTACAAGATTCTAAAAGTAATTTGCCTTGTTGCCACCTCACAACAGTGATATAGTATGATGCGATCCCATATTAGATTCTTGATGAATGTGTGTTGTTGTTATTCAGCCTGGTTCAATGTGCCCCTTTTTAACTTTGAGCTCTAAAAGTAAAAACTATTTGCTCCTAAATAGCACTAAAGAAAAAGCAAAATGCTCCTAACTAGTTAAAATACCCCTAAAGTAGTTAAATTAAATCATCTATGTCTAAATAACAGAACTCTGAGACCTATACAATCCTTTAAAAAGAGTTTAATTAAAACACATAATGGTTTCATTAAATAATACGCTATTAAACACATGTAAACTCATATGACCCCTGGACCCACATGCACTTGCAAAAAGTCCGTTCTCGCGCACGTGCACATGCACATGGACGCGGAGGGGGATAGGGGAGGGGGGGGAAACAGAAAGGGGGGGGTGGAGGGGGGGTGGGGAGAGAGGGGTGGAGGGGGCGCAAAAAAGCTATAGGTATATTACTACTGCCAAGGGGAAGGAGGTCTTGACTTCTGTGCTTAGGGTGCTGAGACAGGACCTGTGCACAACATCCTGGATGGATTGAAGAGAATGATGAATGATCTTCTCTTCAGTCCTCACCACTCTTAGCAATGGAAATACAGCTGGTCATGTTGCTCTCTGTGTTGCCATAGTATAAAGTAGCGAGGATGGGATCTGCATCAGGAGGTGCAGCCACTACTGAGCCTGTTTAACCAGTGCTGATGTATTAAGTGATCCGTCTAGACCAGGGGTCGGCAACCTGCGGCTCTTTAGTCCTTATAGTGCGGCTCCGCGTGGTTTGGGAAAATAAATTAGAAGTATTTAGCTGAAGTGTATTTTATTTATGTTAGTTCTTTTTTAACTTGTAGTTCTAAATTGGAAGATTATTATCATCACAAAGTTATTAGGTGAAAAGTCACATAGACATGTAGATTGCTCAGTAAACAGAAAAAAGCACATTTCATGAAGCTGATCAAATTATATTAAAACAAAAATCTCTTGACATATTGAAATATAAATATATAATTATATTCTATTTTTTTTTCATCGCTCAAAATAAGCGTCACACTCGCGGAAGCTGGCATACCCGCTGAAACAACGTGCATTTATCGAGACTTTCAACCCCAGGTAGGCCAATTATGGATCTTCGGATCCACATTATGTCAGCAGCTGTTCTCCACCGTGAACTATGTTAAAAACAAACACCACTCACGCCTCACAGATGACAGCTTACAGTCCTGCGTAAAGATGAAAGTGACTTCGTACAGCCCCGATTTGCAGACGCTGTGCGCAGAGCTTCAGGAGCAGAAGTTCCATTGTAAACATATCACGGCAGACCCGCCGATGTTTCCATGAACATGCTTTTCAGCATCTCTTTATTGACCACTTTTCACACACGGTTGCTGTACGCATACAGCCGGCTGTAGCTTTGCAGCTCACAGCCCCACATATACCAAAGACGATATATACGGTGGCAGTTCACAACAGTTTTTGTTTGCTACATGGATCATTTTAGTTCAGCTGGGTGTCTTTCCTTTTGTTATAAGAACTTTAAGAGTTCAAAATATGTTAATTACATAAATAAAATGTAATTTTCTCTGTAGTACTTCATGGGTTTCATAAGCAACACACCTTAGTTGTTCACACAAAGCATAAAGGTAAAAAACAATATATACAGTGTTATCTTCATTTTAGATGTCAAAAAGTATTTGCGGCTTCCAGTGTTTTCTTTTGCGTGGAAACCAGGTCCAAATGGCTCTTTGGGTCTTAAAGGTTGCTGACCCCTGGTCTAGACTGTCAGTTATCTGTACCTGCAGAAACTTGATGCTGCTGACTACCTCCACAGCACACAATGCTGAGATCAGATTTTTAACAGGTCATTGTTGACCCTAACGAGACACTGTTTCCCACACTCACTCAGCCAGTTACAAATGTTGTCACGGTTCTGGGTCGCTGCCTGTAGCCCAGTTAGCCGCCCGGCCTGTAGCCCAATCACCAACTCCACCACCACTGTCACCTCAATTTCAGTCGCCCGTAGCTCAGTCTTCAGCCCCGCTGCCCGTAGCTCAGTCATTACCACAAGCAGACTTACTGCAAACTTTGTTACAGTCCATAGCCCAGTCAGTAGCTCAGTTGATAGAGGAATCTTTAACTTTGTCACCATTTCTGTATAGCTGTATATCTCAGATTTCTGTAAAGTTATTTATTTCATATTCTGTATAGTTTTTCATATTTATATCCTGTTCATATCCTGTACATAGCTTGTACTCACTACAGCCTGTACATACTTATAGTTATAGAATATTCACAACATACTTCATACCGTGTACATTATAACACACCATAATAGACCCATTTCTGTAATATACTTACATATCTATATTATTGCTAATATATATTGTAATATATCTATATCACTAAAGCACTTCTGGATGGATGCAAACTGCATTTCGTTGCCCTGTACCTGTGCATGTGCAATGACAATAAAGTTGAATTCTATTCTAGTTCAGACTCCAGTGCTTCCACCCATTTAGTCAGCCACTTATCTTCACCCTCAGCCAATTGCCTCTGGTCCTGCATCTGCTCCAGCTGGAGGGCCCGAGGAGTCCGTCCAGCCTCATGCCACGTCAGCTGGAGGGCCCAAGGAGCCCGTCCAGCACCACGCCTTGTCAGCTGAGGGTCCTGGAGCACCCAGCACACCCCCATGTCTGCTGACGGTTCAGGGGAGTCCGTTCAGCCACCACCTGCAACCTCCACACCGTCGCCTGCAGCATCACCGCCTGCAGCATCACTGCCTGGTCCCGCTGTGTCTCCCTCCGGTTGCCCATTCCCTGATTACCACCCTGTGTATATTAGCCCTGTGTTTTCCTGTGCTCAGTGTCGCGTCGTACCCTCAGATCCTGCCTGTGTGTTCCAGTTTGCGTTTTCATGGTTTGATTTCTGTTTTTGTTTGGTGCCAGCAATAAAGCTGTGGTCCTCAGTTACGTTTCTGTCTCAGAGTCCTCCATTTGGATCCACATCTCCACCTGCCCGCACACAGAGACCTGACAAATGTAGCCTCATGGGCAGTGTAAGCTATTAAGAATTGACTGTACACTGTGTTCGTGTTTTCCTCCGAAACCTGTTGGAGCAGCCTTTCACCACCTCTCTCTGTCTCTCGCTAGCAAAGTTGACCCAGACAACAAAGTAAAGCTAGTTTTCAATTATTAGCCCGACACACAACCCGATGTTTTAGCCAGAGGTCCCTTTACTACGGTAGGGAGCCGTGGACCTTTTTTTTTATCTGCGCCGAACAGTTTTCTTTACGAGATCCCTGCAAAAACCACACAGCAATAGTCCTGTAGTTGTAAAAAGCATCATAATATATTAAGTAATCCAAAGTATTCAGAATACATTACACTCATTGAGTAACGTAACGGAATATGTGTATAGGATAAAGGTCTAATCATCTCTTAGTTTATCCAGATTGCACAGAGTGTATATTTGTTAATAATTTGAATCATTTTGGATAAGGATAAGTGTAAGATAATGGGGAATTTCAGTTTTTACTTTATAATTTGTTTAGCGTAAGATTTACAGTTAAATTGTATTTTTTCTTGCCTTATTAAATTTTTACGTACTGTTCCTTTAACACACGGTAACTGTGCACGGGGGGAGCGTTCGCGACGGGCAGTGTGGAGCTACGGGGGCTTTAACTAGCTGTGGAGAAAAACAGTTTCTTACCGTGTTTGCAGTGTACAGGAACATCCAAATGGATCACTGTATTTCAAACTGTGGAAATAAATGTTTGCCTGTTTGTTTTTCGACTACAAGCGGACTTTGTGGATTATGTTCAACTCAGGGCCGTGCAGAGACGTTTAAAGGGGCGGGTGCTCAAAGTTAAAAAGGGGCACATTGAACCAGGCTGAATAACAACAACACACATTCATCAAGAATCTAATATGGGATCGCATCATACTATATCACTGTTGTGAGGTGGCAACAAGGCAAAGCAAACGTAGCCTATGTTTTACCTGATGGGTACAATGTTGCTGTTGAGGGGTTTCTGCTGCTCCTGCTGCTGATAGTGCTGGAGGGCAGGGCTGTGCTGATCTGAGACTGTAGACATTAAAAAGTGACAGCGCTTGGAACCATAAGGCAACAAAAAACTGTGAGAAATAAATTAGGCTCTGCCTGTGAATCACTCTTTGCTTCTCTGCTTCCTTCCATCCCATCATTTCATATATCACTCTCCACTTGCTGTCTATCTGAGAACAAGGCACAACTTGCTATTGCAATAAACTATAATCTAATTATCCATACCTAACAACTCTTGCACTTAATCTATAATAAAATGACAGAAAAATGTTATAGCACTGCCTTTAGTAGCCTCACACAGCTCCTACTGTTTCCTCCTCATGTCCTTACCAGGCATGTCTGGACAATGTTATATCATGAGTAATAATTTAAAATAATCCATATACATAAAACAAACACATGCACGCACACACAGTAACACTTTAGACCTTCTTCAGAATACTGTATATACTATGGGCATCACTGTGCTGATCCAGAATCCTTACATTATTATTTATTACTAGAGCTACAATAATAAAGCAATGAGGAGGGGGAAGTAATAAATATGAAATAATGTCATTATGATGATTCCATTTGTTTCACTATCCACTCTGTGCAGGGGGAAAGCTTATTACATTTTTAAACTGTAGAGATACAATAATTTTACTGCTGTAAAATCCAAATTTTGTCTTATTTAAAATACAAATCTAATATAATCTGCTTCTTAATGTATGTTCTTTAAAATACAGCATGTGTTTTTTAAAATATTATAATAATGCATAATTATGTGGACATGCATATTAGATCGTTTTTTAGTGAAATATAATCCCTCCAGAAAGGCAGGAAAAGCCCGGAAACTTACTTTAAAACTAAATATGTTCCCTAAAACGGTGGACAGAGCTACAGACCCATGACAGCCTTACCCAGTGAGCCAGCAGCTATGACCAGCACTACTTGTGCAGTTAATAAAAGGACAGGTAATGTTTGTCACGCTGTTGCACACACAGCACGCTCGTTTGTTTCAGTTCGTCAGTTGCAACAAGACAACTTACCAACGTGTACGTAATAAGCTAATACTCCTGGGTGCTATACACTACAGTGTACGCTGTACACCTACTTACTGGTTTTGTCGCATCAGTCTGTGTCTCTGAGTTAGCTTGTGTTTCTCCTACAGCTCCGGACCGCAAAAAATGCGCGTGCTCTTTGTGAGCTCGTTCCAGGCTCGTAACCAGCGCGTTCTGCCGTCAAGGGCGATCATTGGTTAAATGTGATCATGTGACTGATGCAAGCCAGATCCTTTTATTTAGCAAAACTGTGATTAATAGTTAAATATTATTGTTGAGGGGCACAGACAAGACTCCGCACGCACACACACATTAAAAAAATTAAAATAAATAAAAAAAATGTAAAAGTTTCCTCAACAAAAGGGCACTTTGGGCACCCATCAGGAAAGGGGCGGGTGCTCAAGCCCCTCCAGCCCCCCGCTCTGCACGTGCCTGGTTCAACTGCACTAAGACACGCGTACGGCCTGACTACCAGCTAGTGCTTCCGCGGTAATAATATGTTACAAAATACGTTTTGGGGCATGTATTCTGTAATCTGTAGTGTAATACATTTTAAAAGTAACCTTCCCAACACTGACCATATGTACTTTGTTCTCTGATTCACTGTTCTTTGCTGGTCTTACACTGGATGGTTCATTGGTATAATTGTATCTGTTAATCTGGTTTTACAAATTAAATTCTGCTTTCAACTGTTTAAACTGGTGTTTAAAATCTTAAAATCATGAAAATAATTTAATATTTGATCATTTGGAAAAGGGCTCGAGGTGATTAAGTGATTTTTTTTTTTTTTTAAAAAAGCAGAAAATATATATTTTGTATGATGATTTTATGGCCGATTTTGTGTGTATTTTTGTCCACAAGGTGTCGAAAGGGTGCAAAATTTGAGGAGGGCACAAAGGTTACATTTTAAATGATCAGACAAAAGAGGGTTTTCAGGGAATACTGTTAAATGCCCAGTTTCTATGACGTATGTCAGAAAAATATCAAGAGTGGGATTAAAGTAGTGCGTTAGATCATTTACATTTTGACAGAAGCCAACTGAATCTAAGTTAAGTGGAAATACTATGAGCTCCAATATATAACCTCCTGAGAACCAGCCTCTTTTTTTATGTCCTCTGTAATGGACATGTTTTTGGTCTATATCTTTTGACTTATTTGAGCTACCCTACTAAGTCATAATGTACAAAACAGAGGACATCCTGGGATTTCCATTGACATCTAACATGTTTGCGTAGCCTCTTTTAAATCCAAAGGAAGGAAATCACAGACAAAATTCAGTGGGTAGATGAATTTTTCCACAGTTCTCAGGAGGATATTTAAGTCATGGTTCTGTCTTGGGGAACTGAAGCCCAAGTATTTTATGCAGTATGCGTTTTCCTTGTGAAGTTGCATTTTAGCTCTGTAAATAACAGCATAACGTTCTCCATGGGTTCTCCAGACCCTTTCATGTCTGTCACACGTGCTCAGGGTGAACCTGCCCATATATTCCATGCTGCCCATTTGAGGACATTGGGCCCCTTATGCCACCCTCATCAAGTCTGTTTCTAATTTTTTGGTCATCATGGTAAATGGTGAATGGACTGGTTCATATATAGTGCTTTTCTACTCTATCAGCACTTCTCTGCCTTGTTCTGTCATTTGTACAAACCTTTTTAGCAGTTCAGAATCAGCACAGCATTTTAAAATATGTTTAGCAAGCAAAACAAAAATAGATAAATAAACAAACATACTGTAACTACAGGGGTCCAACAAAGAATGGCCACGCATCATACTGATGTCTTCGGAAATTTATTTCTCTCTTTCTCTCACTCTTATTGTCATGGTCTCCGTGCCTGCCCGGTCGGCCCCACAAGGCTACAATTGCTGTTTCTGTTCTCTCCCTCTCTGCCTGGGCGGAGCTCACTGTGGGCTGTTGGGTTTAAATTTTATTATTGTCATTTGTATTAGGAAACATTTAACCATATATGCTTAGAGGTGTATAATCAATTGTGTAGTGATAGGTTGTGTGATCTTTAACAGGTTACAGAGGCTTGGTGTGTATTCCACACTAGAATGCACACCTACATCCTGGGAGCATGGGAAGAGGTCGCATCTTGTCTTAATTGTTTTATGGTAGGATTAACGTAGCTACGTCTGTTCTAGTCTAAGTGCTTTTCTGTTTAGATGAACTGCTGGACTTCCTCACCGGGGGGGGGGTCTACCCTCTTCCTGACCAAGGATGTTTGCCTTCATGTTATATGACCCTTTGATCAGCAGAAACACACACACACACACACACACACACAGTATTCTTTGTTCACATGTATACCTATGTGAGATGCTATATGTTAATGACCCTATGCATATTCATGTAACCACAATAAAAGGAGTGCTATGGGGAGCCTGGCTGAGAGTCTGACAGAGGTCAAGTGGTGGAACGACGCTTGGCTCCAGCCAGGTCTCCCTCATGCATGAGTAACCAGAGAACTTTGGTGCCTTGAGTCTTGCTTTTTGCTGCGTGGCAGATTGTCCTTAACGTTCCAGCGAATAGGTTTATATTATAGACCTATCATTAATTGGTCCTTCGAGAGCCGGATCCCTGGAGTCGACGTTCACCGAGGGGAAAAGAGACACACCGAAAGACTGACGTCAGCCAGGACTTGTAGAGGTCCTGCAACAAAGTCCCGAGGCGTGAGAATTCGTCATCGGGCCGGTGGATTAGCCGTCTGTTTTTCTCCTTGATGGACGGCGATTGACGGGATTCGGGACTGATGCTACACGCAATGAGCAACACCAAGTAAGTTTAAAGAGGCCGACTCTATAACCGTGTCGTTGTGCAGTCTCCGCCACTTTGTGAGGTGTTGAGAAGTTCGCTGATTTGTGGAACGATAACTGGGTTTGTGTCCCGAAAAAGAGGTTTTGGTTAAATCGCCCAAGGGTCCCAAGCGTCCGGTGTGTGTCCGGTTTTGAAATCGCCCTGGGTGTGTGTCCCGAGCGTCCCTTCATTTGGGTTTTGTCGCGCGAGTGGGTGAGCGTCCCACAACTGGGTCAGGGTCCCGAGCGGTCCGGTGCAAGTCCGGAGTAGGCCTATTTTGTGTTGTTGTTGTTGTTGTGTGAGTGTGTTTGTGTGAGTGGGTGCGGAGCAGACCGCGTGGTGTGTGACGTCAGCAGCTGTTGTTGTTATTATGGGTTCCCAAGCAACCAAGAGTGTGTCGGAGGGCGATGAGAAGTATATGGTGAAATTTGCTCCCGGTAGCGCAAAGTATTTAGGACGTTGGCGCAAGAAATATGATTTTGAAGGTAAATTGGTTGTAGGACAATGTCAAATGTTAGTAGACCAGTTGACAGTAAAAGCAGCTTGTGCAAAAGGAAAATTGAAACAGGAGAGAGAGTTACAACTGGCGTCCGCTAAATTGTGGTTAGAGCAGGCGCAGAAAAGACAGGAGGCAGTGAATGCGAAGAGAGCAGCTTTGCAGGCATTAGCTGTGAAACCTGAAGATGAGACGGTGCGGTCTACTTCAGTGGTGCTGACGTTAAAGGACCAACAGCGTAGAGCAGCATTAGAGAGAGAGAGAGAGGTCAGAGAGGAGGAAGAAAAGCGGGAGCAGGAGAAGAGAGAGAGAGAGGAGGAGGACAGAGTACGGCTGGAGTTTGGGGATGCCGCAGCAGAATATTTAAGCCCTTATAACACTAGATCCAAATCTAAAAGCCATGAGGCGAGTGCATCTGCTATGCCTGCCTCCCCTTTCCATGATACCTTTCCCATGGTGGAGGTTGCGAATCCCCATTTTGGTATTGAAGATGACCGAAGCCGTGTTATTTGTGTTTACAGGCCATGGACTGAATCTGAATGTGCAGAGGCATGTAAAGATTTAGGAAACCCGTTGACTAATGTTGATGAATTTATCGCCCGACACAAGCAACTCTGCTCCTCGTACCGTTTAAACGGTCAGGAAACAGAAGCCACCTTTAAGAAGTGTCTCACATATAACTGGGCTCGGGTGCGAGGCACCTACACAGGGAGGGATGGTAATACTGTCCTACCCTATGGCCATGTAAATTTAAGAGGCCAAGTTGACGGGGTTTATGAGCGTCTTAGAAATACTTTTAAAGCTTCTGTAGATTACAACAAAATTGCCCAATGCATTCAGAAAGAAGGAGAGGATGTTCATGAGTTCAGGGCAAGATTAGAGGAAGTATTCAAAGAACACAGCGGCCTTGAAGAGAGTGCTGAGAAGGCCAGCCCATATCAGCAGCAGTTAAAACATGCTCTGATGAATGGCTTCCATCCACGCATTGCTGCTCTTATCAGAAAACAAAATGTCAATCAGAACACTGATGGGTCCGTTGAATGCATGAACTGGGCCCGCCATGCACAGGAAGTCATTAAAAATAAAAATAAAAAGTCACAAAGCTCTGAGGCCGCTGCTTTTTTAGCAGGTGAAATTTTGTTTCAGGGACAGGCTGGAAGAGAGCAAAATAGAGGCAGAAGTAGGAGAGGTAGGGGCCCATGGCGACCCCAGGATAACCGTAGAAGAGATGAGAGGTGTTATCAATGCGGGGAGAGGGGCCACTTTGCCAGAGAATGCCCCGAGAACAAACCTGAGGAGTATAGACAGCCGTATTCACAAAATCCATCATATAATAAATGACTAGCACCCGTTGACACTGCTAACACACATACATGTACAAATGATCCCTTATTTTGCCAGAATTTACAACAGCCTGTGTTTCAAACTCTAGATTTGACTGAAGTATTGTTAAATCTGTCAGGGAAAGAAGTAAAACCAGTTCGCACGTTAACTGTGCAAGGCAAAACTGTTCAATTTCTGTGTGATTCAGGTGCAGATAAAACTGTTTTAAAAGATCAGGTGTCAGGAGTTGATCCTTCAAATGGCACAATTTATGTGAAGTCTGCAAATGGTCAGTTAAATCAGCATAGAATCTCTAAACCAGTGTGGATTAGAGATCCTACCACAGGAGAGGCAGCTCAGGGTTCAGTTGTAATGTGCCCAACTTGTCCGGTGAACCTCTTGGGAAGAGATATGATGATGAAACTTGGAATTGCAATAATTCCAACATCCATTGGGATGATAGCTGCAGGAAAAGGTGAAACTGCTGAGACAATGGTTCATCAGGACAGTGGGGATTTGCATTATTACTGGACACTTGACCTGTCGGCCTCCAGACCTGATCAAATAAACTGTAAACTGTTAGCTGCAGCTGAGGAAATGTTGACAACTAGCCATGACATACAGCCACCAGAAGACTTGCATGTCACACTGAGATTTAAGACCATGCCTGGGCCTGATGAGGCCTACACAGATAAAGTGCTGAAATTAGGGCCACAGAGAATCACCATAAAAGCAATATATACTGATGGTGAAAACATGGCTGGATGCAGTGTGATCCTTTCTGAAGCTGCACAACAACTTTTTACAGGGCAAACACCACATATTTCACTGACAAAGAGTGGCACAGCTGAGTGGACAGACTTAGCATCTTTGGTGAGACGGGGGAGAGTGTTAGAATGTGGCAGCAAGCTGGAGGGGGTTGGGAGACAGATGTGCAGCACAGCATCTTTCGTAAAAAGCTGGGATGGGTGACACATACTACACCACAAACACATTTAAAGGGGAGTGAGAATGACACAGCAGAATGATATGTTGTAGATGTCAAAGATCACCCGGAGCTTAAACAGGTCCCAGAGAAGCTCTGGTCTACTGGGAAGACTGATGTGGGGTTAATAACAACAGCGAGTCCAGTAGTAATAAAGCCCAAAACGTCTTTTAGGCCAAGAGTGAAACAATATCCCTTAAGCAGCTCCATGCGTCCCCGACCCCCACACCTTGTTAAATCAGCTTAAACCAGACATGACACATTTCACTGTGGTAGATTTAAGTAATGCTTTCTTTTCCATACCAGTACATGAGAATTCACAAGGCTGGTTTGGTTTCACGTATCAAGGCAAAAAATACACATACACCAGATTGCCGCAAGGTTTTTGTGATAGTCCTACAATTTTCACACAGAATATTACAAATTGTCTGTCTGATTTTGTGATTCCATCACATTCACAGATGTTGGTATATGTCGATGACATTGTAATTGCATCCAATTCAGAGAAGAACTGCAAAGACATATCATTGGCATTGCTGACTCACTTAGCTGAGACAGGTAACAAGGCCTCACTTTCAAAGCTACAGTGGGTAAAGACAGAAGTGAAATTTTTAGGACATCTGCTTAGTGCAGCAGGGAAGAGCATACACCCAGAGAGGAAAACAGCTATCTTGGCAGCACCTAGGCCAGTTACAAAGAAACACATGATGCAATTCCTAGGGTTGCTAAATTTCTGTCGATCGTGGATGCCCCATTACTCTGAAATTGCGCAGCCATTATTAGATATGATGTACAGTAAACCTTTGGCTATGTCAGACAGTTTAAGTTGGACCCCTGAAGGGGAGCAAGCTCTGTGCATGCTGAAACAGATGCTGACAGGAGCATCGGTTTTAGGGCTTCCAGATTATAACAAGCCTTTTGTTCAAACTGTTGACTGTAAAGGACATTTTATGACATCCATGTTAGCACAACAATGTGGAGGTGGCATGAAGCCAGTAGCTTATTATTCTAAGAGGCTGGATCCTGTGGCTTGTGCCTTACCTCACTGTGTGCGATCTGTGTGTGCAGCCGCTGAAGCCGTAAAGTGTTCTGGTGAAATTGTTTTGTTTCACCCTTTGACCCTGCTGGTTCCCCATGAGGTTGATGTTTTATTGCTGCAGACTAAAATGACATTCTTGTCACCTGCCAGACACTTGTCTTTAATGTCTGCAAAGCAGCTGAAGGGCAGGCAGTGACTATATATACAGACAGTCAGTATGCATATGCTACACTTCATTTCTTTGCCGCTCAGTGGTCAAGACGAGGCATGACAACATCAACAGGGAAGCCTGTGGAGCATGCAACATTGTTGCAGGCCCTGTTGAAAGCAGTCTTACTGCCTAGTAAAGTTGCAGTTTGCAAATGTGCAGCACACACACGTGGTACTGACCCCATTGTACTAGGCAACGCCTTTGCAGATAAAGTTGCAAAGGAAGCGGCCCTTGGAACACATGGGGTTCATATTCTGGCGGCACAGGAGCAAACTATGCCCATCACACATGATGTGTTAGCAGACATGCAGTCACACTCACCTCCAGCTGAGAAGCAGCTGTGGCTCACTAAAGGAGCAAGCCTGCGAGGTGATGTCTACTATCTTGGTGATAAACCTATATTGCCTAAAAACTTATATAGGACTGCTGCAATTTTGAGTCATGGACTCTGCCACATTTCGACAACTGGAATGGTAGCAGCAGTCGAACGGCAGTTTTTCACACTGGGATTCAATGCTTATTCAAAACATTTTTGTAAAGCATGTTTAATATGTTGTAAACATAATGCTCAGGGGAACCTCAGACCAAAAAGAGGAAGGTTTCCCAGACCCAGCTACCCATTTGAAGTAATCCATATGGATTTCATTGAGTTGTCTAACTGTAACACCTACAGGTACTGCCTGGTAATTGTGTGCCCGTTCTCAAAGTGGGTAGAAGTTGTCCCCACTAAGAAAGCAGATGCTATTTCAGTGGCTAAAGTGATATGCAAAACTGTGATCCCAGAGCATGGGATCCCCCAGACTATTTACAGTGACAATGGTCCTCATTTTGTGAATGAAATAATTGAGAAAATGTCACAACATCTGGGGATAACACTGAAAAACCACTGCTCATATCACCCACAAAGTGCAGGGCTGGTTGAAAGGACTAATGGCACAGTAAAGCTGAGACTCAGGAAAACAATGGAGGAAACAGGCAGAACATGGGTAGACTGCATTGAGCTAGTGAAGATGTATATGAGAATCACGCCAACTGATAATGGCCTAACGCCTTTTGAAATAATATATGGCAGGCCATTTAGAGTTCCAGTGTTCTGTAATGATAATGATAAAGCAGAAGAAGAAAACACACTAGCAGGCTGGATGATTAAAATGCTGAAAAGCAAAGAAGTCATGAGTGCAAATAATCTGCCAGATGATTCTGTTTCTGTACAGGAAGAACGTCTGAAGCCAGGGGACTGGGTGCTGATAAAGGTCATAAAGAGGAAGTGCTGGTCGAAGCCACGGTGGGACGGACCATATCAGGCTCTGCTGACAACACCAACTGCTGTGAAGATTGCAGAACGACCCACCTGGATACACCAAAGCCATTGCAAGAAGGTGACACACATCCAGGCCAGCTCGGAGTAAGTGGCAGGAAGACCGGGTACAAAGGGGGGGGAAAGCCTCTAGGGCCCCTCATCTCAATCCGGTGAAGAAACCAACTGAGCCACAGGTACTCATCAGAATGGCTGATAAAGTGTTGTCTACCCTGCTGGGTGTAATGGCTTTGATGTCATCATGGTCAGCTGTGGAGACCCTGTATGTCCAAGGAAACCACACCCAATACCCTCATGGCTATTCTACAAACTTTTGGTGGCAGTTTATGAATACAACTGCTCACTTGAACAACAGGACGGACTGCTATGTGTGTGCCCATATGCCGTTATCCGCATATACATCTGGACTGTGGCCGTACAGCATACCAGAGGACAGGAGTTGGTGTCTGTTGGGCTTAGCAACTCATCCTGGCAACAGAGTCCTCTGGTCCCAGGCCAATTACAGTACACCTCTGAACATCACCTGGAGTAAGTCGCCACTTCTACACGTGAATTGTTCTGGGCAAACTGACTTATTGGCCTGGCCTCAAGTGTCAGACCCACTGCCAGATGTAATATTGTTGAACAGGCTGAATACAGCGCAATTGCCGTTTTGTGTGATGAACAATGGATCACTGTCAGTGGGGGAGCTGCCGCTTCGCTTATGTGGATACATATACACCTACTGCCCTCCAGAGAATGAGAGCAGGTGCATGAAATGCTTGACCAGTGCGAAGTGCGCTGAAAACTTGACAGCAAGGAGGACTGAATGCAAATTCAACCTGGCTTACAGAATACCAGTAAAGGCAAAGAGTCAGAAGTGGACAGGATGTTCAAGGACGGTGCCGAGCAGCAAAGGAACAAGAGTTTTGGCTGATTGGTATTTCCTGTGTGGACATAAAGCCTATCTATCACTCCCTGAGGGATGGGGAGGATTGTGTGCCGTGGTGAAGTTATCGGATCATGTCTTCTTCATGGACAGAGTCGAACATCACCCTAGCAACCGACAGAAGCGTGAGGTGAATATAGCCTCACCTAACTCTTTTGGAGTGACAGTAGACACTGGAGTGCCGCGAGAATTTCGCATTTGGAGTGGAGGAGCTAAATTCTTCCAAAGTTTGATCCCAAACATCGGAGTTGCAGAGGTGCGGGATCATGTGGAGATCAACCGATATGCCTTACTGCGACACATTAATCTCACTAAGACGCTGGGAACAGCCTTAGCGGAGGAGCAACAGGCCATCAGAACGATGGTACTGCAGAACAGGCTGACCCTAGACTTAATAACAGCATCACAAGGAGGAGTGTGTAAGCTGATTGGAGAGACGTGTTGTACGTTTATCCCGGATGGATATACGACTGGAGGAGACATTTATGAGGCACTGCAGAACTTAACTGTTCTGCAGAAATATGTGGCGAACCACACATCAGGAGGAGACGCGTCACAAGGCTGGATAGCCTGGTTGACATCTGGACCATGGTGGAATATGTTTCTTAAAGTTTTTGACTCCCATTCTTACATTATTGGCCTTGCTTTGTTTGTTTACAGGTTGCATCTTGCCATGTGTAAGATCGATGGTGACTAAAATGATTGCTAACACCTTTACCAATTTCATACTGTTGCAGCAGTGTGACATGGATACTAAGGCTAGTATGTGTGTATGAAATGAAGCCTACACTGAAAATGTTGACAAGTGGTGTAGAGCTGAAGATATATATACGCCGTATAGCCTTAAAAAATGACAATACAGGGTGGTGATGTTGGGTTTAAATTTTATTATTGTCATTTGTATTAGGAAACATGTAACCATATATGCTTAGAGGTGTATAATCAATTGTGTAGTGATAGGTTGTGTGATCTTTAACAGGCTACAGAGGCTTGGTGTGTATTCCACACTAGAATGCACACCTACATCCTGGGAGCATGGGAAGAGGTCGCATCTTGTCTTAATTGTTTTATGGTAGGATTAACGTAGCTACGTCTGTTCTAGTCTAAGTGCTTTTCTGTTTAGATGAACTGCTGGACTTCCTCACCGGGGGGGGGGTCTACCCTCTTCCTGACCAAGGATGTTTGCCTTCATGTTATATGACCCTTTGATCAGCAGTAACACACACACACACACACACACACACACAGTATTCTTTGTTCACATGTATACCTATGTGAGATGCTATATGTTAATGACCCTATGCATATTCATGTAACCACAATAAAAGGAGTGCTATGGGGAGCCTGGCTGAGAGTCTGACAGAGGTCAAGTGGTGGAACGACGCTTGGCTCCAGCCAGGTCTCCCTCATGCATGAGTAACCAGAGAACTTTGGTGCCTTGAGTCTTGCTTTTTGCTGCGTGGCAGATTGTCCTTAACGTTCCAGCGAATAGGTTTATACTATAGACCTATCAGGGCTCCTGCCCTTGGCCCACACACACACCTGACAACACTCACCCATCATCACCGGGAGCACTATTTGAGGCTGGAACACAGATCCTCTCGTCGCTGGATGATTGTACCCCTAACGTTAGTGTTCTCACAGCTCTTGTGCTTCATATTCGTGATTTGTGATTAGTTGGTGACCTGCCTTCTCGTCTGCCTCAGATCTCCCCCCCGGGACCTGCGACCTCCCTGCTGCGGGAACGTGTGTGAGTGTGAGCGAAGAAGACGTGAGCGAGTTACCCTGTGATTCCCCCGGAGTTTTGGATCCCTTCACTGTACATATATTGCACTGGCACTGTAAATAAACTACACCTTGGAGATACCTTACCGCTCTGCGTTTGAATCCCTGTACCAGATCGTGACAGAATCATCCAGCCACGGAAATGGATTCAGCAGATCCAGCGGTCTCGACTCCCACCCTCGCCACTTTGGCCGCGATGCTGGCACGCCACGAACAGATGTTCATACACCTTCGAGCAGAGCTCGCGAACCTCACACAGGCCGTGGCCCGGTTAACACCGCTACCGGCCGCTCCACTGGTCGCCGCTCCTCCGTCGGAGGCGCCGGCTCCAGCAGTAAGTGTCACGCCACCTGCTCCCTCACCTGTTCACGTTGACAGATTCCTCCCCACTCCCAGGGCTTTCACGGGAGAGATTGATAGATGTGCTGGTTTCCTCACTCAGTGTGCCCTTCAGTTTCGCCAGCAACCGCAAGCCTTTTCTACTGATGGTGCGAAAATCGCTTATATCGTCCAGTTACTCCAGGACCGTGCTCTAACCTGGGCTCAAGCTGCGCTTCAGGCGGAGCCGGACATCACCTTTTCTGACTTTCTTACTAAGTTTAAAGGTGTGTTTGACAGGAAAGCCACAACTGCCACCGCCGGCCAGCGCTTGCTTGCGCTTAAACAAGGTAAACGCAGCATGGCTGATTTTTCTATAGACTTTTCTACCTTGGCTGAACAGGCGAAATGGGGGGAAGAGGCCCTTAAAAGTGCATTGCTCACTAATATTAATGAGGAAATAAAGAATGAACTAATGCTCCGTGAACTGCCTTCCTCCCTGGATGCGCTTCTGGTTTTGTGTATGCGGGTGGACGATCAGGTGCGCGCACATCGGAGCGCACGCGCGCGTTCGGGGCATGCCCCGCTGGACTTTTGTGGGACCCCTACTGCAGCCCATGGGTCGTGTGACGCCGACACCGGGGATGGGGAAGAGCCCATGCAGCTTGGGCGCTCACGGCTGTCGCCCGCGGAGCGCCAGCGCCGTCTTGCCTCCGGTGAGTGCGTTTATTGCAGCCGTAAAGGCCACTCTGTCTCCTCCTGCCCGACGCTGGCAAAAGGGCGCGCTCACCAGTGATCGTGAGGGTGCTGGTGGGCGATCTGTCGAGTGAAAGCCCTCTCCCCAGACTTCTTTTGCCGGCTACTCTGCGTGTTCGGACTGTTTCTCATTCTCTCTCCGTTCTCGTTGACTCTGGGGCTGAGCAGAACTTTATTGACACCTCACTCGCCGCCAAACTGAACATCGCCTTGGAGCCTCTGTCACGCCCCCTCCGCGTTCACGCACTGTCGGGCCAGCGCCTGCCTGACATCACTCATGTTTCTGAATTCCTTTCATTATCTCTCTCGGGCAATCACGCAGAAAGGATTTGTTTTTTTTCGTTTAAGGCTCCCCTCACTCCGCTGGTTCTGGGTCACCCCTGGCTTGTCCTCCACAACCCGCATATCGACTGGGAGAAGGGTGCCGTACTGGGTTGGAGTGTGGCCTGCCATATGAACTGCCTCCGGGCTGCGGCTTCCCCCGTTTCGCTCCCACCCACGGCCTCGCCGTCGGACGCCCCGGACCTCTCGATGGTTCCGCGGGTTTATCATGATCTGCGGGATGTTTTTTGTAAGGATCGGGCGCGGTCCCTTCCCCCGCACCGCCCGTACGATTGTGCCGTCGATCTTCTTCCTGGAGCTCCGCTGCCGTCTAGCCGCCTGTACAGCCTCTCCCGGCCTGAGAGGGATGCTATGGAGCGTTACATCTCGGAGTCGCTGGCGGCGGGGTTGATTCGCCCCTCCTCTTCCCCTGTCGCGGCTGGGGTTTTTTTCGTGGATAAGAAGGATGGTTCGCTGCGGCCGTGTATTGACTTTCGGGGCCTTAATCAGATCACTGTTAAGAACAAATACCCTTTGCCGTTGCTTTCCTCCGCCTTTGAACTGCTTCAGGGCATGACCGTCTTTACCAAGCTGGATCTGCGCAACGCTTACCACCTGGTGCGCATCCGGGAGGGGGATGAGTGGAAGACCGCGTTCAATACGCATCGGGGCCACTTTGAGTATCTCGTGATGCCGTTTGGGCTGACTAACGCCCCCGCAGTGTTTCAGGCGATGGTTAATGATGTCCTTCGTGATTTTGTTAACCGTTGTGTATTTGTGTACTTGGATGACATCTTGATCTTTTCTAAGACACTCGAGGAGCACAAAGTCCATGTCCGGCAGGTCCTGCTACGCCTTCTGGAGAACCGGCTCTTTGTGAAGGGGGAGAAGTGCGATTTCCACGTGGCGTCAGTGAGTTTTCTGGGCCACATTATCGAGAAGGGGGACTTGCGGACTGATCCGGAGAAAGTGCGGGCTGTGGTGGAATGGCCTACTCCTCCTGATCGCCGTCAAGTGCAATGTTTTTTGGGGTTCGCCAACTTTTACAGACGGTTCATTCGCGATTTCAGCAGAATCGCTCTCCCTCTCACTAAACTCACCTCTCCCAAAGTTCCCTTCCAGTGGGATTCTGCCGCTCAGCGAGCCTTCGCCCTGCTCAAGGACAGGTTCACCACTGCTCCCATACTCCGGCAACCGGACCTTACACGACAGTTCGTTGTGGAGGTGGACGCGTCGGACTCCGGGGTTGGGGCAGTTCTGTCTCAACAGCTGGACGGTAAGCTGCACCCGTGTGCCTTTTATTCTCGCCGTCTCTCCCCAGCAGAGTGTAATTATGACATCGGGGACCGGGAGCTTCTGGCCGTCAAGCTGGCCCTGGAGGAGTGGAGACATTGGTTGGAGGGAGCGGCACAACCATTCATCGTCTGGACGGATCACAAGAATCTGGAGTACCTGCGCTCGGCTAGACGTCTCAATTCCCGGCAAGCCAGGTGGGCGCTGTTTTTTGCTCGTTTTGACTTCACTATCACCTACAGGCCAGGAACACGGAACGTAAAGCCAGACGCCCTGTCCAGGCAATTCTCCATCACTGGGGAGGACTCGGACCCTGAGCCTGTCCTCCCGGCCACCTGCGTAATTGGAGCCATCTCCTGGGAGATCGAGGGGCTCATCCAAGAGGCGCAGGAGACCGAACCGGATCCTGGCACTGGTCCACCTGGTCGCCTCTTCGTTCCTTCAGCCGTCCGCTCTCAGGTTCTCCAGTGGGCTCACACCGCCCGCTTTTCATGCCATCCTGGGGTCCTCCGCACCTGCTCGTTCCTCCGACGTTACTTCTGGTGGCCTGCTATGGCTAGGGATGCCAAGGAGTACGTAGCGGCCTGTTCGACCTGCGCCCGGAATAAGCTTTCGAACCGCCCTCCACCGGGTCTTCTGCAGCCTCTCCCTACACCAGCCCGACCGTGGTCCCATGTTTCTTTGGACTTTGTCATGGGGCTGCCACCCTCCGCTGGTAACACCGCCATACTTACCATTATCGATCGTTTCTCCAAAGCTGCACACTTCGTCGCCCTCCCGAAGCTCCCCTCTGCCTTGGAGACGGCCCGGCTCCTCACCTCCCATGTGTTCCGTCTTCACGGGATCCCCGAGGACATCGTCTCGGATAGAGGGCCGCAATTCACGTCCCGTGTTTGGAGGGAGTTCTGCTCCGCACTGGGGGCCAAGGTCAGTCTGTCTTCCGGTTTCCATCCGCAGAGTAACGGGCAATCGGAGCGGGCCAACCAGGAGCTGGAAGCTGCCCTCCGCTGTGTCGCTTCGCACAACCAATCGACCTGGAGTGAACAGCTTCCATGGATCGAATACGCCCACAACAGCCACACGTCCTCCGCCACGGGCAAGTCTCCCTTCGAAGCGTCCCTGGGCTATCAACCGCCTTTGCTCCCGGCCATCGAAGGTGAGCACTCCGTTCCTTCTGTACAGGCTCACCTCCGCGGGTGCCGTCGTGCCTGGCGGGTGACTCGGGCTGCCCTACTCCGTACTAAGGAGCGGAACAAGACCCTCGCTGACCGTCGCCGGACACCGGCCCCCGTGTACACCATCGGTCAACAGGTATGGCTGGCTACCCGTTTTGTGCCGCTACGGACTGAGTCAAAGAAGCTGTCTCCTCAGTTTATTGGCCCTTTTCCCGTGGAAGCCGTTGTGAACCCTGTGTCTGTCCGCCTCAAGCTGCCGCGCAACATGCGCATTCACAATGTCTTTCATGTGCCTCAGGTCAAGCCGGTGCTCTCCAGCCCGTTGTGCCCTCCCTCCAGGGCCCCGCCGCCCCCCCGGCTCGTGGATGGTCAGCTGGTCTACAATATCACCCGCATCATGGACTCCCGGCGCCGGGGTCGGGGTTTTCAGTACCTGGTTGACTGGGAGGGCTACGGGATAGAGGAACGCTCCTGGGTGCCTCGAGCTGCTGTACTGGATGGGGCCATGCTCCGGGACTTCCACCGCAGGCATCCAGGTAAGCCTGGTGGGTCACCGGGAGGCTCCCGTTGAGGGGGGGGTACTGTCATGGTCTCCGTGCCTGCCCGGTCGGCCCCACAAGGCTACAATTGCTGTTTCTGTTCTCTCCCTCTCTGCCTGGGTGGAGCTCACTGTGGGCTCCTGCCCTTGGCCCACACACACACCTGACAACACTCACCCATCATCACCGGGAGCACTATTTGAGGCTGGAACACAGATCCTCTCGTCGCTGGATGATTGTACCCCTAACGTTAGTGTTCTCACAGCTCTTGTGCTTCATATTCGTGATTTGTGATTAGTTGGTGACCTGCCTTCTCATCTGCCTCAGATCTCCCCCCCGGGACCTGCGACCTCCCTGCTGCGGGAACGTGTGTGAGTGTGAGCGAAGAAGACGTGAGCGAGTTACCCTGTGATTCCCCCGGAGTTTTGGATCCCTTCACTGTACATATATTGCACTGGCACTGTAAATAAACTACACCTTGGAGATACCTTACCGCTCTGCGTTTGAATCCCTGTACCAGATCGTGACACTTATTGTCTTCAGACACCGTGAAAACTGAAGAAACACAAAGTTTACAACATAAATGTTTTGAGCTTATCAGTCTCTCATATCAGTGTCCATAAACAGTCTTGCACAATAATGGATATCACAAAAATGTCCTCTCATTACCAGTGTAGAACACGTATGCACGTATACAAACAATATGCATGAAACCATACCGTGTGCGCCTCTTGGACCACATGCAGAATAACATTAACGTTGAGGCTGTAGATGCATCTGTAGCCATGTATCCATGCTAGCTACACAATGCCATGGTTGTGCTCTCAACCAAACTCTGGTCATGTGACCATTACAAACTCTACCTCATACAAACGATACAGCACTTTACATATTTAACAAACCCATATTTTGTAATCACATATTTTAGACATGATTTTAATTAGTGTTACACTTTTATCCTCTTATCTTATAAATAAATGAACTAAATTAAGCATGAATCTATCACAGAAACATATGAAATAACCAACTTTATTTTAACTGTCTCAGGGACAGTTACACATACAAAATCACTGCTCAATAGAGGAAGGAAAGAAAAGAGGAGAAAGAGTATACACCAGGAAGTTAGATTGGAGGATTCCTATCAATGGCTGTAAGGTCAGAAAGATTAAGTTTCCTTGGTGAAGTAGTTTGTCTTTGTGTTTTTGTAATGGACTAAAACATTTGTTTCCACTTCTACAGTGGGGCAAAAAAGTATTTAGTCAGCCACCGATTGTGCAAGTTCCCCCACTTAAAATGATGATAGAGGTCAGTAATTTGCACCAGAGGTACACTTCAACTGTGAGAGACAGAATGTGAAAAAAAAAAAATCCATGAATCCACATGGTAGGATTTGTAAAGAATTTATTCGTAAATCAGGGTGGAAAATAAGTATTTGGTCAATAACAAAAATACAACTCAATACTTTGTAACATAACCTTTGTTGGCAATAACAGAGGTCAAACGTTTACTATAGGTCTTTACCAGGTTTGCACACACAGTAGCTGGTATTTTGGCCCATTCCTCCATGCAGATCTTCTCGAGAGCAGTGATGTTTTGGGGCTGTCGCCGAGCAACACGGACTTTCAACTCCCGCCACAGATTTTCTATGGGGTTGAGGTCTGGAGACTGGCTAGGCCACTCCAGGACTTTCAAATGCTTCTTACGGAGCCACTCCTTTATTGCCCGGGCGGTGTGTTTTGGATCATTGTCATGTTGGAAGACCCAGCCTCGTTTCATCTTCAAAGTTCTCACTGATGGAAGGAGGTTTTGGCTCAAAATCTCACGATACATGGCCCCATTCATTCTGTCCTTAACACGGATCAGTCGTCCTGTCCCCTTGTCAGAAAAACAGCCCCATAGCATGATGTTTCCACCCCCATGCTTCACAGTAGGTATGGTGTTCTTGGGATGCAACTCAGTATTCTTCTTCCTCCAAACACGACGAGTTGAGTTTATACCAAAAAGTTCTACTTTGGTTTCATCTGACCACATGACATCCTCCCAATCCTCTGCTGTATCATCCATGTGCTCTCTGGCAAACTTCAGACGGGCCTGGACATGCACTGGCTTCAGCAGCGGAACACGTCTGGCACTGCGGGATTTGATTCCCTGCCGTTGTAGTGTGTTACTGATGGTGACCTTTGTTACTTTGGTCCCAGCTCTCTGCAGGTCATTCACCAGGTCCCCCCGTGTGGTTCTGGGATCTTTGCTCACCGTTCTCATGATCATTTTGACCCCACGGGATGAGATCTTGCGTGGAGCCCCAGATCGAGGGAGATTATCAGTGGTCTTGTATGTCTTCCATTTTCTGATGATTGCTCCCACAGTTGATTTTTTCACACCAAGCTGCTTGCCTATTGTAGATTCACTCTTCCCAGTCTGGTGCAGGTCTACAATACTTTTCCTGGTGTCCTTCGAAAGCTCTTTGGTCTTGGCCATGGCGGAGTTTGGAGTCTGACTGTTTGAGGCTGTGGACAGGTGTCTTTTATACAGATGATGAGTTCAAACAGGTGCCATTCATACAGGTAACGAGTGGGGGACAGAAAAGCTTCTTACAGAAGACGTTACAGGTCTGTGAGAGCCAGAGATTTTCCTTGTTTGAGGTGACCAAATACTTATTTTCCACCCTAATTTACGAATAAATTCTTTACAAATCCTACCATGTGGATTCATGGATTTTTTTTTCACATTCTGTCTCTCACAGTTGAAGTGTACCTCTGGTGCAAATTACTGACCTCTGTCATCATTTTAAGTGGGGGAACTTGCACAATCGGTGGCTGACTAAATACTTTTTTGCCCCACTGTATGTTGAAAACATGCCCCCACAGTGGAATATGTGTGTGGGGGTTATGGATTTATCTAGAAATTGGTCACTGGAAACTTATTAAATGAGAAATTCTGTAAATAAATGTGCTCGTTATTCTGTGAATTATGCAATAAGCATCCCTTGGACTTCAAGGGGCCACCGTTGTCTTTATGTTACTTTAGTTAGACTATTGTAATGTAGAGTAGTGAGCGGCGTGATGTTATGATCAAGGTTAAAAGTGTGAATGTGACTCACTTTATGTGTGTGTGTGTGTGAGTAAGACAGAGAAGGTGATATGCTGTTTTTGCTCTGTACAGCATGAAAACATGTAGGTCCACCTGTCTGTCAAGCAGATTTCTATCTATGGTTAAGGTTCAAGGTTCTTTATTTGTCACATGCATAGTTATACAAGTATAACACACAGTGAAATGTAGCCTGACACGCTCCTCGACATGTGCAAAAAAATTGGGGGGGGGGGGTGTAGAGGAAAAACATTATATATATATATATATATATATATGTAGTATATACATTGGGTGAATGTGCAGTAGTAGCAGCAAGCAGGTGAATTCTGTACATTAATATGAATAGACATCTGACTATTTTACAGGATAGACAATATAAACATATTTAAAATTAAAGGAATTGAAATGTACATTGTGCCTTGGTTTAGTGTCTGGAAGAGTCCTGACTCAGTCAATTATAGATGATGTGAGAGGGCGGGTGTGTGTGTTTAGGGCACGGATGGCTTGGGGATAGAATAAATAAATAAAATAATATAAAATAATATAAAATAATATAAATAAAATAAATAAATAAAATTTGTAGAATGGTTCTCATTTAGCACTTTTCTGCTCTATCTCAGCACTCAAAGCCTTTACACTCTGCTCATGATCATCCATTCACACCAACACCGCCCCTCTTCCCCTTTTTATAGCTAACATTCACACACACCAATGGATGCATCACAGAGTAACTTGCCGAAGACAGGTGTAACCGACCCAGAGTTTGGGCCGGTAAAACAGATTAAATGTTCCTGCAAAACAGGGAAATGATGAGACTGGTGAAGTTTCTCTTTGCCTCGCTTCTGCCATATTGGAGAGGAGGACCTATGACCTCGCTATTCTGTCTCACTGAACAATGCGCCACCCGGAGGCCGGGGCGTGCAACTACCTCTTACACATAGTTCACTTCGGTGACAAATCTCTCATTTTTAATAAGTACTACTTCTGATGGGATCACACATTAGTGTGTCACACAGGCATCTACTGGGACACTGACACTGGGATCAAACCACCGACCTTCTGAGTAGTAGGTAACTGGCTCTACCATCTGAATTACAGCCACCCCAGCTACATATCTATCAGCCTGAAAGCAAGGAACATGATTTACACAAGTGCATTTATTCTGTGAGTAATCTACTGAAAATGTGTTTGTGATCAGTATGTGGACCATTGTGTTAAGTTTTAGTTTAAGCTTCATCTCCAGATCTTGGAGATAATACAGCACATGATCTAAAACGACGGCTCATCATTGCGGTATTCTTAATTTAGGCTTTTTTTCTTCATGAACTACAGACACGGAAACACAAAGGCATTTTATGGCACTCCTGTCACTTAGTTTTCCGCCTTAATCCGTTACTGAGACAGACTGCGATTTCCTGCCATCTCTAAAACTACAGGTAATCACTGTTCTCCAATCTTTATTTGAATATTGGTTCATTTGTTTCAGAATTGCAATATAATAACATAAATCCCTGAATTTTAATGGCGGCTGTTACTTTATTTGACCTGTCAGAGAGGATGAGAGAAAACCCAACGCGCAAAGACAAGCAAGAAAACCGAAAAATGTAATTTAATATCGTGAGAAAATTGTTTTTCACGCTAGGTTGCCCTCTGAATAACACCTTTTACATCTTTAATGTTGCTAATAGCGGTAAGATCGTGTTGTAACCTACATCACCTTCTGTTGAATTAAAGATAACAGGTAACATGAGCCACACAGCAGTGCGTAATGGCTGCGCGCAGTGGCTCGTCTTTAGTCCAGTCGTTGTTCGCACTTCTATGATAAAGGAAATGATTGAGTGTCACAGGCGACACTGAATATTCCGAGGAGGTGTTTTTGCCCAAAAGCAGACAGAAGACGAAAGGCGTGATTACATCAACTAATGGGCCACGTGGGGACACAACTGTGGATATTTGTACAAGATGGAAGAAAATAAAACTGAGCCAAGGAACCTCTGAGTACAGGTGTGTCAAAATATTTATGATTCTGAAGAAACGAAATGTGTGAGCATTTCTCTCTTCGTGCATCTACAGAGAGCTTTAAAAGCATGGATGTTTGTTTCCACCACTGAAGAAGTTGCCATCCTTAGTTCAAAATTTCGTTTTAGTTAAACAAAGCAAGACCGCTTTATTTATATAGCACTTTCCCCCTGTGTAAGGTGCAGATATCTTAAGATATCGACTTACTCAGACTTCTGCATGGCTGCTGTTTCAATAATTTCCGTATTTCCATAAATTCTATATTTGTGCACTTCGCACCTGTTTCTAAAATTACGCAGTTTTAAACTGAATTACAACTAATTTCATATATAGTTTATATTTTTAAATATCGGGAGATTCGCAGAAGACTTCACGGCTGTTTTAACGCTTAAGCTTTCTATTGGAGCGAAAGGAAAGCGGATATATACGTTGCTTTTGCTTTAAACTGAGCCCCGTCCTCAGCCAAATTCAAGCCAGCCTCCAATTCGAGACTTGCAGTCAAGCCAGCCTCCAGTTTGTTTTACGTTCCCTGTGTATTCAAAGTATTACGGGAATGGATGTGGAAACCGGATTTCAAAATAAAAGCCAACTTCGAGTGAATTAACAGATATGTTAAGAACATAATAACATATAATTTAGGCTTTTTTTTTTTTTTTTTTTTTTTTTTTTTTTTTTTTTTACAAAATCTAATGTTAGATCTATATGACACAGCCTTGTACCCTAATTGTGCCCTGTCACTATCAAGGCCATCTTATTTTGGATTTCAAAGTAAAAGTCCTGTGAATCTTCATTTTTGAACTACTCTTTCAATGACTTAATAATGCTCTTAAAAGCAAAAGTTGTATTTCCAAATACTATTTGAACTTTATATCAACACTTTCCAACCACAGTCTTTTTCACAGTGATACCATATCAATATCAAGTCAGTCTGATTTTGCCTTTCATAGTAATGGCCCTTTGAAATTGCCGATATTTGACTTAATCTTCTAACGATTCAAAATGCTCTAAAATGAAAAATTCTTGTTTCCACAGGGTAAGTCCACTTTAGATCAACAGTATACAGACCCACAGTGATACCATATCAATATCAAGTCATTCTGATTTTGCTCTCAAAAATAAAAGCCTTTTCAAATTGTCCATAATTGACCTAACTTTCAGTGATTTCAAAATGCTCTAAAAAGGAAAATTCCTGTTTCCACAGGGTAATTCCACCTTAGATCAACAGCATACAACCCCACAGTGATACCATATCAATATCAAGTCATTCTGATTATGCCTTCCAAAATAAAAGACTTTTTAAATTGTCCATAATTGACCTAACTTTCAGTGATTTCAAAATGCTCTAAAATGGAAAATTCCTGTTTCCACAGGGTAATTCCACTCCAGATCAACAGTAGACAGCCCCACAGTGATACCATATTAATATCAAGTCATTCTGATTTTGCCTTCCAAAGTAAAAGCCTTTTCAAATTGTCCACAATTGACCTACCTTTCAGTGATTTCAAAATGCTCTAAAATGGAAAATTCCTGTTTCCACAGGGTAATTCCACCTTAGATCAACAGTATACAACCCCACAGTGATACCATATCAATATCAAGTCATTCTGATTATGCCTTCCAAAATAAAAGACTTTTCAAATTGCCAAGATACGACCTACTCTTTTAAAGATTTCAAAATGCTCTAAAAGTGAAAATTGCTGTTTCCACAGGATAATTTCACTTTAGGTCAACAGTATACAACCTCACGATGTTACCATATCAATATCAAGTCATTCTGATTTTGCTTTCAAAAATAAAAGCATTTTCAAACTGCCCATATCTGACTTGCTCCTGGAACAATTTCAAAATGCTCTAAAATGGAAATTGCAATTTTCATTTTTAAAACATTCTGAAATAATTGAAAGAGTATATCACATATGGACAAATTCGACAGGCCATTAATTTGAAAGGCGAAATCAGACCAACATGAAATTTACATGGTTTTACTGTCGGGTTGGATACTGTTGATCTAAAGTGGAATTATCCTGTGGAAACAGCATCTTTCAATTTAAGAGCATTTTGAAATCACTGAAAGGTAGGTCAATTTTGGACAATTTGAAAAGGCTTTTACTTTGGAAGGCAAAATCAGAATGACTTGATATTGATATGGTATCACTGTGGGGCTGTATACTGTTGATCTAAAGTGGAATTACCCTGTGGAAACAAGAATTTTCCATTTTAGAGCATTTTGAAATTGTTCCAGGAGCAAGTCAGATATGGGCAGTTTGAAAATGCTTTTATTTTTGAAAGCAAAATCAGAATGACTTGATATTGATATGGTAACATCGTGAGGTTGTATACTGTTAACCTAAAGTGAAATTATCCTGTGGAAACAGCAATTTTCACTTTTAGAGCATTTTGAAATCTTTAAAAGAGTAGGTCGTATCTTGGCAATTTGAAAAATCTTTTATTTTGGAAGGCATAATCAGAATGACTTGATATTGATATGGTATCACTGTGGGGTTGTATACTGTTGATCTAAGGTGGAATTACCCTGTGGAAACAGGAATTTTCCATTTTAGAGCATTTTGAAATCACTGAAAGGTAGGTCAATTGTGGACAATTTGAAAAGGCTTTTACTTTGGAAGGCAAAATCAGAATGACTTGATATTAATATGGTATCACTGTGGGGCTGTATACTGTTGATCTGGAGTGGAATTACCCTGTGGAAACAGGAAATTTCCATTTTAGAGCATTTTGAAATCACTGAAAGTTAGGTCAATTATGGACAATTTTAAAAGGCTTTTATTTTGGAAGGCATAATCAGAATGACTTGATGTTGATATGGTATCACTGTGGGGCTGTATACTGTTGATCTAAAGTGGAATTACCCTGTGGAAACAGGAATTTTCCTTTTTAGAGCATTTTGAAATCACTGAAAGTTAGGTCAATTATGGACAATTTGAAAAGGCTTTTATTTTTGAGAGCAAAATCAGAATGACTTGATATTGATATGGTATCACTGTGGGGTTGTATGCTGTTGATCTAAGGTGGAATTACCCTGTGGAAACAGGAATTTTCCTTTTTAGAGCATTTTGAAATCACTGAAAGGTAGGTCAATTGTGGACAATTTGAAAAGGCTTTTACTTTGGAAGGCAAAATCAGAATGACTTGATATTAATATGGTATCACTGTGGGGCTGTATACTGTTGATCTGGAGTGGAATTACCCTGTGGAAACAGGAATTTTCCATTTTAGAGCATTTTGAAATCACTGAAAGTTAGGTCAATTATGGACAATTTAAAAAGTCTTTTATTTTGGAAGGCATAATCAGACTGACTTGATATTGATATGGTATCACTGTGGGGCTGTATACTGTTGATCTAAGGTGGAATTACCCTGTGGAAACAGGAATTTTCCTTTTTAGAGCATTTTGAAATCACTGAAAGTTAGGTCAATTATGGACAATTTGAAAAGGCTTTTATTTTTGAGAGCAAAATCAGAATGACTTGATATTGATATGGTATCACTGTGGGGTTGTATGCTGTTGATCTAAGGTGGAATTACCCTGTGGAAACAGGAATTTTCCTTTTTAGAGCATTTTGAAATCACTGAAAGTTAGGTCAATTATGGACAATTTGAAAAGGCTTTTATTTTTGAGAGCAAAATCAGAATGACTTGATATTGATATGGTATCACTGTGGGTCTGTATACTGTTGATCTAAAGTGGACTTACCCTGTGGAAACAAGAATTTTTCATTTTAGAGCATTTTGAATCGTTAGAAGATTAAGTCAAATATCGGCAATTTCAAAGGGCCATTACTATGAAAGGCAAAATCAGACTGACTTGATATTGATATGGTATCACTGTGAAAAAGACTGTGGTTGGAAAGTGTTGATATAAAGTTCAAATAGTATTTGGAAATACGACTTTTGCTTTTAAGAGCATTATTAAGTCATTGAAAGAGTAGTTCAAAAATGAAGATTCACAGGACTTTTACTTTGAAATCCAAAATAAGATGGCCTTGATAGTGACAGGGCACAATTAGGGTACAAGGCTGTGTCATATAGATCTAACATTAGATTTTGTAAAAAAAAAGAAAAAAAGAAAAAAGAAAAAAGCCTAAATTAAATGTTATTATGTTCTTAACATATCTGTTAATTCACTCGAAGTTGGCTTTTATTTTGAAATCCGGTTTCCACATCCATTCCCGTAATACTTTGAACGTAAAACAAACTGGAGGCTGGCTTGACTGCAAGTCTCGAATTGGAGGCTGGCTTGACACCAGTGCCAATTTTACCTGTGAGCACGGAGTCTCTTCTGTGAGCCACAACGCGACAACGAATCTTCTTCCTGAAGTGGTAGCCTGTTTGGTTTTTAAATTTTACTTAAGGGGGTCGGCGACTCACAGGTAGGTTATTATTTTTTTCATCTCGGTTCCTTATAGGAAGTTTTTCCTCTTCTTCTTTACTTAAACTGAAGATAAATTTTAGGGCTTTTAGGTCGTTTTAGGTCTCTTTATTTCCCAGTTGGACGTAATATTACCTCTTCTTGCACGTTCGCCAGAGTAAATGCCGACATCAGAATGAGTTCAAAATACGTTTTGGTTTGTTTAATGAAAAATGTAAAAATAGAAATCCTGCAATGACATTACAGACCTTGCTTGCTTTTTTTGTTTTATATTATTCATGAGAGAAAACAACACGTTCAAAGGAATCTTTAAAGAATGTGTCTTGTGATATTACAAAGGTTGCTAAGGTTTAATGGTCATTTTGAAAGAAATAATATCTTGTTATTGTCACCACCGTCAGCACCTTGTCAACTCCGTAATATGGAGTTTTGGTTTATTTTTCTCTTTTGGAGAACCATATATTTTCCTCCCTTCATTTCCAATAAAAACACGTAATTTTCTCAAATGTGTAATTTGCATTCTGCTTAATATGATTGTTTCTTATAGAGATTAAATACAAGCTTCTGAAAATATGTATGACTGTAACTCTAATAATAAAAAACCAAAACAATCTTACTTTTAAATGTGGTATAATTACTTTGAAAACATATGTGCATAAACAATAGAATAGAGAAGCTGCTAATAGTCAAAATAGCTGAAACAACTTAATTTAAAATATATATTTTTGCATTTCTTTGTGTCTGACGGTGTTAACAAAAACCTTGCACTTCTCCAGCAAAAACATAAATTATTAAAAAATGTTACACCTGTGAGATTGTACCAAAAAAAAAATGTAAATATGTTTTTGAAAAATCAAAAAATATATTTTAGAAAATTAAAACCTGTTTTGTCCCTAATCTCAGGAATCACTGACTGATCCTTTATACAAGGATGTGTCAAAGAAGGCATAAAAACATTGTTAGTCTGTTCCGGGACAATGAGGACAGCCACAGTGTAGTCTTTGATGATTCTGGTAAATGGTCTGAGAAGTCCTAGCTTCAATAGTTTTTTCCTTAGCTATGTTCCACTGGAAGGATAAAATGACACTCCTTTGCATTTGGTGTTTTGATTATGGTGGAGAACAGGGTCTGCCACGATGGTCCAAAATTTACCAAAGATGTTGCAGCACAAAAACTCAAAAACTTTGAATTCATGCAGGTTGCCAGCATTGCCTGTAGTTTTCATGCAAGGTGGCAACTTAGAATGACGCAAGTGAAACTGTGAAAAGTGCAGCACAAAAAAAAAAGGTAACAGACTGTAGTGTCTTACCGCAGCAACCAACACGTTTTAGAAAGGAGCCCTTTCAGTTTTCATTATCATTCGGTAAGCTGCTGGTGAACCTTTATACTTAGCAACAGAAGTTGCCAGGTGGTGGCCAATGGTCTCTAGGCCTGTGTGACTGAGGTGTTTTGATAAACAAAACCCTGATGCATGCTCATATGAATGATTAATTGCATGGGTGCGAAATCCTGCAGATTCCTAGGCAAAAGGATGCAGGATCCAGGTGTGATGCTGGTACCTTTGATCTTAAACATTCCAGAGTTCCAAATATGTAAAATGTTTTTTTGTTTTTTTAAAAAAAGATTGGTTTCTGATGCTGTTCTACAGGTAACAGTTATAGCAAAGCTTAAGAATAATGTCAGAGTTGCCAATTCAGCCAAACCCATGCCTTTTTTGTCTTTTCTCAGATTATTTCTCAGTGTTGTCTGGTGAAGTTGAAGCACTGTGAACTATGAGGTATTAAAAACACCCTGGTTAGTGTTTATGTCATCTTTGCCTGTTCAGTAACACTTCTGCCCAGTTACTGAAATTAAAATTGAAATTCAGTCTCAGTATTTATGGTTAATTTTGAACCTTTCACCTGCAGATGCTTCCAGAAGATAAAGTGCACGCTGAAATGTTTGCTCTGGGTTCCGGCTGCACTCTGTGCTCTCTACTTCACACGTCCATCCGTGCAGTGAGTATCTTTAAACAAAAAACACAAAAAACCCCTCAGCTGCCAGTTTAATTCGACATCCCTGAAATGGCATTCCTGCAACACAACTACATGGATCCAACAGGGATTGTTTTGGAGATGTAGATTTTGTTGTTTTTGAAATATGTGGCTGGCTTTTCTTGTGTCCACTCTGTTTGAATCACTTTTGTAAGGTAAATGACAGAGATATCATTATACATATTACCACTAAACATAATCCAAAATGTTCCTTTAAATAAAACAACCTTAATCATGTTTCTTTCTAAATATAGACTAGATTACATTAGTTTAAACAAGGTGCGTACTATCAGGTCGTTAAGTCTGACGTCACTAGCCATGTCTGGGCCTAAACTCTGCTGCACGTCCATATATCAAACGATCACTATGGCATTACTGAGAGTTGAAAAACTGTCTAAAGTCTTTCATCTTTAATAAAATGGTCAGCGTTCTGCTCTACCAGGTGTAACAATTGAGTTTAACATCCAGGCATCCATGAAAACGGAATTTATGACATTTAGAAGTTAGCAGGAAGTTAGCTCGCTAGCTTCTATCTAAATACAATATAGAATGTTCTGACTGCGGGGTTTTGGAAACAAATTAAAACATACAGCTCTGTTATCACTTCCAACATAAATGAAGACAAAAAACTAAACAGCAGTGACGTTTGTAGGGTTACTGAAGTTTGGCTAGCTGGTATATAATGATGTGCTACGTGACCGCTAGCGACACAGCTATGTTAGCATAATATAAACAAGCTAACCTTTTTCCCACTCGATAAAAGTTAACGTGAGTGTTCTCGGTGGTCAGGAACAAATGTAATCGCATGACAGGATGCTGTAAAAGGACCAAACTTCAGCCAGGAGAACAACTGAGATAATCCATCTGCAATACGAGGTTAGTCATTCATATACTGCTGCATGGGCTGGGCTGTAGTTACATCCTAAGGTTTTAAAAACTGAGCTTAAATAAATGATTAGCGGTAATAAAAGCCGAGGGAGGTCAACAGTGATCACTGACTGTTTTAGGAGCTTTTTGAGATTAAATGGAAGAAAATACATAACATTAAACATGTTAACAACACAAAAGCCATATTAAACGCACACTACTTTAGGCCCGGAAGTAGGATTCGTCACGTCATCACTTAACGACCGGATTGACAGTCTTTAACTCACCACAGAGTATTACATATTGTCATTGTGATGATGACATTTAAGAAAACAAACTATAAAATGCTTTTGATATCAGTATTTTGATAGGTTTCATACCCATGGAAAAGTGCTCACTGGAAAATGGAAAGCTGTCAACCTTGGACAACAGCGTTGATGTCAGCCTCGACTTTTGGTAAGACCATCAAGACTTTTCATTTTGGCAACCAAGGTGCTACCGTTACTGTTTTACTTAAGTCTCAGTGTTTCTGGTCTCAAACACTGATAGGTTTGTAGCATAAACCTATTCGCTGGAACGTTCAAGACAATTTACTACACAGCAAAAAGCAAGACACAAGTAGGCAAAGTTCTTTGTGTTACTCATGCATGAGGGAGACCTGCCTGGAGCCAAGTGTCGTTCCACCCACTTGACCTCCGTCAGACTCTCAGCCAGGTTCCCCATAGCACTCCTTTTATTGTGGTTACATGAATATGCATGTTCATTAACATATGATGTTTCATATAAGTGTACATGTGGACAAAGAATACCTTGTGTGTGTGTGTGTGTGTGTGTGTGTGTGTGTGTGTGTGTGTGTGTGTGTGTGTGTGTGTGTGTCCGCCCATAAAGACTTCCCTAAACCTGCTGGTCTGGAAGTCCAGCAGTTCATCAAGATAAAAGGCACTTAGACTAAAACAGATATAGATACATTTATCCTACCATAAAACAACAAAAGAAGGTATGACCTCTCCCATGCTTCCAGGATGTGGGTGTGTGAATGCCAGAGCACTCTGGCATTCACACAAAGGTGTGCAGACCACTAAGGATCACATATCCTATCACTACACACTTGATTAAACACCTGTAAGGATATATGGTTAAATATTTCCCAATACAAATGACAATAATAAAATGTAAACCCATCAAACACCGTAACCTTGTTCTCATATGTTGTAAAGCTACATGTTAAACCCAGAATACAGTAACAGACAAAACTCCGTCCTGGGTATATACTTTGTTTTAACAGGTTAAACTTTAATCCTTTTAAGATGTCTGCTTACCTGCAACAATACCCCCACGGCAGATCTGGTGCAACCTACTTTTACTGTTGGATTAGGCTGTTCTCATCATACAGGCCTCACCTCTTCCACAGACAGTAGTGCTAATTCAGACTCAGTGTTAATATCATCCATATGAAATAGACACACTGAACTTTTTGTGCCTACACACTTTTTTTTTTTTTTTTTTTTTTTTTTTTTTTAATTAAACCTTTTGATAAACTGTGGAGCGCAGCAGTGTCTCGGGGAATAAACTGCTCATCCAGCGGTCAGCATTTTGATTGATGAAGTGTGCAAGTGTCCGTGTGCGAGACCAAATTGCTACTGAAACATCCATCAGCGTATGAGGATTCAAGGATGGATGCAATGAAGGTAAATGATGAGGAGACGAGTGTCAGGGGTGATTTGTGACAGTTGGATAGAAACAAAACTGAAAGGAAAGGTTGAAAGACAGTAGTGAGACCTGCTGTGATAAGTGGTTCTGAGACAGTGGCAAAAGTGTGAGCTGAAGATTTTGTGATTTTCATTGGGAGTGAGCAGGATGGAGAAGAATGGCTACATTGGAGAGCCAGGTCAGATTGAATGGTTTGGTGACAAAGTTAGAGAGGAGATGTGTAAATGAAAATACTTTTATTTCCTCTTCTACATGTTGTGATGAAAAACATTAAGCACGCTAGCTTATGCACTGTTTCTTATTCATTATCGGTGGTCTGTCAGCTCAGGCTCTTCGTAAGATGTTATGTCCTCCTCTGAGCTTATCAGGCTCTCTTCCACCTCGTCTCCTGAAAGCAGTAAGTCTTATTTGTTACTTTGATCAACTCTTGAAGAATATTTCTGGGCTTTTGTATTGGTTATAATAAGGACCTAGTGTATCTAAGTTATGGTTTAAGGGTGCCTTCAGAGATAAGTAACTCTCTCTGGTTTGTGTGCCGCTTTTCTTTTTCTTTTTTCCAAAACCTGGTTGCCTAGCTGCTGTCTGATCTCACTGCATCCTCTCAAGACTGTTGTGGTCAACATAGTATTATTTTTAATGGTTCCTGTTTTAAAAATTCTTTCAACTGAATTTAAATAGTTTGAAACTGAATTTATAAAGAAAGGAGAGGTACAGTTCAGTGTACTTTTAACACTATATTATTGATTATACAAATAGAGTAAATATGACTTATAGCTGATTATGTATTCCACATTTATTTGTGGTCTCTATTTCTTCTACATATTGTGATTTTACACCCCCCACCCCCAAATAAATAAACAAATAAACGTCTTATCCGTAATGGATGGTGGGTGTGGTCACTTTGTCCTTTGCTCAGGCTTCTTGTATGTCCTCTGAGCTCTCACCTTCCTGCTCTAATAACTGGGACTCCTCCACCTCATCCCCTGACACCTACACATCTGATTCCCCCTATCCAGTTTGAAGTAAAATCCTTTGTCTCACCTCTGCTTTTTTTTTTTTTTTAAAGCCCTACTCTCCCCTACAAAGAATGCTGAATACAATTTATATTTTGAAATTACATTTCAGAAATTATACCAAATTAAGCATAAGAACATGTATTGAATAACTGCTCAATCATCCAGGGCCCTATTTCAGGAAGCCGGTTTAGAAAACTCAGAGTGAAAAACGATACTCAGGGTTGAGTAACCCCGAACTGTCCAACTCGGAATATTCGGTTTCAGAAAGGCTGATAACAAGTAGTTCAATCAACGCGGAGTTGCTTTAACCCCAAGTTAAACGCGCGCACGAGGATACATAAAGCCCTGATTACTGGAGCACAGATTAAGCGAGTCACCATGGAGACGGAGGGAAAGAAGGCGCGGTCAATGTATTTTACAGCGCTTGAGGCCGAAATTCTGATGGCAGCATATGCCGATAACATGCAAATTTTGCGGGAAAAAAAAGTAACACAGCCTCAGCTGCAAAAGAAAGGGAGCATGCATGGCAAAACATAGCCGACAGAGTCAATGCGTGAGTGTTAATTTAAACATTGATCTAGGGATTCCCACCCATTTAACACGTTATTTTATTATATTTTATTTTATTTTTTATTTTATACATTTGATTTTGTGATGTGATGTGATGTGAGCGCAGGTGCAACCCAACAGGCCCCAAACGTTCCTGGCAGCAAGTAAAAATGAAATATAAAAATATAGTCCAAACAGGTAAGGTGTAATTGTATTATGAGCCATAGTGCTTGGTCTGTTTGTCCGATGTAAATCAATTGCAGTTAGAGGCTACATTAATTTCCCCTCTGTGAGCACTTATTGAAATTATCTGAGCACATTACAAGTACATATTTGCTTACTCTGTATGCTCAAATGTGACCCGTTATAGCCAACAGAAAAAAAGCGGAGGCCCGAAAAACAGGTGGGGGTCCTCCACCACCACCACTCACAGAGGCTGAGCAGTTGGCTTCCACATTTGTGATAATGTTGGCAGCATCACATATGATCTTCACAGTGCAGAGAACACAAATTAGCATCCATTACTATAATGAAATAATTTGTTAGTTTGAAATGCTACAGGGAGCTATGTACCTGTACATTAATGCTGTGGAAAGACTTCCTGTTCACATAGTCTCCTTCATTTACTGAAGGAGCAATGATTGGAATGTGAGTGCCATCTATACAGCCAATCACGCCTGGGAACCGTGAGAATAAATGTAAAATTTAAGTAGTAGTTCAAATATCACCACATCATGAATTAAGTTTCGTTCATCCTGATACCTGCAATTTTGTGGAATCCCTCTTTGATAGATCTTGTGGGTCTATGACCGGGGAACACCACAAACGAGTACAGGAGACGTTTCAGTGCAACTGTAACATTCCTGACTGCCCGACAGACGGTAGCCTTGGAAACGTGCTCAGCGTCACCAATATTATACAGAAAGCTCCTGTTTGCAAAAAAACGAAGTGCAATACAAATAACATGTACAGAACTGAGAGGATGTCCGCGATGTGTCACATGAGCAATATCAGGCCTGAGGATGTTATTCAAATGAATTATAGATTGTGCTGAAAAACGGTAACGTTCACACAGAAAATCATCAGGCAATGATAAAATGTCCGAACGCGCTCTAATCACTCCCTCCCGGCGGAGAGCTCTGCGGAGAATTTGGGCTTCAACATCTACTGGCTCTTCAAGGAAGGAGCACGCCATGTCTGACACTTCCTACAGTCAGGTTTCCGACAAAGAGGCGGAGAAAGTCAGGGTTAGTTGAAGTAAACCTGCTAGGGGGCAGGTTAGCTTCACGGAGTGTGTCGTCATAGTAACTCGCTCGGAATTAATCTAAACTCGCTTTGTGAAACCGAAAACCCAGAGTTTTCGTTATCTCAGGGTATACTTACTCAGAGTTTGCACTAAACCGGCTTCCTGAAATAGGGCCCAGGTAGAGAAATCCCCAAAACTTGATTTTGTTCATCTGGACGTGGCGTTTTAATGACCATTGATCAATGGTATTGATTAATAGCCATGAGTACCATAAATGCTGGGGTACCGCAAACGCTGGTTTGAGTGAAACATCAATGTGGCCATTTATGTGAAAAGGAAAAGGTCATCTCTGAATCAAGGTTACATCTTTCACCAGCTTACAGCTTGTTATTGCAGACGTTCCCCAACTCTCTGTGAATGCTTCTCATGGCCATTGACCAAAGGTCATTAATCAATTGTCTTTGATTAGTGGTTGTTGATCAATGGGCATGATAATTTGCATATTATTGACTATAAAACTGACCTCACGGCCCATTGTTCACCAGTGGTGCTAGTTTCAATCATTATGTAAATGTACTCTTTATAAGGTTGGGGAAACCTGAAGTGACCCTGCAGCTGAGACTAAAGTCACTTGGATGAGTGACAAAATGTTTCTCCCACTGAAAAAGCTGCATCCACATGAACATAATCAAATTTTTGGGAATCACACAAATTTTTGGGAATCGCACTTAAGCTTCCTTATTGCCATAAAATATGGAAGCCGTAATGGATGTAAAGTTGGCATCACTAGAAAGCCCAAGACGTCCTCTTGGCACTATAGGACTCATATAGTCAAGTCGGCTTTATTGTCACTTCAACCATATACAGTTAGTACACAGTGAAGCGAAACAACGTTCCTCCAGAACCAAGGTGCTACATGCAACATAAATTTACAACATAAATTATATTTGCCATCATTTAGATGGCATAAATTTTGCTTGACGTAGAAGTCTTAGACTCATGTCCCTCACAAAAGCCAAGAATTAATTGGTGGCGTGGATGGCATGGACTGCCATTGTGATGGCAATTTGGGGATTTTAAGAATGTTTTGAACTGAACTGATTTTCCAGGGTGGAATAATTGTATAGCACACATCTTTAATGACTTACAAAAAGACTTGGATGAACTAGTTTGAAATTACTTGGATTTTCTCTAATCTACACTAGTAAAAGGTATGCATACACCCCCACTAACACTGGGTTAAATGTCCCGTAGCAAACACTAAGACACTTTTGATTCCCATTAGCAGACTTCTGGTATAATTCTGGTTGGATATTTGAGCATTCTTCTTGGCAGAATTAGTAATTTTATTTAAATTAGTTATTTTCCTGACACAAATCTGGCTGTTGAGCATAGTACACAAATTTAATATGTTTGAGGTTGGGGCTTTGGGAAGTACATTGCAAACAGTTTAATGTTAACCTGCTTTATCTATTTCAAAACCAGCTTTGATTGACTTTAGGATTATTGTCCTGCTGGACCACCTATTATGTCCAAATGTCACTGTACAGTTGTTGATTTAATTTCAGTAGTCCTCCTTCTTTGTGACTCCATCTAATTTGTACAATACCCAAATACCACTAGCAGCAAAATGGTCCCAAAGCATGATGCTACCACTACTATGCTTGACAGGAAATTTGAGCTGAGCTTGATGGTGGCAATTTTAGTATTCTCCACTCAGTCCATGATGATATAAAACTCAATTCACTGTAAACGGTGCCGTTGATGTTCCAGCAGTTTCCAGTTCAGCCATGCTTGAGCCCAAAAGAACATTATGACCAGTTTCCACTCATCTGAGGATGATTTAGTTTTCTTGCAGAACTAGTGACACATCTGTGGTGGTGCGTGGTTTGTGGCGCGGCTGCGGGGGGAGGCGGACACACCTGAGCTCGATCAGCTCATCACCCTCCCCTATTAAACGTGCCGGGACCTGAGGAGTTGTTGTTGTTGTTGTTGTTGGACGTGTTATGTGGCTGGCAGCTGAAAAGCTGCAGCTGAGAGTTGTAAGAGACGACAACCGAAATAAAGAAAAGTGTGAAGAGTGAAATATGTGTTCGGGTCCGTCCTTACTGCCATAACATCTAAATAATACTTATGTATAATTGTTTGAATTTTCAGTTTTGAAAATTTACAGTTCTCCTATCTGATCTTCACTGACTTCTTTTACCATCGTTCTGAGGACTGTTCAGTCATTTCTACACTGGCAAAGAGAAACTAATAGTTGTAGTTGATCATTATCACAAACAAGGCATTAGTAGGCCTTACCACATCTCTATATTTTATTTTTTTAAATAAACTGATAAAACCACCACACTTAAGTGGTAACTTAAGTGTAATATGTGTTTAACAGATTTCTTTCCACTTCAGGTCTCGAACTGACGTTCAAACATGCACAACTTGGAAAGCTCCTATTCTCTGGGAGGGGATGTTTGACCCTAAAGTTTACGACCAGAACCACAAGAAGGAAGGATCCTCTGTTGCTCTAACAGTGTTTGCTGTGGGAAGGTTTGTTTTCACATTAGTATGACTATTTAAAATACATCCTGGTCTTCTAATTGCCATTTAGTCTGTATATTTGTGCTCTATTCTTCTAACTGTTTGAGACCGTGAAATAAAGCATGAACTCTTTTTCTCCACTATCACCAAAGGTACTTGGACGAATACCTCGAGACCTTTCTGAACTCCTCAGAACATCACTTTATGGTGGGTTTGCCTGTGTCCTACTACGTATTTACCGACATGCCAGAGAAGGTCCTGCACATCCATCTCGGTCCTCAGCGAACCTTGAAAATGATCAAAGTGCAACGGCACTCAAGATGGCAGGACATTTCGATGATGCGAATGAAGGCAATATCAGATGTCATAGAGTCTGATATTCGCCACCACTCCACGCATGTCTTCTGCTTCGATGTAGATCAGGTGTTCACTGGGAGATTTGGCTCAGAGGCTCTGGGAGACTCTGTGGCTCTGCTCCACGCCTACTACTACCACCTTCCAAAGATTTTCTATACTTATGACCGAAACCCGAAATCCAAGGCTTACATGGAAAACGGGGATTTCTACTATCATGCTGCTGTCTTTGGAGGCTCATGGAAAAGCGTAAAATCTCTGGCTGAGGGCTGCTACCAAAACATCATGGAGGATAAACAAAATAATGTGGAGGCTTTGTGGCACGATGAAAGTCACCTAAACAAATACCTGTGGCTGCACAAACCTAGCAGGGTGCTTTCTCCAGAGTACTGCTGGGATACCCACATCGGTTACAGGAGTGACATTCAAGTCACTCGACTGCTATGGGCACCAAAACAATATGATAAACTGCGCACACCTTAGTATTTCTTGGAATTACACACAAAACCATGCAAATTCAGCAACTCTAATAGCATGAAAACTATATGAAAACACATTTTTCTCCGTACTCACAAAATATGCAAAAGTTGGCAACCATTTCAAATAATGGTATGAAAACAATATGCCAAAGGAACATTTTCCTAGTTACTCATGCTTCATTGTTGAGTTCATTTACACTCAACTCCAAAATGCACAAGTTTGCTTACAAGACGTCAGATAAATGTCTATGCAAATGCCAGATTTGCTTTCTTATTAGTGATTGCAACATTGTCTTTGTTTAAAAAAAAAAAACAGTGCTGATAAAAGGTCAAACAAGCAAAGCAAACCACATATAATATACAATTTTAGCTAGTCTTCATCCCATTTCTTCAGCTTCACTTTTTTTTTTTTTTTTTTTTTTTTTTTGTACTGATGTCATAGTCACATTATGTGGTAAAATACATTTCTGGTTTCCAAGTATTAAGCACAGGCGGCTGATCTGTTAAAAATAAACCCTGTATTTGAATTTCATATAAAGTTATTTTGCATTCCAGCTCATTATTCTTCCTTGATGAAAACCTGGGTATAAGCCTGTGTTCTGAATATTACAGTCATAATTTTTAAACATCATTTATAACACAGGAACTTTGAACCAAAGGTTTGGGGTTTATTGTCAGTTTGTGCTGTTTTTACAAGTGTGCTATTACTTGGTGTTATGTTGAAAAATGACAGAACTGTTTTCTATATTTATATTGTTGGGGTATAACAAATGTTGGTGAGTACAGCTGCAAGTTATTTTGTACTGATATGAATAAAATTACATCTGTAGGGCACTGCTGAATTCTCAGATGAAAACCTTTGTGGTAGATGTAAGGATTTTAAAGAGCTGTTTTGACAGTTTGAGACACGTCCGAGTGCGCATCAAGTGCCTTTCTGCAACAATAATGGCTGTGTTTGCTTTTTTTTTTGATTAGAAGATGTCAAAATAAAATGTTTGTAGGACTTTTTTGAGGAGAAATATATTATGTACAAAAACTGCAATGTTGGGTCTAAGATGTTTTTCAAGTGAAGTAGCATGTGAGGAAAAGGTTTTTGTTGAAAACAAGAAATACTTCCACTGAAAAGCCACGTAATGTGGTTCACGGAAATTTCTGTTACTTGGCTTTAGGTTAAACTGGTATCCTGCTGTAATCTGACCTCAATTGGGCCGTTATTCTTGCTCAATGCAAAAGTGGAACTGGTTTTGTGTCCAACCCCCCCCCCAGGAATTTAGAGCATGTGATATGCTCCTGTTTTGTCTGATGCTGTTTATCTGATCACCAGTTCCTAAAATCTTTAAACTGTGCAGTAGTTATGTTAGATACATTCATTTTAATTCTAGTGAACTGGAATTTTTTTTTTTCCGTTTAATAGCAGGAACCATATCATCATTGTGAAATGCACTATACACAGGTACACACACACACACACACACACAGGTCTTTATCACCAGGTTCCACATTTATTTACAATTTTCCCCGGTTATGACTGAACACAGTCTGACAGCTGTCGGTCCCAGCCGATTTCCCTCTCCCTCCGCTCCTCTCCGTCTCACTATAAAAAGGGAAGGAAACCATTATCAGTCCAAATCGCCATCAGCTGTTCTCACCGGCATCTCCAGCACCGCCCCGTTGAGCCCACTGCACCACTCCTCCCCTGCAGCCGCGCCCGGGACCACACCTCCGCTACAATCATTTAGGATTGACAGCACTTATAAGAGATAATGGTAGTTGGCATGAGCATGAAACCAGACTGTGGTTTTGGGGGAGGGGCTCAGAAGGGACTGGTGGCGTCTCCTGGGTCAGGCAGATGCACTAATAAGAGATGAGAGACAAAGAGATGTGGGAAGGTAGGTGGGGAACTAAAAGAAGAACAAACTGCTTGTAGCGCAAGGGGTCAAATATACACAAATAATTGAAAGGGGAGTGTTATGAGATGTGGGCCTGCTCCAGGAATTCAGATAACTTATTTCCAATGTAAAACCTTGAAGTTTAAGATGGAGAACAAATGCAAAAATTGTCAATTTTGATGCGAAAGTCCACAAAATTTAGAAACTGATACAAATTCAGGCTGGTTTAATTTGATTGTTTTAATGAAATTCAAACCCAGTTTGTATCTTATTTATTAATTTAACTTACAAATAAAACAGAAAACTTCAGGAAGGCAGATTTTCAAGGCTGCTGAGGGCAGCCAGGGGACCTGAGCGGTTCAAGTGGTTTTTCTGTGTAGAGGTCAGGTTCAGGTAGCTCATATCTGCTGATTGACACACAATCTCAGACGCACGACTGTAACAAGTCCCATCTGTCTGCTTGGAGTGACCTCTAAGTGTACCATCCAACAAGGCCTGAGCTTCAGACTGCTCAGGTGAAATCACACTGTGGATGCAAAGTTAACAGACATTTAATTAGGTTTCATTGTTCCTAACAAATTAATTTGAGGCAAGTTCTGAATCACTGCCGGACCTACCTTGAAGACTGCTGAGGAAGAGACTTGAAAACTTGCTGGTCATCTGGCATTTTCTTAAGTTTCTAATCACACAAAACAAGCAGCAGATTAATATTAAATTCAAAAGATGGGCTTTATCTGTTAAGACCCAGGACACAGTCAGGCTGTAGCAGTGTAGGTAATTCAGTGTCAAAGACTCAACAAATATTAAATTATGTTATGTTAGCATTTAACATGCTACAGACCTCAGTTAGCATGTTAAAGTTCATGACAGCACAATCAGAAAAAAGTGAATAAATGTGGCTTGTTTGAAGAGGCTCCCAGGAGAAAGCCTCTTGAATCAGAGCAAACCACACAATGGAACAATGTCCTTTGGAAAGACTAGACTAAAGTGATGTTTGACGAGAATGTCCAGTGCTGTTTGGCAAAAACTAAACACAACTCATCAGCACAAACACTTCATACCAACTGCCAAGCACGGTAATGGACGGGTGAGGATTTGGGCTTGTAGTCACAGAGTCAATCATTAAATCGTTAAATTTTGATGAAAACAACTTCTAAGGCCAAAGTTGGCAGAGAGTGAATTTTTCTTTTTTACCAAGGTGTATTTACGCAACACCTTTGAGGCAGAGCCTAATTATAGGTTTAGGAATTTCTATTTTATTAGAAAGGCTCATAGATCATTCTTATGATAGCCAAATAAATGGAAAACATAAAACAACATGGAGCATGTGTATAAAATAAAAGCATAATTAAGCACGAGTGGTACCTCAGCAAAGTGAAGCAGCTGTGTCTTCTGCAGGCTGAACTCCAGGACAGCGAGCTGGTTGGACATTTGTGATATTTGGTTTCCGAGTTTCTTGTTTTCGAGCTCTAAAAGTTCCACCCTTAGGATCAGAACGAACATACCGTAACATGAAGTCTGGATTGGATGACTTATCATTCAGTAAATTTCAGTAATTTCAGTACCTGCATTTGGATAAAGAAGCTTTTAGACAACTGTCCTTCTTCTTGTGCTCCTCCTCGTTTAGCTGTTGCAGTAGCTTCCTCCTCTCAGAGAGTAGTTTCTCATTTTCCACAGTTATGCTTATGACAAGCTCCTTCTCCTGAGCATGAAAAGGAAAAAAGAAACATTTACCACCTTCAGCTTTATATCAGCTCCTACAGTCCCCCTTGATGAACATCTACAGATTTAGCTTCATCATTGAACCAATAAGACAGCAAACAGAAGGACACAAGTAGCAGTTTTCTGTATTCTTTTGGGGACATAAAATACAGACTAAGCAACTGTAAAAAGACTCAATGTTACTGCTCCACCTCAAACATCCAAATGCAGACTCACCTTTGCTACTGAATGACAGCACAAGGACAATTCTCTCTCTAGACTTTTTATCTTCTCATCACGCCAGGTGGTTTCATCTTCAAATTTCTGTTTGGCTCGGCAAAGTTTGGCCTTGTGTTTTTGCTTCATCTCGTGGAATTTGCTGAAGGGACATGGTAAAAAAATCAAATGCAAAAAGCTCATTTCATGATGGCAAAAGATGCCTACGTGTTACACTCTGCACAGCCGTTTTATTCCATTTAATTATAGTTGTCTCCTGTATGGATGAATGGACGTCTAATCATAATTACACGTCAAACTCATTGTATTTGTCACACTGATGTAAGTTAGGTTACCTTCGCTCTTCGTCAATGCAGTTTAGGGTTTCGCAGATCTCCCTTTTAAGTGCCTCACACTCCTCTTGGGAGGACAGCAGAGTTTTCATTGCTTGTTGACAATTAATACACTCCTACAGTCCAAAATGAAAACATCAGCACAGACAGAATTTATTTTTATTTTTGGTGTTTACAGTTGGGGTTTTTGTGTTTGTTTTTGTTTGCCCAGAGCATTAAGTATCACCTTCTGCACATGTGAATTATTTATTTGCAGCTTTCTCTTTGAACTGAAAACATGAACTAGGCAACTGTTATTTTTCCACTTTAGCACTAGTAATGACATGAAAGCAGGTTTAAATGTGTAAGCAGACCTGATGAAATATGGGAAATTACCTTTTGTGGTCTGTTTTCTTCGTACTTTATCGTCTGTGGCTCTTCATCCGTTGTCACAAAGGAATCATGTGACTGCGTATTTACAAAAAGATAGGGATCTGCCTTTTTTTGTTTCAGCAGCCTTCAAACACAGACATGGACACACACTGAATATAAACCTTCATTCATGGGACTGTTTTATAGAAAATCCTGAGAGCTAGAAGGTCCAGGGATTGAATATCGTACATTTGATCCTGCAGGATGTCTTCACTGGTGTTGATATTTAGCACAAGGTTATCCACACTGGTTTGGGAACAGTCAACCTGCTGCTGAAGAGAATGTATCTAAACAGATGAGAAAAAAGATATAATGTATAATGTAACAGAAAAGGCTGTTTATTTTATTAAAAAATTATTGGGACTCATCTGAAAAAATTCTCCATGTTCTTCTAATGTCTCAATTCGTCACCAAAAGCCATCTCGTGAGCACTGGCGCTATTTTAAAAAAAATCGGCAGGTCTGATTGCTCTTAATCAACTTACTCACCCTGTACTGGACATAAAAAGATTCAGGCCCCCGAGAATAGTTGGCGACCACATGGCAACCACTGGTTATCAGGCAAAAGAGAGTACTATCTGACCAGTTGCAGGTGGTTGCTGGCAATCACTGTGAAATGAACTGCTAAAGCCTCAGTTGGGGTGGCTGTAGCTCAGGTGGCAGAGCAGGTCAGCCACTAATCAGAAGGTCGGTGGTTTGATCCCAGGCTGGCTGCATGCCAAATATCCTTGGGCAAGATACGGCGCCAAGATACTAACCCCATGTTTGCCTACTGGTGGTGGTCAGAGGGCCCGGTGGCGCCTGTGTCCGGCAGCCTAGCCTCTGTCAGTGCGCCCCAGGGCAGCTGTGGCTACAATGTAGCTTGCCATCGCCAGTGTGTGAGTGTGTGAATGGGTGAATGACTGAATGTAGTGTAAAGCGCTTTGGGGTCCTTAAGGACTAGAAAAGCGCTATACAAATGCAGACCATTTACCATTTATGCACACTTAAATACTGGTCAGCAACGTCATTTGTTGTTGCTGATAAGTTGGCGAGCACTTGCTGGAAGTTGGTTGCTGTTGCCAGCATGAACATTGTTTGTGCTATATGGGATACAGTGCTGCACTGAAAACTTCTTTGTAACTGCAGGTTATCAGGGTCACCTGTGGTTTCTAAGACAGCCCATAACTACTCATGAAAAAGCAGGCAAACTTTTAAGAGTGCAGCTCAAAACCTGTGATGGATACTTCTCAACTTTTTAAATGTGTTGGTTTGTAAAGCACAACTTTACTTTACTGGTTACTGGTTTGTCTTGCAACCAATTGCTTGGTGGTTAGGCAAGCGTTTGTAAACAAATTGGTGTCTTTCACAAAAACTATGGGTTACAGGCTGGTTGGGAAAAACCAGAGGCCTTGAGTAAGTCACAGTCCTGTTAACAGGGGTTCAGAATTCAGGGTTGTCACGTGGGTCATGCAGCTTTCATATAGTTCTCACAAGCGCTTAGCAGGTGGTTAAAATATGTGCTGATAACATACAGACGTGTTTTTTACTTGAAGACTTGAAGACCTAGCTAAGGCTTTCAGATCTCTATGAAACTGTATTTATTCTGTCTTAGTTACCTTGGTCTTTCATCCCATTGAATGCATGTATGCGTATCTTTGTCTATAAGAGTTTGTGTGTGTGTATTTATCTATGTATCACATTGTCTAGTAGGGATGGGTATCGAAAACCGGTTCTTGTCGAGAACCGGTTCCCACTGTTTCAATTCCTTGGAATTGTTTGCCATTTTTGCAAACGATTCCCTTATCGATTCCAGTCGCCCCGAATGACGTCACCATGTTGCGGAGCGTCATTTACCTGGCAGCAAACACGGCGCCTAAGCGGCTTAAACACTCAAAAGTTTGGTCATACTTTACGAGAACAGATGACAGCAGGGCAACTTGCAATACTTGCAAGTAGATATTTCATAAAGGAGGAAACGCTATGAATATGCAAATGCTTCCGCTCCGGACTCATTAATCTCAACCCAGCAGCAGCGGTAATGTTTGCACGTCCTCTCCCGTTAATGTGGCAGGTAAATAAACAACTAACAGTGCATATTATGTTAGCGCAATCTGCCTTATTACAAAACCTGCCGTTACTGTGCATTTAGGTGACCATGATGAGAGAGACAGACAGAGTCTGGCTCAGATGCTGGCAGTTCTCGCTCCTTTTAGGCCTGGATAGACGAATGTCACCGAGCAGTGACTAAGTTTGTGGTAAAAGGCTTGCACCCATTTGCCACAGCAGATGCCCCCGATTTTCAGTAAGTGAATGTGTTTAATTGTAGTCAGGTACATTACTGGATATTCTTGTGTAATTGCTACAGAATAATTTATGTTGACGGGTAGTTTTTACATTTGTTTACAATACAGGTCTCCTGAGGTTGCTTAATCCACCTTGGTAGAGGTGTGTTTTCAGTCCCACCTATTTAGCAAGATTACTCAGCAAGATTACTCAACAACTGTCAGACTGAGAGCAAAGGAAGAAACACATTAAATTTTAGATTTTAGATCTCTCTATTTAAAACTGTGATAAGCAGTTCGTGGACGCATTTTTCACATGTCATTCAAATCATCCTTCTAATTGTAATTTAGTATATATTAAACCTGACAGTGACGAAAGAATTCAGCACTTCTCTGCTGAAACTCTGTATTATAAACAGCAAAGGTTTACCTGTCAAGGTGTGTTGTAGCGCTTAGGTGTGTTGAGGTAACAAACTGCAGGGCGTAGGCAGTACAAATAGTGTAAACAAAAGGCGGCCTTTAATAGCTGATATGCATAAAGTAACAAAAAATATGAAGGTTAAAAAAAAAATCCCAAACTGATGATTTGTAACAAAATCACATATGGGAACTGGAGCTAAAGAAAGTCAAACACTAGACGGCAAACTATCTTGAAACATACTTGAAACATCTTGAAGCAATAGACTTAACTATATGAAAAGAAATCAAACTCTCTGTTAGAATAATACAAAAGAATCGAATCGGGAATCTAAAACTCAAACTACCAAATACAAGAATAAAGAATTCACTCATTAGATTAAAAAAAAAAAGAAACCCAAAACTGAAATATAGACCTAAAGCTCAAACACCACATAAACCTTAAAGACCATGAGAGATCTTACTTCCTCCTCACATTCAACATTTTTCCGTCATACTGGACATGACGCAATTAGTCAGCAACAGCTCCGAGAGGTTTTCTGACTCTTGCTGGGTGAAATCAGAAGCAAAGAAAGTGTTGTTTTCACAAATACACTACAGCTTGGGGAGCAACTGTTCAGTGTTAGACAGGTGTGTCAATTCCATGCAAATTACAGGCGACATATATACTTGTATATACTACGTACCTGTACTAAGTGTTTATATACTGAAATTACAATGTTAAGCATTTGACCCATATGCTCAAATTGTTTGTGACCCATATATTTAGGTCAAGCATTATTTACATTTGTAAGAACGCCTGTTGATGCACACAGGTTGTTTTGAGATTTAATAACTGGAAATAATGTGTAACCTTGATAGGTTTGTGGCCTATTTTGAGCGCTTTGTGACATATGGTTGGTAGAAATAGGCCAATCTTTTTTTTTTAGTGTAAGGCTGGCATAACAGTCATTATTTTTGACTTCATGAACTGACCTCAGCCATAAGCCTGTGAAAATGAGCCCAAAAATGATTGATGATAAGGTCTGGGAAGAAAGCCCAGAAAGTTATACAAAGAGGGTGTTGAATGTCATAAGAAGCAAAGTTGTGTAAATTGCTGCACTGATTAAAGTTAGACACATTTATTAGGTAACTGTTGTAAGATAACGATTCAGAGACAATTGGGGAAATAGATAGAGTTTAGTATTGGAATTAAATATCAGGTTTTCTGTCTTTGCCTTTGTGTGTCTCTGTGTGCTGTTTGTGCTTATGTGTTGTCTTCTGTTCATTGTGATGTTCTGTCTTGTTTGCATGACGGTTTTAACTTATTAATATATTTACTTACAGTTTCCTCTTTTTCCAAAAGGCTTCTCCTCTCTGCAGTGAGCTTTTCTTGCAAACGTCTGCAGGTCTTGTTGCTCTGTACCAGCTCTGCTGTTGGAGACTGAAAGAAGTACAAAATCAAACTTTACATTTTATTCAAGCGCATCAATATGAAGAACGTAAATAATGAAATCTTTTTTTCTAGCCAATCTGTACTGACTGTTGTGATGTTGGGCAGACATAATATTCAGGTATTTGTAAGTTTGTGTCACAGTCCTGTGTAGGTGACCCTGTATTTTGAGTTTTGTACTTGTATTTTTTTATTTCATCATGGTTTATGACTGCTAGTGTTTTGGTGTCTGTTTTGTATGTCTAGTGCTCTAGTTGTTCTTTGTTCTGTGATTTCTAGTTCTTAGGTTTTGTTCCTGTGCCCCTCATGTGTAGTGTAGCTTTAGTTCTGTCTTCATGTCTATTTTCTTGTTCAGTCGTGTCTCATGTCGCAGTTGTTGTTGTTGTCCCTGTGCTCCGTACTTTCTCTGCTCAGCGTCAAGTCCATGCCTCTGTGCCTGCCGTGTGTTTCCTGTTTTTATTCTGATAGTCCCTGTCCTGTGTTCTGGTTTTGCGTCCCCTTGTCTCGTTACCTCTGATTACTCCCTGCTGTGCTCTCCTTCTGTGTCTCATTCCCTCATTACTCCGGTGTGTATTAAGCCCTCATCGAAAGTTCAGGTTGCTGTAGAGCACCTTCGGGATTTGGTGGAACGGGAAATTAGCATCAAATGTGCAGTCGACAAATCAGCATGAACTGTGCGATGCCTTAATTAGACAGCTATAACCAATTATAACTATTTCTAATTATATTTTATAATTTAACACATACTGAAATAGAATAACACAAACAGTGCGCAGGATTTTAACACATCCTCTCTTAGAGTGAAAGCAAAAGTGATATTAGTGAATTTTGAATAGCTGTTTTGGCTATTGAAGAAATGAGGTGACAGTTTTACAGCCATGTGTTTAAGTTCATGTTCTGATTTTTGTTATTTCAGGTCCCTAAGTGGTTCTCTATCTGTTCCTCCCCCTGCCTATGTGTGTGATTCCTGTTGTGTCTCTACTCTTATTTTCTGTGCCGGGCTCCAGTGTGATTGTCCTCATTGTCTTCACCTGTATTAATTACTTTCAGCTGATATATGTTGCCCGCCTGTCTCCTACTGACTGACCAGCCATCTGTGCAAAGATAGTTCTGTTTTTCCCTCTGTCAAGCTGTGTTATGTTTGCCCAAGCGCTGCCTAACCTTTCTTTCACGAGCTCATGTTTGCCCTCACTCCTTTTCCCAGTAGGCTTTTGTTTATTTTAGATTATTCAAACAGCAGTTAAAACTTTCCATGTCATACTCTCACTCCTGCATTGTGCATATGAGTCTCCTGCCAATGTAAACCCCAAATTTGCCGTTGCATTCTTAGTTGTGCATTTATGTAAGAGCAGTACCAAAAATAGCACAAGACCAGTTTAAAAGGTTTCAAAGCTAACTTCCTCCAAATGCTCCTGTCACCAAAATATGTGACATATATAGTCATCGATATAGCATAAAAATGCAAAACCTTCAGTGAATACATCATGTTTAAACAGACTTACTTGAGTCATCTCTGTTGCTTGTTTGACTGGAACCTCTTTAGTTAGGAGCTCCTCCTGTAAGGCTGCCTTCAACTGCTCTGCTTCTTCTTGCAGCGACACAACCTAAGACAAACACACATACAGTAGACAAGTTGTTATTTCACTATTCATTCATTCATGTTTGTGTTATTTGATGCTTAAATAATTAATTAGCCGATCTAAAAAATAAAACACACACACACAAACCAATCCTCACAGGGGCCTTTATGCTACATATATTTGCATAATGTCTGTTCTGCACATGCAGTTAACATGTAAGTGCATGTACTTCTCATGTACTTCATATTCAGCTGTGAATTAACAGCAAAGTTGAAATGCAAACTGAGAACTTTGCTATTTTGTTTTAATTTAACTAAATTTTGCTGTACAGAAAGTAACAGCAAATAAATCTAACACAGTTTCACAAAGATACAGTATTGCACAAAAGTCTTGCCCCAACCCTCATTTCATTATATTTTGCTTCAGAGAAGTGAGAGCTCCTTGTATTTATTAAAAAGTGGTCCTGAGCAATAGTTCTCCAGGTTTTCAGAAGGTCTTTCAAAGTTTTTCTTTAGACACTGGCTGCTTTTTCACTCATTTTCAATCCAGTCCTTCAACCTGATCCTTTTTCAGAGGAATGTTTTTTTTTTTGTTAAGCTGCTTAATGCTGACTTATGAATTAGTCAAATTCATAAGCACAAAAAATGCACCTAACTTACAGGATGAACCACTATTGTGCACACACATAACAGACAACCTGCTACTTTGTTCCTAGCAGCCTGCTGGAAAAACACATAATTTATTCCCATTTATTGCCATGTCTTTAGTTGGCGAAAGAAAACGTAGTTTGAAGGCATAAAATAGTATTTTTGCATTAACAAGGTGATTGTTGGTCAAATTGTTGGTGAAATCTTGTGTGGTATGTATGGAGAAGATCAGGAGAGAGGTACAACAGTGAGTGTCTACAGCCATCTGTAAAACATGGTGGTGGTAAAAGACTGCTTCATATAAGGCAGGGGTGTCAAACTCAAATACACAGTGGGCCAAAATTCAAAACTGGAACAAAGTCGTGGGCTAACGTTAATATTTATTTAAATATATTTATTCCTCCAGATATAAGAATTAATCTTTTCTTATGGACTAAAACACGTTTTGCTGAAAAACTGAATATGGAACAAGCAAAACTTAATACTAAACAATATATATATTAGCTGTATAATACCAGTAGGCCAGCTCTAATAGTAATTTGGTATGGCTTCGCGGGCCAAATGTAATTAGTCTGCGGGCCAAATTTGGCCCGCGGGCCAGAGTTTGACACCTATGATATAAGGCCAAAGAGTGGTCATCCATCCATCCATCCATCCATTCGCTTCCGCTTATCCTTTTCAGGGTTGCGGGGGGCATCGGAGCCTATCCCAGCTGTCTTAGTGCGAGAGTTAGGGTACACCTTGGACAGGTTGCCAGTCTGTCAAAGGGCTAACACACAGACAGGAGACAACCAATTGCACTTGCATTCACTCCCGCATTCACACCTATGGGCAATTTAGTGTTTCCAATTAACCTATCCCCACTAACTGCATGTCCTTGGACTGTGGGAGGAAGCCGGAGTACCCGGGGAGAATCCACGCAAACACGGGGAGAACATGCAAACTCCACACAGAAAGACCCTGGCCTGATGGTGGAATTGAACTCAGGACAGCAGGCAGCACAGTGGCACAGTGGTTAACACTGTTTTCTTTATATGTATGTATGTATGTGTGTGTGCTTCTGTGACATGCTGCTCCTGGACATTCATAGCTGCTCTGTGTAGTTTGATGCGAGTATATGCTTGTACATAGGGGTACAGTTGTAAAGAGGAAGTATAGGATGTATCACTGCTGATTAAAAATAAATAAAAACTGAGTTTAAAAAAAAAAACATGGTGGTGTTTGGTGGTTTAGAGCTGTATTAGAGCCACTGGTGTTGGAGATCTCGTCCAATTTGATGGAATCATTAACGCAGAAAGCTACAGTCCAATTTTGATGCACCATATAGTGCCATCTGGAAAGAATCTGATTGGCAACACCTTCATTTCTCAGCCTGATAACAATCCCAAACACATTTCCAACGCAATAAGCGCACACTAGGATAGAGAAAAAACACAGTGAAACACAGTCATCAGTCTTGGATTGAGCTCCCCAGAGACCTCAGCATTATTGAAGCAGTGTGGGATCATCTGGACAGAGAACAGAACAAAAGGTAGCCGACATCCAAAGAAGAGCTTTAAATGTCCTTCACGAAGCCTGAAAAACTATTTCTGAAGACTACTTAAAGAAATTATAAGATGCCTTGAAGAAGCGGGTATAGGCTACGTTGAAGAATAAAGATGAATTTCACCTTGAATTTCAAGTTTGTTACAATTATTTTTGTCTTTTACACCGTATATACATGTATGTTTACACATTTCAATAAATTACTGCACCTGTTTCCCAAAATCTTCATTGTATGTTTTTGTAAATTACTTTATTCTAGCTGGTCTCTTACCATCTGCTTCAAAGAGGTTTTCTCAGCATCCAAGGAGCGAACCCTATTCCTCAAGGCTCTGATCTCGAGGTCCAGGCGATCATTTAGCTCTTTAGTCTTTCGCAGTTCCACCATTTCTTTAAAAAAACAAAAAAGTACTTATTAGATCAGCGGTCCCCAACCTTTTTTGCACCATGGACCGGTTTATGTCAGACAATATTTTCATAGACCGGCTTTTAAGGTGTCGCGGATAAATACAACTAAATAAAACCAGTACCGGTACCAAATAAAAAGAAGATTTCTTTATAACACACAGGAACAGACCCAGGGAAACAGAGTTAACGATAAAAACAATTTAAAAAATAACGCTAAAAACCCTGAAAACCATGAATTTCACACCCGAGTCTCAACTCTTGCCGCCCAGTACCAAACGACTCACAGACCTGTACCAGTCTGTGGCCCAGGGCTTGGGGACCGCTGCATTAGATGATGATAATAATGATAATAATAATAATACAACATGCTATCACTGTTATCGTTTTTATTTTACTTTAAACACTTTGAAGGTCTACTTAATAAATGCGATTAAAAGATTAATTTATATTTTTTAAAGACTGTACTACCTGCTGTACTCCACATTTCTGAAGCTAAAATAATGCTCCAGCAGTTTAAATTTATTGGTCCAAGTCTATTATACAAAACACTGATGGCCACCAGCGCTACCCCTCAGCATACTAGTAGATGCATCTATGTTGTAAATGTAAAAATCCTAAGTCACTTCCTTCTCGAGTTATCGTGTTCGCAAGATTTTCAGAAAACTTAAAATCTGAACTTGAACTTATCTGAGATTTTTAGGAGATACACGCGAGGCATGAATCTGAATACCCTAACTCGGGTTTCAATGCCACCTGCCCACCTGGCAGGATGACAACAATACCCCATCAGGCTTTTACAGGTGAGGGGTTAATAAAAGCTGTTTCCTTGCTGATCTGCGGTGGAGGGAAAACTAAAAGAAGGGGTTTTATTCCAGTTCATGAATCTGAACTGTATGGGGCGTGTAAACCTGCTTTTGTCTTCGTTTCACAATTAGTTCTTTGAAAACTGTTGTTTGGAATGCAATTTCTTGGTAGTGACGAGGTGTGTTGTTGGCTCAGCTGCAGCGGATGTGCGGCGCAGTAGTTTCAGGGGAAATGTGTGGAGTAAGCTGGAGCACGGATGAATGCTGAATGACATTTCACCAAAGAGCCACTATAAAGCTATTATAACAACCAAAGTGAATCACAAACTGTGTCTGGCTATCTGTTGGGAATCCGTAGTGGCAATTTTGTGCTGAAAACATGCAAAACAATTCTCACCATATTTCTTCAGCTTTTCTACCTCCTGCCGGAGCTGCTCCACCTCCTGCTGTGCTGATTGCAGCTCAGGCTCTGAAAAACAACATAAGCTAGAGTAAGCACACACTTCTCTGAACAAAGTTGCTGGTTAAGTTTTGTTACAGGGGTGCAAAACTTCAGTTTTATTTGAAGAGTATGCTTATGTGTTATACAAACAAGGCTAAAAATCGGTTCCAGATTTAGCTAAATGTGGCATTTTCTTTTCAAGCAGTCATGGCTGATTATTTTACACTAAAAGAAAATAGGACTGAACTTTGAGGTTGCATGCTTTCAACTAGTTTCATTTGACATACATATGTATCCAGAGTCAAATAAAACACATCAATCTTGAACTGTACACTACAGAATAACAAGAGAACAGATCTAACCTGGCCATGAAATAGCCTGTTAGCCAAATGTCTAGTTACTTTTGAGCCTATGAAAATCTTGTAGATAAATTATAACTGCATTTGGAAATGGGCGATTTATTGATTGATGTATTTCTTTCTTCTTCTTTTTTTTATGATGATGATGTGCATTGAATGACCCTCTCCTTGTATGTGTATATTTTCTCTTTTATCCCAGGAGAGGCTCTAATGTGAATGAAATAAAGAATTCTGATGTGTTACTCACAACAACCAGTGTATCACACAGTACTTGTTAATTTTTCTTCAAATAATGCTTTGCTTGTGTATTGTTAGTGCAATTATTTCCCAGAGAGAGTATTTTTTAATAATTTGTTACATTACTTTTACATGAGATGAGCTGTCACATACTGTAATTACCAGTAAACAATCAAGCTTAGACTACACCTCCCCACCGTGACAGAAACTCTATCCTGATGAGGAACATATAAGATCTTCTTTTTAGTGTTTAATCATTAACACAAAGTCGAGAACAATGCCAGTGAATCTTGTGAATTGTGGACACATGGACAGACAGACAAAGGATGATGAACCTATCACCTTGCCATAAATTTACTGGTCCTTCAGCAGGATGAGCAAAAATCCAGCCCAAAAAGCATTTCACAAAGAAATGTCTGTGAAGGTTCTCAGTCATCCAGGTCATTGTAGTCTAAGGAGCCTGGAAAGAAAGGCATCTGGACTTCTTTAAGTTTCCTTGAAGACGTTTCACCTCTCATCCAAGAAGCTTCTTCAGTTCAAAGAGCAATTGGTGGAGAGTCCCAGATTACAGCGGGTGAAGCTGGTTCTGTTTTCCAAGGAGCTTGTAGTCATTTTCTGTGGTTTGAAAGACGAGTGAAAGAAGCCATCTATGTCCACTGTGAACGACCATCTTTGAACAGAGGCGGTGGTTTATGACACCAACTGTCTGCCATCTATAAACCAGTTTTTAGATCCCTTCCCAGACGCCGTAATGCCCACTCACATCCTGGGCCTTTTGACCTCAGGAAATCACATGATAGGGTATGGCTAGGCTTCACAATGGGTTCACCCGAAACCTTGGCTGATTGTGAACCACACCTGTTTTCACACCTTGGCTGATGTGATTAGGTAGAGGACACTCCCATAGGGCTTAAAATCTGGGACTCTCCACCATTTGCTCTTAGAACTGAAGTGAAGACACTTCTCGGATGAGAGGTGAAACATCTTCAAGGAAACTTTAAAAAGTACGGACGCTTTCTTTCCAAATTCCTTAGACTTCACAAAGAAATGCTCAGCCACAATTTCTCCACTGTAGAAAGAGGCGTGGGTGGAAACGGAGGCTGTAATGCTGCAAGCCTGACTGCTTATCACGCCTTTGTTACCTTAGTATTTTTCCTCTACCATACACTCAAGCTGAAGCCAGCAAACAATAGTGTAAGTGTGCAAGTAAAAACATGGGGTTTTTTTGTCTGTTTGTTTCTAATCCCCCGTCTTGCAGATGCCTAAGGATGGCATGTAATGCAACTAACAAGATAGCTGCTTGATTTGCAATTTAGTACGGTAATTCTGAAGATTACATGTGACTAAATTAACTATACTTAGGAGTGTGCTATACCAAACAAGGTGGTACTGCAAGGACAACATAATCACCTCAGGATTAAGTCAAAGTGAACGTCTATTCCAAATTCAAAGAAATTCCCTCAGTGCATTATTGCAAAATGTCCATGAATGGGAGGGACCAAATGCCTCCAGGAAAAGCTGCATTTAGCATATCCATATAAACACAGAGACAATTGTGAATGCAAGCCACCGTGAGAAATCAGTTTAAGAATGACAGCCTCTTTATAAATTGTTGATTAATATCTCTCACCATACGCTCTCTGGGTCAAATGAGCAGACTCCAGCTCATCAGTCAAACGCCGGATCTCATTGTGCGCCATTGCCAGCCGGCGGGAGCCCTCCTCCAGGTCCCGCTCCAGCCGGGAGCACTCTCTTCCCAAACTGCTTTCCTGGCCAGCCAAAAATCTGGCCTCAGCCTGCGAATACAACACGCATCAACTTACCGCATGTCCAATACAGCAATAACTGACAAGCTCTAAAAGGAAGTAAGCAGGAGCAGGAACATATAGCGTAAATGTTTAAAGGTCCATGCAAGAACTGGACACCTTGAGAAATGCAGTGGGTCAAGATGCATCAGTCGGGGAGTATCTTGAAATTCTTCTGCCATGCAAATTTCCTAACCTGTGCTCAGAACAGAGCTAAATAACACTGGAACAGAAAATAAGAGTTTGTAGTTAATGTGGCGAATGGCTAACGTGCAAGATCTTTATGTTTACACATTATACAAAAACTAAAGTCAGCATCAGTTCCTGAGAGCAATCTTAGTGTTTGTTAGTATTTAAAGGAGATGAGCGAACTAACGACATACATACAGGAATAAAAGTATGTTTGTTCTGTGAAGACTTGAGTCCAAAGAGTTTTTTCCATGCGCTCTGCCCATGATGTGGTGCCCCCTTGTGGGCAGCCTGTAGAATAACATTTGAAGACAGCGTCACAGACTAGGAAAACAATATGCATGTTGGCCATATGAGACTGAATTTGTGATGTTCTTCCTCTAACCTGGGATACGCCGGTGCTCTTCACTTGTGCTCCTGTCCCCATATGGTTGGCTGTGTTTCCATCACCCGTCAACTTGTCTGTAAGCTCACTTGTCTCAAGCAGGGAAGCCCTCTCCACCAGGAGGTACGCCACCTGCTCACTGGGGCTGCTGTGAATCAACTCTGTGAGACCCTGCTGGTACAGCATTTTAGCCACCTCGCTTATCTGGGCATCTGACAGAGGAAATCGGTGAGGGGAGTTGATTACTCATGAAATTTGTGGGTAATCAAGTAAATAGAGCATGTTTAGGATGCTAAAAGAATAAGAAAGTAGAGTCCTTTAGTGTATGAGACTAAAACATCTCTGTCTTTAGAAATTTATGGGTATATACCATCCAATAATGAGGAAACACTACATTAATTCTGCTCTTGGGTTACTGTAATCTGTATATTGTGTAGGTAAGAATTTTTCACACCTTGAAGTGATATTAGGCGCCGCAGCTGCTCCTTAAGGTGATCATTCTCATCTTGTATCTCCTGAGCCAAAACATTTTTGTGCTCCGTGAAGAATCTGATCTGCTCCAGCGACTTGCGTACCTTACGCACAGAAAGGACAGATAACAGACTTTCTCTCTTATCGTCACATTCTGATATCTTCAGAGGGGATACCTTACCTCCGCCATTTCTGCTAAGTGCTGAGAGCGGTAGGTTTCCAGGTCTCTGGTCACTTTGCTGAGGCGGCTCGTCGTGCGCTGAAGGGCGTGCCATAGCAAACACAGCTGAGCTTCCTTTGAGGAGTCAGGAGGAAGACCTTCCTCTTTACACCAAGCAGAGATCTCCTCCAGCTGCTTTTGGTGACAGTGAAGGCAACATGTGGCTGAAAATTCAAAACCAATAACACCACGTTCTGGGAGATTTTTACTGTTTCCTGCTTCTTGAATTACTTAAAGATAAATTAAGTATATGATAAGTTGTTTTTTTAAAAAGTCATTTTTCAGCCTGAGGATTGATGCTACAAGCTGCAGAGCAAAAACACTGCAACAAAAGAATGAAGTTTGGAAGCAGACACTTATGCTCCAACACAAGACCAACTTCATTGTGCATCACTAAAGCCTGATTTAGACTTCAACACAACATAACCTCTGCGAGTGTCCAACTTCACTGCCTGCATTTATGCTTGTTATGTAGGCAGTGTTGGTCCTAGCCTGTTTTGCTCCCCGGGCAAACACTCCCTCTGGCGCAGAGGATTGTACATTAACATAAAACTGTTGTCGAAATTCACCAGAGAAACACACACACACACACACACACACACACACACACACGAAGAGAGAGAGAGTATGCATTGTATGCAAACAGCTACCAAACAGCCATCATAATTTGTCATACAATGAGAACAGCACAAATCAACAACTGACAAGGACTAATTAATATTAAAATCTGTAACACAATGTATTGTTTGGAGTTTAGTCTGTTACTGTTACTATTTTTACCATTTCTTTTTGGAGCAACTGTAACCCACATAACTTCCTTAGGGATTAATAAAGTATTCTGATTCTGCCCTCTCCTCCCTGTGCCGCAAGCAGCAGGCGCACCTCGCAAACGGAGGGCGCCCTTACTCCCAGCAAATGGCCAATAGAAAACCAATCGGTGCCTATGCCATTCCCAGTATGCGCTGGCATGACGTTGGGGCAGCATGAGTACGAGCAATTTTTTTTTTTTTTTTTGCAGATGCCCGGGGGGGCCGCCCCCCACCACGATGCCGCTCCGGGCAACCGCCCGTGTCGCCCGTATCAAAAACCGCTACTGATTGTAGGTTATGACACAGATTTCCCACTGAAGCAAACACTGGGCATAAGTTGGTTCTAGCTAAGGGCACAGCTCAGCCCAAAAACGCAGAGTGTCTTGCCTTTTTCTTTTAGTTCAATCGGTGAAAAAAGCAGCGCAGAAAACACAAGTCCTGTTTTTAGGGTAGGATTAGGAGGGCAGTCCACAGCCCAAAGCCTGTTAAATCTCCTGGAGATGTCCTTTTATTGGCTTTCTGACTGGCACTCAGAGTTCTAATTTTTCAATAAGATCAGTGTTATGGTATTGAATTGTTTTTGTATTATTCTACAAATGCACTCAAATGGAAAGTCTTTTATATTTCTTCTAAAGAGATGAAGCGATTACATTCACATGTGAACTAGAAGGTGAGGCACTTTGTGATGATGTGGCATTTTGTTTGGGTAAAAGAGTCACGTAAATAAAATCTAAATACACACCCCCATGGTTCAGTAGCTTGTGATCCATTAATCTCAACAACATTGCTTCAGTTCTGTGAGGTCTGCAGGATGTGAGTGAAGTTGGCCCCCACCCCACCTTCTTCAAATCTAACGAAAGTGGTATCAAACGTTTGTGCTACGTTTGTGCTGGTTTGTGCCGCTTTCATTTTAGATATTATTTATTAGATATTAATAAAGATTTCTAGAGGTCATCAGAGGTCAACCAGCCCCCCCACATTGATGGAATCAAACAAAATTGATGTCAATCAACTGTGCTACGTTTGTGCTGGTTTGTGCTGCAAAAAATTGTCGTTTGTGCTGCTTCTGTTTTGAAGATATTAATGAAAATGTAAAGGTCAAAAGGTCAACCCCCCCCCCCACACACACACACACACACACACATTAATGGAATCAAACAAAACTGATGTGAAACGTTTGTGCTACGTTTGTGCTGGTTTCCATCTGTCACAGCAGGTTAAGCCAATGTGTTTGGAAACAGGACCCAAAAGCAGATACTGTAGGAGACAGCCCACTCAGCCCTCACACATCTGGACACTATAGACTCATACTTTAGAATGCCGTTCATAGACTTCAGTTCAGCTTTCAATACCATCATTCACAAACTAGGTCTGCAGAATCAACCTTTTGGGATTTACTTGCCTGGATGATTAAGCACGCATCAGGACATTATTTTATGAATATCTTTAAAATGATAGCAGCACAAACGTAGCACAAACATTTGATACCACTTTTGTTAGATTTGAAGAAGGTGGGGGGCCAACTTCACTCACATGTGCTTGAGATCATTGTCCTGTTTTATGATCCACCTGAATACAAACTTTAATGGACAGATGTCCTCTGTCAAGTCTCTGCTGTGTGGCAGGTAGGAATTGAACCAAAAGTGCATGTACTGTAAGATAAGGTGTAAAACTCAAAACAGCTTTATTTTCGACGCCTTGCAAAAATGACAAACTAAACAAATTCATGAGCTAATTATCAGGCAACAGGTGGAAGGGCAGCTGACACTAATCACGGCTAAATGAGACAAGGGAAGCAAAACTGAACATAACGTGCACAGGGTACCAAAACAAAAACAGGAAGTAACAGAACATGAGAACAAAAACACGGGCTTGACTCTGAGACAGAAAGGTAAACGAATATAGAGACCCAGACAAAGACATGAGAACTGACAAGAACAGCAGATAAACATGGAGACATGACTGACACTGAGACCCCCACAAAGACACAACAGCTTGATGCAGAAAGAAGACAAAACACAGAAAATATAGAAGTCGTGCAGAAGATGAAACATAGATGAGACTGGGACAGAGTGGACACAGAAGGGAACTAACATCATAACCAGCAACCAGGACTAGAGACACAGAAACTCAGAAAGACAAATAATTAAACTAAATATCATATAGAGACTAGAAGATAAATAACATCACATGTCCAAAAGAATCTGATTTTATTTTTTTTTTTAATCAGACACAGGGGCCGTGACAGCCTCACACTTGACTTTAAAATACACTGGTATACATGCTGACTGGTCCTGTGGCTGCAAAACAAGTCAAATCATCAACCGTCCACCACTGTTAGTATATCCATGACACATTAAAGAACAAGGCTGGCAGAAGGAGAAAGAGAAAGATTTCAAAGACATTGAAAACTAATGAGAGATGTGTCTACAGACCTCAGAATAACTGCCAAGACACTCATAAATGATTTAGCCATGTCAGGAATTACTGTTCAAAAGAAGACAATCAATTTAACCCTGCACAGGAATAATCCACCAGGTCACTGATTAAGAAAAACTCCACTTCTGCAGGAGAGACACTTTCAAATCAGACTAAAATAAGTAAGGACATCCTGGAGAAAGATTATGCAAGCATGTCCTTTGGGCAGATGGGACAAAGCTACAGCTCTCTGGGCACCGTGACACTGCTTATGTTTAGAGAAAGAAGGGAGTCAGAAGGAAGCAATACCATCTTCATGGTGAAACACGGTGATGGGACTATTATGCTGTGATGATGCTGGAATTTTTTCTGTATCTTTTCTGTATTTTATTCATCTTTAGGCATGAAAAGCTTAATAAAAATACTTGAGAAAAAAAATCTGAATCCTGATTCTTTTTTCTTCATGATGTTTTTGTCATAATTTATGCATGATAGGGTTAAATAACAATAATTACAGTTACACACTACATACATCTATAGTAACATTAAACGACCAGTGGGTGGGTGGGTATGGAGTGACACGTCAGTGTCCAATGTAGTGGTTTATGTGCAAGTATACCATCAACACTGACACAAATGCAAGATAACAACCTTTGAATACCTCTCCACTGTAGTGACCACTATCCGTGAAAGGGTTAAGTATCCATTATGTATCCATGTAAAGATTAACTTTGAGATTAAAAATCTCTTATTCAAGAGAGTTATAACATAAAAGTTCTATAACTAAAAAAGTGCTATAATCTAATTGTAGAAAAAACATACAACCAATTCGTAAAGCGCGTTGATGTCTATTTACCAACATTAACAACGACATTAGACCTAAAAAAAAAAAATCGAGCCCTTACTGTCGTTCATACTTTCATTTTAAAAAAGACACTGATGACACAAACCGCTAAGCGGAAACACTCAAGAATAAGAACAACGTTTTGAAGCAATGAGACACATTTTTATCAGTAATCGTTGTAGCTGTAAGCTGTCTGTGCTGTGGTTACACCTATTACATAAACGTCTGTTTCATCCTGTGCAGACAACTGGCATTAAACGGAGTGTCTAGGCTGAACCGCATTTTCTTCCTCGCTGTTTCTGTAGTTCAAAAACCTGACATAACATTACCACAAAAAATAACTAACTTAGAATGCATGCGCGTTAGTAACTCAGTCTAAACCTCTTTCAGACACTCATGTTGAGTATTTTCTGAAAGGAAGCTGTTTTAAAAGATTGATAAAGTATGTACGACTTCTATATTTGGTGTCTGCAGTTATATGGAAACATCCTAATATGTTGGTGATATTTTATTTTCTGTTGTAATGTAAAGTCGCAGGTTTTCGCTAGCTAGCCATGTAGTGTAGTCGCTGCGAAGAAAAGTTAACGATACCTCTTCTTGATCCATTTGTCCTTAGGTGAAGGAAAACAATTTTAAAAAAATCCCAGTCTCACGTTTTAGCTCTCACCGCGGCCAAGCGAGCCGTCATTTGTGAGCCGCGGTCTAGCCAGCCGCCTCTTATCCGCTGCATAAATTGTGTGCGCTTCTACACTAAACTTTACGGCAGCGCCTGTTCTCCTTCATTCCTGGTCGCAAACTTAGAACCGCGTACACATACACGTGCGCGTGCGTTCACAAATACACGCGCGCGCACACATTGCATCGGGTGATAGTTGAAGTCAAACTTTCAACACAATCCTCCTCTGGGCCAAGTTTAATTTCTATCAGCTGCAATATTCCACAAAAATTAAAGGACAGTTATGCTCAAATTCAGTACAGTCAATGCAAAACAGTCACATCATATTCAAAATCATCCTTGATGGCTGATTTCAAAACATATTCCTCCACTGTACCTCTGGGCCAAGTTTCATCTGAAACCGTTTTCATACTCCTAAGAAATTCAAGGACAGGTCTGCTCAAATTTAAAAACTTTGAAGGAATGTGATAACGTAATGTAAAAATGTATCTGTGATAGTTGACATGAATTTCTTAACTATTGTGCTTTAGTTTGGCTTTTTGTATATTAGAATGGTTGAGACACATTAAAAAAAATGCTGGGTTATTATCTTAACTCAAATACTGGGTAAAAGTCGTTCGTAAATTGGGTTGGTGTGACCAAATATTATTCAAAAGTCATGAATCAGGAGTTGGGTTGGTGATGTGCCGAGTTCTTCAATTCACTCCACAGCTTGACTCTGTCGGGTCATAGGTTTGGTAGCTTTGATCAAATACTGGGTCAAAACTTTACCCAATTGTTTGGGTTGAAGACAAGCCTCAGAAGAAGCCACATAAGTTTTCACAAACTGCCATTTTCAACTAGATTGTGACCTGATCACATATCACTGGACTTCTCCACTACTATGAAATAAAACATGGTAAGTAAAAAGTGAATTCTACGCATTTGAAAGTCATAAGGTCATTTTTAACATTACAATTAACTGATTTATTCTAGAACTTTACCTACTCGCTAAAGGCCTTTTAGCAGATAACACCAGCTAGCTTGTGATGAAGAAAAAGCAATTTTACTTAAAAATGCTTGATATCGTCTTTTAAAGTTAGTTTTGAAATGAGGCTGAGGTTGCTCTGTTTGACAAACCATTTAGAGATCACTCTATCTAGAACAAATAAAATATGAGATTTGGTGTTGCATTTGTGGGGAAAAGGTAAAAAGAAAAAGAAAAAAAGAAAGAGGAACAGTCTATCTAAACTAATTAATTTAATTTAATTATTTAATGTATCCTAAATGATCTATGTTGATAACATCATATTGTATTTTTAAATTTAAAGGCAATGATAATTCATCCCATTTAGATTAAAAAATAAAGATAGATTGCGCCAATACTTTGACCCACTTTTTCTAGACCCCTTAAAGGGGCGCGCGCATATCTGCACTTAGCTGGCTTGCTACTAAAGAAAACGTGATGGCAACAGCAACATATGTGAGTATTTATACTGCCACCACCAATATTTAGCCACCAATCCTCACTCTGAGACCTCAGTAGCGTTAAGGTCCGCCACTCCCAAGTTTACGTTTAGTCAAAGTAAAATAAAAAAACACCAATTTACTGCCTTCTAAATATCATTTTTATTAAGCCTTTTGGTTCTTAGTCAACATACAAGGCTAATTTGTTAAAGGGTTAACCTGGCGGGGCTGAGAATGTTGGCTGCATTCAGACCCTGCTCAATATACAGGTAATCTGCTCTTCACTTAGATGGAAGCAGTGCTAGCTACTCTGTGACACTGGGTGATCTACCTCTGAGATACGGAAGGTGACCTGGAGCTGGCGGAGGAGCTGAATATCTTTATCACCCGCTTTGTGGCCGTGGTACCCGAGGTATTGGAGCCACAGCTGCAACACGCGGCCCACAGCAGCACCACCCTCGCCCTGGAAGAACACGAGGTGAGGCGCACTCTGCGGGCCGTCAACCCGAGGAAGGCGGCTGGTCCTGAAGGAGTCCCAGGCCAAATATTGAGGGATTGTGCAGAACACCTGGCTGGGATCTTCACTAAATCCCTCGCACAGGCGACTGTCCCATTCTGCCTCAAGTCCTCCACCATAGTCCCATTGCCTAAGAAGCCCCACATCACCGGCCTGACTACACACCAGTGGCACTCACCCCAGTGATAATGATATGCTTTGAGAAGTTGGTCCACAGACACATCACAGTAGCCCTGCCTCGGAGCCTGGATCCACACCAGTTTGCCTACAGAGCTAACTGATCCACGGAAGACACCGTAGCCATAGCACTCCATGCTGCCGTAACACACCTGCAGGTGTGTTACAGCAGCATGGAGCAGCTATGTGCGGATGCTTTTCAGGGGTTACTGCTCTGCTTTTAATACCAACCTTGCACACAAACTGGTGGTGAAGCTACAAGACCTGGGGCTTCCATACACCACCTGCTTGTGGATCAACAGCTTCCTCTCGGACTGTAGACAGAGAGTGAGAGTTGGCCATCGCACATCTTCAGCCTGAGTCTCAGCACTGGCTCACCCCAGGGCTGTGTGCTCAGTCCACTGCTCTACTCTCTCTACACACACGACTGTACTCCTGTCCACCAGAGCAACACCTTTGTGAAGTTTGCAGACAACACCACAGTGATGGGGCTCATCTCCAGGGGTGATGAGTCTGCTTACAGAGATAAGGTGGAGCAGCTGTCGTCATGGTGTAAGGCCAATAACCTCCTCCTCAACACTTCAAAGACCAAAGAACTCATAATAGACTTCAGAAGAAAAAAGGCAGAGATACCACCACTAATCATTAAAGGCGACTGTGTGGAGAGGGTGGCAAACTTTCGCTTCCTGGGAGTCAACATAGAGGAGAACCTTTCCTCGAGTATGAACACCTCTGAGCTGCTGAAAAAGGCCCAACAGAGACTGTACTTCCTGAGAATTCTCAGGAGGAAAAATATTACACAGAGACTGCTGGTGTCCTTCTGCAGAGCCACCTTCAAGAGTGTACTAACCTATTGCATATGCATCCGGTACACTAGCAGCACAGTGGCTCAGAGGAAACCACTCCAAGGGGTCATTAAAACCGCCCAAAGGATCACTGGCTGCCCTCTCCCCACGCTGGAAGATCTACACAATACTTGCTTAAAAAGCTCAGAACATTATAAAAGATACTTCACACCCTGGCCCCTCCCAGTTTGAAATGTTGCCCTCGGGAAGACAGTACAGTCACAAATAGACTCAAACACAACTTTTACCCAACAGCAATAATATGTCTAAATGTCACCTGTTTGCAGCCCGAGGGAATTTTTCTGAATGAGTGGGTGATGGGGGAAGTTGACTTGCTGACCGCTCAAGCCTGGAATGTTTTGATCACCATTTTTGGATGGATTTCAAGAATTTTGATAACAAATAAAGGAGTTTTTTAAATTGGAACTTTGACTTACGTTTTGAACAGCGGGCACGTCAACATTATTCCCGTATTCAGCTGCTCGGCGACTCAAAGGTTTGACAGTCGCCAATACCACTCTTGAAATGATCTATGCACTGACTGAAGCATGTGTGTGGGAATATATGTGAATGTGAATGTTTGCTCATACTATTCTTATTAGCACTTGATATTAAGCATTTCATTGATTGATTTTATTACATTTTAATGTTTTTATTTATATTTTTATATTTCTATTGATGATGCAACTGATCGGAGAGTACTTTTAATTTTGTTGTACCTGCGACAATGACAATAAAGACATTTTGATTCTGATTGTTCTAAAAATAGGAAATGTTATCTTTGCTTTAACTTTTGAGTATTGTGATGGACCTGAGCAGTGAAGGAACGTCAGGCAAAGGTTAAAGTGCAAAAAAAGGTTTTTTTTAATGTGACCCTAAACATTTTTTTTTTTATAGAAAATTCAAAATCTCGGGCCCATAAAAAAAGGTCAAAGTAACAGAACTTTTCTCAAAAGCTGCCAACAAACAATACTACTAACTCAAACAAAGTGACCAACCTAAACGAGACAAAGGGGAATCTTAAATAGTGGCTGATCAGCCCACAAAAACTCAAAAAGGCGTAGAACACACACACATATGATCAAATTAATGAGCGCTCATTTAGCTATGCTGGAAGCGCAAAATCTTGCTTATAAAGGTGCATAAAATGATCTGAGAGGGAGATTCCCCCTTGCCACTTTTCCAAAGTGTTGATGTATGTTAAGTACTGAAAAAATCATCAGTTCACCTGTCTTTTCAAGTTAAGAGTTTTTACATGTAATTTGTTCTAAAACAGAGCTGGCTTTACATAGCATGCCTTCATGTTTATTAACATGTATGCTGTAACCAAAAACTGATTTGAAGTAATGGATACAATATAATGAATACTTTTATTTACTTGCATTTTACTTTGATATATTTTATATGATTTTTCTGTCTATGTTCTATGTATCATATGGCAATAAAAACAATTGAGAATAGTTTGAGGAAATCTGTTCTGAATCTAGTTTTTATATTCTGAATTTTATAGTAAGTAGAACTCTTAACCAAAATGCTAATGGTAATATAACCCTTGTAATGGGTTCTGAGTTTCGACCCACTTTTTAATAACCGCAACTTTAAACATTGGTCAGTTTAACCTAATTTTTGGATAGTTATCCTAACCCAGTGTGCTGGGTCAAACCAATAACCCAACCCTGTTAAGTTGAAACAACCCAGGGTTGGCTCGGTCCATATTTGACCCAGCACCGGGTTACAAATTGGGTTATTTTTAACCCAGCATTTTTTGTGTGTAGAGAAGGTAACTGAGAGGGGTATTCAATTGACAATTTCATGTCAACAATCACAGATGATTTTTAATCAATTTTTTTAATGTGATGTTATAATTGATTGAGCATGTTGAATTTGTCCAGAAAACCCATTTAATTTCGGCAGAATTATGCAGTGGATTGAGACGAAACCATGCACACGAATAGTGTGGGTGTCCAAGAAGAGGAGAAATTTGTGTCAACTATAACAAATGATTTTGAATACATTTTAACATTACGTTATCGCATTCCTTTAAAGTTTTTACATTTGAGCAGACTTGTCCTTTTATTTCTTGGGAGTATAAAAGCAGTTTCAGATGAAACTTGGTCCAGAGACACAATAGGTAGCTCAGAGGAGGAATGCGTTTAAAGTATGACGTCAAGAATGATTTTTAATGAATTTGTGAATGTGATGTGATTGTTTTGCATTAACTGTATTGAACATGAGCATGAGCATAACTGTCCTTTCATTTTTGTGGAATATTGCAATTGATAGTGATTAAACTTGGCCCAGAGGTACAGTAAGGGGAACCAGGCTATCCCAATGCAATATGTGTGCGCGCGTATGTGTGAAGGGGAACAGGCGCTGCCGCAAAGGCAAGTGTAGAAGCGCAAGAAACTTTATGTGGCGGATAAGAGGCGGATGGCTTGACCGCGGCTCATTTAACTGCGGTCTCATACCACTCTTTCTTTCTTTCTTTTGGCCGCAATTGTCTCAAACTGCCTTTGAAAATCCGAACACCGAACACCGTGAGCGCGTTGTTTTCTTCCCGTCGTTGTAACGGTACAGTCCTGCGACGACGGAGGAGGGCCCTCGGACAAACTCTGGGATTTAAAAATCTGACGCTAAAAATTTTCATTGTCTTTTACACGGGTAAAACATAACGTGGGCGAATGCTAATTGGATGCGCAGGCCGATATCACCTTCTCAAGCTACTCTAATGTTGTGGGTAATATTTTGTAGGAGATGTTTTGTTCATGCATGGTGTTTGTGAACGCAGCATGAACATTCACCCCTCCCTTAGCTCTTGAATCGGAGGCTGGTTATAAGGAGCAGCTGTGGCCTACTCCTGACTCCCCCTGACACTTGGCACTCTCTCTTTCCTGTTGTAGGTGGCGATAATCACAGGTTGTCTTTAAGCATTGCAGCTCGGATTCATTTCCCCTAGCAACTGTTTAAGCTGTGTAACTGTTGAAGGGTGGTGAGTAGGATCCTCATAGGTTCTCTGCAATTTGGTTTATAGTAGGGTGGACCCCGGCCAACTGCTACTGCTTTTTTGTTGTTGCTGTCGTGTTGACTGGCATCTATTGGTTATTTGTGTTTTTTGGTGTTTTAGTATTAACTTTTTATTATGTTTTAATCTTGCTGCGTGTGCCATTAAGTTGCCTCCCCAATTAGCCTGTCTCCACCATATTTGATTAACTATTTTATTGAGCTGCTATTTTTAACTAGGGCAACATAGTGGCAGCGAACCTTGCTGTTTTAAGTAATGTTTGTTAATAAAGTGTGTTAATTAAAGGTTTTGTATTGTACGTCTTGCTTCTTAATTTGCAGTTTTCTTTTCTGCAGCTCTATATTTGCAGTTATTTTGTTTAATACATTTTGTTTTATGACATTGTTTACCACGCCTCTTCCTTGTTAATAAGGAGCCTGCGTGCCTTTTGTAGGCTTTTAAAACTTGGCTAATGTAATCTCTTCTGGGGTGTGAGGAGTAGGCCACAGCTGCTCCTTATAACCAGCCTCCGATTAAAGAGCTAAGGGAGGGGTGAATGTTCATGCTGCGTTCACAAACACCATGCAGGTGGCGTTATCAGTACCATTTAGTTACTTTTACCGGATTTCCTCCTTCACGCCGCCACACTAAGAGGCGGTGGTTGGTAATTAATCCCTGTAACAACTGATTGTAATTTGTCCGTGTGACCCTGAAGGCATCGGGAGAGAACTTTACCAACATGAGTAGTTTATTGGAGAACACTGATAATTTTCATTATTTTCCTTTAATATTTTGAAATTGTGAGATTAAGCTAATTCAGTTTAATAAACTCATTGTCAATTACAAGGATACGATTTAATTTATTCTGCTCTGGTTTAGTGGTCATGAGCAATTGTTCATTTATATTTTACTAAAGAGATTGTATATCCACATAATTATGCGTTTTTATAATGATAGTCAAAAACGCACTGTATTTTCAAGAATGCATTAAGAAACAGATTGCATTCGTTTTATATTTCAAATATGACAATGCCCTTTTGTGTGTTTTGTTGTTTTGGGGTTTTGTTGTTTTTTTTTTCTCTGCAGCAAACTTGTATCTCTACGGATCTCTACAGTTTCAGTTTATTTCCCAGTTTTTAAATCTGTTGCCCTATGGTTCCAAGAGCTGTCACCAATCTTTGCGTTGTATTATTTCAAAACACTACTTTAATCAGCTAGCATTTCTCCTCTGGACTTGATGTCTACAGTCTCAGATCAACACAGCCCTGCCCTCCAGCACTATCAGCAGCAGTAACATTGTACCCCATCAGGTAAAATATAGGCTATGGTTGCTTTGCATTGTCCCCAGCCTGATGAGTGATAGTATGATGCAATTCTATATTATTTTAGATTCTTGATGAATGTGGGTTGTTATTATTCAGCCTGGTTCTATGCACTCCTTTTTTAAATTTTGAGCACCTGCCCCTGCACAGCCCTGGTTAAATGTTACAGCATTGGTCTTTGACGATGTGCTCAAATACTAACAAAATACAGAACATTTATGAAAATAAATGTTTGCTTTTCTACTGCACTTGGGCATTCGAAGCACTTTATACTTTATCTCATCCACCCTTTCACACACTTTCATAAAGGCACTTTTTTTTTTTTTTTTTTTTTTTTTAAATGTCGTTTGCATCTAACATTGATTTCCTTGGAACTTTAAGTCTATCTTAAAGTGGAGAATGATTCTTAGTTGGTGTGGTTGGTTTTTAAATATTCCTCTAAATCATCGTTGTATATTTTTACATGTTTGTACAGAATATTGTATTTGGTTTTTAAGTAGTTTTGTAGTTATGTGGTAAATTAGATGATTAATCTCAATGAGATATTTACCTGGATAAATAAAGAACTAATAACCCCCATGCCCTAGAAGACTTTGATTTTAAATTTTACTGCTTTCTTTCGGAATAGTCTGACAAAGAAGTACAACATCAATTTCCCAGGGTTTTTTTTTTTTTTTTTTTTTTTTTCCCCAAAAATTTTGGAGGGAAGATTTCCAATACAACCAATAAAAATTCCTGACAATTAAAATGTGCACTGTTACATTAATGTACAGAGCTATAAAGTATAGTTACGTGTCGCGTCTGCTTTCTTCTTCTTCTTTTTTTTTTTTTTTTTTTTTTTTTTTTTTTTGTTAAATCTGTTTCATAATAATAATCAGTTTACTCATATTTTCCTGCTGTATTAGTGAACTGAAACTGAAGAGTATTACTTTATGTCACTAACCCGTTTGAGCTTCCTGGATGCTTCAGATTACGAAAGGATTAATGTTTATTTTCCCTCATGTTACTGTAGTGACTGTTATTTGTTGTGGAAGAGAGATTTGTTTTTGGGAATGACTTTATTGTTGCAAACAAAGTGCTATTAGTCAAAGTGGAATATTTCAGCATGGTGTGCTGTCTGTCCTTTAAAAAAAAAAACCAAACAAATAAAAACAAACTTGAAACTTGATGGCCTTTTAGTTGATTTTCGCTAAACCTTCACCAGAAACTATCGCAGTGAAGGTTGGCTGTCAAGAAGCCATTGTTATGGAAGGGAAATGGAGAAAATGATGAGGTACCATATTATACACAACTGGACTGGAAAAACCGTGGCAGCAGGTCTTATGGAAGTTTAAATCTTTGGTTCCAATCATTGTAAGTATCAACAGAGTTGAGGAGAGAGGTGCAACAGTGAGCGTCAACAGCCATCCGTGAAACACAGTGGAGGCTTTGTCATGGTTTGGGTCTGTATTTCCACCACTGGTGCTGGAGATCTTGATAAAAATATCAGTTTGGTTTTCAAGCATGACAATGATCCCAAACAACCTGTCAATTCAGTAAAACCCTACCTGGATAGAGGGAAAAACCACAATCAAGGGTTAACCTCCCCAGTGCCTGGACCTCAGCTCACTGAAGCAGTGCGGGATCATCTGGATATGGAAAAAAAGGTAAATGTCCTTTAAAATGTGTGGAGAACTATTCCTGACGATGACTTAAAACAAATGACAAGAAAAGTTGCCTCAGTGAACTCCGTTCAGTGCAGGTTTAGTTAGGTAGTGCCAAATTACACCTAAAGTTGCCTCAAAGCAATTTATACTGTATGTTAAAGACCTTACAATATTTGGAGGGAAATCAAATGATCCTCTATGAGCAAAATCTCAGCAACAGTGTGAAGGAAAAACCCCTTTAAATAGGAAGAAACCTCTGGCAGAACCAAGCTCAGGGAGGGGCAGCCATCTGCTGTGACCGATTGGGGATGAAGGGGAAAGAGAAGAATAGAAAAGAGAGGAAGGAAAGAGAACACAAGGATTTAAGGACATGCTGCAGTGGGATATAAACACCTGAGGAGTGAAAAGAGGTGAATGGACAAGAAGTGCTCAGTACCTTCCATGAAATCTGAGCCTATAGCACCATAACTAAGTCATCCATCCATCCACTTCTCCTTTTTCCTTTTCAGGGTCGCGGGGGGTCTCTGGAGCCTATCCCAGCTGTCTTAGGGCTTAGGCTAACCTTAAATTTAGTAAGGGTGTCTGTCTCCAGGATGCAAACTGGGATTTGGCTCCATAGTAGAGGGGTCTGAGAGCTGAAGGCTCTGCCTCAAATTCTACTTCTAGAGATCCTAGGAACCACAACCAAGCCTGCTGCATGAGAGCATAAAGGTGGTCATAACAAACATTGTCTACGAAACTTGTTAGAATTGTATAAACTCTGTTTTTGTTTTATATGCTGTACTTCTATGTATGTGTGCACATATTCCAATAAATGCTGGCACTTATATCCCATTTTCCTAGCAAAATGCAATCTCAAGCCCAGTACTGTACTTTTAAAACTACAATTTTACTTTCACGGGCTATGATGTCTTTAATAAGTTCATGTGTATTAAGGTGGCGCTGTAATGAAACCGCATAATAAGCAGCAATTCAATGAACCAAAGTGCTTCCTAAACATGAATACAACAGTAAAAATAATCCAGCCTCTTCCTATTTTCTGTATTTGATATTTTTTAATCTTGACACTACTTCAGGTACACAGAAGACAGTCTCTCATTAGTGAGACAAAGTCTACTACCTGGCAGGACAATTAAGTAAACCTTTACCGTGAATGACGTCACTTGATGAAGTTGAGTTTAAAGACAAGTCATTATCGTCTCTTGGGATTTAATTTAGGATGAAACGGTGTGTGTTTTATTCTGGGTGGTCTGAGATTTCTTCTACATTTACAATCAAAAGTGGGCAGGAATCAGCCCTTATTTCCTGTCCTTCCGTCGCCTCACGTAGGAAGTGATGTAGTGGTGTTCATGCCAAGCTGCAAGGCTCAATGAACAGCATGAGCAGGAATGCAGCATTGGCACATAAATCTGTCTGTAGCAATTTAATCATGTGCTGCCCACACATCTAGCAGTATCATGACAAATGCTGTGGGATCCTTTTCATTTTTCCAACACACCCCCTAATGAGCACAGTGTTGTTATTATTATGACCCATATTTTCGGTACAGATGGGATGTGTGCAGGAAACTGCAAAGAATATGTTCTGTGTTCACGCAGGTCCACAGGAATGTTATTTTTTTGGTGTCGGGCTGGTCCCGACCACAGATTTGGGGGGAGGGCAGGGAAAGTTTGGAGGAAATGGCTGTAGAGAACTCCTCCTATGTCTAACTCTGCATTCCTCCTCGGTGCCCTTCTCTCCAAGTTTTCAAGCAAAAACCTTTGCAAGGAACGAAAAAGCAGAGATAGTGGATAGGAGTCACTAGGGAAAAGTATCTGAGGATCTCTCTCGAGCTCTCGACTCCAACGCTTTGAAACAGGTAAGAAGTTTACTCACAGAAACACTTGTTAGGGAGGATTATAAAGAGACTAACAAAATACTTCTCTGAGCTTTTATGAAGTTACACTTTCTGTGTTAATCTTGAGATATGCTGGAGTTTTGTACAGTATACCTTAGCGCTGTCTTTCTGGATCATCTGAGATTTAAGAGCAACATTTCCCTGTAATGCCAGACCAATGCAAACTCCTGGCAGGGTAACGACACAGTGAAGTGTGCCAATGTAAACAGACGTGCGATTTACAGACTCATAAGGTGACATCAAATTCAAAATTTCATTTTATCCATTTCTAATTTGAAAAAGTAGACAAAAAACATCACTTAAAAGGAGAATTTCTAATGTAGTGTGCAGGCTTTATAAAAAAAAAATCATTTAATAATTGTATCCAGATGTGTTACTGAAACTGAAGACTGTTACTTAACTATGTAATTTCCCCTTTGAGCTTCCCAAATGTTCAGGAAAGTGTTTATTTTCCTCTCTTCTGTTACTGCAGTGACAGTTATTAGTCACACAGAGGAAACATTTGATTTAAGTTTTAGTAAATTTGCTGACTTATCAAAAGATTTAAATAGTTTTACTTGTTTTGTTTTGTTTTGACTCAGAGGCCTGTTTACAAAAAAATCATTTGACAAAGCGTTAAAAACTTTTTATTCGTTAATATGATTTTCATGCTTTGTGCATTTAAACGCTGGAGGTTTATATCCAGATTTTAAAAAGTAGAAGCCACAGTGTTCGATCATGAGCATAAGGGTTTCATACTACATGTTTGTTTACAGATGTTACAGGGTGCAGATGTTTTCATGTGCTCCTCAGAGAGTGGATAGAGTCTAAAGAGATGGAGCAACTCCCTTGCATCCACTTCCTTCTGTGTGGCGTGCCTGTGCCTTGATAAATGAGCAGAGATTGTCAGTGAAACTGCCCAGAAGCAGACAAAGAGTCCAGTGTGTCAGGCCACGGAAATCTGTGGGCCACTTTAAATAGCATAAAAGAAGAAAACAAAGAGGAGTGTTCACTGACTAATTATAAAATCTTTTTAATAATTAATCATTTTACTTTCTCACATACTTCACAGGGTCATTTGCACACCCGATTCTAGGCTCGTCCTCAAATCTCAGAATAGCCATGGTCTTCCTACTCATCTCCTTAGTGGTGCTGCATTTGCTCTCCTTGGCCATGCTTGTCATTGCCACCCTTGAGAAGGTGAGACGTGGGAAATTGTGTTAAATAATTTACCCTCTTCTATCAACAGATGTCGCTGTTACTCTGTATTTCACATGAAGAGCACTGAGCAAAAGAATGGTGCTTCTCAACATACCAGCTGTAGATTTGTGCCATGTGCCTTTCTGCATATTTGTCTTAATGTGTGAGTGAGCATACTTTGAATTTCTTTCTTTCTTTAGACCTGGTGGGTTTGGACAGAATCAGAAGTCTCCAACCTCTGGCATTACTGCATGTATGACAATGCCACAGAAGCCTGGTTGTGTTCTGCTGTCAATCAAAGTGGTAAGAAAGTATTTCTAACTTCATACTTCATATCTCTAATTTCATTTCTGCATCACTGGCTATTGCATAACAGTTCAAAGCTCCATAGTGAGCCATGCTCTTCCTTTAACTTGTTCTTCCAGACTGGCTGCAGTCTATCCAGGCCCTCATGGTCTTCTCTGTGGTCTTCTCCTCAATCTCCTTCCTGGTTTTTCTGGGTCAGCTGTTCACCATGTCCAGAGGAAGCCTGTTCTACATCACAGGCCTCTGTCAGGCCTTTGCAGGTATTTAATGACTTCTTCTTTCTTTGCAAAGAGTAACTAATTTACTAATTTTAGTAAATTAGTAGCTAATTTTGTATTAATTGGACTGGACACTTCCATTACATTGATTTAATTTTAAAAACAGTTGCTTTCTTATTTTTCCAAACTTTTTGAATCATGCTTTTCTTCTATATGGTTGAAGTTTGACAAAGATGTTAATTTTCTTGTCATCAAACAGTTTTCTTATCTCATCTGCACTTCAAAACATCAATAAACTGGTCTGACAACAGTTTGTGTAGCCTGATGGTTGTGATTATAATCAAAGTAATTGCACGATTCACACCTTTAAACTGTGGCTCACTAGAGCACCACCGTGTGTTAAACCACAGCTGTATAAAGTCCTCAACAAATTCAGTATTAGCTCCTGTCTTATTACCACTTGCTTAAAACTTAAAAAAAAAAAGTGTTTTTAACCTTCAAAGTCAGTTTATTGTGTTTTTCCTTATTTTTTTGCTGATACATTGGTGCATGCTCAAGACCTACGTTTCAGATAATGAGGCAAAAGTATGTACAAGTAATTCCTGTAAGCCTCGGTTAGTAGATGTTCAGATAATCGCTCAGCGAGACCATATATTCCAAAGATGGTCATCTGAGGCACAGAAGCCCCTCCCACCTGCAGTTAGAACTTTCGGTTTTGGGACAGGCAGCCAATCAGAACAGACCAACCGACAATCTTTTTGTTTTTTAGGGATATATATGCTGCATCTTTAGAAACCAGTGCGGTAGAGCATGACAGACAGCTCTTGGAGGTTGGAAAGCACTGATATGTCAAATAACATGGCTCCTCTTCTCTTAATAAAAGAGAAAACTGTATATGACCATTGATATTTAAAAACGATTGTACTTATATTTTAGGGAGTCATCATAGATGTGTATTAAAGTGACAATAAATGCTCCTCTCTCTTCTGACTGCCTCACCCCCCCCCCCCCCCCACCAGCCTCGCTGAGCGTTTAGGGCTCAAAATCCTGAGGAATTCTGCTCACAGTACTGTAAATAAACGTAAAGAACAAAACGCATAAGTGTAACAATAACAGACAGGTGTTAGTGTGAACCAATGTATCAGGTTCATCACCTCACCCGATGACTGTAAAATTAAGCAATGTCACTCACTCTCTAATGTGGTTTTAAAATACGATTATTTATTTTTTTGTTGTTGTTGTTTGTTTATTTTAAAACGTTTGCAGGTTTCGCGGACTTTGCCGCTTGCCTCATCTCCACCTTCCACAGAAAGGAGATTTTTGATGACTCAAGAGTCTTGAACAAAGGACACTTTGGCTACTGTTTCATCCTGGCGTGGCTGTGCGTCCCCTTGCTTCTCGTGAGTGGAGTCCTGTACATCCACCTGCGCAAGAAGCAGTGAGCCAACAAGAAGCTGAAGCGAAGGCACCTTATTCAGAGACCTTATCTGTCTCTCTCTCTCTTTCTGTCCCTCCAGTTAAGAGTAAGCACACATGATGAGGAAATAAGATGACTGAGAATGAAATGCATCTTTCAATGCCACAGCTCAGTTTTCTTATTCCTGCTTCCAGGGAATTCAAAGTTACTACAGAATAATTGAGTGAGCAAATATATGTATAAATTTCTGTGTTTAATGTTTATATATATTTTTTTATGCAATGAGAAAATGCACTCATTAAAAGGTCATGCATTCAGAGCTGGGCTAAAGAGCATTCCTGTGTTTTAAAGGGTTCAGTCTGTGTGGGCTTTCCTTTGTTTCTCAGTAAGTGCTTTGTAAAGCAGAGGAGGTTTAATCTAACGACATAACACTGTGGCTGCAAAAATGTTGCTCCCTCTTTGTCATTCAATCGCTCACCAATTTGTGGCATTCGCTGTTTATCTTTTCAAAGCAACCTCAGGACATTTTCAACGGAACAGCAGAACAGAAGAGGGAGAAAAAAATCAGTGATAACTCCCGCGTGCTTTAGAAACACAAACAGCTTCGTTAAAGCACTTCCAAAGAAATCAAAATGAAACAGCTTACAGATTGCACCTATCACCGTTTGATGCAGAGCTAGATACAGTATTACACGTTACCCATAAACTTACCCGTCAGGCTGGACCGGTCCCAGAAAAAAAACACTGCGTGGCGCACGACAGCTTCTCAGATAAAGCATGCATGGCACTATAATCCACTACACGCCTCACACACAGGTATATGCATCTTCTTTACAATCGGAAACCGGCAAAATATGCTGTGAAGACAGAGGGGATAAAGTAGAGTCATGCCAGGGCGTCTGTGATCTGAAGCGATCCGTCAGCTCCGCAGTACGTCTGGAATCTGGGAATGGTGTCATCAACAAGGAGTGGAAGCCTTTAATGAAATTAGATAACAGGTAGGTGAGGTGACACACACAGAAGAATCACAGCTGCTCTCAGCTTACGTATCGTATCACACTTGAGCCAAAGAGATCAAACTGCCCAGGAGGTGAGTTTCACAAAGTGCTGATTTAGTCATCAAACAGTTCAACCTATTTCATTTTTTTGGTTGTTTTAGGGGACAAAATCATAGAGTCTGACTGCAAGCGAGGACAAGATATCTCTGAACTGCCATAAATGGAAATAGTGAGTTGTTTTTTTTCTGGAGGAGTGAATGAAAATCTCAGTTTTTCTTGATTGGAGAGCGACATGAGTTGAGTTTCATTACTTTAAAAAAGTAAACGCTTATTGCCGGGAAAGACTACAGTCATGTCAAACAACGAGGAGAGTCTGGATGAGGATACAGTTTTCCTGCCGGTGGATGAGTCCTCCCCGGAGTTCATCTATAGTGAGAGGGAGAGAGAAGCAGTGGAGAAGCTGCTGAGCGCTGGACCAGAGGCTTTCTACTCAGTCGTCAAAGAGCTCCCCGACTGCTTCTTATCCTCTGAAGAGGTCAGCCAGTTTAAAAGCTGGGTTCAGAGCTACTCTTTCAACGATCCGCGGCTACAACATGAGAATGGAGCAGAGAGCATGGCAGAGATGGAGGACTTCTGTTCCAGTTACTTTCCCTGCCACTCGGACGTGCCAGTCCCGGGCCTGGAGTTGGGCTGGCCTCATAAAACCCCCTGGTCGGTAACGGCAAGTATCAAAGTCCACACCAGCCCTCCTGCAGAAGGGGAACCTTCAGTCAGAGAGGTGATCAGACGGCAGTTACAAAGAGCCAGACAGGTACGCAAATTTCTGCTGGATTCATTATTTTCACGAATAGAAACAGCTTATGTTTTCATATGAAGTACATAAAGTCAGGATATCTAAAAGGAAATTAGTTATATGCTTAGACCCTGATGAAGACGCCTGTGTTTGTTTTGCTTGCTAAATTTCTCCTAGAGTTAAATATTTTTATGTTGTTGGGGGTTTTTTGCACTCCTGAAGATTTCCCGTAGAGAAAGCCTTAGAGGCAGCACTTCCTCTAAAGAACTCTTTTTGCTGTTAGGCATTTCTCTGATAATTAACCATCAAATTTTAACTTTAAGCCATTATGATTTCATCATTTCTTTTTGTTATGATTGTATTCTTATGATAGGCCTGAACACTGAAAGAAGTGGGCTTTAGTTAAAAATGCAGGCTAAATTATATACATGCATATTTTCACGTCATTCAGGTAATTGCCATCGTGATAGACAGACTGACAGATAGTGCAATAATTGGAGATTTACACAGTGCTGCCTCTCGGGGCGTCCCTGTCTACATCATCCTGAACCAAAGGTCCATTCAGGAGAAGTTCTCGTCCAACAGGCTCTGGCATCCAGTGAGTCAACACATACAAATCAGCACACACCTAGCAGCCATCCTTCACACATGGCAGTAAATAAAACAAAGATTTTAGTTGGACACAGCAGCGCATTGTGGAATGGGATATTTTCATTTGCTATCCTGGTCTTAACATGTGCAACAAAGTCTCGTTGTGCTCAATGTGGTGGCAAATTTGTTTAAGCTGAAAAAGAATGAAACTAAAAACACTTCCCATATGTCCCATGCTACTGTAGTGACATCTATAAGCACAGATTTGTTCCCAAAGTCTAGTTTTTGTATTTATTTTAGTTAAAAATGTTTTTCAAATGTAGTTTTATTGTTTTAGTTCAGTTTGAGTTACTTGACTCTGTGCACATATGTTGGAACTCAAACTGCAAGTCTTGTCTTTTTGCTTTGACAAGCTGATGGTAGGAATGTAGCAGAGAATCGGCCACACAGCTAAACTGGTTGCACAGCATTCAATGGAGTTGGTATTGCTTTCAAGCAAAGACAGCATTCTCATTAGAGCTGCTGATGAAATAGATGAACAGAAGGTAAAATCAGGGCAGAATTCAGCCATACTTGGATAGAATGCTGAATTAAAACCCTGTTTACACTTATATCCAATCCTTTCCACAAAATCAATTGAAATCCAAGTGTAAACACAGTCGTACCTGTTACACACACTTTTAGACATTCTTTCTTGTGTCCTCAGCGGATCAAGCCTACACTCCTTTGCATTGATTATATCACCTTGAAACCTAAAGTACCACTTAATCATATCAAGATCATGGTCTTGTTTGTACCTACAGTACTTACAGCGTTACACACCAATGTGATGATTCAGCTTTTGGCACTGTCACAGGTTTTAGTGTAATGCAATGCTGAGTTTAAACCTTGTGTTTTGACAGAACATACGGGTCCGAGCTCTTGGTGGGAGAAGTTTTGGTTTGAGGGATGGAAGAAAGCTGGTTGGGGAAATGAATGAGAAATTCATTCTGGTGGATTTAGACACAGTGATCCACGGCAGCTACAGGTAAACAGATTTGGCTTCCACCTGCTTGTCTTTGCATGTGAGGCGTAAATGCTTGAAAGTGACTCAAAACATTGTTGCTGAATTCTGCAGCTTCACCTGGACGGATACCCACCTGCACCGGCAGCTGATCACCGTCCTGAGGGGACCGGCTGTTGATGCATTTGACCGGGAGTTCAGGATTTTGTATGCTAGTTCACTCCCAGTTCTTTCCACTGCAACCCATGTGAACCAAAACCATCAGCTTAAAGACATTTCAGCTGTCAGACTTCTGAAAAGGATCTCTGTTGATCCCGATATCACCGACCCTCCCTCCCCACGTGCTGTTTCCCCTCTGGACTGGGATAAGATGGGAGTTTTTTCAGAAGAAAGCAGCTTGCCAACCAGTCCTCTGTATCTTCAGAGGACTGAAGATACAGAGGTGGTGAAGCTGGAGATGGCGCTACAGAACAGCATGCAGTTAGACAAAAACACACTTTTAATGGATGGATTTACTAACAACCAAAACCATCTTGAGGATAAAAGAAGGTAGTGTATCTGAATTAGTCTCCACATCATCATCAGTCCTTGAATAAATATGTCAGAGTACAGCAGACATATTTAAAATTCTCATGGCCAGAATTTATTCTGTCCTTTAACCAAACCTGTAGCTGATCTTCTTGCTTCTTGCTTCTTGCTTTAACCTGCCATCCCTTTTGTATTATTCTCTGAGTAATTTCCAGAATAGCAAACTGGATATTTTCAATATTTTGTGCTGCAGGATGTTTTTTTCAGATTTTTGTGTCTGACAGATTCAAAGAAAACTTCTCTCCAGTGGAAACTGAAGTTGTTAAAAACTCAACTTTCAAGTGAGTCTTATTAAAAGCTATGTTATGATTTGAACTACTAGCTCTCTATGTTTTTTCCATGTCGATGATTTACACAAACATTAGGGATCTTGGTTATGCTCATAGGAACAGAGAGCCTTTGACAGCAGAGCCAGCTACTTCAGAGACAACGAAAAGGTGAAATCAATAAGACACCAAAAAAAAAGAATTACTTTTAGACTGTCATTTTCAAATATATGTATATTTTCACCATGTTATTGAAGATTTTTTAATTCGACAGGATCACAGACAGCCTTTCTCCAGTGGCAACTGACATGGAGAAATCCACTTTCCAGTGAGTCTTAGTAAACACTATGTAATGATTCAAACTATTAAATTTTTTTTTCCATGTCGATGTTTTACACAAACCTTTGGGATCTTGACTATTTTCATAGGCGCAGAGAGTCCTTATCAACCCAGCCGGATACTTCAGACAGAACAAAAAGGTAAGATCAACAAGATACAACTTAGTTTTTTTTAAAAATTATTGTCCAAATTTATCTATTTGTAAATATTTTAGGATGTTTTTACAGATTTTTGTGTTTGACAGGGTCAAAGACAAAATCTCTCCGGTGGCAACTGATGTCATAGAAAAATCAACTTTCAGGTGAGTCTTGTTTTTAGCTGTGGTATGACTGAGTTTATTAGGGGTCTGTTTTTTCCAGGCTGAGGATATTTGGGATCTTATTTGTTTTCACAGGAACAGAGAGCCTGTATCAACTCAGCCAGCTACTTCAGACAGAGTAAAAAAGTAAGATCAACATGATATATGGAAAAATAATTATTAATTTTAAAATGTCACGTCCAAATATATCTATATTTTGAGGACGTTCTTACAGATTTTTGTATTTGACAGGTTATCTGAAAGCGTGTCTCCTGTTGCAACTGACATGGAAAAATCAGCCGTTTTCAAGTGAGTGTTATTATGAGCTATGCTATTATTAAGACTATTAGCTCGTTTGCGCAAACATTTAAGATCTTGATTATTTATTAGGAGCAGAGAGTCTTTATCAACTCAGCCGGATACTTCAGACAGAAGAAAAAGGTGAGATCAACAAGATACAAGTTTTTTCTTTGGCAATTTCTTGTCCAAATATATCTATTTGTATATGTTTGTAGGATGTTTTTACAGATATTTGTATTTGATAGGGTCAACGACAATCTGCCTCCAGAGTCAACTGATGTCATAGAAAAATTACTTTTCAAGTAAGTCCTATTATTAGCTATGCTATGATTAAGACAATTAGTTGTCTCTGTTTTTTCCATGATCTTGATCTTGGTCTTGATTTAGGAGCAGGGAGTCCTCATCAGCACAGCTAGCTCCTTTAGAAAGAACAAAAAGGTAAGATGTCATGTCCAAATATCTGGCACCAAAATAAGTTATTGAAATAATTGTATAAATAATAATTTAATGTCCAAATTGTGTATTTTGTAGATTATATTGTACCGTACTCTATTGTATCCAGCACATTTGTGGCTTATTGAGAAAAGCTGGTCATAAGCATTTTAACTGTACCTACTTTAAAATAATGCCAGATTTTTCTTCTGTGTGTATGTGTGTGTGTGTTGGTATGATTGTTTTTTTTAATTACTTTTCTATCCTTTTATATTCAAATGACATGTTCACACAAGGAAAACTTTTTTTTTTTAAAGGATAAAGCCCGGCGGTTATAATTGAGCTTTCCTTAGCTTTCCTTTTGCGTATTTATTCAGAGTTGTTTCATTTTCAAATGCTCTAAAATGTCTAAAATAAAGTTTGTCACTTTTTATTCCTACTGGATGGAGTGCAGCATGGAGAGAGACACTTCCAGGCACCACCCATCAGAGAGGAGCACGACTTTATATACCAGAAATACATCTAGATATGATGACAAAGCAAACGAGGAAACATACAGGCGTTACTCTTTTCAGGCAAGAAGGTACTCTATTAAAGAAGAGGAGAGTAAAACAGATGATTTTGCAAAAAAAATGGTGAACAAGCCATCTTCTAGAGTAAGTAACCTGCTTTTTCTTTCAAAACACTCAATCTCATCTTGATATGGAGCTCCTAGAAAAGCTAAGATGTATTTCTCTCCTGTCAGAAGCCGATAATCTTGAGCATGCACAGGGAGGAGAACTTCAGCGCTCTGAGCGACATCATGAGGAAAATTCCACATACCAGTTCAGGACTGCTTAAGAGAGAATCAAAGAGTATACATACCCAGTCCATGTGGGATCTGAGCAAGGAAGACGCAGCTACAAGTCATGAAAAGAAAGGAGTCTCAGTGCCGAGATATACCAGGCCCACTGTAAGTGTGCAGATTCAACTAACTAACTAACTAACTAACTAACTAAAGGACTTAGAGACTTAGAAAGATATTTAATGAGGCTCTCCCTTTTCTCTCTGTCCTCTCCTTTTTTCTTCCCCCTTAATCCCTGTGAGGGGTTATGTCACATTGCTGCCTCTCCCTGCGCCTGGATTGGCCGGGAGTTACTTCCTGTTAAAAGGAAGAATCCTCCTAGTGCTGCTCATCGGAGATAAATTGAAAGTTTGGGGTTTTACTTACACTGCAGTGCATTTAGCTCACAATATAAAGAACCTTGTTATTGTGATTTGGCACTATAGAAATAAACCTGAAATTAAGTCAGTTGTCACTCCACAAAAACATAAAAGTGGCCTTTTGCAAATATCTCTTCTCCTCAGTATTAAAAGTTATCATCTTAGAACTCTGAAGTAAGTAATAAGAAGCCAAAAAAAGGAAAACAATTATTTTTAGTGAAATTTCCTTTTAGTAAAATCCATGTGTTTGAATCATTGCAAACAAAAGATAAACATACGTGTAGAAAGTACAAATTAGCAAAGGGTTTTCTGCCTTTTTGGCTGGTGACCCCTAAAAACTACAATCAAATAAAAAAAAAAAAGTTATTGTCTGAATGAGTGAAATCACATGTAATTTATTTTTCAAATATTTTAGAAGCGACAAGAATCATTTCTACTGTTTTAGAGTAAAAAAAAGAAAAAGAAACTAAGTAGTCTGTTTTATCTCTGTAATTACCCTCAGGTTGAAAAGCAAAGGTAGCATTAACTTTAAATTCACTCATATGTGAGAAGATAACTATAGTGCCATAGTCCCAATATCTGATACTCTTTTTCCGTTTCCCTGACAGTATGAGCCATCTTACATAACACCTGGTCTTACCCTGATGGAAAAGAGGAACGACAAAGCGAGGTCCACATTAATGCCCACAGAGAGGCCTCGCAGTTACACTTTTCTCGGTGTGGACTCGGGAAGGAAGAAAGGAGGAGCGGGAGAAAACCATGAGTGATATACTGTGAACACGTTCTGTCACAAAGCAAAGAAACCGGCTGGCAGTGGATATTTTACGACATCTGCAGTGTTAACTACTTAAAGTATAAGCCAAAGCAGGCAGAGACTGTAATGAAAAGCATTAGTAACAGGCACATGGATAACAGGCATTATGGATACGATGTTTTACATGTACGGTGACTTACATGTAAAATAGTCATATTGTTGCTGCTCACCAGGAAAAATATCAACTCTGTTATTTGTTAAACATCTTTTTTGATTAAAATGTTCATAGAAGTGACTTCACTGAGCCCCTTGGGGGGTTTAGATCTTTGATGATGAACTGATAATGACTTCATTAGTTACACTTTGCTGGTACCTTTACCTCCAGAACTGCCTCAATTCTTCAAGACACAGATTCAACAAGGTGCTGGAAACATTCCTCAGACGCTTTACTGTTTTACTATTTGAAGTTACTGTTAATTCTATGATGAAAATCACAGTTAGAATGTGAAATTAAATTCTGTTTTATCACTTTTCATATTTTAACAATGCCAACTTGGCAGACTAAACCTGTTTTGTGTAATCTGGGCCTCCTCATCTACAAATGATGTTACCAAAAAATATCCAGTTTAACTGTCATACTGCTTATACTGGCCTTCAACTTCTACCTCTACTGTTGTAAAGTACATTTTCAGATCTTTCAGTTATTCTAGCAAGGAGAGAAAATAATAATAATAATAATAATGGATTGGATTTATATAGCGCTTTTCAAGGCACCCAAAGCGCTTTACAATGCCACTATTCATTCACTCTCACATTCACACACTGGTGGAGGCAAGCTACAGTTGTAGCCACAGCTGCCCTGGGGCAGACTGACAGAAGCGAGGCTGCCATATCGCGCCATCGGCCCCTCTGGCCATAAACATGCACATCCATCCATTTTTTTTCCTCTTACCCAATTTAGTGTCCAGTGTAAGCAGGAGTGTATCTCAGTTCTGTTAGGTGAAGATTTATTTTGTGTGTGTGTGTGTGTGTGCGTGCGCGTGTGCCTATCTATCTATCTATGGTGGTAGGCTCTCATTTTTCTCAGAAACAAAAATTAGGTAAAAAAAAAAAAAAATCTTGTAAATCTTTGTTGTTACATTCATCAGGACCCAATCAGCCCAAATATCAAATAGAAATAAAAAATGCATGCCGTGGAAGAGTTCGGGTCTTAGGAGGTTAATGGTAAATAAGAGAGAGTAGAAAACAATGGCACAGTGGTTGAAAATACATATAAAACAGGCTCATTATGTTTCCACAGTTATGTTAGAGGACACAAGAAAAGTTGATATTGTGTTCTTGAAAGTATATTTTAATTTTCTGAGAACAAATAAGACGCATATAAATCATATCACTTCATTTTTCTTCACATGCATTACTGTAAGATTAACAGAAAGTGGCTGTAAGTATAAAAATACATGCTCAGTTACTTCATCTTAATTCATAAAGCTTGTAAAGTTTAAAAAAAAGTTGTAAAACAGCTAAAATTATTTTATTATGCGATGTTGGGGACCAATTTTTCAAAGAATAAATACACACATATAGAGATGAATGGTCAGATAACTCTCCGCACAGTTTGTAGAAATCCTCCAGGACAGCAGGGGGCGGTAAGTTTCCTCTCTGATTGCCGTTTGAGCTGAAGAAGAAGGGGACGTTTCTTGTGGCACATGGTATCCAGTGAGTAAAACAGATGTGTGCAGTTAACTGAAGTGGATATATTCAGTTTTAATCTGCATTTATACGCACACAGACGTGGTTTATTGTCCGCTGTGTGTGAAGCTGGTTCATCATGGTTCGAGCAAAACGGTAAGTTTGGCTAAGATGTATCTATGTGTTAGCTTGTCTTTATAGCGTCTCTGCTCTGTTTTTCTGGGGTTTCGTGTTGTAGAAACAACGATAAGTTGTTAGTCTTAATTTACAAGCATACGGGTGCATGATTTATACTCCACTGCTGTGATGGGAGCTGGCGCTAGTGAAGTGTGGAGTGATCCGGGAAAATTAAATCTGGTATTTAACCAGAAGTTTTGAGTCTTTATTTGTCTTTTGCTGTTCAGGGGAAAACACGCGCAGCGGCCAAACAAGGATGAGGTCTATGATGAAGACGACCCTGAAGCCTACAACGACATGCCTGTCCCTGATAAGGTAAAACACGCAGTGTTTTATACAGCTGTGGTCAGAAGTTTGCATGGATGTGGGGGATAAGGTTTTAATGATTTCTTTGGAGTTTAGCATGATTTCACATTATGTTACATTATGTTACAGTTACTCAGTGTGTGGCCCTTTGCTTACTTTACCCAAGTCGGTATTGTCCTCTGATTTCTAAACTAGAGGGTAGTTGGTGTGACTTTAAGGGGGACAAAATATTATTTTGAAAAGAAGAGAGGTCAAATTATAGCTTTCAAATAATAAAAACAAGATCTGAAATCTTGCCTGATCGTATGATTAAACTGTTGCTTTCTGTAACCAACAAAGCGGTAATATCTACGTTGAGCCAAACCTTGATGACCTGTGAAGAATAAACTAAATAAAGACCAGCGTGATCTCATATGGTGACTTGATACAACTGTTTTCATTCTCGAAGGTGTTTTCTCTTTCAGAAATCCTCAACATACACAAAAGACAAGATTGATGAGTTTCATGATGAGAAGATTGCAGTAAGTTCTTTATTTGTTCTACGGTAGGTGTGCAGTGCAACAGTTGTGTTCTGTAACCTTTCTTCGTGCTCCGGTGTCTTTGCCGCAGAAACTTCTCGCCCGAGGTGTTCAAATGGAGAGCGACCGGGAGGAAGTGGACGATGAGGTAATGTCGTACGTGTTTGTTTAAAAGTAACTGCAGGTGAAAAATGTAGAGGAACAGCCGAGAAGAAACCTGAGATTATCGGAATTTCACAGGAGGAGGTGATGCCCCTGGATCTTTCTGAGTCGGAAGATGATGAAGGGGAGGAAGAAGAAAATGAGGAAGAGGGGACAGATATGGAGAGTGATTTAGAAGGGAGAAATGAGGACGGTAAATTGACTTTGTGTGTGTGTGTGTGTGTGTGTGTGTGTGTGTGTGTATGTTTTTCATTTTGAGCCTGTCTCACTGTGTTTACATTGTCTGCTGCAGAGCTCCCTAATGAAATGGCCTGGGGCAGAAAGAAAAAAATGTTCTACGATTCAGATTATGTGACCTCAAGTAAGAACCTTTTATCTCAAGCCGTATTATTGCATTGTGTGATGATTGTATTATCTTTTATTATGCAACATTTCGATCACTGTTATTACAGAAGGGAAATCACAAGAAGAATTGGAGGCTGAGGAACAAGAAGAAGAAGAAGAGGCTAAAAACATCCAAAAACGTTTAGCTGCAAATCTGAGCGAGGAGGATTATGATTTGAACTTTTTTCAGGTATTTAACACTCTCTTGTAGGCCTAATGACATGCTGACAGAAACGTCTAATTCTAATTGTACGTCTTTGCCTAAATGAAGGAATTTGCTGTGGAGAAGGATGAAAGCAAGCCTGTGGAAAAAGAAGAGAGGATTGTGAAAGACCTGAAGCAGATGTCTCAGAAGGAAAAAATGAAGCTTTTGAAGAAAGAGTCACCAGAGCTGCTTGAGCTTATTCAGGACTTCAAGGCAAAGGTAAGAGACAAATAGGAAGGACACAACTTCAGACTTAAAGAGCCTTTAAATTTTCAAGTGACGTGCAATAGATGTGACTTATTCCTGTTTCTTTGTACAGCTTAACGAGCTCAAGAATGAGCTTCAGCCTCTCATGCAAATGGTTAAGGAGGGAAAGATCCCTGCAGGAAAGGTGAGCACACTTGGCTACATTTTTCTCATGGTCTTGCTTTCAGCCACTACACGCAGGCGTTTCCTGTGATAAAACACACAAAAAGCTGCGTACATTACTCCCTCTGCCCCAGAAAGCAGACACACTGTATGAATGAAGCATGCAGTCATTCAAGGGACCAGTAGAGATCAAAACTGAGTTTAATTCTACTATCATTGGGCTTTCTTTATCAGGTGGCCAGAATTTAATGAATAATGATGGACGACGCCTGTGTCTTTCTTGTATCTGCACCATTATCTAGGGAAACAAATTGTGATTGTATTGTAAGTTCCTCTGTGTTTTCCCACCTTTAATCATGATGAAAGAAGAAGATACTCATACTTGTGGTGCACTGCTTACAGCCTTATTCGTAAGTAAGCTACTTTCAGCTGCTCGGATATGCGTCCACATGCAAATCCACATCTCTGGCTGGAATCAAACCACCAGCTTTTTGCTTGTGTATATGCAAAACAGTTGGTGTAGACGTGTTTGAGTATACATGAACATGTCATCAATATCATGAAAATCAACAATGTGAATCTGAACATCTTTCATCCTATTCTTTTTCTTTGTTTGTTTTGTTTTTTTTTTTTACCTAAAGGGTGCCAATTACCTGAAGACAAAGCAGCAACTTTATCTCAAGTAAGTTGTGATTGGATTGTAGACTCACACGACAAACTGTCACGCTCTGTCACTGAATGATGTTTCTCTCCTGCCACAGTTACTGCACAAACATCAGCTTCTACTTGGTGCTGAAAGCAAAGCGGATACCTGCTCACAACCACCCTGTGATTGAAAGACTGCTCACCTACAGAAATGTAAGTCCACACACTGATGTTTAGACCATGCTCAAAAAAAGGTGAGCAGTTTCTCCTAGATTTGGTACTTTAAAAAAAAAAAAAAAAAAAAAAAAAAAAAGCACGCGAAAGCTCAACATTTGTAGGCTCTGTTATGAGTCCAAGAGGATTGTTGCAGGATGTGTGATTATGAGCCCTAGAGCTTAACCCAAAAGGCAGGTTTAGCAAACTCAGAACAAACCCTGAACTTTGAATTAACTTTGAAATGCTGTGTTGTGTTGGGAATCATCAGTGGAGCTCTCTTCATGTAAATATGTGCAGGTAATCCACGCTTATATGGACTTTGATCTGAATTAAATAAACAGCATCAGAGAGATACTTCAGGCTCAGCAGGTCAGGTTCACAGGGGGTTAAAATAGTAGCTGTTTGTTGCAACTAAAAACCAAAATCTTTTACTGTGCGTTTGTTACTTTGGTCGGCATCTTTTATTTGTGATTTCACTGTATTAACACTCCAAACCAGCACCATGAGACACACAATTATGAAATATCTTCTGGCACACATCCTAGAAAGCTGATCACAAAAATCCACAAAATGCAAAATGTCTTACTGAGTCTCTGATGCCTGCCTGCAGCTCATCAATGAACTAGGCGCAGTAGATGCTCGGCTCGCTCCAGAGTTTCGCCAGCTACTAGCTGGTGGAGAGAAAAATAAGGCAGGAAGCAAGCAAGCCGAAGGCAAGAAGTCTAAAGTTTCAAACAGGAAGGAAAAGGTAAGAGAACAACATTAATATACTACTATATTACGTCTGCACCAGGGGTTATCTGAGGACACTCTTCGACAACATTGATATACATGAAGAGCATCCTCAGATGACCCCTAGTGCCGACGTTTAACTTTTATATTGATTGCGAATGTGTGTGTATGTGTGCACGCACCCACTGGATACAGGAATCTGGAGAAGCTGTGCCTGAGGAGGAGTCAGACTCTGACCTGGATGAGGAAGAAGCTCTACGCTTCTACAAAGAGGCAGAGGAACGGTTAAAATTAAAGAGGAAGGGCAATAATCCAGAAGATGAAATGTAAGTATGCACTTTTTAACTTGCAGTAAAAGTACAGGAAGTGTACTCATGGGATGTGTCTTTGATATGCAGAGGATTTGGGGTCAGAATAACAGGAATCCGTGCTGACTTGCATGTTGCAATAGATGTCACGATGTAGCACATTTGATATACTATAGTATTGGGAAATACACTGAAATTTTTCAGAAGCCGGAAACACTGCCAACTGCTCTGCTCACTCTAAAGTCTTACATCCCTCTGAGTGGTTCAGTTCTATTTAAACACCAGTATTATTGGGGAGCTGAAATATGTGTGGCTTGGCTCTAAACATGTAGAGAGCAGTTACAGGACAGACTGGTGTTCAGTTGCCAAAATGACACTGTGCCTCTGGTAGAGTATTCACCAAACGAGCCATATTGGATGTTTTGGTAGTACTGAATCAAATTTATATAAGGTAAAATCAACCAGGAGAGTAAAACATTAAGAAAATCTTTGTGTTACAGGATGGAGGAGAATGAAGAGGAGGAAGAATTGGATCCAAATGCAAAGAGAGGAATCACTTACCAGGTACTGAGTGATCCACACACTCATGTATTTGCACGAAACATGAGTACTTACAGCAGAAATTGAATGGATGGAGCCCACTGATAACTGTAGCATATGTACAGCTTGTTTAATAATTATTCAAGCATTACATTTTATAACTATGGATACATTTTTTTAGTGTTACACAAGCATATGTCTTTGTATGCTGACTCATTTTGACCTCTAGATATTTATATTAAAAAAAAATCATGTCTATATTGTATATAATTGATAAATATACAAAGGATTGTAGTTGGATAACAGATTAATAATTTCGACCCAATTAAATAACTGAAAATGTTAAAAATGAACAACTTAACTTCTTGAAGTAGTCATTTATTTGCCATTACTGTTGTTGGAGAATGGAGTCTAAACTACACTTTTGGAAGTACTGGTGTTAATAAACGTGATTGAGTGCCATCTGCTGGGCACTCGCAGTAGTACACTAAAGATTTTATCTAGCTCTAGTTCAAGAAAATGGATTGTAGTGTGCATATAGAGTTGTTTTGCTACAGCTTCAGAGAGCGTGTTTGCAAAATTCAGCTTAATTATCCTTTAAAAGTACGTAAGTGCAAGCTTTAAAGTGTTCTCCACAGCACTGCTTGTTTACATCTCTGGATTCTCCTCCTTCAAGTTTTCTAGATCCAGTGTGTGACACTGATTTCTGAATTGTATTAATTATGTTTGTCTAACAATTCCACAGATGGCCAAGAACAAGGGGCTCACGCCGAAAAGGAAGAAAATTGACCGTAATCCCAGAGTCAAGCACAGAGAGAAGTTCAGACGGGCTAAAATCCGCAGAAAGGGACAGGTCTGTATTCAAAGATTTCAGGGATTGTCTGAAGACTCTTAAAGAGGATGTGCTGGATTGTGACACACATTTCTGCGATGCATTTTAAAATTGCTGCTTATCGTTTCGCCAGGTCCGAGAGGTTCGTCACGAAGAGACGAGATACAGCGGAGAGCTGTCTGGTATTCATGCTGGTGTCAAGAAGAGTGTCAAACTCAAGTAACCGAGTCCAGAATATGCTGCAAAGTGTGGCAATGAGATTGAACCAGTACCAGTGGACTGTGATTTTAAATGTTTATTATTGGAGAACCTTGCAGGAAAGAAAATATTGTCATCGTTTTAAAACTTGAAACTGCTTTTCTGATTACTAGAAAGTGTGAATAAACATTTTAAAACCTGGATATTGTCCCTCTACGCAGACTGCGTTTAATGCTTCAAGGTTCATTCTTAGAACACACACAACAAACAAGGAAGATGTGACTTACAGTTGTCGCTAAGGTTTTGCAACAGTAGAGCATACTGAATATACAGCAACTTGCCAGCAGAACAGGCAGGTATGAATTGCAGCCAAATGTGGAGCACGTAAGAATACAGACACAACTTAAAGCTGCTCAGACATGCAGATACGTTCTATCAAGCCACTTGTTGAGTTATGAAGTTGTCATGTGCCGACGTCAAGTTGCTGACTATCCTCTCTTCTATCTCCACCTCATTCTTCACATCCTCCTCAGTTAGGATTAGCTCAGCCTGAGTCTCAAGGGTCACCACCACCACATAACCCCGCCTAGAGTCCAGTACGTTGGCCACCACTGCTTGGTGCCTGTAGGTATCCAGAGCTCGTCGAGCCTTGTCCAGCATGATCGACGCATCAGTCTCGAGTTTGAAGGATATGACAAATGCCTGAGGTGCCCATTCTTTCACCAGTGGGGACAATATCTTGGGGACCATTTTCATGCTCAGCTGAAGGGCAGAAGAAATATTGTAATTACTGGCAAGACTAAAGAGGCATACGCACAGGAAGATGTAATTCAGCAACTGAGAAGAGCAACAATAACAACTGCTGAATTGAAAGTATGTGCAGCTGTTTAACGCAGCAGTTCCCAACCTGTTTTGCTCCACGGACCGGTTTAATGTCAGACCATGTTTTCACAGACCGGCCTTTAAGGTGTCGCGGATAAATACAACAAAATAAAATTATATGACCAAGACAAAAACTGTGGTATTTTCTAAATATAATAAACCCAAATTAACTGTAATTGTGGAACTTTATTAGCAGCGTCCTCCTGAAATGCTCCAACAACATTAAGAGTAAGATCTTCCTCTCTGCCCTTTAATGCTCTCTGGTCGCTATGGTAATGTATAAATATTTCTTTCAAAATAAGACACAACTACAACACGGTAAAAGAAAAACCCAGGGAAACTACAAATTTCACATCCAAGCTTCGACTCTCGGGGCCCGGTACCAAACGACTCACGGACCATGCCCCGGGGGTTGGGGACCGCAAGCTTAAGGGTTCACAGCCTGGAGTTTATTCCCTAGCTGTAAGTATAAATTAGTGCTCTGTTTTAGGACCATATATTGATGCTTATATAACAATAAAAGTAAAATTATTTGCAACCAACAGGAAAAAATAAAGCTTCATCCAAGTATCTGTATTTCTTACTGATGCTCATCAGACACAAAGACACTGTGGTATCCGTGCACAGAGGTCTGGGGATCTTCCAGGAACGATGACTCTCTAATTATCATTAGGTTAGCAGCATATGTTACCATGGCAATATTCCCCCGTAAGAAGTGAACCACCTTCGTACTCACATCTCATGCTTCCTTTTACACACCTCCGAACTGAAGTGGTGAATAAAAAGCAGACCAATAACACCATTTCCCCCCACCCTCACCTGAAGAGGTCCGTTGGAAGACTGGATTTTGTGTTCAGGCATCTCAGATGCTGGGATGTAGAAATCAGACACTGCTGCAGCCAAGTAAAACATAGCCTTTGATCCTAAGGGCAGAACAAACACTTGTGAAGATGTTTTGAACTTATGTTAGACAAAGCCACAGCTCAGGCCTTTAACCTGCTGTTACCTATTTTGCTGAGAGCCTGCGCTGCTGCTTTGAGTAGGTGCAGATACTCTGACAGAGTGCTGAACTCGATAGGCAGAAGAAGTCTGCTTTTTTTCACCTCCTCGTATCTCTTCAGTACTTTGGCAATGTTCGGCAGCACCTGCTGATTAACCACCACTTCACCAGTATTACCAGGCGCTCCTCCACCTTGAAACTCCAGAGCGTCCAGCATGTTGATGGTTAAAAACATCCGTGTGTAGGGGTAGAGTGAGCGATGCCTGTGTAGGAAAATGACTGCATAACCAGAGTCTATGAAATACTCTGCAGAGGAGGCTCCTCGCCTGCCGCTGCTGAAGTTATCGAGGAAGCGAACAGTGCGGGACTCCAGGGGAACCTTGGTGCCTCCTGAAGTGATGAGAACCACCTTTCGGCCTGCTTCTGCATGAAAGCTGGCAAAAGCAACCATCTTCTCTTTGACCTCCTCCACATGGGAGGGAACAGCAAATTCTTCTGCTAACTTCCCATCAATAGATGATATTCTGGGTTCAGCCATCACCTGACAAGAGAGAAGAAGGAGGCATCTTTAAGTGATGCCTAATGTGATTCAACAGTCTCCAGTGACAGGTCTGTTTTCAAAGTGGGACATTTCAGTATCAGATTACCTCGCTGTTGGTTTCTGCAGGTCACAAATTTATGGATGTACAGTTATAAATCACACTGGGCCTACTTTAATAAAGCTGACTGGAACAATATTAAAATAACGCTGATAATTTTACACCCAAAGCGTGACATTTAACCACAAAAACTACATTTTCCCGTTCAGTATTTAGAAAATGACAGTTAATGAAGACTGTTAATTCTGTGCTTCACTATTTTTTTCTCTTTTTTTGTAAAACAGCGCATTTGAAAATTCATGGATAAAAATAATAATTGTATTATAGTATTATAAATATCATTTTGATTAAAGGACTTGTGCATACTGGTGGGTTAATCATTACAGAAAGATAAAAAATAATTGTGGCAATTGCCAATACTTTAAATTTAGGCCAGTGTAGCATAAGCATTACTCTGGGTGATGATCTGCTGAATTTATTAAGCACTGTAAATGTACGTGCAGCCATCCTCCTGTAACGTCTACCTGACGGTAACAAGAATTAATGGTGTGCTGGATGGCTATGATCGTTGTACATTTACATAAAATTTAAGAAAAAAACCCAAAACGTGCAATACATAAGCATAAAGTAAACTGAATTCACACTTTATTAGGTACTTTATTAGGCCCATGCATCCATCCACCCCCTTCTGCTTATCAAATTCAAGGTCACCAGGGGGGCTAGATCTTAAAATGTTGTCGTCATTTAACATTTATACAGGTTCAACGAACACTAATCATCTACTTGTCCTGACTGTATAGGCCTCTGTCCCTCAAAGAGCTCTGCTTAGTTTCTCTAGCAAAGTGCCAAAAGTGTTTAAACATATAGGTGCAATAACTTAAACTGTCCACTTTTTTACAGTCTGTTTTTATATCGTGGTATTTCTGATATTATGTCTTACCTATGTTTGTATCTATAGCTGTTTGTCCCATAGCCTGTGGTTTCCAAATGTTACAGCTGACTAATGAGAAGAAGAAAATGAAGAAATAAACCCACGCCTCCCTGAAAATCCTCGCTTTGTTCACTGATCCGTTTATAGGTCGAATAACAGGCTAAGTTTACATTAATGCATATTCTCGCATCATCATTACGTATGGGTGAACTTCACAGCACAACACTGACGTGATACACGCCTGTTTGCGGTTAAATGACACGCGACAGTAAACACGCTGTCAAAGTAGAAGGTGGACACTTTCTTTGGCTACTTAATGTTCAGTAATAAGAAAGACGACACGACATAGCGCTACATGATGTTTGTAGGTTACTTGCAACTGCGGTAATACCTTATATAAAACGTAAACGACGTCTCAGACTCACAGACAAAACTTCAAAACACCCCACTTTGGTATTCGGATACCTCCAAACAACTTGTGCACTTCCTGAAGGCCAACTCTTTGGTTTTTATAAATACAGCACAACGCCTCCAGCTCCCCTAGCGGCCATTTGCGGTATTAAACAAAGAAATGGTAGTCTGCTTTTGAGTCAGCAGTGCGTCAATTATTTTTCCCTCCTGCTTGAAGTGTCAAACTTTATAAAACCCGAGCATCAACGGAGAGGACAAGGGGAATTTCTCTCAAAAAGGGGATCTTTTTTCACTGGACTGTCCCACTGAATCAGCAGAAACAGTCGACGAGCAAAGACAAAATGTTGAATTGAACTTTGTGTGCGACTAGTTTGACAAGCAACAGCATCATTGAAAGCTCCTTTTCTTTGGATGTTGGTGCGCGTTTGTACATCTAATTTCTGGTAAGTTTTGAAAAAGATTTAAATACAAGCTTTTCGGGGAGGAGAAAAATGCGTTTATTTGAAATTCAATATATATATATATATGTATATGTACAAAATATATGTTTTATTTCATATATGTGTCTTGTACATGTCATTTGTGTTTAAATCTGAGATTAAGATGAATATTAATAATAATCCAAACCAAAAACAAGTGGATTAGAAATATGACAATCTGAACATTTTTATTGTTATTTTTAATTTTAAGCAAAAGTCATGTTTTTATAGTTTAAGGGAAAAGTCTGCTTTTGTGAACGCATTTCATTTTTTTAATAAATAAAGCACTTACTGAGCAGCTAGTAAAACTAGAACAGACCTATAGAAATGTAAGTGCATTACAATATGATCCTTTCAAGCCCTCTTTCAATCTCTTAGCTTAGAACTAGTTTAATCTCATTTATCTTAGAATAAATGTGTTATAATTAGTTTAGGTTTAGATTGTTTCATTGCATTCCAGCTGACTGTGCAGATCTTGTGTCCTCTAAACTCTGCTCCTTAAGTGCGTCCTATTTCACTGTTTCAAAGACTCGACAGTCTGTCTCTGTGGGAATTGGAGCAATTGTGATGGGAACACAGACAGTATTTCAATATTTTTGTGGTTTATTGTTTGTGTCACTTTCATTTCAAATTTTTATTTTTACTGCTATCCAAATTTGATCTGAACAGTATGTAAGGGTTAAAGGTGTAATGCACAGTTTTTATGTAATAGTTTATGTAAACGTGACAGGAGAGTTGTATAAATTCTTATTTTTAATTAAGTTAACAATTTTGTTATTATCTGATCTCCTTTTTTCTTTGTTGTTGTTGTTACTGTTATGACACCATCTCATAGTGTAAGGCCCTTACCAGGTGCCTGTGGCACTTTTTAAAATCTGTGTTGCTTATTTGTTGTTTATCGTGGACTGTACTATTTTTTTTCTTTATCATGCTGCTGTAACACAACAATTTCAGTTGTAGTTTCAATAAAGTCTCTCTCTCTCTCTCTCTCTCTCTCTCTCTATATATATATATATATATATATATATATATATATATATATATATATATATATATATATATATATATACGCACACACACAAAATATATAAAAAATATATACATATATACAAAAAGATGTAGCTAAGGAAAGTCCATTTTCAGGATTTGTGATTTTCAAAAACTAAAGAAATCATCTGAGAAACTAACCAATAACAACTCACAAAAATCAACTGCTTGGTCAGTGTGAAAACTATTTTGGGATATATAAGTTTTATTCACCATAAACTTTTTATTTCAGCCTAAAGTGGCACATCATAAGCTAGAGGAGGGCAGGCTGAGCCAGTATACCTACAAACCTTTTATTTTAAGACTTTAATCGTTTATCAATTGTCTTGTTCCATATTTTTAGGATTTATTGGCGGCAGTTCCGCAATCGACCGGCAGGTGACGCTGCTGCACCGTTGGAAGGACAGTTACACCACTTCGGCTGCTACCTTCACGTGCGTACTTAATTGCATTGTTTTCCCTTCCAGTTTAAGCGCATGCGATGCACATTTGTAAAAGCTAAATAACTTTTTTTTTTTACTAGATATCAGAACAATATGATATCTGTTTGCATAACTAATAAAATAACTATTAATTATAATAATGATAATAACTAAGTAATAAAAATATATGTTGTAGCTTAGGTGAAAATAAGTGACATGGAAAATTCTAAATAAAGTATTAATAATAAAAATAGCTGGAAAAAACATAAATCGATGTAGTGATTGCTTGTATTTTTTCAGGATCACTGTTTTGCACTAAAGATGCCATGCTGATATTTCTCTTTTGATGGCCTCTGCAAGCCTCCGCGTTGAAGGTCGAGCTTTATGAGGGGAGTTAAAGGACATCCAGATATTAGTGAGCATAAAACCTTCACACTAATTAAATGATTGCAACACTTTGGCAGAAGAACTGACAGAACAATTCAAAAAAGGCAACCAAATTCCCCACATACAACCACACCTCTATCACACACTTGCAGTTTCTTAAATTATCCCATATAAAAAGCCCAGAAGAAGCATGAATGAAAATTAAGGCGATGCCACGGTAAACTTTTCCTTCCGTTGTTATAATACTGCTTACAACTGCTTTGAAGTGATTGCGGGCATTGAGGTCACTGAGCCCATTAGTGTCATGTTATTGCTGGCAATTTTTTTTTTTTTTGCTCTGTGAATTTATGGTGCAGTTTACATTGTGCAATGGACATTTTAAATAGTTTTTAAGCTCGCTATATTTACATAGGCTCGGACCACTTACATGTCTGCACATGCTCCTGCAGTAAAGGTTGATTCAGTACAGGGTTAAGTTTAGAAACACCAGCCTGTTATTTTTAGGTCTTTTTTCCCCCAACTGTGGTAACTGAGCTAAAACTGTGCACCTTTGTATGGAGATGATCCTGTATCGTGCTGTTTCAAAACACTAATGCTTGTCTTTTATCACTGTCTATTTCATTTCTCTGAAACACCTACTCCTTAAAAGATGTACATTTTAATTAAACTCTTTCATCCGATCTTTGATCTACATTTCCTGTGGGTATCACTTCCTAAAAAGGCATGCTTCATACAAGTTTTTGCAAGTAGTAACTTATTGCAGTTTCAGCAGTTAATAATCAATAATCAGAGCAACTTAAAGAAAAAAATGCATGCTGCGTGAGGTTTGTATTGATTTAGAGATATTTTTTAATTATTTTCTAGGGATTTTACCCTTTATTAACATCTTATTAACGTGTGAAGTATCTGCAGACTTGATGGCTGCCACAATTTATAACCCACTTATTACAATGAAAGCAGCATACACCCATTTAATAGACCTGGAAACCTGTTAGAGCTTGTAAGTAGGCTACAGTTTTACTAAATGATTTAACCTTTGAATAAGTATAAATAAAGCCACTGGTTAAAACTTACACACCTTTTATTAAAAAAAAGGTGACTTATCAGACCATGTGGACTGTATTCAACTACCCCCCCGCGCCTCCTGCTTTTATTCTGTGATGTTGCCTCTATTTTTCTGCGCACTTTGAGCTACATTTACACCCAGTGCGCAATAAATAAAGCAGATATCACGGATCATTTTTATTGATTGAAGTGCTTTCGTGTGTGCGGGTGCTTTTTCCACTGCGGGCGTGTGCATTTAACCGCGCGCTAGTTTCTGTGGCGGCAGGGGTGGTGAAAGACAGAGAGAGAGAGAGAAAAGAAACCTTCATGTGAGCTGTCTATGTGAAAGTAGTTCCGGGCACTTAACCCAAAGAGGGGAGAGTCCCGGATGTTGGCTCGGCCGCCGAAAGAAAGGCGAACGGGTGAAGGCGGAGAGAAGCTGAAGAGGGACGCCACGGCACCGCAGGCACACCGGCGAAGCCACGGTCACAGCGGCTCTTCACACAGGACGATAGCGTCAGGAGCGCAGGACATCCCCGAGGGGGGAGGGCAACCCGCTATCCGAAGAAGAGGAGGTGAAGGAAGGGGGAGACAGTTACTCTGAAAACTACCGTGAGGATTACAGAGAGCCACCGTCACAGCAGCTTTCACCCTGAGTAAGTGAGCTACACGGGCATGGAAGTTGAACTAAGGCCCACGAAATGGACGACTTTAACGGGGAAGTGAGCTGCACTGAAGTTGTGGGGATTGCGCCCAGTGAACAGGCCCTGACACACGGTTCTCCACTCGCTGTGCTGAGGCGTGAGGGGGGACTCCTGTTTTTTTTCCCCTTCTTCTTCTGCTCAGGGAGCCAGTCAGTGTTTCCCCCGTGGTCAGTGTTAGTACACCCCGGCCGTGCTGCTGCAACTCTCCAAGTTGACAGCTCTTGCGTTAGCCTGCTAACACCGCCGTGCAACCGGTGACAACTGACAGGGCAACTTTGACAGCTAGCTAGCCAGTTTTGGTAGCCAGCTAACTTTAGCAGAGTGTTGTGGGCGCTTTCTCCAGGGCCAGGGCTAGGTGTGTTTGTGTGTATGCTTGTGCTTTTCCTCGCTTTAGGTGGCTGTATAATGACCTACCCCAGCCCTCCACAGCTATCGTTAAGCTAGCTGTTTGGTATGTGAGACGATGTGTGTCCAGCATGGAGTGAGTGTGTGCATGAGCCCAGTGTCATTTGGCTTTCCTGCGTGCTCTGACGGTATTTGACTCACAGCTGTTGCAGTGTGTTTTCTCGTCTGTCAATCGTCTGCTTCTCGGGCGAGGTTATAAATTCCTGCAGGAAAAATAATGATCCTAGCATGAAAAAGATGGGGGGGACCCCCTCAAAAATCTAGTCGACCTGTGTGAGAAGGGCGAAGGATTGTCATGAGGCTGGGCAATCAACAAGTGCAAAGCGTGTTTCAGGTGCATTTTACGCCGCTGATTTTGATCTCCAGTCTGCCTCTGTGCCGCTGTGCATTGTCCTGAGACGGCACAGGCGGGTATTGCGGTTAACTCTTTGGTCATTTGTGCAAGATTTCTCGGGGCATGCTTTTTCTTATCTCTTATGTTTTTTTTTCTAGTAGTGAGTTTGTGATCGTTCAGAATGACACACACACACACACACACACACACACACACACACACACACACACACACACACACACACACACACACACACAAAACAAAACAGCTGCGACATTTGCATGCAGTTGTGTACAAAAACGGCGCTCTTCCCTTTTTATCCCGACTTCCTTTATTAAAAGATGGATGACTGAACTCTTAATTTGCCCTGCTGTCAACTCGTGCAGGCTTTATCAACGGATTCAGTGTGCTATTGCAGAGATGGGCTTGCAACGAGCTAATCATCATATACTCTCAATTAAATTTGCCATAAAGCCGGCGAAAAAAGGTTAAATTTATGACTAAATCCAAGCGTAATAAATCCCCCCCTAACATCCCAACCATGCCAGACCTTATGCTTCAACTAACAAAATGCCCATAGCGTTAGTCAGCACCCACAATCAAAGGTCAGACCTGGTTTGCTTCTTAATCACCCATCCTTTAAATAGCAGGCCCACAGAGCTGTCTGGATCGAGGCTATCTGTGCGTGCAGCTGTAGAAGACACATGGTGTTTAAGTGTGCATGGTGTTTGAAGTTGTTCCATCCAGGTCACTAGAGCCACAGTGGTTCCATTAGGCGTATTGTGGGGAAATGAGCATGCATGCTTACCCCGTCATTTTTATCATTCGAGTTTCAAGAAGTGACACCAAACAAGATGTGTGAAAAGTCTTAAGTTTGCTATGTGTTTTTTGGTGCTTGATGCAATTCACTCAAGTCGCCTTTTTAATAAACACTGCTGTTTTTATAAGCAAGATCTGTCACCGGGCTGTGTGACACTGGTAGTATTTGTAGTTCTTATCTGACTTGAAGTACGGCTAATGCATGCTTTTTAAAGGCTGCTGCAAAAGTATACATTACAACACGCACGCACACACACACACACACACACACACACACACACACACACACACACACACACACACACACACACACACACACACACACACACACCTAAAAGTCTCTACCTAAAGCACTGCTGTAACATCCATTTAATTCATTTTAGTCTGTAAGCAATGCTCTTGTTCATTTCTGTTTAAAGCTGAAAATGCTGGGCAGGCTCAGACTTGGAGGTTCCTTCATGTGTATTATGGCTTAGTGAGTGGACTTAGTTTACAATTTGATATCAAACAGAGCCTGGTTTGGGATTTTATTTGTCATAGTAAAAAGAAAGAAAACAGTTGTTCATCTTTGATAAATTGATTGACTATTTGAGAAGAAAGTGCAAAGCACATTACACACGTAACCATTTTTAAATGTGCATGGGAGGATGAGATTCAGGTTCATCTGTAGTTTTGACCTACTGTGGTTTTTGAAGTATCCTGCTTAATGGTTAAACCCCCCCCCCCCCCCCCCCAAACACCTACATCATCAAGGTGTTCAAATGTTGTGTGTGTGTGTGTGTGTGTGTGTGTGAGAGAGAGATGACAATAACATTTATCTACCATCTCTGAAGAAAAATTAATTTGTTGGCATGTGCAGAAGACAAGGAACATAAATGTAAAATATTGCATCACAGGTACTGTTATGCTTGGAGGTGTATAATTTAATAGACTAAATAGAATAATGACATGATATTGGGATAATTTTGATGTATGTCAGGGGTCAGAAAGCCAGTATTGTACTGTGAATTCAGAACAGCTTTTTACTTTTTTGAATATGAGCTCATTTGGTATTCAGTATGTGGCCCTGTGCCTAGCCGGTCTCACTGAGAGGCTTTTTAATTTCTCCCCTTGTTGAAGTGATTATTCAAATGGCCATCCGTGAGGTGCAGTTATCAGACTCCTGGTGCTAGTTGAGCCTGTGGCAACATGAAGGCCCATCACAGCCCCCCCACCGCCCTGTGTAGTTGGACAGCACCCAACAGGTACCCTCTGTTGCAACCCCTATTAGACGGTCACATCTTCCCCCTTAGGCTGAAAACCTTTTGTGTTATGCGATTGGCAGATGGCAATTTATTCATGAGGACTGCTGATGCTTTGGGTCAGAGGGCTCTGTTTAGTATTTTTTACAATGACTTAGTTTTGGTCTGAATCCAAAGTGGGCTTGTTTCAGTCTTTCGCTCTCTGCTCTGGAATGTGAAGTTATTTTAGGTCTTTTTTTTTTTTTTTTTTCTTCCCTCCTCACTTCATCGCCCATCATCTTGTCCTTCAGCGTGTTTTTCTTCTTGGATGAGTGAAAAAACAGGATCTTCCTTCTCATTTCAACAGCTGTTTGCTCTGCATGGAGGCCAGGCTCAGGCACACTGACTGGACAGTTTTTGGTTTTTGTTTTTTTTTTGTTTGAAAAATTCTCCCTGTACCCTGCTTATATCCGGCGTTGGATGTTTCGCTCTCATGGAAGCCGTGTTTGGTGAGAAGAGACTGGCTCAGTCTTCATTAGCAAAGCCGTGCATCACTAGAATGCCGATGAGCTATGAAGCCATTCATCTGCTGGAAATGCCTCCCTGATTCCAATTTGAATCTTGTTTGCAGTCACATTGTGTGAGCCCACTTCTCCATGTTAAAGAAGTCTCTTTATGTGAGAGATCAGAGGGGGATAATTGCACTTAAGTGAACCTCATTTAGTGCTGGCCAGAGCAATTACAGTAACTGCAGTTCTAGGCATTTTTGGGGCCTGGAGCAGCTGTCATTGAGTCTCTGTAGCTGAGATATCAAATGGTGAATAGAATGGCATTGCCATGCCATCATGGGAATGGCATATCCTTGGATGGATTTTAATTAGTTTTTGCAGGTTTTTGCTCAGCGCTTTTCTTTTCTTTTTTTTCCTCCATTTGAAGAAAAGCATAATTAAAAATGACAATTAGAAATGCATTATTTTAGTAATGATTGAAAATAAATTATTCTCAAGGTGCTGTAAGGTGAAAAAAGCCAGCAATGTTTCTTCAGGCAAAACCCCCTGGGCTTGAGGGAAATGTTTTATCATTAATGTTATTCAGGAGCCAAATTTTGGGTTTTGCTCAGCTGGGTGCTTTAATCTATTTTTGCTGTAAATTAATGAATTTTTAAAGAGCCCCTCGCTGGATATGGGTGGATGTGGGAATGCAGCGCTGGTTCGGTTTTCAAACGAGCCTCTCCTCCTCCTCCGTCACCCCCACCCTCCTCACGGGATGGAGAGAATGAATTTGCTGAAGCACTACACTTTTCATTTTTTATTCATCCAGCAATCCACTGTCTAGTTCTCCTCATCCTACCTCCTCCTCATCTATTGAATTGAATTTGTCAGTGAACTAGTCTTGTATGCGCCAATTCACGTCCTGGATTGGAGTTGGGCGTAGATGTGAATTGGTGAGGGAGTCATGGGATATTTAATTCAGCTGGCTCTTTTGCTCATATTATCAGTACATTTGCTCAGATGCATGTTTTATCTAAAAGTGTGTATCGATTTATGTCTGTCTGACTAATCAGGGACGGTCTCTTTGCAAGGGGAACTACAGTAACTACCCACACTAGAGCTTGCCGGGTAAGTTTAGAAAGTGGAGAAGAAATGGGTGGGGTAGGGGCGGAGGGGAGAGGAGGGGGGTTTGGCGGCTCTTGTATTGCATGGCGGTTTCGGTGAGTCATTACAGCCTTGTGGTAGCAAGAAGGATATATATTTTTTTTTTAAATTTTGTGGCAATTTTACTATAAATGTGTAACTTGATCTTATCTTTGCATTGGGTTTAAGCAGAGGTGCGTGACCAAAAGTGTTACGAAAATGATGGTTAGATGGTTTTACTGTAGTAGATGTGCAAAGGAAATCGGGCCCTGCAAGTCATAATGACTTGAAAACAAAAGTATTTCTGAGTAAATGCACGTTGTGTGTGTGCAGTAGCTGTGTCATGTAAGATTTTACTTACATGAGTGCTAATGAAGACCCAAATCCTAAACGAATAAAATGGGCCTCAGTTTTCAGTTCCTTGACGGATTTAATAATTCATCATATTGTTTGCTTTGTCCTTGAGTTTTAATAGGCCCTCGGTATCAGTGTAGGCTTTTTTTTTTTCTTTTTCTTTTTTTTCCTTTTGGCTGGTTGCTTAGTAGAAGGAGTTGATATATGATTCACACTCTTAGGAGACCTTCGCGCTTTGTGCAGGAAGGAGAGCTCGCTAAGCCGACGCAGCTTAAGTAATAAGAGTGGAGCTTTCATCCTAGTATTTGGTATCTGTTTTAATCATTACTTTGGTTCGCGTGGCAGAAATAAAATCCAATTTTTAGGCAGCATTCCTAGAGAACAGGGAAATTTTTAAACTTAATACGGTAGCACTTACAGCTGACTAAACAATGCAGCTTTTCCTGCATACCAGTCGCCACAGAACTTTCATTTATGACATATCATACGAATGGCGGCAATAACTGCTGCACTAAGGTCTCTTCATGAAATGACACTTTAATAACACGATATTCCCAGATGTTACGTCCAGCTCCCGCCTGTGGACTGCATGCATGACATGGCAATTTATAGGTGATAGCATAGCAATAATACATGGAGAGCGTAACATAAACCAGACTTGATTGAATATGATAATCTCTGTGCTGTGAGATGCAGCAGCTGGTTCACAGGTACAAGCATACATAAACCACTTAAGATGTACAAATTTACAGCCAAGGTGAATTCACTTGCTAAAAAAAAAAAGGTCAGCAGTGTGCGGTTGGATAATCTCTCGTGTGGATGCCACTTGCTTGTCTACTACAGCGGAATTAGTGTCTGAAAAGGAAGCATGCACTGCAAGTTGCAATTCTGTCTGCCCTCCTAGGTTTATTGCCTTTATAGCATGATTGTGTTAATGCTGTTGCAATGTAGTTACGGTAGGGGAAAAAAAGAATTGTCATTTGGTTGAACATCAGTCTGCAGAATCCAAAAGGCAAAGTCGGAGAAGGTCAGTTTTAATTTTGGTCCACAATCCTAAGGCTGAATGGTGAGGGCTTGCCACATCACTTTGGTTCATACTAGGGCTGCCACAAACGATTATTTTGATAGTCGACTAGTCACCGATTATTTTTGCGATTAGTCGACTAATCAGATCATGCATCCATTGGACGTACAGCTTATTGCACCAGCATGCATCTGCTCTTATATAACTATCATTAGCTTACAGCTTTAAGTGTTTAAGGTATGTGCTAACTAAAAATAAAGACAAGATGATAGTTTATTAAATTTCAATGAAATTTGCACATTGTTTTGGTGAAGTTTAATAAACTCCTTGCTATCTTAAAATATAACAGGACACCGGAGTATATTTTCGAGCATCTCACACTTCTGATAATCAGCTGTCTGCTTGACGTTTATTCAGCTGTGTAAAAACTATAATTTTAATCTCAGCAAAACCGATTTACTCAGGAACAAATAAAATACTAAAAAAAGCCAAACAATAACATTTTTAAGTTATCTAAGTGACTTATATATGTTTAACCTGAGTAGCGAAAGACGGCGGTGGGTTTGAAAACGATTTGCCGGGAGTCTGGTGTTCTCACGGGCTCTAGTGAGCCTTGCCGAAATGTCTCAGACGTCTCCGAAAACGTCGGAGCGCTTTTGAAAATATGTGGTGTCTTGATAAACTGAGCAGATATTTGAGGTTTATACAGCTACATTCTCGCCTGAAAATATGTTAAACGTTTATTTTGTGACCCAGAAAGAATAATAAGAGTAATATTAAAACTAACTAGCTGCCGCCATTATTGGAAACTGAGCTGGGCTGCGCTATGAATTCTGGGACAGAGCTACTTTTTTCTTCGGGGTTTAACGGCAGCTGGCATCCTTGTACATGCGGTGCTGCCATCTTCTGTTTGTCCATTATTACACTCTTAAATCCTACTACTTATTCCTGCGTCTTTTGTGATCTTACAAAGCTTCAAACGATGCGTCGACGATTTTGATAGTCGATGTAATCGTGACTAGTCGACTAATTGTGGCAGCCCTACTGAATACTCTGCCAACAGTAAGCTGGTGGCTGATAGACCATTCATCATGATATCACAAGATAGAACCTGTTTGAGCATTTTTTTTTAAATTTTTTTTTTTTGATCACAACTGAAGGTTGCGTTTAGCTGCTTCTTTTCTCTATGTTGTGATTTCTGACAATGTTAAAGTGAGCCTGTCCAGAAATAGCTTAATGCAGCAGTTAGAGTCTGTATGATGTGATGTGTGAGGCTCATGATCTGTAAGGACCAGTGCCAAGTTCTGCAGATGTGGTGTTAGTTGGGAAGGAACTGCAGTGGATCTCTTAGACTCGATGATTTAACACTTCTTTTTCATACCCCTTGCTTGTGCCTCATTATCATCTGTAGTGCTCAGAAGAAGCACCCGTCAAAAACCTCTCTGCTATCGTCATTTGTTGCTCTTTTTTTTTTTTTTGTGTGTGTGAAACCTGATGGATTAGCCTTAGTACTTGGAGTCTCCATCTGTGATTCAGAAAACCCCTAACAGAAGCCAAGGATTCTCTCTGTGGAGTTGGAGGAAATGTTGATCTGTGTGTGGACCAGGAAACCCACACGTGGTGACTTGCTCTTGCCCCATCGTTCCGTCCTTGCTCTCACACGTAGCCAGTGTCTTGATTATGGTTTCACATTGTCTCTTCCCTTCTTTTTCTCTCTCTCCGCCATACTCTCCTGTGCTCTTCACTTAGCAAACAACACGTCTGCAGAGAATTCAGAAGAATGCATCTTGTTACTAGATGAGTCATACTTCCTCTGGTTTGCATGCCTCTCCCTCAGGGTGGATGAATGAGAGGGCGGAGAGGTTAGCTGGAGGAGGGGCTCGGTGGCTGAAGCAACATGGTCTGTGCCAGTTGCCCAATGTAATTAAGAAGTTATCAGTGCATTGGTCACAGGCCATGAGCTGCCTAGATCAGCGCTGCCTCACAGATGTGGTTGTTCCAAGGTGGCTACGTGACTGACAGCTTTGACCAGGGTGAGTCACTGCCTTCAAAAAGTAACTGTTTGGAAATCTCAGGCTCTGACCCCGTAAGTCAGCCTCTCTGCCAAGGTGCTGTGGCCCTGGGAGAGGAGCCCAGAGCCTCAGCTCTAGGGAGAAACAAGACAGCACCTGCAATTTGAGAAATGTCTCTGGTCTACTGAAGGAAATTTATATGGCAGAATGAGAAGACTGTAGATGAGTTTGCATGCAGTTACTATGCTTCAGTGTTTCTCAGGAGGCCTGACTTTGGGATAAATGTTTAAAAAATAGATTAAAGTTTTTTTATTTATTTATTTATTTTTTGGTGTGAATTTCACATGCAGTTAAGTGTCTAACACTGGTTTTAATTTCCTAAACGTATGCTTTCAATTTGGCTTAATTTCACTTTGCGTCACAAAATGCACAGAACTGAAAACAATTTTGATTATCTGTATAAAGCTGATGAAACAGTATCAGGCCTCTCCTGGCTCTTGCTCTGTCTTTCCCCATACCTGCTCTGCTTGGTCCCCTGCCAGAACCTATGACTCACAGGAGACTGAGTGACCTACTTTTTTTTTTTTTTGTCTTCTAGGAGTGCCAGAAGATCTTTCTTATTTGCAAGACGATACACTGGGTAAATATAAGTCAATTAAAATGCACTTAATGCACCCATTTTTGGATTTAAGCACCTAAAGGCTGTGTCAGCATGGCAGCCACCTCAGAGAATTCCTTTCATTATTACAAGCAAAAAAGAAACGTAGTAAACAGGCGAGCTTTGATATCTCATTAGATGCAAACTGAGTTTAAGGCCACACTGGCTCTCATCAAGCCAATTTAAAAATATAACTCATTTAAGCAATCTCATAATCCTGCTATATCTCTGTACGTTTATATTGCTCATTCCCAGTTTATCCAGGTTGTCAGAGATTATGGTTTGAAAGCATTTAAACAGAATCAGTGAAAGCTGCCTAGTCGGCTTTTGCTGATTCTCAAGGCCTAGTCGGCTTTTCTTTCTCCAATGATGGAGTTCTGGCTGTACTGTTAAGGTGAAGTTTGAACAGTTGCTTTTATGTATGCCACTGATTAGTCAGGAGATAAAAAGTTTGGGTATACATGCAATCTTTCAAATGCCTGGTTTATAGTTTGCCCACCTCTGAAAAGAAAACAGGGATGGGATCAAAAGCCATAGGATCACTGAGATGGCTTGAGCTGGTTTTTGATTGGAAAAATATGCCGCTTTGCACCAGATGGAATTTCCACTTTAATCGCTAATTGCCGTTTTTTGGTCGTGTTGTCTCTCATTGATGCAGAAACAAGCTGTGCAGTTGAATGTGCTGTCTTGGCTGCTCTTTTTCCCTTCTACAAGGCTTGGCTTCTTTGATATGTCAGTTTTGTGTTAGTCTGCCGCCTTCGTCTTGACACGATTGGCCCCGCTTGCTCCGACCTCCTGGAAACCCCCCAGCATGCCCGCCCCAGGGTGTGTGTTCAGTCATTTATTCGGCTTCCTCTAAAAGACTGCCATGCCTTCACTTCCCTTCTAGTTTCCCTCCTCTTATTAGGATGCAGAAGGCAGAGCAGTGTTTGGTCTGAAAGGCTTAGTGCTGGGGAGTTACTGGTGTGTACAGTGGGGGGTCAGGGAGGGACTGTAGGCATGGGGACTTCAATGACTTAATGTGTGCTGTGTGGCCCCGGCCACACTTGTGCTAAGTTTTGCAGGCAGCTCACATTGCTCTGATTTATGCCTTTTTGTGCGAGTCCATTCACAGAAAGTCAAAATGATGCTCTGACAAAAGTGACTATAATTGGAGGGGAACAAATTATGAAGTCTTTGGTTAATGCAGATTGCTGCTTGAGTTTATGCCTGATAATCCCTATTTAGTCATCTGAAATGGCTGCCTTTTTGAAACCTCTTTTATTTTTATCATTTCTTTTCTCCAATGAATTTTGTCACGTGTTTTCTTCTTTTTTTGAGGTCCCAGTGGTGAACCACTTTGACCATCAGTCGAGCATTTTGATTCTCTTCTTTGCTTTATCAAACATTTTGCTCTCAGTGAAATCCTCCAGGCGCCTTTTAGTGGCACACCTACATTGTTACCCATTTACTCCAGTATATAATCAGCCTGCTACAAAAGCGTGACCTTGAATTTGCTGGTTGTGTGGTTCGCTAGAATATTGCTAACAAACCAAAAAGCATGGCTTCGAATCTACACTAGTGGTACTCGTTAGGGGTGGGTGTAACCCACAATGTGAAAATAAGTTCAGTAGCAACCTGAACTATTGTTACAAAGCGGGATGGACCCAAGCTTTTATGTTTTTTACGCTAAATGCTGTCTTCCATTGTCAAATATTGGTGAGCATGTGCAAGTTGTATGCTGGCTTTCCTCTTCTTAGCTAACAGAAGTGTGACCTGGTGTGGTTTGCTCCTGTAGCCCATCTGCTTCAAGTTTCGATGTGCTGTGTGTTCACAGATGCTCTTCTGCAGACCTCCCTTGTAACAAGTGGTAATTTGAGCTACTATTGCCTTTCTGTCAGTTCCTATCTCTGTTCTGATGTTTGGTGTGAAGTTCAGCAGATCATCATCATCATTATGTCTTCATGCCCAAATTCATTGAGTTGGTGCCATGCGATTGGCTGATTAGATGTTTGCACCAACAAACTGTTGAACACATGTACCTAACAAAGTGGTGTGTGTGTTAATAAGTTATAATGGCAGAGTTTTAGCTCTGTAATTAGCTCACCTCTGTGTCTGCCATTTCCCCCCGTTAGTTCCTTCCCTTAAAGATGGCTAAATAGTAACTCTGGTAAGTCAAATTAGTGGGAGAATCAGAGCGGCTGCACGTTTTGGCTCAATATTTGGCACCAGCCTCCTGATAATTGCATTGCAGTATCAATATTTTGTCTCACCCCTTGCACTGGTGCCAGCTAGTTTTGTTTTTTCTTCTGTTACCATTTTCTACATAAAATCTCATCATGACCTACAAAATCTAGATGACACAATGCTGACTAATTAATCATATTTTTGCTGTCACAGTGATATGAACATAGAAGATAAATGAAACAACTTTCTACAGACTAAGGAAGATTTCTTTATCCATATTTTGGGGGGTTGATGTTCAGGGGTTTTCCTCCACACACAAATTCCTCAAAGAGTATCAGAATAAGGAATATATTAATCTTAAAGTTTTCAAAATCGGGCGTCAATAACAAATAACAAAATAACACGAGACTTCTAAGTAAGGCAGCCTGGTTGCCTTTAACTATATGTAGATCAATCGTGCTTATGTGCATTAAATGCATTGTCACCAGCCAGGTTGTCAGGTGACAGGATGAATTCACGAGTGTTTAGCAGGCTATCATTTCTGCAGAATGAAGGCCAATAGCAACCTTAGGTGACCAGTGTTTCCTCTCAAAGAAAAAATAAAATAAAACTACTTGAAATGACAAATTTTTGGCTTTGGCTAATTTTATCACTTCTTCACTTTGGTCATTTAGTTTCTAAGTAAACAAAGGTTTATTTCAGGCTTTAGAGACGTATTCAGAGAGGATGTTTTAGAACTTAAATATCAGTTAGTTTCTATTGTACACTTTATTTTTATCTATCTCTGGCTACTGAGATAACATGATGGTGGTAAATGAGCAGCATAGCGGATGTGGTAATACAGAGAATGTCACATGTGGCAGAGAAGTCATCAAATGTCTAGAAGGGACCATTGAACATTTTTGGTGCAACCTTGCCTGCTCAATGTGCATGACAGCAGTTAACAGTTTGGCCTAATCAGCCACAAGCAATCCAGGTTTAATAATTTAGAGACTTGAAGGGACCTAACATGCATTTTCTTATTTTGGTTCTGCCACATTTTGGACAACTTTTTTCCCCTTAGTCTTTTTTTTTTTCTTTTTTCCAAACCTCATGTATACAGTTCTGGCTTATTAAAAAGCCCAGTACAAGATAAATAAGGATTATTGTACTGTGAGTCATACAGAACTAGTCTAGCATAGCCCAAAGATTGAAAATATGAATAATAATAATGTTAGCATGAAAGGTCTACTTAACTATGTATATTATACTGATTATCTTGTTATAAAGGTTGATACATATGTGTAGCTAATAAGGATTTTTAACGTTCTTTTCTTTTCTTCTTTTTTTTCTCTTTTTAAAATTGATTTATTTTTTAATTCAATTTTAGGTTGTTGAGATATTTTGTTGCTTATTTTTTGTTGTTGCCGTGGTTACATCGGGGCGCTTATGACGCCACCATTGTCGCCCTGTGACAGTACAAACATTGCAGTAAACGCTCTCAAAGTGAAACACTGATTTGTCTTGTGTGATCTGTCATTCATTTTCTGCTCGACAGATTGTGGTTACACAGTCAAATCACCCTGCTGTTTAAAAAGCGTCACTTCTGTTAATTCATATATTAAATATTGTAATAAGTGCACCCTTCTTTATTCTTTTGCACAACTGTGTGTCGTAAGACTCTGTTAAAACTAATAAAAAATTAATTGAATATAGAGGGATATGGTAATACTTTGTTATGGTAGGGCCACCAATCAGTGCTTTTAATCCATGTTTAGCCAACATTTCACACATTTAACTACTGGCAGTTTATATTGTTGTATTTTCAAAGGGCATCTATTTTTGCCCAAATAAGAAAATGGATATGAAAGTCTTGAAACACAAAATAATTTCCAAGTTCTCATTTTTAATTCTCCTTATTTTATTTATATGCTTAGTAAGCCATCATATACCTATGAGTCAGAGCAGACTGAGTAGGATTTTCCTTCACCCTGTCACTCGGAAACTACAAAATTAGACAGTTTGTTAGCTTTAGTTAAATACGTTTCAAGTGAAACATGAAAGTGAGCTTGACGACCCAAAACCATTTTTTTTCTTCTTCATAGATTTTGCATTTCCACCAAGGCTAAACATTTTTTTTCTTTTTTCTTTAGAACACTAACTTCTTGGGTTGGTGGGGAACCGTGCAGGTCAGATCTGGAGCCTGCATGGTATAAGACTGTCTGCCCTTCTTTCACACTGACTCACGTTGCATGGCACATGATTCACCACTTTCGCCAGTGAGTCATCCTGAACAAAAGCGCCTAATTTTAAGGGGACCAGAAACAAAAGACGGACCTTTCTTTGCTACATACTTGGCTTTTCTTTTTTTATTTGTTTTAAAGCAAAGTATGTAACATTTGCTCACTTTGCATACTTTATGTGATACTGCATAATTTGTAGCAATAGTCACTGTGCGGTAGTATCACAGTGTGTTTTCTGCCATTGCTCCATTGAAACGTTCTTTGCCAACATCAAATGGCTAATCAGAAATGTTCCAGTTTTACAGTTTTAGAGTCTAAAACTTAGAAATGTATTAGCAAGAAAAATGTTGTAGCCCTCTTAAGGCCTAACAGTTCAACAAGGAGCACATGGACACAATCAGTATTCCAATAATTATTTTATTTTCCAGATATTGGAAAATATTCAAACCTGCACCAATTGCAGTATATAAAACAATATATATATTTTTAACTTACCCATTTGTAAGGGTAATCTAATATTAGATTACATTACATTATGCTTCTCTTCAGGTACTTTAACTACAAGTAACAGATTATTAGAAGTGGCTGTCTCTCCAGTGAGATTCTCATCCCATGGATGGACTTCATTTCCAGAGTGTTGGATTGCTGCTGGCGATGGTAGTCCCTGTTGTGCTCTGCAGCCTCAGTGAGCACAACCATTTCTGCTTAGAGTGGCCCTCCAGCTTGGAGAGCAGAGCAGGACAAAGACTCCTGTCACCAGCTGCAGCCCAAAATGCTACAGGCCGTCCGACTGCGGGACGAGACGCTCACCGGAGAGGCAGTTATGTTATTCTAGCAGCCAAGATAGTGTGCCAAGCATGAGACTGGAAGGAGCAGGGATAGTTTTTTAATTTTTTTTTTTTTTTTTTTTTTTTTTTAAGGACAGAGGGTGTTGTTTTCTCTGAGGGGATTAAAATCAAAATACTACAATGACTTGCCAGATGTATAGCAGTTAGGCCTGCCCCAGTAAAGTCTGTGTGGGGAAACACTCCATCGTTCTTAGATGTGGGAATCGAGACTGGCTGCACAACAACGCAACTCTTCCTTCCAAGTTTTAGCAGCCTTGAGGTAGATTTATTTAATTTTTTTCCAATTCTGTCAATATTTCCTGCATGCAGATGTATTTAAACTGAATACTGTGCAATGTAAATTCTTTCTGGGGGAGTATCTCTGAGTTTGTTTGCATATATGCGTGCGTATGGCCCCTTTAAGAAGCCTGCATTTGTTTGCTGACTGTGTCTGGGGCCCAAACTGGAGCTCTTTCTGTCAGATGAGTGAAGCACTGCAGAGGCAGCCACTGGGAGTTCTGTTTCATCTCTTCTCATACTGCTCTGGAGCAGACATGCAAATCCGCTGTAATGAGCGCAGCCTGTGTGGTGGTGGTAGAAGTGGGGGGCGAGGAAAAGGGGGATGAACTCAGGAATTTAAGCTGGAGAAAGGGAAGGTGGAGGGAAAAGGTGAACCGCAGACAGCTCTGCCAGCTAGGAGAACATGAGAATTTGGGGGGGGGGGGGGGGGTTTCGAACAGAGTAATGTCTGGAGCGTTGGAAGTGACAGAGAGTCTTCCCGCTCAAATCAAACATTCATTAGCCTGCTGTGGCTGCACTCTTCCCTTTGGTGTTGAAACACAGAGGTAAAGATGCAAATGGTGCCATGTTAATTAGCCTTATCTTTTACACCAGCAAGACATGGTGTGAAATAAAAAAAAACAAAACCCTGCTTCATCATCACCACCATTAGCAAATGTAATGAGGCTTTTGTATAGACTCTGCTTAAAGTTTAGCATCCTACAGTGCTTGTTGTAGATGCGATCTTCTGGTTTCCAAATTTCCGGGGATTTACAATTTACTAAAAAAGAGATAAACATTTTAACGAAACACAACAGCCATTTCGAGTGAGGAGTATCTTGTGATTAGAAGAATAGCTTCAAGATAAAATCACATGATTGGACAAAGCACTTTACCCTCTGTAGATTCTTTAAACATCCACAAACTGGATGCTTCATCTAATGATTTATTAAGTAAAATACAATGCTGTTGACTGATGTGCATTAGGAATATTTCAGCTGCCGTCCTCACTGCAGTCTGTAAAGTGCATCATAAACCTCATTAGTCTGTCCAATAGCTCCTTGAATGTAATTTTATTCAATCATAAAGAAGTAAATCTCTGGTCAGTGTTGGGGTGCTTTGGCTTGTCTCCACCCAGTAATGTAAAGCACTCAAGACCTTTGATGAGCTCTGCAGATCAATCAGAGGTTAACAGGCACTTCACATAAGCTGAGGCCTACTGTATGCCATAGAGTCCTTAAATCTATATGACTCCTTCTGGCTTTTGTATCCAAATAGACCTAGGAACTACAAATTCCAGGATCTTAAAGTTAGAAACTAACCTAGGAAATAAAAGACTCAATGTTTGAAGAAACATGAAGATTAGGCAAATTAGACAGATAGTAGATTAAGGCTTTGTCTGAGACGACAGTGTGGCGGTGGTGTTCCTTGTAATGCATGACTGTATGACATGTTGGAAAGATGATGTGCACACTCAGGAAGAGAGAGCCATGAAAAACAAGGCTTTTTTTGCCTTTCGTTTTTTTGTTTTGTTTTTTTTGGAAAGTATAATTTGATTATTATATTGTGTTGAGACAAGTTGCCAGTATGCATAGTTTCCTACAGAACTGGATTATATTTGTGTCACACTCTTGCACAAACGCGGACAGAAAATACATTTGTGCTCTTTGTGACCGAAAACGCAATAATCAGCTCCCCTACCAATAATTTCTTCCTCCTGTCAGTGAACTTGAACTCCACTGTCTTGGACTGCAGCTCCTCCTTCTGCTCTGCAGTCATCATGAGGTTAGAGTAGCTGAACCAGGTCTCCACCTGCTTCAAGTTAAGCTCAGAGTAGGGCTGGGCGATATGGCCTAAAATCCATATCACGGTATAATTTGAAGCATGTGCGGTAACGATATGTATTGCGATATATTCTTTTCTTCTGTATGTATTTTACACACTTGAAAGCGCACTTAAAATCCTTTCATTTTCTCAAAAATCGACAGTGCGCCTTATGTATGAATTCTGGTTGTGCTTACTGACCTCGAACTGATGTTATGTAGTACATGGTGCATAGAAATCTGTCAAATGTTTTAGTGTGACTTTGGTAAGCTATGAATGCACACCGCTTGATGGATTGCCGGAGCATTACGGCTGCCGTAGTCAGGAGCCATGCGGAGTAATCTGGGTCCAAAACTCCGTCTGCTTCAGGTCCCAAAGTCAAACAAACACTGCGGCATCATGGAGAGTTAAAAACTGTCTAAATTCTTTCATCTTTAATAAAATGATCAGCGTTGCTGCTTTACCAGGTGTAACAATTAAGTTTAACATCCAGGCATCCATGAAAATAGAGTTATTAAATTTAATGGAGTTAGAAGTTAGCAGGAAGTTAGCTCGCTAGTTTTCACCTAAACACCATATACCATGTTCTGACTGAGATATTTCTGAAAAAATTAAAACGTACAGCTCTGCTATCACTCCCAACATAAATGAAGACAGAAAACTAAACAGCAGTGACTTTTGTAGGGTTACTGAAGTTGGACTACCTGGTATATAATGTTGTCCTACGTGATCGCGAGCAAAACAGCTATGTTAGCATAACATTAGCACAGTGAAGCTGAAGGATGAACGCTAACTTTTTTCCACTCGATAAAAGTTAAAGTGCAGGTTTCTGGTGGTCAGGGACAAATGCAATCGCATGGAAGGATGCTATAAACGGACCAAACTTCAGTTAGGAGAACAACTGAGATAATCCATCCACAATACGAGGTTAGTCATTAATATACTGCACCAACATGGGAATAGGGCAGCTGCGAGAGAATTCAGCATTAATGAATCAATGTTACGGAAGTGGAGGAAGCACAGTTTTTGGCTTTTCCCATATTCCAAAAGGGCTTTGTCCCTTTGTTATTACTGTTACCCGGCATAATTTGCAGATGTTGTTTGCAGCCGCTGCAATGCTTTCAACCAAAACAGGCGCAGCTTGATGATACCATCAACATGCGCTATCGCGGTAGAGCGGTATAGTCAAAATCTCTACCGTTGGCCAAATTTATATTGTTTCTACTGTATACGGTTATACCGCCCACCCCTAGCTCAGAGTGGGTAGCAGGAGCAAAACAAGCATCTATCACAAGATGCAGTCCAAGATGGTGGAGTTTTGTGGGCCAAGCAGCAGCCTGCCTGTAGGGGAACAGTGGACCAGGAAAGATTGAAGTTAGCGGGTTAACAGCGAGTGGCCTTTCAAAACAAGAACAAGGGAATTGATCACAATGCAGTCAGTATCTCTTGATGGGCCACCCAAGTATAGTCAGTGTGTGGAAACAATGAGTAAGTGTAAGTTTCAGTTGTATTTCTCTCACTTATTCTCTTTGGCTCATCTTTTTAAAAACTGTGGTCAAAAGTCAGTCCCATGCAGATAATTGTTGTTTAAAAATTACGAACACATTGACTATCTAATAATCTTACAGATTCAGCCAGAAAATTCTGATTGTAGTCAGAATTACTATATTTTTCTGAGGCTTTTGTTTTACTACTACCAAGCATTTGCTGATCTGTCAGTGCTGCTTCTGAACTCCAGGTGTTAAGTTGTTTGCCCGCTGGAAAGCAGCACTTTGGGAAAACAGATTCTGTGGGAACATCACTGTTTACTGCAGTTAATTTGCACCTCGATTCTTCAAGAAATGCTGCAGCTCGAAGGCCTTGCATCTGTGGGATTAAGTGTTTTTTTTTATTGTATGTTAAAAATGACACACAGAATCAATAGACAGACTGGGCACAGTTCGCTGATCAGTAGTGCTGATAAACTCTTGTTTTTGAGGTATTTGATGTATTATATTGGTGTGGAAAGAAGTCCCCCCCCCCCACTACACCTTCCTCTAAAATGAAGAGTTTCTCATTGGAAACACCACAGTCAATTTCACAATAGTAGAAGAGCAACTCCTTCTGCTCGTGGCTCTCCTGTCTGACAACACTCTCAAATTGCCGTCTGACGGCTTCTTCACACTGGAGGGAGTTCCTGTGTTGCAGGGGGTTGGGCTGTCTGCGGGAGTGTTGGGTGGGGACACAATTGGAGTTCTTAAGGGTGTTTGAGACAGCTGTGGCCTGTGTTTGTGTCGCTGGATGATTTACCAGGAGCACCGTTGCTGCTCCTGTAGTTTAACTGGTTAAGTGAAAAAAAATGTAGCAACATGGGTATTTGGGCTCAAGCTGATGTGTGACGCAGAGTTGCAACTTGTGTAATGATATTCAGGGGCTTCAATAGTGTCTTGTATATTGCAACCAGGCGCACTGGATCTCAAAAGTCTGATGATATGGGGCATTCATCTGCCTGTGAGAAATGTCCTTGTGTTCATACTGCAGTGTTGAGTCAGCTGCTTAACAACATCCGGTCTGAGTAGTTACTTTATGATGGCTATGTTAATCAGTGGATGAATAGAACTATTTAAGTTTCATGCCATCTTATGGACTGTTACTCAGGGGATCATAACATACCTTTGAAGAGTAAATGTCAGTAGAGTTTACAGTGGACCACTTTCCTTAATGCAAACACAACTTCTACTCATACAACAGTCTAAGTGCTCATACAGCTTCCTGGCTGAATCCTGCAAGAGTGGGATAAGTGTTAAAATTTGTCATTTAGATTTATCCTCTGTTAAACTGTTCAACTCGGTTATGTCGTCGTCTTATTTTTCCTTTTCCAGTTGCTCCTCGAGCACTTTTCCCGCAACCGCAATCTCTTAACTATATTAAATTATGGCGATTAGTTTTGATTGCCTTTCATCTATATATAGAAGAAATGTTTAAGTAAATTTAAACAAACCACATAATAGAGGTCTATTTTAAGGCTATCAATTGTCATAATGTACCTTGGATGAGTCACATCTTTATTTTGGTTTCTGTGTTGTATCAGACTGCCAAGATGTGCTGTTAGCTTAGTTATGCCCAAACAATGCAAGTAGCAAATCCAGTATTTGCGTAAAAGCTTTTATTCAAAAGCACCAGAGGCTGAGTGCCAATATATCTGAGTTACCATCAAATCCTCTCTTGTCAGGTTAGAAGTGGAAGCCAAGAAGTTTTGACTTTAGGCCTAACTCACGTGTCTGCTTTTTATTATGGTAAATCCACTCCTTTTGTGATGACCTATTGTGCCTCTCGTAAGGCAGTAACCTCACATCCATTTCTTTGCCACTAGGTGTTTTGACTGCAGAGCTTAAACCAACAACGATTGCTGTTACCTTCCCCACGTTATCCACACCCATATAAATAGCAACATGGTCTCCAGGAAACCAAATTAATTGAAATTGTCTGGAACGTAGCAGCGTGAAGAGAACAGGTATAGACATCGACAGCTGTCTGTTCCACATGAAAACAAATTCCTGGTCCACTCATTCCTGGCCTGGCTGCAGACAGTCTCGGTTTCATGTTTTTACTCGGCCGCTCTCTCCTTAATCAGCAGTAGAACTGAGCTGCGTCCAAATTATCATGGAAGTCATCTGGAGAATGCCCAAGGAATTTATTGGCTTGTATAAACACAAACAATTCCTGGTGACGCAAGACAGCGTTGTTTAATTCGACAGCTGATTACAGTGCTTTCATACTGTATTCTGCTACAGTGGCTAAATGTCTCTCTTGTAGACATATATGATAATTATGATCATGGTTTAACTGGACTGCATGTGGGGTAGGGGGTGTGTGTGTGTGTGGGGGGGGGGGGGCTAATGTGTGTGTGACCTGTGTATTATGTATTTGACAGAGAGTCTGCAGAACAGAAACCTCCAGTATCTCGGTGGCTTAAATGCCTTGGTAATGCTGAAGAATGGAGAGTGAAGAAAATGTGTAACTATTGACCCATGACTTCCCAGCCTGCTAATATGTTGTGTGCCGTGTTGTTGTGCAACTTCCAATGCAGTGTGCATTATCACTCAGGGGAAAGGGCACAGATTTATGGCAGGTGGCTGACTCTCAGCAATATGCCCTGCAAACCTTGAACGTAGTTTGCTTTCATTTCCCGTGAAGCTGCACTTGCGTAAGCCTTGTATTTGTAACACGCACATTCACTCATGTAAGTGTTTACATGCTAAAAAGCCATGTCTCGGTGTGAGCACGAAAGTATATATGCTATATGTTATCAGCGGACCGTATTATTATCTGCAGGTATAGTACGACTCCGGGAGCATTTTAAAGAGCCTGTACAGAGGCGCAGTAAACCACTGAAATGGGACATGAGGAGTCAAAGAGCAGCGCTTCAACAGCTTAATGATGTAGAGGCATCCAGCTCTGTCAGGCAGTAAACTCTTTAATATGCTGTTAATTATTTCTGAGAGATTGAATATTGATTAAAAAGCAAAATGGTTTTAATTATAACCCCAGTTCTAGTGCCATTATAAATGAAGACGATTTTTGGCTTTACGTGAGAGGAACATCTAACAGATCAACCAAAACCGCAAGCTATTTCAACTTTAATTTTTTTTTCTTTGTACTTGGAGTTTGAAAGAAAATTCTGTCTCAGTCTAACTAATGTTACAGCTCCTTCAGTCTGCTCCCGCTTTAGAGCTGCCAATGCTCATCCACTGTGTTTTGAATTTGAAATTCATGACCCGATTGCGGCTCTTTGTTGTGTACTCAGAACACGCATTGCCCACACAGGTAATTCCTTTAAATCATGCTTGGGTTATTCTGGCATCCTTTCTTTTTAACATTTCTTCATTGTGTCTCCTCCACATTTTTCACATTTATCTATGATATATGTTCGAGCTGTCACTGTGTACTTGACAGACAACTGAATATGTGCTGGTCATTTAGACCTAATAATCTTTTGTAATTCTCATCATATTGGAATTACTTGACCATGCATGTTGCTCAGTGTTAATTTCTATTATTGATTAATGTGGCAGTTTGTCATTATAAATTAAACCAGCAGTTTTAGCCCAATTTAAGATAATCTAATAGACTGACTTGTAAAACTGTCTGCACAATTCACTGTCATGTAAGGTAAAGAGAAGTGGTGTTTCCTCACCATTAATTCAATTCAATTTAACATTTATTTGTATAGCACATTTCAAAACAGAGTTGACCACAGTGCTTCACAATCAGTTAAGAATTAAGAAGCTGGAATCAGTAATTTAAAAAAAAAAAAAAAATTGCTAGAAAAGAGAATGATGAATTGATTATTAAATCGATAAAAGTCATCAACCTATGTTTTTGTACCCCACATAGGTCTACATCTTTTGTTCCGTCTCCCTCCTCCCACCCACGAGCTAGTCACGGGAGATGGCTGGTGGGTACCTGATTCTGCCAGAGGTGTCTTCCTGTTAAAAGGGAGTTTTTCATTCCCGCTGTCACAAAGTGCTTGCTCAAAGCAAGTTGTCTGATTGCTGGGGTTTTCTCTGTATTTCAGTAGGGTCTTAGAGCATAAAGCATCCTTAGGCAGCCATTGTTATCATTTGAGCAATATTAGGGCTGGGCGATATGACCCAAAATTCATATCTCGATATTTTTTAGCTGGATGGCGATATAAGATATATATCTCGATATTTTTTTTAAAGCCATAAAGTAAGAACAAAAAGAGAGTTCTTAGTCAAAGCTGTGTCCCAGATGTCACACAGGCACTTTTATTAACATACAGCATAGATGTACATGAAAAGAACTACTCAAAAATAAATTATCAGCATTTATTAAATAATAATGCTCCATAAATAAAAGAAAACTGTTGTTTTTGTGCATAACAAAGAGCTCACAATTGTGCAGTCAAAATGTAAACTAAAAGACGCTGAGCATAATAACAAAGACAGATTTCACAGCAGCTCTGTTCCCAAAAGTTCTACTGCGTGACTGACAGCCTGGAGTTTGAAATCCGCTTCGTAACCATGTCTCTTAACAGGTGCCATTTATGGTCCTTATACACACACAAGACGGTAATATTACGTTGAAGCACAGTACGTATTACTACGCGAGGCTCCTCGGTACTTTTGAGAAAATGAAAGGATTTCAGGCCGTGCATGGTGTTAGCGTGGTTAGCTCGTTAGCACGTTGACGCCGTCCAGCCCCACGCACGGGGCGATGCGCAGTAACTCGTTAACGGAGATTTGCCGTGTCCATCTTGTCGCTGCCTGCAGGTGAAGCGATGGGGAAGGAGGGGGAGTTGTGTTCAGTGAAGGAGAGGCGAGGCCGAGTAACGTTGCGTAAAGACAAAAGTGGACGAAAGAGAGGCTCCACAACTATAATTATAACGTAACATAGACTATATCGATATAAAGGATATTGTCACATGTTATATCTCATATAAAAATATATCGATATTTTTAAAAAACTCGATATATCGCCCAGCCCTAGGCAATATAAATAAAACTGAACTGACTCGTCCTTGATATTACTGCATTTCTTTTACTGTTTTAACTCCTAAAGAGAATAACTTTACCCAGATGGTGCAGATTTTTTTTTTTCTTTTCTTTTCTTTTTTTTTTTTTGTGGACAGCATATCGTGTTCTGATCCCATGCAGACAGAGCTCGCTGCTCACCTCAGACACTGGTTCATCAGCATAGACCTGGATGTAGCCAATACTGAGGATGATAGGCCCTCAAGATTGCCACCAAACACTCGGGCTGCCAGCACCTTAAGTGGTCTATTTGTGATTCAGTAGCAGAGTCTTGCTGGCTGCCAGGCTGGCATAGAGTCAACCTCCCGGGGGGGCTGTGTTAATATGGGCCCCCAGGCCGTGGGACTGGGGTAATTGGGCCCGCATGGTCAGTGTCAAGGCACCCCTGCCACCTCCAAAATAAAGGCCACCTCCCAGGCAAGCTGTTAGGGATGGAGAGACAAACCCCTCCTGATCACTGCTCTGATTCACTGGATGGTCTTATTCAATTACTGGAACATTTTATGTTTTTTGTATTGACCTGCAGTTACAGAAATTAACTGGGAGCCTTGTGCTTGTGTGTCTTCCCTTTATCTGTCTAAAGCTCTCCATCCTTTTATCTGTCTTTTTGTCTACATGTCTATCTGTGCATGACCACAACCATGTGTCAGCTATCTGATATCAGCTCGTAACTGATAAATTGGAATGGGTGCATATGTTGTCTGATATGACAACTTTTCCGGTCTCTCTCCCTTTCAACAGAACATATCGCATCACGCATACAAAAATAACCTTGGGGAAATTTGGAAATGGTGTCATCAAACAGTTTGTCCAGCAGAGCAGCTCCAACTCCAGTCTTCTGTGAAATGTATAGCTTATAAATGATGTTCCCTTCATTTTCCCTTCTGGGTAGCTCCTAATACATCATAGATATATGTACATTTAAACATATAAACAACCTTGGTCAATATTGGAATGTTTTAGCTCTGTAAATGGCAAATATATGTTGGGTTCGAATATAAATCAATCCAGTCCTGCAAACCAATATTAACATGGAACATGGTTGACTGCTGAGAAGCTGAGGACATGTCCCTAATCGCTAAAGTCTTCCACTGGTACATCCATTCACATTTTTCTCTTGCTTTGGCTGTGTCTTGATTTGGGGATTATGATCCCTATTGCTTGCTTTGTGGCCTATCCAGACAGCCTGAAGCAGCTCTCTTGATCCCCCAGACAACTCCCAGATCTTTGACTACTGTGATCCTCTGTCCCTCTGCCCGACTTGCATGTCTTTCTCTCTGTCTGTTTGCAGCAGCTGGGCGCCCTTTCTCTTTATCACATATTTAGAATTCCTCCCTTTATTTGGCACCAGCTAATAAGACAAAGGTATCTCTCTTGCCTTTTTAAGGTTTGGCGGGTTTAAAGGATGTTGAGGTTTAGCTTTGCTTTGTTGACAACTCTCTCTCCCTCTCTCCTCAGCGTTAAACTGCCCCACAGCCACAGTTGCGCTCCCCATTGATTGGCAGAATAATTATGGACTTGATTTGTTCAACCACAGGCGAAGTGGGATTGAGGGAGTAGGGGAGCTGAAAGAGCATGTATACCATTTTTCTTTTTTAAGAGCGCAGCAGAGAGGTCTGCTTGCCTGCATCTTAAAAACCAACTCGAACAAAATGTAACCTACTAATATAACTGACACGTAGATTACACTGTAAAACACGCACGCTTGTGCACAGCGTTCAGAGACCTCCGTTGGCGACTGGCTCTGCTGTAGGCTGCAATAAGCTGAACAATGTGCTCAGCCGTGTGAGCAGTGAAGCGATAATTGACACATCCTAAAAATGCAAGTAAGGACTGGGTTATTAATGCTTTCTTCCTGGGGGTGGTTTCAGCGGAACCATTAAGCCTTTAATTGAGAAGGAAGACTGACGTTAAAAGCTGTTGCCTTGGCATTGCTGGTACCTACTTTTTAGTTTTTTAATGAAGATGAGGCTTAGGGTGGTTCGCTACATGATTAGAGCTCACGTGCAATCACAATACTCAGACGCACGGCTATTTTAGTTTGAAAGATCCTTAAAATAACCCCATAAGTCCTTTTGACTCCAGGGGTGGAAAAAGTGAGGAGTCTCTCCTTTGACTGAAGGGCAGGTGAGCAGAGTTCCCACCCCTCCCTGTTTATCCCCCCCCCCCCCCCCCCCCACCCCCTGCAATCGCTAGGAAAACACGAGCTTCTCCCACGCTGTATATAAAGCCGTTGATATGGAAGGTATGACCCGGGTTTCGGTCGAGAGTACACATGCCAAAGTCTTGTTACCAGGTTACATCACTGTTGTTGTTGTGAGTGCAAGTGCCAAATCTTCAGGCATAACAGAGGGAGCACACTTAGCGATTCCCCTCCCTTTTGCCAAGTTACCATCACACTACGGGAAGATTCTTGTCATAATGAGCTCTCTCTCTCTCGCTCTTTCACTTTCCCTTGTTGTGTCTCTCTCCATCTCGTGCTCTCCCTGTCTCTCTCTCCAAACACGCCAAAGTCAGGTCAGCATTTAACAATCATTGGTGTAAATATTTATTGTGGTTTGTTTGAATCCTAGTGACATTGTTTTTAATGCTGCATTCATCACCTCTGCAGTTCTAAGGTAGCACATGCAGCAGCACAGTCATCAAGGGCCTTAATGGTTGTGTCTGTAGCTGAGCAGACACATGCTGCTGGAGTGTTAGCCGTGACGGATGCATGACTGCAGTAAAAGGGGATTAATCGCGGAAATTGCAGATAAGTGCAGGAGAGCGCTGGTCTGGTGCCTATCAACAGTCTTCTGTCTGCAAGTGGGAGTCAGAATGTGAGCAGAATAGCCTACTCTTTTCTCAGAGAGGAAATGATGACAGTGATGCACAGGTATTTGAGGGGAAGTAGTTCTCGGTAGGCAACTCTGTGTTCTAGGTACGAAATAAAATGGGTTGACTGTGGTATAGCCTTATTATACAATAAAAATAATTTTTTCCTATTACAGCAAGCATTTGTCATTCTATAGAAACTTGAGAGGAAATGGCAAACTGAAAACTCATAATGGCAACGCACAGCCTGCAAAAGAAGTTAAATATTTTAATGGATTAATGCAGCTGATGACCTATTTTGTATAACTAATGTGTGTATATATATTTACATATTTCTAATGCTAGCCAATGACTGAATAAATTGAGATTGGTGAAAATAAAAAATAAATAAAAAAAGTTTAGGTTGCACAGTAAACTAGTCCTGCCTTGCTTTACAACTTAATCAAAGAGCCTTAACCACCTAAGACCTGAACTCTTACATGGCATGCATTTTTGATTTCTCTTTGATATTTGGGCATATTGGGGCCCGATGAATGTAAAAACAAAGAATTACCAGATTTTTTTTTTTTTTTTTTTACCTGATTTTTGTTTCTAAGAAAAAATGAGAGCCACATATGAGGATATTCGTTTAAGATTTCAATAGAACAGTAACAGTATAATGTCCTCCTAAGTGGACATCAGGCCTTTGTAGAGCAAAATTGAGTATTTTGGTCTAAATAACCGAAAATGTGATGTCCACCCACATATATGGACGCCAGGTCCTAGGAGGCTACAAAAAGAGATAATAATAATAATAATAATAATAATAATAATAATAATAATAATGATAATGATGATGATGATGATGGATTGGATTTATATAGCGCTTTTCAAGGCACCCAAAGCGCTGTACAATACCACTATTCATTCACTCTCACATTCATACACTGGTGGAGGCAGCTACAGTTGTAGCCACAGCTGCCCTGGGGCAGACTGACAGAAGCGAGGCCATATCGCGCCATTGGCCCCTCTGGCCAACACCAGTAGGCGGTAGGGTAAAGTGTCTTGCCCAAGGACACAACGACCAGGACAGAGAGCCCAGGGATCGAACCGGCGACCTTCCGGTTACAGATGCGATTCCCGACCCCCTGAGCCACGGTCGCCCGCCCGAGATGTCTTCACATAGACTCTTGCTGGTAACTCACTTAGGAAGTGAGGTCAACTATCAGTAATCTTTAAAAAAACATATTGAAAGTAATTTAAGTCATTCTAACTTTTGTTGACTTGTGTTGAACAAAATTCTCAATTCTAAATGTTTAAAAAATGAACGCATTTAAGATATTTTAGTAACCCTTCCTCAAACACGCTGCTGCACACAGTGTCCTGAAAATCCATAGACGTCTATGTTATACTTTGAGTAGGATCTATTATGAGGTGATGCTGCATTATCCTAAATACGTTTATTCTTGTTATACAGCTGGGATAGCAATATTTGCAAATAACAATGTTAACAAACAGACTTTTTGTTGCACAATGGACAGAGAGCAACACATTTCTACACTGATCCATAAACATCAGAGTGCAGGACGCTCCGTTTGCATGCCTTCAGTTATTGAAGGTGTATACAGAACTCTCCAGAAATGCCAAACACCTTTCACGTATGTTGCATTTTGAGTGTTCCTTCACTTTGATCTACAATTTCACGTCATTTATGGTTAAGTCCTAACCGCGTTGAGGAGCCAGGCTAATGAGATTCCCCGTTAATGACTGTAATCAGAGTTCTGACAAAATGCTAACGGGAGCTGAAGTTCGTCTGTTGCTTCCAGCTGTTTCTGGAAGCCTTTCTTCTGAGTTTATTACACACTTGCAGTGCCAAACTGCATCACAAGTCATCCGTAAGCCTCTCCAAATCCAAAGAGTTCTGCCCATTTAGACGTGTGGCACAACAGCAGTAACCTCATTAATTATGTATGATAAATTATCCCTGACACAGAGATGGAATTGATCAGAATCTAACAGCAAATTACATTGTGATCCGCACTTCAGGCCAGCGAAGTGTGGTTTGCAAGCTACAGTTTAACACTTGTTTCATCTGTTTACTGAAGTTTATTAAAGCGTGGCTACTTGGATTACATGGCTTCAGTTATCAAAAATAATATCAAAATATAGCGAACTCTGACATAATGCATTATAAATCTCTGATGTACTGTTAACACATAGGACATGATATAACACTAGTACTGTGGCTTCTTCTGTCTGTCAGAGCCATTGAAATGTTTGGATGAAACTGGGAGGAGCCTTTAGATAAAGGCAATGAGAGAGTTATGCATCTGAAAGGGGTTGTATTTTAGATGCACCTAAAGGGTCTGAAGGGAATTGACTAAGGATTTTGAAATGTAACCCCTTCAGTTCATCCCACACTCCAGTCAACATATTTATTAATGGGCTTTAGAGTGGTCACTTTGCACCCCCCACTTAATCGCTGATTAATCGCTGATTAATCGCTGATTAATCGCTGATTAATCGCTGATTAATCGCTGATTGGTATAAACACCCATAATAATTAGAGTCATATTGAGCAAACGTTTTTGTAAGCTTTAATTGTAGAGAATTTGTATACCGTGTTCACCTTGTGTTATAGTATAGAGTAGGGCTGGGCGATATGACCCAAAATTCATATCTCGATATTTTTTAGCTGGATGGCGATATAAGATATATATCTCGATATTTTTTTTTTTTTTAAAGCCATAAAGTAAGAACAAAAAGAGAGTTCTTAGTCAAAGCTGTGTCCCAGATGTCACACAGGCACTTTTATTAACATACAGCATAGATGTACATGAAAAAAACTACTCAAAAATAAATTATCAGCATTTATTAAATAATAATGCTCCATAAATAAAAGAAAACTGTTGTTTTTGTGCATAACAAAGAGCTCACAATTGTGCAGTCAAAATGTAAACTAAAAGACGCTGAGCATAATAACAAAGACAGATTTCACAGCAGCTCTGTTCCCAAAAGTTCTACTGCGTGACTGACAGCCTGGAGTTTGAAATCCGCTTCGTAACCATGTCTCTTAACAGGTGCCATTTATGGTCCTTATACACACACAAGACGGTAATATTACGTTGAAGCACAGTACGTATTACTACGCGAGGCTCCTCGGTAGCTGTAATGCTCCGACAATCCATCAAGCGGTGCAGCTCCGTAGCATACCAAAGTCGTACTAAAACATTTTTTGACAGATTGCTGAGCGCTGTGTACCACATTAAATCGGTTCGCGGTCAAGCACAACCAGAATTCATACATAAGGCGCGCTGTCAACTTTTGAGAAAATGAAAGGATTTCAGGCCGTGCATGCCGTTAGCGTGGTTAGCTTGTTTGCGTGGTTAGGTCGTTAACACGTTGACGCCGTCCAGCCCCACGCACGGGGCGATGCGCAGTAAGTCGTTAACAGAGATTTGCCGTGTCCATCTTGTCGCTGCCTGCAGGTGAAGCGATGGGGAAGGAGGGGGAGTTGTGTTCAGTGAAGGAGAGGTGAGGCCGAGTAACGTTGCGTAAAGACAAAAGTGGACGAAAGAGAGGCTCCACAACTATAATTATAACGTAACATAGACTATATCGATATAAAGGATATCGTCACATCTTATATCTCATATAAAAATATATCGATTTTTTTTTTTAAAAAAAACGATATATCGCCCAGCCCTAGTATAGAGTCACGTATAAACATGTTTTTACTCATGCCGAGTTAAAATGACAGCTTTTGCATTGTCCTCAGTAGTTCCTGTAGTGAGCACAGACACAGTGACAGGCGCTGTTTTTTGATACACAGATACTCGAGATGCAGGTTAACACAAATGCATTTCTTTAGACAAGCATAATAACGGTTTTATTTTTTCTGATTCATTGACCTTGCATTTAAAAAAAAAAAAAAAAAAAAAAAAAAAGAAGGAAAAAAAAAGAGAGAAATGACGGATGACAAACCTGCTTGCTGTTTCAGTTAGTGTAGTTATTTTTGATTTGCATTGGCTATGGGGTGCATGTCAGTTTAAGTGCTGCTTCCTACTGCAAATCCACAATAGCCTGTTTTTTTTTTTTTTTTGTTTGTTTGTTTTTTGTTTTTTGTTTTTTGCTTTTCTCTCTGGACAGGAAAAAAAAACCCTGTAATTCAAATAGTAAAACCTATTTAATTCACGTTTTGTTCTGCCTACTTCCCTTTCGTGTGCATGCAGCACTTCTGCTTCAGTTACTAGTTCCCTTTTTGGTGAATGTCCTGCCTGTTAGTTTCATTCATTGGCACTGAGGCAATGTGTGACAAGAGCAGAGTGACCTTTTTATAGGCTATTTTGTGGGTAGTTTTTCTCAAAACATTACTTCAGTCGTATTTATATAGTGCCAAATCACAACAGTGGTGAGCTCGAGAATTTATTTTATGAGGGAAAGACTTTACAGTATATTGCAACAGTTTGAATTCCATGCTCGTCTTTCAGGAATCATTAGTATATGTTTGCCAGTTGTTTGAAACTGAGGCTGTAATTGCTATTAAAGCTGGATACTGGACACAGATTGAACTTTTGTATTGTGCATGCAGTCCCAGGTTCAGAACTGTTAAACTAGAGTATAGGTCACAAATGTTAAGCAGAATTGTCACATAGAGATGGTTGCTCAAGGTCCCCTCTTGTGTCGTATGTATTGACATATTGTTTGAATATAATTATTAGCTTTATGTAAGTAAGACTATTTAATAGGCTGGTTAAGAGTTGTTGGATGAAATTGGACAAGCCAAAGCTGCCATGCAGATTTCCACTGCTGATACCCCACAACCCAAGCCTGTTGCTACTGCTATGACCTCCCATTGCATTATTAATAAATAACATATTAGAGACGAGGCACTGTGTAAAGCATAAATATAAATGCAATAAAATGACCAAGATTTAGTTTTGTCGTTTCACTGAAGCTTATTGTGTAGTTAGCCAAGCTCTGAGCTGTAATGCACAGTTAAGTTTTTTTTTTTTTTTTTTTTTAAAGGGAGCGCTCATTTTGTGGTGGTTGTAAATGCTTTTGTGTAAGTATAGGTTCAGGAATGGCTGTTTTGAAATGGCTCTCGTAATGTTTATGTTATCTGATGCAAATTAGCCATGTGCTCGTGTAGCTTATGCTAATTATCCATAAGGAGCTATGGTAATTAATACCTAGTTAAAAGCAGCTGTGTAAGTGCCAAAGTAAAGAGTGACCTGGAAACACACCCGAACATTTGGAGGTTTTATTCTTCACGATCCAGTAATAATCTACGCCGATTGGGTCATACCACATCTTAAACACTGCTGTTTGGAAGTTTTTCAGAAGGCTGCAGTGAGATGTGATTGTGGTTCAGAGTTCAAAGATTGCATATTTTCATACCCTCACGTCCTCGCATCTGACCATTTGCTGCATAACGTGGTTAAGTATGAAACTGTCTATTTTGGAAAGATACAGTGTATCCCTACATCCGATGTCACAGAAGAAGGTTACAGACATTGTTTAGCCGTCCCAGGAAACACTCTGTACGTACACGCTTGTAATGATGTTAGTATACTTCATGCAGACGTTCACCCATTCATCAACCCTCCTCGCTTTCTAAATTGCGATTAAAGACATGCTTACTGTCACTGTAAAAAATGTTTGAAGTCATTTAAGTGTCATACACAGTATTAATATCACAGCTGAAATATTAATTTCTCTCTGGGCCATGCATTGTGGGGGTACTAAAATTTTAAGTGCTTGCTAAGTGCAGGCATGAATTTTGCAATAGTGGTGACGGGAGTACAGCACTGATTTTATGACGCAGTTGCTGACTGGTGGCTCGGTACATGCTTGCCTAACACGAGTTGACGTAATCTGCTGTGTTACGTTGAGTAATCCCCGGTCGTTACTCAGCTTGTTGCCTCGTTGGGGATTCTTGAATAAAAGATATCTTGGCATATGTATTATAGCCATGCTGTCAGTTTTGATTGAGCCACTTCAAACTTAGTAGCTGAGACACCAAACACAATCACTGAATTGCTGTCAGTGCTCTGCTGGCAGCAGGACTGTTGAGAAGTCCTGTCAAGAAGTTGGTAAATTAAGATGTTTCAAATACGCCTTCGTTTTTTCATTCAGAACTAAATCTGCCATTAATCCCTGGAGGATAAAGAAATGTTGAGTCTTGAATAGAGAATAGATTTGACTGTCCATTTCTCCCTCTCAGCACTCAAAAAATACTCTTGGCACTCCATTCTAAAAACAAATTAAAGTGGAGAGAGGGAGAAAGATGTTTTTCTTTTTTTCTTTTTTCTTTTTTTTTGTTGGCGATGACAGTGACGGAACCTCATTTTCCTACAGCTAGATCAAAGTGTCTCCATGTGTGTGGCATTGCAGCCTTTTCCCTTTGGCTCCTAATGATACAGCCTGAACTCAAAGACCCCTTGGATGCAGACCATTTCCACTTTCTGCTCTGTACCAGGCCTGATGTCATCTAGGTTGTGCCCTTCAAGCCCACCCCCACCGTTCCATGTCCTCTGGCTTTTCTCGTCTTCCCCGCCTCCTCTGCCCACCCCCAAATCTGTTGGTGTATGTAATCAGACAGCCCTCTGTGATGCAGCAGTGGGCTCGGGCACATCCCCGCATTGACTGTCCCACTGCTTGGATAATGAAGGCAGCTGGGAGGCCGTCTTACTGCCTCCTTGTGTTGCGCTTCATCATTCCTGCCACAGCACAAGGTTTTCTAATTAAGTCACCATCTTGGCCCTGCAGATTATGTAGCAGCTGGATCATTAGCGTGGAGGGTCAAATGGCATGTGTCTCCATGTATCGGGCGGAGCACTTTTCATCAACCCTTGTCTCAGTCACCTCACCTCTGCTGGCCAACAGAAGGCTCAGCCTGCTTCCTCCTTGCATGCCCCCTTTATGCTCAGTATTTTGTGAAAACATTTTCATTGCAATGATGCATCATGCTGCAAGTTTATCAGTTACACATAAGTCTCTCTCTTTTTTTCTCTTTTCTTTTAACTCTCTTCTGCTTTTCTGATGGCAACATGCTGTATTTAATAATGCAGGAGGGGCAGACTTGTAGAAATACTTGTACAAAAACACTGATGTATAAGCATGGCTTATTGCCTGACATTTTGTCAACTTTTATTTTGTAGTTGACTTCAGTGTGTGTTTTACTCTGTCTTGATCCCCTGAAGGTTCTTATCTATATTGAATATTAAGACATGGTCATGTTATCTTGCAACTACTTAGAAATGGGCTAAAAGGACCTATTTGTAGCATTTATGCACCTACAGGACCTTATGACAGCATTGTATCGTAATTTCACATCAGTAACAACAAGTTGAAACCAACAAAACTTTCAGTGACGTATTGTGACGTCAGCATGTTGCATAGCAACAGACTCAAATCAAAGGCCAAACAATACTGTCGCTTGGGCATGTTCTGACAGTCTAAACTAAGTGACAGACTGTAACCTGGGGTTAGTTTCTTTTAATGTAGGCAAAGTATTTCATATTAAATCTTGATTATTTGTGTTGAACAAGCTCTAAACAGTTAGTCAAATAGTGGATCAACAATAAAACAGTGAGAAATTAATTACTTAAAAAAATTTTTATAAGACAAATTGTCGGATATTATAGTTATACCTTGTCATTCATGTGTGCTTTGTGCCTTTTTCAGAACATCTGTGATAGGACAAAAGCATGACACAAGATTAAAGCTAAGTGTGCTGGCCCAGCAGTTAATCAGTCGAGGAAATGCTCCGCAGATTGATTGATTAAAATAATAGTTGCAACCCTACTTAACAGTGTGAACATCAATTAAATGGGCTATTGACTGAACTGAGATCAGTTTAAGAGTACCACATAGTATCTCAAAATGGACGCTGTACTGGCTGCACTTTCAGAGACTGCACGACACTGATGTAAAATCTGTACCGGAGGCCCGTACGGTGTATAATGTGTAGATTAATTTTAAAATCTAATTAGTTTTGTATTTCAGTGGGCTTCTACTCATAGAGGGAAAATTACTGTCAGCAGCCCTGTGAGTCACCTTCAGTTCAGTTACAGGGTGGAGATGCCTTGTATTTATTTGTATGATGAGGAAGAGTTATTCACCATTAGTCTGACTCACCTGTCAGTATAGTCAGTCAGCAAGCCTCTTCATTTATCAGTCTGCTCATGACTGCAGAGGATGGGGGAGAAGTTTCAGTTCTCCTGTGTTGTCCGTGAACAGCCATGATGTAAGTGCTAATGAAGAATAAAAACAACAGATTCAAAATATGTTTGAGTTTCATAAGGCTTGTCTGAACAGCTTGATTTTGATCCATTACCACAGATTCTCGAGGTAACAATATCAAGGGGGGAATCAAGTATCAAAACATCTTTCTAAACTTTTCATTTTCCAGCAGAAAGTGTTTCTATGTTTTTCTTCATGCTCTATATGTTACAAACGTCCAGAGTTTGGGTACACATACCGTGTGTATGGGGGGGGCTCAAACATAAAAGTAGTTTTTGAAACATTCTGGCATAAATTCAAGGTAACCATAGCTACTTTTCTCTGTCAGATCCATCTTTCTTAGCCCTGAAAATGGGAGTTTTTGATACTTGGAGCATCCTTTATAGGAATTATATCAGTTTAATAGCAGGCAAGAAATGGAATGAATAAAATATTTTAATGCATTTTGTTCAGAAAAACTTGGATTAGAAACTTAACAGCGGCTGATGAAACCTGACCCTGATTATACTAAGGGAAGATTTAAGACCACTGCGCCAATCCATTAATGATCTCCCGCAGCCGGTTTTGGTTTTTCCTTTCTCCGAATTCTGTTTGGATGTGTGGAAATGCCTTCATCATCTGCTCTGCCTGTCTGCACTGATAGCAGATATTGAATTGGCTGCTGGGCACTAGCTAACCCCTACTGTGAGAGATCAATTGAAAGGGACAGCCATATACTGCTTCTCACAAACTGCCGGCCAATTTGGGAATTTCGTACTCTTCCTGATGCATTTCAGATGGTAAGCAGAGCAGCATATAAATTATGTTTTTTGTGTCTGTCTTGCCATGTTTTTTGACTTGCTCATTAAGTAAACGGATATAAAACAAATCTGAGATTTTAAAAGTTCGATGTCAGTAATGGAGTAGATATTTTTAATACTTGTAAAACTGCATTCAGACAAACCGAGGTTCCTTTTTTTGTAGCATGTTTTAATAAAAATAATTATTAGTATAACAAGTAAAATTTATTAGTTGTATTTAGCAAAAATACTCATTATTCTCAAATGTGCTTAAAAAGTTTGAAAAATCTGGTTCAGTGGCATCACAAGGGTACACAAAACACTATTTTTGAAAGATATTTGACCTGTTAAGTGTTGTCAAGACTGTTATTTCCAGCCTGACATGCACTCAAACTCTCACATGCTCTCTCACACTAACAAACACACTTGTGTGAGCGTGCTTAGTCAAGAGAAAAATCCCACAACTTGGTGAGGAGTCCTCATTCTCCAGACTGCTTTTCCCCTCAGCCTGATTGCATTTTCATTCTCTCTCTCACACACACACACACACACACACACACACACACACACACACACACACACACACACACACACACACACACACACACGTACGTCCTTTAACTTATCTTGGTAACTTTAGGCTTTTCAACTCTGCCCCCCTATTTTAAGACGCAGAGGGCAGTGTGCCGAGAGGGACAGCGAGACAGGCTGTTACGGGCGGCGAAACACGCGCGGTGCCGAGGACAGTTTGCAAGATGACACTAGCTGGCTTGTTTACAGCAGAGGCTCGATTTGGGGAGGAAGGGGTGGTGGGGAAGGAAGCAGGCAGGGAAGAACAGAGAGGGGGTTTACTACCCTCAAGAGAGTCGGAATTCCTCCTGAGCCGTTCCCCCATTTGGCTGGCAGTTGTGAAAACAATTGCCTGGCATTTACTCTCTCTGTGCAGATGGAGTCCCAGCTATGAGTCAGCTTTCAGAGCAGCAAGTGGTGGAGAAAGTGGTTGGCTTGTGATCTACTGCACAGCAAATATAAGCATGCTTTACAAACACGCCTGGTTTTTGATATTGGAGCTGTTTCCTTCTCTACATTCCCAACGTTTAATTTCTCCTTATCACACAGGCTGGTTGACTTATTTAAGCATGTCTCTTTGCTGTTTCTCTACAGCTGATCTCCAGAAGATGGTATGCTGATGTCCTGAGCTGAGGGAGCCTTAACTTCATTCCCCACTCGCCTTTGTTATTCCACACCTGGTCTGCTCTCCATCAGTCACCAACACCAACAGCTACCACCAACACCTTCACATTTTCCCCACCCCCTTTTGTCCAGCCGGTCGTCACCATGACGTCGGAGCTGGAAAGCAGCCTGACCTCCATGGATTGGCTCCCTCAGCTAACCATGCAGGCGGCCATTCGCAAGGCTGATGCCCAGAATGCCCACGGGCCCGGCATGGGAAAGAAGAGCGCCCTGCTCGATCCCAACACCACGCTGGACCAGGAGGAGGTGCAGCAGCACAAGGATGGCAAGCCGCCCTACAGCTACGCCAGCCTTATCACGTTTGCTATCAACAGCTCGCCAAAGAAGAAGATGACACTGAGCGAGATCTACCAGTGGATCTGTGATAACTTTCCCTACTACAGGGAGGCGGGCAGTGGCTGGAAGGTGAGGAAAAAGAAATCTTGACTATTAATTCTATGGAGATGAGGAAATGCAATAATAATTTTGCATTTAGTTGGGCTTTTCATGCTTTGACTGCCATGTTTTATTTGTTTTCTATTTTTTTGAAAAGCAAATGCTAAGGCAAAACGAGTTGTTCAGACCTGTACATTATTACATTTAGAAAAACCACCAAGGTTATCCTTTAACAGACATCTGATATCCAGAATATTGAATATTATCGTTGTTGCTCTTTTAAAATTCATTTGGCTGTGCGTTTGGTTAGATTCTCCTTTGACCTTACGTTTTTGAGATGAGCTGCTGACAACATTCGTCGAAGAAATTCTTTGACTTAAATTGTAGTTTGGTGGGATCTGGATGTCTTAAACAAAGTGAGATTCTGTTGGTAATCACCATTGTCACTTCTGAGAAAGCTTGGAGAGAAACTATGAGTGTGCCAAATCACACTAAGTGCCTCAGTCCTCCGAATGAAAAATGGTGCAGCCCTGAGAGAACCATATGAAGTGTAAAACCCTGGATTAATATTCAGGGAAGTGGCCCCTATCTGTGCGAACACAGACTAAATAGCCCATTCATGGGTGGTATTATTCATTGCAGATGCCTTGATAGGAGAAGGCCATTATGCAGAAGGAGAGAGCCAGTGCTGTGTCATCATCTCAAGGAGCCCATGATATACCGAGATGAAGCTATGCTGATTGCCTTTTAAAGGGCCCAGATGGAAATTGATATTAGAATGAGTTTTCCAATCAGTCGACGTTTATTGGAAATAGAATCTTAGGCACTGCTTTATTGCAGTCAGACAAGATGTATGAAGCCCATTTCCTGGGGCGACAAGATCTGGCATGTGTACAGGCTGCACTGAGGTGTGTGTGTGAGGGGGAGATGAGAAAGCATGTGTTATTATAAATGGATTGATTTTAGCTTTTGTGGCAAGGCCCCTTTTGTAAGGAAATGAATTGTTTTATTTTGCAGCCTTTGTTTCCTCTTTTACCTTCATCATCCCTTATTTAGTTGTCAGTAACACAGCAGCATATGTGCCGTCAGACTGCATGTGTTCCTGCATTGAGTTACAGGCATTTCCAGCTCTGCATTTTGTATACCACCTACCTCCGTGTGCAATGAAATGTTAAATTCATTGCCAAATGATTTTTTGCCAGACGCTGGTATAAGGCTAGAGGAGCATTTTTCACCGCCTTTGTTTTTGGATTCTGAGGAAATCCAGTTGCAGAACATGTTGCAATCATTGGATAGACTGTACCTACTGAGATACTTTAAATGCTGCTTTCTTATTCAGAGCAGCCATGAGTAGATGATAATTTAGGTGGGTTGTAGTGGACTTGGTGAACTCCTACATATCCACAGACTTTACTGCTCAGAAATGTGAGGGTGTGACAGACTAGCCCAACTAAAATAACTGTAGATAAGACATAGCATGTCGTTGACACTTATCCCAAGCACTGTGAATACACACACTTTTTATACATTTTAGAGTGGGTGGCCTCAGTGGGAATCAAACTGATGCTGCTGGCAGGGTTGACGCTTTGGTCTTCCCACTGAGTTACAGTTCCACTGTAGTTACAGCAGAAAAGAAGAAATTATATTAAATTACCCAAGTGTTTTGCTGCTAATGTGTCTTTTGGTTCTTATGTTGTGAAGCGTGGCTTTTTCCAACAGTCAGTAAGAACAGGACGTTATGTAAACTTGTTGCAAAAAGCCTACACTCTAAATAAGTAGAAGTAGCATTAAGGATGTGTATGTGGCTTCATTTGTAGCTGATACCAATGTTTAATTTATTTCAAAACTTCAAACTGTGTATCATATTAATGGTTTAGATGAAGGGTATAGTGGAAACTTGTAATGACGCTGTCGTGATATGCTGTCTGCTATGATGATGCTTATCACGATGCAGACACTCTGCAATACAGTACAAGGCAAGCACCCACCATTGCTTTAATTTTTAAAGAAAAAATATCCCTACGTGTGGTCTTTAGGTGTTTATTTGTTGCAGCGTGGTGTCAGCATGTGTATTGTTATTATCTAATCACACTAATCTGGCAACAAATATGATTAACTCTGATTTGGTTTCACCAGTGGTCAAAAATTACACCCCTCTGATTTTCATCTTCTTCTCTTCAAGTTGGGTGTTTTTGCCTTCACTTTACCCTCATTCATTTCATAACCGCTGCCATAAACAGTCATAGAGTAGTGACCCTGCTTAAATAATTTGAGGATCTGTTTAATGCATTTTCTATTAAAATGTAATGAATTGGCATCAGTGTATTGATAACTATTTTTTTTTTTTTTTTTTTTTAAAGGGTACAAATTCAACATGCCAAACGGAAGATTTATTCTTCTGTGTTAAATCTACATCTTGGGTATATCTTAACCTCAAATCCCTCTGAAACCGTACGCTCTAACCCAACTAGCACCTCCTTGTAAAAGGAACCACAATTCACTATTCAGATTGGCCTTTTCAAGACTGTTGATGCCTTCTGTGCATTTCTGGCTACTTTTCTGTTGCAAAATTTGAATTTGTCAGTGAGAGAATAACCATCATCACCTCAGTATAAGAAATAATAATCATAGCCCCAATATAAGGACTCATAGATTTCAGCAAATTCCTGGAGGGAGATTGACAACACCATCAGAATGGATGTGAGAGAATGTACAAAGAAGTGGACAATTATGCTTACCTCCAAGGAGGGGAAAAAATGGACCGCAACAAAGAGTTGGGGACCCAGGAGGGGGGAAAAAAGCCCCAGCATTTAGTTTCTATCGTGGCTAGCTCTGCATATAAAGCACCAGGAGACAACCCCAAGTCAATTAAAATATAAAACACTGTGCAAAAGTATGAATGCTGGTAACAGTGCCGGATGCTTAAGTGGGTTACGTTGTAAGCTCTACAAAGATTCACCACAGAAATCTAAATCATAACGCTAGAGTCACACTAGGACAAACGGTGGTTGGAGACTGCAGCAAACCTAAAAATACTGCAACCGTGTGCAATGCGATCTCATTCCCTTTGAAATGGTTGCTTTCAAGATGGGGACCTGGTCGTACTTGCAGTCAGTTGCAGTCTTTAAAACTACTTCAATGCCTCAAGATGCAAACAAATGGTAATAAGACCGAGTCATCTGTAATCGGTCTATTGCCAGTTTTCGATTGAATGTAGTAAAGATGGCAATCGTATGCAGTTTAACCATCTTGCAAGTCTGTTGTATACACACAGTCTGTTGCTTGCATTCAGAGTTGAGCCAGTACCTCATAGAGAAATTCAGAAACAGTAATTGCAGTCGATATGAGTAAGACCACAATTGTTTGGAGACCAGTTGCCAGGCAGCAGGCAACCAGTGCAATCACTATGTGATCCAAAGTGGTTGCCTAGATGATGAGTGTGTTGCTCAGTTAAGGACAGCTAGTCGGTTGTCGCAACTACTTGCAGTTAGTCGCATAATGTGAAAACAATTCAAACCCTGTACGCTAAGGTTAACATTTTATTTTTACTCCAATGTGACTGAGCGATAACACGCAGCTGATCTCATGCAACAGTGTTTCTGGACTTTTGCTTTTTCTTGCTGCAAGTAGGGATGGGTACCGGTTTTGGTTCTGACATAAACTGTAGTAACCAGACCGAAAAGCAGCGCACATTTCGGTGCTTTTTTTCCTGAGACGTCATACACTTTGGATTCTAGCCAATCATTTTACCTTTCCGAGGATAGTAGGCGGGCCCAGGTACGTACGTTCTTTTAGAGCAGAGCTACAGAATAAAAAGTCTGGCTGTACTTCACAGCAAAAATGCAAACTCAGCAGCCTGCAACAAGTGCTTTAAGCTGATACTGTGATACTGTGCAAAGGAGGTAACACCTCAAATCTGATGAAACACCTGGCGACGCATAGCGTTTTTTTAAAAGCCGAGAAATGCACAGTATTTCATAGCTTGCTGTGAGACCTCACACTGTGCACATCTACTGCGGGAGTGGTGCCTGTTATCGGACCCGGAGTTAGCAACATCCCCCAAGAACCCGAAGAGGAGAGTCCTGGCCCCTAGCCCTGCCAGTGTAGCAGAAATGATGACGGATGATGATGGCAGCAGCAGCCATTCTTCTCTGGGCGAGTAGCTTAATGTTGTTCGTGTGTAATTTACGTTGAGTAGGCTAACCACGTTATTACATTAATGCACTTAAGGTGAACTAGCAAACACCGTCGTAGTTACATGCGGCTGTCTTCTTGTTGATGGCAGACTCCCTTCACCCTGGCCAAAAAGGCTAAAATGACCAAAGAAAAAGTGGGAAACAGCTAAACATGAGAAGTTTTTGGACAAGAGTGTTTTTTCCATTGATTAAGCACTGCTTCCAGCCAAGAGTGATACCATATATGCTCTATAGCTGCAGAAAAGGCTAACATTGTTTTCTTTTTACAAAAAAACAGCTAAACATGAGAGGTTTTTGGACAAAGTGTGTGTTCTCCATTCTTTAAGCACCGGTTCGAGCACCATTTAAGCACTGGCACAGTTTCAAAAGTACCGGTTTGGTACTGGTATTGGATAAAACCTAAACGATACCCATCCCTAGCTGCAAGTGCCGGTTTATTACCAATTTGGGAGTGAATTTATTCAGTTCTCCATGAGATGAGCTGACCAAATGCAATTTCGATAATGGGAAGCAAACATGCAACTTCAAACAGTCGACCTTATATTCAAAATTGTCCTTTGTGGGAGTGATTGTGCTTATGTTAGGAAAGGCAATTTTAGTGCACAAAAAAAGTAGAATTTGTAAATGTTCATATGCTACATGAGTATTGTGTAATTTAAAAAAATGAATTTTGAATTTGAAACAAAAGTGTATAAATCATAAATTTCAGAAGACTCTTCACTTTTGACTAGTATTTCGCATTTTTATGTCTCAGTTACTACGTTTAGATTTTCAAAAATATGAGGGCACTTGTTGGATTTTAGCTTCTTTTTTTAATATACTCAAAACCACAGTGTGCTATCTTGAAGTTGTTGGAATGAAAAGTGCTTCTTTCAGAGTCGGGTTTAAAATAGATTTGACGTAACTGCAATGATGTCTTCGATATGAGAGCAAGTTACTGAATTAGTCAGCGCTGGTGACGATTGACGCTCTTCAGGCGCTTTCTAGTTTAGTAAAGGTTTGCATAGATCGACAGATTCTGGCCTAAATGTGGGCTGCAACTGTAGAAATACCCCTCACATTTAAAAGTGTGAAAAACCACATCACTCTAACCAGGATGCTGTACAGCGCAGGAAACACTGAAAAAGCGGTTTTAAGATGTGCTCATAGGCTGGAGCCTGCGTCACAATTTTTTTTTTTTTTTTTCCTCAGTTCTTGTTAATAAGGTGTTTTCCCTGTCATAGATTTTCTGAGAATCTAAACAACAAGAATAATGCACATGGAATATGTATAAATCTCTCATTGCATAAGACATTTGAATGAAATCCAATATAACTGTTTCCGTGCCCGGGGCATTTGAACAAGCTCCAGTAGCCTTAGGTTTGTTTCTAATGTTTTTGTGCTTGGAGAATTTTCACATCCCATCACACAAATGATATTTTCATCCAAGCCTGTGCAAAAGCCTTGGGAAAGGTTCCTCTCCCAATCACCAGGAGGTCACTTGTAGCTTTTACGCTTGTAAAGGTTTTTTTTTTTTTTTTTCTCCCTTTAAAATCCAAGCAGATACTCAAAAGATTTGGAAGTATCAAAACGGCTAATTGAAATTGTATAATTCTGTAATATGCTTGCAATTCTCCCTGCACTGTGACCGTTATGATATGAATCCACCTATAGTGTGACTGAGTATGTTTGTGTGTGTAATTAGTTGGAAGCAAGCATGCTGGGGTGGGGTGAATGTAGGTCGGATGTAGTCATCGCTCCTCTGTTCCCCTGGAGATGTCAGTCGCAGGAATTTGGGACTCAACGCACGCATGCGTCTGTTCTGTATGATAATGCAAGCTGTGTCTGAGAGATGAGACCTGGCTAATCTGGGCACCAGCAGCTCATTTAATCATCTCAATAAAACTCCATTAGCCTGCACTTTTAAGAAATATCAATAAGTGCTGTCAATAAAAACAGATAATTCATCAAGGTCAATAAAAAAATAAAATAAAAAAATAAAAAAATAAATAAAAACTAAAATAAAAAAGTAAGCGCTGCCTTGAGAGTGCCGAATATGTGCTCGGCATCTATGAGCAAGCAATTAGTTGGTGATTTTCTTAACACCCTCTCTGGCTCTCTGAGGCATTTTTGATTCATGTTTTGCAGGTTTGTCTAAGCAGTCGTGTGCATGATTCAGCTCATATACTTTAGCTTCTGCAGCCTTCTGTTCCATGCAAAGAAGATCCATTATATTGCTTGAAGACATTTAGGTTTACTGAAAGCTATATTCAAAAGATGTATCTAAAAAGTTCTTTTCTCTTATGTTTTGTCTTCTTTGTCATAACAAATATGTGCTGCTTAATCTCTGTGACGTCAGCTGGTCCGATAACTCCTGAGATTAAAACATAAATGGGAATATTCCTCAGCCACAAGGTCAGAAGATGATGCTTGTCTCTCCGTCAGTGCCGCTTAGCGAAGATGAGACTTGGGATTTACCTAGTGGTCTTATTCAGTGTTTTAGAACATGCACTACCAAGTCACAAGTTAAAGTCTTTGTTTTTTTCAAAGGTTGAGGTTAGCATTTGAATGAAATTAACAAGTGTGTCACAAGTGCCCGAATCAGCCCTTTCTCTGCACAGATGCTCTCTTGCGTGTCACGAAAGGCAAATCATGGTTCTCTCACTTTCACTACGACTGTTTGTGGGGCAAATGTTGCATAAATGATTTGCAGACGTGTGGCTTCAAGACACCTGAAAGAGACTGCTGCGTGACAGAGGAGGGTATTCCCCTAATCAACTTTGTAGATGGACAGTATTTTAGAAGACCACTAGAGTAGTTTGTCTTTACAGTCATTTCTGAGTTTGATTTAAATGAGTTTGCTTTGTCATATTGTTTCATAAAAAAGCAGTTTGAGAAGTTATACTCTTTATCTAGTTGACAATAAAAAATGACTAGATTTAATCGTAGATATTAAGATATTTCTTTTGTTTTTATACAAAAATTGTTTAAAAATAAATTACTCATGATAAAGCATGTTTGTAACTGTATTACTGTATATGAATTAAACTCAGAGGATTTTAAAAGTCCCTAATAGTACAAAATTAGAATTGCATATGTATATGAAAATATGGTTGTAGTTTTTATTTACAAATTCAGGATTATTTCATTACGTTTTGTAACAACAGTCGATCTTGTTGGCTAATCTGACTCTTACTTTAATGTCCACTTTGATTGTCTGAAAATATCTCAGCTCAGCTCAGCCATAGACAGAGTGACAGTATGTTTGATTTCCTTTTTGGGTCTATTTTTTCTTTTAACAAAAAAAAAAAAAAAAAAAAAAAAAAGCTGAAATGTTGACCTCCATGTTCATCTCAAACCTTCTCCCGGCTCGTTGTAGGCTCACTTCAGGCAAAGTGTGTAAATTCCCCTCTGCATTTCTTCCAGGTGAAAAATGCCAGAGAAATTCGGGAGCAATTCTCAACCAGTTTTAAAAAACGCTTGAAATGTTCGCTCTTGAACTTTAACTGAAGAAGAGATTGTTGCTACTGGCATGATTTTTATTTTATTTTTCTCTTCTACACCTGTGTACAGGAAAAGAAAATTAGTTGGAAGAGAACGGAAGCTGCTTTGATTGCCTAACAAACATTGAATCTCCCACTGCATTTTCACTGAGGTCCATAGCTCTTACATGATCTTGTTAACAGGGAAATATAGCTTTGGTCTGTAAATCGTTGAGTGTGCAGAGATGGGGCATGGAACTGCCTTCTGCAGGGGCCCTGGACCTTGCTTTGATCTCATTATAAAATGCAAATACACAGTACCCTAAACAGATCAAAGGTTCAACTTCCCATTGGATCTGAGGCTTAATAATAGCAGCCTGGAGCAGTTTACTATTTTTTAAAGAAGCGATTTGGGTAGCCACTGGTCCTCCAGGACATTATTTACTCTGGAGATAATATTCCTGCTTCTGACTAGTGACTAGCCACAGCTCAGAAAATCCTTGCTCCTGTTGCTTATTTAAATAAGATCGGTCAGGTATGAGCATTCGTGCCTCCTGCCCGTATCTCTCACCTCAAGCTTAGGTTTACAGGGCCTGAAATCTCAAAGTGGAAAATTGCTTCGGTGCTAGAGTCTCTGATACTTTCGTCTACTTTCATCATTACAGTGTAAAGCAAGCATTTACATTTTAAGGACTCTGCTATTTACTAAATTTTCAGCAGTATGAATACATATTTAAAGTGATACTGTTTCTTTTGTAACATACACGCTCTCAATTCCAAAGTTACTTTTTCTTTCTTCAGAAATGTATCTTTTCTACTGCGGTCTCACGTTCACCTTGGCTTCCATGCAGTGTGATACATGATGAGTTTGTGCAGCAGTATTTTTAGCGTTTTGCCTTATACTGGATTTCTTGTTAATTGTAGAGACAGGAAAAGTGGCTGCATGCTGGCCCGGCGCTGACTTTTTCAGGCTGTGGGAGGGGTAGTGATTCACTCGGCAGCCAGTTTGATCCTGCTGTGAGGCGGGTTCCCGTGTCAGGAAGCTCCAGCCTGGCCACCCGCCCACCAGCCTCACCTTGCACCCGCCTACCGGCGCCCCACCGCTCACGCTCTGGCCCTTAGAGTGGGCGGGGAGAGCAAGCTGGCAGGCCTTGGCATGGATACATTTTGGCAGGAGCTGCTGTCCCCACACTCCACTGAGTGAAGTGCTGACTGCAGTGCAGAACATAAAAGGCCTGAGGCTTCTATCTCTTCCTCTTGTGGCCTGCAGGCCTGTGTACCGCTATGTTGGCTTCAATATTTATTTTTTTTTTGGAAACTGTTGCTGTCTTTTTGACAGTCTCTGCCATGGTCTCACAGTTCATCCATGATATACATGACTTCTGTTATCATTTTACCCAGTCATTAACCCTTAGTAGCTCCCTCCCATCTGCTTTTTCTGCTCAAGATGTGATACAACAGCTAGTTGCAAAAGCTGTTGACCGTGGTCATCAATTGATCCAGTGAACTTCCTCCTCTGTGATAATGAAGTCGATATCTGACGCACAGATGAGGACAAACCATTTGTTTTGCAGCTTATTCCCCCCTCTAAGATTGATTTATGATGCAGAAAAGAAGAACACTGAGTACTGTTGATTCAGACAAGAATTGTTCACAACTTTGCCCTTTGAATATAATAAAATAATAATAATGTTAAGTATGTATTATTAATATTATATATTATTTACTATTAATTTACTGTTATTTACTGTTACTGTTTATGAAGTAAAAGCAAAGAAATGATTTGTTTAACGTTATTGCATAAACTATAATGAACAATTTACACATTGCATTTTTTACCCCACTTTCCTTTTATTTTTTTGCAGACTAGAATGTTATTGGACAGATTGCAGTTTCATGTTGCCTGTTTCCTCATTAGTGCTTTGCAATACAATTTCTTGAGTTGTTTTAAAGTGTTGATGAAACAAACTGTTTGTACAAATCAGCAACCTGTGATGAAATATCGTCCAATAAGATGCAACCCTGGGAACGTTCTTGGTGTCCAGACCAAGAAAGTAAAAATAATCTCCAATAGCTCCATAAGTAGCAGAGCTGACTGCATTCTAGCTTCAGAGCTCCTCAGACTCTTACTTGTTCTGTCTTCTTTGGCACTCTTTGCTTCCTGCAAACCAACTGACGTGTCAGGTCAGTGGTTTCTCGGTATGTGGTCACAGATATGTCTGTGCAAATGAGGCAGGCCATTCCTATGTTTAAAAGAAACAAACAAAAAAACAGATCTGTCATGCAGAGATAATAGAAACTTTAGGCAAAGCCAAACAACTGTGTAGTGCATTGTTGAGGATTGCATTGGCGAGCTCAGCATCACCGAAGGGGATCCAAGAACAGTCAGATAACCTTTTCACGACATTTAGCTAAAAATCATCGGATTTATATTTTTGTCAAAGTCTACAAATAAGGAGACATCTTAAGGTATGATCTATAAGCAAAAACAAAAATTAGTTTTAAATTTGGCCACTATCCCATTGAATAAGATTTGCCTCAATTTAAAAATGTTGCAGCACTTTTAGCACTTCAACCACTTTTGGTTGCTTGCTGGAAATCCCCTGCTGACCATCTGCAATTTCACCAAGATTGTGCCAGATCAACCAAGCTGAATTTCATGATAGTTACCGGTTAAAACATGCAAAATAGCCTGTTGAAGTGACTACCTAGTTGATGATCAAAGTTGCAGAATGAAATCTGAAATATTTAGAGCTGTGCTCGTAGCTCTGATTCACTCTTAATGCTGCTGGACTGGTAGAACGGCATTTCAATCTACTTTTGTTATAATGTGATACAAAAGATTTTATATCATCCCTTTGGCAGAATTTATTTTGGTCTCAAATACTGCACACTTACCACCTCCATAGTATTAGGAGGGGAAAAAAAACAGAAACAGACAACACATTTGTGGCAAATCACAACCACAAATGAAACACACTGCACATATTACACAACCAGCAACAGTATATGAAAATGCCATATAGCCATGTCTGCATGGTTCTTTTTCATTTGAGGTAGGCTCATTGTGGTGCTTTGTCTTCTACCATAGCTGGAGACTATGGGATAGTTCATACAAGAGCTTTTTTTTTTTTTTTTTTTGTTGTTGTTGTTTTTTTTGTGCATGTCTGCAAACTCTGTTCACATATTTCACTGGAAGGACTCGTGTTCACTCTTCCAAATAACCCCCATGGCATTTGTACCAGACAAACAAGCTTAGATTTTAACTGTACGTTAAGGATGCATACCATGCTGAACTCCCACACTTGAGTACACTATGTAGTAAAAAAAAAAAAAAAAAAAAAAAAGAAAGAAAGAAAAAGGGGTGGGGGGGTGAGAGAATCCTCTGGTCCACTCTTTGCACCTTGTGTCTGCATCACATATCTAATCTCTTTTTTTCTTACATTTAAAAGGAGCCTGTTGTCATCACACCACAGATCAGAACTTTCCAGTTCAGTCAAAAACTGAGCAGGATGGCAGCAGAAGTCATGTAAGGATTTAAAAATGTAAGAATACTGAATATAAGCTTAAGAGATGGAGAGCTGACACAAACCTCAGGCGGTAGGATGCTGATTGATCTTGATTCTGAAAGGGGTACTGATCACCCAGACATACTAGATTCAGTTGGTCAAAACGGAAACATGCCTCTTTATAACATAAAATGATATTTATCTGTTTCAGTTTTGAAATAAGCAAATGTGAGAGCTGCAGTCAACGAAAAGGAGACGTGCAAAAAGTCTTGGGTTTTTCCAGGTGCCTAATAGTCAAACAGATAGCACTGTTGGCTGCATCATGTGCCCCACCCTTCCCTGTAGGCAAATTAGAATAGAGCCAGTACAGAATTGACCTTTTCCTTGAGTACAGGCACAGTTTTTTTTTTTTATTTTTTTTTTTAAGTTTTTTTTTAAGTATTTCATCACAATGTAAGTCAGAGCCACATGTCTATAGTCATTCAGCTGGACAAGGTTTCTTTGGAACTGGAATAATGACAATTTGTGTTCCCAGAGGGCAGTGTGAGTCCACAGTGCTGGAAAATAGGGCACTATAATGGGGTGAGCAATGCTGCACAGAACTTTAAGAGAGGACCAGAGGTGCCATCTGAGCTGGAATATTCCTTATAAATGTCTAAAATGTCCAGATCTGGATTTGAAATGGTCTCCAGTTTGGTTGGATCGTTGTATGGAGCTTATTCGGTTTATTGCCTTTTAGCAAATCATTCTTAGTGACATGGTGCTTTGTGTTTATTTTCATATTGGTTGGTGCTTATTGTGTAAGTCTCGAAGTGTTTAAAAGCCCACTGAAACAAAATAAGTCAGCTCTATAAACTCACTGTTTTTTGTTTGTTTTGTTTTTCTTTTTCATTTTTCTGTTTAGCAGTGAACCATCTTATTTATAAAAGGCCTACTGTTGCCTGACATGTATGGTGATGTGTGTTTTGGTAACTCCACTAAAGTTGCGTATAGTCTGTTATTGTGAAAGCATCATCGTCAGTTCTCAAAGTATGCTGAAGTGTCTATATGTTATTTCTCAGCCATACAGTCACTGTGTTTTCGTCTGTGGATTACTTCAGTTAACAAAAACATATTGAAAAGTGGAATTAAGTGGCCTATAGTACAATTGTAATTTGACAGGGGAGCTTTGGCTTATCAGATTTCTTTTTTGTGTGTATTTTCCAAACATTTAACTAAAACGCTCTCATATGTAACCCATAACATTTATTTGTAAGTATGCCTTCTATCCACTGCAGTTGTTGAACATTCTGCTATTTGATCAGCAGCTCTTACTGCATTACTACTAAGAGAAAAAACACCACATACGGATTATATTGTTCCCAAACTCCCCTTGGCAGATAAAAAGGTCCCAGGGACCGGAGCAGCAGTTCAGTGCTGCATACAGGCTCTCTCACGGTGTACTGTCTGCACCAGCTGTCACTGACGAACAAAATGCTGCCCCCTCGATTTTGCCCTGTTGAATGAGTAAGAAATCCTCCAACTCCTATGAAGCAAAGTCTCTGTAAACGCCTCCATTTTGCTTCTCAGTGACAGTGTTGCATGGTATTATACTCGACAGCAGTGGTCCGTGGTCTCTCTGCGGCCTCTTCTCCATTGCAGTCTGTGGTAGAATAGCTGGGCTTGGGCCGATCCTCCTGTAGAGCAGAGGAACAGCATCTCTGACACTGTAGAGTAGCAACTCACCTTCTTCACATAAAATTTTTATTGGCATGTTATGAGCAATTTCCACACAATCAAGGCCATTTATAATCCTCCTTCAACTTGATTTGCACTGACAGAGCCATATCACACAACCATGAAATATAATCTATATCCGCCAAATCACACAATTAAAAAGAAAAAAAAATATGAGTCTGGGTCACAGGAAAAAGCTGCCCAAGAGCTCAAAAAAACTTAGTGTTCTTAAAGTGACCGAGTCATCAACCTAAACCTTGACCCTTCTGAGCTTGCTTTTACTTAGGAAGAAGAAAAATGAGGACAGAAAGGCCCACAACCACCACCTAATGAATTAAAATGAATCCTTATCATTATGTTAGTCCCATAAAGTTGATTCTGTTTATCTAGACGTTGCCTTTTTAGTGGGGAAAAACATTTAGTCTCTCATCCAAATTACTTGTCCAGTCTCTTTGAACAAAATCAACTTTTTGGGATGTAGTTACCTGGATGATTGAGCATGCATTAAGATATTTTAGTTTGTCCACTTCCTCTTGGGCTCATGAAAATAAGGGCACTTTGTAATACATGGCTATAACTGGTTTCTACTAAATTTTTGTTTATCCTTAATACGCTGAAAGTATGTACTTCAATCATGTCTTGATTGCTTCATTTCAGATCTATTGTGGTAGTGTATGGAGGCAAAATTAGGAGAATTGTATGACCATCAAAATATATATGAACCTGACTATGTGAAAGGCCAAAGCCTGAAGAATCTGAAGGGCTGAAGGATTCCTGGTCATTGAGTATTGTTAACATTTTGCTGGCGCACTGTGCGTCCACTTGACCTCTTGGGGAGAAGGATCACTGCAGGTCAATACAGTTTTGTTCTTTTTAGCAATATAACAATGTACAAAAACGATGTGCTGTACTTTTTAACTATGCAGATATGTTTAAGTAGAAGCATAAACAGTGCAAATCAAGTCTACAGTACTGGCTGCAATCTCTTCTTATTTTCTTAAAAATCTTAAAGTACAAGGTAGAGAATTATCTAATCAAACAAATTTTCCAAACAATTGCACCCTTACCTGGGTGCAGTTATTTGGGGGGGAAGCAAGCCATGTCTGCATTACTAGCTGCAGTAATGATTTACCTACTCATTTTTTTTTGTACATCTTGCGAACTGACTTTCTTTGATTGGTCTGAATGAAGTAATCCAAACCAATTCCACAACTTTACTGATCTGTGACCTTTCTTTGGTACTGTCGCTTCCCGAGCGATGGTTTGTAGTTGTATGTGATATGAGAAATCAAGTGTAGCATTAGTTCAGGCAGGCCCCAAAGTCCAGTTCAGCTGCGGTTTCTGTAGATCTTAGTGGTTGATGGCTTTTGCGTCATTGCTGTTTGTGGTAGCTGTAGCTCAGGAGGTAGAACATGTCATCTACTAATCAGAAGGTTGGTGGTTCAATCCCTGCTATGCCACAGTATCCTTGGCCAATATACTGTCAATTGGAGTAAGAGTGTGTTTTTCAATGTTATCTCTAGAAAAAGTATCTGTGTGAATTACAAAACGTGCAGAAAAGATCTATATGGGAGCCAGTTCCTTTACCATTACCACAGCCATTTAGTAAATCTCAAAGGGTGCGGTGTTTAGCAACCTTAATCAGCCTACAGTTGCACACTACTTGCCACTTTGCAGCTTACCTCCATCCCAGCTCCACCTTTCAATGCTGTCTCTCCTGTCTGTTGTTATTGATGTCTGTTCTGTTTTTATTGGGTGTTTTGCTTTTGTTCTACATGCATGTGCATAGAAAGACTGAGGTCCAAGTACAGAGCCACACACCCAATTATAAATTACTGCAGGTGGAGATAACAGTCGTCTTTTGATTATAATGCTCCTGAACGGTAGTTTTTATTATAAATTCGGCTGGCTGGCGTCAATGAGGCTTGACTTTTTAATAACCGTGAAAGGGGTTAGGATTGGTATTTCTGTGTCTTTTTCACATGTGTCTATTTATGTTGTGATTGAGAACAGGATCTTGAGCAGGTTGACTAGAAAATCACCCTCAGTTATGAATTTTGAGAAATTTGAAGCACGTTTCACAACTACTCATAACTGGGGAAAAAAAATCAGCAGTTAGTTCTTAGGGATTTCAGAGGAGGAGATAAAAGGGAGTTGCCAGTGCTTAGAGGATCTTTTGCCACCCTACAAAGATTTGAACAAAAATGGCACTAATGTTTTCTTAGGTATTTTGACTTCAGTTTACCTCTATCATTTTTTTGACTCGGCTGGCTGTAGCGTTTGTGTGATGCAGAGTATGCACAATAAAAGCATGATATTGGTGAAAAGTTATTGCCAGTTATTATTTCCAGTGGCTTCGTGTATTTTTCAGAAGATGAGAGGGTAGTCAGTTTTTGTTTTTTTTTTTTTAAATCCACTTTTTCCTTTCTTTTATTAATTTATTAATTAATTTATTTTTTTGCTGTTGATTTTTATTTATGTATTCAACTTGGTGTGGAGTTCAAGTTTGAACAAACAAAGTTTAAAAATTCTTTTGAATTTAACGTCTTCATCTGATTATGCTGGAAAGGTGAAAAAGTCTTACTTTTTTTTCTTTTCTCTTACAACTGTGAAACAAAGTCACTAATACGACTTATGAGTGGGTCTGGTGGTGTTGTCATTACCAAGCTGTTCCAAAGACAAACTAACTGGAATAATTTGAAAATAATTCAGCTTAACAGTTCAATCACTGCTACTCCTCAGGTTGCTAAAAGGTGCAATAGATGCAAGTCTTCGATAAATTTCCTCAGTGTCTTAAGATATTAAAAGCTTTCTTTCTGTAATAATTGTCCATATTATAGCAGCAAGAGTACCTCTCTGCTATGTTCTATTATTTGCAATAATTTAGTTATTAGTCTTTTTCGTCTCTGCTCAATTAGTATTCTCAGTATCCAGTGCCCAACCTTTATAGTTTACTAACTGTATGTATTAGCTGGAATGCTTAGTATAGTGATTGATTAGGGTGAAATCAAATCCTCCCCTCCAGAAAACGGCTAATTGACGTTCACTAAATAATGACATCGTAGCATAGAGGCTACTCACAGAATATCCGGCTACCTTTTGTTTACATTTGGATTGCAGATGGTGGCTTTTAACAGTCTCATGTATGCACACAGTTTTTTGTTGTTGTTTTTTGTTGTTGTTTTGTGGTCGTTTCCCCCCCCCCCCCCTGACATCGAGAAAGGAGAGCGGTAAGCTGACTATTTTTGCATGCTATAAATAGAAAGCGGCCCATGGAATCTGCCTTTAACGCTGTATATGCCCTGTTAAATTAATCGAAGCTGGGTTGGAGCGGCCACTGCTTTCACTGGCTCCATCTGGATACAGGATATATTATATAATCCAGTTTTCTGTGGCTCTAGTCTCCAGCTCAACTGGTCGATTGGTTGGCTCATATTGTCTCCAACCAAATTCTCATTGGTCAGACAGTTGCAATACATCAGTAGACTTTCAGGATTAATCCATTATTCTTGGCAGCGGGAGCAGCAGACGGCCTATGAAAATACCCCATTTTTCACATCTTTGAGCTCTTCCTGCATAGCGGAAACTGCTAATTTATTAAAAGTTTACTTTTGTTGAGTATTTACTCTAAAAAAGTGTTCAGTGTAAACTTTGCAAACATCATCTAAAGACTGTAGGCTAACTAGTCTGTTTTAGGATAATGTCTGTCATGTGAAAATGTGCACTTGCACGCTGGTTGGCTTGGAGGCTCTTTTTATCCTTTCATCATAAATAAATAGCATAAAGTAACTAGGTTAAAATAGTTTTAGTCCCACAATCTTCACAATTCTTACAAGCAAACAATATTTTACCAATTATGTGTGTGAGGGTGATTGAGTTTTGCTTTGGTTTTTTTTTTTTTAAGTTTTTTTTTTTTTTTTTTACTTGCCTTTTAAAAATGTAATTAATTCATAATTAAGGTAGCCTGCTCTCCCTAAAGAATGGTTTCCTCCTGTTAAGCTCGCAGCTAATTTGTCTGCCTGCACTGTACAGTAGCCTCCACACCACATTTCCTTTTTGGAAATGAAAGGGAAGGAGGCTGCAGGAGTAATTAGCACAGGCTGGAGAAGGAACCTTTTTAAAATGTCTAAAGCAACCTGAGACTGCTGATATGGTCAAAGGTCTGTAGCCTGACTGGGGTAAGCCCTCCACTGAACATCCATTTAGAGCGACTAGGAGCTCAGCTGCACTGTCTTACACCCAGACTGTAGGTCATTCACATCTGATAGGAATTTTAAAAGAGTAGACCGGCCAGGATGATTGGCATGTTGATAAAATCGCCATGGCAAGTAATTATCATGGGAATACGTCTGGCCAGTGTTGCTCCGTTTCATATTTGCTTTCATCCACCCTCTGTCTTCTTTGGCAATTATTTAACCCTTGTCACCTTCTGTGCCAGTCTCCTGCAGCTAATGGCTTCACTCTGCTCTTCAGTCCCTGGTTTTGTAGAATGAAAGGGAAGTGGCCACGTGTCTTTACGTGTCTCTGCTGCCTGGTATTAACAGCTGTTTATTGATAAAGATGTCACTGTGGCGCATAGAATGTATAGAAAAGGTGGAGTTTTTTGTCCTCTGCCTTGTCAGTGAAGCTGGATGGCTGTCTCTTATCCCGCAGCGATATTTGATCATCCTGCTGGTGCGTCCTCAGTCGGGTCAGCGGTCTGCGAGAGGGGGACGGTGACACAGCTGTGGCAGCCGAGTGGAACCGGTGATGGATGACATGCCAGAATGAGCCGTGCCGCCTTCACAGGCGCCTGTATTGACAGGCACAGCTCTTGCATCTACCATTCAGTATCAGCAAGGCTAATCGCGGGTCATGCCGGCCACAAATGGGACACGTGAATATCGCTCCTGTAATTGCTCATTTGTCAACGTCACATCTGAAAGAGCAAGTTTCCGCAGCCGCGTTATTGAATGAAACTTGCTGTAATGGACAAACGTACAAAGGAAAGCAGTGAAACGACACACAACACAGGGCGGCGTAAGCAATTCACGCTTTGTCGTCTCATGCAGATGTGCTATAGGGAAGGACCTCGCAGAATATAAGCCCTGCTGGTGTGGCCAAAATATTTCTGTATTATGATCGGATCATCCTATATAAAAGGGGTGGCTTCACTTTGGATATTCAATAGGAAAAGCTACACTGTCTTTTTACTGCTAATTGTGTTGGCTTCTTTCAAAATTGTTTTGTAAATGTGTGTGTTCATGTGTGTGCTCACAGTGATTATAATCCAAGCCCTGGCTCTAAGCCCTTCAGCTTGTGCTCCACCAGCTGCAAGGCCACAGCCTCTCCCCACCAGTTAATTGCATCTGAATTAGTCCATTAATGTGGCCGTGTAGAGGGATGAAGGGGTGCACGGAGGTGTCTGGCCTCTTTTGACCACTGCAATGTATTATTAATGGGTCAGCAAGTCTGGCAGCTCTGCATTAACTTGGCTAATGGACTGTAGGGTGGGTCTGTGATTCCCTTTCAGAAGGAAATCAAATCTGATACATATTGCAGAGGAAAGTCTTTTCTTAGGCCTTTTTTCTTCTTCTGTTTTTTCCCCTCCCAGAGTTTGTTAGCGAGAATGGCCGTTTAAAATGAGGCTTGCTTTTTGCCATTCCCTTGTGGATTTCGTCACTGCAGAACCCCCCCCCCCCCCCAAAAAAAAAAAAAAAAAAACAACCAACAAAAAACTAAGAATCTCATCACATGGATGACAGTGAATGGTACTTGACCAGAAGGCTACTGCACAACAGTACAAGTGTACTCAAATACTTGAGGGCAATTTAAGCAAATGTAACATTAAGTTGTGTGACATACCGTATAAGAAAATGTAAGCATTGGAGGATGAAATAAACGGCCTAGCCACTTGGCATGTAAACACTGCAATATCAAACTAATAGAGTCATTCAACGTGAGCATGTTTGATAAGTTCTTAAGCAGTTTCCTTACTGCTTATCCAACTTGAGGTCAGAGATGTCATAGGGTGAGGTGCAGGGTACACCCTGAGCAGGTCACAAGTCTATCACAGGGCCAACAAAAGCAGACACACAGTCACACACTTCAGTATCAGTGTGTAATAAAAACCCAGGAAGAACATGCACACTCCACACCAGGAACCTTCTGGTTGTGAAGCAATGGCGCTAACCACTGCACCACCCATTTTCTTCCTTGCATGCCTTTTTAACCGTACCATAAGTCACTGGATGGCTGCATTTGAATTAGCAGTGCTTAAAGTCCCTTTTTGTTGGCAAGTCAAAGAATATGAGTTAAGAGATACAGTTAAGAGACTTTATTTTGTAGTCTGATGGAATCTTGCATATTGAACAGCTGCATGAGCTGCATAATGTTTGTGTAGACATGCAGGAACACTAAAAGGTCAAAATGTCTTGGTTTTTTTCCTCAGCATGATATAATGTGTTTTTAAGTAGGACTTCTGTTTTTCATTTTATCTTCCAAGCATCACATTTTGCAGCCTATATTTGCAGATGGGAAAAATCTGCTGCTTTCTACATCGGCCTGTGAAGAAAATAATATGCGCTGAAGTAACGGCGCAGAAAAGGCTTTCTGTGCTGTTACTTAATTTGTCTAACTCTTAAGAGGACAGTTGGCACTACCCCGTCACCATTAGTAGCTGCAGTCAGTTCTTCATTGTTAGTGGGCACTGTAGTCAGCAGGCTGCTGTGAGCCATTGTCAGAGGATAGCATCAGAGGCTCCTCTTCTGGCTGATAATTAAGTGGCGTACTGACAAACGGCTTTCATCAGATCCCTCATGTGGAACTGAGAGCATGCGAAGGCTTTCAGGGAGGATAAACCAGAGGACGTCACTTTGCCTCCAATCTTTCATGGCCTTGTGCTGCCTCTGCAGTGGTGGAGGAAGAGGGGGGGTGAGAGCGCCCTGTGTAGCACAGGAGAAAAGCGCGAGCCATTGTCGCTCAGAAAACTACACTCAATTTACAGCAGCGAGCAAGGCGGCTGTCTTTGCTGATATGTCAGGCTGTACTGTACCAGTTTCCCATTTTTGTCTCGAGTGACCACGCTTACAGTTATGCGTTACATCTTTTTCTCCATTTGAGAATCTGTCAATTATTTTTGTTTCCTTAAGGCTGGGCATAATTTGTGATGACTTCAGACATAAAGTGTGAGAGTCAGTAGACAGACGAGGTTTGAGCCATATGGTAACAGTGATTTTTAAAATGACCCTTCACTAAAACTTCCCGACGTCTTCTCGCACTTATTTTAAATTTTTATCATTTTAATTCACGAAATTGCCTTGGTAGGAAATCAAACTGTCCATCTGTTACCTGCTAGAGCAGAGACTGGGATTAGATTTATCTAATATCTTTATCTTTAATTATCAGTTGTAACCTTTAAGCAGTAAGCATACTTGGACTGCTGTAAAGGAAATACCATTAAATATAATTTCACATTTGAATGGGTCATTGTAAGAATTAAAGTAAAATACCTATAATACTCAAGTATAAGCTGCATTTAATTGGTCTGATTTTTTTTTTTTTCAGATGTGCATTACTTATTTAAAATTAAATGATTAGAATATTTATCAGATTTAAGCCTCGGTTAACCAGAGTGGTCATCATTTTTATTCGATTTCTCTTTGATCACTGTAATAAAATACAAAATAAGTACACCATGTTAGAGCATGTCTAATACCATTCTTTTATTAAATTTTTTTATCACTTTAATAATATTTTTATCCAGGGTACAGTGACACTGCCATAAAACTAATGAACCCATTTGATTGCCTCTTAGGCTACGTTCACACTGCAGGTCTTAATGCTCAATTCTGATTTTTTGATTAAATCAGATTTTTTTTTTTTTTTTTTTTTTTGTCGTCTGCTTGTTCACACTACAAATAAAATGTAAAAGCAAACGCGCTCTAGTGTGAACTCTCAAAGCGGCCCGCATGCGCAAAAGAAGAGGTCACACACAACGCGCTCTGTTTAGACCCAGACCAAACAGTATTGTTTGACTGATGGCCCTTAATATTAAGACTTGTTTCGGACTTTACGTTTCCCAATTTTGCTTTAAGTTATAAAGTTATTCTGTTACTTACATATGGCCTAATAATTATCCTTATTGCTGTTTTAGAGACGAGCGGTGCTTCAAAGGATAGTTGGAAATTTCTGTCAGAATCTGCAGATTATACAGTACAAATAAAATGTTCACGTTTCTCCAACGTTGTCTTCCCAACAGTTTCACTAACGTGTACACTGGATGGCCAGGAAGCGTTCGCGATGTCTTATCGGGCGCTTCTCCGGCGCTGATAATTGGCGTCTGTCTTGTGTCAGTGACGTAAAAGACGGATTTAATGCGACATGACCATTCAAACAGCAGTCGCTTTCTAAAACATCGGATATGTATTAGATTCAGTACCACATACGAAAGTGACCCAGATCAGATTTGAAAATATCGGATTTGTGCCGTTCACACTGTCATACCATGATCGTATATGGGTCGCATAGGGTAAAAAAAAATCGGATTTGATGCGCTTTCGCCTGCAGTGTGAACGTAGCCTTAGACAGTCCAGGTTCCAGATTCCTGATTCTGTAGATATTTTTGCGTAACCTTTATTTTCTTGGCATGCTTTTACTCTTGTCATGTCTCAAACTTTCTTTTTCGAGCCTCTGTGTTGTGTCGACTGGTTTGCTGCTGAACTCTGTTTACTATCACTCAGTCCTGCCAATTTCCAAAGAGGTCAGACCCATCATCATTTTTTCATAATTCTTCCTGGTTCATTGCCAATGACAACCCCTGTCGAAGGTCAGAGATGTTCTCAAATAATCCACTTAATGGAATCATGCTACATTTCTGCACCCTGCAGTAGTGTGGCAAGTGCAGCAACACTAGAGGTTGTGCAAAGCGTTTTGACAGTGTGCGGTTGGTTTTGAGCATGCTAGAGAGAGAGAGAGAGAGAGAGAGACGGAAAGATAAAGAGGTGAGAGAGAGACACAGAGCAGGAGAGGTACAAATATCGGCAGGAAAAAAGAAAGTGAGACAAAGACAGATAGCTCTCTGAGGGACTGTGATCAAATAGGCCTCATATGAGTGGCTCAGGGCTTTTGTTGTAGTGTGACCTGCCATTCAGTGTTGCATTAAGTGAAAATTTCCCCCACAGCTTTTCAAATCTGCAGTGACCGCCTCCCAATTTATAAGGGGAATGCTCGAATTTCAAACGCAGCATTCAAGCCAGGCCTGTAACCTCGAGTGCACCTAGAAAATAATGCAGAAGTTGTTGTTTTTTTTCCTTTAATTTCTGTAGGTCCATTCCAAGGTTGGCCTTAAAGGGAACAAACACACACACATACAGAGTCAGAAAAGGGAATGTGGGTGCAAGTGCCTGAGTGAGATTGAGTTCAGAACATTTATATTGGAGCTTTTGGTCTCTAACCCCTCTGCGTCTGTTGAAAAGCGAACATCCTTGGTGCAGCATTCATAAACTTCTTATATGCCACTGGAGAACTATGGGGGTTTTGTGTTGGCTCAGCCTATTGTCTGAGCTCTATAGGATGCAGTATCCTTGGATTACATTCAGCAAAATTACTTGGCAGATAAAGTTGGATTGCTTTTGCTTCCTTGGTGTTGTAGATGAAGCCAAGCTATCAGAATAAGCAGGTAAGCTAAAGCTTCTTCTGTGTGCTCATTTCGTTGGTTAATGTGTGGTTAATATGCAGACAGCTGGGTCCAGTGTGGCCTGGCACAGGCTAATGTTGTTGTAGATAGGCGTGCTGGACTTTAACAGCCTTCACTTTTTTTTTTTCTACCCCTCTTTCTTTGTTTTTATTGTTACCTTCATTAATTGTGTTTCAAATCCAGCTAAAGTCCAAGCATCTTTTGTAACAAAATCTTGTGAAGGACTTTTTTTCTCCACACTCTCTCCCCTTGGCTGTCATTGTTCTCACCACTCGCGATAGCATGTCCTTTTTGATTCCACACGTGTAATTGCTTATCAAGCTAATTTCTTTCTTGCATGTATTGCCCTCATTATGAGTCTGCCAATGAAAAATGAGTTTAATTTAGCCAAATGCTCACTGTTATGGAGGGGAGGGAGAAAAATACAATTTCCCCATAGTGTCATCTCATTCTGCAGAAGTGGCTGTTGAGTTTTAATTACTATAATACCTCAGTGTGCCACACTAGATGACCTGAGTATAGATAGCAAAAGTTAGTCATCATTTAGATTGTTCTTGTGTGCCTTTTTCTTTTGTTTTTTTTTTTTTCTTTCCTCTGCGTTATGGACATAGACTTACAACGATCTCCTACCACTATATAACAGGTTATTATATTTATGACAGATTTCACCTTGGCATGTATTTTTTTTCTGTGGCAAGCAAGCACACTCTTCATGTTTTATTAAAAGTACATACAAGTGAGTAAAGATCAGAGACTAAGGGATTTAAAGCCCAGCATGCCAACACATTACTACTAGATGCCAAGGGAGGCAGATCAAATTCCTTTGAAGATGGTTTTTAAAAAAATGAGTTGAAAATCGTTATAGTTGACTTTATTGGTATTTGAGTGTGGGCTTTAGGTCTCTTGGTAGCTGTGGTAGATGTAAGAGAGCTTCGCAGTGTGTTGGGCGGCTTGTGTTGGCAGTCTTCTTGAGTCTGACAGTATAGTGTCAGCAAGGGAGGGGTCATTGTACTCAGCAAGGCTTTAGGTAGAGCTAAATAGAATTAGATGTGTCTGTAATAGGTGCTTAATGAAAATACTTGTGTCACTGAAGCCAAAGACTCAACTTCACAGCCACTAGCAAAGCAAATCTTTGTCTCACTTCTTTGAGGGTCTGGGGTAAAACAGGAGGGGGAGGGGGGTGGCGGTTTTAATGTTCAGAACGCTGAAAGTGAAGAATACAGCTCCTTTGTCATCACATAGCGGATTTTCATCAAATCAATCACAAGAACCTTGTTTCAACATCCTTAAGGCTACAGCTCTCCTACTGTAGCTAGCTGATTCATCTGGTGCACCTGGACGAACCTACCTTCTTCTACCTGTGTATGTGTGTCCGAGGATGTTTTTTAAGCATTTTTTTAGCAGTGCCTAGCTGAGCAAATGCTGTGGCATCCCACATGCCTTCCCACACCCACTACAAATAGACAGCGAAGGTGCTACATTCGTGGCCTCGGTGCAGATCCCCGAGGCTGAGGAGTATGTTCTGTGTTGGTGGGCATGTCACAGGGTCCATATGAAATAACAAAGGCCTAAAAATACAGTAATCTACCTGTGTGCGTACATGATGGTGTGTGTGTGTGTGTTACTGTTTCTGTACAGATTCACTTCCCATTTCCTTCTTTTTGAGCTGTGTTATCACTTCTTACTGCTCTTTATTGTCACCCATTTTCTTTCTTTTTTCCTTCCTTCCTTCCTTCCCATTCACTCCTCATGCTGTAGTAGTACTAGTAGTAAAATCTGCCACAGCATATCTTAAATGCATGCATATTGTATTTTTTGAAAAATACTATGTATATTAGGTTTGTGACTCAAATAGAATTAAAAGTTTATATAATAAAAGCTACTTTTGGGTCTTACCTTGTCACAAGGGGCATCGCAGCAGGTAGCTCTGCGTAGTTGATTTGGTAGATTTTTACATGTGGATGCGCTTCCTGTTGTGACGGCAAATGGTTTTGTTTCCTCCTAGGATCGAACCGGGGATCTTCTGCTTGTTAGGCAAATGTGGAAATTGCTTCAACACCAGTAGTACTACAATGTGAAGTATTATTGTGTTCTTATATTTGTTTTATATAGGCTTAAGCAACATCAGTAGAGCCAGTTTTGAGCAATTTTTGACCAGAAAAAAAAATTATTTCACATTTCAGCCTTAGGATGGAGGTGACACGGTCTGTTTAACTACAGCTAGTTTACAATGTTCTGTTTTTTCCATTTAGAATATTATAAAACAATGAAAATAGTTTGCCTTTTTATGTTATGTTTACTACAAAAAAGAACAACTGTAACGTGGAGGAAGAAAATCAATAGGGTCACTAAAATTGGCACGTACAGGCCTACTTTGAAACAGATATAAAGCTATGCAGGTCACTATCAGTCTTGCCTGCGTTTGTGAAAATGAATCAAATTAAAAGTAGCCAAGCAAGTGCAATCTGTACTTGATAATAAATGAAACAGTTATTATCCTAATAGCTTTAAAATAGTAAAAGTGAGGGGTGGGCAGTATTAATTTAATTTTGGCAAAAGTCTGATTACACATCGAGAATACCAGGAAGCATTGGCAGTGATTGCACTATTCTTTATTTCTCTGTTTTACTCCATATTTTTTCTTTTTTTGAACATGAACTCCATACTTAAGGCAAGTTGCAGCATTTCTATGCTTGCTAAACACTGCCACTGAGGTTCAGAAAATATGATGAAACATTACAAAAAAAAAGTCAGTCTATAGGCTACATGTTTTTACAGTTGGAGAATGTAAATAATTATTTGAAGTAATGATAGAAAAAATGGAGGGTGCTTAAAAAAAAAGTAAACCATTGTTCATTGACATAATCACTATTTGTTTTTTTTAAATGGATGTCACAGGGAGTCAGTGGAGGTGGTGGAGAAAAAAACACATGTGGCTCCAGAGCAGCAGGTTACACACCCTTTATGTAACACAATGGTATTTATTGCAGCGATAAACTGGGTTTAGGTTAATTATCAATAAACATGCCGATTATTTTTGTTTGTTTTCTTTCACTACGTGTTTGCAAATGATGAGAATGCTCATTAAATTATATTAAAAAAGTTTATATTAAAAATAAAAAGAGTCAGGTTACCATATATTTTGCAATGCTACCAACCCCATTTGAGAAATCTTCCTTTTTATCATTAAAAACATTTTTTTTTTTTTTTCAATATTTGTTTTTTTATTGGTTGGCAAATAATTTCAGTACTCATTTTGTCCTCTTTGTTGGAAACTCAGGTTCTAATATGCTTTGCAATTGTTGATGAATTTTCTATTATTTTATTTTTTTTTTTTTTAAATATCATGTATTTTTTAATTCCTTTTCATTTTCAGCAGAATTGGAGTTTTTTATTTTGCCAGTCATTTTACTGACGTGGTATTGAGTGCAGACATCAAGATTGTGGTCACGTAGCAAATGCTTGAAGAAAGAAATGCTTTATTGTTCAGATCCACATTGAATATTATATAGGCCTACATGGTTATTAAATTGTGCCGTTTTGCTACTGTCTAATATGACATTGGCCCTTCTTTTCAGCAAAAGCTCTGGTTAATTCAGCTGTACACCAACCTGTGCTCAGCTATATGGTCTATCTTTAAGTCTCTTCTTTCTAGGGCTGCACGATTTTGCATAAAATGAGAATCACGATTTTTTTGGCTTAGAATTGAGATCACGATTCTCTCACCATTTTCTTTTCCAGTATAAATATTTATTGCACTTTTTAACTGCACATCAACTTCGTAACAGTTGAGACTGAACATAAAAACAATAAATAAACATAAAAACAACAAATGTCTCACGTTTTGTTGTTGCCGCAAAATGTTGTACTGCTTGAAATTCCGTCTCCACCGTTGCTCGACACTGCGTGTATAGAGCAGGTAGTGCAACAATAGAAAAATAGTTGCGGGACAGCACTGTGTAGCGTTTGTCTAGGTTGTTGATCGTTTTCCTAAATCCCTCGTTTTGCACAGTGTTGATGGGAGCCATATCTTTGGTCAGGTGATAAGTGATAGCCTCCTTAATTTCTTTGTGCCTGCGGGAGTTCGACGGTTATGGGGAGGCGCTGTATAAGGTTCCCGTTATTGATGTTTGGGTGGTTGACCGGGACGGATTTTCTCCTGTCACTTTCTCGTCATCCCTGACATGCTCTCCGTTGTTTTTTTTTCCCTGCTAATTTTAGCATCACACGGCACAGCTTCTGTATCACGTGGTATAAGGCTCCGCCCTTGTCATTTGTTGAGCAGGAAGAGTGAGCGCTTGTTTTCATGCAGATTACGTCCCGGATCAAAATGCGGTACAATCGTGGTCGTTGTCTTTTTTTTTTTTTTTTTTTTTTTTTTTAATCGTTGTCATTTGGAAATGAGATCGCACATAAGTATGAATCGAGATCGCGATTTTCTAACGATTAATCGTGCAGCCCTACTTCTTTCCATTTGTTTTACTCACTCATCCACTCAATAACCAGCTATTTCCCTCCCTCTTACAATTCATTCACCCAAGAGATCGTATTTCTCTATTTCTGAACAGATCTGAAGCATCCATCTCAGCAATAGCTCAAGTCTTTTGTATTGGTTCGTCATTCAGACTTGGCAACAGGTCAGTCAGAGGTTGAGGTCCCATCTTTTTAGTGATAGTATTTGCAAGGGTGTTTGCTTTAGTTTGTCTGATTTGTCGTTCTCCTCTCCCTCTTCTGTACAGATGCTTCATACAAGATATTAAATGTGGCAATAGGCCTGAATAGTATTTTTACATGGCTGTTTTTTTTCCTACTCTAAAAGCCCTGTGGTACATTCTGTCTTCTTTTTCATTGTTAATGTGAAAAGACATGTTGATTTCATACAAAATGGGATAAACTTAAAACTGGAAGGATGCTGGGAATGCGTAGGCAGTGTCACCTGAACTAACCTCTCCTTACATTCAGCTTGAAACTGCCTGCTTTTACGTTTTCTCTGAAGACCTGCTCTTTTGTAAAAATGTAAATTGAACTCTGGAATGATTTTTTTTATTTTTTATTGGGAATGTTTGCCTTTATGAGCAGCCACTGTGATGAAGGTCACTGTAATGTTTAACCACTGGCTCCTGACAACGTTTACCCCCGCTTATTTTCCCACAAACTGCAATGCTACAGAGAACACTTTGATCACAAAGGCAGCAAATCCAGCAGCATTTAAGTTTCTCTCCGATGGAGTTTAATCGAAACACTTTAAGAGCACCTCCAGGTCATCTCAGCTCTCACTTGGTCTCTGGAATGCTTCGGATAAACTTAGAAATGGGCTAATATGTCTTTGTTGTTAGTTGTGGGAAACAGAAGAATGGACAGAGTGTTGGTTGGTTAGAGCCCACATACAATTCATTTTTCCCTTTTTTTCCTCCCCCCTCCACTTTTGTTTTTTTGTCTAAAAGCTCAAGTTATAGAAAGATGGTTTGAAACTAGTAAGGCCCATACAGTGGCATTGATTTATTGATGCTGGAGCACAGTGTGACTCTCCCTCTCCCTCTGTGTTCGTCCCTGTGTCATAACTGGTATGTGTGCATACGCATGTCTGTCCCAGCATGCCGAGTCCGCTCCCTTGGGTCCCTGACCATGTGCGCGGGGTGGCTCCTCCTCCCCAGCTGTGAGGAGCAGGGCTCTGACATGGCCTGTCCCTTTAGCTCACTTTGAACGTTTGACACGCCGAGCGCAGAGGTCAGCCTGACCTACTTTCCCCTGGCGGTCCTTTCTGCTGAGCTGCAGCGCTCCTCAGCAGGGGGGACAGCGAGGGCGGCGCTGCTTACGCCTCCACTGCTGTCCTGGTGTGTTAAATCACCGCCATTTGTTAGGAGACACGTTCCTCTGTGTGTGTGTGTGTGTGTGTGTGTGTGTGTGTGTGTGTGTGTGTGTGTGTGTGTGTGTGTGTGTGTGTGTTGTTTTTTTTTTTTTCTTTCTTTCTTTCTTAGGTGTGTAGGAGGCATCCCACATGCATGGACACACACACAGACACAGGTTTGTACTGAGGTTGGATATGAAGTGCTCTGTGGGGGCTGCAGGTAGATGCTGGGCAGCACTTGGGCAGGACCCCTGCAGTGAGCTCTGTCTGACTCACTTTGTGTACAACTGTTAACACCCTCTGACCTCTTCCACCTACTTTATTTCCCTCTGCTGTTGAGCCACTTATGTCTTTATACCAACTTATAGCCCACTGTCTAAAAGTAAAGACCTGAATGGTAGATCTCAGTATCCGCAGCTCAAACAGTGACATACTGTTATATAGTTAGTGGTAATTGGCAGTAATTTTTCATCAGCCTGTTGTTGTCTTCCTTCCCACTCTCTCTTCCCATTAGCAAAGAAGCTATGATCTATCAAATACAGTGACTTTTGTCTTTTCTGTGTTTTTTGTTTAGCTTTTTCTTCTTGTGCTGTTGTAATATTATAACATCCCCCCTTTTGTTCCAATACCCCCTCACCTGCGTATGACCCGCAGTCTGGTGGTTTCTGCTTTAGACAAATGTGTCTAAAGCAGTTCATTAAAAATTAAACTTCTGATGTAACAGCAGGCTTTGAACACTTGACTGTATCAATGATTTAGGCCCAGTAGAAGGTCCTTAATGGATAAAGCCAACTTTCTGTGCGAGTCAGACTGCTTCTGGCTCCTTGGCATCAAAGTGACACACGCAAACACAGAAGCTGTGAAGGAAAAATGGTTTTAGGTACTTAAGGGTGTATGGCGTTGTAGAGCTTGCATCACACACGTCCCGGCTCACACTCTCCCCTGTTGGACATGTCTCGGGGTTTTAAAGTGGCATGGGCTGGCTAAGTGGGGAACTTCTTATGTGTTTGTCACCATCCACTATGCATGCGCATTGTTTTATTCATCCTGACCAAAGTCGAAATATGAAAAGGCAAGTGACAAATTGCAACCAAAAGGGCAAGGCCTTCTATAACGGTGCTGTTGCTTAGAGGCTGTGCAGACAAGCTGGGCTGCGATGAGCACCTGAGAGGAAAAACAGTCATTCAGTAAAACCTCTGCTGGCCGTCAGGCTGCTCTCACTACTGCTCAGCGTACGTGGCAAGTTGGTCAAGTCTATGTGACTTTTTAGATCTGATTCTTAAGATTAGTTTTTCAAGCATCATATCAGTGCACGTTTGTGTAGCATGCAACTGGATTTCACTCAGACCACATAATGGGTCTGATCACAGTGAAACCCTGAATGCTTCTGCAAGTAGTTTTGAAAACCTGATAATGGCGTGACCACAAGATGCTGCGGTTTGAGAGGTTTTCATTAATTTATTCTGGTGTGTGAGAGCAGAACAGAATGATTGTCTTTTGTTTCCTGTAGTAAAAATGTTGTAAATTTAAGTTTTTGGCATGGAGTGATTTTAATAAACCATAAATTTGTCAAATATTCTGATTCCATTGTATACAGTTCATGATTTCTCTGTTTTATATGTTTCTGCAGTGAGTGTTTTTGGGTTCTGAGGTTCATGATTTAGATGGTTATTTTTTGTGTGCCTGTTTTGGGAGGGAGAACACAGTTTTTACACTTGATAGTCTCTTGTTTCGAATTTTTCAGTCAACAGTGTTGCGTGCAAGTGTGGGACAGCCTTCCTGTGAATGATGTGTGTCTCTTATTACCATTATGTTCTGTACTGTTGCTTTTTGTCTCGAGAGTTTCAGTTTTCCTTCAGGTATTTGGGTGATACTCCACCCTCACTCATATTTCACACACTGTCCTACAGGATTGCTCTTCTCTTCGCAAAGATGAACACCATCTTGAATTTGTCTCAGCTGTATTGAACCGAAAGACAATATGTGTCAGAATAGCTTCAGTGCAATCGTATTTTCTCCTGACCATCCTCATGCTCCGTTTGTTACAGTCAAATACTGTCAGTGAGACTTTTTCTTCCCCGTTTTTAGAAAAAGCAGTATGGGTACACGAAGCAGTCTTTTGGGCATATTTTAGTGAATCCAGGACTGCTTGGAATACGCTGTATGACCAGAGGTGGAGCAGAGAAGAGGATCATAATACTGTTGTGTTAAGAGAGTACCCTGCACATTTGTCCAATGAGATTTATTGTAAATACAGAAGATTTGTATGTCCTCATAAATTTGAAGTGCAGTGTGTAGTGCTACAGCACAAGCACTTAAAAAAAAAAAAAGAAAAGAAAAGAAAGAAGTCATAACTTTAAGTGTCAAGATGTAATCTGGAAAGTTCTCATTTAGCCTGTGGCACAGTAAGGGCTTTGACTCTGCTGTCCCGACTTAAGTGGGAAATTTATTCCTCCAGTGTAGGGTCAGAAAAGTGTTGAGCCTTGACTATGGCTAGGGGATGTTTAACCACAGGGTCCTTGGCATATTGGACCAGCCAGTGGTGCAAAGGGAGCAGAGCTCAGCTCAGAGTTTACAGTTTGACCATGGCTCAGAGTCGTAAAGGAGCTTTTCTTGGCCTAAGGGCTAGGTCCGGACATCGCCTGTGGATGACACAAGGGCAGAATTATTTTCACTCCACTGACAGTTTCCCATGTATATTTTATTTTGGAGGAAACAAACAAAAAAAAAAAGCATTAATCTTCTCCTGAATTCTACGGGCATTTCAGGATTATTTAACGAGCAGGATTGGCAGCATTACGACCAGCCTGCCATTATCATCCCTCCTGTGGTATAATTGCCTTTGGTGTTGAACAAGCAGCTCCTATCTTTTGCATTTAGGGGTCTTTCACTCTCTCTCTGCCTGTGCCCCTCTCTCAGCTTATCTCCTGCATCCACTAAACTCATCAGAGAATCCTACAGCTTTTTAGTGTGACCATCTGTCAATACCACTCCATAAAGTGGAGTGGAGAAACGTGTGCATCCATTGGCTCTTATAAGCCCTCAGCTGGTTTGGCTCCAGCTGGATGTGAGGGCCTTACTGCTGGTGGTTAACCCAGGCCTGGAGCATCGCTCTCTAGCCCTTGTGGCTACTTCAGCCCACCTCGCCTCCCCTATCAGGCAGCTGGATGAACCTCCCTCTTCACCACTGTGGAGTAGCTTGTAACACTGTAATGAGTTAACTTTCAGAATGATCTACATAATTTATTTCCTGCCCCCACAGGAGCCCGCTGAAGCATTAATTAATATCAGGCACCGCTATCAGCAACCATCCCAGTGTGGGATTCCTTCTGGCTCCTATTTTTGGCGCCGGTGGAATTTGATATGTTGTGCAACCATAATGCAGTTTGTTGGACAGTGATGAAAGATAGTATGTCCTGGTGGTATTGTACATAAATTTGATCTCCTGCACATGAATCCAGACATGGTTGTGAGCCAGATCTGATGGCTTTGAAACAGCAGCAGGAGCGGTGACTAAACCTAAATGGTTCATAACAACAAGTTGCTTTTTGCCGCTACAAGTGATATTGCTCACATTTAGATATTTCAGACTTGTTAATGTGATCTGATTTCTATTTGTATTTTTTATTTCTTTATTTTTGATATGTTAACTCGCCTCACATTTTTTTCTCTCTCTCTGCTTCCCCCCACAGAACTCAATACGGCACAATCTGTCATTGAACAAGTGTTTTCTCAAAGTGCCTCGCTCCAAAGATGACCCAGGAAAGGTGAGACTTAAAAACATCAACTGGTAATTGCAGACACCTATGGTTGCATGTAATTGCAAGCCAAATAAATGCAATATTTAAAATTTTAAGCAAGTACTCTAAGTTCGCAGAACTCACTATTACAGCATTTTTCTGTTGTGTATCGTGCTATCTCTGGCAGAAAAATATTACCTTTGAATTCCTGCCAGGACTCTTGACAGTCTGGAAATGCATGGAATGCTCGTAATCTATTATGAACCTCCCACCCCCACATAACTGCATTTCAAATATAAGGGGAGGCTAGTTTTTTCTTTTCTTTTTTTTTCCCTACTTCTTCTTTTTTTGTGTGCTGGCACAGACAACAGATGTGGGTGAGGAGAAGAAGCCAGACTGGTAGAGATGGGGCCATAACAGGGTACAAGTTAGGTCATTCCCAGAATCTGCCATCCATCAAGTATTTACTCCAAGTGAAGCTGAACCTACTGAGAGAAAAAACAAGAACTAAATCAGGCCTCTGCCTTTCACTTTTGTTTTCTGCAAGATTTATTCCAGGTTAATCTGACATTTTATTTATAAAAGGACCACCCGCACTTTCAACTTCCTTCTCTTCACAATCTATCTCTCGCAACATCAACCTGATATGAAGCAATTGCTGATAAACTTTGTTGTTCATGAATAGCGAGCCTTTAGGCCAAAATGTATGTGATGGTGAGCATAGGTGTAGCCATATGTGGTATAACCTAGATCATCCTGGAAATGTCAGAGCGTGCGGTACATATGCTTAAAGAACCACACAATCACACACACACACACACACACACACACACACACACACACACACACACACGAAGAGCTACGCCTAGCTGTGTAGAGGATGGGGACTGAATGCTAATTTCATGTTTTGCTGTAATCCTCTGATATTGACACTCCTGGGAGCTGCTCCACTAAATACAAAATAATCTATTGCTGTATGGATCCCATTCCAAATGCATGGCCAACATGCTCGCATCCTTAATGTTTAATTTGGAATTTTCCTCACTCCCTTCCCCCCCGAAGACAACTTCAAAGGGGCGCTAGCCGCTCTTGATATGTTGCATCAATATTGTAATGTGGCAGGAATATGAGAACTGCTGGTTGGATGAGATAGGAGAGTCATGTCGCTCTGTGTCTGTCTCTGAGATGGTGTAAGAGATGACAGTTGTTGTTGTTGTACATGTGCACACACATGCGCGCGCACATACACACACACTGTGTCTACCTCAGAGGTAGAAATGTAGCCTGTGAAGGCTGCTGTTAGTAGTCTTCCTTTTAATTGGTCTTATGTCTCGGCCTGGAGTTGCAAGGATCGCCGCTGTACTTTCTTTGTTTGTCTTTCCTGTATGAAAGGGGAAGCAGGTGACATAATTTATGGTGATGTATGAAAATAAGCTGCGTCATTGAGGGGAAGAGAACAGGTAGTGTACCTGTGTTATCAGGATCTTGAAAAAAATCTTTACAGCTGCCTTTGTTTTATTGCTGCAGAAATAGTGTGGCTTTCCTCTGTTGTTGCCCCAGACTCCAAGGATACACTTCACTTGGCATTGCTACATTTTTCCTTTTTCTTTCTTTCTTTCTTTCTTTTTTTTTTTTTTTTTTTTTTGTGCTGTATATTTGTGAATAATTTAATGACTCTTTATATGCTTTTTTCTTTTTTGCTGCCAAGTCTCTGGGGGTGGGTGTTGGAAAATGCAAAAACTCCCCTCCCATGAGGGTTAACTTAAAGTGTTGTTCCCCCCCCTAATTAAGAGAAACGCCACAGAGCTTTGCTTTCTTTGTGTGACACTTAATTTTGAAACATCTGTACCTGCCCATTTCAGCTCTCAGAAAGAGAGCAGTTACGTTTAGAGACTCTCTCATCTTTGCATATAACAAGGGTTTTGTTTTTTTGTTTTTTGTTTTTTAAAGCAGCCTGTATCTTGTGCTGATTGTGCTGTGAATCCCCCCCAGGAAAATACTAATTGACCCCAAAGCCTCACACTCATATGAAGAGTTATAATTTTAACCCCTGATGAATATAGACCAAGCCTGGATTTTTATTTTAACAGTCGCAGCAGTGATTTATGCAAAAATGGCAGATTTGCTAAATTTAACAAGAGCAGGCTATTGTGTATGCTGCATTATTGTATAGATACTTGAAATACAGTTGTTCCATGGCCTCTCCTGTTGTTTAGAGAATTTCTTATAGAAATATCAATTATTCTCTCTGCTAAGGAAGTAATTTTAAAGGTCCTGATCTCACTTTCTCTTGACAATTGAGATTTTATCGGGGGTCATATGAAATATTAAAAACAAATTCAGAACTCGCGGGGCCTTAGGGTAAAAATCTCATTTTTAACAACTGCAAGCAGCGTTGCTGTTGGCTTCGAGGAGGCACACCATTGAAAAATAAATTAAATGGGGCGAATGCAAAGATAAATAATGCAGCCTGGTTGTGGAATTACGAGCTGCAGCCCCAGAGCCAGCCCCAACTGTTCTCTCCTCGATTAGCCTTTTGTAGACCTTAGAAGAAAGCAACACGGCAGGGCTAGCGCTGCCTCCATTCCCGGGCTGAGGCAGGATCCTTCATCCTTGGCAGCAGCGCTCTGACTTCACTACCTGAGGCTGAGGAAGTACAGCTTCAGGAAAGGCTTAGCATTTCACCACCACCAGCTGCCCTCACCAGCCTCTCATTGAGGAGCAGCCTCAGAGGAGGAAAAGCCAAGGCTTTCTTGCTAACAAAGCCCACCCACACACCACTCAAACTCTTAACACATAGCTATCAACTCAAATAAAGGCTCGGGCTGATAGGACAGATTTTAACAGAGCGTATGAGGCCCAAGAGTTCTGAATATGCAGGTATATTTCAGTGCCAAAAATGTTTGTGATATCAGAGCAAATGTCTTAATCCTGATTTGTTTTTTCTTTCGTTTGTTTGTTTTCCTTTTTTCCCGTTTTTAATTTGACTTTTTTCCTGACTTTAATGGATATTTGACATTTTAAGAGGCGGGTTGTAAAGATGGGAATGACATGAAATTCTGGGGTGATGAAGAGTCCCAAGCCATACTCAAACCATCAAAGTTGTATGCTCTGTAACCATTCAGCAATGAATGCAGGGGAATTTCTGGGGTATCATGTGAGAAAGCAGTCTGTTTTATCATCTCACAGGCTTTTCTTTTGTCTGCAGGGCTCTTACTGGGCCATCGACACCAACCCAAAAGAGGATGCTTTGCCTACACGGCCAAAGAAGAGGCCGCGGTCTGGAGAGCGGGTGAGTCTGATAGGAGAAACTTAACATTCTCTGTTAGAATATGCATTTATTTAGATAGATACACACACACACACACACACACACACACACACACACACACACACACACACACACACACACACACATATACACCCTTCTCCTCCTTCATTCTTGTTAAAGCGTTAATATCTGTGTGGTTCAGTATATTTTTTTTGTGTCTTTACCTTGCATCTGCCTCAGTGTTGTTTTCCTTTTGCCCTTCTTTCTCTCCCACTTTCCCTTCACTCTTTCTCTAGCACTTGCAGACGCACACACACACACACACACACACACACACACACACACACACACACACACACACACACACACACACACACTTAGACTCAGTAGGAGTTCATATCCAGACTTTATGTAACTACCTCTTCATGCTGCTTCGCTAGCCTGTCATGAAGTGGGCTCCTTATTAATAAACTATGCCTCAGGCAACCATTACATACATTACATTTTGCACTCACTTTTTTTAACAAACATCAATTAATGCAGAACTGTGTGCAGCGGCTATTCTGAGCGGGAGCTTTTGTCTTTAATTATGCATGAGCTTCATCCGCCCGTTAACGTACGGCTGTACAGGTTTTTACTGAGCTGCTCAGATTGACCTGGCCCTTGGGCATCCCAACACAGGGGGCCCTCGTCTCTTCCTTCTCCACAATGTGGCTGACCAGAGGCTACGATGAAGAGAAATTCCCCAAGCTGGCGAGGGAGACTCATATGCACACGCCACACACACACACACACACACACACACACACACACACACACACACACACACACACACACACTGTTGTCTCTACCAGACACAAACACATAGACTCCATTAATCTTAAAATGCTGTTTATGTAGTTGCCTCACGGCATCCAAATACTATCAGATTCATTCAACAAACTGTGGTATTGCAGGTGTGTGATCTTAGATACACAAAGCGTGCCTTGTTTTTAGTGTTTTTAGTACCTTTGTTTTTTGAGTGTGACACAAAAGCACGCACAAGGCGAAGAGGACTCTGTTTTCTGTAGGACACGTTTACTGCCCCCCCCCCCGACCCTGCCTGTCTACAAAGGCTTCCTTGAAGGGTCTCACACAGTGAAATTGAGAGTTTGTGAAATCTCATTTATGTTTAGCATGAATTTGTAGCCATTCCTCTTACAGTAAGCAGTTTTGGGAGACAGCCACAGTAGAGTTATCTCTCACAACAGTGTACCTATACTGCAAGACAAGGGGTTGCACATGTGCATCAATATGGTATGTGTTTGGGTGGGAGATGGCGGCGGGGTTTGGGGTTTCAGACCTATTTTCTTTTTAGTTTTTTTTTTTTTTTTTTAAAGTCCTAAATCAAGTTGCGTCTCTGATGTATCATAGAAGCAGCTCTGTTTGTTTTTTTTTTTTTGTTTTCAGATCTTGCAGATGGATATGAATGTGATAGCAGCATGAAATTTGTTACCAGCTTTAATACAGGTTGCTCCTGCAGTAGTGGGATCTCGTGTGTTTAATAATTGGATTACGTTGACTTCTTTTTTGTTCTGCCTCCACTCCCTGCCCCCAACCCCCACAGGCTTCCACGCCGTACAGCCTAGAGTCAGAGTCTTTGGGGATGGAGTGTATGATCTCTGGAAGTGCCTCTCCAACGCTGGCAATCAACACTGTGACTAACAAGGTACTACAGCCAGCAATCCAGCCTCCAGCTCCAACACACACCTGGCTACACGGCTGCACCCTGACCCCACCCACTTCTCCAACCACCTACAGCACTATTCCCCACAGAGACAGGAGCACTTTTGTGAAGGGGAGATGCAGGCGCGCACACACACACTTTCACACGAGCATATGCTCATGTGCCTAAAGCTTCTCTTCATCACAACCCACACCAAAATACACAACTATGTGCCCTGCTGTACCTTTTTCCTCTACAACAACAGGCAGCAGGCTCTTGTTATCTTTAGTGCGGAAATATGATGCTCACACTGGTGCTTGCCTTTGCAACCTGATAGACTGCACACAGTCTTGTGCACATTTGGAAACAGAATACTCCACATGCTATTTGGGGTTTCTGTATTCACACCTGTAGTGCAGGTTGACGCCTGAAAAGTTGTTTTCTCACCGAGTGACCACTCTACAGGTGACCACCCCGGCTGCTGGCTCTGTCTGCTCTCCGTGGCTTTTCTTTTTCTTTTCTTTTCTTTCTTTCTTTCTTTCTTTCTTTCTTTCTTTTTTTTTTTTTTTTTTTTTTTTTAAGCATCCGTGAAAACATGGAAACACTTGTACATCATAGCGCAAAGCTACAGGGACTGCTAGCTGTTAGCTCTGAGTGTGCTGCTCACTCTGAAATTTAAATAGGCTTTTTAACCTTAAGCTCTCATCCTCTGAGCCCAGTGGGGGCAGCTCTCAGGAGTACTTTTAAAAAGCCTACAAGAGTCGCTTATTCATTTCCTGCAAGCATTACAAAAAAGTATGGTTTAACATGAACAGGGGTGTTCACAGAAAAGATGAGTTAGTGCTTGTATGACAGAGGCTCTTGCGTTTCAAGTTAAAAGCAAAAGTCTGAGCATATTTCTGCGTGTGTTGTAATTTTTATGCATGCACATTTATGTTACAAAGCGTTTCTGTTTGTTTTGAGGAGCATGTCGGTGACAACTACCTAGGGGCTGTTTCTGTAGCAGACAGATTCATTGGCCAAAGTGTGGAGACAGATGACCCTTTTCCTGTTTGAGTACTACAGACAAGCACTTTCCACCGATCTCCACCACCAGCCGCTGCATAATAAGGCCTTAATGTTAAGAGCTGACAGTTAAGTCTGGATCCCTGCCATTGAATACCTCCAGCCAAATAACTTAGACGAGTAATAACCGACATGCATAAAAATGACACCCAAAAAACCCCATCAGCTGAGCAATTTCAAGCCAGTTTTGTCTTCTTTTGTTCATTTGATTGTGACAAAAAGTGTTATGGCAGTAAAGCGAGCAGAAGACAAAGTGGAATAGCAACAGATCTGAGGTCTGATGTCCTCAGAGAGAGCTTGTTTCTCACTGTCTTACACTGTAAACACACAACAGGCCACGCCTCTTTCGGTGCTGCATGCCAAGCCACAGGAATTCCCTCTCTGTTTTTTTTTTTTCTCCTCTCTCTCTTTCTATTCTAGTCTCTCTCCCTCATATTCCCGCCTTCTCGCATAGACCAATGGGAGAAGCTGGCAGGACGACTACTGAACCAGCAAGAATCTTCTGTCTAGCATTCCTCACACGATTGTACTCCCTCTCCTCTCACTTTGGTGTCTTTCTCACGCAGACTCAGACTTTTCTTTGCCCCCCACCAAAAATTATGTTCTGAGATTATCCTAAACACTGGCATTAAAGTGACAAAACTTTGGCGCTAATGTGTGGATGATCGAGAGGGGGCAGGGACAGATTGTTGGAAATATGCTTGCTAATGAATAGTTGTTCTTCTCCTCTCATCTCCTTCATGCATCTCATACCCTTTTTGTGTCTCTTCCGCTGTCACCTTGTGTCTGTGCGATCATGCATGTGGGGATTGTGCCGAACATTGGCTGGCATTGTTGGAGACACCTGGGCTTTGATTTCATAATCCATGTCTCATGCACCAGATTAGGCCCCCATGTAAAAGACACCTCTGGCTTTTTACTTAATTCACTGCTAAGAATAGAACTCTGACTCGCTTGCCTGCTAGCCGTACACAGTTTTTACTGTGGAGCTGCTCCTGCCTGTATGAACACGCTTGTCTCGACCTCTGTGTGTTTATGTGTGTTGTTCTACCTTTGTGCACGTCCGTTGCTGTAGCAATGTATGTCTATTATATGTTACATGCTTCTATGTATGTGGGTGAGACGCGACTGGGTGTTAGCCTGCGACGGTGCGTGTTTGAGTAGGCGTCTTCACTCAGAGGACTTGGTGTTGGGTGGGGATGGGGGTTCTGGGTAAACCACAGAGCACTGAGGTTTTTGAAATCATCACACTTTATGGTTGAATGGTGTAAAAATAGATTGTGGTGAGAGACTTAAGGCTAAAAGCTTGTTTTATGACTTCATTACACATAACATTTATATATCTGTGGCACGCTGTTTTTGATTAGCATTGTAGGGCTGAGTTTGTAGACGTGCTTAAGCCTTCAGTCTTAGCTGCTCATTGAGTTCCCTTTTGCGCTAATGAACGCTGGAGCCAGGCCCACACTGAGTGGAAGAAGGCTAGAGTTGCCTAATGAGCTTCTTTTACCACCCCCCTGTTGTCCTCTTCCTCTGCATCACCCCTCTTCCTCAAACAGTGTTCTCTGGATTCAGCATTTGCGCTGTTCAGTTGTGTTGTTTTTTTTTTTTTTTAAATTGCACTATTTCTATCTCATTCTATCAGTGCAGAAGCCAAGCTCCATATTAAAGGCTTAATATGATCTGAAGCTCTTGCTCTGTGCTCTGGATTCGCACCAACATATTAGTCAGCGGGCCAATCAGTCAGAGAAGAGAAGACTGGTCAGGGCTGCCTGAATTTCCTCACCTCCTTGGGGCCGCTGTGGTGCCACGCTGTGGCTCAACAGAAAGACAAGAGGCTTCAGTCCATTGCTGCTGCTACTGAGAGGCAGGGTGCTGGACAAGCCGGGCCAATCTGCCTGCCTGAAGGCTACTACAACTGCTGTTTCATTGTGCTCAGCACAGAGCCCACTCTGTTGAGCAGCAGTGATGAGCAGAAGCCACCATGCTGCACTCACACATGGACAGGCACACACAAATCTGAGAATGCCATGCCTTCTTCCACTGCAACACCACCAGCGCATTACTGCCATTCTTTTCTCACCAAACAAAACTCAGCACATGGGATGGTCTCTGTGGGTGTCATTATATTCATTATCTGGATTATTCTTCTTACTACTGTCTTAATTGTCTGACGGCACACTTTATTTGGGGAATGGCGGGAGGACTAAACCTTGTTAGACAATAATTAAGATTGTCGTCCTGAAGTGCCTCGGCTAGTTTCGCTCCTACATTGAAAGGTCAGTGTCTCGGCTGCACTGAAATCCTTTGTTAGCTGTCCCAAACGGATTTGCGCTTGGTGAGCAGATGTGGCTGACATCGCCAGTAGCATGACCTTTAGTGATGGGAATGTCTCAGCTGTCTCCAGACCCCTTAACACATTCAGATGGAACCCCTTAGTGACTGCGGAGGGTGCGGAGGGGTCTCTCACTCTCTCTCACTCTCACTCACTCTCACTCACACACACACGTGCACGCAGTAAAGCGAAAAACTATTCTGCAATTATGACATGCTGTTGCATGCAGCACACACACATCTCCTGGCTTCACATTCCCACTTCTAATATCATTAAACTGCACACCAACATTACCTGTAACACCAATTTTCTTCCAGGAATGCTGATGTAAGAGTGCATTTATTTGTGTGGTTGGGTTTTTTTCCCTTTTTTTTTTTTTTTTTTTAAGACATCAAGGCTAATGCACATGTGTATGCGTTTCAGGTGGCGTTGTACAACACAGACCAGGAAGGGAGTGATAGTCCAAGAAGCAGCCTTAACAACAGCCTGTCTGATCAGAGTCTGGCCTCCGTCAATCTCAACAGCGTGGGCAGTGTGCACAGCTATACACCGGTAAGAACTAGGATGAATGTTGTTGAGAGAATTGTAGTCATTTTTATGGATTCAGCACTCTAAACATAATCTTAAATGTTCTCTTGATTGCAAAGTTTAACTTTCACATTGACTAATTTAGAAAGGCACTAAAGATAGACAAGCTCTACCTCCCCTCCTAAAAACCCCCAACAAAAAACTTGAAACATCAAAAGTTAATGAGACCTGGGTTGGTTGATTCAAACAGCCATAAAACAAGAGGAAACACCCTCACCTGCAGCAGTGTATTTTAAAAAAAAAAAAAAAAAAAAAAAAAAAAAAAAGAGCTTTGGAAAAATACAGCAGCAGTTTTATTCCCTGCACTGTACAGTCTCAGGAAATGCATTTTTCTTCTGATCACCAAACACCTGCAACAAAAGAATGGGTTGCTCCCTGAGCCAGTCAGGCTTGATACAGATTTGACGTGGGCCGCGTCTTATTGAGGTTGACCTAAGCGGTGCCATAAAGACCTCAGGTTTATTTGCAGCAATTAATCTGCATCGTTCATGGGAACAAAGAAAAAACAATAAAGGTGCCAGGGCAGGTTGTTCCTGCTGTTCTGCAAAGAGTCAATAGTGTAGAACAGTGGGATTTTTTTTTTGTTTGTTTCTGGCTCTTACTGAATATTTGTAACAGGATATTTATATAAATTTGGTGTAATTGTTGTTTTTTGAGCACTAAGCACTTACAGCCAAATGATAAATTGTCATTGTGTTCATATTTTTCCAAGCCGTAGGAGAGCCACAGTCGCTAAATGAATGAAAATGAAACACTGCCAGGCTTAGAAAGTGTACTGTATCCCATATTTTATCTGCTCAGAAAGTCCCTGGAGTCTTTCTTCAGAGGAGCCAGCCGTAGACGGTAATAGACCGAGGTTCAGGGTGGACATGAGCTGGAGTACAACATCAGGAAGGGGGTTAAGGGAAACAGAGAAAAATGTGCACACTCCTGGAACCCAGACAAAGAGAAGTGCTTCCTCTGATGTCCTCCCACCAGAGATGCCCCCTCTTTGGTGTGGTCCTCCTGCATCCTAGAGCGCTCCGTGCTCCAGGCGCTGGGCATCGATCGGCTCAGCCTGATGGATGTGCTCGCTCTCTCTTCTCTGTCTCTCTCTCACTCTCACACACAGCCAAAGCAGCAGCTCGCAGTAAACACTCCGGCTTTATTATCACCTCTTCACTCTTAGCCTTGCCAGTCTGTGAGCCATGCGCTTCAGCAGCGTGCCCACATATTGGAAGAGGAAGATGTTATGATCAAAAATTGGACGTGAACTCTCTTGTAGTGCTAGCCCACAGTGGTAACAGGTCAGGTCCTACTTTGTGAAATAACCATGGTTTTGTGTTGCTGCACTTGCTGTGGTGAATCTCATAGATAAATTCTTAGCTGGAGGGGACGCTGCTTGCCGTCTCACACCCAGGGGCAGTGCATAACATTGACTGCCCACACAAATACATGGATAAAATGGCTGCTTATTTGTACAAGGTATTGCTATTGATTTTGTTTTAAATACATTTTGCTTAGCCACCTGAGTATTGGCTTTGTGTCCATTCGAGTTGCTCTCTTAATGTTGTGTGAGCCAAGGCGGTAAGCACTGACCTAGATTGTTGTGCTTCGCGTAATTGTTCTTTATATGTAACATGACCCTTTCAGGCGGAAATAGACATTGTAGCCGTCACTCCTCAGAACAATTAAACCATGCATGTGTTTGAGAACTGCTTTATATTTGATGCGCTTCCTTGATAAGGTGATCATGGTGTGGGTATCTTTGAAAAGTACAGGTGCTCCTCTACAGTAATCCCTGTAGCTTATACCTTAACCAGTGAAACATCAAACAAAGTGTTGGGCACTTTTGTAACTCTTTGCTGTCGTTACTCTCTTCATTTGTCCAGGTGACCAGTCACCCAGAGCCTGTGTCCCAGTCTATGAGCCTCCAGCAGCCTCCCCAGTCCCAGTATAACATGCCAGACAGGGACAAGCAGCTCTTGTTCTCAGAATTTGAAGATCTCAGTGCCTCCTTCCGCAGCCTTTACAAGTCTGTTTTTGAGCAGTCCTTCAGCCAACAAGGTAAGTGGGCTCACGGGAGCATCAAGTGGAAACCTAATAGAGGGCCTAAGCTTCAATCATCAAGGAACAGGATGATTCTCAGAACGATTTTCCTAATGCGGGTTTGTTCTTAACAGCTGGGGCTATAGAGAGTCTTTAGGCACTAATGAGGTTTACAAAGAATTGAGCAGGTTTTCAAACAGGCTGACGAGCCTATAGTGGAAATCTATACTGAGTATTTTCACGATCTTCTGCCAGAGAAAATGTAAAAACCACCTCATTTAATATACAAAAGCAGAGTCTGAGAGTCTGTGTATTTCATTAACCGACGCAGGCTTAATTCTCCACACGTTTCTTCACGTTAGACAAATGCTGTCTGCATCTTGTCACATGTCAAGTTTTTCACGTAGGGTATGTTTCATCAGATGAGTGGAAGAGGTTGCAGGCAGCTTAAGGCCTCAGTAAATCTGTTGGATTTGAGGTTCATTTGTCATAATGATGGGGAATTTGTATCACATAATACACGGTGTTGGATAAAGCACAGCTTTCCAAAGGGCTGTGAGTCCCTGCAGAACAAAAAGCAGTTTTGCTTGTAATCTGATTGACTGATAAACATGGAGCACTTGACAAGCGAGTTATGAGCAAAGTCGACTGAGCTTTCTGTGTATAACCTACTTTCACAAATCAAATGCATTTCATGCTAATGTTTTCAAAGAGTTCCTCTCCTTTAATCTATCATCTATGTTTCATTAGTTGAAAGTTGTAACCTTTTTTTATGTGCATAAAAGTGAAATCTCTTAGTCAGACAAGCTCTAGCAATTAAAAAGCGTAAATAATCGAGCTAGAGGATTTCACACTCTGCCGCTGTAGACAGTGAGCTAATTCACTGGCTTTGATAATAGGTAATGAGCTCGCATTATTATTCTGGTGCCGCGTTAATTGCTTTCTGTATTTCCCTCGTTGGACAATGGGCTTTCTGTGCCGATAAGAGATGCACCTTTGTCACCCCTGCAGTGAGTGTTACGTGCCGATTGTGGAGGTGCAGGGCTGGAGTCAGCTCTAAAAGCACTCCAGTGAAATAGGTTTACTGTGCCAAAGCTGTGAAGGACAGTGCCTCTTACGACCACTCCCCGGCACTCAGATGATTGCAGTTGGGTGTGCAGATGTTCATGCTCCAGTCATGTCTGCGCAGCGGCACGATGAATCTGTCAAAGACGGCATAGCTGGAGAAGAGTGTCGACGGCAACTCGAGACAGCGAACCTTAGAATCAAAACTGGTGCTGAGTCATTCCCTGACACGATAAAATGGCAGCTGGCCTGTCTCACTACTTAAATACAGGAGGCCCCTGTCCCATTACTGTCAGATGCTAAGACTGATGACCTGAAGTAGATGTTTAAACATGTGTTGGCTCCCGACTCTTATTTGTGTTTCTGCTTAAGTGCCTTAAATGCATTCGATCCTGCAACCATGCGAGTGCATTTGTTTGGAAAATTTGTAGCAGCTGGAGCTACGGCTAAATATAGTTTCATTATAAATTAATTTTCCATTATTTTTAGATTTAGTGATTCCCAGGGGCCAGGGTAATGTCTACAAATTGCTTTTTGCTGTAATAGAAAATGGTGCAAAATCTAAACGTGGTGATGAGAAACATATAAAAGCAACACATCCTCAAAAGTGAGAAGCTGAAACAAGTACCTAAGTAAAAAGTCAAATTATATTGAGTTAATTGTTGAATAATTTTTCATAATTTTCCTTGTTCCTGCACTGATTGTCTTTGTTTTATTGTAAATACAATTAAAAATTAATTGTGTTAATAATTCTTTACTTTATTGATGTTTTATTTTTCAGGTCTGATGGGCATACCGGCAGATTCCTCCCAGCAGACCCACACCTCCTGCTCCTATCAGCACTCCCCCAGTGGCACCATTAGCTCTCAGAACAGCCTCTCAAACAACCAGTCTAACAGCCACCCTAACAGCCACTCCACCAACAGTGGTCAGGTTCCCCTGTCCCATCCTGCCCAAGCCCACCCTGGCCACGGCTCGCCCCATGCGCAGCACCTCTCGCAGCACGGGGGCCCTCACAACCAACACAGCCAACACGCCCAGCACAGCCAACACAGTCAGCACCCACAGCACCAACAGCACTCCCAGCATCCTCAGCATGCTGCGCACTCCCAGCACGGGCAGCATCCATCGCAGCACCAGTCCCACAGCCAGCACCCACAGCAACACACGCCACACCCCTCTCAACACACACAGCACAGCCAGCACCCTTCTCAACATGGACAGCAGCACCAGAGCCTCTCCCACCAGCCCCATCCTACCCAGCAACAAATGGCCTGCAACACAGGTAAGGCCCTCTGTCTGTCACTTGTCTGTGGACCCAGCGTCGCCTCGTGTTGTTCACTCTTCATCCTGTCCATCACGCAAACCACATGTAAAGCAAAGACGCCGTGCTCACAGCTGAATTGGATTTCATATCAGTTCTTTTTTTTGTAATAAAGCACTGAGAAATTGTTTTAGATGCTGAAGACTAAAATCATCTCCTGATTTATTATCTGTGCTGTTGAGAACAAAGCAGTGCTGAAGCCGCTGATTTCTGCAGCCTGTCCAGTCACCTGGCACCTCCTAGTGGCCACACCACAGCACTGAACTGTTTAACAGCCCAAAAAAAGGGGTTTTATATTTGGCATTGACTTCTTATTCATTTTTCAGAAAAAGACTGCCAGCAAAACCAAAAATGTGACTAAAATGACCTGACCTTTATGTGTAGACATTATTGTTGTTGTCAGGAAATAATGGCTTGCCATCGCCAGACAAAAGCTGTTTTCACACAATGCACCCTTCAACCTTTTTTCGACATTACCCAACAGAGCTCCTTTTAAGACTGCAAATGTCCAATGCAGTCTGATCAGACATTAAATGATCTTTTTTGTATGTATTTTTGGAGTGTAGTGGAGAGAAAACAGGAAAACTGGGAGAAAGGCAACAAATGGCTACGGGGCAGATTCAAACCTGGGCTTCTGCATTAACCTTTTAGCAAACTGGTCACATGCTCAACTCTGTGAGCTTAACCTACACCCCAGACATTAAATAGTCTTTAACCTGCTATCTCTTTATTACAATATCGCTGTGAGCCCGGAGGGAGTAGTTATCCTGAAAATCCTGAGCAAGAGGGTCATCATGTGTGCTCCCTCACTGTAGCCTTTACCCAGGCCACACCCTGTCCTAAACCAAACAATGAGACTCTCCTTATGTGTACTCGGACAGCTGCTCAAATCTCGTTCTTCCGATACTGTCCAGAGTTCATGTGTGAAAACGGCTCAGTCCCCAAAATGTACAGTTGTAACTGTTACCTCACATTTGAGGTTTAAATTCCTCTTAACTGGATAAAACTACAACAGATGAGCACTAAAATGTGTCATGTACAGACAGAGATTTCAGTCCTCATACCACATGGGTCCATATTAAATGGGTTGCAACTGGCCCTACTCGGTGAGGGGGAAACTCCATTTGAACCAGAAGGGGAGGCAGACACGTTCTGCCAGAGCAAGTGCTTCTACAATTATGACTGAAACTGTATTTGTCCCTGGCGTGAACTTGGCATTGGAACCAAAATCACATGACTTTGATCTCTTACCTTGTAATGTTACACATAGTATGCTGTGTGTGTTGCAGGTTTACTGTCTGACTGGTACCCAAATCTGGATGCACTGAAAGAAAGCTGTCGTATTGCTAGCAGCTATAACTGGGCTGATGTCGACCTTTCACCTTACCAAGGTGCGGTTTGGTCACTACAAGTAGATCTCAATCCATTTGCAGTTATTAAATTTGATAAGTGAAGAATTTATAAAAACCTTTTGCTGTCAGATTTACCTCCTGTCTAACATGTATGCAGTCAGAAGATTTAAAGCTAGAAGCTGACAGTACAGTAATGCCCCAGCTTTTGATTGAGTGCTCAAATGTTGACTCTGTGGAGTTGATTACCAGTTTAATTAAACTGAGCTCTTCAATTAAATAACACTGCCTTCAAGTTTAATTACCAAAACACCAAGCTCAGCAGGTCAGTTTATCCAATTACAGTCTAGGATTGCAAGGTAGGATGTTTTTAAATATCACCCACTGAAGGTTACTGACATAATGAATATATATTGCAGCAAAGTTTTTGCTACTTGTTTGTAAATTAGTTTGTCATTTACTAAAATTTATATTCTGTGGAAAGTCAACTGGAGCGGTTTCACACATTTCATTGTCACAAAATTTTATTTTAAGTCAGTTAAGTCCAGCACCACCTGCTTCTCGTGTGCTAAAATGTATGTTTTATCTTCCCAAGGACTGAGAGAGAGCATGAGACAAGCAGAGTTGAACAACTGGTCTCTGGAACCCACCCAAATCGCAGACCTCTGCTCATCCATCAACCAGTTTTTTGCCCGCACTGGTGTGATCCAGCCACAGGGGGAAGTGCAGCCTCCCGTTTGCCATGGCTCCATGCACACCAACAAACCCAGCCAGCACCTCAACGCAGGTTAAACAGCTGATTCTTAACCTTTCAGCCCTAATCAGAGATCATTGTTGCCGTGTAGATGTGCATGTTTGTGGGTCTGAAATGACTATCGACTCAAAAAGAGTAATCTGTATGTTTCCTTTGTTTGGAAATCCAGTAATCTGTGTAATGAAAGATTCATCCAATTATATTTTGACCCTTTTCCTTGATTAGTTTAGTTTGTATTTCATTATACAGTATATGAATGCTTAATTGCTTAAACATCAGCTTTCATGAGGAAGTCTTTTTGCCGTTGCACATTAACAATTGTTTATCTGGAAGATTTTTCCTCCTTCCAAGTCAATCTCACAAACAGTTTGCCTGTCTTTAAGGACAAATATAGATTTGTTAGCTATGAAGCACTGGTTTCTACACCAATAATAAATATAACTTGACCTTAGAGAGGAAATAATTCACAAATGGATAAAAGTACCAACACTGGCACTAAACTAGGAGAGTGCGAACACTACCCAACCTTATGAACTTTATAGTGTGGTTACATTTAGTTGCATGAGTTATAATAATAACGATGATAATAATAGCAATAATAATAATAATAGCAAGCAGCTTGGCTGCACAGTGGTGCATCAGATGTCTCACAGTAAGAAGGTTCTGTGTTTGAACCTGTCAGAGGACACGCTTGTCAGTTTAATTGGTGATTTTAAAGTGGCTAATGATAAATGGTTATGTTTCCCCGTGTTAGCCTGTTAAAAAAAGACACTGTGCCAGGATGAGCGAGGTTAGCCAGGGGTGAAGAAGTCTTCATGCATGGAATAAATTGGCACTGGATCAATCCTAAATGTCTAGACCTAGTTCAATAAGGACAGATTGTCTGGAAGAATTGAAGATGATTTATTGAGATATATACATTTTGATTAATAAGCTATTTGGCGATTAGACTCCGATGAGCAGAACTGAGTCCCAGCATGGATAGAAACTGGGATGGGAGGCTTGGATGGGGCTTTGAATGACCAGGCTGAGGCGGGTATCATGAAAGAGAGTCTGAAAGGAAGAATGACAGATGAACACTGAGATTTAACTGGTCGATGGCAGCAGATGGCTGTCTTTCCCTGTTTCTTCCTGTTAAATGGGAGTTCTTTCTTCCCACTATCGTCAAGTGCTTGCTCAAAGGGGGTCCTTCAATTGTTTGGGCTTTTGGTCTTTTATTGTATGGACTTTACCTTACAATATAAAGTGCCTTTAGGCACTCTATTAAAAAAAAAAACTGAATGAATTTTGAACCAACTGATTGGTTCAGAGCGCAGAAAAGAAAATGATTGGAGTATTGGGAAGGAGGAAATTACCTAAAGAATAGAGTAGGAAACACTCAGGAAAATCAGGCAGATGAGTGAATACAGATCTTCTTTATTGAACATGTGTGTAAGCTTGATTTGTGTTCCTCATTGTGCTATCAGAGGAGTAAAACAGTAATTCCTCAACCTACCTGCACAATGCTGTGTAGTTTAAAATGTAGTTTTACTTGAAACAAAGAAGCTCTGATAAAGTTTTAAGTTGTAAATTTTAATTATTTATTGTCAAAGTTCCTGAAATTTACCCACAATTTAAATTTTGTGGTAAAACGACTGTTTCCTAAAACGGAAATGGTGGCCAAACTGGAACATTTTGAAAGTGGCTACTGAGGATTTTCAAAATAATAGGTCCAGAGTGGCAAACATGCACATTTTGGTGCCTGTGTCCACTCAGTGTTCATTCTCTCCTTATTTTATATGACTAATTTTAGTGGCCTGAACAGATAAGAAGATAAAACAAAGGTTATTTGTCAGCAAAGGTGTTTTCCATCTGGTTTAAAAGATCTTTTAAATAAAGTTTTCATTTTTCTCAGCAGGAAACCTGTACATGGACTCCAGACAAAGTATGTCCATGATGGTTCCTCCAGCATATCCCCACATGCCCCCCATGAGCAGTGCAGGACCCACTATGACAGGTGACATATAGCCACAGCAGAAGCATGGATGAAATTATTCTTCATAACAGTTTTCTTACCTCAGTTTGAATGTTTTGGGTTTTGTTTGTTTCTTTTTTGTTTTTTAAGCACAAACGAACACTTCCTTTGCTCTTGCTCTCCAGGACACCATGCACAGATGAACCAGCAGCACATGATACCTGCCAGAAACTTCCAGATGCATCGCATGCAAGCTGACGATATCCAGGATGATTTTGATTGGGACTCCATTGTCTAGCTGCTAAAACTGCTTCTCGCAAATACACAGGAGCGAAGGGAGGAGATGGAAGCCAGGCTGAGCTGAAAAGGCCGCAGGTGGAGGAGGCCAATGTGGGTGGACTGCAGAAGAACATTTGAGAAGCTTTGGTGGAGAGACGCAGAATTCAGACTTCAGAGTCCTGACAGTTTAAAACAAAAACAAAAACAAAAAAATAAAAGCAAAACATAACTAGAAAATGTTACTTTGAAGACAATCATATTTAGTCTGACATTTTAAAGTGATTGCTTACAAACTTGTGTAGAAGCAAGTTGAACACATTCACGTCTGAACCACGTGCTCCTCAGCCAGCCCTCTCCCCGTCCCTAGCGAGCGGCCTTCCAAAGTCCGAGCCCCCTCCCCCCTCCCTCCTCCCCTCCTCCAGCCTCCTGCTCCGTAACCGTTATGTGATTTGAGCGGCGTGTTCAGCTTGTAATTCTTCTCGTGTTGACCTTGGCCTCAGCTGCCTCTTGGATGAGTTTCTCTCTTTATTTTTTCTTTTTAAATTGTTATTTTCTTCTTCTCCTGTTTTTTTAAAATGAAACACAAGCCGTCGCTGTGAGTGATGTCATGGTGTTTGTTGGTCACTTTTCGAAGAAAGTTGTCCCGCTGTGGCTGAATCAGTGGTTAAAGATAGGTTTACAAAAAACAAACACAGGGTTTAAAATGTGTAACCAGGCTTGATGTTAAACAAACCAGAATAGAAAACAAGAGGGAGATCACGGAAAGTGTCGTGATTTTATTTTCTTTTTTTAATGTTTTTGTTTGTTTGTTTTGTTTTTTAAAGCCAGCCAATGTGATCAGTCTCACTGCATTAGACGAGTTATGGGAGTACAGCAACTGTCTTTCTTTATTTCTGTCCCAAGCACTTCAAGATGAATGAATGAGTGGAAGATGATAGCAGAGAGAAGTCAGATATTAGTCATTTTAAAATTCATTCAGCCCAGAGTTGATTTAAGTTCTCCGTTTGCATCATGTTTGTTCATATTTGGCTCTTCCATTCTCATTAAACAAGTTTTAGGCTTAAAGTTTGAACAGCAGCTTTCAGGCCAACTTATTACTGAACATTAACGGTAACAATATTTGCATGTTGGTCAAACAAGGAGCTGCATACAGTAATGTTTAAGATGTGTGAACTCTAAAGTGTCCTGTTCAGTTAAAAAAAAACATAGAGGGGGGGGGAATGAAATGTCCATTGCTTATATTTTGTAAACAAGACATAAGCTGAAGTCTTTAAACGAAACACTTCTACTGTGGAGGATTTAATTGTTAATTTTCTTCCTGAGAGTTAATTGAGTGCATTGTTACCTTAATGTAAGGGAATACAATGAAAATATTAGTCCAGTTTCAAAGGTACTAAATCGGTCGCGCTATCATCATCACTTTATTACCTTGAAATTTTTGCTATTTGCTCAGATTGAGTGTGAGTTTTTTTTCTCTTAGCAGGTTGTGATCGAGGGTTATGACCTGATAATGAGCGACTGGCAGATCAGTCTTTTTTTTCTTTTGGAGAGAGCTGGGCTGCAGTCGCACAAGCCTAAAGACCGGTCGGAAACTCCCTGGTAACCACCAGTCACTAAGGAAAAATACATTTTTGCTAGGGGAAATCAGCCACAAATATGAGTGCTGTGCTGTGCAGAAAACCTGCTTGTGATTGCTTTTATCATCAGCCGTGATCGCCTGCTGTTTGCACGAAAGACGCCAAGTACTCACTAAGTGTGCGATGGAAACCAGAAATGAAGACCATTTGCTTTCATAGTAAAAGTCTTTTGAAATATGTTTGTTGGGCCTGTAAGGCACAATTTCTGAGTGTTCACAGATACCGCAAAGGCTCTCAACTTGTTTGTTGGCGTCTTCCATGCAAACTACGGGTGACCACGGCAATCTGATAACAACCACAGCAATGCTTTTTGGTGGTTTTTGGCGGAGCACCCTCTTTGCAACTGGTTTCACCAGGCGACAGCCAACAACCTCGAGAAATTACTCACCAACTGGTTGTGGAATGCACATTTTTTCCATAGTGACCAGTGGTTTCTATGGGGTTGTTAACTGGTCTGTAAGCTTGTGTAACTGGCACCTTAATCTTAAGCTGCTGGAAGTGTGCTCATATTTACTGCACACACATGAGAGTCTAATTCTGGCAATAAGCATATTTCCTAAATTAAAGAATTAGTCCAAACCATAGATTAAATGTTTTGCTGTAGTAACAAGTAAACTGTAGAGAATCCAAATAGTAACAGTTTCAATTCTTGCTGACTTGAAACAGGTTATTAAAGTAAATTGTATTTTGAAAAACAAACAATTGAAACGTAACACTGCCTTCTCAAAGAGAAACAAATCTGATCAGCAGAGCAGACATGGCGTTTTCTTTTTTTCCTTCTTCATTGTCACTTCTGATGTTTAAATTTTTTGGGAGGATATTAATTTTTTTCTTTAAACTGCCCACAGGTTTTTTTTAATAGAGATTTTGCTACTATACAATCCTAACCGAATGAGAAATGTGACTCATACAGGACGTACAGTGTGTGTGTGTGTGTGTGTGTATGTTTGGTTTTATTGTAATTTTAGGGCTATGATTGATTACTGCAATCATCTCTATGCTATCTATGAGCACAAAGCAGATGCACACAGTGCTTAAAGACTAGATTTGACTTAGACTTTTTCTTGGAAAAGGGTTTCTGAAGCACAGAACAGGGAAATCGGTGGTTCTGGAAACCTGTCCACTGTGTCCTGTAACAAGTGGCTCCTTAATCAGACAGGCGCTGAACTTTAGAGACACTATGTTTTTTTTGTTTTTGTTTTTTCTCAAGTCCTTTGCACACTTTTTGTTTACTCATCTGATTGAAGCTGCAAAGAACCGTGTGGATCGAGTAATCATTCTTATTAGTTCAGTCATTCATTCACCTATCCATCATTTCACTTTTAGTCTTCCTGACATCTAGAAACAATGAACAGGATTATTTTTGTCCTCTGTACATCTATGACACTATATTTTGGGAAGTTGAAATTGATACCAACCTTAATTAAATATGGTAAATATGAAGCTACCGAGACACAGAAATGCTGGTAGTTAACACAATATTTTTGCATTTTTGTACATATTCCCAGTTTATGGAGTTCAGATAATTATTACAGTTGTTTTGCACCAAAAGAAATTTTGTTACTTCTTGTCCAACATCTTTTTTAGAAACGTTTCACAACTTTCTGTCTCCTTCTGGGTTTTGCGACTTCATTCATTGCTAATGAAAGATTTGTTGCACTACTTTTTTTTTCGTAGCTTGCTGTGGTCAAAGGCACTGCAATTTTAGAAATGCCAGCAAATAGAAAAACGCTGCTAAAGCACACAAAACACAACTATAATAGAAAAATGCCACAAAAGATTACCAAAAAAACGCAGTGGAAGTGTTTTTGGGACATAGTAATGTGACGGAACAGCTGCAGCAGTGACAAGCTGACAGTAGACTGCTAAGAGTAAACGTGTATCTACGATATTAATTGAATTCACATCAGTTTTTTATATATATATATATATATATATATATATATATATATATATATATATATATATATATATATATATATATATATATATAGCGCCACACAACAACAGTCGCCTTAAGGTGCTTTATATTGTAAGGTACAGACCCTACAATAATATAGATTAAGACCCCAACAATCATACAACCCCCTCAATGACCAATGACTTGGGAACATTGGGAAGGCAAAACTCCCTTTTAACAGGAAGTAACCTCCAGCTGAACCAGGCTCAAGGAGGAAGGCCTTCTGACACAAAAGGCCTGTGGAAGAGAATCCTATAATGAGTCACATGACACATTAGTTGCATCCTTTTCTCCCTCACAACACCGATGAATCCTCCGCTTTTAAACACGTCTCGGTGCATTCGGCCTGTTTTGGTTTCTGTCACTTCTGCAGCTGATCCTTCACATTATTTTCTCCCTAAAAGCGTTTGCGCTGTGTTTTGAGATTTCAAGATTTTTCTTTGTGCTGGTTTTCTTAAGTTGCAAGTGTGTTTGACCTCTCAGGGCCACCGTATAAATCCTGCACTCTGGCATCATATTTACCATATGGACGCGTAATATTCTCATCAAACCCAGCTAGAAAGTGGAAGAGATGTCAAACTATCCCAGAATTTCAAACGATTTCTTCAAGACAGTTAAGCAAGAAAGACTGCAGCAGTAGGCATAGTTTTGATTTTATACTTGGAAGACAATCATGGATTCTTTTTTATGATTTTATGATATTGCAAAATGTTTTTTTTTATTGTGTAAAAAGGCACTTTCAAGTCTCTTTTTTTTTTTTTTTTTTTTTTTTTTTCCCCCCCCAAATTGGATGGTGGAAAGCCATGCTTCTGAATACATAGGTGTGTTTTTGTTTTGTTTTTTGGATCTATTACCAGCCTGGTTTTATACTGTAGACCTTCTATTAAACTGACCAGAGCTGCACTGTGCAGAAGAACTTGAGTTCTTTTCTTTGAACTAATAATACTGCCATTCATTTTTATTTTTATTTTTAAATTGTTGTTGTTGTTGTTTTTTAATTTCAGCTTTTATTTTGTTTTGTTTTGTTTTTTCCCCCTGCCAGTCACACACCTGTATACTTTTGCATCATTCTTGCCATGTTCCTTTTCTCCCTTTGTTTATCAAATGTCTGCTGATTGTGGAGGATCGCTTTATTCAACTGCCGGGAATTTTCAAAATTAGGACTCAGACAGGACGCTTAAGCCACCTGAGTTAACCAGTTCATGACTCTTTTGGGTGAGTGTGGGCCAAAGGACTGCAACCGAAGACAGCAGCAACAAAATGAAAACAAAAAAGGAGAATCGTGTTTGTTCTTCGATGATCTTAAGGACCTGAAATGGAGAACATCCAGCGAGCCGTTGGTTGGAGTGAAAATGGAGTGTTTCGTTTCTTCCGGGTGAAGACGGTGAACACGTATAGTACTATAAAAGCACATCATCCGACAGGAAAAGCAGAAGATTTGATCGAGCGGATGAAAGGGAAAAGAAAACGGTGTTGACAATGACTGGATCACAATCAGTTTTACATTATGTCTGAGTGAGTGTGTTCGCTTGTGGGAGTTTAAGTTCTATTTTTTTTTTTTTTTCCCAAGATGATGATTTAAGTTTTTAAATACCGCTGGACATGTACCTGCCAGAGAGATTATTATTATTATTATTATTGGGGGGGGGGAAAGATAATGGGGAAAAAAAGTCTTGTTACAAAATGGGAGAGAACTGTCAACATCTACTGCTGATTGGGGCCTGTTTTATTCAGTGCTGGTGTTGTTGTGCTTGTACATATATGTCTTCAATCATCCCTCCCTTCCCTTTTTTATTTTTTTTTTTATTTTTATTTTTTTCCCCCCCTCTTGGGGGTGGGGTATCAAGGCAGAGGGTGGGTCTTATCCATGAATGAGGAAGGGAGAAGAATAGAGTATTTTGTTATTGTCCAATCAGAGGGTGACAGTATGTATATATCTATATTGTATATATGTGATAAAAAAAAATGCGTTGGCTTTTTGTGTGACACTACCTTTTACTTGTACTATGGTTCTACATTCAGTGTTTCAGTGTTGATAATATATATTTGGTTTGTGTTTTTATTTTTCCGTTTTTTTGATTTTGTCTCTGTCATTTCTTGTAATTTTTTTCCCTCCTATATTTGTCTTCGTTTTTGTTTATTGCACGGTTTATTACTTTTGTTGTCCGATGAGGTGACACAGCTACTCTTTGTATTCGTTTAGTGCTGTAAAATAACTCAAGTGTTATTAGAATTGTCGATACCACCGCCCACCCCCACCCCCTTCCCCAATATGCATGAATGGCACTTAAAGAAATAAAATATGGTAACTTCACTGTGGAATAATGTGCTGTTTGAGCTTTTTCTGAAATCTTAAAGCCCGTAGGAGATTAGTTCTTTTTATTTACAATAAATAATCTGAAGACATTTGTTTTACTTGCCACATAATTTGAGCAACGTGTATCACTTGTGTACCAAGTGATACAAGTTCAAGTCCGTTTCAATTATATAGCGCCAACTGACAACATCAGTAAGCCCATTTGACCAAATGGTGACAATGGGAAGAAAAAGACTCCCCTTTAACAGGAAGAAACACTCAATGCATCATGAGAGCTGAACTATCGTCATGTTATGTGCAGAAGTCTCAATCAGACCATGGAGAGCAAAGATCTCCCGGCGCCACCTGTAAAGTCATTCTGTTGTCTTGCTGTTGCCTAACTAGTGCATCAGTAACACACCTGCATTTATATATATCTGTAGTCTCAATGAACACTCACAGCAACATTTTAGCCACATGTTCATACAGTGTTTTATTCTATACACTGCCAGGCTCATTTCGATCACCACCACGACCTAACATGCGTTTTTGGGGGGTCGAAAGCAGGAGCACCTGGAGGAACCACGCACTCTCAGCAAGGACATGCAAACTCCATAAATCTCCACCTAGGGTTCAAACAAGAAACCTGCTACACACTGCACCATGTCACACTACTGTCATCACTTTTGTTTTGCACCGAAGCAGGTGAACTGCATTCAGATTGGTTTATGCTTCCTATCTGGATGCACTGATATCCATGAAGTTGACCTGACTTGGTGTTTTATACTGTGAGGATTCATTTTATGAGCGGTGCATAAGCTATGATAAAAGAAATGTAGATGAGAGCAACTTGCAGACACACAGAAACTTCCTTACACTCCCAGAGCAGAACTGTCAGTGTAAAGAGGCCATTGGTTTAATGTGGTCTAAATGTGAAGGGTAGGGTATGCTCATTGCCCATCAAAGAGTTATCATTTTTCAAACTCTAAAACTTCCTTGATGTGAAGTTTTAAAGGATGATACATCTTTACATCAAAATTTATGGGAATACCTAGAATTTAAAAAAAAAAAAAAAAAAAAAAAAAGCTGTACAAAATATTTACATTTTTCTGTATTTGTAGCCTAAATTCAATTTGCTCTCTTCATCAACTGTGACAAGACGTCACCTTTTCCACAATTTTCATTTGTCTACTTGTAACCGACCTTTATAGGTGTGCTGGTGTATTCCAGAGTTATTGCAGTTTTGCATTTTCTAATTAGTTTTTTAATTTTTATTTTGTCTTGACTTTAATTTTTTTTAGTTTAGTTTCAGTTGGCATACAGTGCGGATTTTCTTGTTTCTGTTTAGTTTTTAATCTTCTCAAAATGTTTAATTTTTATTAGTTTCAGTGTTCAGTTTTAGTCTTTTTTTTTTTTTAATTATTATTATTTTAGGTAGGACGTGTCAGAGGCATATAGGTATTACAATAAAAACACTGAAAGCAGTTGGCTCAGTCTTTTACACCTCCAGAGTCTCAATAGATACGTCCATCAATGCCTCATCACACAAGCTACAATACATTTTTTACCAAACTAGCAAAACCTTAAACTACGTAACTTTTCTGTGTATTTCAGATTTTTTTTTCTTCATATTCACTAATTAATTTCAGTTTGATTTAAAAAAGAAAATTGTTGCAGTTTCTCATCATTGCAAGTCTTTATGATATTAGGTGCCCTGAGATGACTCTTGTTGTGATTTGGCATTATATAAATACAATTTAATTGAATTAATCGCGTAATGATTAATAGATCATATTTGATATGTGAGTTTTTGTAAGGTTTTGGGACTTCTGCATCAACAGTGTGATCCCCACTGAAAATGTAACTAAAATGCACAATTACATTTATGATGAAAATTAAAACTCATATATGGAAATTACTATTTATTTCATTTAAAAAATGTTAAAGGAAAAAAGAACCCACTTTATTTTCAATTTTTTTTTTTGAATTTTCAATGATTTCATGGTTCTGACATCAAAGGTTTATCACTGTTCTCACCAACGCTGGAAACCACGTGACATGTCCACAACAATCAAAGTCTAAACACAACAAAAAATTGACATTTACAATATTTTAATTGAAAATTATCAAATGAATCTATTCAACCTAAACATTTCAATTTCTGTGTGGTTTTACATTTTCATACAATAAACAACACTCCCAACATTCCAAAGTATAGGACTATTAAAGGTATCAGCATTTACAACTTTTAACTCTATTCACAAAGATGGCTACATTACTTACACTGTAACATAAAAACATGGGTGATTTAGTGTATTTTTAATATCTTAAAAATATATTTCATAGCCAGGTAAAAGGATGTATGAGTGTTGTTCTTTCTCTGCCGTGGAAAGGGAAAAGACACCAACAACATGTTGTAAATATTTGTTCAAGCAGAGGTAAATTGTAGATTGCTTAGAAATTGCTTTTTAACAGAGCTGATTATTAAAAATTAAAAAAAAAAAATACATTATGTATGTTTTTGAGCTGTGATATAGTTCATGTGATCAAATCTCAAGAGCTTTGGCTTTAAGCACGCAGCCCTCCATGTAGTCTACATGCAGTGTGATACTTCACATTATCCTATAGGGATCACACAGTATATGCCACACCTTTATAGGATCATTTTTCTGGCTCGAGTAGGTTCATGTTCAAAGTTTCCCCTCCTGCTGTTGACTCTGTGCCCAAATGTTCATATAAATGAGTCAGACATCTTTGCTCTGAACTGTCTTCCTGTTAGTGATGTGTCAGTCACGAACAAAATGGCTCTTAGAGCCGGGTCTTTGACGTGAACGATGCGAGCCGGCTCCTTATTGCGAGCCGTGGGTTTTTTTTTCCCCCTTCTCTCACCCTCTCTCGCACTTTTTCCCCACTTCACTCCGCATGCGAGCCTTGTGCTTTGCGCTGGGAAGAGGGGGTTGGGGCGGTAGTTACACTGGCAGTAGCACAGGAACAGAGCAGGAGGGAGAGCGAGAGAAAGAGAGCCAGGGACAACAACGTCACATTAGAAAGGTATAGTAACCATCCACAACTATTTTCAGTTGCAGATGATAAAGGATTCAGAAAGTTTATTCATGCAGGTCCATATGACAGAGAATGTGCATCTTCTTTTTGTTTTCATATTTTAATTTATATTTAATTGTGTTGTGGTTTGCAGTGTTTTGTGTTGTTTCACTTTAAATGTGTTTAAAAGGAAAAAGCTGAAAATTTAAATAGTTAAAAGCTGAACTGTAACTAGTTGGTTTTTGTATTATATGATTTATATATTACATTTTATGTGGAGTAAATAAATAAAAGTATATTTACGGTGGCCCCTACAGACAAAGCACGTGCAAACTCCAAAACACGTACAAAAGACAACAGAAGTGCTCCAGGATGCTAGGCGCAGTGTTGAGCTTTTGTTACCTAGTGGCTACACAAGCCAGCAAGTACCAACAACCGGATTTGGTGTGTGGTAGTAACAGGTAAATGAACTTTTTTTTAAAAATTATTTGAATATATATGAGTGCTTGTGTATAAATACACAAACAATACACACATGCTTTCAAATGTGTAATTTAAATGATCTAGGTAGCTCTGTTTTGGAAGTTCAGTTAACGCTAGAAATGTGCTTTGGAGTTTGTATGTGTTTTGTCTCTAGGGGCCACCGTATATATTTATATATAAACATATATAAATAAAACCACTTTTTTTTACATTAGTAATTCCTTTTGTGCATAATTTCATATAATTGTTAATAATAAATTAATTAAAGCAACAAAACAACCTGAAGAGCTGGTTTGGATACGAAAGAGCCGGCTCACTAGCCGAAAGAACCGGTTCTCTAAAAAGAGCCGGAAATCCCATCACTAACTTCCCGTGGTGGTCACTTAAAGCTCTGAACAGACTCACAGAGCCATGATGTGAAAACATTTCAAAGCCACCTTAGAATCTGAAAAATACTGAATGCATAAAGTTATGTAAATGCAAAATACTCTTAAAAGAAATCCCTGGTGCTGCATGTTATTATTCATTTCTCTCCTGCTGTTATTACAGTTGTCGGTTAGTGAGGGCAAACCTGTGTTTGATGTTACATAACAGGTAGATTGTGAGTCAACAGAATCTCGGGCAGGAAAAGGCAAGTGTTGCTTTAGGTATTATCTACCTATAAATAATAAAAAAGCAATAATTCAGTTTGGAAACTGACCTCAGCCGGCCCATAAATCAAGTAAAAAACCTGCCTCGATTAACAATTCAGCCAACAGCACACACACTTCCACACAATAAAACAACACTTCAGACATGTACACTGCCAAACAGCAGATGATTCTCTATTATATTATTCATAATATCTATCAATAAAATTGAGACAAAGAGTTACAGGTATGACTCATAGGCCTGTTTCTAAATTCAGATTAAATTCTTGAGAAACATGGTGCAGGTAACACCTTGGCCTCGGGTACAGCTTGAAGTCACTTTGACCAGGATGTATCGTTTATCTGCATAACAGTCTCAAAATAGAAAACTTCCTTTCTCAGAGTGATGCTGAAGAAACGAGTCCATGCACTCGTTACCTCTGGCTGAACACTGACATTGTTCTAATGGCTGAAAAGCTTTCAGTGGTAGAAAAAAACATCACATTTCTCTCTGATTAACTTCTCTTCATTGGCTCCTTGTTAACACCCCAAAAATCGTACTTCTCCTCCTCGCATACGAAGTCCTGAATGATTAGGCCCCAATTAAAGACCTGCAAGTGCCATATTATCCCAAAAGAGGTTTCTTTCCTGTGGATTCAGGTTGCTAGGGGACTTCCCATCATGCACTGGGGACTTCTCTTCCACTTCCCACTGTGCATGTTTTAGCCTGTGCTTTGTTTGTTATTTTACAGAATAAAGCACCTTGAGAGGATAAATAAACCTGAACCTCATTTATTTTTCTGCTAAGTGAATATGTGGAGCTTTGATCAGCAAAATATAACTGAAGTATAAAAAATAACAATAGTAGAACAATGCATTAATGTGTTTGCACCATTTTTCTGGTTGGTGGAAATAGGGATTATCTATAATTATATGACTTCATAAAAGGTGTTGGGTAGTTTAACTGACTGCTTGCTGTCATATTTCAGACCTGCCTATAGAACAAAATGACTGGGTTTGCATTAGGGGGATAGTGACTGTGGTCTATCCCCTATGCAGCTACCCTTAGAAAAATCTGGAAACTATTGTAATGGTCATCAAACCACAACTTTATTAAGCTCTCAAAACTTAGGGAAGGTCATCAAATGTCATCCTTATGGGAGAAAGGGTTAAACCTTAAAAATCATAATATTTAATGCAGTAATTATACATTTCAATAAACTATAATTTATAATGCAGCTATAGCTGTGCAATGAATGCACATGAGCAAAAAATAGAATATTTTCCTCTGAAATATGAAGTTGCAGACATCGTTGGCTCATAGAAATACTAATGTGAAATACAACTAAACTGTGCTTCAGTAGTCTTTCAGTTACTGATTCTGTCAAAGTTTAGCTGTTGGTTAATATAAGCAGAGATCATTGATTGAACAGGAGAGAATAAACTGTAATAAATATTTGGCTATTTCAGGATTATGTAGCAGTGTGGGTAAATGGAAGCATTTGATAAGATTTTCTAAATATTTTTAATTAATCATTGTAGTTAAAGTTGAAAGCTGAATGAGCCATTTGACTGGGAGTTATTACATTTAATTTTATTTATTTATTTTTGCTGCAGGTATCCTGGATATTTTCTTTCACGTGGTGTTAAAAACACCTCTAATCACCAAATGTTCCGCTTATCCCATCATGCACATACTCTGATCCAAGCACCACTTTCACGTGACTTTATGTGTATCCATGAAAGGATCTGACAGCTATGAAGAGGAAGAAATCATAGAAACAAACATCAAACAAAGCATCAGGTATATATTTTAATATTTTCCTATCCGGTGGTTTATTATTTCTTTTTAAAAACCTTAGCCATGTCTGTATCAGGTGTCAAAATTTGCTCTTGTTATGCTGTCTTGCACTTTAACTAAAACTCCCAAAACCTTTGAAATGACTGGATGCCATCCAGATGTTTCTAATTACATGTTCTGTCTGCTGCAATGTGAGAAATCAACATAACTAAAATGTCTTTCGTCGTTTATTTGTTACTGTCATCATTTATGCTCCATGGCTGCAGTTGTCTCTTTGAAATCCAGTCTTAGATATCTGCCCTCGTAGACTGATTACTTACAATAAACTGAAAGTGACAGTTTATCCAGTTCTTTGTCAGTAATTATATTTCCCCTTAGTGTTGGCAAAGTGACAGCTTCCCCAGCTTGTTTTAAAGGTAAATTCTTCTGTTTTTAAAGTTAATTAAATCTGGCAGGATTTGTTCAAGAACACTGGAGGATGATGGACGAGGTGACTGAAAGATGTCATAAAAAGCAGGAGGAGCTGCAACAGCTGTCATCATGGTGGACATGGGAACCGGGGTGGTGCAGGAGGTGTCCGTGGGGTAGTGGAGGTGAAGACATGAATCAGCACATCTGCTTAACGCACGGTCACCACGGGTGAAGAAGCAGGTGGAGTGAGGACCTGGGTAATTCACAGTGTGACTCCTCTTGTCTAACGGCATTTCTGAGATATTTTAAACTAGATGAAATTGGTGGAAGAGGAAGTGCAGTTAAAATAGAAACTCTGGCTGAGTGTCCTGAGGTGAACTGAGTGATCAAGTAAAAGCATTGCAATTATGTGCACTAATAAGGGCACAAAGTCATACCTTAAGAAGCTGCCACACAGATGCTTTCATGATCATTAACAGCAGGAACGGTGTTACCTTTTATTCCTGTTAAAATTAGACAGAGACATCTACACTGTGCAGAGAGAGGTGGGACATTTTCCTACACATCTGATCACGTGTTACAACTCAGCCAGTACTTATAATTTAAAGTGCTGCTCTGACCCCAGCCCAGTTCCATCTCCTACAGTCACAGTTCACAGATCTGCAGGCTTGTACAGGAGCGTCCACATGGACAACCAGTATGTGGTATCGCAGCAGCCTCTAGTGGCCACAGGCACTTCCTGTTAGTAGTGAGAAATGTCACGTCTACCCAATTTGCTCCAAAGGAACCGGTACACTTACTATATCTGTGAGGTTACACTACAGCCCAACAGGAAGTCCAACAAATGAAACTGTGTTGCTTGCTTTAGCTGTTTACCCCCCACCCAGCCCCTTGTTTTTCATTATTAATTTAGCATTATGGTGATCTAGCGCTTTGACTATAAGGTGTTAAATGATCTAAAAAAAAAAAAAGTTGTCTTGTATTTTACTTAATCAGACTGACTGACTGAATCATGCAATATAAAATTATATCTATAGTCATACAGATGTTGATGAAACCAGCTATTGCAAGGCCTTGCTTCCTCAATTAACATACATAATACATACACACACAATACATAATTTCCTGAGGGATTAATAACGTATTCTGATTCTGATTAAGTCTACTTTTACTGAAAAAGTTTTCACTCGGCTCTCATTTGAACTTGTTTCTACATTATTCTGTTAAAAATAAAATCTTAATAAACTTAATAATTTAACAAAATAAATTAACCAACACGTGCTCGTGCTTTTGGAAACACTAAATCCCCCCCCCCCATGTACCTCCCTCATTTTGAAATGACGTATATTATTTAAATTCTAAAATACTGCCCTATTAGATTTAGAATAACTGCAATAGAGATATGGCAACAAGGAAGCAACAGCTCAGTTACTTAAAATTAAAACTACATAAAAACAGAGGACGCATTGACACCCTTCTGCCTGCATTTCCACTGCTTTTATTGAGTTCCTCTCTGCTATTCATGGATGCACAGATGGTACCAGCCTACAGGCCCATTATGCTCACAGATGAATCTAGGCAAGGTACTTAATTGGCATGGTTTCATGTTAGGCTGCAGTGTGGACAGGACTTGGACCACTGCTCGCAAGAGAGGCGAGCAAGGGAGCCTTGCTCTGGTCGTCCACAAAAAGAAAAAAAAAAAAAGAAAAAGAAAGAAAGAAAACCAAAACACCCCCCTCCTTCCTCGCAGGCTGACTTGAGAATTATATTTGCCCCATCGCTGTGTGTGTGAGCACGGGTCTGAGAGGCTGCCTCTCCCAACTCCACTACACCGCGATTCGAGTCACTGAAAAGGCTTTCGACTCAAGCCTCCCTCCATCCGCCATTTTCAACAGATTGACAGCAGGTAGAGCACAAAAATCACAAGTTCCCGGTGAAATAAAGCAGGTAAGTGCGCGTATGAGTATCCTAAACCCAACAAACACCTTACGACAGGAAATATTGAGGGAGAAAAACCGCTCCAACCACCTTACTCCCGGCCAGCATCGGGAAGAATAAGGGGAGCGGACGGTTCGCCTACAAGGGTAACAATAAACTGCATCTTTCAGGCGCTTTAGTATAAGGCTTCCAGTCTGTTTTGTTTGCTTGGATCAACTTTTTTTTTCTTTGACGATCTGAGAGAAAACGCTTTAAAATGCGCTTTACGCACACACCCCAATTAAAATCTCTTGCTGTTTGTTGCTTGAACTTCAGCTAGGGGGGATTTAAACATGTCTGATCACAACTCCAGGAACGCCGGTGGTAGTAAAAGAAAAAATATATAATCAATCTACACCGACTGGCCAATAAAAAGTCAAGCATTTTAGCCTTTATTTTAAAGGGGCATCAATAGCTCAAGCTCGAGTGCCTCAAGTGGAGACAGTGAGGTTTATTGTCTCAGATATGCCATTTATCTGCCACTGCCTCATCATTATGTCACGTTACAGTCGTTAAGGTCAAAATATCTGCCAGTGAACCGCTCGGGTTTTATATCTCTTTATTGGATTGAGTGTAATAATGCGTATGCCTGGTCCACAGAGCCACACATGGGTCAGCTGCTTATTGCTGTCCCTAACAAATGGCTTTACTGCCAGTTGGGATACAAAGCGAGAGACTTAAAGCTCAGTATGTGCCTGTTATGGAAATAGTTGCAGGATTAATTTGCTGAGCTGAAAGTTAATTCCGCGATTAGTTAATAGACAGGAAAAAAACACCTCTAAAGCCAACAAGCAAAAGATTATTTTGGCTTTTTTCCTCAATATCTTTTACTTTTTATGAGTGTAATTTGAAAAGTTTCTGTTAACTTGCACAGCGTATGCATGATTGTGACAGTTTCTGCCCACTGATACTAAAGGTGTTAAAGAGCTGCTGCCTGCAAGGCTCTAAGTGAACTAAGATGATGCTTACTAAATGAACGGAAGTTCACCAGGTTGTGCTGAAGAAGAAACTTGGAGGGGTGGAAATAACAAATGGCACTGATGATTAAGCCTGAGAGCTACATTATTAAACTGAAAAGGAATAATATTACACACATACAAGTACACAATCTTTGATTTTTGCCTCTTCATGGGTGTTTTTTCTTTCTTTTTTTGCCTCAGTTGCACACTGACTGAGGTCTGTAGTAAATGATTGTTTCATATGCACAATATACTGCTGTATCGTGATACCACTGAGAATTATTCTTTAAAATTCCTGTAAATCAGCCTTACTGAATCTGAAGCATAAACCTTTTAGCTGTTTATGCATCTGGGGAATAAAAATGGCTGCATAATTATTCAGAGCCACAAGAGGCTTCTGTAACAGAAGCTGACGAGGAAATATCTCCAAAATGCTGTCTACCTGTGGTCAGATTTACATGCTGCAACTTCCATGTCAGAAAAAATAACAGCCGTTTCTTTTTAAGAACAGGAAATGGATCACTATAGATAATTAGACATCATAAGTTTTGCTTTTATCTGCTATTGGATCTCAGTTTTATGCACAGACAAGTAAAAACGCAGCAGAATATAACTGCAGATGTTTTAATGAGCCAGGTGCTTTTGACAATCAACGAGTGCTGCTTCATGTCACTTATTGCAGGTCATGGCTATTACTGGAGGTACAGTGGAGTCTTTGAATGAAATTCCAGCTCATGTGTGGAAAGATTTGCCTGACTATCTGAATCTGGGGCCTTCTGCTGTAAATCAGAGCCGCATTGGTGAGTAGCCGGTCTCATTTCATAACTGTAACAACTTCTTTTAGGACTGGCAACATGTTGAGTTTCATTTGAATCTCACGGCTATGTAACCTTGAAACAGACTTCCAGCAACCAATGATTGTGGAGCAAAGCAAGACCAGGCTGGGCCAGAAAGTGAAACTTGAAAATGATAACTGAATCAGAGCTTAAACAAACAAGAAGCGAGTCATCTGAGTCAAAGGCTTTGAGTGTTTTTTCTAACATGCCTCGTGCATGCTTACTCCTTCAAAGAGTCTGTTAGATGCATAAACATCTCGTGGTGCTAAACACCTGTGCTTTACAGCTAGACACATACATTATATGGACATGCAAACATGCATTAAATCAAGAAGTGTGGGTTGTATTGATCTGTATTTGAAATCAAAGTGAGCAAATGCAATGAAATAATAATGAAGAAACTGATCAAAGAGTGGGGAAAAATCAAAGCAAGGACAAACCAGGATATGATACTGCTCACCTTGATCTCCTATCTGACACAAAATCCACCGGGTTGAAATATAGTTGCATAATTATTGGATCTCCTGCTTCCGCTAACTGATTTATTCTGTGCACAAAGTTAGAATTTAAACATCTAAATCAGTCCTAAAATGACCCCCCAAAACAAAATGACTTCACTGAGGTTTATTACATAGCATATCATGCCTATCCTTACGATTATCAACACAGGCTCTTAAGGTTTACCAAAATATATCAGTTGTGGCTCTATTTTATAAGTGTGCTCACATATTTCCATGCATTATTAATAAATGCATTAATATATATAACTCTCAGATGTGGCATGAGTAAGGTGTCTTTGCTTTTTATTTCTTTATTTTTGTTATTTTCAGGTGTTTGGGCGACACGAGTCATCCCTAAAGGCAAGAAGTTTGGTCCGTTTGTTGGAGAGAAGAAGAAAAGGTCCCAGGTGACCAGCAATGTTTACATGTGGGAGGTATGTTGCAGCCCTCCCCTGGCTCCTTTTCCCTAAAAATGCGCATAGCCACCTTTTTCTGTGATACTTGCTAATAACGAGCCCAGCTGCATTCTTTATCAAGCAGCAGCAGTTCAAAAGAGTTTCGGAAGTCCTCTGTGTGCCGTGAGCAAGTTAACATAAACATTTGGAATTCCGAGGCACAGAATTAAAAAACTCTTTACTGCGTCTCTGTTTCTGATTTAGATTTATTTATTTATTTGCTTTTTAAAACGTCACCTTCCCGCTTGTGTTCTGTAGGTTTATTTCCCAACACGGGGCTGGATGTGTATCGATGCCACAGACCCCATGAAGGGGAACTGGCTGCGATACGTTAACTGGGCCCGCTCCAGTGAAGAGCAGAATCTTTTCCCACTGGAAATCAACAGAGCCATTCACTACAAAGTATTAAGGGTAGGTCAAACACATTCTCGTGTCAGCGCGTTGCATGTGTGACTATGAATGTACTGCTGATTAAGATCCTCAGGGTTGGATGGTTTTTCTTAGATGATCTTGAGACACCCGGGAACATTGTTTTTGGCCCTCTTGCTCTCTGCAGAGTTGATGTAACCTGTCACTTAACAGCTGTTGTTAATCATCAACCACAAATATAAGCAAAGGTGTAATTGATTTGCCTCTCTTTGATTAATGATTTTCTGCTGGAGTGTAGCGGCTCACTATGGTGTCTCTCGAGCCGTCTGGATGTTTCTGTGGAGGATTAGAATTAACAGTAAACCCTCCCCCCCAAACCCTAAACTTAAACTCGGTGTATTTATTTGTTACAGCAACATGAAACTATATATATATATATATATACACATATACACATACATACATATGTGTGTGTATATATATATATATATATATATATATATATACACATATACACATACATACATATGTGTATATATATGTGTGTGTGTGTGTGTATATATATATGTGTGTGTGTGTGTGTATATGTATATATATATATATATATATATATATATATATATATATATATATATATATATGTGTGTGTGTGTGTGTGTGTGTGTGTATTTTATTATTACTGATGAATAAGTAATGACAGTCTAATGTAGCACGCACTCACTGGACAGTTCATTAGGTACACCTCATTAGCTGCACATCCATGATGTGAATCTCCCATATCAACACATTCATTGCCCAGGTGCTTTACTGGATTGAGATCTGGTGACTGTGGAGGCTATTTAAGTACAGTGAACTCAATGTCATGTTTAAAAAAAAAAAAAAACAGTCTGAGATGATATGAGCTTTGTAATGAGGGGATCAACCACCAGCAACCATGCCACCTTGAATCACCTTTCTTTCCCATTCTTATATTTGATATGAATAATGTCTACATGTCTAATGGGCTTTATTAAAAAGTACTACCTCAGTGAGTAGTATTGGATTGTACAGGTGTACATTTACCATTTAAAGAAAAAGCATTAAATTGGTTACCAAACAAAGGGCTCAGATGACGGTAACGCCTGTAATTATCCTCTAAGGTACCCCTTCGAACTATTACAAAAACTGAATTTGAAAGTTTAGATGTAGTGTGATTTATAAAGCCTTTATAAACCTCATAAAGTGGTAATTAACTGCGTTAATTTTGAAATGACAAAGGTTATATGTTGCATGCTTGTTCCTATTGAGATTATTCTTAAAACACTGTCAAATACCCTAAGCCTTTAGACAGATTAGATGCACAGTAGCCCAAATATCCCCGTTGCCTCTCAGCAAGCCGGTCTGTGATTGGTAGGCGACCTCATCTCTCATTGTTGCAGCCTATCGGGCCGGGAGAGGAGCTGCTGGTGTGGTACACTGTGGAAGACAACCCTGAGATAACAGCTGCACTAGAGGAAGAAAGGGCCAGCAGTCTGAGCAGGAAAAATTCAGCCAGAGCGAGGCGAGGTGAGGCCTTTTACTTCATAACCATGATGACATTTAAGAGCTTTGTTTCTCCCTTGTGGCAGATACGCAAATTAGCCGGGGATTGTTTTGCTGTGGAGCCCAGCCGAAGTTGTAAGTGGCGAGCTAGCGAGCTACAAATGAAGGAAGGCTAGTGGAAGCTAACGTTAACGGTCGCGATGTGCGGGGCTTTTCTTTACTTTCGTATCAGACTTTACGTTCGCCCATAGCGGCTGATTTGGCTCTAAACGCCGACCAAGTGGCTTTATACGGTCCGTGAGATGACTTGTTTAGCTTTCAAGCGAGACTCCGAGCAACTTTTTTTAGCAGCTTTTCCTCATCTGGGTCCTGACGTTGTCGAGGATGTGACCTTCCTTGAGTTCCTAAAGCGTGAAAGCCATCCATCGGCGAGCCTCTCGTCTTGATGATGGCCTATAGCAGGTTAGCTAACTAGCCAGCTTCCTTATCCAAGCAGAGGCTGATCGAGGGGCCCATCTAAGGAAAGGGTAACAAGCTGAAATATCGCGGTTGTATTTTTGCATGTAGTGTTTGAAATCGGGCGATACATCGCTGGGGTCCAGAATAACCAGTTCATCGAGTTGTCATACTTGGTGTTCTGTGCTAGCAGTAAGCTAAAGGGCTAGGTGTGATCGCACGGACACCTCGGTGTGCAGGAAAAGAAGGGAAACTGTGTGTGTGTGTGTGTGTGTGTGTGTGTGTAGGGTAATTTTATTATTAAAAACTCATCACTGGCGGTGAATACACAGGCATCCACTATGTAAAAGGTCGAGGCAGTGTTATATTCCGGGTTGGCAAACAGAAACTTTCCGTGACACAACATCAAAACAAAACCAAAGAGTAGCAGCGCACAAAACTGCTTCTGTGCCTTCTCCCCATTCTCTCCTCACTTACTTTGAAATAAATAACGTATAAAAACGTGAAAGTAAGCACTAGTACCATCAGCGCAGCTGATAAATTTCAAGAAACGGTAACCTTGGCTGTTGTGTTGTGTGCCACATTTCCATTTACCAGCATGAACTTTGAACATGTTATTTCCATAAAAGACAGCAAGCTCTCACCTTGTCATGAGATGTCATCAATGCATGACTACAAAAAAGAAGGCAAAATGATTAAAAATATGCTGTGTGCAATGTCAAAAATTGGTCAGTGTGGACTGTTTTGCTTTATATTTTGCTGTAAATGTATAATATTACAAGAGTATAGTGCAGTATAATGGAGTACATCTGCCCACATTTGATATATATATATATATATATATATATATTATATATATATTCCCTATTGTGTAGGTCTGATATATATATGTGTATGTATGTATATATATATGTGTATGTATGTATATATATATGTGTATGTATGTATAGTCTTATAAATGACTTGACTTGCTATTAACATGGAATTAATAGCTACATTCAGCAGACAGAAACGCAAAATCCTTCATTATAACATCAGAAAAAAATAAATCTGAGGATTGGGAGCTATACAACTCTACAGGCAGTATGCTGTGACCCCTAATGCCAGTGTACTGTGAAGTGAACCTCAGTAAATTAACCATCCTGCCTTTGGATCAGCAATGATCCATATTCCCTAACCTGTGTGTGGTGTACTTGTAGAGTGACTGCTGGATTAAAAAAAAATGGTTTACACAAATGTACACAAAGATAAATTGTACAAAAGTGGGCAGTGGTGCAGCTGCTGTGGATTTGGCAGAATGGCTCTGGCCCTGCTGGTCAGATGCCTGACCTGCAGCATGTGTTTCTCTGCTATGAACTGAGCTTTGAAGGCCAGGTCAGATGGCCTTTTGACTCATTTCAGTGACAAGGAGGTGCAGGGGAGACTCCTGAGTCAAACTAGACATGGCATTCAAAATATGTCCTATTGGGCTTAGTGTGAGCCTCAATCATTAGGTAATTGTCACATTTTAAATGACTGATGCATATGAGCTCATAATTGGAATACAATTTAAGTGTGCTTAAGTGTAATCTGCATGCTTATCATGCCTGTAAATTATAGTGTGTACAAACTGAAAGATTTGCTGTACAGAACTGAGCAATCGCTGAGGAAATATTTGAGCTGACTTTGGTGTAGAACTTAAAGTCAGTTAAAGTAATCTGGCAGCAATAAAAAAAAAATATCAAGAGGAAAGGATATTACAAGATACTAAGATAACTTTTCTTGACTAAAGTGTGTGATCAGTGATTGAGCTTTATACAAAGTGATGTGTGTGTGTTTGTACTTGCAGCCAGAAGAAAGCTGCTGGAGAAAGCCAGACAGGCTGGTTTGGGTGGATTCAAGAAAACGAGTGGAACCAAACCTACTGTCAAGGAGATGTGGGATGGGGAAGGAGGTAAGTTTCCTTATTGTGAAGTAGTTGATTTAAACAATTTTATTTTATTTATTTTATTAACTGCTACCTGTGTGTTGCAACTACTTAAAACATTTGATTAATTTTGATATGTTTTGCAGGAGTGAAGGGGACGGAGAAGGATGGGACGCCATTATCCGTTCAGGAAATCAAGACGGCGCATTCACTGGGAAGCACTGACCATAAAGATGTACAGGACATGTCAACAGCATTAACAGACAGAGGAGACTTGGAGGAGGATGAAGAGGACGATGAAGTAGAAGAAGAAGGAGAGGAGGAAGAGGAGGAGGATGGTGATGATGTGGAAGACTCAGAAGCTGCTCTGCATTTAACTGTCACTGATTCCATGTTAAACAAACTAGCCTGCCCCGAAGAAAGCCACGGGGATGCACAGGTAAAGTCGGAGTCTTCCTCCCTAGCTGGGCGAGAGCCAGAGGTTGATCCCGATCTTGACCCTGATGGTGACCTTGAGGGTGATCCACAAGGAGAGCCCTATCCCTGTCAGCACTGTGAGCGCCACTTTGCCACCAGACAGGGCCTGGAGCGTCACATACACATTCATGCCATGAGCAACCAGCAAGCACAACTTTTCAAGTGCCGCTACTGCAATAAATCCTTTGGCTCACAGGTGGGACGGCGGCGGCACGAGAGACGGCATGAGAGTGGCTCTAAGAAAAGGCCCGGCTATCTGGCTGGACCTGCCAGTCCTGTGGTGCAGACGGATTCAAGCCCTGACTGCACCAGCCCAATTACTCACTATATAGCCACAGGATCCCAGTTTACAGGAGGACAGCTGCACAACTCTGATATGCAGAGAAAGGAGTTGGGGCCTCAAGTTGACCGTCCCTTTATGTTGGATGAAAACGGGGAGTCAAAAGAACTCCACCCCTGCAAGTACTGCAATAAAGCCTTTGGCACACACACTAACATGCGCAGACACCAACGCAGAATACACGAACGACACTTGTTACCAAAAGGAGTTCGAAGGAAAGCTATGCTGCAACAAGAGGCAGCGCGGCAGCCTGACGGGTCCACCAGCATGAGCCCTCCTACCGTCTACGTTCCCAGTGCAGACACGGAAGATGAGGCAGACAGGGACGATTACGCAGTTGACATATCCAAAAACATCTCTGAGAATTTGAGCTTCTACATTGATGGCAAGATCGTGTCCACGAGCGCAGTGAGTACTTGTGAAGTGATAGAAGTGGACTCGAGATCTGCAGCTCTGTTTGGTCTGGACACCGTCATCCTCAACCCAACTCAGATCAGTCAAGCGCTGAAGGTGGAGACTAGAACAACTAACACAAAGCAAACCTCCAACACTGGGCAGCCAGCAGCTAAAAGGAGAACATCTACACCCCCCCTTATTCCCAGCCTTAAAGTGGAGACGGAAACTTCAGCATCATCTTCATCATCGTCTTCCACATCTTCCTCATCCAACTTGTTAGTGGGAGGTCTGTTTCAACAGGCCACTGATTCTTCAGCTTTTCAGCGAGAGAAGAACGTTTACCTCTCGCCGAAACTCAAACAGCTTCTTCAGGCGCAAGACATTCAGAAATCAACCGTAACTCTGATAACAGACAGCCATAAGCTAGCCTCGCAGCTGTCCGTCATGCCGCTGCAAGGGTCTTCAGGGAAGTTTAAAAGAAGAACGGCTTCTCCTCCGTCGTCGTCTCCGCAGCTCAGCCCTGCAAGTAAAAATGAGAGCGGTAAAGTTGAAGTGGCAAGCTCATACACTCTTAAGGTACCGAAGCTGGAAAGCCAGACCGCATCACCTTCTGAGAGCCTGATGGACAAAGATGACAGGGAAACTCTGAGCCCTTCTGGAAATGCCACCCATAACCAACCTTCCTCTAGTAGCGGAGGAAATTCCTGTAATCAGCAGCCCTTGGATTTGTCAAACTCTGTCAGCAAGAAGAGTGAGAATTTGAACAAAGTGCTCGGGGATTCGGCTCTTGATTTAAGCTTCCATCGGAAGACCACAGGTGAGCCCGAATCAAAGGGGAATGCAGCACCACAGCCACTAACCAAAAAGAGAAAGCCTAACACCAGCATGCTTGCAAAGGTGCTAATGAACGAGTATGCTGGTCTAAATTTGCCGGGAGATGAGGGTCCCTCGACTCTGGCGAACATAAATTCTTTCCCTTCTCACTCTCCTAATGTTGCATCCGATTCAGCCAACCCCTCTCCGCCATCTTTGACCCCCATGACCATGACTCCGTCTTCACCCGGGACTTCTAGTGTCACATCCCCGACGCCACCCCCGCCTGTACTACCCACCATACCCTCTCTGCCAGCCATGCCTAGTTCTCCTCTCTCTCAGCCTTCGGACTCATCCTTGCTGAGGCCTCTGCCTGTGCTCTCACCAAAAATGTCTCCGAGATCAATTGAAGAGAAATCCCACTTGGAGGAGGAGAGCTTCTCAGCTGAGGAAAACAAAGATGAGGAGGAGAAGCACATCTCTGAGCTGCTGGATTCCCCAGACACTTCACTTAAAGGTCCCTCAAATGGCTCAAGTACACCGAGCCCTCCAGAGGCAGAATCAGTCGATATGCCCACTACAGAGGATGATGTATCGCAGACTGGAACTTCCAACAGTCTGCCTAATGGTAATCAGAACCATGACACTGTCTCTGAAACTGAGAAACCTGACTTTGCTGCTATCTCGTCCCAACCAGAATCCTCATCCTCTTCAAAAGCTCCTTCTGAGTCACATGATTCATCCTCATCACAAGCTTCGCAGTCTCCCCATCCGATTACAATAAAAGAAGAACCTGAGCACTGTATAGATGAGTTATTGGGTACTAGTCGTGCCTCTCCGTGTGGCTTTGACTCTTCTCCTCAGCCTGCTGCTGCTCTCCCTGCTGCCCCTGAACCGACTGATAAAACTGCTGAGCCCGAGGAAATTGACATGACGTACTGCAAGACTTTTGTGTGTAATGTGTGTGAAGAGCCGTTTGGCTCCATCAAAGAGCTCAGCGGACATATCGTAGAGCACGCCGCAGACTGGCCGTTCAAGTGCGAGTTTTGCGTCCAGCTGTTTGGTGACGCTCCAGCCCTGCTTGCTCATCGGACGACACTACATGGAGTGGGCCAGATCTTTGTGTGCTCCATTTGTTCCAAAGAGTTTGCCTTTCTCTGTAACCTCCAGCAGCATCAGAAGGATCTGCATCCAAATGAAGCATGCTCACATACTACTGTAGAGAGTGGGAAACTTAGGCCACAGAATTATACCGATCCTTCCAGAGCCAAAGAGGAAAGCAGTCCCTCAACACCAGCGCTTGAGATGGCTGATGAAAATGCGCCACCCAGCGACTCTCATTTACTAAAAGAAGAGCCAGATGTTAATGGAAATCATACAGAGGAGGGGGCAGAGGACCCCAATGAGGAGCTGTACACTACAATAAAGATCATGGCATCAGAAGGAGGGAAGCCTAAAGCTCCTGATGTCCGCCTTGGCATTAATCAGCACTACCCCAGTTATAAACCACCCCCATTTCCTTATCATAGCCGTTCCCATGCTGGCTCTGTGGCCTCGGCTACAAACTTCACCACCCACAACATACCACAGACTTTTAGCACTGCCATTCGCTGCACCAAGTGTGGCAACAGCTTTGACAACATGCCCGAACTGCACCAGCACATACTGGTCTGTGCCAGCGCCAGTGATAAAAAGCGTTACACTCCCAAGAAAAACCCCATCCCTCTCAAGCAAATAGTGAAGAGTCCAAACGGAGTGGCGTCCCCCACAGCAGCCGCTGCAGGCCAGAGTGCTTTCCGTAGAATGGGTCAGCCAAAGAGACTAAACTTTAATCAAGACACTGGCAAAACAAAAATGAGTGCCCTGAGCAAGAAGAAACACGAGCTGGTGCAGAAGGCAATTTCGCAGAAAAATAAAACCGCCACGAATGCAAAGAAGGCTGCCATCAAAGTGGAAGAAGAGCACACCTCTAATGTCTGCCCCCACTGCAGTCGTGTGTTTACTTATACCGCGAGTCTGACTAAGCACATGGCAGTCAGCTGCCCCATGAAGCCCGTCGTTGTTAAAAAGGGCAAACGAGGTCTCGCGGAGGTGAAAAAAGAGCCAGGGTCTGTGGCAGATAAAAACACGAGTCTGAGGAAAAAAGCATCTGACGGTGAAGCACACGCAGACACTGAATCTAAACCTTTGGGAAAAACCAGGACTCGTAGCTCCGGTGGTGCAGACCCCGAACGTCTCCAGGCAAGAAAAGGGAAAACCCCTGCCGCAGTGGGCCGACCAAAGAGGCCCGCCTCCTTCCCAGCTCTGGTTCCTGCAAGAAAAAGAACTAAAAAGGGCCAAGTTCAGTATTTACCTCCCACCCCTTCAGCCGTGGACACTCCTAGCGAGGCTTCACAACGGCCAGCCATGAGAATGCAGCGTATGGGCAAAGAGGCAGCACCCAAGAGATTAACGGAGGCCAAGTCATCATCATCATCATCACCGCCATCAACAACTCAGCAGCAGCAGCAGCAACAACAAGTGAAGAAGGAGGAGCGGTTCTCTCTTCGAACACGGGAGAGAGTTGGTGGTCCCGTCACCAGGAGCTTACAGATGGCCAGCACAGCTCCTGCTGCTGAGCCGAAGACCGATGAACCACCAATTCAAGAGCCAAAAGACACTCAGGTGAGTTATCTGTTGGCTTACTGCAGTCACACTGATTATCATACTGATGTCGTGTTTGTTTGTCATGTTTTTGAAGCAATTCAAATAACTGACCAATCATTGTGCTGCTTCTGTTTGTTTGCTCCCCCCCAAAGGAGGTGGTGACGAAGTGAGCCATGTGACATTATTGAGCTCCCTCTGTTCACCTATCAGGTAGCACTCTGGAGTCATCGTGTAACCGAGGACGCCCTTTGTGACGTTTTGCTCAGTTGTTTTTGGGGTTTTTTCCTACTCGAAACATGTCAAGTCTGCTTATCTCAACTGCCTTGCTGGATTTAAGGAGGGAACTCTTTATCTTCCATCCATCTTATGAACTGAACTGAGCCTCGATTTCTAGCCAGCCTTGCAAAAACAACAACAACAAAAAAAAAAAACCACAAAAAAAGGAAACTGTAAATGACAGTGAGTTAATATATTCAATGTGTGTCCTTACTTGACCCAAAACAGTAAGATTAGGGCTCCGTTATTTTTGGAAAGCTGACATATTGCAAATGGCAATCATGTATCAGTTAGTGTTAGGGAAACTTGTTTATTATTATTTTTTCCCCCCTTTTAGGTCTTTTTAAAAATTTTTTTTATTTGTTTGTTTGTTTTATTTGGATGTCTCCAGAGTCTCTTAATGCATGAGCTGTATAGAATTAAAAACTAGATTAAACCCGTGCCTCTCCTTGTGGGCACCTACTTCAGTTTATACATGATTTGCAAAGTATGTACGTTCGAATTTCCTTTTTTTTTTTTTTTTGTAGTCTTTATATTGTAGAATATATCTTATTTGTTTGGGAAACAAAAATGAAAAAGGGCAGTACAGTTTACTGCAACAATTGGTCCTCAGGAACACTGTATATGCGTGTGGTAAGTATGTATATGGTTACGGTTGGATGACAGCTCTTCCTTAGGTTTAAATCTCATGCCAAGTGTCATGTTTTGTTTTTTTAACTTTTTCTTTTTTGTTCATCTGGTGTTAGCAGGTGATTCCTGTTGTAAAAATGTGATGGGACTGATGTCTCCTCTTTAAAAAATAAATAAATAATGAAAATAATTTTGATATCACGCATTAAGCCCAGTGTTCTTACAGCACTTTAAAACAAACTGCCAAAATTTCAAGCTGGATCAGAAAGCCTATTTATAAGAAACATGCGTGTCATGGAATGTATTCAGGTCTGCTGATAATTTGCCCCAATGGGCAGAAAATTATTCTTCCAATCTCAGATATTTACCTTTTTTTTTTTTTTTTTTTTTTAAAGCCTTTTTGCAAAGACATCTGCAAACTATTTGTTATCTTTAAGAAGTTTGATAATTCCCTAAATGCCAAAATGCATGATACACTTCTTTTTTTGTAAGCGAACGTATATAAACTCGCTTCATGTGTTCTTTCTCACGCGAAAGCCACAGAAGTGCAGCCGAAGTTTTTTTTTTTTTTTTTTTTTGAGGACTGTGCCATTTCTGTTTCAGTGAATTCATGTGTACTTCATGAAAACCTCATCAAGGCCCTGCAAGTGAAAACTTTTGTTTCTGCAGTGTTCGACCCACCTTTCCCACTCGCATCCAGTTATCCGACGGCAAACACGCAGGCAGTGCTTAAACGCTCGTAGCATGGGAAAGTAAATTGAACAATATGATTAAAAGCTAATTTATATTTCCATGAGAAATCTTCATGCTTTGCCTTTCAGTCTCATGAATTATGTATTTAAGGATGAACAAAGACAAAAATCCCAAATGACCTCATGTAAAACGTTGCTGTAATTGACATAATTAAAATACGTTTTTCAATTTGTGTAAAGCTTTATTTGTTCTTTTGCTTGTGGGACTCTTAGTTATACGCAGATTTTTGAGGTTTGGGCATAGAGAACTGGGAATTTTTTGTTGTTGTTATTGGCAGCACTGGGCTTGATTTAAAATATGTACTTGTGCATTATCATGGTATCGTACTGATATAAAAAATCAATTGGTGAATGTAGACAGAAAGGATTGATTAACTGGTCTGACTCCTTTTATATACTGAGACCTTTTTCTTTCTTTTTTTTCAAACATAATAGATGTCCCTGCCATTGGAGCTGTAATAAAGTCTTTCACATTACATTTACTGATTACCTTCTCCACTTAGAGTTTGGCAGGGACTTCACCCAATTATGAAAAATGAATTTTAGTTTTCATTGTATTTGACTTTGATAGAAGGTAAGAAATCTTGCATAAATCATGTGAAGTCGCCGCCTTTGCTTCACGGGTTGGCAGACTACGACTGGGACAGGGGACCCGGGGACCCCGTCAGCTGGTTCCTGCAAGATTTGTATCTATTTTGGGAGCAGTTTGCTAGTCAGGTGGCTGAGATGTGAGTCGTGCATTACCTTAAACTCTTGCCTCTGTGGTGTGGGTTAGAATAGAAATGGGAAGCAAATTGTGTAACAGATATATGAGTCAAAGCCCTATTGGACACAGTACGCATCAGATATGGCTGTTTTGTTTATGGACTTTGAAAATAATTAGTTTAGAACTTAATCCTATAAAATATAAAGTGTAGTGTAATTTAAGTCAGGTTTGACTGTCCTCCATCCAGGTGTGCATTAATGTATTCTGAATAGTCACTGATAAGTAACAGTCATAAATCCTTACAGGGCTCATGCACGGGCAGTGAAACAAAACTAGTGTGCACACGAACTATGATGAATAATTCAGTGTTGTGCATATTTGTGATATTTCTGTCACTCGCACACCGCTGCTTCTTATTTACGAATAGTGTCTGTTACATGGCAATAATTATCGCAATAAGTAAACACAAATATTTAATCAGCCAATCACAGGGCAGCAACTCAGTGCATTTAGGCACACAGATGTGGTCAAGACGACCTGCTGAAGTTCAAACTGAGCATGAGAACGGAGCTGAAGGTGATTTAAGTGGCTTTGAGTGTGCTGTGGTTGTTGGTGTCAGATGAGCTGGTGTGAGTATTTCAGAAACTGCTGGGATTTTTTCCTACACAACCATCTCTGGGGTTTACAGAGAGTGATCCAACAAAGAGGAGATGTCAAGTGAGCGGCGGTTTTTTGGGTGAAAATTGCTTGTTGATGTCAAAGGTTGAAGGAGAATGGCCAGACTGCTTCAAGCTGTGAAGATGACAGTGGTAACTCACATAACCACTTGTTACAGCCAATATGTGCAGAAAAACATCTCTGAAATCAAAGCTTCTCAGAATCTCTTGGGATGGATCTGTAGCTATGAATATCTTTCAAGGTCTCATCTGGCTTGTGTGCATCTGATGAGCTCATTTTTTGACAGACCTCATCCGTCTCATTTATGTAGCCCAGTACCTAAAAACCTAACGAACTATCAATGCCGGCCAACGGAGAGTGCGCTCCAAATCTTCACCAGAGCACTGTGGCGTGGACCAGATCCTCACAGAAGACATCCTGATGGATGAGATTATAAATTAAATGTAATCTGTTTGTTGGATTTGATCCACAGGCTGCATCCCTTTATTCAGAGGGATGTGGAGACGTGTTTATTTGCCCCAGTGCCATGATGGTATACTTTATGGCTGGATGTAGTTTATGTGAATGTGTGTATGTGTGTGTGGAGGGGTGGGCACTTGGAGGAGCGCCGCACCATACTCATGCTGTCAGGGTGAAATATCGCTGCACTCTCTCTTGATTGCTGTGTACGGTGCTTCAGCCCTATTCATAAAAATGCAATTCCATGCAGTACTGTGCCTGACTTGACAAAATAAACTACGACATTCCAGAGAGGCAGATTTAAGATGTAAAAGAGTGGAGCGATTACCCATCTCAACCTCTCAATTACACCATGCATACAATTCAGGACAAGCATGTAATTTCAAATAAATAAAGAAATGGCATCAGCATCAAATAAAATACAATATTTCAGTTCACATCGTGATAAATATTGTTGTCAGTGAAAACTACAATCTGGAGTTGTGAGGAGATGTTTTTGTGTGGAGACGCCGATGGAGAGCAACAGAGTCAAGTTATGAAAAGTTAGCCCTCTTCCAGCTGATCAAAAGACAGACTTTTTTTTTTTTTTGTAGCTATGAGATAAGCAAGTGTAATATTTGCTTAAATATACAAGTCTTTGTGCTCTGCAGTCTTAGCTGAGTGTCATGACATGCTACGATTCAGCTGTCAGTGCAGTGGTAGGAATGTTGTTATTGTTGCGCTGGGAAGAGTTTGAAATTTTGACCTAATGCTGGGAGAGTCGGAGATTCCCCCTGAGGGAGGCATAAACGTCTGTGCAAATATTTCAGCCTGGACCAGCGTGGCGGATGGATCGAACAACATGCTGACGTGAGCAAACCGCAGACCCACTAGCATGGCTGAAAATGTCAAAGAGATAAGAGCAAGTCTGAAAAGATGCAAACTTCCATTGTACGTACACACACACACACACACACACACACACACACACACACACAGAGGGCAATAACTTTGCCAAAGCGCTTCCTGTAAGGCAAACATTAATGCTAAAAATAAACATCTGTGGCTCAGAGCGTGGACAGATCGATATTCTGATCATTTCAATGTTCATGTAAACTGGTAATTATTTTCATTAATGATATCTTAAAGCTAATGAGTTTTAATAAACGAAATAGCTTTAAAGTAATACGATCAAGCTTCACTAATGCAAGATGTTTACTTCTTTATCTACCACAACATATAGTTGAACATTAAAAATCTGGATTAGACTGGATTAAAATAAAATAAACACTTATTTGTCCCCAGGAGAAAGAAAATTGCCAGTAACAGGATACATAGTGGAAGGGAATGACAGCTGCTCATACACAATGATTTACAGCCTCCTAAAAAACCTCACTATGCCTCTATTTCCTGTTCAAAGAGAATAGCATTAAAGCTGATGAAGGTGGAGAGGAGATGTATTCTGCAGGGCATTAGTCTCTCTGACTTGAAAGTGAAGGCGTACCTGGCGTATTCTCACTGTTTATGAAATGCCAGACTTCACTTTGACCTCAGCATTTTGCAGATTTTTAGTTGGGTTTGCACGCGGCCACATGCTGTTTGCAGCTACCTAACCCGTTTCCAACCTACAAACTTACTATCACTTGCTTACAGGCTTTCAGTGCAGGACATTTTCTTCTTCTTCTTCTACTTTTTTTTTACTTGCAGAAGCACCTGCTTAAACCGGCCCACTGCAGTCTACTGAGCTTCCTGTCATTTCCTTTCAAAACAGGAGAATGTGATGTGAGGATGTGAGTGCTGTGGTCAGGTCCCCGGTGAGCTCTCCTTGCAGAGCAATGGCGTGAGAGATGGCTCCATGACAATGCTGCTTCCTGGCAAAGTTGATTTTTTTTTCCTGTGCCTGGGAGGAAATTGACTGCTTAACACCGGTTTACAGGCTGCAGAGAGGTTAGACATTGCAAAAATGGCCTGAGTGCGATAATGTGCTGGAACCACTGTGCTGGTCTCGTCTGTGGTGGAGGTCTCCATGCCAACCGCTGCACACTGGGTACAATACAACTGTGCCTCCAAGGTCTGGGAGGGTATTTTAAGATCTCGTAACATATGCTCATTTTGTTCCTGTGGTGTTGTTAATATTTATTACGACACCTTCATTTAGCCCTTTGCTGCGGCGTGAAGATTTCAGACAGCCTCATTTTTCACTTCTCCACCAGAGCTGCTGCACTACACATCGAGGCAAGTGTAAGTTTACAGGAGTTACATTTTCGGTGGAGTAGGAGCTGATTTTTATTTTATACTCAGCAGTTTTCTCCAATTCCTTTTCAAGATGAAGCCTCTGGAAACTGTACCAGCCCTACTTTTCGCTTTTTATACAACCTCTCCACTTTCTCATCCTCCTTTTTTTTTCTTTCTTCTCCCTCAGCACCGGGGGAAGATGAAGCACTCGAGTTTGCTAGAATCTGTTTCCCAGCAGCGGCCCGAGCTTTAAGATGGATCGAGGGGATTTGCATGGGGCGGGGTGGAGAGTTAGTAAGACATGTGAGAGAGAACAGGAGAAATGTTACTGCTGAGGCGCAGCAAATGAGGGCTGTAGAGAAGAGAGGAGAGGAGGGGTAGGAGGAGTGAAAAGGGGGCACACTCACGCAGATCAGAAAACAACAGTCCTGTCCTATGCCCAGAGGACAGACGCTGCCATCTACTTAAGCTGAGAGTGAGAGGGGAAGAGGGAGGATTGACTTTTACCTGATGTAGAAGCTGCACTCACCCCTCGCCACCCCTCTCTTCTATCCAGCCTGTCTGGAGCCGCAGAGGACTGTCAGCCCGTACAGACGAAGCACAAGATCAGAGTGCTGGCAGAGCAAGTGTGCCTACAGCTCTGCGTTACCTGCTTTACCACCCTGCAATCGCTCTCTCGCCCCACATGCACACATTCACAGAACTTTCTCTCGCGCGCGAACACTTACATGCTGACAAGCAGGCTGGCAGGCAGGCAGGAACACACACACATACACTCCCCCCCTCCCATTATTATCTGTGCGGCGAGCAGTTCTGCTCATTTTGGTGCGAGCAGCGAGGGGCTGCATTTTGCTCCTCAGCAGCAGCAGCAGCAGCAACAACAACACAGGACGGGTCCAGAGAAGAGCAGTCACCACCAGAGATCAGTCAGCAGCTGCTCCAACTGAAGGCAAGCCCTTGTCTCTTGTTCTCCTCATTCATTTTCCTTCTTTTTCCCATCTGAATGTGACGCAGTGATGCTGACCTTCCCTTTCCCCATTCTCTCCCCCCACTCTCTTTCTCCTCAGCAGCGTGGGCCAGTGGGACAGCCATGGAGGACACCCTCACCTGCAGCCATGCCACTTTCTCCCAGGTGTTTGGACGCCAGGGACAGCTCATGCAAGCCAGTGAGTTTCACTCTCTCCATATTCCCCCCCCCCCAAAAAAATCTTTAATCACATGCATGCCTTACATCCACCCTCAGCAATTCCACACAATCGCATCCTGAGTCTTACTGCTGTTTTAATTCATCTGACCCTTGGAGGCGCATCAATGAGATTGCATTATCACGGCTTAAATCTTGCACAAAGCAGAGAGTTTTCAAAGAGATGACAGGAAAACAAAACTGGGTTATCTTTTCACACGTTACGGTGATGTTAAAGGAAAGAAGCAATCTTATATTTTTCCTTTTTTTTCATCCTTGACAAACTGTGTGACTGTCATTGTGGTGCTGCCCAAGTTTCTGAGCAGCAGGATTAACTTGTGCAGCACTTGTGTTATAAGGAGGTGGCTTCAAAAGCTTTTTGGACAGCATGCGGGATTAACCCGGGACTGTGGCTCAGCTGTGTTGGGAGTTACACTTTGCTAAAAGAGCGCTTTAGAGGTACTTGAACACAAAGAGAAACTGGAAACTGACAGCTTTCTTTACAGACCAGGTGTGCTGGCTAATATTTCTGTATGTTTTTAGTAATTTCTGCAGTCTTAAGTAGCAGATCTGAATGCATACTTTGCAGCACAGTGTTATTCACAGTATGATTGAAACTGAATTTGTCAGGGTGAGACACTATTTGAGGAGCTCTCATAGTTCAGACTGATAGCTAAATTATTAAAAAGGGAATCTATCAAGATTTTCAGGGGTGCAGACACACCGAACACAACCTTGGAGCGCTGCTTATAAAGCATGCTCAAGTGATATCTTATTATGTAACGAACATGGTCAGAATACATATTTCCCCCAAGAGGAAAAATAGAGCAGAGATCGACTTGTCTCCACAATCAAAGTGTCAGCTGCATCCTCCCATAACTGGCCTGGTATTTCTCCTCATAGAGTCATGCAGCGAGAACTTAGTCAACGCCTTTGATGCCTTCGCTCAGCCTTAAATGCATAGCGATTCTTCACACGGTGTTATGAAGGATAATGAGGAGAGCCCGGGTGGATTTCAAAACAGATGTGCCTTTATACTACGTATCGGGTTTGTCACATCAATTTTAAATGCCTTTGTTTCTCGTCATTACCACCTGCAGAGAGGGGCGTCTGATTAGAGTTTCAAAGCAAGTGTTATTAACACGAGCGCAGCTAAGACAGCACTTAGTGGAGCTAATAATGGAAACACATCAGTCATTTCCCTGTGCTGTAAAATTCATGCTTCTTGACACGTGTTACTTAGCAAGGCTGTGTTGCAGGAGTTCATCTGCTGGGATTTTTGAATCATGGAGTTATTTGGGAAGATAGATATGCAGATGTGGTGCAGTGAATTGTACTTGTCTTTACACGAGAGCACTCTTTTATAAATAATGCAATTTGTTTGAATGCATCCACGGGCTTGCGTTGATAAGAGCATATTACTGGTGAAGGGGTTGCAGGGTTTTGATTAAAATTTTGCTTCAGACGGGCAGGAGGCTGAAAGCATCTTCATTAAATGAGTGTCTTTAAGAGCTGCTGAGCTGCTGGTCGTCTCTCTGGTTTCAGGTTTTTATGGCAAGCAGAGAATGCACTGGATTAGTGTGCAAACAGTGTGCACAAAACGCCGGATAAGTCCAACATATAATGACAGCTACATGTGTATGCAGATGCAAATGTATGCAGAATACAAATGCTTCATAGCCCTGAAGCAGTAGATTATCTGGAGGGCATCTCAGTATAAAAGGATGTAAACAAGGAGAGGGTGTGTCAGTGCTTATCACATTGGATCATGGATGGCAGCAAGGCAAGGCAAGCCTTCACAATAAAATTCAGTATTTCTTTTCATCATCAGCATACACAGTGGAAAAATTGAATGATAAATAGCAGATTATATTGTGTTGTAGCACATGGCGGTGGATCTCAGCCTTTTTATCATGCAGCATGTAGAAAGTCAATTTATTAGCATGTAATCTGCCAAAGCCTTCGCATACACTGGCTGGCATGCAAAGATTTAAAAAGATTAAATGTTTTTGATGTACTTTTTTCTCAAATATTACTTCACTATTAACAATTTACTAGTGACTCGTGAATTACTAATCATTCAAGACCTCTCCATGAATAGTTACTTTTGTCTGCTTATTAACAAAGGTCCGCCACAGCAGGTAGCACCACCTGTTTGTTTTGGCAGATTATTATTTTTCTTATGCTCGATGCCCTTCCTGATGCAACCCCAAAGGGATTTGTGTCACCTCCCAGGATTTAACGGAGATCTGTGACTTGCTAGTTAAATGTGTAAACCACTTCACTATGAATATATAAAGAAAGACGAGAAATTCAGATTTGTAACACTCAGTTCAGTTCAGTTTCAGTTTTATTTGTCATATGCAAGTTAGCACAGGGTCAACATTGCAATGAAATGTGTTTGACGAGCAGCAGTCACTCAGCAGCATGATACAGTAGGAGAAAATATAATAAAATAAAAAAAAAATAATAAAAAAAATAGAAAAATAGTAAGGAGCAAAATATTAGAGAGACATAGTAAAAGAGAAAAGATGACTAAATATATATGTATCTATAAATATAAATATATGTACACTAGTGATTAAATGAAAATCTTGAAAAGAAATATGACGGGAGGGCAGATGGGATATTGCACAGGAATGAGCAGCAGAAAATTACAGTATTGCACTTTTAAATATAAATATCAATAACAATAAAGTGAAGTGACCAGTGCAGATTAAACAGAGTACTTGTGAAGCTGCAGGGTAGCTTCTGAGTGCTGTGTTGTGTGTGTTTAAGTGTTGTGGTTGAAGTGTCGTATGGCTTGGTGGTCTATCACTATCACACAATGTGGAAACACTGATTGATGGGATATTTCATCATTTGCAGGGATAATGTTAACTTTTTGAGCATCTTAAAACTTTGAATCATTAAGATTCGTAAGGCAGGTCAAGATTTGGCATTAGATACTTTCAGATAAGAGCTCATAAATTCTCTGACTCTGTAAACCTGAAAAGCCTGGAAACGCTCAGCAACCTTTCCATATAAAAATGCAGCTTCTCGGCGGCCACTGGCTGTAAAGGCTATAAAAAAGATATCAAAGTGCCTCCAGCCTGCAATTTCCACTGCCTGAAATGCCATTAATGCATGTGAAAGTCACAATGTGGATTTGAAAGAACAAGAAGACTTCACGTCTGCTGGGCAGAAAATAGAAGCCACCCGTGAGTGTGAAGCAGCTGTACGAAGGTTTAGCTGACGCAGCAGCGTCGTTGTATCATTCCACTGTGCAGGGTTGATGCACAAACATCAGAGAGGGAAATGCTACCTACATCCTCATCACGGAAATCAAATGCGGAAATCTGTAAAGCAAAATTATTTGGAAGCAAATTTTGTGGACAATTTTAATTAAAACTGTGGCGACGATCACCAAAGGTTTGCTCAGAGAGAAAAGATGAAGATGCCAATTAATAATTATGGGGTTGGAAACAATTAGAAGCACATTGCAGTGACATAGCAACACATTTCCCTGATAAATATCATGCAGTTTCATAAATATTACAAAAGATGGATGTAGTCACTTTGACGTCAGGCATTTTGAAGCTTCGGGTTTTGTGATGTCAGAGGTCACCTTATACACACGAAAGGGTGGAGCGCGAAGTTGTCAGCATTTATAACAAGCTTCCATAGGTTTTCCCTTTGCTGCAAGCAGAGACTTTTAACAGCTCTCACACATCCCTACTTGAACATCGCTAAAAATTTGTGGTTACATCTCAACATGTTACACAGGGTGTTCTCATCATCTACTATTTTTCTTTAATGAAGGCACAAATATTTGAAGAAAGGACGATCTTTAACATCTGCTATACAGGCTATATTTGCTTCTTTTCACCTCAAAAATCAGCTAATCTCTCATAGCGTGAGCCATATTCTCTTTCTAGTTGATGTTATTTTAATACTGTGACCTGAACAGACGCCACACACACCCAGAAATATCTTCTTTCTTCTTCTTTCTTTGTTTCCTGTCTCAGTTTCACTCAGCTCATTTTGTTTGACCATGAGAACTCTCACGAGTTTGGTATGATGTGTTTCCACTATCCAGTTCTACTTGATTGGGCTTCAATGAATGGGTTAATTGTCAGTGTGGGTATAATTACAGATTAGATTAGAGACTAATCTAACAGATATGCAAATCACAGTTCCAGGCTGTTGTCTTTTGTTGTAATGAGCTGGATTTGGTTAAATGCATAGTGATTTTTTTCATAGGAAAAAAAGATAAAATGACATCCAGTGAGAAAACACTTTTTGGATGACGAACAAGAGCTGTTAGTATACAAGTACAGCAGGATTGTAAAATTAGGTGTTTTATAATTTGCGTCATTATGAGATAAAAAGTCTCTCCTCCTCTGCAGATCAGCAGAAGTGTGAAGTGCAGACAACATGTAAAACTGCAGCAAGTCTGTCCTTTTGTTCCAACAGCAAATTTTCCACTTGTGCTTCTAGGTAGAGCGTTAACTTTTCCCTGAATAAATGACAAGTGAAGCCTCTGTTTCGCAGAGCTGCATGCATTATTCACTACATTCTTAACCTCTTTGTGTTGCCTCTTCACTCTCCTCCCCCCCCCCCCCCCCCCCATTTTTGCTTTTACAACATTGCTTCCAAAGTTGTGGACACGGTGGGGAATTAAAAAGATAACGCAGCAATTGGTGAATTGTTTAAACCCCATTTTTGCCTGAAAATGGCACATAAACCTTCGACATCGAAGCTCATTTGATTATTTTAGAAAAACTACTGGTGGATTCTGAATCGATCGAATTAGCAACAAGACATTTAAAAATGACAGGAGCAGGTTTACCACCGTGTTGCATCATTTCTTCTTGTAGTAACACTCGTCGTTAAATGCTTTTGCATCTGGGAACTGGAGTAATCAGTCGGCCTAGTTTGGAAAGTGAAACAGATTTTCATTCTAGGGTGATATAAGATTTTGGTAAATTAACAATTCGGAGCATCTCAGAAATTCAATTCTGGTCATGGGGATGTTACGTTTCAGTAGAAATATTTCATCACTCATCCAAGTGACTTTCTCAGTCTCCCCTTGGATGAGTGATGCAATGTTTTTCCCACTGAAATGTTACATCCCCATGACCAGAATCAACTCACTGGGATGTCCCTACCTGCATGACTGAACATGCATCAAGACTATTCAGGGCCACCTTTGTTGTATTTTTTAATATTCTATCTGAATATATATCTATCTGATACAGATATATCCAGATATTTTCAGTGGGTGATCAGAGGTGGACTGTTTTACTACACACCCATGGTATTACACACACACACACACACACACACACACACACACACACACACACACACACACACACACACACACACACACACACACAAATGTATATATGAGGTATATATATATAAATATATCTGCTTCTACTGACTGCTGGCTTGCTCTCACGAGCTCATTGGATTCCATCATGATACTGTGCAACTAGTCCGGTCGTGAAATTTTCCTCACTGCTAAATATTCCGCAGTCAGCTGTTAGTGATATTATAAAAAAGTGGAAGCGATTGGGAATAACACCCATTCAAACATAAAGTGGTAGGACACAGAGCAGGGTCAGCAGATGCTAAGATGCTCAGTGCCAGAGTTGCAAACTTTCTGTAGTCAGCCACTACAGGCCTCAAGAACAGTGCATAGAGAGATTCAGGGAAGGGGTTTCCAGTTTGACCAGTCTGGGTTTGGCGGTTTCTAGGAGGTCCGTACTTGCTTGACTGCATTTCACCAAATGTTTGGTGGAGGGCAATTATGGTGTGGGGTTGTTTTTCAGGAGTTGGCGTCAGCCGATTAGTTCCAGTGACAGGAACTCTTAATGTTTATGCTTCCGAGACATTTTGGACAATTTCATGATCCCAACTTTGTGGGAAAGGTTTTGGGATGGTATCTTCTTGTTCCAACATGACTGCGCACCAGTGCGCAAAGCAAGATCCATAAAGACATGGATGAGTGAGTTTGAGGTGGAAGAAGAGTCCTCACCCTCAACCCGACAGAGCCAGGCCTTCTCGTCCAACATCAGTGTCTGATCACAAATGTGCTCCTGGAAGAACATAAAAACATCATATATCAGATTCCTTTAGATTAGGAATGGGATGTCAATCAATTTCAACTACATGTGACAGCAGAAAATATTTTTGGCAATATCGTGTATGTGGTGCCAGCTTATATATTCTTGAGCATTACTGGGGCCTTCATAGATGTGCAAGTTATCCATACCATGCAAACCAATACACTGGATGGTTCTTTCCTCTTTAGCCTGGAGGATTGTGTCTTCCATACAGTACTGTTTTTCCACTTCACCTCAGTCCCAAAGAATGTAACAGGTTTTCTGGAACTTTTCTGCGTAATGCATTTGCAGATAAAGCAGTGAACTTTTAATAATTATGAAATGTGTTCCTGAGCTCATGCAGTGATTTCTGCTTTGCAATCTTGTTGATTTTTAATGAAGTGCTGCCTCAGGGATCGACGATCACGACTATTCAATATTTGTTGTTGGCCTTGCTTACCGAAGTTTCTCTGGATTTTCCAAATGTTTTAATAAAATTATGAACTGCAGAAGCTGAAATCTCCAAATTCATTGCAATTTTATATTTAGAAAAAGATCCTCTGAAAATGTCTTACTATTTGCAAACTATGTGTGAGTTTAGGCCACTTGGTGTTTTTTAAGCACTACACAACTTTTCCAGTCTTTTGCTGCCCTTCTTCCAACTTTTTTGTCAATATTTCCTGCAGGAAATGGGAACAAATTTTTCAAAAAACAATAAAACCTTTCATTTTCAACATTTTCAACATTTGTTATGTTCTCTTCACTTTTAAAAAAAAATTAAATATGAATAAATTACAGAGCAACTCAGCTTTTCTGGAAATAATTCTTGTCCTACTTTTTTCCTTCAAATTGCTTGTGGCAATGAAAAAGCCTCATGAGTGCTATTGCTACGTTTGCATAAATCCCCACAAGCTCAGGCTCTGCTCCTTGCCAGAATGTTGTGTCCTGACACAATGAAGTGGTTTCAGTCACCTTTCTGCTCCACTGGACCAAAGTGATGTGAGGACGGCCACAGTGCAAGGTTGTCTGCAGTGTCGTCCACAGAGTAGGTCCACAGATGTCAAGAGCTGAATATCTTCATCCTTCCTATTGTGGAGATTTATCCCCCTATCTTTGCTAAGAGAGGTCAGGGGACCTCCTCTAAACTCCAGATTTGCTCATCATTGACCATACATTACAAATAACTAACAGTAAATCCAATAAGATAAATACAAAAATTGCCTTATTTTTCATATTCCTGATAAATTAAACACCCTAAACAACACAAACAATGTAATCACTGCTGCTAAATTTGTGTGATACATCCTACACACTTGTTAATATACTCTTACTTACTCTATTGATCCTACTTAACTCCCTGGATATCCCCAGCAGCACTGAAAATCACTTCCTCAGAGTCATTACAAGCCTAATTTGGATCTGCCTACCTATTTTTATCCCTATATTGGATTTAAGTAGCTCAGCAGAGCCGAGACCAGTGGACGTGTCTTAATCTCTTGGTCAGTATATCTGCTATCACAGTGAGCCTCAGGCCAGAGCAGCTGGATCATTCCAGATCAGCCACTCTTGCTAATTCATTAAAGGTTAATTATTAGTTGATGGGATTCACTCATTTTTACAAACCAGGTTTGAAATATGTAGTCCAGTGTTGTGAACTGCACTGTTGTGCATAATTTAGCTGCATAATGCTCCTTAGGTCATTGGGAAAGCAGGAATCACATGCATCTGTATTTGCAGACTTGGCCTCAGGGTGATCAATAATCCAATGGCTGTTCACTTAATGCGGTGTGTGTTCAGACAATCAGTCTGTCTGGAATTAGAGAATATCAACATGTTTGAGTGGTGGGAATTTGCTCATTGGCTGGAGATGGTGTAATTAGTAGATGCTGAACTTTCCCGAGCCATATAGTCTTACTGTAATGCAACAACCAGCAACATTTTATATTCTTTTATTACTTTTTATTATCAGTTTATACTTGAGGCCCTCTGAGGTTGTACTGTATGTACTTGGCAGCAACACAGGATGCTAATGTTTAGCAGGTATGCTAATGCTGTGCGGCGTCCCCTGTTTGAACAGCATGCTGTAGACGTCTGTGAATTGAGGAGACCAGCTGCTGGACTTGGGAGAGAGGAAATGTTGGCCATTCTTGTCTGATATAGGATTCTCAACAGTCCCGGTCTTCTTTGTTATGCTTGTCTTTTCATGATGGGCCAAATGTTTTCGGTTGGTGTAAGGCCAATTCAGCTCCCAGACTCGCTGTTGGAATAGATGCAGTATGTGGCTTAGCATTGTCTTGCCAAAATATGCAAGGCCTTCCTTAAAAAAGATATCGTCTTGATGGGAACATATGTCGCTCTAAAATCTTCATACAACTTTCAGCACTGATGTTGCCTTTCCAGATGTGCAGGCTGCCAATTCCATAGAAACTAATGCACCCCCTACCATCAGCGATGAAGCTTTTTGATCTGAAGGCTGAAAACAAACTGGTTGCTTGCTCTCCTCTTTAGTCCACCGACCCGGGGTCCAGGTTTTTAAAAAAAATATTCAAACTTCAATTTGTCTGACTACATAACAGCTTTCCAGTTTGCCTCAGTTCATTTTAAATGGGTTTTGACCCATAGAAGAGAGTGGCATGATCATCTTCACATGTGGCTTCTTCTTTCCATGAAAGAGCTTTAACTTGTGTTTATGGATGTCACAGTGTTTACAGACAATGATTTCTGGAAGTGTTCTTGAGCCCATGCAGTTATTTCCATAACAGAATCATGCTTTTTTTTTTAATCCACTGCTCACTGAGGATCTAAAGATCACAGATTGATCCAATATTGTCCCTTGCACACTGAGATTTCATCATATTCTGGTGATATTATGACATTTTAATTTAATCTCAATTTTAAAGACCATTATTCTGAAATTGTTTGTTCATGCATGCACCTCTGCCTACATTTACTTCTAAAAAAGTCTAGTTAAGAGGCTCTTTTTATGCCCAATCATGTTACTGACCTGCTGCCAATGAACCTAATTAGGTGCAAAATGTTTCTCCAGCTGATTCTTTTTAGTATCACTTACTTTTGTTCCCTTCGTCCCAGCTTCTTTAAGATGTGTTGGTGCCACCAAAGTTAAAATGAGGTAATATCTTTGATGAAATAGTAAAATATCTCAGTTTAAACATTTCATATGTTTTCTCTTATGTGTCTTTGAAATTTGAAACTCATTACATTCTGTTGTTATTTACATTTTACACAGCAAACCAACTTCTTTGGAGTTCGGGTTGTGAGAGGCCAATGTATGAGCATGTAGCATTTTGAGGTTTTCAGTTATACTAAACCAATAAATCTAAGCTTAAGCCTTCACAGTGGGACTTGTTATGGTTGCCATATCCATCTTTATTTGAAGTCTGTATACTAAACATGTAACGACCAGTCACATGATTATGACAAACGTGGACAAATTTAAAATGTAATTTAATTGTCATGCGTCTACAAAACCTGTGTAAGGTTGATGGAAAAATGCAATAAACTCATCTCATTTTATTAATTTTTTTCACGACATCTGATGTGTATATACCCTACCGCGAATGTAGTGTAGTTTGGTAATACCAAGTCACCAGAGTTTATCACTGAAGGAACATGCAAATCATGCAAAATATATCAAAACTCTCAAATTCATGTTGTAATAATCCCTTTTTAAATGTTTAAAACTATAGTGAGCCACAAACTATGGTGTGGATTTGCATTTCAGGCCTGAAGAAACTGGTAAAAAAAATAATGGAGGGAAAAAGCTGCAAACAGGTAACATTTTTTTTTTGTCAATTACTGACTTCCAAAGTAAAAAAACATGTTATGTATAACTCAGGCTTTTATATGCCTTTCAGAAAGAAGGTAGTGCTTCACTTTCCAGAGCAAAACTAGTTCCAGCCTGGATGTTGCTTTGTTATTTCAGGTTGTAGCAAAACCGATTTATTCCTGCAATACCACAAACCCCTGTGTTTCCATGTCTCCCGGACAAAGTGCTTTGCTGTTTGTACAGTGTTTCATTTTGTAAGGATTTTAGTCATTTCTCACACTTTGAATTGATGCATCTCTTGCTCTCTTTTGCCTAATCTGCTCTGTCTCTCCCTGTTGCTCTCTTGCAAAAACACATGCACGCCCTCACAGGAAACACGGGGTTATTGCAAAATTTTAAGTGGATGCACATAAGCTGAATACTGTGCGCTCAGCGAGCACATCACTTGGATTTAATAGTCACTCATCTCCACCACTTTAAAGCGGCTAAATTTGTCACTGCTCGATCTCCTGTGTGCACACACTGAAGTGCCAGGAGAGTGTTTAAGATATGAACAACAGCAGATTTCACAGAGAAGCTAATCCTGCTCATTTTGGCATCTGTATGATTACTGTGTGCATCCTTTCTCTTCTTTTTTTAAACTGTTGTGGCTGCACATATCTGTCAAAATGGATTTTCAAGTTCCAAACAAGGTAAAAACACACAGTGAAGTTGCAAGTGGTGGACAGAAAAACAAAACAACAAAACACTCAGCACTGCTCGGATGAAAAATGATATTAATATATTTGTACACCTAGAGAGCATTTTCTGATTTGCCGTTTACGTCCCTCCCGTGGTTTCTGCATCATTGAGCTCTCTGCCTGAGTGCTGAATGTGCATATCTGCCTCAGCACAACCACTACATCTGGCCTCTTTTCCCCTCTCCTTCTTAGTTACACAAACGCTGAGCTGCTTCCCAAAGCATCAGTGTTCATCTCATAATCTTGTCATAATCCACCACAGAGAAGACAACGAAACAGAAAGAGAAGGAGACACAGTGGCACAGCAGCTACAGCACAATGTTCACATGGAAAACTTATAAGTATATGTAGTATGTATGTATTTCAAAAAGGAAAAAACTAAACAAAAAGGGGGGTGTAGATTAAGAAAAGTGCCACTTTGACAGATATAAAAACCCAGCTGGAAATGTTTCATAATTTATGATACAGCTCGGAAAGATAGTAATGTCACAAGGCAACAACAAAAGGGTGAGCACACTGTTCAGCAGCTTAATTTATGAAGCAAACTTACATACAAAACTAATGATGTGCGCAAATCAGTAAGATCAGCGGCATAGGATGTGCATGAGTGGAAATGTGTGTGAGAAACCTAAGAAATGCAAATTTGACGCATGACATAAGCAATTATGATGAGCCCTGATAAATCCCCCAAGGGACCTACAATTACTGCCGTGGTCTATTTTGGCATCTAATGATACGAAGTACTAAACTAAGTATAAATTTAGAGGTGATCGTGCTTTTGCTGTAGCTGCTCCAAAGTTGTGGAATGATCTGTCCTTGCATGTTAGGCAGGGCTCATCTCTTTCTGAGTTTAAAACTCTTCTTAAAACATATTTATTCGCTGAAGCCTTTGGCACTCTTTAAGGGGTTGACTCAATATTTTTTAACATGTTTTATTTTATTTTATTTGGCTTATGCTTATCTTATTTTATAATAAATGCTTTGCTTATGCTATTTGTATATGTACAGCACTTTGTGAACCCTGGTTTCATGTTAAAGTGCTTTATAAATAAAGCTGGTATGGTATGGTAAGTAAATACAGGGTCATTGTTACCGTTACCAGTACTGATACTTTTAACCTATAACGGCAGCTTATGTAGGAGAGACCAGCGTGTCATGATTCATGACATCACCACCATCAATTTGCAATTTGTGCTTTTTACTTAAGAATAACGATTTAACACAATAAAAACACACCTTTCAGTTTTTCATGTATTTTGAAACTTGGTATTTTGGATAACTTTAGTGTAGATGTGGCTGTCTCTAAAGCACTTTGGGTCAGCTTCTGTTGTTTAAATGTGTTATAGGCTAAAAATAAAATAGACGTGACAATTAACACAAAAATGTTAAGGTATTTTTCATAGTGTACATTTCCTAAAATAAAATAAAATAAAATAAATAAGTGGGTTATATACTGAACTTAGATGCTAGAAACCAGGCATTGATCCTATTATTGATACCATGATTACCAGCATTTGTATCAATATTATCAATATATGGAGCGATCCACCCACCTCTACATGCAACCTTTTCTTCTGTATACTGTGTATTTGTGAGTTCAGGCAGGGGTCGTCTCAGCAAATACTAACCTTTTCCATTTAGGCTTCCCACTCCTCGGCACTCACAGCACCGTCGGCCAAAAGAAGAATCTGGTGTACTCTGAGTCTGTATAAATATGCATCACTAGTTAGTGCAGGCGCTCCTGTGGTGATGAAATATAGCCGATTCTCCCGGGTTCCTCTCTTTAACATGCAGGGCACGCCATTAAAGGATGGAGTGACACTGCATACTGCATGTATATCTGTGCTAAAGACAGTTTTCACTGGATTCGCTCCCTGCATGTGATCAGAAATTTAAAACATGCAACATCTGGAAGCTTTTCTCTACTAAAAAGAGGCTTTAGTTTCTGTCGTCACCGCTGAGAAAAAGTAGCACTTTTTGGTAACTTTCAGAGGGTTCAGTGATGTTTTGACACTGTAAACACTAATGAGAAGAACCATTGGAGCCTACGCCTTGTTAATCCGATATTCTCCTGAGCTGAGACGCTCCACTGTACATGTGATTTGCCACCAATTTAGGAAGGAGCAGCATTTTCAATGCCAACAGTTTCTTAAGATGTCTACAAAGTGTGGCTCAAAGAAAGGAGTCGGGTTCACTTTTCCAGAGCTCGCGATAAGCAGCTCTCATTGTGAAACACCATTACACTGTGGGACAGAGTTTACATGACGGCTGTGAAATGAAGAGTGTGTGTACGTTTGTCGAATAGCGCGTCTCCGTGTCCGCCACCACAGTGATATCAGGCTCAGTGCCTGCTTTCTACACATGCCCCTGGATAATATGTCTTAATGTCTGTGAGAGTCACACATGTGGCCTGTGCTACATTAGCCGGCCACGTAAGACACGTAATCTTCTTATAAAGGTCCTGGGTGATTTCTGCATGAGTCTGCAGAGCTGTCCGTTCTAACTTGTATCTTTCTCAGATTGAAGCAGAGAAGTGAAGGTAAATCATTCAAAAAACACTGGTAAAAATTTAAAAAATTATGTGTGATCATGTAAACATTTGTGGTATCACAGTGCATCTGTGATTCCTCACCCACTGTGACATCCAGTGGGGAAAATAACACCACTCCACAGGCTTCACCTTTGACCTTTGTTAGCCACCAAAAATCAATCCCGTGACTTTTATAGCCATTTCAGATGTGAACGTTAGGCTGTCAATAGGCTAATTACTTATTTGATTAGTAGTTGCAGCTTTGGCGTTCAATTCTTGATAGCACGTTTTCTTAATTCTGAGATATTTATTCATATGCAAAGGGAGAAACAATCTTTAGTCACCCTTCTTATTTAGCTGGAATAATAGGAATTAGGCACAGTGTTCTTTGGAATGCCTTTTGGATGATCCCGCTCTTCTTCAGTTAAGTTGAAGTCAGGGCTCTGGTGAGGCCGATTCATGACTGATAGTATTCAATTTTGTGTTTTTATGTCCAGGTATGCTTTTACTGCATTGGCAGTGAATTTGGGATATTGTCATGATGAAAAATGAAGCTCTTGCCAATCAGACACTTTCCAGATGGTATTAAAACTGATGGTACCTTTCTGCATTCATAGGTCCATCAATTTTTAAAAATCTGCAACACTACTGGCTGACAACTCACTGTTGTACCTCCTGTGTTCATGCTATGAAAAAACTATTTGAAAAAAACTACTATCATCACTCCATAAGACCCGTTGCCACAGACTTTCAGTTGAGTTCTTGTGTAATGGGGCGTACCTCAGCCCTGTTTTCCTTCGTTAAGAATGGCTTCTTGACAGCCGCCCTTAAACTGAGATCATGTCTGATGAAGCTTCAGTGAACGCTAGCTGGATCCACTGCCAGATGCAACTCTCAGATCCTTCATCAGGTCTTCCCTGGATTTTTTCCCCATTTCTTTCAGATACTGTTCATGTGCTGCAGATAGTTTTTCAGCTTTGCCACATCTTCTTTTGTGCTCTTGTTCTGTTTCACCAAAATGTTTAACGACACATTGCACACATTGGAAAGATATGCCAAGTATTAACTCTTTGGAATCACCTTTTTGGTGCAAAATTACAATTAAAATTAAAATTATACGTAGACACAATACTGGTTCATACCTTGAGTTAGGTGCCTTTTTTATGCTTGAATGATTCATAGGTCAGTGTCAAGTGGCTAAACAAACAAAAAAATTATTCAGAAAACAGTCAGGTACAAATACTGCACTGAAAATGAGTGAAAAAGTAGCCAATGTCCAAAGAAAAACTCTGAAAGACCTTCAGAAAGGATGGAGAACTGTTCCTTAAGACCACTTTAGAAACCTACAAGAGTGTCTGGGTCTTTGAAAGGAAAATATAAAGAAATGAGGGGTGACTCAAGACGTTTACACAGTACTAGTATGTCTAGAAAACTAAAACTGCACATGTAAACCAAAGACAATGAACACTGCAGTGATATCTTAAAACAGGACTTGCAAATGCAAAAATGCAACCTAACGTGACCTTTATAGCACAGTCTCTTAAGATCAGTTTGTATAAACCACTTACTTTGTCCCTCTTCTTGCTACCAAACATATGGACAGAGGCAAGATCAGAGATGCTGAACACATATTAGAAATCAGAGGCTTCCTCTTAGTTATGGATCAGCAATGATGTCAAATGGTTTCTGCACCACAATTCTGATGTCATTTCGGTCAAAGCTGTCCTCCACAGACGTGCACTTGAAGAGACATGCTCAGCATCATTAAACAGCGCTCAGCTCTCTCCTCTCCAAGCTCACGAGTAGCAGCCATGTGAATATGCAGAACGTACACGTTTTTTGATGTGAGAGGGAAGTGAAAAAGCCCACGAGATGTGCTGGCAACAGTTTTCCCCGCACAGGAATGTCTAACTTGGTAAAAATGTTGAGCTTATGTGCCTTTGAACTCTCCGAGTTGTTTACGTGCGCTGAAACGCGTTAATGAATGATAGCAGTATTACCTGCAGTCTACAGTCAGAGTGGCTCATCTCCTAATAGAAACCTGTTTTGAAATTGAATTTTGAGCATCAAAGTGGCTGATACCGATAATGGATTCAGAACTGTCACCCCCATGTAAGAGCAAATTCCGAGTTCAGATATTTAATCCCCATCTGTCGTACTTCAAGTTGGTGAGTTGTGTGTGCTACCTGCCATTGTGCAGTGCCACAAAAATATGTGGCTCTGACCCACTTTCATCTGCCCTGCGAGACGGGTTCAGACACTTTCTCACAAACAGTCCTAATTGGAGGCAGCCTTGTCACTGGTGCTGCCTGTAGCTCCGGCTTTTCGAAAGTACTCCTGCGTGCAGCTTTGGATTTTGAAATGTCATGTTTGAGCTCTCACAGGTCTGCTCTAACAAGCAATGTTTACCCCGACTGTAAAAAGACGAGAGGATCCCGATTTCCCCTCCATATCTCAGCCGATGCAAGAGTTTCTTCTCTTCTGTCTGCCAGTTGCATCTTCAAAGTTTCTCCTTAAGCTTGTTTTCTTGCTTGGAAACTTTCTACTGAAAGCAGCAGTTTCAAAGTGACTCACCTTGCTTTCCCGGGTCCATTTTGTGCGGTGTCTTTCTAGCTCCTGCCGCATTGTGTTGTGATACTCGCAGCACAGCTGGGGAACTTTTTCAGCTACCAAAACATTACTGACGAGGTTCACACTGAGACCTGTCTTGCAAAGAGGGAAAAGTTTCTCCAACAACAATCACAATGCAGATGCAGTGATTTATTGGTTTAAAGTGTGCTTTTGTTGTTCTCTGCAGCTGCTGTGCCTCCGCTGCTGCTGCTGCTGCTGTGACTGTCTCTTATGCCATTTTTCTCCACCTACACAGCTGAAAACGACATGTGCTTGGGTGATTTTGGGTATGAAGTTTCCAGCCGATGTACAACTAGAAGAGGCACAGTGCAGTGAAGTAGGTGCACTGATAAAATAAATCAAAACACAGAACCACCTGGAGTGCACTGCGCAACAACAAAGTGTATTATATAAGAGAAGCGCTTTAATTTATACACTATTTATACAAGATTTCACTCTCTTTCTCTGCTGCTTTTGCCTTATTAAGGATGCCGAAACCAATTAATCTTTAACCCCCAACTTGAGAACACACATAAGTTCATAGCTACTTGTTCTCTTCACCATAACAGAGACCGTTTAGCAGATTTTAGTGAGCACCGTTCGTTATCTGTAAATTAATTACCTGTGTGTGACCCTCGCGTGTGTGAGTTCCCAAGTGGAAGAATTTGAATGAGAGCCACGATCCTCCGAGTGGTTTCATGAGGTGTTGAAGAGGTGGCCTGAGGCAGATTATCAAAGGGCCATCTGAGGCTTTTATGTTCATCCGACGGCTTGACACTCCCGCTGAGGTTTGTTTTACTAAAGTCTTTGACTCAAAGGAAGAAAAGAGAAACCCACATTGCTCAGTGCTGGTCTGTTGTACTCCTCACTAGGTGGCACACTGATCAAAGTTATGCAAAAGTCAGCAGAGGGCCTTTTACCCGTTTTTTTCCACAGCATTGCGAGCTTTCTGTATAATTAAACTAAGCACCATATTTTTTATTATACATCAGTGGTGAGATTAGAGATAACCTTTTTTTCTAATACGTGCTTAATGCATAGTCTAATATGTGCAGATTAAAGGCAAGAAAATGGCTTTAATGAATCATTTGACATTTGAGGCTTTTTAGTTTGGGATTTGTATCGCCGGGATAACTTCATGACCTTGTTTGAGCGTCTCATGAGTGTTTTTAAACACTTCACTTTTACAAGAAGAATAAGGAAAAAAGAAAATGCTCACAGGTCACTGTCAGTGAGACAGCTGAGGCAGGTTTTCGTCCTACTTTTTGCAGCATGCATCAAAGCCGCCAGGTGGTGGCAATGTTGCTGTGGGCAAAAAGAAATCCCTCCTGCAGTTTCGGCTTCCACACTAGAGCCTCGTCCTCAAATGTAGAAGCAGTTATCACAGTGGCATTCAGATTTCTTAAAGAGTTGGAGAGGTTTTTATTTTTTCTTTACCTCACCTGACTATTCCTGAGTGCACAGCTGCTTCGGAAGATACTCTGGCAAATGATCGGGACTGAAGCCTTTACAATATCCCAAGTTTTCAGACGTGTTTGATCTGTTAGCCAGTTGCTGGTCTTTTCAGATATGCAAATCGGGCATTGCATTATAATGTAAAGGGTTTAAGATTTCTGTGAGAAGCCATCTGAACTAATCTTCCCAGTTTAGCCCAGCATGACATCCCTGTATCTCCAGTTTTTGATTTATTTTCAGGTTTGGGTCTTCATTTCTCTTGTAAGGAAACTCTCGAGGCCAGTTTACTCTGCATGATTCTCAGCCTTTAAATTGTATTGAGTCTTATGTGGTTTTGGAGCCAGCTTTGGAAGTCTGAGAAAATTACCTTAATGCTGACATTTTTATGCCTTAATTAAAGAGCAGACAGCAGAGACAGGACAGTAAATGAGAGGAGAACGACGTGGGGATTGAATGACACACACACCAAAAAAAAAAAGGTTGGAATCAGGACTCATATTATGGTTCCCGGTCTGAAATGTCATTTTTGCTCTTGCTTCTGCTTACACTATTTTGATATTGCTGGATTTTTTCCTCAGTCTGTTTTGCTAAAAAATGCTCTTTTCTGACAGCATTATTGCAATAAGATTATTGTATAAATTCATCGAAACAACTGAGGACATCTTTCCCATCTAAACATGAACCACGTCCTGGTTCAAGGACTGGTGCTTCCTGCACGGACCCTTCACCTCAACCAAACACCTTCAGTATAACTTGAAATGAGGCAGCTCTCACAGATTTTAATGCTACATTAAGACATTGCTGCATTGTTTCATTGACCTAATACCTTTAGCCACATACTCTGCTTTAACATGTATGGAGAATAGGATTCAGCCTCTTATTTCTCATAAGCTGCTGTAGGCGGTCTTAAGAGGTGATTACAGTATTCACTTCCTTGCAGTGTTTGGCATTTTGTACTCTGATGGTCATTTGATTTATGTGTGCCTGTCTTGGAGTTAATGAGTATGCCCTGCTAAGAATAAACTGAAGGAGATCTGTAAACAGACTCTGGAAGCAGCTGAATGCTTAATTTGACCAACAAAACTACTCTAAGTTATAAAAATACCAGTTTCTAGTTTCCAGGGGAGGATTTGTGCTTCTTAGTGCAGTGTGGGGAATCTACAGGGAACGCTGGAAACCTTTCTACCCTCGAGGCTTCATTGTGAAGATGTTTTCCTTCAGGCTGCCCTTGAGATCTTTACTGTCTTACCTGTACCAGTTTTCATTTGTTTAATGATCGGAATAGCAGAGAGGAAAATTAAGAACCTATTTGAGTGAGGATGTGTTTATTTCATTAGCAGCACCATTAGCAGTTTGCAGATTTGTACATGATTGAATTATGGGAGCATTGGGAATTAACACTTGCATCTCTGCACACATCTCTAAGCTTAATATTTACAGGTTGTGATGTGTGTTTCCTTTATTTAGAGAAAGCTGATGTAACGAGTCATTTATGACTAAATGCTTGCAAAACTAATTGCAGTACATTCCCATCAGCCTCAGCTGTCCTTTGTCCATTAAATACTTATCCAATTAGGGTCATAGGGCCTCTGGAGCCTACAGTATCCCTGCTAACAGTGGACAAAGGGCTGGGCACACTCTGGAGAGGTTGTTGAGGTCCATCACACGGCTCACACAGAAACAGGCAGACACTCACGCTCACATGTACACCTGCAGCCCTTTTTAGGATTCATCAATTAATAGTACCGCTCTCTCTCCACCACAACAATCTGGTACAATGCCCACATTACTGTTGACAACTTTCCATCTCATTTTCCACTTATTTTCCAATCTCGATACTCCTTCTCTTGGGGCGGCAACTCTTCTCTCAGCCAAGAGACAGACATCTACTGCAAATCGTACACTCAAATCCTCATCCTGGCTGTGTACACACTCAGCTTAAATACACATCGGTGCACCTTGAAGGTCACGTTGGTGAAATGAACAGAATCATTTTATCTTGAAAAAGGCAGAGAAACCAGAGTTTTCAAACACAGACAACTTTATAACGAGTAATCTCCCTTTTTGAAAACGGGAGCCAGCATCACAGTCAGCCTCTAGTGTCTGTACTGCCTTCAGGAACGCTGCCTGGGTAGTGGGCACGTCTTCAGACTTTGCTTCTTCCACCAACAACCTGATGGTCAGGTTCATTAGCTTCTCAAACTGCCTGACAATTCACCGCCTGAGATTATACAAACTCTGAGCCTACAGTGTTCTTCCCTGGCTGTGCAACGACTAAACCAAGTACTGTTTTCCCATCTTGAGTCAAAGCTTGCTATGAATACCTTGAGGCGAATTTAAAGTTCCTCTCCAAAGCCTCCTCAAACTCCAAGAGCTGAAGCGAGTTAAAGACCTCATGGGCACGAAACTCAGTCACATCTCCTGTGCCTCTTTACCCCATGAAGAGGACAGGCCGTTGATTTCTCCCTGCCAGCCCACCCCACTCCGAGCTCTGGAAGCTTGCTTCAGCCATGGATTTTTTGTTTTTTTTAGCCATCCATGAGTCAAAATTTCAGGTTATTATTTTAGAATTTTGAGTTAGGTATCTTAAATATTTGACTTCCTAATACAAACGTCCAAGGAAATAACTTAAAAATTGGGAAAATAATTATGATTTACTAAGTTACTAAATTTTGAAAAAATAACTCAAGATTTTAACTTATGTATGCCAATTTGTTTTTGTTTTGTTTTTTCATCCGTGGAAGCTTCAATAGGCTACTGAGCAGTCTTCTCCAGGTGTCTTGTTTCTCCTGAGAGATGTGGTGTTCCTGAGCCTTCTCCTGTTGCTCGCTCCCTGTGGATTCCAAGTCAAGACCTGATTTCATTAGTATACTTCCCGAGATCGTGGCTACTAAAACTCCACTTTCTTCTCAGGATCATTGTGGCTATTTGTTTCTGCTTTGTTCTTGTTCCTCTTTGGTGATCTTCTCTAGCTGCTGGATATGCAGGATCTTGTGCAGGCGGCTGTTGATGAATGTATCCATCTTTCAGAATCATAGAGGGGTATAGATTTCACATTGGTGACTGTAGCCCAGGACCTAAAGCAGCTAATAATCAGCACTTTGGTGTTTTGATTCCTGGCTGCTACATTTGCATGTCAAAGTATACTTTTGCAAGATACTGAACCCCAAGTTGCTCTTTAATGCCTTCATCTGAATGTGTTAGATAGAAAGCACTTTGAGTGCTCTGAGTGCTCTAGTAGAGTAGAACAGTGCTGTATAACAATCAGTCCATTTACCAAATATCCTCAGCTCCAAAAATTTTTCAGGATCAGGGAAACCGTTTGCTATTTGCCTGTTCTGCCCATCAGAAGTTAACTGGTGTCCATGATTCTCCCTAAACAGGTAAAAAGGATATGCTCCAGCTGTGATGGGGCTACAGCCTTCCTGTTGTTGATGTTGATGCCAAAGGTGGAGCCTTGTTGTGCATCTACTTTTTAACAATTTTAACTGTGAAAAAGTAAACAAATCAAAGAACTGCCACTCCTTCTCTTGTTATTAGATCATACACTATATTAATTTTATTAGATGTTTATGCTATTAGTGTCAAACACTAAAGGCCTTTCATCGTGAGACTTATTAGCAATACAAATACTATTCAGATCTTCTTTTTTCCACATATATATGTTTGTTCATCAACCACCAGATATGATGCATTTGAACTACAGTAAAACAGGATACAGCATATCAACAATAGACAAGGCAATATTTTTTTCTGGAGCTTATTAAATTTACTCTTTATCTTCATCCAGGTCTGATTACATTAGATGCAGCTCACTATCTAAACGAGCCAAACGTGACTGCTGCGCTGCAGGAACTGTGGAGATGAGAGTGAGATGCAGAAATGAGGGACTTGACGTGGACAGGGAAGAGACAGCTGGCATTCTGCCTGATCCAGCAGTTTTTCCTCATTCTTTAGGGTTTCAGTTCTGTGGGAATGTAACAACAACAACAACAACCAATAATAATAATAATAATAATAGTACTAAAACCAATGATAATAAAATACAGAACCCATGTGATTTCCCTGGTGACGCTCCATAGCAAATCTACCATTTTCACAAATTTGCCCAAAATGACAGACACTTGCCCTAAAACTGAAAATAAACTAGTGTAAATTAATTCTCTGCCCAGCATAAAAAATTTGAGATCACTAACTCTGGATTACATGCTTTTTATTGACATTGAAGCATTAAATGTAATATATGGTTCCTTGATTCAAAGGTTTCAAATTGGGCTTTCGCCTCATCAGCGATATCAAAGGTTTGCCAGTGTTTCTCTGTGTTGATTCAATGTTAGTGGTTCATTGGTGTGTCAAAGGCTTGCCCAAAAAGCAAATAATGTCAGCACGTGGACCAATGAGCACAGGCCTACAATCTGCAGTGACTGCGCGAGTCAAATTACAAATTTTTTTTTTCTGCATAGGGCCAAGTAGGTTTGGCTTGTTTTTTTTCACAAAGTCATCATTTTAAAACTGTATTTAAAAACATTTAAAAAAAAAATAGCATTTTGTATTTATTATGGTTATCCTTGTCTATTATCAAAATTTGCTTAATGATCTAGAGGGAAAATACTTTTTCACATCACTGTCAATAGAAATGTTTGCCAGTCGACAAAACAAAAGATTATTTCTTCATAAATATTTCAAATCAAGGTGCTAATCAATGTCAAGCCCCAAAAAAGCTGTTTTGAGGAAGAATGACGTCCTACTAGCTGAAAAAAAGAGCAAAGGCAGAAAAACATCATGACATCAAAGAACTGAAGTGTGTGAAGGTAAAAAGATTTCCTGTAAAATATTAAATATGATGCTCTTGTTTGAATTCATGTGTATCTAGTGACGAATTACTTTCAAACACAAAGGTTTGGATGTTAAAATGTGTTACATGTTAAAAGGATTAAATGTCCCGCACAGTTCTCAACCCACTCAAGTTAATACTCAGACTTTGGAATTAAAATGATATGGTTAATTTTACATTTAGCCTAAATGAACATCTGGTGTGTTGGTCTAGTGCAGTTATAATATAGATAAGCAGGTATCTGTAAAGGAGAGATGATGTGACAGTTTACATGGTGCATTTAGTACCTATTACCCACATTAAGAGGCTGATCTCAGATGGTATCCAGCTGCTGGCTGTGAGCACAGCTGCAGTTGCTCCTCCTGCAGTGATGAGAGAAACTGTGGATGAATGAATAAAATGTACCTGTTGGTGATGTGCAGGTGTAAATTTCAGTGAGGATGCATGGGACATGTGTCCCTTCCAAAACTCCTTATGTGAGCAAAAACAGGTGACACGCGGACATTCAAGCAGGTCAGTTTCCTCAAACAAAACACACAAAAGTAGTCTTAGCCCTCTCGCTCCGACACTTGGAACCAATGAAACACGACAGAGGATAGAAAAGTAATTTGTGCCTGTATATCCGTGTTTACTCGGGGATGATGTTAAATGATTCGTAATCAATCCAGAATGCCTGAGAGTCTCGCTGCATCATATTTCAATTCATGTTTTTCTGCTGCCCTGTGGATGATTTTTGTGATTTCCTGTACATAAATGAAGCTCTGGGAAGTGTTTACTTTTAAGAGAACAGTATTGTAAGTACAGTAAGTGCAAAGTGCAGACTTTTGTTATTTGGCCTGTTAAAACATTAATATACCTGACATTTTTTATTTATGTGGATATAGTACATGATTTAATTGTTTAGTACATTTGTTTAAATATTTAGGAATGAATATCACGTGGATAAACTTTATTTTGTTCCCAATTTTAGTACTTATTCAGGAACATGTAAATGTATTTAAATTGGTATAACCTGTTAGTGTAATGTACATAACAAAGTCATAATAGAATAATGTGATTTTTATAATCCCCATGTATTGTTCCCTATATGCCTCTGTGTCATCAATACAAACAATGGCAGTAAGAAAAATAGCTTTAACACCACGTTTAAACAGCTCTGCACAGCATCATTATCACTTTGACCTTTAAGGTGAGGTCTAAGGTCAAATTTGACACATTTTAAATCTTTATACAGTACTGTCTAAGACTATTTGTCAATTTTCAACCAGTAGTCATGAAGCTGACCTTGAAGACCTTGGTGGATCTTAAACTAAGTAACAAGACACCCCTACAAAGCTTGATCAGCATTCATTCAAACTTTTTGAGCTGTCGTGTGAGAACGCGAATGACACTCATACATGCATGCAAACGCTGCAAAAAAATAAAAAAATAAAATAAAAAAAAGGTCTGTGGCCGAGGTTAAAATTCACCAGAATGCTACAAATGAATGCAAGAAATCAAAATGTGTTGAGGGAGGACCCTCAGACCTCCTATATCATGTGTGGACAGTTTGGTCCTTGGATGCTTCTCTCAGTGATGTGTCACCAACATACAGTAGATTCAATAGCTTAGCCAGCTTAATCCTGAAGGTATACGCTAACACTGCATAATGTCAGCATTAAATTAATAAAGAAGAAACATGTTACAGCCACGATCGTCACATCTAAAATCACTCCAGCTTTGCACTCAGTCACAGATGCAGCGTGTCCTGGCAGGGGTCAGTGAGAAAATTAACAAACCAGGTCCTGTTGTTTCTTTCAAAGTGCAATGGGATAGACTTGCAAGACAGCGCAGAGGTTGTCCTCCAAATTTTTTTTGCAAGACTGCACTAACTTTTCACAAATAAATGCTGTTCTCATCGAGCTACACAACCACCTGATTTGGAGAGACACTGTATCCTTATCTTTGTCTTTGGAGTTTTCCTTTGGGGAAAACGTGTCCAGTTTCTCTGGGGTATTATATTGCACAGTCAGCGGGGAAACTGGATAGTAATGCAGTACAGTGAGGCAAGAAAATTACAGGCTAGATACAGACAGGGGTTCAGTTATTTGTATGCAAAGCAAACTTTTGTGCACTATAATTGATCTGTCCGAATTAACAATTAACTTCACAGTAATATGTTTTTTAAAATTTGCTAGCTCTCATCCTGACTGCGGGAGATACTGCCATTCCCTGGGTCTGTGTTCAATGCAGGCTTTTGTCCCTCAGCAAGATTGTGTTGTGTATTTATCTGGCATTGGTGTAATTGAATTGCAGCTGAGCGCGCTCACTTGGGATTGACTTGGATTCCTACAGACTTCCTTTCATCTGATTTGGGCCTTTTGGGATCGAAATGTGACATTTTTTGGAGCTTCCTCAAATTGTCTTGGCAGAGGCTGCCTGACTGGTAACCAGTGGTCTCCAAAGCAAGCAGAAGCAAAAGGGTTGTTTTCATATTTTTTCATCACTGTTCCTGGTGGGACAGCTGACTGAACTCATTTGAATACATTTTCCTGTAGATATCTGCATTATAGAAACTCTCTTTTCATATTTTGTGATGTCCCCACTCTTTTTCCCCAGAGTGGGGACATCATTTTATGACTGTTTCTTTTTTTTTTTTTTCATATGCATATTATATTCTCCTTTCACAAAGACTGTAGCGGCTGACAAAACACCAACATGCCTCATTAGAGTTCATTGTTGATGTTGTTTTTGCTCTCGTGGGTGGCTACAAAGATTGTAATGAGCTGTCCACATCTCACAGTCACCAGCAGCGCTGGGCCACCTGCATGTGAGAGTGTGCGTCACAAAATATACAATATCCTTCTGATTTAAATGATTGTATCTGAATATTTTTCAATCAGAAATAAATAACCCAATCATGCAAATGCACTGAGTTTTCCAAAGTGTTTCATAAAGTTTTTAACCATAAAATACACCAGAGAAGAAATGAAAGACTGTTTCACACATGATTTTTCTGTTTTTTTTTTTTAAATAGTGCCTTCACTTATTTACATATCATTGCAGACAAACAAGCAAAATGCTGATGTGGACCTGCGTGATATAGCTCATTACCTCTGTGGGCCCCTATCACTGGTGGAGTTGGAGAAAGGCATGTGTGATCAATCTTTGCACTCGATTTTTCTCACCCTATAGGCAAAATGTTAATCTTATGACATTTATTAAATGACAGCATATCATCTGCATGTGGAAACAGAAGACATTTAAGAAAATAGAAATTAAAAAATAAAAATAAACCAAAAAATATAAAAAATGAGAAGAAACAGGGAAAAAATTGGGATTAATAAAATAAACAGCAATTAATACTTGGGAAAATAATAGAATTTTGCCTAATATTTTTGATATTACAACCTTTAAGTTAGGACACTGTGTAAAATGTAATTAAAACAGATCCATAATGGAAACCAGAAAACATATCAAATGTTTAAACTAAGATATTTTCTATTTCATGGGAAAAAAAATTGGAATTTGATGGCAGCAACACTTCCCAGCAAAAGGCTGGAAAAGTAACTGATGCTAAAAAGTAAATAATTACAGGATCTGGAAAAGGCATTCGATTGGGTCCCCCACGAGCTGATTTGGCGATCACTACGAACTCATGGTGCCCCGGAAGCTTATGTGAAATGGACTCCGATGTTCAGCGGGAACATCACCAGTCTTCCCGTTGGCATCCACCAGGGCTCGGGACCTCTTGCCCCTGCTGTTCACCCTCTGTATGGACACCGCGATGGCTGATCTGCAATCACCACATCCATGGAGCCTCCTGTATGCAGATGATGTGTGCCTATCAGAAACAGAAAACTGCCTAACCCTGCAAACCCAAACACAAGCGTGGAAAGACCGGCTCTCCGAAAGCGGCATGCACCTGAACATCAAGAAGACTGAGTACCTTGAATGCGGCCCCCAGACCGACAGTACCATCACTATCAACGGCAAGCCGCTGACTAAAGTTGCCCAATTCAAGTACCTCGGGTCCCTTGTCACCTCGGACTGCGAAACTACCAGACGCCAGACGCCGTGTCAACACAGCATGGATGAAGTGGCGTCAGGTCAGTGGAGTCTTATGCGACAAGAGAATGCCAATCTATCTTAAGTCGATTGTGCGCCCAGTGGCACTCTACGGGTCAGAGTGCTGGCCAGCGAAGACCAAACACGAACAAGCCCTTCACACCACGGAGATGAAGATGCTGAGGTGGCCTCTGGGTCTCACACGGCTTGACCGATGTTGTCTGTAGCGATAAGAACTCCATTGCAAAGACAGCCCAGCGATTACATCTGGGTGGAAACAGGCCACGAGGAAGACCAAAAAAGCGCTGGATGGACCGAATCAAAGATGATATGAAGGCTGCGAATGTTACACCAGAAGATGCCCTGGATAGGAAGAAGTGGAGGAAGGCATGCAAAATAGTGGACCCTGCATCGCGGGATATAAACCGCTAGGAAGAAGGAGGTCTGGAAAACTTGGACCCTGTGTCCTCCAGACTAGAGAGGACACAGCTTGTTATTAGCTCTCAGATCAAAAGACTGCATGTCTCCTGATGATAAGGGGTATGTTAATGAATAAAATTGCCAAAACTGCACCCTACACATCTGGAAAGGAACTGTCAATACTGAAAGGAAAATACAGGTTTCAGAGAAACACATGCTGCCATCCAGGTCTCTTTTTGGGAAATGTCAGTTTTGGCCGGCAGTTATAGGTTACTTCCAATAATATGATGCGAGACTGGAATAAAATATATCCATGGACTGGCACTTTACTAAAGAAGGCACATGTTACTATCTAAATTAAAACCCTTCTTAACCATACTCCCCTAACCTGGCACACTGGTCTGCTCCAGGAGCTCTTAAGCAGGTAATTGAGCTGCTTTCATTCTTTTGCTCCACATCCTGCAAGAGGCTTAGGTTACTGACAAATAATTAAATGTAAGCAGCTCTAACTTTAGCTCTTTTCTGACACAGGTAGGATGGCCAGTCCCCTTGTCTCTTCACCTTTACAAGCTGTCAATTTAATCCTACATTAAATAAACCTAATAAAGAATTCATAAGAACTAATGTGTGTTTTCTTTATTATACTTTTTTTTTTTTTTAATTCCCAATCAATTAATTACTAACAATGCAAATGAGGTGATAGAACCCCTGGTCTCCATTACAGGAAAGGTCTTGCATATTTCAGCAACATTGTGTTGTTGAAATAACACACAGTCTAGATGCTGAACTGGTCTGCCTGCACTCCAGTCCCTTAACCACCTGAAAACATTTGGCCTATTGTGAAATGAAGAATAATGGGACAACATTACTCTCCCCAAAGTCCAACAGCTGCTCTCCTCAGTTCACAGATGTTAACAGACTGTTGTTAAGAGAAGATGAGATGCTACAGACTGGTAAACATGGCCCTGTTCCATTTTCCTCCTGTATTGTACATTTTCTCCATTTAAACATTTGACGTGTTTTCTATGATCTGGTGTGAATTTCAAATGGTTTTATGAGATTTGCAAATCATCTCATTTTATTTTTATTTAGATTTGACAGAGCATCCCAACATTTCTTTTAATTTACCTACAAAATAAGTGGAAAAGTGCTAAACAAGGACAAAAATGTGTTCTTTGAGCCCAGACTGTTAATAGAAATGGACATTTCTCAATAAAATCAGATTTTTTTTTTCATCATTAAGATTCCTCTTCAGACATCTTTTTTTGCATTATTTAAATAGTCACAAACGCTCGGCTTCGCCTGGCCATGCTGAATACTTACACTTGCTATTGAATCCAATCAGCAATGTGAAAACAGGGCTTGGCATTGACTCGCTTACATATTCTTGGCAGAGGACTGGGGTGCGCTCTTGTGTATATGCTGCTGCCTTGTCTGGTTTGCTTCAATAAGAATATTAAAGGTGAAAGTGTTAGAGACTTTCAGAGGTACATCTCAGAGCTGAAACACTGTCAGAAGCATTGATCAAGGGTGTCAGCAGCCTGGAGATGAGATTCAGCCGTTTGTAATTTCACAAGGGAGAGGCAATAAGTTATTACAAATGGCTGAACAAATCTCAAATTCAATATTTCTTGGTGGGGTTTTGTGTTAATATATTTCTGTTTCTTTATGCCTTTGGCCAAAACCTGTGGCATTTCAAATAAATGTGGTATGTTGACGTATTCAGTCTCATCAAAGTAACGTAGAAAACCACCTGTCTTCTCCATCATCTATCACAGTGTGCGCTAGAATGTGCTGAATAAAAATTGAAAGTGGAGTAGAGAGGGCAAGCGGGTGTGTTCGTATCCCATTTTGACAGCGTGTCATTTTCAGCAGCAACATGCCATTACCCAGCGTGTTTGGCCATCTTTGGGGCAGAGAGGTACACCTGGTAAATGTTGAATGTGAAATTAGAATCCAGTCATCAACCTCTGCCATAAACATTTTATTTCTCCCCTGCACCCACACATCCCGCTCTCATTTGATGTACGCCGCGTCGCCTGCAGGGTTGCTGTGTGCTCGTAAACATGCCTCTCTTTGCTATGCTTCCACGGTTCAAGAGAAGGCTGCAAGGTGTGGCTATAAATCTTTGATAGTTCTGTTGAAAAGTCGACCTTGACTGTCATCAGTCGCTCTGTCAGTCTTGCCCAGATTGACCTCTTAGCCTGCTCAGTGGTGTGTGGATGAGAGAGAAAGCGATGCTCGACTCGGAGTCCCGATGGTTTCACATTTCTACGCAGTGTGTAAAAACTCATTAGTTGATTATTCTGTTGGTTCACTGACAGAAAATTACAATTAGACCTGAAAGTAGTGATTATTTTGATTATCATGCAATCAAGTGATTAATTGTCTTGTTGATAAAATGTCATAAAATGTAAATCAGAATTTCTGGCAGCTTTTTTGTTTGTCAGTCAAAGTCTGTCAAATACCAGAACTGAACCGGTTCACTGAAGAACGGTGAGAAGCATAAGAAAAAACAGGAAGAAAATGATGTAGTCTTTGACCATGTAGTAGGTAATCAAGAAATAGAGCTAAATGATGATTTTAGTTAATCAAAGTTTACCATTTTCCTTTTTCCTGATATTCATAAATTTAATGTACAAGATTAAGTTGATCAGACAGATTAACAGTCATATTCCTCTAAGCACTGCCCAGCCCATATAGGGTTTTTCATTACCAATATTTGTGATTTAAAAATATGTTGGACAATTTTTTTTTTTCAGACACATGAAGGATAAACAGGTTAACATTTGTTTTGTGCTTTTATTTATGAGTCAGTACTTATTGATATAATATAACAGTACATGTTAAAAATGATCTCATTTATCACAAAAAATATTTTTTGTATACAGCTGCTTGTTCTGTTGAGATCAGCTGGTTGTTGTTTGTCCTGTTTCAAACACTTGCTGCCAACAGGAAATTTGCAGGGTCCCTCTGGTGGACAAACAATGCAACATCAACACTCAGAACATGGTTTAAGGGTGTTTCTTTCAAGGTTGGCTGTCTGACAGAAATTAGTTGGACCCAAAATAACTCGGAAAAATGAGGAATAAACTGAAAACAGCTTTACAAAATGCAACAAACACAGAGAAGGCAAGGCCGAGGAACTTACTTGGCACTGTGGAAGAAACAGAAGCACAGCATAAAGGACAACACAACAAAGATCAGAAGCAAAACTGACCATAGCGCACACGAGATCGGAGAATGTCAAAATAAAACAGGAACCAAACAAACAGAACACATAAAAAAAAAAAAAAAACGCAGACTTAACACAAAGACAAGACTAGACAGGACAAGACATAAAAAGACTCCATCATCATCATCATCTGAAGAGCATAGAAATGGCTACAATTTTAAATAAAATTCTTGGTTTGATCAACGAGTATGAGTCTGTAAAATATAAACAACAGATACATAAATAACTGCTTAATAACAGTCTGAGGAGGAAGTCTTGTACAGCAATGGTTCCCATTAGTGTTCATCTGAAAAAGTAATCTATCACTCAGCTGGCCTTAAATTTACACGGCCGTCTCAGTGAAACGTCAGTGTTCATCATACTTTTCTTTATTACCACCCACAGGGTCTGACCAAAGAGCTCTGTGAAGCAACCACTGTATTGCCATTGTTTCTAATTGACAAAACCCTGGTGAATGGATTATGTAATGGGCTCTATGTGAGTCTCTGTCTTGGTTATGGATTTAGCCTAATGATGCCCCTTTACTCCAAAAGAGGGATTATTCTGAAGAGAACAGTAGAGCCATGGCCGTATAGATGAAGGAAGTGTCTCAGATCACACACGTCTGATCCAGAAAATCCCACTAGAGAGAGAGAGCATGCAAACAAGCTTGTCGAGACACTCAGGAGATTCTTGACCTACATGAGAGGAGTAGAAAAAACGTTTGTAATGTTTTCATGTGGTATGAATTTTCAACATTTGTTTTAAACTTCTTTTGCAGCCGTCCAGTCTCTGAACAGCCTGAATGACCAGATTGCTCAGTTCATGGTCACTCGACCTTGTAGCCTGACTGATGAGGATGAGGCCTTCATGCCGGGAGAGAGGGATACCTTGAGGAAGTCTATGACTCTGATGAGACACTTGCTCATGGATGCTCAGGTACAACCTCCTTCTTCTCTTAAAGTCAAACACATCCTTAGTGGACACCTGTCCGATCAAAGTTATCAAAAGAAACTACAATTATTCTTCAGTGCTGTGGAAAGATAACACTGCTGGGACAGATAACCGGTTACAGGTAACAATGAGTCACTTTTCTTTTCACAAACCAAAACCGTCTCATGCGGACGTTTACCTGCTCAGTGTGGTGAGGTTCAGCAGGATTTCAGGTTCCACAGGGCAGACAGATGAATGGCTGAATGAATAAAGTTTTTATTATTGTCATACCCATAGATACACTTTGCAAGGTACAATCTCTGAGGAATGTGTCCAGCATACTGCTAACTCTATGCTATGAAGATTTAGGGGGGTTTTGATGGTAAAAGGAGGTACAGCCTGGTATTAGCAAGGAGTACCATATCAAAGTGGCCGGGGTCAGAATATTAATATCCATAAAACATTGGCAATAGAATTTCCCTCATAATAACAGAAAACTAAGGATCAAAATTAAGCACCCTTTCCAGTTTTTTATTATGTGTTTACCAGAACGATTTCAGGGTGTTGCTGAGCTGTTTTTCAGAAATTAACATTCTTAAAATATCATAGTTTGTGGAAGAAAATTAAATATTTTTTCTGTATCTATACAAAACCGCTCTCATACTCTAAACTACTCCTGTATAATCCTTACCTTTTCAAACATCTGACCTCAAAAACAAAGTTTCAAGGAAACTGTCAACAGGACATTCTTGTCATGTCGAGTGCTGTGTGGCAGCCAAGATGAAGGACCCAAACGTAGGACTCAGAAACTGAAAGTTACACTTAAAGTGCTGGGAAAAACTCTTTATAGGAAATAGACTTTCACAAAAACAAAACAAAACCTCAATCACAAAACTCGAAACTAAACTGGGCACTGGAACCTAGAGCCTAAGAAACTCGAGCAAAGAAACAAACCAGGACTGGGAGCTAGAATATTCTCAGGAACACGAGAGGAGAAAACACATTACGGAGAGGGTGTACGACACGACAACAAGCAGGGGAAGACTGAGAACTATAATACACAGGCAGGAATATGAGCAGACGGGGAACAGGTCGAAACACAGCTGGGACAAATCAGACATAATGAGACGAGGGCAGGCAAAACTAGATACACTGACGTTGGATAAGGACTATCAAAATAAAACAGGAAACAAACAGACTGAAACTCAGACTCAGGATATACAAGCATAACACAACAACTGGGGAGACCTGGGGAACATAGTTGGGGAACAAGGGTGAGTAGACATGAAACGTGGGATACAGGAAAAGAATAGAGTGGACATAGGAACAGAGACTAAACACAGGCTAAGGTAACTACTAAGGGAGGAAAGACTACAATCACTAGGAACTACACAAAACCAAAACTATGAACAACAATAGTCAAATAATATAATTACAGAGTCAGAAACACCAATACTTGGTCACGTGACAATTCTTTCAGCTTCTTGTAGAAGTTTTGTTATTTTTTTAAATCTGGGCAGAGAATTATAGTATTAACCTTTACAAATTTTATAGCAACCAATAAATAAATTAACGTTTCCTCAACTGAGGATTTATCATTAGTTTTATATATAGAAAGTAAACATTCATGACCTCTCTGTTTAAAACAAAAATATTTCAAAGATTTCACTTTAGTTTGCAGGTTTAGATTAATAAAAATTTTCCTCTCACCCTTTCATACCTGCATACGTTCTCGTCAAAAAGAAACGCGTCTCTGTTTCTGACATGTTAGTGTGAAATCCGTTCAGGGTGACTGCAGAGCCTTTTCATCCTCGCCCTTGCCCTTAGCACAACCAGGCCAACGCTGTGAAAACTTTGCCAACCTCAGCAATGCTGTGAACAATGTACAGTCGAACCAGGGAGTGTTTTTTTCTTCTTAATCCTCTTTTTTGGCTTCTTCTTCTTTAGAGTTGCACTAAGTCTTTAGGCTAAAGCGAAATATGCGATGTGGCATAATTTCCTTTTAAAAGTTTCATCCTCTCTCTGCTCTGCTTCAGAGATAATTCATCCATACAATGCTGCTTCCATTCAGCCTTTTATTTATATACCTTTTACATTCTGATAAATCTTGACACGGTGATGGATTTGTGTTATCTATTAGTGCCACTGCAGGATGGATAAGGAGTCCCCCTGCCATTCTCCTGGAGATATTTTCTCAGACATAGTGTCATTGATTAAATGGAAGGTAATTCAGTAAAAGGCCATTGCTTTCGCCTCAGCTCGGTGGTATGCAAGCTGGAGTGAAAGATTGTTAGCCTGCAGTCTGTTCTTTTTTTAAACTCAGGAATATATGACTGGGAGGTGATGGATGAGTAGGAAACTCACCTGTGGATGGAGTACCGATTATCTCTCCAAGAAGTTGTACTTGGAAAAAAAAAGTTTGCCGGTAGTTCAATGTTAAGTGGGGCACTCAGACACCAGTCATCATGACAGATTTCTCTGCCTTTTGGCCTTGTTAGTCAGACGCTACACCCACAGCCTTTACATGTTCCCTGTTTTTTTTTGTTTTTCTTCAGTGGAGTGTCAAATGGAGGCCTCTGTCAGCTGGAGGCCTGTTACTCTGAACCGTCAAGAGGACAAAAAAATATCACCAGGGGATGCTGGCAGTTGCTACGGCAGTATGTTTGTTTATTTAAAGGTTGGAGCTCAAGCCATGCCTCGAAATAGATATTATATACTCACTATGTTTTGTTTCAAAATATTCTGTCAAATGACAATTCTACTCCACAATGCAAGACCCCTAAAAAGTATCGAGGAGATGCTGACAGCTGAAAAAATGTGACTGCTGGGTGACACAGCTCCAGAAAAATCTGGAATAAAGAGCAAAAAATGAAGAAACAAACCAAAAAGATGACACAGACAACTCAAATCTTAGGAAAAACACATTGTTGCATTGTTGTCTGTTTGTGGTAAAATATAGTGTTACAGTACACTAGGCAGCATTAATAGATTTATGCGTCTCTGTTGAGGCTTGTGAAATATCTGGATTTGAAGCTGATGAAGCTCAACAACTGAGAGACATGCAGCCATTCATTCTCACTTTTGAACCTTTGGCTAATTTAGAACCACCAGTTAATCTAAACAAGCATGTCTTTGGACTGTGTGAGGAAGCCAGAGTGTCAGGAGAGAACATGCAAAACTCAACACAAGTGCAGCTGTAGCTAATTAAAGATAAAGGCTACCAAATCCAAACTTTTTGTGCATTAGTCTTGAGCCACCTCCCATTTCTTTATATTTAACTAGGAAAATACGTGCAGCAATACTTACAAACATCCATAGAAATACAGCATATAAAGCACAATTCTAACAAACTTGAAAAATCAGTATAATATATAGTAATAGTTCTCCAGCCTACTTGAAGGCTCTTCTTTGGATGTTGGCCGCCTTTTCTTTTGTTCTCTGTCAAGACAATCCCAAGATGTCAGATCTTTGCTGGATTATCAGTTTCTCGAGGACATGACTTTCATATGCTTTTCATCAGCTGTAGGTTTTTTCTTAGGCCTGCTACTCCTTCTCTCCTTCCCTTGTCTTATTTCCTCAAGATTTTTTTCAGGACACAATGCACAACATGCTAAATATATGCCAATATTTCAGGTAATAGCTGTTGCAAAAATGCTGTTTTATACCTGTGAAAACATGTTATCTTTGGCTTTATTCATGGATCCAACGCTGGAGTGCCTTGAGTGATTCAGAGGTCACTGTTAATGTGGCTTAACAAACAGTTAAGCCCAAAGTTGTTTGTAGTTTCACCCACTAAAAAGTAATGAAACTACTTGTATTACTATGCAAATATAAATCCAGTTGAGCTACAAGCAGTCTACTGCAAAATGCAGTTAACCCTTGTCTTGTCTAATTCTCTGCAGTTCTCCCAAACTTCTTCCTTCAACCACTGGATCTGATAATGAATTCAGGCTATCCAGCCCCAGTTTCTGTATTTAATGTACTTGATCCGAGCAGCAGGACTGAGTTTGGAGTCTGTCTGTTATCACTCGGGTTACAATTTATGTACAAAATAATATTGGCCAAATTATGCATCACATTTCTTTGTTCTCTGAGCCTCAGAGGTCAGAGTCAAGTGTGATCTCATCCCATGTAGAAAAGCTCTGCTCATCAAGAGGAGTTTGCATTCATGGAGCACAGTCTTTCCACTTTCAGACTGAATATGAAATTAGTCCAGCCTATCTCTTTTAACGTCTGGTCTCATGTGTTTTAAGTGCCTGCTGCTGAGTTCAGGCAGGCCCGCGTGCTCTGATGTCCAGTATTTAGTGCTGCCAGTGCTCTGCAGAGACTTTACTGTTGAACTGGAAGAATAAAGGACTCTCCAAGGCTTACTGTCAGTCACAAAACCTTGACGTTTTCTGTTTTATGCAGATCTTTTGCGCATGTTTTCTGACACCAAATGGTTTTGTTTGTCTGGGAAAGTTGGGCTGAAAACATCGTCTGGTAAATTCAACATTAAGATTTCAAGTCAACGGCCACTAAAAGGCAGAAAATTAATTTAGAGGGGATTTGAATAGTTTCTCTTTGAATGCTGTCCCGGAATTGATTGCCTCATTTGTCATTTGCACAGATGAATTATTTATGTTCTCGTTGCTGTGCTGGGGTGACTAATCAAATGCATTTCAATGGGTGTGGAAGCTGCGAATTGATGTCGTGGAACATTGCACTGCACTAGGTGCTTTGGTAGAGTCAGCAGGGCAACAATAGTGGCCTGATGATGACGTGGCAGAAGAGACAGTGCCCATCATAATTAACAAACGAATGTACAGAAACAACACTCTGTTCATTTAAAGTCCTCTCTTCACCCTCGGACAGCGAATCCGTTCAGAGGAAGTACACAAACAGAACAATTCCTCACAACGTTTGTAACTCTGCACAAACAGTGCAGGGTAGCACAAATTCTCAAATGTTTTATGAAACTTAAAGGTCAACGCTGGGAGATTTTTTCAGGACTATTTTTGCATCACCTTGCAATAACTTTTGCATTTCCTCTGAACCATATGAACAGTTGAGAGAAACGCTTGGCATTACAGAGAGGAGAGATGATGTGATACTTTACACGGTGCATTTATTGCTCATTTCTCATTTTAAAAGGCTGAGCTGTCACAATATCTAGCCACTGGCTGTGATCAAAGCTGCAGCTGCTCTTTCTGGCAGTGCTGGCTGAAGGATAGTGCTTGAAGTTCGGCAGCGTGCTAAACCATGTAAATTTATTGCATACATGTGTCATAGCCAGGATTGTGACAACCAACATGGATCCACGGCCACAGCCACAATCAAACAGACAGCTGTGTCATCCTGGAGTTTCAGTCAAAGTCAGAGCTACTGACAACCTCAGCAGCGGTCAGAGCGCTGCCAGGGTGAACTGCTGCTATGGTACAGACTTGAGGATGAGCAGTTCAACTGAGGGTGTGCACTCTGGCTGCAGAGAGCAGCGAACCAGCTCAGCTTTGCTTTATGCATCAGTGTGAACTCAGAAATGACTTTGAAAAAAACCCACTGTGTGTTTGTACAGATTTTTAAGGCCTTTGAGAGCATAGCTTATAGGTCCGTTTTGGCCAGGATGGTATTTCAGACCAGAGAACTGTAAGTTCCATTATTGTTATGGAACTTACAGCATGCAAAACAAATTGTGCCATAAATTCCAGGCAGTCATACACCTCTTTAAAAATACTCATAATTAAAAAAAAAAACTCACACCAATTTATATCACTAGAATTGCCTTCATTTCTGTCTACTTAATCATCTCAGAGTTGTTAAAGTTTTATCCAGACTAGCTGGACATTCTGGTCCAGGATAAAACATCTCAACAACTACTGCATTTTAAACCAGAGCATCCGTGATGCAGTAGCTTATCTGGCTCACACTCTGTCACAGTTACAGCACAGTATCATTAAAATCTGACCAATATTTTATCAGGAATATTTTTGTGAGTTGTCGATAAACAGACAAACAGAAACACCACCACAGTATATATTTATAAGCTCTTAGACTTGATGAGCTTAAAATTTATAGTTGCCTGTTTCAGCCATTAAACAGGGGTGGCTGTAGCTCAGGAGCTAGAGGGTTTGAGACGGTGCTGGATATGTGGCACCAGAATGGACAAGATTAGAAATGAGTCTATCACAAAGAGAACTCAGGTTGGGCAATTTGGAGACAAAGTTAAAAAGGCATGGCTGAAATGGTTTGGACATGTGCAGGGGACAGATAAACGATGTATTTAACAAAAGATGTTGACAATGAAGCTGCCAGGCAGGACAAGAAGAGGAAAACAACAGAGGAGATTCATGGATGTCGTGACAGAGGACATGCAGTGGGTTGGTTGGACACAAGAGGATGCTGGCGATGGGATGAGATGGAGGCAGATGATTTGCTGTGGTGGCTCCTAAAGGGAGAAGCTGGAAGAAAAAGAAGAATTGACATAACATTCATGTCTCTAGTATGTCGGAAAAAAACAGAAAACCCATGTACAGTAAAAGCATGCAATTCAATTCAATTCAATTTTATTTATACAGCGGCAAATCACAACAACAGTCGCCTCGAGGAGATTTATATTATAAAGTAGACCTACAATAATACATACAGAGAAAAACCCAACAATTATATGACCCCTTATGAGCAAGCACTTTGGCAAAAGTGGGAAGGAAAAACTTACTTTTAACAGGAAGAAACCTCCAGCAGAACCAGGCTCAGGAAGGGGCGGCCATCTGCTGCGACCGGATGGGGTGAGAGAAGGAAGACAGGATAAAGACATGCTGTGGAAGAGATCAATAACAAGTATGATTCAGTGCAGAGAGGTCTATTAACACATAGCGAGTGAGAAAGGTGACTGAAGAAGAAATGCTCAATGCATCATGGGAACAAAGTGCACAGAGAAGCCCCAATAGGCAGGTGGATTCAAACCCAGGACCTGCTTGCTGTGAGGCAACAGTGCAACTCACTGGACCACTGTGCAGCCTAACTCCATCCATCCATCCAACAACTACTTTGTGTTTAGATGTTTTAGACTATGATGTTTATATTTCTAATTTTAATTTATAGAAACTAGGGATGGGTATCGTTTAGGTTTTATCCGATACCGGTGCCAAATCGGTACTTTTGAAACGGTGCTGGTGCTTAAAGAATGGAGAACACAAAATTGGTCCAAAAACCTCTCATGTTCAGCTGGTTTTTTGTAAAAAGATAACAATGTTAGCCTTTTCTGCAGCTGTGGGGCATATATGGTATCACTCTTGGCTGGAAGCAGTGCTTATACAATGGAAAAAACACAAACTTTGTCCAAAAACCTCTCATGTTCAGCTGTTTCACTCTTTTTCTTTGGTCATTTTAGCCTTTTTGGCCAGGGTGAAGGGAGCATCTGCCATCAAACAAGAAGACAGCTGCATGTAGCTATGATGATGTTTGCTAGTTCACCTTACATGCATTAATGTAATAACGTGGTTAGCCTACTCAACGTAAATTGCACCCGAACAACATTAAGCTACTCACGCAGAGAAGAACGGCTGCTGCTGCCGTCATCATCTCTACTACACTGGCAGGGCTAGGAGCCAGGACTCTCCTCTTCGTGTTTTTGGGGGATGTTGCTAACTCCGGGTCCGATAACAGGCAACCCACCCGCAGTTGACGTGCTCGGTGTGAGGTCTCGCAGCAAGCTATCAAATACGGCGCATTTCTCGGCTTTTTAAAAAAACGCTATGCGTCGCCAGGTGTTTCATCGGATTTGAGGTGTTACCTCCTTTGACAGTATCACAGTATCAGCTTAAAGCACTTGTTGCAGGCTGCTGAGTTTGCATATTTTGCTGTGAAGTACAGCCAGACTTTTGACCGCTTCGCCTTGGGCATTTTAATCTGTAGCTCTGCTCTAAAAGAATGTACGTACCTGACCCCCTATACCTCGGAAACGTAAATTTAGAGTTCACATCAGGAAAACTCAGCCCGAAATAAGCAATGTGCGCTGCTTTCGGTTGGTTACTACCGTTTATGTCAGAACCGGTGCCATCATGGCACCGGACACCGGTACCCATCCCTAATAGAAACCTTTTTATACTCAGCAATGCAATATATGTTATTCAGCCCGGTTTATCTTTCCCACTTCTAATTCTCCTGGTCTCAGAGAAGCATAATATTTTCACAGTGATGGTGGTTTCAAAAGAAAGCCTAGCAACATGTTTGGAGAAATGTAACTGAAGCTATGAGCCAGAAATCACAGCTGATTGCAGCAAAGCAGTTTTTCTTACTCATATGGGTGTTTGAGCTTTTTTTAAAATTCATTATTGACTTGAGAAGGATTAAAGATGTAATATGGGCCCAAACCCAGTAAGTAAAATAGATCACAAGTTTAGATTTATTATCCAGGAGCTGAGGCTTGGCTCAGCTGCCGTTGAGAAAATTGACCAGTTCTGATCTGCTAACTAATAAGCGAATAAAATATTGACATACACGGGATATAAGAAGGGGACCAATAAAAAGAGAGAGTCCAGTGACTGCAGCAAAAGTGTAGCCCCATACTGAAACGAATCTGTGGTTTATGTTGTTTCTATTCAGCCATTTTGACTCCTACTGGCTGCAGTAGGGTTATCAAGATCTCGTTTGTGTTTGGACACAAAGACACTGTTATTACCTGAACGTGTCGGAGGAAACGACAGCTTTCATCTCTTTCTTTGTGGAGAGATTTCTTGGGCAAGACACTTCACCCGTTGCCTACTGGTGGTGGTCAGAGGATCTGGTGGCGCCAGTGTCCAGCAGCCTCGCCTCTGTCAGTGCGCCCCAGGGTGGCTGTGGCTACAATGTAGCTTGCCATCACCAGTGTTTGAATGGGTGGATGACTGGATGTGTAAAGCGCTTTGGGGTCCTTAGGGACTAGTAAAAGCGCTACACAAATACAGGCCATTCACCTTTACATCTATTTCAGTGTTTGGTCTTGTGTGCTGGTGTGGGCTAGACTTCAAAGTCCTTGGATTGCTTTTTTTTGTAACAGCTGCAGTTTCAGTGGTATTCATTTCTCCCCACATTTCTACCCACTACAGAAACACCAGGGAAACAAAAAAGATTAATGAGTACACATAACCTGACCACAGTGAAGCCGAGCGCCAAAGAGATTTTAAACCAGGCCCGAGACAGCTGATGATTAGGTGAACCTCGGCGCAGGGATAAAGTGACAGCGTAGATTTAAATTTCCTGACATGGCGTGCCGGATCAGATTGTTTTTCAAATGCCACGAGACAGACACATTCGTTTCTGTGTTCCTCTCAAACCCCATCACATTAATAGACACACATGGTAATCTCTCATCCGGTGAAACAAATGATATTTTGGTCTGTATAGGAGGTAGAATTCGCTTTTGCTGTGGATATTTTGAGATGAAAATATGGCCTCCGACAGATGAAATGATGCATGCCAGAGTGAGACTTCGTCATCCTTCAGCCTTTCTACAAGCCATCTGCTGATGCAGTTCAGGATGTTTTAGTCCGCCTTGTTTGGGGCGCGTATGTTTCTATGGAAACCCCAAGCACCGTCACAAAAGCAGATCCGGATCACTACTCGCATCTTTCTGCAGATCAAAGGTGTTCACCTCAATTTCAGAGGGAGTTTGGGCAATATGACAGGGCCTCTTTCCCTCTGTCAGTCTCCTCTTGAGTGACAGACAGTGTTTGTACTCTCTGCAGCCCTGTCTTTGAGGGGTTGTTTGTGTCTGGCTGATGTGGATAAGTGTCTGGGATTGGCTTACTAATGCAGGAGCGCAGAGACAGATTCGTGTCCTCCTGGTGTCTTTCTCTGCGAAACAAAGGAAGCTTAAAGTTCCTGGAGATTTTTCGAGGCTTCCATCAAGCTTATTCTGTTTTGACTCTTTCACAGAAAAGAAAGCTGATCCATTAGTCCATTATCTCGTATTCATCCTTAGGTGAGTTTCCTTGTAGTGCCGGAGTAGCCTTCACAGAACCGAAACATGAATAATTCATCGGAAACAGCAGAAGCAGGCACGAGGGGTGACATTAATGTGATGTGTGGCGGCATTGGTACGCCTATTGTTTTGTTTTTCTCAACCTTTCCAACATGTCAACACAGCCTCTTAGACACACTTATTCACTGTCGTCCCCGTTGTCATGTTTACTTTAACCTTCTTAAAAACCCTTCATCAGAGGCAGAATTTCTGTAGCAGTGACAAGTGTGTGGAATCAAAGATCGGATACTTGTTATCAAAGCCAGTGAGTTCCCTGTTGACCTTAGTCAAGATTTAAATGCTCCCTGCCTCCACAGCTTGTGAGGTGATGCAAGAAATATAAATGACTCTCCTTTCTATCTGATTCCCTGCCAGAAGCAATTGCTCTGAGGACTCAGGCCAAGTGGGCATCTAGCCCAGAGCTGCTTCAGACTCCTTTTAAAAAAAAAACCCAGTAAACCAAAACCCCTTTTTGTTTCTTTGCTTTTACTAATGCAACTTTAGCTGGTCTGTTTTAAACTATGAAAAAGCCTAGAAAGAAATAGATTGGAATGAGGCATTTAGTGAACAAATGCTGTGGAAATTAAAGATATATTACTATAATACATGAAAATCTCCTAAAGTTTCTTTGTCTGCCATCTCCTTCTACACAATCATTAGTTGAGCAACCAAACTGGGCACATAGGTACATCCTGATATAGATGTTTTTTTAATCTATATCAGATATTATAATGTCACCAGGTTGCCTAGTAACCACCTAGCAACTGGCTAAAATGACCAGTTTTAGCATTCATGCACAAACACCAATTTATAAAAACAGTTTAATCTCATTTATATCCATCAAATTTCCATTATATCCACAAAAGATGAATTATACTTGGTATATTATAATGTAATCATATTACTAAAAATGAGCAAAGGGCTAAAATGACCCATGTCATTGTCTTTTTAAGGCCAACAGGACAAACAGGCCAAACACTACCAGAGCACAGAACACATCTTGAAAGCGGACACTGTTGTTTGTATCTGTTGTATGTGCATGATTATTAGCTAGAAGATAACTGTTAATTGTTTTATTTATTTTTAATTGATTTTATTATATGTTTATCCAGAGCACCAGCTCTTCATTTAAAATAAAATTACACAGCATTTTCCTGTATATAAGATTAAATGAGACATTTTTTTTCCTTAATTATTTTCTTTGATTTTAGGAGTTGTCAAAAAAAGAAATAATACAATTGATCCACAGACCCCAAAATAATACATGAGATTACATCATTTAAATAACAAACCATCCTCTGTCTGATGATAATCGTGTAAACCATGCAGCACTCAGCGTTTGCTGCCTACAATCGTGTAATCTGGTCATGTAATCTGGAGTAATGCAATTAAACTGAGAGGCTCTTTGGCTGTAATCCTACAATGCAAACCAGGCTCAGGAGAGGCTGGGCGTCATGGATGACCAGACCTCAGCACTGGTAGTCAGGATTCAGTTACCCAATATTACAAGTGCCTCATTCATCCACACAGAGTGACCCAGCTTTTCCCTGCCTGGCGCCCTGCACCACATCAAAAGTCCCACATTAAATCATAGCTACTGTAAGACGATACTGGGTTTTCTGTAATGGTTTCATAAATGCAACTGACTTCAGCTTACTGCCTTGGAGCGCTAACTCTAGTTATTCTATGAAGGCAAAATTTATTTAAGATGCTCAAGTGGTGCATAACTCAAGGCCAAACTTTTCAGCTAAGTGGAAATCAGTAAATAAAAAAAGAAATATAAGAATATTTCTAGTTTTATTACCTAGAAAATTGGTGAAAAGTTATTTTTTATATTTATATAGACTTGAACAAGTGTAACTTATGCCTTTTTGTTTCTATTATTTTAAACGTATACTACATGTGCACCAAATTTTAAGGATGGTAAGCTTACTATTTAACAGCTGCTTCTACAACTAATGATCACGACTTGTTAATGTGTTTTCAAATTATCTACGTGCAAAATGTACAAATCCAATTCAAAAAAAGTTGGGACTCTGTGTAAAATGTCAATTTGAAAAGAGTACAAGCTTAATTTATTATGCAAGGCTTCCCAGGCTTTTTAACAGAGTGTTGATAACAAGCTGCATGGTACCAGTCCTCAGAAATTATGTTTATGTCATTCCAAAATGAATTTGAGATTTGATCTGTCTAACCACAGAACAGTTTTCAAATTTGCCTCAGTACTTTTTAGATGAGCCGGTGTCTTCTTTAGATGTTAGACCTTTAACCTGCATTTGTGCATTTCTGGAATGACAGAATCCTGACTGTTTTTAATGCTGTGCCACCTGAGGGCCTGAAGATCACAAGCATCCAATATTCATTTTCAGCTTTGTCCCTTGCACACAGAGATTCCTCTGGATTTTCTGAAACTGTTTCCAGCCTTTCATTTCTCCTGTCCCAACTTTTCTGAGACAGTAAAATGTCACATTTTAAATATTATAGATAGATATGTTTTCTATGTTTTGAATGAAATACAGGTTTCTTGCATTCTGTTTTTAATTTACATTTTGCACAGTGTCCCAACATTTTCAGTTGGTAAATGTTCAGCCTTAGATTTTTTTGGTCAGTCTGCATTTTGTTTGGGAAATTTCATTGCAGAACAAACAAAAAGCAAAAAATCATATTGGTGAGTCACTTATTCTGGAAATAGAACGTTAATGAGCAACAGGAAAAGCATTTGGCTATTAGACTAAATGGTTTCTTAAGAGCATTTTCGTGTTGGTTGAGGAAAGTTTCTTTTAATGTTCTTCTTTCCGGTAATGCAAAATAAACCAGCTTCTATTTCCAGCTCCTGTATTTTCTCTTTGTAGGTATTGCTATTACTCCATTTCATCAAGTAAAGATGAGCGCAAAAGAGACGTCATGTTTAGCCAGTACATTTAATGCATGACAGCCAGCAGGTAAAGCCTGCACATATGGTATAACTCCCACCTTATAGTGAAACTTAAAGGAAGACCTGGAGGATTCAGTATGTGGAGGTTCTCCTTGGGTCTCTCATATTTGCCTTATTTAAATGTATTTTTTGCCCTGGACGCATGGTACTGTATATTATGCTTTACTTAGCTCTAATCCACATGATTTACTCTAAGTTTACCATATTGCTCGTATATTAACACTTCTCTGCTGCATATCATTGCTTCCTGGGAAAAAGAGGATGTGTTAGATTCATAAACAAGCTCAAACATTTAAATGGAAAGATTAACTGGGGGAGTACGGTGAAGTGTAAAAGCAGGAAATAGGATCAGAAATGTCAAACATAAATGCTCATAATGAAAACCCAATTTCGATATGTTCCAATAAGCCTATTACTAAAATGGAAGCAGTTGGTTTGATTGTGCTGTTTACATAATGAATCATGTTCTTAATGTGCTATTCTGCTCTATTCCGGTCTTGTTAGTATTCATGAGGACGATTGGCTCTCCTCGACTTCTGCTCTGAATCCTCTTACGTTCTGCTACAGTTTCACATCTATACATTTGTTAGTGTGTGCTGCTGGCTGCTCCGCTCTGCCTGGATGCTCCACTTATTGTTTGACTGTTTTGGTTAGAACATGTTCCCAGGGATCTTAACTAAAAGCCCATCAGCATGCATAATCATACATCGTCTAATACTGCTGTTGCCAGATTACTGAATCCTTTTTTTTTTTTTTTAGTTGTTTTACAGTTCTCTGGAGAACTATCCCTCTCCGTCGTGAATATCTGCAGTTTTTTAGCAGCAGATGGTATTTTAATGAACTCCACAAAAGATATTTTAATACGATGCTTGTCCTGTTGTAACCATGACATAAGATGCCAGGCAGGTTCTTTAGGAAACATCAACACATGTTGCTCTATGAGGCCAATGTGTGGCTAAATATTTTTCTTGTGCAATGCAGAAGTACGACAGTAGAAGAAGAAGATTCTTGATAAATGAAACATTCCAAGAAATGCTGAAAGAACCATCTTCTCCTTGGCATGGTATCAAACAATGACAGTCATAAAAATGATGTCAGTATTTCTTTTATTTTGAGGCATTGTGGTTGAATGCTTGAAGTCATTCCACAGTAGAAAATGAGGCTCAGCAGGTTTCCAGCAAAATATCAAGGATTGATTTGGAGTAAAGCTGTTTTGAAAAGCACCAGTTTGAGAACAGTAGCTCTAAATGGCTAACATTTCTCCAAACAGTTAATTATTTTAGTTTAGTTTTTTAAGACCAACTTGCTCCCTGCTGATCTCAATGAATAAACATGTAGGAAAATTAAGCAATATCTTGATTTCCCAGGAAAATGGACTAAAATCTTACGATCCATGAACTCTGTTTGCTTACAAACTCCCCCCTACACAATCAGGAGCTGAGAAATCAAACTTGGCACACATGTATATCTTAGGGCCCCAAAGCAACCATATAACTCTTCCACCCTGACTCTCCACAGGGCTGTGCGCTTCTGTACGACTGCACATCCACCCAGCCCATTAACACAATTACTAAGTTTGCTAATGACATCACACTGGTGGGAGTCATATCAGGGGGAGATGAGTCTGCCTACAAGAACTGGTCATCTGGTGCTCGGCACACAATCTGACAGTCTGAAGACAAAAGAAATCATCATAGACTTAAAGAAGACCAGAGCCCCTCACCCGCTGATCATCAGTGGAGACTCTGTAGAAAGGGTCCTATGATTTTAAATAACCTTCATTTCTGACAACCTTGCCTGGTCTGCTAACACTACAGCTGCAGTGAAGAAGGCTCCGGAGCGCCCTCACTTCCTGAGGTTGCTGAAGAAGAATTGTGCAGAAGAGAAACTGCTGGTGGTCTTCTATCATTCACCCCAGAAAGCATCCTGGTGTACTGATTTGTCTGCAGCAGATAAAAATGATAAGAGCGTAATAAACACTGCACAAAAGATCATTGGTTGTGCTCTTCCCTTTTTGGAAGAGATTGCAAAAGCAAGATAGCGCTCAAAAGCTGTAAAATCACTAGAGACAGTTGTCACCCTGGACATATGCTGTTTGTCCTGTTGCCCTCTGGTAGATGCCACAGGCCCATCCAAACAAGAGCAAATAGATTAACTCATTCACTGCCAGCCATTGGCAGTGAATGAGTTAAACCCATTGACTCATTCACTGCCATTGACGGCTATAGACGTCAATGGCAGTGAATGAGTTAAAGAGCAGTTTTTATTCAAGCGTAATTACTGTCCTAAATCAATCAGGATTACAATGATGCACTATGACACCTTCTATTTAATTCTTGACTCCCTTATTTTGATAATTATATATTATCTTCTGCTGAAAGAGCTTGGTTTACTGTGCAAATTACTTTGTTGTTTCATTGTGTGAATGGTTTATTTTTTAATACTGTCTGTTATTTATTTTTCAATGATTACCTGCAGAAGCAACAATTTCCCTTCATTTTATAATACAATAACAAGAAAAGGCATTCGAATTCTGAAAATCACAGACCAGATGCTACTGCAGCATTGACACGTACTAGTGACATTAAAAATGTTTTTCTCGCAGAGTTTATATCCCCCTCAAAAAACATAGAAATTGGCCTCAGTGTCACATTCTGGTTAAAATCAGGATTTCTCATCATTATTTAAAATCATGATATAAACTAATCTGGAAGTTATCAGATATTCAAAAAGTAGAGTTACAGAGCAGTTTGTGTTTTCATTGAGTCTCACTGCTCGCCGATCGTTTCTCTACATGTACAGTAGGAGAAGCTGCTCCTGAAAGCTAAAGCAAAGCAACTGCTTGCACAAGGAACTGCACCAGCTATCTCAAACAGTCCTCCCTTCAAAATCCCACCCAGAGCTCCATCATATCTTCAGGAACGTAATCCTCTTGTCCGTGACAGACAACATGCAGCAGTAAAGTCCCGTCACTTCACCTCCACAAAACACCCAGGCGTGTCCCGTAAGGTTCGAGTTTGTGGGACCTGCCCACACAAAATAATTCACCACCATGAAACCTGCAAAAAACACCAACTCATTCATTTAGTACTCTGCAGATTTACTACCACCTGCTACTAACAGGGTGCAGAAGGCAGACGGCAAACGGCTGAGATATAGTACAGCATGTTTTGTTTAAAAAAAAAAAAGGATTTAAGAGCTCTGCTTAAAATTTTGCACTTTTTCATTTGCATTTCAGACCTAATGTCCTGTAAAACATGCAAGGCTTTTGGAGACACGGTGGTCAAGTGTTTGTCACCGTAGCTTCACAGCAAGCTGTCTCTGGTTTTGAACCTGTGGGGTTTTTTGTAGAGTTTATATGTTATGTGTATGTTTGAGCTTTCTTTATGTGCTCTGTGTTCATCCTACTGTCCAAAGTTATGTCTGCATGGATAATTGGTGATTTTACTTGATATGAGTGTGAATGGTTCTCAGAGTCTCTTTGTTAGCCATGAGATGGACTGGCAGTCTGTCCAGGGTGTTATCTGGGTTAGGTTCCAGCTCCTCCACAACCCTAGCTGGATAAGGAGTAAAGAAAATGGATGAATGGATGGATTTGAGCTTTGCTTAAGAGAGGGGTTTCAATCAATTTGTCATACAGTGTAATGTATTTACAATGATATTTTAAGTTTGAACTGAGAAAATGTTGCATAAATTCAAACGGAAAAACATAATGCTTCCTATATTATGTTTTTATGGACGGCAGCGTTGATCCATCTGTCACTCAGCCCGCCACTTCAGTTTGTGTGACGCTGAAAAATTTCAATTCTATTTGATGGATTGCTGTAAACTTTAGCAAATTCAGTGGTGTTCAGCAAACTCTTGTGTGCTAACACACTAAACTAAGATGCTGAACATTAGCATGTCAGCTGTAATGTCACACAGGAAACACTCAAGCATCACAAAATTGTTCTCCTTCAGTTTGCAAAATTTCACTCATACCTGCCACAGACTCGGATATACAGTTTGCACAGCTCAGGATAATTACGTGCATCCTGCACCTCAGTGCTTCTGTTACTACTGCATCATGCATTCGCATATGGAAAATGGCTCATGTGCTTCCTTTACATAATACTGGTGACTTTTGTGACCTCACGATCTATTGACTCCTGAAAATCTATCCTGGAGTCATTAGTCAACACATAATAGCACTGCTAACTGTAAGATAATAAGGATTTAGATCTGCTCATTGTTGATATAGTCAAGGCTTTTGATGTGGCTGATCAAAAAATGCTATTAAATTAACTGATTTCTGTGGGCTTTGATGCTTCAGGTAAATAACTGTAGGCATTCCTAAAGGATAGATATTAGGACTATCTTCTCTTCCAAATTTGCAGAATTTCCTCTATAATTTAAAACTTTTCAGTTCCAAATTAACATTTATCCTGAATGTCCAGAATTTTAATTATGCTTTTAATGAAGATTTGATGGATGCAGCTCAGCATTATAAATATTTATAATATGCTGTATTTTCATTAGGATAATTGGACATGTCCTACACCTCAGTGCTCCTGTTGCTACTACATCACACATGTACATATGGAAAATTGCCTACGCGCTTCCATTACGTAACACTGCTAACGTTTGTGACCTTACAAACTGCTGACCTCAATATTACATTGAAATCCTAGCGCTATTAGTCGACACACGATAGTACTGCTAACTGTAGGATAATAAGGGGCTTCAGCTAGCAGGATTTAGGTCTGGTCATTGTTGATCTACTCAAGGATTTTGATACATGTGACATAAAAATGACACATTCAAGCAGGACAAGTGGTAGGAAACATTTTGTACATTTATCCAGACTGATGCAATCGCAGACAACGGGTGTCTCAAATCTTTAGCTGTGCATTTTCACCACAAGAGCTCTTCACCGTACTCTTCTGCTTCAATACCTTTTATGTCTAGCCATAGGACGTCTCTTCAGGGAAGAAGCAGAAAGACCATTAAGCTTTCAAGGGCTCGTATAATGAAAGGTGGTTTTTAAGTCTCAGAAAAATTGCAGTCCAACGTGATTGTTATCCTCGGTAAACAAACTGCCTTTGATTGTAGCTTTAAGCTATGGTGATCAACAAATACTCTTTGTCCTCCCCCTTCTCGCTTTAGTCCCTCTCTGCTTATTTGTCTCTGTGTTTGTCTCCATATTCTTCTCCTCTCTCTGGCATGTTCACATACAAAGAGCTCAAACAAAATCATATTAGAGGCACAAACAATCTACAAATACCAGTCACTGAGGATAATAAACACATGCTCTGCAGGGAAACTGGTTGGGTACATACTCTGGAGTACATTCATTTTGTGAGGCATGTAAAATGGTACTATGGTAATTATCTTGCCCACATGCAGCATTTTTTAGAAGCAGAAAGGAATATTACATTGTTTTGCTTTTCATGGATCTTAGTATTAATGCCCTGTTCTAATCCCTTACAAGAGCAAAACTCCCTGAGCCAGACAAGTTTTGGATTCAAACAAACTCATTTAGCATGCAGATTAATGCAATTCCCAGCTCCTGCAGGAGTCAGCTTATTAAACACATTTAAATCACATACATTTACAATTAGAGTAAGTTAGAGCTATTAAATAAAAGACATAATACAAAAGTAGCTCACCAGCACAGTTTGTCTCTCTAAACACATTTGCATAAGTGCTTCGTCCTTTCATAGCCAAGCATAAAGCATAGTCACACTCTTTAAACGCAGTTAAAGCATGCGAATGAGCCACCTTTTTCTTTAGTTATATTCATGGATGAGTCAGCCATATTGCTCTAATTAAAATAATCAAAGTCCTGCTGTCAGGTTGGCACTTCTTAGGCACAGTTGTGGCTTGTGTTTAATTGCTTTTGCATTTTAATGTTGGAGAAAGTCTATCTGTGGGTGCATATGTATGAGTACAGGTGTGTGCGTGTCTGGGTGTGTGCGTGCGTGCGTGCAGACGGCTTTCCATGCAGAGCAGCATGCTACTGTGGAACAGTGAGAGCTTTTGCAGGTCCGGTCATCAGCGTTCCTCCTGCTGACTATACTGCACGCTTGAATGTCTTTCAATTTAGGCCTTCTGATAACTCAGCTCTCTCTCTCACAGAGATAAATGTTGAAATATAATAAATGAGTTTGCAACTTCACATGTTGTGGCTCCGACCTCATCCTTCTCGCACTGTCTCTGTGCCCTTCCATTTCACTGGCTTATTTATCTTTCGCTTCGCTTTCCTTGTTGCTCATTTTTCAACATGTTTGAATGACTTTCCTATCTTGTAGCATAAGCTTTAGCAAATAAAGACTGTTTTTTCAAGTACAGAAGGATTTTTACTTCCTGGGAACAATTTTGAATCCTCTTTATACTACAGAGTTATTACTATAACAATAGAACAGGAATTTGACTCTATTATGCAAAAATTATATTTCCTCTTCAAGACCTTACTGAGACAATTACAGGTTTGGAACAGTTTTACTGCTAGCATTATGCATTTATTTGCATAAGAGGTGGACTGCTGAGATATGGAGAAATGGGGGGAAAAACTGCAATATTGACATGCATACAAAGTAGCTGTGTGGTGACAGCGATAAAGCAGTGATGGAGTGATCATTGTCTCTAGTGTCGCTGTGCACTGAAACTGTCCACTAGAGTTGGAACAAATGAGAGTGAGATGAGTCTCTTAATCAATATGCTTTGCAGATGTGCCTTTACTTGCACAAACAACGGGGATAAGCTTCTTATCAATGCACTGTACCAAAACTTTTCTCAGATATGGATTAATCTGTCCTATGGACTGCATTTTTCCCCCCTCCTTAACCTGTCAGTCAGGTATTTTCCTGCTGTGCTACAGTAAATCTGGCTGTGGTAGTCTTTAGTGTAGAAAATTCCTGTCTGGTCTCAGCTACATTGAGAGTTTTTACTGCAGACTGCTATAGCCTCTGCTACTGAATGTTGTTCACTACCCAGGGTTAGAGAACAAATAACATTTCAGTAGGAAAATCAATACCACCCTCATGTATGCATGTTTACTGTGACACTAATCTCAGCAGCATATTGACTAGCATATTAACTTAGCTTATCCTCTAGCTCACTAAGCCACAAACCTCCTGGAATATACTGCAGGCACATATCTGAATGCAAAATCCTTTTTTTTTTTTAAACAATTATGAAGGAAAATAATGTATTTCTAGAGAGCTTTAGAGATGCTAACTTTAAATGCTAGCTATTTAGCATTGCTGTCAGTCTTTGTACTATGCTAAGCTAACAGAATGTAGCTTCATATTTACTCATGTATAAGTACTTTAGCAGACATCCACAAAGCAAAGATACCAGCAGAGAAACAATAACATTCAGTCATACACTATATGGACAAAAGTACTAGACCCCCTAAAGGAGCTGCTTGGCCATGGAAACCCATAACATGAAGTTCCAGCACAGGTTTTAGGTTCTTCAATTAGGTGCTTCAATGGTTGCCTACTCCATATCCGGTTTAGTTCACACTTTTTGAAGTTTTACTACTGCTGGGCTCATAGGTAGCACGTATTTGCAGAAAAACATGAAATACTACAGGCAACCTGGCAATCTGCTAGCAACCAAAATATTGACTAGTAGGTTGTTGGTGCAGCAGTTTTGTTGCAACCCCAATAGGGAGCCAGAAACCTCCAGGAACCACTGCCAACCAGTTAGAGAATACACAAATTTCTCTAGCAACCACTAGCAACCACTTGTATCACATCAAAAATGAAGGGCAACTTTTGAAAAAACATCAATACTACTTGATTGTGGAATACATAGGAGGGAAGAAATTACACAAAAGGACTTGTTGCAACAGGGGCGTCCTATTATAGTACCACACTAAAATTCAGTGAGCTCCAAGACACATACTTTATCAAAAGTTCATCAGACTGCATGGCTAGGTGCTTGATTTTAAACAAAAGACTGAATTAAAAAGACTTAGAATTGTGCCCCAGTACATTGTCCGTGTAGCTTATGCCAATATATGCGCTTTCATTGGTTGCTTCAATATCGGATCATGAAGTTGAGAAAGGTTTGGGTGTGAATCCACCAACAATCAATGGCCTCTGGTCGCCATATTACTGATAATGACCTCCTGTGTGAAAAGCTCTTTAGTCTTTCAGCTTGTCTTCTTTTCTTTCACCGATTGAAGATGGGTGCTTTACCAGAAAAAGACACACAGCTGACCTGCCAATCATTTCCCTATCCAAGTCTTGCCCAGATACCTTCTCGAAGTGCACTTCAACCTGCTCTCAGCAGCCTATAACCAGCTAAACGTAAATCATAAATCAACCAGGAGAGCTCTGTCAGGGTGATTACCCCTGTAGTTGCTCTCTGAAAATCACTATACTGCCCTAAAAGAAGAAGGAAACAGAGATTGATGGAGAAAAGTTTGGCAATGAAAGATTTTCCTTGTATGTAGTAGAAAATGTTTTACCTTGACAGATGTCCTCCTGTAGTATTACTCACAGACGAATAATTTGCTCTGCTGAAACCTGTTTTTGCTTTTTATGGCCTGAAACGGTGTGATTAAGCTACCACTTGATACTCCAATAATCTCATATTATTTGGATTTACTCAAATTGCTGTTACTATGTTGCTAATCACGCCACCTTCAACTATTTTCTCACCTGAAAGCAACAGGAGCACATCTCGTTCTCTCAGCATCACCTTTTAATTGTGTCTCCTGCAGAAGAGAGCACAGAAGAGCGGCAGCAGGGGTGAGGATCTCATTTAGAGAGAAGCAAAGTAGCCAAGTGTGTAATGCTTTTCACAAAAACAGGCACCTTCGGTTTCAACACTGATCTCACCATGATATCCATGTTATTAGATATTCAGCTCTGCATGTCTGAACGTTTCATTGTGAAGAGAGAAGTACAAATGTGGTAGAGCTAAGGAAGAAAAAGGCTATTGATTATGAGTACCACAGTGAGCACACTGAGGAGAAGCAATTGCAGGAAGCAGGCAGCAGGGAGCAGAAGTGAGAATGAGGGGAAATGAGAGAAAAATCAAAATGGTGTTCAGCAGAGAATAAGTATGGGAAAAAACCCACATTTCCTCAGATTTATTTCCCATCCTGCAGGTTCATCATAACAAAACCGCCGTCTCTCACCCATGCTTCCTCTCTCCCTTTGATTCTCTCAGAGCCCTGTAGACAAGCCTTTATCTTGATACTTATCAAGGCCTCTGGCAGTGTGTTTCATCCGTAACCCTGTCAACTGTTATCTCCAAGTGTAGAGGCTGTCAAACTGTTAACTGTGTTTACTGTGGTAAACAATTATTACAACGCTATCAGTGATGGGAGAAGGACATGGCTGCAAGGTGTTTGAGCGGTGTCGACTTTGGGCGGAAAGTGTGTTGAGTTTGACAACAGATAATAGGTGTTTCTCTTCAGGATTTATCTCAGCCTAGAAAAGCATCAGTGATGAGAGTTTACCCTTCTGCCAAAGTTGAGGCTGCAGAGGTGGAGTGGAGCTGCGGCTTTTCCACCGTTGCCTGAATGTTCATTCAGTGATTATCTGCATGTGCAGACAGTTGCAGAGCTGGAGCTGAAGAGATGACGAGTGCTACTTCTGATCAAGCATTTTATTTCATGTGTTGCATTAGATATAAATTCAGTCAGTTCCTCTGACTTCTGTTACTGTTGAAGATAAGTCTAACACTTTGGTTTTAAATGAAAAACTGTGAAGTTTCTGCTATAACTTAAATTATTGTTTCATCAAACATTTGACACCGAATGAGTTTAAAACGTATCAGATGGCTATAATGGGAGAGAAAAGATTCACCTTGCTATCAACAAGTCAGACATCTTTTATCTTTAGAACGTTTTTGTGCATATCCATAATGCAAATCTCCAATTCTACCACATCCCACAGCTACTATATTGAGATATGGTCACCGTGGAGGCCATTTAAGTGCAGTGAACTCATTGTCATGTTCAAGAAAACAGTCTGAAATGATTTCAGCTTTGTAGCATGGTGTGTTATCCTGCTGGAAGCAGCCATCAGAAGATGGGTACACTGTGGTCATAAACAGATAGTGATTATAATAATACTCAGGTAGGCTGTGGTGTTTAATCAGCGCTCAAGCAGGGCTCATGCTATGCCAAGAAAATATCCCCCACACCATTACACCACCAACAGCCTGAACCGCTGGTGCATGGTAGGATGGATCCATGTTTTCATGTTGTTTATGCAAAATTCTGACCCTACCATCAGAAATGATGACTAATCAGACCAGACCATGTTTTTAGTCTTTTATTGTCCAATTTTGGTGTGCATGAGCAAATTTTAGCCTCAGTTTGCTGCACCCAGTATGGACTTCTACTGTTGCAGCCCATTTGCCTCAAAGTTTGATCTGTTGTGCATTCAAAGATGCTCTTCTCCTTACCTTGGTTATAATGAGTCGTTATATACCTTACTGTTGCTTTCCTATAAGCTCAAAGAATTCTTGCAATTCTCCTTTGACCTCTTGTACAGGGAGTGCAGAATTATTAGGCAAATGAGTATTTTGTCCACATCATCCTCTTCATGCATGTTGTCTTACTCCAAGCTGTATAGGCTCGAAAGCCTACTACCAATTAAGCATATTAGGTGATGTGCATCTCTGTAATGAGAAGGGGTGTGGTCTAATGACATCAACACCCTATATCAGGTGTGCATAATTATTAGGCAACTTCCTTTCCTTTGGCAAAATGGGTCAAAAGAAGGACTTGACAGGCTCAGAAAAGTCAAAAATAGTGAGATATCTTGCAGAGGGATGCAGCAGTCTCAAAATTGCAAAGTTTCTGAAGCGTGATCATCGAACAATCAAGCGTTTCATTCAAAATAGTCAACAGGGTCGCAAGAAGCGTGTGGAAAAACCAAGGCGCAAAATAACTGCCCATGAACTGAGAAAAGTCAAGCGTGCAGCTGCCAAGATGCCACTTGCCACCAGTTTGGCCATATTTCAGAGCTGCAACATCACTGGAGTGCCCAAAAGCACAAGGTGTGCAATACTCAGAGACATGGCCAAGGTAAGAAAGGCTGAAAGACGACCACCACTGAACAAGACACACAAGCTGAAACGTCAAGACTGGGCCAAGAAATATCTCAAGACTGGTTTTTCTAAGGTTTTATGGACTGATGAAATGAGAGTGAGTCTTGATGGGCCAGATGGATGGGCCCGTGGCTGGACTGGTAAAGGGCAGAGAGCTCCAGTCCCACTCAGACTCCAGCAAGGTGGAGGTGGAGTACTGGTTTGGGCTGGTATCATCAAAGATGAGCTTGTGGGGCCTTTTCGGGTTGAGGATGGAGTCAAGCTCAACTCCCAGTCCTACTGCCAGTTTCTGGAAGACACCTTCTTCAAGCAGTGGTACAGGAAGAAGTCTGCATCCTTCAAGAAAAACATGATTTTCATGCAGGACAATGCTCCATCACACGCGTCCAAGTACTCCACAGCGTGGCTGGCAAGAAAGGGTATAAAAGAAGAAAAACTAATGACATGGTCACCTTGTTCACCTGATCTGAACCCCATTGAGAACCTGTGGTCCATCATCAAATGTGAGATTTACAAGGAGGGAAAACAGTACACCTCTCTGAACAGTGTCTGGGAGGCTGTGGTTGCTGCTGCACGCAATGTTGATGGTGAACAGATCAAAACACTGACAGAATCCATGGATGGCAGGCTTTTGAGTGTCCTTGCAAAGAAAGGTGGCTATATTGGTCGCTGATTTGTTTTTGTTTTGTTTTTGAATGTCAGAAATGTATATTTGTGAATGTGGAGATGTTATATTGGTTTCACTGGTAAAAATAAACAATTGAAATGGGTATATATTTATTTTTTGTTAAGTTGCCTAATAATTATGCACAGTAATAGTCACCTGCACACACAGATATCCCCCTAAAATAGCTAAAACTAAAAACAAACTAAAAACTACTTCCAAGAGAATTCAGCTTTGATATTAATGAGTTTTTTGGGTTCATTGAGAACATGGTTGTTGTTCAATAATAAAATTATTCCTCAAAAATACAACTTGCCTAATAATTCTGCACTCCCTGTATTAAGAAGGCATTTGCCTGCTGTTTACTGAATATACCAATACCCTCACAATAAGTTAAAGTCACTCATTTTATTTTTCTTACACATTCTTATGATGATTTGAATTTCAGCAGATTGTCTTGATTATGCATTGAATTGCTCTCATGTGACTGGCTGACTAAATATAATAGTCAGAGGAACAGATTTAACAAATCAAGTGACCAATGAGTGTATGTGTTGCCTCCCATGTACACTACTCAGACAGCAGCCTCACCTACACCAAACAAAGTACTTCTAGAAGCCAAAAACACATCTGTGTGCTACATGTGAAAAAGAGCAGCTTCAGACAGTGCAGGGACCTGATTCTCCCAAATTTATCTGGAGTCGTTGGACAAAGACAGGTCAGTTGAATCCTTGTACATTGAACACCGTCATGTTATCCATTAATGATACTTCCTTTCATAAGCAGTAAAGCTTCTAACTAATGAGTAAACTTATATAAAGGTGTTTTGAGCAAGGCTGTTATACACCAAAAGTGACATGAAAGAAGCATTAGAGAAAAAGCTCAATACAAAAAGAAAGAAGTTGAGTTTCCGTTCCCCACCATTCATAGTTTATTCCATCAATGCCGCTCTGTCCTCGATTGTCACTACTTGGGGCAAAAGGCTTTCTCTCTTCGTCACTTCCACTGACATAAATACCCTGTTTTTTTCCTCCAGCTGTGACATTTCCATTTGGTAATTCTGCAGTGTGTGGAGCATTCAAAGCAGCATTCTTCATGCAAGCTTTCTATAGCTTTATCTGTCCTGTCACACATGTGATGCAATCGTTTTTGTATTGCATCACTTTAAACAGTGTGCATGTGCTTTTTAGTAACAATGTACACATTTCTGCAACAATGAATCAAGCACACATGATCTTAGGATAGTTTAAAGGCAGAAGCCTTGTTTTTGTGAAAAACTGGCTGTTTTTTAACTGACTGCCAAAGGCCAGATTTGTCTGAAGTATCTTGTTTGTCGCAAATGTTGGCAAAAAGAAAGAAAGTGGTAATGGCAGACAAAATGCTAGTTTTATTTGTAACTAGGCACACCCTCACACACACACACTAATCCGATGCCACATAGACAAAGGTAACATCTAAATGCAGTGCAAATTAACCTGCCTACAAGTAAAGAATGAAAAGTCCTTTACTCTTTGATGTTGGCAGACGGTGTGCTGTGGGCTCAGACAGCCTTTAATGTCAGAATAAAATAACCTGGAACTTGCTGTTTTGATACAGACCACAGCAGACTGAATATTGTGACATATTACAATTGACAAATTCAGGCCTGCTGTCTGTGACAGCTTAGATTTGGTGCAGCGCTACATGAAGGCTGGGATATACTTTCAGCCATATACAAGCTTTACTCCTTGGGAAGATGTTTTTTTTCTCTCTCAGTGGCGGTTAAGAAAACATGCCTATTATTACTTGACCGTGACAAGAACCTAAAAATATTTAAGATTTCAGATCTTCCCGGATCATAAACAATGACTGCTTTTTAAGAGTGTTACATTTGTGAGATATGAAGCTTGACCAGCTAATACTGGACATGAGCTTTAGTCATGGGCAATATGGATATGGAAAATCTTTTGTTGTAATAGATTTATTTCAATAGCCAGATGGGGATGTGTGTTATAGGCTAATCCTGTGAATTAAACTAATTCTACAACTAAATTTGATTAATAATACCATAAAAATGCAATGCAATTCCCACAGGCCTTCAACATTTCCTGCAATTACCTAATTGTCAGCACAGATCAATATTTTCTTTATTAACATGGTATCAAATGCCTAATGCAATGTAATGTTATAAACCCATGAAGAGTTATCACTACACATGGAGCCTGTCTCAGTTCTCCTGTACTTTTCAGCTTCCCGTTTTACAACATTTTGCTTTTAGCCTCCAGCAACTTTACTATTGTGATTCACTCTTACTTCTCTTATCATCATCATTCTGGCACAGCAGGAACAGTTTCATCCAAACAAGCCCTAAAAACCCATTGTTTTCCATCTGGACCCATGGCAGACAGACAGAAATGATGAAGATGGTTTAACATTTAGTAACCAGAGAAAGAACCAGACATACCTGTCAAGATTTAATGGAGACAAAAGAAAGGAGATGTAAAAAGGAGACTGGCAAGCAACTGAAAATATTTCTCAAGGTTTGCTTTTTGTAGTCACTGCTGTAAACCCAACAACACCAGTGTTGTTAGGTTTAATATATATATATATATATATATATATATACATATATATATTGCTATAAGATTGCTTCTAAGAGCATTTGTGAAAGAATATATCGCGCTCAGTGAATTCTGGTATGGTACCGTGATAGGATGACACCTGTGGAACAAGTCAGGAAATTTCCCTCGCTAAATATTCCACAGTCAACTGTTATTGGTATTGTAAGAAAGTGGAAGCGATTGCGAACGACAGAAACTCAGCCACAAAGTGGTAGGCCACATAAAATTACAGAGCAGGGTCAGCAGATGTGCAAAGTGTGCAGAGGTCACCAACTTTATGCAGAGTTAGTTGCTACAAACCTCCAAGCTTTCATGTGGCCTTTAGATTAGCTCAAGAAGAGTGTGTAGGGAACGTCATGGAATAGGTTTCCAAATAAATTTTAAAAATTTGAATTAGGCAAATAAGCAGACTTATAGTTGTGTACTTTGATGTCCTGTTTTATTTTGAACTTACTTACCGGTCAAATGGTCGTGTAATCAAATCTTCTTAGGAAAGTCCCTAACTAGTAAGGAAATGTGCTTCAGTGTTTCCTTAAATACTTCCTTTCACACTGGATACTGGACCAACCTTTAAGAAAAGGAAGTAAGATGCCATCCCAAAATTCATAGTGGCACACTACACTACTGTCATGAAAAACACGTCTTCTATCTATATGTCTTTCATTAAATAAGCTGATAGGAGCACTCTGAGCAAAGCATACAAGATGAACTTTCTGCAGTCCGGGTCACATAGTAGTTTCATCATGGCCCACATCACCAGAATCCATCATCACATTATTAAAGAGCCTGGTGTAAGTGCAGTCCGATTATTAAAGCATCGTATTTCACTTTTCCTAAATCCTGATATATATTTTCCCTCACACCTTAACTTATCTTTATGCCCTTTTCCATCAAGGTTAAGGTAAAGTGATAAGAAAAAGAAAGCAGGAGGTCATTTTTTGGACTTTTTCTTTTTCTTTTTCATTTCCTGCCTTTGTGAGAATAAGTCATCACTGTGTACATATACTTCACTTCGTTCCCTGGCAGATTGTTTCTGCACTCACAGCAGGGAAGTGTGTTGCCCATTCCCCGTCTTTCCCTTGAATGATCTCTTGTCTGTTTTACGTTTGCCTTCTGCCTGATATTCGCCTCACACGGACTCAAAGACTTGCTCTAAATGCAATCTTGCCTGGTAATAATTTTTCCTTCCTCTGCTGTCCTCTTACCTGTGAACCACAACAATGGGAATAGTAGGGCTACATCAGCCTGACTGCACTGCATTTCTTAACTATCTTGTTTTTGAAAAAACATTTCTAGTTTTTATGCAACTTTCCAAGTTCCTCCTATTCAGAGGTAAGGCTCACATACCTCATAGACTTTCTATCTTTTTTTGCAGTATTTGATTAATATTAGTAAGTTTAGTCGAGCCGAGTGGATATTTTCCCCAAGCCCCTGATAAGATGTGTATTAATAGTTGAGCACAGCATTATATCACTTTGTTATTGGGAAAAAATGGAAAGCATTTCAGTGTGTGGAGGATTAGTCGATATTCAATTAACCCAGGCAGACAGTCATCGTGACTCTTTATCAATACCTCTTTTTAACTGCACACCCGCAGCACACTTAATTAAACTTCCCATTAATAGCATCAAACAAGTGAGAAAACTAACAACACAAACACTCGCATAAGTTTGGAAAAGTGATCCAAATCCATACAAGCACCGACCGGAGAAGTGGTTATCAAAGGCAGTTGGCCAAGCTGCTGCACTGGCCTCAGGTCTCGGCTGTGATCATAGATGCTCTCAGTCTAGTTGTGGAGACAAAGGAGGAGGAGGAGGCTGTGTGTTTTGGACATGGCACAATTGCGTGTCCTCAAACTATTTGTCTGGTTATTGATGTGTATCTGGGACACCCTGTGACTCTTGACCCTGAAATCATTAATTTCCTCGCATTCCACAGCTGGGTTTATGAAAGCCCTCCCTCACATGGCTCAGTGCAGAGCGTGGTTATGACTATGAGGGAAGAGCTTCGAGATTCTTTTAGAAAAGCAGTAATTTTGAAATAACATAAAGCCTTCTATGTAAATCAAGAGCCCTCTGATAACCCTATCCTTATTCCAGACCGTGCTATATTTCTCTTTGATAATCAGCTACAAATCAGGGCCAGTGTGCCAACTGGGGCAGCGATGTGACTGTCTAGACAGTGATAATGATCTGCTAACATGTCTGTGCTGCCGTAGATCTTCTCTACTAACTGTAAGCAATAATTGTTCTCTATGGGAATAACTAGATGTGCATTTAACAGTAGCTATTATGGGAGACCTTGCAAAAAAAGATTAGAGGCCACTGTTTTCCTATCCATACAAAGCTGCAGTACAAAGAAGGGTAAGTCAACCCTCATAAAGTGAATCGAATGTTAGTGTTGGCATATTTACAAACTAACTTCAATGAAACTGTACAACCCATTTCCCTATAAAATTTTTTTGTGTGTGTGAGTTAACATTATATGTACTTGGTATTTAGTTTACACCCAAATATCCAATTTGTTGCAATATTCATCAACAAATGTTAGGTGTTATAATTGCAAACATGATTAAAGATGCAAAGACGTTCAGTTTAAAATTATACAGTGTTCACAAAAGTCTTTAGCAACCCCTCATTTCTTTATATTCTGCTTCCATGGAGCCACGTTTTCTTTTAATTTGTCAAAAGTGGTCTTGAGCAATAGTTCACCAGGCTTTCTGCTGGCCTTGTAAAGTTTTTGTTTGGACATTGACTGCTTTTTTACCAAGAACCAAGTTTTAATTGTGATATTAGGTGCTTTGTTTCTAGCAGCTGTCACAAAAACACATATTTTGTTTCCACTTCTATGAAAAATACTAAAGATAACACAGTTTAATAGGGATAAAATAGTGTTTATGGACCAACAGGTTTATTTCAAAAGACATTTTAGCCAAAAACTTGGAATGTCTAATACAGTCCGCTAAAAATATTAGCAGAAACTGGACATGTGGATGACAGAAGAAGTGGGAGACCTAAAAAAAAATACAAAATCTACAGATGAACAATATCTGAAAGTCCTTAAGAGTTAGGCAGAAAATATCCAGCAAAAACCTGAGTGATGCTTTGTTGAAGCCTGATCACAAATGGCCTGAATGGAAAGGTGGCATTGAGAAGTGGTATTAAGAAGCCCTTCTTAATGGAAGGGAAACAAGGAGAGAAGGTTGAGGGTCGATCTTGTCAGAATTGATGAAATTATGAACACAGAAAAGTACTGCCAGATTTTGATCCACAGTTTGGAAAGCGTCTGATTGGCAACAACTTCATTTTGTGGCTCAAGAGTTTTGCACAGTAATTTTTAAGCCTTGGAAAAGAATTTTTTCTCAAATTTGAGCAAAGCAGCATTCTCACTTGATGACATTAATATTTAATCAGTTTTCAAAACTGTTGTGCAGATTCTGTTAATGGCCTTATCAGCTGATTGACTAATCGTGTCAGCTCTACTTAAGACCAAGAAAGAGTCCCAGCTGGGTTCACTGCTTCAGAACTTTAAAAATGCAGCGTGCCATTAATTTGTTCATAATCAGCTTTTTCTCCTGCTCCAACCAAAGATAATGACATGTAGTAAAAATATTCTTAACATTTTAGAGGCACAGCTGCTTACAGGTATAGACACGTTATTCAAAATCACTTGTGTCTTAATTAAATCAGTCCTAATTAACCTGAAGCAGTATCTTCAATAGTTAATGATTTTAAAGAGATAGCATCCTGTTTCCATTTTCATTTCGACCAGGCAGTATAGCGTAATATTTTTCATCAAAGGACGGACACTGGCTTTACAGAGTAAAATAGTTGAGTGAAAGTAGAGGAGTCAAGGCCACATAACCCAAACAATCACCAACATTCTGAGGACTTTATTGTAAAACGGTATGCAGTGAACAGACTACCGGTGCAACTAACAAGTTGTGTGTCTCATTTGGTTGTCAATCTCCCGAGCCCGCTGTCCCATCTTTGTTTGTCACTCTGTGCCGTTGCGTGAATACCAATGAACAGCGAGCCGTTATCACCTGAGCCTCGGATGACAGCATCTCAGTGATGTATTGCTCATCAGCCTCTGTTTCGTGCCAGACAGGATGTGTTTTCTTACTTGGAAAATGAAAATGTCAAATGCAGATCTTTAGTTGTGACGTCTCAGCAATATCCCAGATTGTTTTAAGTTAAGATGCACAGCCTAACCCATCTCTAACCTTTTAGATGCGTGATGGAGTTTTACAGCTGTACAGATAAGAAACGATGCTGCCACGTTTATTTCCTGTGCTTGCTGATAAGCCGAAATATAATTCTCCAAACTGCTTTTGATCAAAGATGTGAAACTTTACTGTGTTCCCGCCACAACTCCATTGTAATTCTCCAGGCCTCTTCTCTTACCGTGTAGCCCGTTAGAGGGCTGTTCCTCCGTCCTCTACTAAGTTTGTTCTGAATGTTGAAATGTTTTCCCCTTGGGTGCCTTGTGCCAGCCCCCTTCCTCTTCCACCGATGTGGGGGTGAGCTTTCCCAGGACAAAGAGAAGAATATATAAAGGAATGGAGGGGGGGTCGGAGAGACAAAAAGACAGCGGGTGTGTGAGCAAAGGAGGCCAAGTGAAAAGATATAGAGGGCTTGACAAGTGCTTGTCAAAGGGCTCAATACTGCTGGCAAGCTTTGAGTGTGGGGATACAGAGAGAGGAAGAAGGACAGAAAAACAATCTGTACTTTTCCCCCCTATTACAAACCCAATTGCTCACTCCTTACAGACTCCACAGGGTGTGGGGTACACACCACGCTCTGTGTTTAGAGAGTTACTGGAGAGCAGCTCAGTCCAACTGCACCCCCACCATCTCCCCTAGTCCTGCTGCACATGGTACAGTCCATTTAAAAGGCTGCATGTCATCTCAGTGTGTGCAGGGTCCTCTCTGAGAGCAGCTGCTCACAGCACATTCTCCTCTGCGGGAGCATTCACTTTCCCCTCCGCCTGCTGGGCTGCATCTTTTTCTCCCCTGCCTTTTTTTCTTTCTCTTCCTGCTCCCTTTGGTTTCTCTCTTCCCCTCTTTCTCCCGCGCTCACTCTCTCCTCTCGCACACACATGCTTTCTCTGACTCTGTAGTGCTTGGACACATTCTTTATGCAGTAACAGGTAGACATCATCCCTGTACTGCCGGCTTTTTTTTTTTTTTTTATGTGCGAAGTACACTGTGAGAGAAAAAGCACAGGTGGAGTAGGAGAAGAAGAAGAAGAGGGTGATAAGAGGTGGCGAAGGAGGAAAGGGTCTTAACTTCACCTCCTGTAATGCTTCTCTTGACACCATGCTGCTCTGTGTGGATTTGGTCCTCAGGGGAAAATCCTTAAAATGATGGAAGACAACAAACAGCTGGCACAGAGGATTGATGGGGCCATCCAGTCTGCCAGCCAGGAAGTGACCAACCTGCGCTCCGAGCTCTCCGCCACCAGCCGTAGACTGGCAGAGCTGGGTGCCAGCAGCCCCCCTGGCTTGGAGAACCACCACCAGCACAACCACCACGATGACAGCCTTCACTACCGGGGTGAGTGGCTGAATGTGTGCGCACTCACATGTAATCTCGTGCCTCTGTGTGTGTGAGAGAGCGAGAACAGGAACATGTGTGAGTGTTTTGAAATCAGCAGTGGGAAGTATTCTAAGAATGTGCAGCGGAGTGACTAATATCATCCCACCGTTCCTCCATTGACTTATTTTTCCCCCATACTCAGCATGAGAAAAGTCAGCAGCTTGAAAGAAAAGAGAGAAAGAGAGAACGACTGAGTGTTGTTATTAAATGGCAGGGAGGGGTTGGGGTTAGAGAGCGTGGGCCAGAGTTGCTCAGGGTTTGGTTTCCCAGGCAGCAGCTGGGCTCCTCTGGGGCTGCACTGGCTCTGGCTCCTTCTCCGCACTCTCCCCGAGTCTATGAGGAGAAACTGTACTTCATGCCCAGAAACTGCATGCCAGCATCTCTGAAGGAGGGCGGTGACACCATGGCACTGCCACTTAGCTGGGAAAAAGATGTAATGAATGACGAATGAGAAGTTAAAGAGAAGTTTTCATGGGACTGCTCATTGAGGCTTCCTGCTCTTAAAATAGTTTCTCTTGGCTTCTTGTTACACTTATTGATATCTCTCGTGTTGCTTAAAGTAATAACTTGGCTAAAGCGCTGTTTTATATTTAGTTATTCCATGACTAATGATGTCTGACAGGAAATTTTTATCTAGTGTGAGACCGTGTTCTGGGTGTAATTAAGCCTCGTTACGACGTATTCGAGTTAGTTACTTTTATATCGCCGACATCTTGGATTCATTAATGATCATTTTTATAGAGTTTGACAGGAACAAGCATAAAAGGGGAATTTTTGTTTTCCTGTTGCCTTGAATGCATTAACAGAACAGCAAATACTTGTGTCAGCTATCCAGATAATTTGGTGAGAAACTTTCAAAAGTTTCCAAACTTAACAAATGATATTTTACATTCACTGTATGCACAGAAAATTTGGCTTGCTGAAAAAGAGAGCAACAGAAAAAAATGACCTTTCACTTTTTGGTGTTTCTGTTCTGCATTCGAGTTGAATGCATCTGGGAGCCTGTATGTTTTTGAGATCTTATCATACCCAGCCACAGTGGCTATTAAATGCACTTTAAAAGATATACAAGAGACTACCCAAGTAGTAAAAGGTCTAATGAATGAAGACAAGATATAAGTTACAAAGGACTAAAAGGTTTTGCTAATACTTGTGTTACAAATCCCACAACTTAATGGAAACGAAACCATTATAGTCATTCATTGTGGGCATGCTGTAAAAGAAGAAGTACACACTGAGAAAATGGTAATAATAAGCTGACAGTTATTAGAGAAAAATACAGCTGCAGTTGTTGCTGCTGCTCCTTTTTCTCCAATGCAAACAATTTATAACAAAAAACTCCATTTTCATTAAAAGAAATGTTACAATATGCAAATTAGAGAACATAACAGAGATTATTCAGCCAGCTGATTTAGCCCTCAGCTGCTGCCTAATAGATATATTTTTCAATCCACCCGGTACACAGAGAGTGTAAAAGAAAAAAAATATGAACAAAGCACTTTATTATTCAGAAAACATGTTTAAAAGTGAGTTTTTTACATTGCCGATTACATTGAATCGAAATTCAGCCGATGCTGGAGCGTGATGGTTCAACTACCAATGGGAAAATGATATAAGATCCAAACAGATTAATCTGAGTAACAGATTAATGCTTATCAGATGGCCAAACCACGAGCAGCAGAGTGGCTTCACAAATCCTGAAAATTACTATGGCGCAGTCATTTAATCTATTCTTGTCATGACTTGAAGTATTATATATGCTGCATTTATAGTTTGTTTGTTTGTTTTTTGCGAGAAATGTCAGTTCAAGCCCAGTCTGAGTGTTTCATCTGTGTGGCTGCTGCAGTGAGTTATACATGTTGTGTTCATCCAGCTTGCTGTTCTGACTCCCTCTCAGTGTTAACAGGCAGCCTGACATTCCCACATTCCTGAATGTCAGGGTGGTGATGTCATACTTCCTGTTCCCAGAGGCCAGGCTCGCAGTCAGGTGACTGATTAAACTAAACACACCCACACTGAGAACCGCTTGGCTTAAACATGTTTTTGTAAGTTCTTAAGTTTAGGCGGTTTGGGGTGTGATGAGCCAGCACCATCGTCCAGTGGCTTAGTGAGATTAAATAATCTTTAGGTGTGTATCCCTCTCCAGGCCAGGCTGTTCGCTTGCCCGTTTGTTGGCCGTGCCCTGTGCAGGATAAAAGCAGAGTTTTTTGTGTGTGTGTTTTTTTTTAATATGCATGAACTGACTTCCTGTAAATATATTACACTGTGCCAAATGTCAGAATTTCTGCTGTGTTTCAACTCCCTGTGGAGCTACAACAGCATCTCTGACAGACATCCAATAAGCCCATAAACACAGCACTTCAGCTGTTCCTGATGGCCTTGGAGTCCATTGTGGAGTCCTTCTAACTGAGCTAACCACAAGGAGCAAAGCATTAAATGAACCAAAACTTTCAGTCTGTTCACAGAGATCCAGGATTAACTTGGTTATTTGCTTTTGCTAATAAACATTTTGTATAATTTTTACACTTACCCTCTTTAGAAGATTTTCTTTATTTACCGGCATTTAAGAGTACAGTATAAGCATTCAACGGAAAGGTCTATGACTGGCTATTAGACATGACCTTTATTATTCTGTTCAGGCTGCTGACATTAATGTATTCATTGCCAGGACAATGAAACCCTATTGAGCCTCTCTCTTGATAGACCCAGTTGATGTCAAGACCTTGTTTAACATCCCTAAACAATCAACTGCATTGCTGCTGGATCTGTGTTCCACTGAGCTGTTTGGAAAAAAGACATATTCATCTTCCTCTCAGTTTGTCTCAGGGACCAGAAGCGCTATGAAAATATCCTGTCCTCTAAAATCAATGTTAGGTAACCCTTATGGGGTTTTACATTATTTATATAAGCGCCTTGCTGTCAGTGGGTGAGAAAGTGCACATCGTGGACTCATGAGAATCTGCCAATTGCAATTCATAAGTCTGTAAAACACAACCATAAGGCAGCTGTTAGTGAGTCGTACAGCTCGGAGAGTATGGATGACCTTTGGCTGCTTTAACGAGCAGAGGACAATAACACAAAGGGAGAGAGCACTGATGTGGGTATTGTCTATCAGTTGTCATTTGTCCTTGAGTATCACAGTTGGTCATTGTGGAAAGAGAATAGTTAGGACAATGCTTTTACAAAGTGAGTTATTTCAGACATTCACGGTGATGAAGGTGATGAACGTTATGAAGGTTATGAAAGTGAAAGTAACTGAACAAACAGAACATTTGATGACTTTCAGTTTGAACATGTCAAGCTTTTTGGGGAGGACGATGTTGCGTTTTAAAGACCTGACTCGCTGACACAAAATTAAACACACAAGGTAAGAGGTCAACAGCAACGAAAATGGAGTTAAATTAGACCTTTCAGTGAGAAAAATTCAGAGCTTGTAGAAAAGCTTAAAATTCTACTGCCAACAGCAAGTGGAAGCTAAGCGAGACCTAATGAACCGTTTGGCAGTTTAAATAAGTTAACCTTCGAATTTATGATCAATTTGGGGTGAATGTGGTAACTATTAAGGAGCTCTGAATTTGTTACTGCTCCGGTCCTTGCACTTTGTTCAGGTTTGCTGCTCCAGTGGCATAGTATAAAAACAACCCACCACACAAAAGGCAAAATTGATTTTTATAAATACTTGAAGATAAATGTTGTTGTAGTAATAAGAGTGATAAACAACTTCCTTCTTGTTTGAAATAGGCCGTCAGTTCTAAATACATATTCCTTTTTCTACGTGCACCTCCTTTTGCCTTCTGCCTTAATTCTTCATGGCACAAAGTCAACCAAGTGCTTGAAAACTTCCTCAAAGATTTTCGTCCATGATGGCATCAGAGCATCACACAGTTGCTGCAGATTTGTTGGATGCACATCTATCATGTGGATCTCCCCTGAACCATGTATACAAGGCACGATGGATCCAGGCTTTCATGTTGTTAACGCCAAATTCTGACCCTGAAATCTGAATGTTGCAGCAGAAATGAGGCTCAACAGACCAGGAAACATTTTTCCACTCGTCTATTGTCCAATCCTATTGTCCAATCCTATTGTCCAATCCTGGTCAGGCCTTAATCAATTGTACCCTCGGGTTCTTGTTCTTAGCTGGCAGGAGTGTCACCCAGTTTGGTCTTTTGCTGCTGTTTCAAGGTTGAATGTGATGCAGATTTAGACATGTTCCTCTGCATACACTGGTATCAACAAGACATTTTCACCTAGAGAACTGCAGCACACTAGATATTTTCTCTTTTCAGACCATTCCCTGTAAAAACTTAAGAGATGGTCATGTGGGAAAATACAGTAGATTAACAATTTCTGAAACCAGCTTGTCTAAACAGGTGTACCCAATAAAGTGCTGAGTGAGTGTAGTTAAAAGTAAACTTTAAATACTAATACTTTCAGAATCAGATAGTCTTCCATCTTAGCATTTCTAATAAAGCTCCCATGCTGCATACCAAAATAATGTATTCTGAGATTGAGGAGAGTGGCAGTACAACTTTACACAGTGTACTGCAAGGCATGCATGCTGATTAAGTATTCACTAAAAGACCCTGCGATTATCTTTTCTCCAAAGAGGAGGAGCTGAACTGGCTCTAATGCTCTCTGCTGCAGAGTAATTGTAGAAAAGAATCCTCTCCCCATCTGGCCTGAGTTTGTTAGACGCCTAGGTCTCTCATTACTTCATCCAGAAGAAGAGCGGGGCTGGGAACACAGTGCCAAACTACAGCAGCAAAATCCCATTCATCCCAGCTATTTCCCTGTAACGCTCTCTGGACCACCCGCCTTCCTGTTTGCTGTCTGCATCAGAGCAAGTATGCAATGCAATGTAAGCTTCCCCCTGTATTTACCACCACGCGAACACCCCCCAGCCCTTTCTTTATTCCCTGCCTACGCTCCCTCAGCCACACCCCGCCTGTGGTCAATGCAGTGTGAGAGAAACTGTGTCCAAACAATAGCCCCGGAGAAGCAGCCCATCACTTCCCTAACATTTTCCCTCTCTCCTACTCTGCCACACAAGTCTTCCTACAATAAAAGAAGTAATCGTGGAATAGAAGGGACTCCAACAGCAGGTGGAAACAGCAGCATTAGCGGGTGGTTCTGCTGTTAGTTAGAGATGCAGACAACAGTGATGCTGTCGGGCACAGAGGCACTGTGTAAGAGTAAGAGCTCCTCTTACTATCCTCCTCTTAAATGCTGGCAAACTGATTATCTTCAAATTAAGATTTTTTTTACTTAGTTGTAGATTCATGCATGATCCAAAACTTCAACACATAATAAATAGCTGGAAAAACTAAGAAATGAAACCTGTTAGTGCGCAAAACGACCTGGAACAAGGTCATGGAAAGGCAATCAAATGTGAAACCAGAACTTAAAGTCTTTACAGTGTTTGCAGTTTAGTTATTTTATAATTAAGGTCCTGTTTGCATTCAGTGTTTATTTTGTTTTCAAATACATTTGAGTGTCTGTGCTTAACAACTGAATAGAGCTTAGAAGTACTTACTGGAACTGGCGGACTTTGTTCTATGGAGGTAATGGCTTTAAATAAATAATGACTCTGTGGTTATTTGTTTTGCTTTGTAATGGAATGCAAGCCCCAGTAATGAACTGACAGAGCAGTGCAGACTGTCAGTGGGAACAGAAGCCTGGTGGACTTTTGCTTGTGCAAGAGTTTCCACTTTGGAATTTAGCTATGCAGAGAGCAGGAAGGAGAGATGGGCGCCACATATCCACTTTCATGTCCATAAGGGGCTTGGATTGTTTCATTTTCTTTGAAATCTTACTTAGTGTGTGGTTCACCAGGAGAACATTACCTATTTCACATTGCAGTGTTTGTAAAAAGGTCAGAGGTGGCAGATGACAGCTGACCTCAACATGTCTTATGGGTCTATTAGCAAAGGTGACAGAACTGCTGCCCCCGGACACCAGCTGGTGATGCCGTTCCTTCGCTGTGGGGCGCCAGATGGCCGCAGCGCTGTCACCGTGCGGCCCATGTTGTGTAAACTGCCACCTTGAAGCGAATGAGCCTGCAAAAAGGCGGGCAGAGAAGTCTACAGGCAGTGAGGCAGTGGAGCAGAGCCAGAAAAGGGAACTGCAAAAAAAAAATGCCAACTCTCAGAGAGGGTACATCTCAAACAGACATTCCTCAGCACTTAAATTTTCCAGGCCAGCTTTATCTGAATGAAACTTCACATAGCAAGTCAGTGAAAGCCATTTCAAGGAGAACTGAGGAGTACTTTAACCATGACACGAAGCACTGAATTGCTTTCCAGTGTGACACTCTGCCTCTGAGAAGATATTATTCCTGTCAGTGAGACTGATATGTCTCCATATGCTAATTATATCCATGAAGGCTAAAGTGCTTATTTAACTGATTCTTTTCCACAAGTTCCAAACAGTCTTTTTTTCCCAGATGATTTTTTTTTTTAAGGAAAATGGCATTTTAATATAGATTTCCTGTCTTATGTCACGGTTCAGGTTAGGAGCACGTTGTGAATGTGGCTTTTATTAGCAGGGGAGTTGGGAGAGAGGGACTGACTAATGAGGATATTCCTCAATGTTATCATTGGTACTTTCCTGCCAGTTTCCCTCACATGGGGCCCCCTCATCATAAAAGTACTTTGCAGAGTTTTCATCCAGAAAGGAAACTGCTGAAAATGAGAACTCTGCATAACTTCAGTGACTATCTTGTGTTTATCACCATCACATGTCAGGGGAGGGAATTAAGTATTACTTCCTGGTTGTGTTTTATGGGCCTTGTAGATGCTCCATCTGTACCATGTGCATCTGGAGAGGATCAGAGATGGGGAAACCTGCAGCAAGCAGTTCTCTTAAGAGGATTTCCTTAAATCTGTTCTAGGTAGAAGAAGACAGAGTATCTGGAGGAAGGATGAGGCTTGAAAATCGGTACAGGTGTTTGACCGAAGCCTGGCATAGGGGACTGTGAGGGTGTGCGTCTCCATTAATGACACGCTGGGCCAATGATTGAAAGAGATTCACTGAACTTCATACAAAAAAAGAGGAAAAGAGCTCAGACAGACTGATGATTCTCCCAAGTGTGGTGTTTCAAAACTGTTGTGGCTGCCTCACAACAGGAGGCACAGATAATGATCAGGCTTAAAGAACCCGGCTCCTCTGCCTCCTCCGTGCCTCCACTCTGCACATCTAGCCTTTCGTTTTCACCTTAAATCATTCAAATCCCTGGCGAGTCCAAACTTCAAACAATTGAAACTCTCAGAAAGAAAGAAAGAAAGATGCAGACAGCAAGAGACGAGTAAAGCCTGGTTGCTTCCACAACAGTCTCAGCTCATCCTATTAAAATGCCTCATTGCTTTAGCAGCGGAGACTTTTTATTGCTGCTGGTACATATTGTTGCCTTGGTTGCAGTTTAAATCCATTCCCAGAAGAGAATGGACTTGGCATGGAGGAAAATAAGTTGTGAGGAAGTGCAGACCCCCTCCCTTCTCATATCCAGAGGATGCAAAGCGTGACATTCCAGCAGAGCAGAGGATAAGCAGAACACTTTTCTGCTTCTCCGAATCATCTGCTTCATGCAGGCCTCTGACAAGATTGATGAGCTGAAGACATCCTGAACATCGGGACAGTGCTGAGCGCTGTTAAACACCCACAGGATCCATAAATGGCAATGCAAAGGATGTGTACGTCTTCAACTCATGTCATTATCGCGTCTCTTGTGTAAACATGAAATTATATGAGGAGTTTAAAATCAAACTTTTACATGAATCCTTTATTACTCTAAATTTGTAACGTAGGATTTTCTCAAGTCAGCTGCAAAAGTCCTCCATAAAGCTGTGTTTGGATTATAGCTCAAATAATTACGCAGTTCACTGAGCAGCAACTGAAAATTAATGATAAGCAATTTGATTTTCTTTAGTTTTTTCCACTTTGTAGCATTTCTGAATATAAATGTTTACCTGTTTTCTTCTTCTTGCATGATAGCTTACCTGAAAATGGACAAAGCCATCATTTAATAGAATATCTTGGACTTTAAAAAGTGTGAGGAGCATTTCCAGTTGTTTCCTTACATTTAAGTAATAATATCCTAATAATGATTTCATTGTGAAATCAGTTGTGGTATGTGGTTTACCAAGCTAGGTATGTGCTAGTTTGAAGCCTTCTTCATGTGAGAGCTTCCTGATTTCTTTCTTGTTTTTGCATCCTTGTCAGAGTCTTAAAGCTGGTTGTACAGTCCAGCATGTGTTTCCATCAGAGTACACGATTCTGGTCAGACAGAGTCGGGAGAAGTCTCCCGTGCAGTCCTCCGAGGTCCCGACTGGTAGTTGCTGGAAGCAGATCACATAAACGCCTGCTGAATGTTGACTGTTGGTCCAGTTGGCCGGAATAGAGGACAAGCTGAGTTCAAGAGGAATGGGATAAAAAAACAAACTTCAAAGATCAAAAAATAAAACATGAAATGCAGACACAGCAGCTGTAGTGGACACTTTTCATAGTTTCTAACACTTGGTCTCACGTCACCATCAGATTTAACCATCAACAGCACAAGCAGGAGTGGCCCACAGACCGCTGGTACCACATCTTTGGACACTGCCTCCATCTGGCAACAGAGCTCACTGAAAACAAAGGGGCATCCCTGGACTGGATCTCACAACCTCATCTAACAGTCACTTGTATTTACAATGACGGTTAAGGCGCAGGAGGCTGCTGCAGTATTCTCCTGAATAATAGGTGTCACCACTCAGACATTATCACGTCAAACGTGCTGAAAAGGAGGAGAAGAAGTCAAAACTGGAAGCCAAGACTTTGTCAAGGGTTTGTTTCACAAACTCAAGTTTTCAAACAGCTAGAACAGCTAGTTTCTGTGCGGGATTATCAATAAAATGGTGGCAAAAAACCAGCACTGGCAGTGCAAAATAGCAAGTTACAAAACCAAAGAGGTGCACAACCAGTCGACATGCCACAAAAACTGTGTCTCGCAACACAGGATGTGATGTGAAAATCGTCACGCGACACAAGTCCACTTGAAGTCTGGAGGCGATCGTGGCTCAAGAGTTGGGAGTTCACCTTGTAATCGGAAGGTTGACGGTTCGAGCCCCCCCTTGGACAGTCTCGGTCGTTGTGTCCTTGGGCAAGACACTTCACCCGTTGCCTACTGGTGGTGGTCAGAGGGCCCGGTGGCGCCAGTGTCCGGCAGCCTCGCCTCTGTCAGTGCGCCCCAGGGTGGCTGTGGTAGTTTATTTGCCATCACCAGTGTGTGTGAATGGGTGGATGACTGGATGTGTGAAGCGCTTTGGGGTCCTTAGGGACTAGTAAAGCGCTATACAATTACATGTGTAGTTGGTGTACTGTAATGTAAATTCAATGCAGACGCTTGCATTCACATCCAGTTACATCACTGGTACCCAAAGACCCTAACACAGTCGCTTTAGAGCCAGCACTAATTGGGTTTGGGTGTAGAAATAATAATAATGTTTTTAAAAAGGAACCGTCAATATATACAAAAAGAGTCCAGTGACAGGACCGAATGTAAGAGATTACAGATCCCGTCGCATATGTATTTCTAGGAAATATCTGGGATTTCCTTTCTCAAGCCGCAAACTATAATGAGGACATAAAGTCCGCACACAAATGACACACAGTTCACTGATAATTGTGCAGATTTTTCATGCCAGCAAAAAGCATGTCTTTGTTTTGTAAATCACTCATAAAACTCACCACATCTTTTGGGATTTCTTTCACATGCAATTCTGCCACGATTTAGTCAATCGTCCCCATCGTCATGCAAAACAATCACTTTTGAGATGTAATTTATTTACTCTCAGAAAGTTTTTTTTTTTTATATTTGAGAATGTAACAAAAAAAACCTCATAAAAGCAAAAACTTGTTAGCATAGTCAGAGTTTTGTGCATGTAGTAGTTGTAATTTGCGTTCTGTGTTGCATCTACACACCTTTTCTCCCAGGCTACAACAGATGGCTCACACTGCACCACACCTCACTGTTTAGTTTCTACGGGGAATCCACTGAGCGCCGCTGCTCAGGTTGTTTCCAATTACTCTAAAATGAATAAGTTCTGTCTTTGAATGTATCATTAGGGAAAACACTGATTTCACAAATGAGATTACACACGTCTGACAAAGCCTGGCGTTAGAGTTTGAAAGGAGCTTTATCTGCTTCTGTTTCTGGAGGAACACTGCTCTTTTTGAATCTGCCTTCCAGTCCTCATAATCACACTTTGTTTTTACTTTATATTCTTTTACTTTCACTTATTTGTAGTAAACATTTCTGTAGTAAAAATTTCTTAGTTGTGCAGTTTAATTGGACAAATTCTCTTTGAAGGTTTAAAAAAATATATCTGTAGGGAGTTATTACAAAGCAACAAACGTTACATGTTTCTGTTGATGCATCACCATCATCATCATATCTCCAGGCCCCCTGAAATGTTGATATCAGGCATGTAAGTGGGCTCCATCCCTGAATTATTTTTGGTTTGCAGCCTGAAGGCATTAGTGTTGAAAGCATGCCTCTATGTTTTCTCCTGCTGAGGAGGTCCTACACAAATATTTATCAGGTCGCCAATTACCGTAGCCCGTGTTCCCAGGCACATAGAAAAACAAAACAGCGTGCCTCTGTTGCCAGGCGTGTTTATATGCATTCCTGCAAATCTGATTATTGTTTGAAATAAGTGTCTTGCTAAATTTGACCTTAAACCATATGTGCTCCATCAATATTCCCGGAGACAGTGCACTTCTTCTCTTGCAGCTTATTGTTAGAAGCAAAGAGGCATCTTTATCACAAGACCTTTAAAGTTACACAGACCTGGCAAGCAGTCAGATCAATTTTCTAAGAGATTGAAAAATAGATGCTTTATAGAGAGAGAAAGCAAACTCAATTTTCCACATAAAGGGATCAGAAATAACCATGTGGTAATCTCCTGTATGCAATGAATTACATTATTTACTCTTCAGATTAGGATACATCTGCATCTTTAATATAAACAAACCAAAATTAAGCCTGCTAATCTATTTCAGCTGATGGAATTATCATTCTCAATTGACTACAAAGCTTTACAAAGGCTACTCAGTGAAACTGCTGTGGGCCGTTTGATCCTGAATTGTGCAAATTGCAGTGAAAATAGAAATTAAACAATCAGCAGTTTTTTTTTATTCTATTCAGCATTTCTTTCAAGCTTTGCCATATCTAGTCTCCATTTAGATTAATAGGGTAAACCAGAATTTAGAAAGCTGCATTAATGTTCTAATCAGGATATTGCTGACTTAGACTCATCATTGTATTGACATCATTTCAGGTTTCATGCATAGCAATAGGACAGTTTCTTCTATATGACTTCAAGCTGCATGCACTCACATATTACAAACCACTCACTTGGCGGTTTGTAATTTTTTCCTGTGATCGGACATTCTCAAGTTTGATATTTTTATTTAAAAGTTTTGTTTTTTTATTTAAATACGTGCCTGGTGTATATTTACTGTGTTTATTTTTCAGGTTGTTTCCTGTTTGTTGCGCTCATGGTGGCTCAGTAGTTAGCATAGCTCCTTCATAGCATATCTGTTCTGAATTAGCCAATAAATCAGTGTGTATACACTCACCAGCCACTTCAAGAGGTTCATCTTGTTAGTACCAGGTTGGACCCCCCCTTTGTCTTCAGAACTGCCTTAATTCTTCTTCTAATTTTGGTCCATGTCGACATGATAGCATCACATAGTTGCTCGAGATTTGTTAGCTGCACATCCATGATGTAACTTTGGCAGTCTGAACTGTTGATGCAAGACAGGATCTATGCTTTCATGATGTTTCTGTCAACTACCCAAATGTCACAGCGAAGTCCAAGACTCATTAATCCAGGCAGCATTCTTCCAATCTTCTATTTTCCAATTTTGGTGTGTCTTTGCTGACCTTAGCCTCAAGTTCCTATTTTTAGCCGACAAGAGCAGCACATGGTGTGGTCTTGTGCTGCTGTAGGCCATCTCTTTCAAGTTTTCACTGTGTTATGCATTCAGAGATGCTCTTCTGCATACCTTGATTGCACTGATGAATTACTGTTGCCCCTCTCACTGTCGTCTGGCCATTCTCCTCAAGCATCAGAAAGATATTTTCACCAAGAGAACTCCTGCTCACTGGATAGTTTCTTTCTGATCAGTCTCTATGAGCCCTAGAGATGGTTGTGTGGGAAACTAAAGGAGATCAGCATTTACAGAAATCCATGTAGCACCCACAACCATGGCATGTTCAGTGATTGGATGATCAGATATTTGCATTAACAAGCTGAACCATTCACTTCTCGCTGGTTACATCCTCTTATTTTTTTTTTTCCATTCAAGGTTACCAACAATTTCAATACTACTCATTTTTTGCCTGTTCTTTTTTATTTGTTTTTTTGTTTCCTTATGTTCCCATTGATGTCTTTGAGTGTGACTTTTTGGATCATTTTTGCAGTTTGTCTCATCCCAGCACCTCGCTGGAATTGTTTGTTTTTGCTTACTGCCTCCAAGTGTATGACCTCTGCCTGGATTAAAGATATGGATTTTGGATTTCCGCTCTGCCTCCTGTGTCCAACGTTTAGGTCCTCCTCTTTCTGAAACCCTTACACAAAACAAATCAAGGGCAGCATAGTAACCAACTGATCCTGTACTTCCAAACAAAGTATTATAAGCACCAATCAAGAGAGTCTCACAACTCATGCCAAAGTCCCCGTTTGCCAGCGTTCCCAGGCATGCCAGTTTACCCCTGCAACCGTTTCTTTCAAGCTTTCAGTTTTAATGCCTTCCTTATAAAAGTCTCTAAGCCCACGCAAAGATAACCCCATTGAGGAGATTTTCTCTGACTTTAACCAAGTTCTGTTTTTTAAGTCTGAGTAATACTCTTTATGACTAGTCATTTCACTGAGACACGCTAAATCTTAAGATTGCTTCTTTAAGCATCGTTGGACTTCAACTATTCTGTCTTCTGTCATCTGGTGCTATTACCGCACCCACTCTCTGGTACTGGCCCTCTCATGTTGAGGATGGCAACGTCAACAAATGGACATATGTGACGGAGTTTTCTGCTCTGGCCACGAAACAACGAGTTCTATTCAGCGTGGCCACCATCACTTGAAGTGAAGTGGGGTTTTTTGGAAGAATGTTTCAGATTCAGGGGTTTCCCACAGACTCCCCCTAATTAACCGCAGCAAGAGACTCAGCTACTCTCTCTGTCCGGGAATGTGCTCCTAAACCTCCAAGTATGCCACTGTTCCATCCATTCTGTAAGCCCTCCCTACTTCCAACTAATATCCAGCGAGAACAAAACACAGTCATTTTATTTTACAGCATTAAACAGTCAGTCAGAAGGGACCTACCATACCTGTATGTTTTACTGTTTTAAATGAGTCACATTTTCCTGTGGGTCTAGTTGAGGTCGTTGGGCTAGAAGGGGTTGTTTTTGTTTTGTTTTGTTTTTCATGGGTATTATGTGGCAGCTAAGACAGGTTCTATTACTTTCGCTTTATGAGGTTAATGCGTGCCACAGGGCCGCACAACATCCACTGCTTTGTCAAAAGACTGGACTGAAGCAGAGGAGCTGGGATGTGTATAATTTATTGTCCACCGTGAGGTCCTGAAACTACAGGCAGAAAACAAGAGATAAGGAGAGACAAGGCAATAAAGAGGAGAGGAGAGGAGAGGAGAGGAGAGGAGAGGAAAGGTAGGTTCAGGCTTAGCTCCATTATTAGATCCTGTGTGCTGCCGAATTGATTTTGAGGTCAGTCCATAAAGCACGCTGCCTCAGCACTGTACTAACAGTGGCATCATTATGGCGTTATTAGTGCAGAGCGGGAGGACTCACAGGGCTGTGGGAGTAATTTACAGGTGTGTTAAACATGACTGCTGTTCCAGAAAGAGAGAAAAGAGCCCAGATCATTTCTGTCACACTGCTGTTAGCTAATTACATTCAGGGGGTACCTGAACAACATTTTCATTTTCAGCATGAAACTCTTGCTTTGATGTCACATGAGCCGCTACCTGAGAACTATACGCATACTGCTAAAATGACCTGATAACTACAGTAAGTCAGGTAGTGCTCAGGTAGAGCAGGAAAGCTCTATATAAGAGCCAGTCCATTTACCGTTTATTTAGCATTGTACCATAGGGAAATGAATTGCTTAGAAAAAGTAAGACACAAAATAATTTGTTTTGTTGAGTTTTCTGTGTGTAAGGCTGTAATCAGCTGACCTGTGCTGCTGCTTCGACATTCACTGAGCTTTGAGGATTTAGCTGAATTCAATAAGATGTAAGCAGATGTTTAATGAGCTGCATGGTTGACTTCCAACCCCTAGACACCATAAAACTAGTACAGTATAAAAGCTACAATTCAGTGAGTGAATCTAATCAGCCTGTATGCTCTGTAACCTTACATTGAAAGGCACTGCAACACTGTAAACTTCACCACAGTACTGCAAACTAGCCAGTGCAGCGTCACTAAACTGGAAAGTGCTGAGTACAATTTCATGCAGCCTCTTAATAACACAAAAACGTGTACTTTTGTTAGTTTTGCAAGACACTTCACAAAAACATAATTCAGCAACAAATCATGCATTGATCCAACATTCATTTAAAAACCATAAAATGAATGAGGACTTTCCATGTTAGCTTTGAAGTTTCCAGTTTATAAAACGTCACTTGCTGAGCAATCCTTCTCTTTAAAAATAGTCTAATCTTCCTTTTCTTGTCTCATTTCTTACATCTTTTTCCATTTTTCAGTGTTGCACATTGCATTGGGAAATGCAGCAACTTTGCATTAGCTATCACACAAATTTTGTTATTTTATTCTTGTTCCTCTTCCGTAGCTCTAGCTAGATGCTTAGGTGCTGTGATTGCAACTTTATTTACATCTGCACCATAAACGTATCACAGAGATGAGAAGTAAAGAGGGAATGTGTTGAAGGTGTAAGCAGATCATAGGATGTCATTATTATTCTCATAGTGAGAAAGTATCTCCACGCTGTCACTGGAAGCACTGTCAGGTTATAGCACATGAAAAATTCAATCATCCAATAGTAGCCTGCCTATCAGATTTAATTGCTCATTAACTGAAGGTACTGGAACTCCATTGGACATCTTTCTGGAACACTTTAACCCCTAATTGAAGCCATTTCTGATTAGGCTTTGGTGAATAGTAGATGGATAGCACTGAAAGGCCAGATTAATTTCTGTTGTCCTGTTTCAGGTTGCTGCTGAATTTATTTCCCTATTTATAAACTACATGACTTTTAGATACTCTTCATTTGCTGGTAGTTTTTTAGGCTTGCCACTTCTTCTTTAGTCCTCCACTTGTCCAGGTTCCACAAATGTTTAAAGGACATACTGCACACTATGCTGAGATATGACAAGTGTTTTGGCTAATAGGTCATTGGTAGTCACCACGTGCATGCAAAAATACTATTTTGGTTCTTTGCTAAGGTTTCTGTTATTTGTAGACACAACACATCCTGCAACACATCCATCCTTTTTTGTGTTAAGTGGCTTAACAAAGTAATTTTAAAAATCCTATAGAAATGGTCAGGTACAAGGACTGGACTGAAAACGAGTGAAAATGTAATTACAATGTAACAAAAAAAAGCTTTTAAAAACCTCCAAGAAGCTTGGACAACTTTTACTCAAGACCAGTTTTTAAAAATTGCAACAATGTCTGGAAGCAGAATATAAGGAAATGGTGGGTGACCCAAGATACCCGTCTCTGTTAGTTTCAAAAGGCTGTAGGATAGCAAAGGGTTTAAACATCTGTAACATGTTCGTGTTACAAGTAGAGTAAGATAAATGAGATAAATAGTGCATATAAACAGAAAAAAAAAATGTCTGAACACCCCAAACAACATAACCAATGAGGCTTGCTGGCTGCTCCATGTGGACTCAATTAGAGGTCCTGATAGTCACTATTCAGCTCAAGTGACCGTTAATTCCTGTTAAATCGATGCAACTTTTTCCTATTAGTCGCATTTTGACCTTTCAACAAGTTAACACAAGCCCAGTAGGGATTTAAGTGATTTCTATTCACACTGTGCCGCCTTTATAAATAAATGAAAAGCTAACTGTGAGCGGGAGACCTGTACTGTAATTATTAAGGCCGGTTTCACTTTAATAGACTTACAGTGGGATGTAATGCTGATTATGGTTCTTTTTTTCTAAACGGAAATGATCATAAGGTGTTCTTGTGAAAATAGTTTCTGCTGCCCGAAGCTGTTGTGGTGAAGTAGTCTCTTTCTGTTTCCCAGCACCGTTAATGTCGTATGGGGAATTCCAACCATCCCAGAGCTGAGTCAAAATGCACTTCAAAATTACCGCTCCTTTCTTAAAAGTTTATGGTTAGATGGCTTGCGCAATGTTTTGCAAGAGGGAATGTGGGAATTTGGGTTGTTCCAAATATGTCATCCATCTCACATGAATAAACTGTTTGGACAGAAAAAGCAAGTCCGTATAAACACATGTAATGTCTGTGACAAGACTTCAGCCCTTTGCACTGCAACTTCTGAGTGCTTTGTTTCATTGTTCAGTGCCAGCAACAGAGGGAAGTTGTCGAGAAGCAAGTATTTTGTCAGTGTTGTGATTTCATGTAAGTTTTGATGTCTGTGCATTGCTTTGTTTTGTTTTTGGCACTGCCGTCCATTTCCAAATTTCTAATTCTCACGAGTTTCACGAGCATATTCCTCTTGAATTCTTCTCGTCTACGTGCTGACTATAGCTTAAGCTGTAACATATGTCCAAACTGATTTATAATTGTTTACAGGCACAGATGCTATTCTACATAGGTCTGCTGATGGAAAAATATTTTGGGCTGCTGTCACTGTTTTCTTGCTGTGAGAGAGAGAAAGAGAGGGAGACAAACAGAGATTATGAAACAGACAAGATGACATAAAGGGGTAAAACTTTGAGGCTTTCAACAGACCAGTGAACTGCAATCTGAAGAGCAGCAGAGCACTGTGAGAGACAGGTAATGACTGTGTGGTAATACACCTCCAGACCTTAATTGGTTTGAATGAGCAGCTGGAGAGGCTCTTCCACCAGGCTGTGAATGAGCAGACTGTCAGGTGACAAGCCGTGGAGGGAGAACTAATTGTCACTTTCCTCCAGACACGCTCCTGTCTTTCCTCGTGTAGCTGACAGAAACCCTAGGAGGCAAGGTTGGCTGAGTGTGTTTTTATGAACATGAAATCTTGTTGTATAGATCTCTGTTTGATTCCTTTAAAAGTGTGGTCACATTCTGGAGCGAAACTTCAAATTACAATAGTTAACTTTTATTTTTTCCATTTTTAAATTATCATTGCAACGTCTGTGGCTGTTTGAATAAAGCAGTAGTTACAGACAAACCAAACCAATAGTGTTTAGATTAGCTGCTTATCAACCTCACTGTTACTGTGCAATTCTGTCTTCGGTATGAATTTTAAAAGAAAATGAATCCTTCATTTACGGCAAAGAGGGCGTGCATTACATATTAAACAAATAAAACAGGAACAGAAAAGCACATCTGTTTAAGCAATGGGTAGCTACATGTAGGTTTAAATATCTCTTTGTTATATATGATCGAACACATAATTTATAATACAGACAAGAAGTAGCAAATGTAATGCAATTGTTTAGAGAAATTAAATAATGGTTAAAATGGAAATACTGAAAAAGTTTGTGCTTCCTCCCCCAGTGGCTTGTTGTTGGGATTTTCTCTGTATTATTGTATAGCATCTTTACCTTTACAATATAAAGCACCTTGAGGTGACTGCTGTTGTGATTTGGTGTTACATAAATAAAGATTAATTGAATTGGATGTAAGCACTAAGGAGCAGTTTCAAATGACAGTCTGTAGTAATGTGACATGTTTGAATGGATTGCAACATAACTTTAAAAAACAAGAGATGATCGAACTTTTTCAGTTGCTCGTAACAGTCTGTTTTTTGTTTTTTAATCCAAAGGATGTTTATGCTACCCTACAGTGCCAACAGTACACAACATTAGCTAAAAATGCATGACTAATTTCCAGTGAAGCCTGATCAGTTTATCCATGGAGTGATATCAGCTTCTCGATGGTGTCAGCTGTTGTAATTACTGATAATTAAAAATGTTAAAAGTAAAGTGGAGGAACAGGAGAAACACCCTTCAATTATGTTATGAATGTTGATGTTGCATAGTTTTCCCAGCAGGGGGCGCTCTGCAGTACCACAAACACACTAACAACCAGCTGATCTGAGTAGAGTTAAATAAATAACTACAGGTAACAAATTTTAGGGAAATCTGTTTATATAGTTTGTGTAACTGGAAGAAAACTATATCTTGACAAGTATAATAAAATATTTTACTTTTTAAAGACAAATTATTGTTATCGTTTCAGTCTTAAAAAACCTATATTAGTCAGGCTCAAGTTGCAGCCATCTCCAGTTTTGGCTGTAACTTTTACAGTATATTTTGGGGGCTTTTAGCCTTTGTTGTATTAGGACAGAGGAAGATTTGCAGTAAATAACTTCAGGGCAGATTGTAACCCAGGCCTCTACAGTGATATTATGGTATATCGGTTGCCTACTCGACCCAGTGAGCTAATCAGCACCCAATATCAAGCTTTGAGTAATGATGTGGGAGCAAATTGCCCAAATGTGCTTTTTGTTCATGCTCTGACAAGCGAGGCGAGAGGAAGCATGGACTCTATCCACTTTTTATCTATATTTTATCAAAGTGAGTTGGAAGTTTTGGGTGTAAAAGAAAATAGTCCAGATTTCTAGTGTAGAAAACAAGTTTTGAACGGAACTGAACGGAACGGAATACTAAAAGCTGTTGAGGTAAACTCTGCGTTGAGTCATCTACAATTTCTCTTTGTTGATGAAATTTTAATACTTTGTAGCTGAAGGTTTTTTTAATTGTATGCCTTGGGAAGAGCTGAAAATGATGAATGGCATTTAAATTCAAGTAAATATGTAAATGGAAGCATTCAAACTGTAATTTTTAAAAAAAATTATAACTAAGTAGGAGTTTGTTCAAGGGAAAAATGCAAAGAAAAAAGCAATAAAACACAAATACAAGAGCAATCATGCTGCAATACACATTAGATTATCTCAGAGGAGACGGCTTGTTAATGTTCAATTTCTCCAGCATGGGCATGAGATACTGAAGTGGCTGTTGACATGACCGTTATGCCACAAGAGTCTAATTTTCAAACATGTTCTTGGTATTAGAGGAAGTGGAGACATTGTTACTGCAGCACAGTATGTTCCGAGTGGATTGAATGCTGTGCTTTAATACTGACAAAATCAAAGGATTAGACCAAGTCTGTCTTGTGCTTTGCATATGTCCCTGTGTCACTATAGGTATTAGCTTTTTAATACAGTCTGCTTTAGCTGTCTGATTACACTGCTGAAGAGTGAAGGTCCTGGCTTAAGAAAGGCTGTAAGCCAGCAAAGTATGAATGTATTTGGCCTGTAGAGGAATGTCCCATCTGCCGCTGCGGGATTGTTGGTGGCGCAGGATCTGTGGGGTTAGACCAGCAGGGGGTGGGCAAGACCATCTGAGGGGGGAGCAGGGTGTACTTTATAATAGTTAACAGGGAGGGTAGAAGGGGGATGTAAATGATGGGAGGGCGTAGACTGATCCCTATGGTAATCTCTGTCCCATCCCTTTTCTATGATGTTCAGAGCAGTGAACTGATGCTGCAGAAACAGCAAAAATCAGACGATAAAAAGTGAAGGAAGAAGGAGAGTTATGGATTTTTCCTATGTATTGAGGAATGAGGAGAAGCTGCGGCCCAGCTGCATACCGTGGGAATTGCACGGAGATGGGATAAATGGAGGTACCGCACATTTCTCACCAGGGTCAGAAATGCTCAACATGTTCCACCTCTGACCTCCATGAGTGTCGTGCAGCTGCAGTGCAGTAACTTTTGATTCATGAGGTGGTGTTTCTACAGCCTTGTAACGAGATATGCATGGATATACACATACCATGCTATTATTTAACCTTGTGATCAGCAATGTGTGGACATCTGATACTCAAGGCGTCTCTTCTATTCTAAGGGACAGTTCCTGTGTGTATGTGATTGTTGGACATGGGCGAATGCACATGACTGGATAATACATTTCAAATTAATTAAGTCTGTGTCACAAGGGACACCTTGACACAGGAAGTCGATGAGTGTGAATTGTAATAGTGTTTATATAGTGTATAATAGTGTTGCTCAGTGAACACTGTAAATGAGTAGCTGGCTGGTGCTTCGGTTAATGGTTTTGTGCATCTTTTGTCTGACCTTTCCTTCATGACGATGAACTCCATCCACAAAGCATCTAAACTTTACACTATCAGTTATTTTTTATTTTTACCAGCTTTTTGGCCTATTATCTTCAGCTTTGTCCTAGATCTGTATGTTTTGAGTTTTGTGGCTTTGCCATTTCCTGACATTCTTGGGCATTAAATTAGCCTATTGAGCTCACGTCATGCTGATCCAGCAGCAGCCAGCTGCTCTGACATTTCTAGGACAGAAGCAGGTTTGGAGATGAGAGATGGTTAATTTGAGACCCTCTGTTATTGTTACTGCAGACCCTTTGTTATTTTTGGAGCACTTAGGTGTTGGAGGAAGTAAATAAAGACTCAGTTTTATTTGTTTGTTTGTTGTTTGCTTGTTTATTTGTTGTTGTTGTTTTAGTTTTAGATGCATTTACAGATAGGTGCATTTACAGATGGGTGCAGTATATTTATGATCTCTTTTTGTCCTATTACTCTACTGTAAAACAGCAGCAGCTGGTGGACAAAAGAGGCTTATCGGACCCACTGAAAGGTATTATTTCTTTCAAGTCTTATCTTCAGCTGCATTATGGCGTATTTGTTTCAATAGCTTGTGCCAAGACTCAATTTTTAAAAGTTATGCTGCTAAGGAGTAGTTTGGCATTTGAGAAGCATCACAATTCACCCATGGATGTTTACATTATAGCATTATCCATTGCCTCACGAAGCAGGAGTTTGGCTACTGCCAGTTGTTTTTGGTCAGTTATCAGCAAGTTATGCTTCACTAATACTGTGAAAACAGTGGCTTGGGTAACAGTGGCATGACCAAAATGAGTAACATAGATCTGAAACAGAAATTCCTCCATAAATAGTGATGTAGCGACTGCAGGATGGATTGCAGCATGCTGGCAATCTGCGTGCGTTTACAGTTGTGGTCAAAAGTTGTGGGAATGAAAGTCCTGGTAATTTGGGGATTTTTCATTTTTAAACAACTGCAGATTCTCCTGTCATCAGTTTAAACAATTGTACATAAGTACAATTATTCATTTGGTTCGGCACTTTGCCAAGGTCTGGAAGGAGACCCAAACTGTCACCATCAGATGAAAGGAAACTGGTTCACATGTTCAGGAACAACCTGGGAACCACAGAGGCTCAAGCCTACCATGCAAACTGGTGGAACACCAGCGTCTCTATCCACTTTTACATCACCATGGGCTGAAACGGTGCTGAGTGAGAAAGAAGAAAGAAAGAAAGTTTATGTAAACTTCGGACCACAACAGCAGTTATTTTCAAACCTTGCCAGTCTGTCTGGACCACAGTTGTTTGGACAGAGGTTGCTATCCACCAGCCAGACTATGCAGGCAGACAGTGCAGTTGCCTTGCAGTCAGGTTAGCGCTGTTCCACACTCAGAATCTGAGTGTTTGCAATAGGTCAGTGCACTCACCAGGTAACCATAGATTTTTCTCTTTACTCTAGTGTGATTGAGCCATTAGCAGTGGAAGCAGCCAATTTGGTTAGCAATGTGCAGTAAATGACGTTGTGTATAACACAGGTACAGGTACCTACTATTTCTTTTAGTTCAATTAACACACAGCACAGCAGTCCACTCTGCATTATATGTCAGATATTTATTTGTATCAGGCTGTAAGTGTGTTTATTTTCTGTAGTTTTTTTGCTCTCTAAAAAACATTTCAGAAACCCTGCTGCTGGACATTGTACATGTGTGATTCATAAAGTTTCTATATATGTAAATATTTCTCGACACAAGTGTTATAGAAAATGGAAAATGTGTAAGTGGAGTGGAGGATATCTGCAATATGCAGCAGTAATAGAAAATGTTTTTCGAGTACTTCAATCATTTGGTGTCTTCCCTTCCAAACTCTACTTATCAGTCGGCATCTATTATTCAATGTCCCTGTTTTTTTAGACATTCATTCACATTTTCTTTAAAGAGATTATGGTTGACACCAAATGTTACCAAACAACCCAGATATCTGATGGAGTTTATTCAGTTATATTTGACATAAAGAGCATCATACGTAGCTTGGAATAGCATCGTTTTAAAAAAGCTATACTTTCTCTTATCTTGATTGTTTCCTAACAAACTACACTATCAGGTTAGTGTATGTATTATTCTCTGTGTGAGCCAAAGGTTAAGGCTTCAGACTGTTTCTAAGATTCAGTTTCAGATGGCTTGTTATTCCTACTATTGGGTTCTATCCACATATGCATGGATATTTTGGAAAATTGTGTTTTTTTTCTATCCGTTTTGGCCTTTCGTCCACATGAAAAACAACATTTTAGGTCACTGAAAAGCTTTTGAAAAATTCCTTCGGGGGTGAAGATTTTTACTCCACTTGTGTGTTTACATGTGGATTAAAAAAACAAAACAAAAAAGATCCTGGTTTAAAAAAATACCCATTCATGTGTCATAACCTTGGATTTGTATATCAGTGAGAACAAATATCCTTAATATGGCCGTCTCAGGCACGCAGCTCTGGCTGTGAAGCCAGCAGCCTTATTGTCAGTTGTTTCAACCTTTTGTCTAAGCCCCTTTTCCGTTAGTACCATTAGTACTTACTCGGATCAAGACACCGCGGATTGCCACGACTCGACTCGGATCAACTTATTTTCCATTGCAACCCAGTACTATCTAACTGGCGTGGTTGTCGTTGTAGCAATGTGTCTGAGCTTCCCACAACATCATTAATATGTGACACAAACTCTACAAAAAAGTGGACATCGAAGCAAGAATATACCTGCTACTCGGTCTGTGGCTTTTTGTCAAACTTGGGAAATAAGGCGTTGTTTTTTGTAGCCATTTCCCTCATTGCCGGGTTTCAAAAATGTCAGTTTTAATTTTCGTGAACGACACGCTTTCATGACTCATCAAGTGATGCTACTGAACAGCCAATCGGTGGCATGCAGTCTGACGACATCACATTTTAGTACCTGCTCAGATTGCTTGGAACCCCGGGTGAGCAGGTACTAAAAAAAGTATCTAGTACCCGGTACTATGACCTAATGGAAAACCCAGAAAACCGTGGCGAACTGTGCTGAGTCAATCAGAGTAGGTACTAATGGAAAAGGAGCTTAAGGGGCGGCCAATCAAAATGAAGCAGAATTAAAGGGTGATGACCTTAAAGGGAGAGCTGGATGAACTAAGGGACGGCACAAAGGGCTGATACAAGACAAATCATAATGAATTTGAATGGCGGATCAATCAAAGAAACTCTAATAAAGTCCAAGAATAGAACGGAAACGTTTCTTTTCAGTAAAATATGCTGATCCAAACCTCCCGGGTGGCAGTCGTGTATTTAACTGAGCTGAACTGAATCTGGGAATACTCATAATGTTGGTGGATAAAGCGTATTCATAACCAACAGAAATAATGGCCCATAAAATTAATTTCATATTTTTTTCAGTTTCCTTTAGGCATTTCAGACACATTTTCCTGTCTGTGAATTCTAAACTAATCTTCCCCTCCACACGACTAAGAGTACTTTCCCTCAGACAAATTTTGCACAGTTTCATGGTAAATTGTTCTCAGGTTTTGAAATATAAGCTATCTTTGGCTATTTGAAGTGAAAGAAGATTATTGCATAAAGTTGGCCAGGTGCTCAGAAGAGTCTTGAGGACCTGCCTCCAGAAATACTGTGCAAATAGGAAGCAAAATGGTGCTGTAAGAATCTGAGCTGACTGTTAATTAGGAGGAAGAGGAAACTAATGAAGATCTCCAGTCAACCTTACTCAGTCCCTTGAGAGTGCAGTGCCCTGGGGAGACGCAGGAACATAAAACTATTGTTTCAGTAGTTCAGATTACAATTTTACCATCATGTTACACTACAGTGACCTCAGTTGCAGGCATCATAATGACTTGTGAAAAACAAATGAATGAATAATCTCTCTTTTTAAAAGTTCAGTCCGTTCCTTCTCTTTTTGCTTTTCCAGTTTGACTATGTTTGTATGTTCCTCACTTTATGGCTTCTTCTCTTGCCGTCTGCCCTGCAGGGCGCCAGCAATATGCATCTTAGAACCTCTCTGCTCTTATTACTGCAGTTACTCTCCTGGGGAGAAAGCCTCAGTGGATCGAACGAATGGTGATCACTGACGCAGAACCAAACAGAGGGAGGAGAGGGTGGAGGGGCATTAAAGGCGAAGGGGGGAAAAGTGACAGGCTGAGAGAAGGAGAGAATTTTTCACTGCAGGAGTTACAATACAGAGACAGTAAAGGAATCTTAATAATCATGAGGACAAAAATCCTAGGAGAGAAAGAAGTAGATGAGTTGAGGGATTTGGGGGTTTTAAAACTTGGAAGAGAGGCTGATTGATGAAGGAGGATGCAAGAAGAGAGGGCAGTGAAGGAGCGGGGAGGCTGCTGGACTGACTGAACAATTGCAGAGCTGGTGGCGACACATAGCATGAAAGGCAGGAGAGGCATGGACATAAGGAGAAAGAGAGCCAGTGTTGCTCTCAGCAGTTTAAACTCCTGTAGCTAATGAGGTGACATCAATCACTCAGTGTACCTCTAAGCCAGTGGACTATTGTCTGCACTTTCAAAATGCAGTATCACAGTAAAGGTCAGCTTCCTTCACAGGATGGCGATAGAGGTGCCTACTTGCACTGACTTGCTTATCAGTAATTGTCATTACAGTCTGCAGGAGCAGTGCAGGCAAACAAAAATAGCACCGTCTTTAAGCTTGAGTTTCACAGTGAAACATTAGACAATGAAATTCGGCGCAGATTTTTACCCCCAAAGATGGATTTATCTGATCTTTGAGAATGAAATTTTCAGCACCAGCTTGCATCAGCCTGTTGTCCCAGGCTGTGTCACCCTCCACTGAGGCATAGTTTATTTAAAAAATAAAAAAAAAGGAAGAAAGAAAAGAAGTATTCTTTCAATTGGACATAAAAGTTTCACATTGGATTATTTCTTCACATGTTCATCTTTCACCACTGGCTTATAATGTCTCTCTAAATTGCTTTACTCACTGCATTCCACTGCTGAAGGTGAAACCCACTTCTTAATGCGATTTCTGTTTCTGCGCTGTTCTCGGCAAAATATATTGGCTAACATGAAACTCGGGTTTCATTCTGATGTTCTGGCAAAAACCATCAGACACAAAGTTCCTTCATATTTACTCAGAAGTGTTTATGTGGGGGGAAAGGAACTATCTACAGCAGCGGTCTCCAACCTTTTTTGCGCCACGGACTGGTTTATGCCCGACAATATTTTCACGTACCGGCCTTTAAGGTGTTGCGGATAAATACAACAAAATAAAACTAGTACCGGTACCGAAAAAAAGAAGATTTATTCATAACACACGTGAAAAGACCCAGGAAAACCGAGTTAACGATAAAAACGATAACAAAATAACACTGAAAACCGATAAAAACCCTGAAAACCATACATTTCACACCTGAGCCTCAACTCTCGCGGCCCTGTACCAAACGACTCATGGACCGGTACCGGTCCGAGGCCCGGGGGTTGGGGACCGCTGATCTACAGCATTCATTAATGAATGGCCTTTGTCTGCATTTTTTCATTAACTCTGAATCGAGGGCTTTAAAGGTTATAAGATATTCAAGAACTATACTGCTAGTACAGTAGGATCGTAGACTCTCAGGCTTTTCTAGCTGGTTAATTAAAAAGAAGGTAAACAGAGATGTGTCTATAAAAGTGTTACATGTTTTCTTGCTGTTACACAAGAAAATTAAATGATTAGGATGAAAATCATTGATCTAACAAGTGCTAAAGCTAAAGTACAGCAAACTATATCATTCAGACTGGTAAATATTACACTTTTATCATGTATCTTCTGGAATGAAAGGAAACATTTAGCAATAGTGCAGCAATTAATACTCAATAACTACTTACGTTACCCCTGTAGTGGTTGTTATTAAACACACTGCAATGCAGAAGTAAATGTGTACATTTATTGTACAGTCATGTGAAAAAGCATTCACAATCAAGAGCATGCTTAACTGCTTAGCGATTAAGAGGCCAAATAACAGCCATGTGCTGCTAATCAAATCCTCTTGATTTGATTAGCATTAGAAGTGTCAGCAGTTCTATAAACGTAGACGTTTTGACAGTTTGTTGGTCTGGAGCATTCAGGTGTATGTTAACGTAATGCCAAGTAAGAAAGACATCCTCAGTGCTCTTAGAGAAATGGTTGCTGCTGCCCATCAATCTGGGGAGGGTCATAAGGCCACTTCCAAACAATCTGAAGTTCATTATTCTACACTGAGAAAAATTATTCACTAGTGGAAAACATTTGAGACAGATGTCAATCTTTCGAGGAGTGGACATTCCAGCAAATTTGCCTCAAGGCTAGAGCGTGCAATAAATCAGAGAAACTCCAAAAACCCAAGAGCCTACATGTCAGACTCTACAGGCTGTTAAAGTTCATGACAGTACAGTTAGAAAAAGACTGAACAAGTACAGCTCGATTGGACGTGTTCGCAGAAAAAACAAAAAGGCACAGCAAAGCTGAATCTTAATAAATTACAAGACTTTTGGAACAATGTCCTTTGAGACCAAAGGGAAGAGATCTGGCTGTGATGCATAGCACTGTGTTTGTTGAAAACCAAACACAGCTTATCAGCACAAACACCTCATACCAACCTTACAAGTAACGCGTTACTGCCCATCTCTGGCTGTGTATACATAATGCCGCAACGAACTGAAGCAACAATATAAAGAAGAGTCCGCCAAAATAATTATGTGATAGTCTAATACAATTATTCAGAAAACAATTACTTCAAGTTACTTCTGCTTAAGGTGATTTTACAATCTACTGAATCATGGAGTGTTTTTAGTTTTTCTCAAGACTGCATAAAGTCCTGGGGAGCTTTCTTTTTCCACGTGACTGAATGTCACAATGACTGACGTGGTGTTATGAGGCATGTCAACTTGTGCAAATAACCTGTGGTGATTTGTGATGCTACAATACAGATATTTTAAAAAATGGGATCAGAGGAATGTCATCAACCTGTGTCATTTATCATTGTGATATCTTGAAAATGTAGTTGTTCATTAGCCAAAGTGCAGATAAGGACACAAAAAGAAATCTGAAGTGCAGTTAAATGTCACATAACTCACTGCTCATGAGTTATTTTTAAGTAAATAGAGTAACGTAAAAAACAAAACAGATTTCAGTATAATTTCTTCCCTCACTGATCATTTATGTCTAATATTCAGCCTTTGGCTGTTAGGAGAAATAATTGTAAAAGTAACCAAGCATATATTCATTTTGTGTGTTCCACAAAATATTGTTGAATATAAGGTACTTTCATAAAAGGAAGATGTCTGACTTATTTAACTACCTGAAATAGAATATGTTTACATAGAAAAGGAGAACATTATTTCATCAAAAAAAAAACCCAAAAACAAAACAAATCTCTACAACCCTGACTGTGGAGGTCACCTTTATTAATTACCAAGTGTTTACACTGTAGCTGCAGGTATGGAAATCTTCAGTAATTGGTAGACATGCACTGTGCCAGGAAGAGACACCCGGTTTGTGGTGTGTGTGTGTGTGTGACTTGTGCTTGAAGCTTTGTGGTTAAGTTGTAAAACTTAGCTGGGATGCTAATTAGCTCTTCTACTGCCATTCAGCTAATTATAGTCTCATGGGGGCTGCTGCACTGACAGAGAGGAGAGGATAGAGTGTGGATACTTTGCTATACAGGAACTCTTTGCTGTTCTTTGATGTTGTAGGAAAGGACGTAAGAAAGTGGTCAGCTCCCTTCTTTAGATTGGGCCTGTGCTGAGACATTACTCATTCTGAGCGCTGCATACTGCTGAGCAAAAAGCTGATTCAGGCTCTTATTGAACTGTAAGGCACTGCAAGAAGAAGGCAATGACCTTAAAGACTTTAGCATCCATTTTAACACTAGCTGTGAGTAGAAGTCATGGTGTGGATAGCTTACTGGGTCATTTTTCATTTGCTGAATGTTTCACCATTACAGTAAAACTTGCCAGTACACTGTGTAATCCATCACCACACCAGAGGGATGTAATGCTGCATAATATGCAGTATTTCATCCACCAACAATAATAGAGTGACTTTTCTATTTCTTTTTCTCACACTCATGCGTCTTTTTTAGATATCAGTATGGTTCAAATGAATTAATGTGAAGGGCTCCTGTGTTAATCATTTACGTTTCTTCTAGGATAAAAAGTAGACCATAGGCTCATCAGCCCGATTCTCAGGGATTCACATTCAGCTGCTCATTAATACAAATGTCTGATTAGTCAGTCACATGGAAGCAAATCTTTGCATTTAGGCATGTCGACCTGGCCAAGAGGACCTGCTGAAGCTCAAACCAAACATCAGAATGGAGAAGAAAGGTGATTTAGCCTTGTAGGTTGTTGGTAGCGGTGGTGGTGTAATGTTAAAGTGTACCAACCAAGCAGCATTTAAACACCACAGCCTAGTTGAGTATTTTCAGGAACATATCCATCCCTTTATGATAACAGTGTACCCGTCTTCTGATTGCTGCTCCCAGCACAATTAAGCACAATGTTTAAAAAAAAAAAAAAAAAACCTTCTCCACATCCACCAAATTTCAATCCAGCAGAGCACCTTTGGGATGTGAAATGAAAGATTCACGTCAAAAACTGCAGCATTTGTGTGATGCTATCATGTCAATAAGGGTCAAAATCTCTGAGATATTTTTTGAGCACCCCTATGAATCTACACCAAGGTAAAAAGGGGGCCAACCCAGTACTGTCGAGGTGTACCTGTAAGTGCATGTTTGTTATAGCTCTTTCACTACTATAGAGAAAGGCACAAAGAGGATATTTTGTACAAAAACATTTTGAACTCCGAGGATATCAGCATGGTTTTTAAAAACTGATACAGCCTTGAGTTTGCTTCAGATAAAGTTTTGGGTGCTATCTTAATATTTAGCAAGATAAATGATTACAGCAAACAATACCTTTTTTGGTCTCCATGGGCACCCGTGTATCACTGCAAGACAGATTTGTAAAATCTCCTTTAAGTAAAGTGAAATGAAGTCAATTTACTAGCACACATTCATCTCAAGAGTCTTGAGAATCTACAATAACTTCTATCCCCAAAAAAGACCCAAAGACAAAAGACCTGCTGGTAAATGTCGTTGTCATAAATGCTTGTTTTTCTCATCTGTCAGGTTCCCAGAATCATTGTGTGCTTGCCGATTTGAGGATCATTACAGCAAGAGAGCACAGTTTGACTAATAGCTCTAGACTTTGTTGTTGGTTCCAAGATAGCAAAAAAAAAAACAAAAAAAAAAACACTTGTGGCTTACTGGGCTTTTTTCATATTATGCTTGGTGCCAGGAGCACAGCATGGTTTGTGTTCTCTCCGCTTTTCTCGTGCAATTAGCAACTATAATAGACAGACATGGCAACTGTAGCAGGCAAGCTTTGTTTATAACAAGAGCAAGATATTTCGCATCACAATAACATTTTTTTTAAATCAATAAAACATGTTGCCATCAGATATGACTTTTATTTTTGCCCCAGCATAGCTGCAGCTGCTTGGTTTAAACTGGGGTTAGCTGAGTTGTTGTAAGTTGGAGGATATATTCAATTCTCTTTGTGGACTTTCTTCATTGACTGGTTGGCTACAGTGTTCTGTATCACTGTGGGTGATCTCCATCCTTGCATCAGTACTCAGCTTGTCTGGGCCCAGTGAACATTGCAGTCTCAGTTGTATTATTCACAAATTTAGCCTGTGCTTCTTTTGGTCAGTACTATGCATCACATACTACTAGAGCTATTATACTGTAGCAACTCTAATACAAAATCTCTCTGTGTTTCACACCAAACACAGCCTCCAAGTGCTATGCTACTGTGTTGTATTATTCAGACTGCATAGACTGAAGAGCTGCAGTGGTTTCCTCTGCAGAAGATGCTCTGGTCTTGCAGCAAAGCCCTTCAATCTGTCACCTTTTCTCATCTTTTTGATTCATTTGTTCGTTTTGGTTTTCATTTTTTCTCACAAACTCATCTATAACTTTCAAGCAGAGGTTTTGATAGTTTAGCCTTTGGTTGGATTGACCAGTATGGGAAAATAACCTGTTTACTTAAAAAAATATATGAATATTTTGATGGTAGCCTTTCTTCTTTCTCATTCCTGTAGGAGCTGGGATAGGTAGTGTGGCAAGATTACATATGAGATTTGTTTTTTTACTCAAGCTTAAGCCTATGGGGAGAGGGAAGTAAAATAAGTCTCATATTTTCCAAATGTTCCCAAGCCAATCCTGGCCAGCTGCCGCGATCAGAAGGCATTGGCACAAGGAATAGGAGGAATTTTTTTTATTTTTTTTAAGTTGTGTCAGCGTTGGATTTCTTCCAGGCAGATTTTCCTGCTTAATCTTCACTTTAAATCCGTCCTCATCTAGCTTTCCTAGTCCGGCAAAGCCTTTGGGTTATGGCAGGGCGGATGATGCCCTGCAATGGCCAGCTGTGGCCCAAAGAGTCAGATGAGCCATACAGTGTGTGTGTGTGTGTGTGTGTGTGTGTGTGTGTGTGTGTGTGTGTGTGTGTGTGTGTGTGTGTGTGTGTGTGTGTGCACAAGCTCACATGTGATTCTGAGCATGTTTGCATGAGAGGAAACTCTTGCATGTGTCATTGTGTTCTTCCATTTGTCTGTTGTGTCCAAAGGATATTAATGTTTTTATTTAGATGAGAATTCATCTCATTTATCCAGCTGTATTGTGGGGAAAACCCTGGAATTCAGAGTTTGTTCTTGTTTGCGGTCACAGAGGATAGACCCATGTCAGATCCTGACTAATCCAACTGAACCTTAAGCGCTGGATCCTCCTCTTCAGAAAGTCTGTCATGGATTAAACACTATTCTACTGAGTGTTTATGGGTTCACATCACTTTCATTATCTACACCATAATGAATTCCTCATTTTTCACTGGCTGCACCACAATAATACTGCAGTATTATTACAAATGTTTGATGGACCGTCATCTATCCATCCTATGCCTTCATCTATAGCTATCATGAAGGATTTATTTATTTATTTATTTTTTGTCACTGCTTGTCATTAAGCTCTAGTCTCCTGCTATTCCAGTTTGGCAGGTCAGCTCCGCGGTGATTATTCATCAGCCAGCGTTACTACTGAATGATGCACAACTACTGTAAATCATCCCATAGTGACTCCAAGGTTAGGTATCATCCCATAACCTTGTTTTCCTGATGGTACTGTCATGAATAATGAACTGAGGTACTTTCCGTTCTCCTGAGCCCTTCAGCTGTTTTGGTTTCGACATAACAGCACAGCTCATTTTAATCACAGGGTTGAGCACTGAAATGCTGATATTGTTGTGAGCAGGTGTGGCAATTGGTACTGCATTGGTAATTCAAAAGAAGCTCATTCATATGTCTTTGTCGACTCTGCTTAAGCCCTCATTGTGGAGTGCACACATTTCTTATTTTGATGGCAATGAGTTGTTAGGACTACAGGAAATTAGAGTAAACAACCCTACAAAACACAGTCGGAGAGGAGAAAAGGCTCAGAAAAGGATTTATGATTTCAGTGGGTTTTTTCTGGCTGCAGGTCCTTTTTTGGAAAATAGGTGAAGGTCTCTGTTTCTTATCCTAAGAGGGATTCCTTTTTTAAGATATCAAATATGGATTACGAATCATTTGTTCACTACTTCAGAGAAAAGTGGCTGTATTTTTTTTACAGTCTCATAAACTAGATAAAATAAGCAGATGGAAATGTTCAGATGTTTTATCTGCCACAGTGATTTAAATACTGTAACCAACAGATCATTAAACTTTATCACAATGATGCAAAAATGTACAACCGCTATAAAACTGCAATGATGTGCAGCATTAGCCACGATGGGCTGCTACATGCTGAGATATTAAAGGGGTAGCAACAATTTCTCAATGGTATGGAAACATTTGTGTGTTATATTGTGGAATAAATCTCCCTGTCAATCCCTGCGCTGAAAAAAGGAGTTCCAGTTCAACGTTAGTGAAAGGGGTTTGTGAAATTTTGGAGACAGCACACCTTTCTTGACTCTGTCCTTGCACACAGACATCATTAGAGTGAGCAAAACGCAACAAACCTGCAGACGTCTAAGATGAGCAACACCGCTCATAACACCGGTAACCCTGGACGCTCATCTTCCCCAGGCAATTTCTCCTCATTGATGTAATTGATGTGTCCCTGAAGGGGCTTTTTCGCCCATGTTTCCTCAGGGCAGGCTGCTGTTGCAGGCTTAATGGCAACTCACAGACAGCATCCAGAGGCTATGGATCACAGCAGCCTTGGAGCAGCCTTTCAGGCCTCTGTTATTTGAGTGCCAGGAGTATTGATTCACTGTGTCACGGATTATTATAAACACAGATTAATAGACAGTAAGTTTTCAGCTCCAGGCAAAGAAAAAAACATTAGAGGAATGGCATTTTGCTTCAGTGGTTTGGCTACATGTTGGGGTTGTATAATAGAGATGTGACAGCTCAACCTTCAGTATATAGCATGCAGTTTCAGTTTTAATCCCCAGAGAAATCTTTCAGGTGCTTTTCTTATAAGGCGATGACTGTGTTGAATACTAAGTCAACTTTTCCTGGAAGAATTTCAGTGTTGTCATATAACTATTTGACATGTTTACAGCCTGAGTTTATGAACTCTTCACTCTTCTCTTGTTTTGTTTTTTTGAGTATTTTTTCAGTCATTTCCTTATTTCATTTGGTTCCATCATAAAAGTGATTTATTTTCAATTTCTCACTGCTATCTGTGTCAGAGGCTGTTAATGATACCTAACAGTGGAGGTGCACGGTGCTGTGGGAGTGTCACTTCAGTGTTCTGTACACTGGGATTTGGAAGCACTCTGTGTGTCTGTGCCTGATGATACCAGTAGGGACCCGTGAGCACTGAGGTGAGGGATGAGCAGTCTCCCTTGTGAAATATTCAAACACTAAATATCTCAACCGACTTCAATCCTGTTGTCTTATGTAACCAGGCGGGGTTTTTCTGGCTCGGTGCAATGCCAGAGGTTAGAAATCCAAAAGGCTTCATTTCATTCAGCTTTGCTAATGTATTCAAAGTCTGCATGGTGGTGAATTTTCATTTAAATACTGCTTGAGGTTCTTCACATTGTGTTACAGATTCTATATCAGATTCTTGCTAAATTATTGTGGCCAAAATATGTTATTGATAACAATATTGTCACCACATCTATAGAAAACAGCATTTTTGTCACAGTTAACTATTTCAGATCACGAAGTACATACAAAATTAGGGGAAAAAATCTACCCAAACCTACTTGGCCCTATGTGAAAAAGTACCTGTCACCTTGTGAAATCATGAATTAAATGTGATTAAGCACATTACTTTGGAAAGCTGGGTTTAATTTTTCTAGCCACACCCACGCCTGATTACTGTCAGTCCTGCTGAATCACTTAAACAGAACCTGTCTGACAAAGTGAAGCAGGCTAAAATGTCCAAAACGCAACAGAACGACACAAAAATAGCAGAGAAATCAAATCTATCTATCAGTTTTGAAAGGGTTACAAAGCTCAAACTCACTTGGGTTATGCAGCATGACAAGTTCACCACTGAATGGCTAAAAAAAATAAAATAAAACTAAGATTTTGGTGGGTCTAAGTCAAAAGCCGGACTCAAATCAGATTGAGATGCTTTGGTATGACCTTAAACAGGCTGTTCATGCTGGAAAACCCTTTAATGTGGCTGAATAAGAACAATTCTACAAAGAAGAGGGAGCCAAAATTCCTCCACTCTTATGAGAAAGACTCATTGCCATTTCTCAGAAACACTCATTACAATTTTTGGTGCCAAGGGCGGCACAACATGCTATGAGGTGTAGGGGGGATTTTCACATAGGGTTATGTAGGTTTGGAAACCCTTTAAATGTGACAAGTGTGGATAAAACAAGAATACTAGATACTAGTTCATTGCTATAGGTAATTTTTCTCTGATTGTCAGTACTTGTTTGTTGTATTACTGATTCATTTTGCACATAAAACATGTAATCTCATATCTCCTGAATATTTTTGTTCTGCTCTAGCGTTACTTAACATGAAAGGGATTTCCATAATACTTTCTTTTTATAAAGAGTAGAGTACATGTGCAGAGTAAAAATGAGCAGCTCAAAACAAAAAAATCCCCTCACTATGTATAAAGAGGCATTGAATTATTGTAATTTAAACTGCACGACAACCTCGGTTTAAGATTGCAACTCATCTGCCTTAACAAAGACCATAAAGCCTTTCAGGGAGAATGTGTGAAAACAGTAAACATTACAATGAGCTTCTGTTCTCTATGAGCGACTGATCAGTCACTCACCTCTTAAACTCTGCCCCACTTTGCACACAATCAACAGCTTGTGTTTCCGCTCATTATAAATTACTGCAAGTGGTGCCTGTACATGTTTGTGTCAGTCACCGGCAATAATAAAACAGATCTGTGTGTCTGAACTCAGCAGGACAGTATTTTAGGGTGTTGGTATTCCACAGTAGCTACATGCTAATAGCTCTTATTTCCTTTCCGGTGCACTGATTGATACAGGAATAAATGCATCTGCCACATGATCGAGTGACTGCCAGAATAATTAAAGGTTAGCTGAAGGTGGGCTCTCTCGAAACTGATGGTAGTTGTCTTCTCATTCTGCTTCAGTACCTACGCTGGCTCCTGCTGAGCGTCAACCCTTCTATCATGTACTGTTAATGCCATTGTGGCTCCAAAAGCTGAGTGTTCACTAAGAGGGAAAGTTGGGTCACGTGTTTGAATAACTCCTCTGACTCTCAAACTCACCGCCTCATATTCTCATTAATAATTAGCTGTTCCTGAGTCCATTGTAATGCTGTGCTTCCCCCGCTGCAAAGAAGGCTCTTACATTTTTAAAGAATTCAATATAACTTTTGACTTAATAGGAAATAAAAATGCAAATTTTCTGCTGGAGTACTATGGGTTTGCTTTGTGGATGCTTTCTAATAGAAGGTAAATAATGCATAAAAGAAAACAATTTGCATTTCATATATATATATTGGCTTTAGTTTGTAATAGTGCATCTGTACCTGTAGGTGTGCCCTTAACAATTCATCTCAGTAGAAAGAGACGTTGTTTGCATATAACCAATCAAAATGTTTTTTGAACCACATTTGTGTAATGCCGTGCTGTCACTCAGCTTTCATCAGCGCGCCTGCAACACCGGCAAAACACATTTATGAAAAACTGGGCTTCTTAAAAATGCATCTCGACAATCCTCAATCTCACAGTTTAAACCTCTTTTGCAACAGCAAACTGCCACAGGAATAAAAGTGTTTTAAAAACACATAGATCACTCTGTCAAAAGTGGTGCCTCACTCTGTCAGTTGGGAGCAAAACAGTTATAGTGTCTATAGTCAAAATACTCCTAATGTCTTACAATGGCCCACTACACAGCTGCGTGACATCTGTTTGTCCTGTCACAGGAAGGAAAGACCACATTTCTGAAAAATCCATTTAATAATTCAATTCAATTTTATTTATTTAGCACCAAATCACGACAGCAGCCCCCCCAAGGCAATTTATAGTGTAAGGTAAAGGCCCTACAATAATAAAGAGAAAATAGTGATTAATATTGAATCTTTTTGCCAACATGGTGGTTAGTACTGTTGCCTCACAGTAGAAGAAGGAGTGTGGGCTGGTGTAGGTGATCCTAAATTAGCCCATAGGTGTGAATTTGAGTGCCAAGGGTTGTCTTTCTCTCTCTCTCTCTGTGCTAGCCCTGCGACAGACTGGTCACCTGTCCAGGGAGTGCCTTGCCTCTTGCAGCTGGGACAGGCTCCATTTCCCTTGCGACCCTGATCACCATAAGTAGTGAATGAATGGATAAATTCCACTTAGCTGCTTCATTTTCAAGGTCCTGGAAGGCACGTCATGAGCGCAGCCTGTGCTCTTCCTTTGACAGCAACCCAATATTTTTGTTGATTTGTGAAGTTTGGAGACTACGTGTAACTTCAGTAGAGTGTTGACTGTAATTCTAGTGGACGCGTAGTTAGATTAGATCAGATGCGCAGTGTTTAAAATCAGGGAATCTATATTTTAAATATGCAGTGATGTTTGCACTCCATTCGTCGGTGTAAAAAATGTCAGTATATTCAGTCGACCAGAGAGAAAAGCTTAGCTCCCAGTCAAAAAATAACAAACAACAACAAAACAGTACTCTCTCTTTCTCACAGGTTTTGAAGCAACAAAAACATGTTTTTCTTTAGTTTAAATGTTATTAAAATACTCTACCTTTTTAATAGTAACATTGGGCCTAATGACAAAATGGTATCATCACATTTAACTGAGAGATGTGAGTGACAAAAACATTAACTTTATAAGACATAATTGGCCGAGATCACAAAGGGCAGCACTGTCCCTTGTGGCCTCGGCTTGGGCAGCCAGGTTACAGGTGGACCTGCGCAGCTGGACCCTTTAATTTCCATAGCCTTTAACCTCTCACAGCTGAGGTCCAGCCAGGCCGAAATGAAGTGATTTGATAATCGCTCTCTGTGGTGCTCATTTGGGCCATGACAGGGTGTGTTCCCTTGAATTACAATGAACTGTACCTAACCAAAGCCCCTGTGGAATTGGTGGCCACTTAAATCAGTAAAAAGCTCAGAAAATATAATAAAGTACCAAGACAAATATCCAAAAAATGAAACATGCACATGGAGAAGGCAGATATTTAAATACTGCGTAACAGTTAATGATAATAAAATAGGGAGATACTATGGCTCCAGCAGAGGTATTGACATCTTTTTTAAAGAGTACAGAGAGCCAACACCCTTAAATAAGTATGGGAATAGATTATGTATTTGTCTCATCGCCAGCAGCTTCATCTTTTCCCTCTATCTATCCCTCTCATTAATGTTTGTGGTAAGAGCGGTCGAGCATGAGCCCGCCTGCTCTCCAATCTCCATATTAAAAATCAAAGAAAAGGTCAGCTTAACAACACCTAAACTGTTATTGATGGGTCAGGGGGATGGAGGAGGGGGAGAAAGGAGGGGAAGGTCAATAATGCAGATAAATACTATAGGGTTGTGAAATTAAAACTGTCAAAATATGCAGATTAGGAGGGAAAGAGTGAGATCATTATTGAAGAAGAGTGGATGTGCACGTGGTTCTACTGTAGAAGGCACCTGAGGGTAGACAGTTATTGCTGTACTGAAGGAAAATGTCGAAATTTAGAAAATGCATTTGTATGTCTCTGTATCTGAGAGGAGAACCTATATTCATAGCCCCATAGAATGTATAAGGTAAGCAGGTTTAAAGATATTAAACCGACTGTGGGATCATAAGCCCACCATCATGCTCTACTTAATCACTCCCTGGTACAGTGAGGATATTGCTGACTCCCATAATCATTGTCATTTTTTATGGCATTTCATGCTTTAGACACCAGAGGTGGACCAGGAAAAAAAAGGAAGAAGAAGCTGAGAGAAAGGCAGTGAAGTGGAGAATTTTGATGACTTAAAAACAAACATGTGCTCCCTCAAACCATTTTTCTTTGAAAAGGGGAGGAATGATGAGCAGATGGGTCTCTTTCACTGCAATTCACAGGAGTCCTCCTTGAGCAGTTCCATTAACCTTTTATCAATGTATGGAGCACAAAAGATCATTGCACAGGCACAATGTCTTCTGGCCTTACTTAGATAGGCAGGGGGTGGTGGAATTTTAGTATTAATTCAACGACCATGCATCATTACTGATACTCATTCTGTGGTGTAATTGCTTTGTGGATCACAACTGCAGTGATCTGTAAGAGAGAGACTCGTATTTTTTACATGTGTAAAATTCAGACGTCAGATTGCATTCCCTGATTTAACAGGCAGTCACACAGCGTTACATCAACATTTTACAGCAGAGAGTTTTGCTGACTAAAAACGCCATGGGCGGCACGGAGGTGCGTTGGTTAGCTTTGACATCCCACATCAAGAAAGGGTTTAAATTTCCTAATCTCTGGGCCTTTTTTCTATGGAATTTGATCTCCTCTGACTGTGTAGGTTTCCTGCAGGCTTCCTCCCACAGAACAAAGACATGCATGTTAGGTTAATTGTTATTTCTAAATTGGCTGTTGGTGTAAATGTGCTTAACTGTGTAGGATAAAGTTTTGCACGTGAAAAATGAAAATGTCCAAAATTTGAGCTTAACACAATCCCAGCAGTTGGGATGATAACAGCAAATTATCAGCAGCTGCATGGTAAAGTACTATAACTTTCCAATATCAAATTTCATAAAAGAGGCGGTATTTGAGTTTCTTTAAAATACTTACATGTGTTTGGCAAGCCACTTTGCAACCCACCTCGACCCCAGCTCCTCACATTTGTGCTTTGATGCCTGCTCTGCGTGTGTGTGCGCTCCAGAACAAGAGCCATACAGCTCTTCTTTTTTTTTTTGATTGATCCATTTCAGTAAAATCTAACTTCATCTCTTTCTCCTACAGATCCATCCATGCGTCACAGGCAGAAGACAGTGGTGACAGACATGTGCTACCCAACAGAAATATCCAGCCTGATGGACTTTGGCACACCAGACTGCTCGCTAGGCAAAGGTACTGCGGCGCTCCAAAAGACAAGATGTTGCCTTGGTGACAGCAGGAAGTGAGCATGGTGAAGACAGACACAGAGCTGTCAGCTTGACTTGTGGGTGCAATGGGGGGTTAAAGCTGAGCAAAAAGCTGCACAGGCTAGAGGGGGGTGAGAACAGTCAGATAACAGCACTTGGTGCCTGACCACGAGGGCTTTACCATCCATTACAGCCTTTGATTTATTGCAGCTAAATAACGTGTTTTGTTTCCCAATGCAAGACACAGAAGTGCTGACACCAAATTGGGAGACTCGATTGATTCTGAGAGAAAAACATTTCACCCTGCAAACCGCTTTAATCTGAATGGAACTATATTGATGTTTATTGCGCTAGAGTTACAATGCAGCATGCAGTTATTGCAGGGCTGCGTGGCCACTTACCTCCTCCAATCACTGCTGTCAGTGTGCAGCTCAGAATAATAGCCTCTGTCAGTTTCTGAAGTGCAGCAGTCAAAGTGACCAGTGTGTATCCGTGGCACAAAAGGTATCGATCATGAGGTCAATTGATTGTATGTCCATTGTTGCTTGTGTCCGTTAGTGTTTCTCATTCTAATGACTACTATTGTCCGCGCTTGTTCTCAAACCAGAAAGTCTGCACTGTAATTGTAATTCCGGTCTTTTCTTCCAAGTCTAAAGCCTCAAAGCTGGAAGAACATGCTCGGTTGCTGTTCGACAAGTCTGATGTCATTTCCATCGACAATGAGCACCGGCTCTAGTGACCTCGGCCACTCATTCTCCTGCTTCTCCCACTGCCTATTGTTGTTTTGAGTTTTCTTCCTTTCCTCCTTTTTTTATACAGCCTGTACTCTCTGTAGGCAAGCTAATATTTTAATCCCACTTCATCCTAACTCTCTATCAGCACTCCCCAGTGCTGATAATGCAGACTGACAGGTCAACCGTTCTCTGCTGAGAGAAGGGAGAGCAATACAGCAGAGGAGAGTGGAGGGTAGAAAAAGAAGGCTTTTAGGATTTCTTCTTGCTTTAATGTTAGCAAAGCAAATGAATGACATAGTGATACAGGGAGTTGAGCTGAAGAATAAGGGCACAGAGGAGTGGAAAATTTCAGACTGAAGAGGTGTCAGAATAAAAGCAATACTGTGAATAAAATTTGGTGTAGCTGCACCATGACTTTAGATTTATGAAGTACTACATTTGACGAAAAAAAGTATCTATTTAAATAAAGACAAAGAAAACAGATATAGAAAGGTTCAAATATTAATCTAAGTGAATATAATTACATTATTATTAGATAGAATCATTCAAAAGTTCTAATAAACTAAATCAAGGATTTATGATGCAGGCCATACCCTAAACCCAAAGCATCTGCAGCATCTGCCTTTCTCTACAACGAGATAAATCTCCTTCTTTTTGATGTCTTACAATAACTGCCAATGAAGAGTTACTGTTGCAATCTTTACTCTGAGCTGTGATCGGACAGAGAAAATGAGCCTGGCAGTAATCCTTGAGGTGTCAGTGCGTGACTGACAGATCCATTGCCTCATGTGACAAGTATCTGGTTAGACCACATTTGATCTTTGGACGGAGTTAAAAAGCTAAGCATCAACCTCTGACAGCCGGGACAAACGGCGCAGCTGCTCTGAACTGCTGTCACATCTTTACATGCAAGAGATTTAACTGAAGTTTCTGTGACATACAAACACTCCTACATACACAAATATATTATGCTTACACTTTAGTATGCTAGTTATGTTGCTCAGGTGCTCATAAACTTAAAAAAAAAAAAGAAAAGAAAAGAAAGGTTTCTATCTAAGTGGGCCCTTTAGGCTGAATTAATTCAGGTACAGTCCTGTCTCTTTTCTTCAAATCACCTCACTGTACCTGCCTTTGGGTTTCGAGCCTGAAGAGGCTCGAGAAGAAAACTGGACCAGCCTTCGTCTTATTTATTATTAATCTGTTCAAACACATCCCAGTTCCTATCTAACGTGGCACAGTCTGTCCTTACTCAGCATTGGGCAAAGACCAACCCCATCCCCGGAGGGTTAATGATAAGGTGCATTGCTCATACTAATGTTCTAATCTCACTGTGAAGAGGTAAGGCGGTTTAGTTTGAAGTAATTTGCCACTGTTGTGGTCCTTTTTCTCCTCTTTAAAGCGCTTTATACTGAAGTTTATTTGGCTGTGTTTGGAGGGGGATTTGTTTTCCTTTCTATGGCCAAAACACACATTCGCATCCAGGAAGTGAGCACTGTACACTCATGTAGAGGCCCACAGAGAGTGCATAGCTTTCACAGAGGGGTGTATCCTCTTGCGTTCAGCTGGTGGAGTGTAAAAGCACACGCTTCACAGTGTTCTCGGCCATCAGGTGGGGTGAGAACGCCACTGACTCACCTGGCTCATTACCTGAGGGCCTTGGTGCAGTTTGTATTCCCCGCCCCCTCCACCCTCCCACACGTGTGTAGGAGGCGGGACGGAGGGGAGGTGTGGGGGGGGGATGAAAAGCGGTAGTGGGCGTGGGTGAATGTTGTCCTAGTTGCCCGTGGACACCTCGTTACGCAGGTACACAGAGAAAGAGGCTCGTTTGGTAAGAAAGGGGGCAGGAAAGGTAGCGAGTTTCTCTCAGGGGATGACTTCCTGGTAACCTGTTTGGGTGGAGCCACAGAAAGCAGAGCTGGGAGCGGCCGGACCGGCAGCGCAGTGTGCGTGTGTGTGTTTGTATGTGAGGTTTGAATGGTCTGTGTGTGCACTGGCCGGGACGCATAGGTGTGCGTTTAATTATTATTTTTTTTAATCTGCTATGAGAGCTCACACCGAGGCTGACAGTGGAGCCGAGCATAGCCTGTGCCGAGAAGGACATGAGGTCCGAGAAAGAGGAGGGGAAGGCCGGTGAGTGATCAATAGAAAATAGACGGTGAAAAAAGACTGTGTGTGTGTGTGTGTGTGTGTGTGTGTGTGTGAGAGAGAGAGAGAGAGAGAGAGAGGGAGAGAGAGAGAGAGAGACGGAGGGAGAGAGAGAGAGAGAGAGAGAGGGTGAGTGAGTGGGTTTACTGTTCGTGTCCTAATGTGTGTGCTTGCCTGGACTGATTACATAATAGGAATATAAAAGTTACAACAAAGCTGATTAATTTCTGAAATTTCACGTTTGAGACTGAAATTATTTGTGATGCAGTGTAACAAGCGCTGCTGTAGGATACGCTACATTTGACTCAGGCGTTTTTATTTGGTACATGCCTGATTTAACTTAGGCGCCTACTTATTGTCCCGATGTAAAGCGTGGACTTTGTACATTTATTTGACAGGTAGACTATAGATTTATTCAAAACAATATCATTAGTTTATAAAAAAAAAAAAGACATCTCCACTGCGCCTCGGATTGCTTTAATGCTCGATTAATTGGCCCCTTTATTCATGATCGATCATTATAATATTTGCTAGGTTAATCCTAATTGTTTTCTAGAACAAACAGAAAGCTAGTGAATTCACTGTAGCAGAATACACATTTGAATGTGTAGAAAAAATGTTTTTTTTAAGTAGTTAAAATTAAAAGTTAGAGAAAACAGTTAATCAGCTTAGTTAGGTTTTGACAATCAGATCATAAATCAATTGACTGATTTCACCTGCTCTAATATTAAGTAATCGAACCAAGCTTCTCTTCTTGCCAGCTGTGATATTGAAGTGGTTCTCATGGCAAAATATTACAAATATTTTTGATATATTAATTATATACCATGAAATGCTGTTAGAATTACTGAAGTCACGTTGTTATAAAACTGATGTTTTCCCCCAATACTGTGTTATTATAAGTCTTACTTTTTGATCTGACTGTGGTTCATTTTTTTAATACTCATAACCACATGCCTTTTCCCTCCACTATAAAAGCTGATTAATTTAAATCTATTCCATATCCCAGGATTATTTATTTTACTTAAGTAAAAGTGACCTACATACTGTATGACACGTTTATATGGATGATCTTTTAATCTTTTACATTGTGCATGAACTGTGATGTTTCATCAAATTCATGTTCGGTATAAAGGAGTTTAGTAGCTCAGCAGACATAATGAAGCTGGCCTATAATCTAAGAGCTACGTTGGCTGTTGTGTTTGGATTCATTTAGGAAGCAGATGCACTGTATTATCCAGAAAACTGAAGAATTAAGATGCGTTATGTTTGATGGAAAATGAGAAGATCTTCTGCTATGGAGAATCTTTTCCTAGATGCCATGAAAAGGTTTCTTTGATGCTGCTGTGGGTGTGTGTCTGTGTCTGTCTACACATTCAGATGGACTTGTTGTGGTTGTTTATGAATCAATAGAGATGAGTTTCATCCCACAGTGTGTTGCATGACTCGTACAGGAGCTCATGTTTGCTGAAGCCTGAGGTCACCGCTCAGAAATTTGAAAGACAATGAGTTTGACCGACTGCACTGCAACGCACAGATTGTTCTTTTGCTGTTGCCGTCCCACTCACTGCGCTGTTGTGAAGTTATTCACCGGAGCCGTTACACACAGCGTGTGGCACATCTTTACATATAAAGTCAAGTTTGTTTGTTTTGTTTTCTGATTTCTTCGATCCTGTTTCTGTTTGATCTCCCTGTGAGCTGTAACTACCCTGAGCTAATCACAGGCCGTTATTGCTTTCAGCATCTCAACAAGTGCAACGGTTAATGAGTACAGAACGGGTAGTTTTTGCAGTGTTTTACATGATTTAAACTTGAGTAAGGCTTTTAACGTTACACACATAAGCTGCAGCCCAGCAGGCGCCACCTGCAGTTTGTGAGATTATTCAGGCATGCTCCAGGACTTCTACACACTGTGTATCAAAACACGTGGATTTCCAGTTCTGCACAGACTAGATCCTGTTGTTCCTAGCAGATGTTAAGGCTTGTCTGCAGATTCAAACTGAGGGTTGTTCGCCATTTTCTTCTTCAGCGATTGACATCATGAACCCAACCTCAGACTCATTTTCAGTATTTTCTTTTCTTCTTCAGGATTCATAGTTTGTTGATATGCACAAGTCCATTTATGATTGGGACTTAAGTGAGTTGACAAAGTATTTGATGGCTTCTGGTTGCTTTGTTTCAGATACTAACATGGTGGCATGATGGTGACTTTACAATTTGATGGTAAACACCTCAGTTCATTAAACAATTTTAGTTTGCCAAACTGTTTCTTGACTGTAAAATCCTTCTATAAAACCACAATTTAAAAAAAACAAGGAAAGACATGTGATGTGTCTAATGGTGACCTTTTAGAGGTGCTAGCTGAAAGCATTTCTTCTCCTTGGACAAGCCATTTTTCTCCTTCCAGGCCTGTGGCCTTTCTCCAGAGCTGCATATTTATAATACTGACATGAGCGTAGTATCGATCTTCTAATCCTTCTCTTGTTAAGAACACAGGAGTATTTCCCAAACTGTCAAACTATGCCTTTAAAATAAATGCAGTATGAAAAATCATAGCAACTTGACTATGTAGCGTCTGTTAAATCCTGTGTGGCTTTACCACAGGAGCTTGTGCTTGATATCTAAGCAGATGTATCTGAGTGAAAACAGCTTGAGCAGATTGATTGGCTTCTCCGGTGTCTCACATTAGAACAGGGGGAAATTGTTATATATGGTGTAGCTTTAGAGGGATGAGGTCATTTCGATTGATTGAGCTGAAAGCTGGATAATAGTATATTCCCTGTACAGTCACTTCAGTTTTATTCCTTTGTCATAAACTGAAGGAGTGCCCTTTTCAGTTCCTTCATGCCAGCAGGGTTAAGTAATCACTGGATGATTCACTTTATGTAAAGAAAACCAATGCACAGGGAAGGATGCCAATTCCAAGTGACATCGAGGGCGGATGCATCTCTTGACCATATTAAAAATATTTAAATTACTTTCAAGTTCTCGGAGCCTCCAAGTGGAGCGTCTTTGGCAGAGTGCCTAATCTGCACATTATAAACACGTGAATCAATTACAGCTATCTTCACTTGGCATCTTTGCACTGACCTCAGTTGTAATGTAACCCCCTCCCCCCCAGGTAATTAATTAATAGGAACTGTTCCTGATAGATACTGTATACTTGCACAGATGTTCATTCCAGAGTCTAAGCAACTTAACACTTACACTGTTTTCATTCATCAGACCTTGTTTTTGCACATTTGGCTTGAAAAAAAATACTGGTTCTACAGCACAGTAATGTACTAAGTTTAATTTGAGTAGGATTGGTTTAGTATGGTCATTTTTAATGCTGTACTGAGCATTTTGTGGTACAAGGGTAAACGGCACACAAATTGCAGTTGTTTAAGAGTAGTTGCACGTTCAGAATCCAAATTTTATTTTGGGAAGCTGTGCATTGTTTCAGTATTAGATCATGCACAGGTCAGAGATTAAATTGAGGTTGAATTGTCTCTGAATGCTGGGAGTAAAGGTTTGAGAATCCAGGTAAATAATAACCAAAAAAAAGGAAAAAATCTGTCAGCTAGAGAAAGAAACTGCGGTTTGCTTGCAGAAAAAAAAATCATATAAAGGCCAAACACCCGTTTATGACTGCACTAAATGTCAGGAGTGCTATCTAGGAAAGGAGAGCAGACTTGTGTCCTTGTCAATGATTAAGGGAACACGTTGTGTCCCTAACTAGAAGAATCGCCACGAAATGCAAACCCTGGGTAAGAGACATGAAATGAAACTAGATCTGTGGACCCATAAAAAGAAATCAATCTCTGACTCGTGAGACTTTCTATGTTGGTGACAAAGCAGCATCTTCTGTCAAGCACTGTGCTTCACTGGAATCAACACTGACAGAAGCAATGGGATGAATCAGAGATGTACAGGAGCGACGTGTGTGCTCAGAATTGGCTAAATGTAACGAACCCACTGGGTGAAATTTCACCATTCATCAGTACAGCAATCGTAAACATAGCTATAAATCACCCAACAACTTTTCAAGCGAACAGCTGGAATATTCTAGATGTGCAAAGCTGGTAGAGACAAACCCTAAAAGACTGGCAGCTGTAATTGCAGCAAAAGGTGGTTCTACAAAGTATTGACTCAGAGGGCTGAATAATTCCGCACACCCCACTTTGCAGTTATTCATTTGTAAAAAATGTTTGGAATCATGTATGATTTGAATTTATGTTATGTTAGCACATTTTAGAAAACTACAATCATTTTGTATGTTTATATTTGAATTTTTGATGTATTAGCTGGATTTGTTATCTATAACCGTGTTGAATTATCGATTAAATGGTAAATACTTTAGTCAGGTAGGTTAAAGAGTCAGTAGCATGCATTATTTATGCCCAGATGTATTATAGACAAGCCAGGTGTAATAGCCTGACAGGGGAATGGACCTGACCCATACGTGCAGGGACTTTTTAGGATGCAACAGCACAGTGCTCAGAGTCTCCGGGTGTCAGGGCATTAGAAATAAGGTGTTTGCTTACATCTTTTTGATCTCCTGGTTTGAAGCTCATCAGTGCTTTTACTGCTATTTGTAGCTTAAGCATATCAAATCTGATTTAATGCTGCCCACACTCTCTATACAATCTCCAATCCATTTCCACACAGGTTCTTGCTGTGCCCATAGTACAAGTTGACAATAAAGATGCTAAATATAGTTTTGCTGATGATTTTACAAAAGCCACTAATCGCTGCAGCGTACCTATGCCATCCACCCACCCAACCTCCCCTTAATTTGACTCAGCAGGGTGCCCCTGAAAGAATGAATGTATTTACTTATGAAGCTTCTCACTCTCAGTCGTTTCTCTTTCTCTTGTGTCAGGCATGGGTTTGGAACTGATTGGTTACAGTCATTTAATAAATCTGTAAACACATGTAGTTATGCAATCAGCTGTAAGACCACACACTTTGGCCCCTTTTATCTGTCGCTACCATGATGACATCCTTGCACTGACGGGGCCAACACACCTATGTTTATCCAAATATGCTGAGGCTAATGGGAATCAACCTAGTATTAGTCATAAACAAAAGTATGTAAAGGTTTCATCCAGTGGTTCTTCAGATGCCAGAGATACCATAAGAAAACTAGTAACGTCACTCAGATACTCTTGTGTATCTGTGCATCACCACTCTGATGAAGCACTCTAAAGTTATTTGCAATGTGACGCAAGTCACATGAATGTTTTGTTACTGACTGTATGCCTTGCATGGCTTTTAAGGTGTATTTTTCCTCCCTTTAAAGGTTACACAGTTACTTGTATGAGCTGAATCACACTGTTGTCTTCTCTCATGTCAGTCTTTCCCGAGCTTCATACCATAAATAGTGAAGGCCAGAGCTCAGCAGGCATGTGCGCCTGTTCTCATAATTTACTATAGAAATAGCCACCTTTAAGCTCAATTGCACACACTAAGTGCAACCATTTTCAGAAACTCGGGACACTATAAATATAAATTAAAACAGGAGGCATTGCTGTGCAAATAATTCAAGCCCTTCATTGAAAATAATACTAAATATTGAAACTGAAAAGCTCTTTTTCACCCCTAAATTTGGTGCTGATAACATGTTACAGGAAAAGCTTGGACACGACAACGATTGCTATTTTACTGCATAAATTCTTCCTTTAACAATGCTATTTATAGTTCAGGGGAACTGAGCGATTTTTATAGTTTAGAGACTGCAATGTTGTCCTGTCCATTCTAGATGTGGGATTTCAGCAGCCCCATGGGCCTCTTTTGTCATTTTACAGCTCCCTGCTGCAACGAGGGCAGTTCAGCATCCAGACCCTTTTGTTAAGGAGTCTGGCTGCTGTAATATGGGCAGAATATAGTTTACTTATTTCAGCAAGACCATGGTAGAAGCCTTCCTTTAGAAAAAAAAAAAAACATTGTTGGATTGGTACCATAATGGTGAATAGATAAAGATATGTGTATAGCGTTCAGCACCTCCATATCATCACCGACGTCAAACAATCTAGAACGGATCAGAAGATCACAGACATTCAATGTAGGCTTTTGGCCTTGTCCCTTTTAAACATTTTACACATTGGTGCAGTGGTTAGTGCTGTCACCACAAAGGAAGAAGGTTCCTGATTCAAACCCCGGCTGGACCCTTAGTGTGTGGAGTTTGCATGTTATCCACGGGGCGTGTGGGTTTTCTTTCAGTTGCTCCGTCCTTCTCCTACAGTCCAAAGACATGTATGTTAGATCTGTGCTACGTAAATGCACAGACGTAGCATTTGCAGTACATAGCACTGCAAAATCTTCGCAACTTTACATGAAGAAATGTTATTCTGAAACTATAAACTTGCTCATGCAGTCTTTCCAGGTTGTTTCAAATGGTCTATTTATACCCAGTTATGTGACTGAGCTGCTGCCAATTAACCTTATTAGATGTGAGGTGTTCCACCGTGAACCAGGTCAGAGGCTTAGATCCACAGGTTAAACCCTTCTAGCTCTTCTGAAGTTGAGGCTTAAATGTAAAGGTTACAATTTGTGGTTTCTTTCATTTACTTTGCTTTGTTTGGCTCTAATAATGAGCTTTTCTGCTTAAATTTACCTTCAGAGTTTTTGCTTTGTGCTTACGTCTTTTTTGTCTTTTACTCCTGTTTACATCACATTTTATAATTATATTATTAATAATCATAAGACATCATTTTAGTTCACTTTCTTCAGGGACTCTGTTTGAGTCAACACAATCACCTGCAATGCAGCTACACACTTATGTAATGTTTTTCTTTTTGCATAAAGCCTCCGAGCAGACTGCTGTCCTGAAAACAAGTTTTTGATGTTTCTATTAGTTCATTCTAGGTAACGTTTATCAACAAGCAGAGCTTAGGAAAGAAGAGCTTATTAGGAGGCTTTTATGGAGTGTTTTAAAGACTTTGGTGGTTGTTTAAAACAGCTCTGCTCATATCAGCCACTGACAACAAAGCTTTTTGTTACAGTGAGGTGTTTTTATCCCCAGTAAACACTTGTCATATTGCTTAAAATTTGGTTTAAAGAAAGCTTTGATATATGTTTTCTTGCTTTATTATTCGCTGCATGGTCAATTTTTTTCTTCTTTTTTCTTTTTCTTTTGAGAAATGTGCCATTGAATGGGGCTGCTTTGATGTCCCAATATATTAGCCAGGCCCCCTCCAATGCGACACCAGAACATCTCTCAGTGCTTTCTCTGGAAAGCCATTACAGTTTTCATCATTCAGCTCCAATTCCCTGCACATTTGCTGCATTACAGATATCATATTATAGCTGTGCATCAACAGTAAGGGACTCAACTGAGTGGAAAAAGACAGTGCATGATCTTCAGAAGTAAACAAAATGCCTTGAAGCTCTACAGTTTTTCTGATTATTGAAAAAAAGCTGCAGTTTTTCTCCCTGTAATACGCTCTGTTTAAACATGTTGACACACTGTGATATATCGACAGAGGACGTAATAATAATAACAGCTCTTCACACAGCCCTCACACACCTGGACAGTCGTAACACCTATGTTAGAATGCTGTTTGTGGACTCCAGCTCTGCCTTCAATACAGTTCAACCCCACAAACTGGTTAATAAACTAAGCAACTTAGGACTCAGCAGCTCACTGTGCAGCTGGATATTGGACTTCCTGAGCAACAGACCTCAGAACGTCAGAATGGGAGAGCACACCTCCTCCACCCTCATTCTGAATGTGGGTGTCCCACAGGGGTGTGTCCTTAGTCCCCTCTTATACTCACTTTTCACCCATGACTGTTCACCAATCCACACCAGTAACACCATTATAAAATTTGCTGATGACACCACCGTCATAGGACTGATGGTTGGACAACGATGATTCAGCCTACAGAGAGGAGGTTCAGCATCTGAAGCAATGGTCTGATGACAACAACCTGCATCTGAACACATCCAAGACCAAGGAGATGGTAATCGACTTCAGAAGAACAAAGCGATCTGAGCACTCTACCCTCTACATTGATGGGGAGGAGGGAGAAAGGGTAGAAAGCTTTAAATTTTTCGGAGTCCACATCTTGGCCGACCTTACCTTAACATCTCCCACCAGGAAGGGAAAGCACAACAAAGGCTGTACTTCCTCAGGAAACTACGTCAGGCCCAATTACCCCAAAGACTGCTAGTAAACTTCTACCGCTCCACCTTCGAGAGCCTTCTGACCTACTGCTGCATACTCTGGTTCAATTGCTGCACCGCGGAGGACAAGAGGAAACTGCAGCAGCTGGTGAGGGCAGCAGAGCGGGCAATCGGTACTTCACTAACCCCCCTCAGAAACATCTATACTGGCAGACTTCAGCAGAAAGCCAGCACCATCATCAAAACCCCCCCACACCCTGGACACTTCCCTCTGGTAAACGTTACAGGTCCATCAGGTCAAAGACAAACAGACGCAACAGAAGTTTTTACCCACAGGTTGTCAAACATGCCCTACCTCCACCCTGATTGAAGGATAACTGCACTGCATAAATCGTATTTCTGTTTATACTTCAATGCAACCAACACCCCTACCTCTTTAAACTGTATTTATTATAACCTTATTTAGTATAGTTCCAACAGCACCCCCCCACTCAATGTGCAATATCACTGATCACACTGCACCTCTCAATGCACCTGCTAGTTAGATGGCATGTATGTGTAAGTATATAGATGTAAGCGTGTATGTGAAAATATGTGTGTGTATGTATGTACGGATGCATATATGTATATATTCATATGTGTATGTATGTGCGTGTATGTTTGCAGGTGTATGTATAACTTGTACATATCTTTCTTGTGTAAATTTGTCAGTTATTGTGTAAATACTTACGCTATTGTGTACTTCACACACATGGAGAAATGCCAAACTGCCTTTCATTGTTCTTGTAACGGTGACAATAAGAAGCTATTTTATTCTAATTCAATACTAATCTTCTAAAAGAAGCCAAAGCTGTGGTTTGCACTTTGTGTGGTGCTGCACTTGTAGCTTAATAAGAGCTCATGCAGAAAAATGATTTGAAAGTTTTGGCCGGATCTTCTTTGTCTGCAGGAATAACTTCCTTCATATTTTTAACAAGTGTCTTGCCAACATGTTCGTTCCATGGAAGCTAAAGCTGTTCAACCAGACTGAACGGCCTCCTCTTGATTTTTCTGCCATGAAGCTGTCACATAAATTTGTTTGTTACATTTTTTTTATACAAGAAAAGGTGATCTCTTAGAGCCTAAAGTGAAAATCTCAGAAAACCCACCTACACTCCTTAATGAAGGTTCAGCAGGTATTTAAGAGAGAGGTGTGGGGTATTACAGCATGTGTGGTAAAGATCTTAGAAAGCTCTGTGTGCCCTCGTTATCCAGCTCAGCTGTTTTCACTTACTGTACCGGAGAGATTAGAGGAGAACAGCCAGCACCACTGCCTCTGGGTTTGTCTTGTATACTGTACTTTTAAATTACACAAATCTGAATTGGCAGGAAGACCAAGGCAGAAAAATGACAACCATGCACATCATAGCTCCTCAAGGCAGAATGGTTAGCTGCTGTCACTGCAGAGATTTCTGACGCCCTGCTCGACTGTCAAATGTCATTCTAATGGTTTTGCTTATTAAAAATATGCCATGCTGCTGGAGAGGCTGCTCTTTATGATATCTTGCGGAACAAAAGTGCTTTGTTAAAAGGTACAAGTACACCCAAATTACAGAAATGTTACCATGCTAGCAGCTAGCTGCAAAGACTGTTGCAGGTTTGAGATATCTGTTCAATTCATCTGTGAAGGTTCTCAGGCATCCAGGTCATTGTAGCCCAAAGAGCTTGGAAAGAAGGTGTCTATAGTCCCTGAAGACGTTTCACCTCTCATCCAAGAAACTTCTTGAGTTCTAAGAGCAACTGGTGGAGAGTCCCAGACTTTAAGCCCTATGGGACTGTCCCCAAGAGGGTCATGGACCCCCTATTGATCCTCTGCCTAATCACACCCACGCTGTGTGAAAAAAGGTGTGGGTCACAATCAGCCATGGTTGATTGTGAACCATTGTGAATCCTAGCCCCACCCTATCATGTGATCTGTTCAATTCAATTTTATTTATACAGCACCAAACCACAGCAACAGTTGCCTCAAAGGGATTTGTGTTGTAACATGTAACATATCATAACATTGTAACATCTATGCTATAATAATAGAGAAAGTCCCCCAAAAATGAATCCATTCCTGCTGGGAAAAAACTTGGCGACAGTGGGAAGGAAAAAATTCCCCTAACAGGAAGAAACCTCCAGCAGAACCAGGCCCAGGGAAAGCCGGTCATCTGCTGTGACCTGTCGGGTGTGATGGGAGGAAGACAGGATAAAATATACACTGTGGAAGAGAGTCCGAGGTTAATAATAACTAATGTTTAACTGCAGAGTGGTGTATAAACACACAGTGAGTGAAGAAGAAACACTCATGGGAAGCCCCCAGCAGCCCAGGCTTATTGCAGCGTAACTAAAGGAGGATTCAGGGTCATCTGATTCAGCCCTAACTATATGCTTTATCAAAAAGGAAAATCGTAAGCCCAATTGAAAATAGAGTATATTTATCCCCATGAGTCCTGGAAAATGTGTTTAGATGTCTCATGAGAAATATTTTCCATTTCTAGTTAATCCACAAGCCTCACATTTAAAGTTCTCTGGAACTACTTCTACCATATATATATATATTTTTTTTTTTCTATTCGGTTTGTGGCCTCCTTCTATTAACCGGGACATTTTTTGTGCATAGTGAGACACAAACTGCTTTTAAAATGCAACACGAGCATTAGCTTTAAATGGACTTTCTCATCCAAGTTTAATATTCCACCGTAGTGTACGTTAAGCATCTTTGATCAGTCATGTATACAAATGAGGCCACTTTAATCCTGCATATGGTTCACAGGAGACTAGTTCAGGTCTTTGACCACCAATCAACACATTTCCAACACCCACTTAACCTTCCCGGTGCCTCTGCTTTCTCTAACACCTCATCATAAGCCTACAGCTACTATATGTGCTCTCCTCAGCTGTGTGTGTGTGTGCGTGCTGGGTTTTAATAGCTCTGCTATGCAAGGAAAAGGGACAGAGATTGACCTGCTACTGACTGGCTTTGATGGACAAACTAATGGGAGGCTTGGATGAGAAGTTCATTGAATGGGACGCTGCTGAGTAGGAAGAGAGTGGGTTCTCTTCTTATGTGGGAGGACACTAATAGCTTTGCCAAGCTCTCTGCACAACCACTCAAAGCTCAGAGAGCATACTGCTTTGTGTGGCTTATATGACTCCTGTCAGTTTAAATTGCTTTTTTAGATTGCATAAAACAGTGTATATGGAGGTGAATTATCTGTAGGTACAGGCAATGGATGGCTCGCCTCTGTCGGCACCCTTTTCTTTATGTCCTTTCACTCTTTTTGAGATGTGAAACGATCACATACATCTGCAGAAGAAGTCGTAACTTTTATTTTTCCTCAAGTTTTACCACAATTTGAGTTGTTAAAAAGAAAAAAACGTCCTGCAGGTCCATTTCTGTGTATTTTAGCCTGTGTCTGCTGTGTGAGCCGGTGTATTTAATTGTGAAAGAGGATGATGCTGAAAATGAATGCAAAATTGGATTTGGGAGAAATGTGTTATTGATTCTTTGTAAGTTAAACACATTTCTCACTAAATCCACCGTAGATACCCTTAGGACAAAATGCTCACACTTTGTTATTGAGTTACAGCTTAATGGATATAACACAAGCGTGTAATGATGCTAATACTTGGCAACTAAAATGCAGCGATTTCCAAACTGACAGCTAATGACAAGAGTCGATCAGCATCCACATCGCAGCGAAACAAATATAAAGCATCCTCAGAAATAATGTCCAATTCTGTCCAGTGTCATCAAAAGCAGCTGCTGGGCTCCCGTGACAAAAATAGGAGAGCCTGCAGGTAAACAGATGAATAAATGGATTTAAGCTGCAAGAAGGCCATGAGAGATTGCTCTCTCTGGGAAACAAACTCTTTTTGTCACATGCAGCACAGAGCTGCCCGCTGTGCTTCCAGAGTCCCGCGCTGACAGAGACCGATGGACTGTCCCTTCCTCTCTTATCGGAGCTGCTGCAGCCCCACAACGTCTGGCTGCAGGCCTGCTAAGACCTTCTCTTTTTTCCTCTGATGCAGGCTTCCTCACGTTGACGTCGGCTCTCTCCATAGTTTTATACAAAGTTTTGAAGGCATTGCCTTAAAAATTAGGGAGCACTCCACTTCTTTACTTGAAATATTGCTGTACGAACGACATCCCTCGATGGTTAGTTGAGCTTATTGATCCAGGCTGAAACAACTCTGTAGCTGTTGGATCATTTCCATGGTTTGTTTGTTTTTTTCCAGTCATGCATTCTGGATCATCACCGTTTTTCCAGTGTATGTGCTCTCAGTTTAACACGGGGTTAAATCGGGGTTACCTCTGAATTCCTGTTCCCAAGGCCCATGATGTTTTCGTGCGTGTGTGCGTTTGCTGTTGTTCTTTTGACACAGCCATCTATCAGACATTTAGCTTTTCTTTGAAGTTAACATCAGAGCCTTGAGTGACGCTAGCTTGATTGCAGATTCTTATTCATGCAACAGAAAGTAAAACTCTAATGCCTGTAATTCACACATACACAAATACACACTCACACATTTATCCTTTTTTAAAATTGTTTAAAACTAACAATTTCTCACTGATTTGTTAATTAATTTTTTGTCTGTCGGATTCCCAACAGAAGTCACCCAACATATTTTCCTGGACCTCAAAACTTGTTTTGTCTGAAAAATGTCAAAAGTTACTTATGCTTTCGAGCATATCTGCTAAGGTGATAAATCACTTTTTTTAGCAAGAAAAATTGTTAATCAAACAGTTTTTTGACTAATTTTCTGCTTATTTAACTCGTGATTTATTAACCCATCATCCCTTATAAGATCCAAATGGCTTTTTTTTTCTTTATGCAGCGCTCTATGGTATTGAGTTATTTTTTGGGGAAATTACAAATCTATCATTGCGTTTGCAGGTTTTATTCTATGCTGAAATGTTTTGGCTGACTGCGTATTTCATCTGTCTTTGTTCTTGCGTTCTTCTGGAACAGACCTTCTACCCTTTATGTGCGCAGTATAAATCATCGTGACACTTTTGCTAGTATGGGTTTCCTTCAATGGACTTTTTCATTGTTTCTGTCCTCTGGCTTTACAAATGTGTCCACCAGCTTGTGCCACTGCGTTCGCTCTTCAGTTTGTCCTCGCCTTAGTTCCCTGCTCATGTTTGCTTGCCTGTTTCCCCTGAGGGTTATGAGGCATTGCACAGCTGAGGGAAAATACGGCACAGAGGAGCACAGCCCGAGTGTGTGCCGCTTATATTTTATTAAGTCTTATCAGGCTGCTGTCTCTTGCGTACTACCATCACCAGTGCCAGGCCTGAGTCTGTCACTCAGCATGTAACTACATTTCTGCAACACCTCTGGCAACATCTGAAGGGAAGCTGTAACTTTTGTGGTTTGATGTATTGAAGAATTTTATCACTTTTGTTATTAGTTCATATTTTTCCATTTCCTGTTGCATATTTTGCCCCTTTTGGACATCCCTGTAGTTTACTCTTTTATTTCCATCCTCCTTTCTCATTTTTTTCTGCACACTTACCCTCCATATTTATTCTACACATAATCTAAATTTGCAAACTCTTTCTCTCCTTCAGTGTTGCTGCGTGAAGAGGTGGTCCAGCTCCAAGAGGAGGTCCACCTGCTGAGGCAAATGAAGGACATGTTGACTAAAGACCTGGAGGAGACCCAGGGCGGCTGCTCTGCCAATCTGCTTTCTGCCACTGAGCTCCGTGTGCAGCTGGGTGACAAGGAGCAGGAGCTGGACCGTGCCAAGGAGGCCTTACAAGGTCAGAAGCAAACAGACATCTTGTCGTCTTGCCTAATCTACCAGAACCCCCGTGTTTCCAGCACCTACCTACTTCAAATGTACAGCAAATACAGCTGTCCAAGCTTTCATGGGGATGTTATGTCAAGCCAGAATATCTTGTAATTAAATGAAATCCACTTTGTCTTACCAAACAAAAGCAGACAGTATAAATTACTTTTTTTTCATTACATGACAAACATTGGGACATCAAAATGATCTACAAAGTCATTTTTTTGTATTCGTACAAAAACGTCTTCTACATTGTGCTTTCTCACAGTAATTGGTTCAATTAAATGTTTCCAGGCAGCATATACAGTGGTGTGTGCATGGTCCAATAGGTTCATCTGTCCAAAGAAAATTGTTCCAGAAGTCTTGTGGTTTGTCTTAATGTGTCTTAGTGCCATGAACTTTAATATTTAACTTGCTAACTGAGGCCTGGGGAGGCTGATATGAAGCTTTTGGCCTTTTTGAAGTTTCTCTGAGCGTTTCACAATCTGAAATTCACAATCTTTTTCAGGGAGGGGTGGGGGCATTTGCGTGGGATGTCCACTTGTTGGAAGATTGGCTTGAATGTTTTCCACATGTGAATAATCTTTCTCTCTGTAGAAATGATGGACTTGAGATTGTTTGGAAATGTTTTTATCTATCTCTGCTGAGACATAAAACGTTAGAAATGACTGTGTTTACTTTCTGTTTCACAGCTTTGAGGAAAAAACACAGTTTGTATGAAAATCTATAAAATAACTATTTATCCATTTATACTTCTGCATCTACCAGGTTTTCTTTGAATAAACGGCTCACTTAAATGTTTTATATCTAGACAGTATATCTCTTACTGTCCGTGGTTTTATAGTCAACTCTATACATTAAGAGTTATCATGTTCTTTACCGACTCTTAAGAACAAGCATGCCAAATAGCTGGGTGTTTTCTATTTTTGCATTTGTTTACTATAATTTTGGCTCTCAGATTCTTGTTGTGTGTGTGTGTGTGTGTGTGTGTGTGTGTGTGTGTGTGTGTGTGTGTGTGTGTGTGTGTGTGTGGTGTGTGTGTGTGGGTGTGTGTGCATTAACTATCAAAATTACTTTTTGGGATTAGCTTCTCTTTACTAGAGCAACATATGTTGATTCATCTATTTCAAGCAAATAAGAATGATTCATGGATCAAAGCAGTGGGTGTAAATCATTAACTCAACAGCATTTTTCACATTCATCAAAATCACTCACAAGTAACAGCAGACCAATTACCATAATAGTAAAATTCCAGTGATTCTTCTGGGGCATAAATTAAAATGAGCAGGTAATCTCTGTCTTTATGTGGCTAAGTTGAAACATTAGTCATCCCGAGCTGATGAGCAGCCAAGTCAACTCCAGGTTCACCTCATTTTAATTAACGTCCATCGATCATGAGCGAAGAGCTTCGCTCGGACACTGATGTGTTAGGGGTGTTCTGTTTTTATTATTATGCAACACCACCATGTTTACATCTTTTTACAAAAAGCAAAGCCAGTCCTGCTTGAAACTCAGGCAGTTGTTTTTAGTTTAATGTTCTACCTTTGCGCGGTCCTTTCAACAGCTCATAGTGGTAAACTGCAGGCTTGTAAACCGTCATGTAACTGCGGCAAAACAGGTTTAAATGCTGTGTGATAAATGCGAGGACGCTGAACGCTGACAGGAGGAATGCACCCTGAATGACATGTGCAGTTATGGAAAGTGCAGGTTCCACTTTTCCAATTTTGCCTACCTGGTGAACCCGGGCTCTCATGAGAGCGTTAGTATTGTTTCTACCTGCACAAAAGACCCACAGTTGCATTGCTGCCGTTGAGCTGAAAGTGAATGAAGTTGAAAGGAATCAGATCCAATCACGCTGTTTTCAGGATGAGTCCACAAAGACTCCACATGCCACCTGAAACCGAATGACTCAGGGATGATTACATCATTTTCTCTGGGCCCCGTCTTCTGAAAGAAAGGGGGAAAAGTAACTCATTAACAGAAGACACAGTGTCACCTAGTGGCTCTGTGGTGTAATTACAAAGCTTTGTCTTTGTCTAGTGTTTGTCTACTGTCCAGTTTTCTGTTGTTGATGGACACATATGTGCTGCTCAGTGTCTCAATGTGTTTGCTTGTGTTTTGAAGCTATGAAAGCTGACCGTAAGCGGCTGAAGGTGGAGAAAGCAGACTTGGCGAATCAGATGCAGCAGCTGTACACAACACTGGAGAGCAGAGAGGAGCAGCTGCGAGAGTTCATACGCAACTACGACCAGCATCGAAAGGTAACGCTGTCAGGTTTTGTCTCTGTCTCTGTGTGCCTGCATTCCTATCCCAATTGTCAATATATATTTTTAAAAAATAATAATAATAATCCAACCCACACATGAGAGGTATTTTGAATTATGGCTACCTTACATTTTGTTTTCTACCAAAATAAAAAAGAGAAGTTTTTCAACTCTAAAAAGTTTAACCAGTCTGATAGCACTTCACTTCAAGTCTATTTTATATTTAAAACTAGTGAAAAGGGCGGTTTTTCATTTGTCCAGCTGTACAGAGATTTTTAAACCGTTTTAACAGTTAGTGTTTTTACAGTTCTACCCATTTATAGACTGTACATGAAAGATGGATGTAGCCACGGTGACGTCATGGTTTGTGTATTGCCATTTTGGTACTTTGGGTATGTCTTAGTAATTAGCAGTGTTTTCACACCTAGAGTCATTTTATTGTGGTCACATCAGCAGATAGGTTTGAAACTTTGTAACTTTCCCTGTGGTTTGGTTTCATTTCACACAGAGAAAAATCCAAGTGAACCACAATGTGTCATTACAAACCACGTAAGAGCATTCAGTCTGCTTATAGACCAGATGTGTCTGGGGCATGAGCAGCAAGTGTAAATACAGGAAGGTGTTGCATTCTGGACTATTTGAGAGCATGGAGAATTTATAATCTTTTCATGCCTCTTTGCCAACCCTTACTGACTTGTGCGCATATAGTATAGTTCAGTTTAAACAGACTAAACATCGCAGGTGTGGAAACACCTTCGGATATTAATTAGCACTGTTGACAGGTTTAACTGTTTCTCTACGATGTAACAGTAATAACTGCTTCATAAAAACATAGATGCTAGCATAAAACATGAATAAAGCCTTCAAAATGTCTATAAAGCCACACAACCACATAACAGTCTGTCTTGCTTATCACTTTGTCTTAGTTGCAACGGTCCGTAACTGGAATTAAACCAGAAAAAAACCAGTCGCCGTCATGCAGCCACCCTTTTCAAAACCATACAGTAACACACGATGTGTGCTGCTTCACTCAAAAAAAATTTTTTTCCGGATCATTCAATGTGACTTTGATGTGAAATCACGATAACTGTATGTGTGCGATTTCTGCAGGAGAGTGAGGATGCAGTGAAAGCCCTGGCAAAGGAGAAGGACGTGCTGGAGAGGGAGAAGTGGGACCTGAGGAGGCAGACCAAAGAATCCACAGAGCAGGCCAACGTCTTGCGTTCTCAGCTGGATATGAAGGAGAACAGGATTAAAGAACTGGAGGCCGAGCTCACAATGGTGAGTCGGACGGAGTCACAACTTTGCTAAAGTTATTAAACCACAGCGGAGTCACCTCCACTCTTAGCTGGTAAACGTGGCACAAATGCAAAGAAGGTCACGTGTTCATATCAGTTCAGACGCATGAAATATGCCACTTCCTCAGTCTGGAGCAAAACTTAATGCTTTGAGAGAAAGAAATTCATGCCTCATCTCTGTGCTGCTGTGTCAGTCCCTCATAGGTACACTTGTCAGTCTGTGTGTCATTAATCTCTCTCCTCCCTCAGCAAGTCACAGCCACCCACAGATCCTCACATCACGCTCCATCACAGATCACATTTGTTGGCACTTCAGTGCCAGAGCTGCATCACTGTCAACCAGCCCAGCCACACAATATCATTGTCTCCTTCTTTTCTTTAAAATGTTGTTGCTTTCTCTGCCGCTAAACTCAACTTTCTCCAGTCTGTCCTCTCTCAGAGGCTTTCAGTAAAAAAATATATAAATAAAGTCCTATGGAAAGTGATGAATACATTCGGTTTATAACACTGGCTATATTCTAACTTCAGCATATCTCATGAATAGACCATCCTGTTGCACTTTCTAATGTTTAAAACCCACAATACTTGAAGGATCAGTCACAACGTAGCACTGATCATCATGTCACAGTGCAGCGCTCTGCTGGAACCCCTCAGCTCCCGCCATTCCCATGGATGTTTCTTTGACAGGTAACACCCAGTTACACAGTGCTGCAGAATAAGTGCGTGCTCCCTGATGGCAGCGGCCTCCACCAGCAGGGTTATGCACCCGGCCACACCCATAAAACGACAGAACTAGGAATGGCAAGGGGAATGTAACAAAGAGCAACAAAAGCTAACAGATAACAATCCGATTGAGCATGCAGAAGGATGTGTCACAACAAGCCCGATCATCGGAGGCCCCACCCTGAAACCCACAATACTTGAAGGATCCTCTGCCACTCACCGAGGTCCCATGTCGTTTCCCGGAGAGGCAAAATATTAGGCAGATGTTTTCAGAGTTTCATTAAAAAAAACAGCTGGTACTCAGTTGGTCGTGTGAGATTAATTCTGATGATTTCCAACTTAAAAAAGTGGGCTTCTTAATGACTCTGTGTCCAGTGTCACAGCCAGTGGAATAAACTATAGCCTGTCTAATCTTATATCGTGTATACTGATCCTTGTAATTATAGTTAGTCCTGTAATGTTAACATCTTTGTCCCTGTTCACTCTCATGCTAATTTTCTGTTATTTATTTATTTATTTTTCTTCTTAGGCAAAGCAGTCTCTGGCCACACTGACTAAAGACGTACCAAAACGCCACTCAGTGGCTATGCCAACAGAACCGGTGGTGAACGGCAGTCAGGAGTGGGTGATGCACGCCGACCTTCCGCTCACGGCCGCCATCCGCCAGAGCCAACAGACCCTCTACCACGGACACACCACAGACAGACAGGGTAGGTTTTCTTTTCCTCCTTGCCTCGCGGCCTCTTTGCTACTTGGTGTTGCTTTTACTAACACAGGGTTTTTTCAAGGAGGTTTCTCATACTAACTGTGGGAATCTGCAATATCGGTGTGTTTGTGTGTTTGTGTGACGCCTCAGCTGTGGTCAGGATCAGCCCCTGCCACTCACGTCAGCCTTCTGTGATCTCTGAAGCCTCTGCGGCTGATGGAGACCGCTCGTCAACGCCAAGTGACATCAACTCACCTCGTCACCGGACCCACTCCCTCTGCAATGTAAGAGCTGCCTGGCCCCCTCGACCAAGTAATCACACCTCCGCAATCTTCTGTTAGTGCCTCGCTCCACTCTGCCTTCTCTTGTCTGTTCCTCTGTACTGTCAGCTTCATGGGCTCTGCTTGCCTGCTCAGTGCCAGTGTTGGAGTTCTTTTGTTTTTTCATAAGCAACAGTTTGGCATTGCACTAGCTTGGCACTGTGTATTTCATGCCTAATCTTTCAATATGAGTAAGTATGAAGCAAATGTCAGCAACTGGTTAGCTTAGCTATACAGGGAGACTGGAAACGGGTAGCAGTGGCGCATTAAAAGCTTCAATTAACACGTATTACCTTATTTGTTAAACAAACATGCACATAAAACCAGGTCAAAAAATTTTTCTAGTTAAGCAAGCTCTAACTTTATTCCTTTTTAAATATTTATACATGCTAATGTGCATGTTTTGTTTTTTGGGCTTTTTAAAAACCCTTAAAATCTTAGCCTTATTCAAATAGACTACATAATAAGAGAGCCCATTTAAAAATGTTCTTGTGGTTAAAATTGCTCTATGTGAAGTGGTAAGTTGATCCAGCTGATAATGTAAGTTACTCTATCTGGTGAAAAAGGCTATTAACTACTGTATTAACTATATTTTAAATATCATTTTTGATAATTAATCCCTCCATTCTGATAGCTTTACAGTTATGTTGGTGTTCATGCAATAATTATTACAACTAATTTGCTCGCAGTCGTGAAAAAGAGAGAATGCGTTTTAAGAAGAAGTTTCAAGTTCAATAGCAATTGTTGCTTTACGCTCTCACTCTGTATTTGACACAATGTCAAACATTTTAGCAAATAAACATAACAAACACCAATGTGTCACAAAGGGTTGTGAATATTTGTGTAACCACAAACTTTGTAGCCAGTGACACAAATGTATATACAGAAAATGTTGTTCAAAATGGACAAAATGATGCTTTTACATCATCAAAATAGCTACATGCATCTCAATATGAAATATAATTTTATTCTTAAGACGAGTAGAAACCTGAACCTATAAAACTGAAAATGTTGGGCCGAACCTCTTTATCTTTGAATTCTGTTTTCAGTCCCATTCAGGCTTGTTAATATAAAAGCATGACATCATTGTAACAAGTCAACTGGTTAAATGTCCTCCCTGCTAGATATATAACAATCAACTCTAAGTAATATTATAGACTGGTGTGGCAAACTGGTAACTTGGCCTCAAAGTGACAGATCATGTAAACTTAAATAATGGGTGCATAAAAGTCCCCAGCGTTCCTCCTCTGGAGCATAAAAACTGTGCACCGGGAGCTTCGAGGCTACGGTTTTCATGGTTGAGCAGCTCCTGTAAGTGTAATATGCAGGTAGCCTGGTACTCTTGTTCATATAGTGTATTTAACATGAAGTTAAATGAAGAAGCAGTTAAGTCTCTGGTTGAATTCACTCACTTTTTACAGCCAGATCCAAAGAAGTAAACGATAAACAACTTTTGACATAAGGCTAATTTTACGCATAATGCTGGAAAAAATAGTTGATCCTTCAAATGCAAGATAAAAATTTAAAATGCAACGTAAATTCAGGCTGAAATGACAAATGACAAAAAGCTTTGGTATTTGTCTGGATCCAGTTGGTTACATCTCTCTCTCTCTCTCCTTACTCATCATGAAAGTTTATAAAAATGTGAAACTACAGTGTGGCTTTAAGGCAGCTGATTAACGCAGCTTTCCTATCTCCTCTGCTCAGTCTATGGAGGACCTTGAGGACCAGAAGCGGAAGAAGAAGAAGGAAAAGATGACACTGGGATCCCTATCAAGGGTGTTCGCTCGGGGCAAGCAGCGCAAATCACTGGATCCTGGCTTGTTTGATGGTACAGCCACCCCTGATTATTACATAGAGGAGGATGCCGACTGGTGATGCTGAGTGTGTGAGTGCATGTGTGTGTTGAGTTTTTGTAGATATCCTCTTGGCTTTAACTGTGAGTGAAGACTGTCTGTGGATTTATCTGGAGGCGAAGGATTTTGAATTTTAAAGAAAAGCCCTTAAAGTCACTGCTGTCACCATAAATGTACAGTATATTGCCCTAAAATTGTATGTTTGTAAATTAGATATATATTTATAGTTGTACATGTATGCATATGTACATATGTTTACACGCACGCACGCACACACACACACATACACACACACACACACACACATATATATATATATATATATATATATATATATATATATATATATATATATATATATATATATATATATATATATATATATATATATGGGTTACTCTTTCTTTCATGTAGACATATTTATGCTGTATTATTATAATTGTCTTAATGTTTTATGCTTTTTTTTATATAACTGGAGACTTGAAGTACTGCTGTTCATATGTAAATAGGAGCTATTGTGAAACTAGTGTTTTACTGTAAATGCTATTTGTTTTTTGTTACTTTTACAGTTGCTTTTTTCATACTTTGCAACATTTATTTCCATATTATTCACAGTCTTGCAGGCCCAAATCTTACTATGAAAGGATAGAAATGATAATTTACTAGACTTTTGGTTTCCTGTTGGTTTGAAAACACTAGTTGAGAGGTAATTCTGTTACAGGATTGTCATCACGTTCCTATAAATGCTGGCTCACAATGATTTATTTACAGCACTGTGGGCACCAGCGAAGTTTTTTTGCGGATATTTTGTAATCTAGTAATCATTTTAATAATGCTCTCGTACTGGCCATTGAGGGTTTCTAGAGTCAGTCTTCTGTAGAAATTGTAGATGTGAGCAGGCGTATTCAGACGCACCTCTCTCACCTGCTGTCAAAACCATGTGCAAGTGCCAAAGTTTAAAGACTCAGTCACTCCATCACTGTTAGCACTAGCCTCGTAACATTGTTTATGTCTGACTCATTTTTTACAGAGGGCTATCTAACATGTGCCTATACGAGATGAACGAATGTGCATTAAACACGTGCATGATCCCTCTGTGTTGCTTTGGTTAGACATCCATTCATTGCCAACCAAATTAATAATCTCTGCAATCCTGTGTTGCTCCTTTGTAGCCCTACCCATTTTTACTAGGTTATCTTTTCCTTGCATTTTGAATGCATGATCCTCCCCTTATTTTGCTGTTTTTTGTTTTTTATATTTATATAGAATCCCTCCTCATTTTATAATTTTCCTTTTTTCCTTTCCTTTTTTTTTGCAAATGTGGCTCTAACAAATCTGTTAAATGTTTGTAATTTAGAAAATGTTGCATAAAAGATTAAATCTATTGAAGTATTTTATTTAAAAGAAATGAGACAAACAAGTGACTTCAAATATTTATCTGCTGCAGCTGTCGCAGCCAGATGTCGAGGAGGTTTTAGCATTTTCAAAGTGAATTATAATTGAAATGAAATCTTATTTTAAAAATAAAACCACTAACTGAATAAATCCAATGTGGCAGTTTTCTATTTCGTGAGTAATGTTGGGTTGGTTTTTTGGGTTTTTTGTTTGTTTCTTTTGTCCCAGTCTAACGTGTGTGTCTCCCTCTCCTCCTGCCATTTCTAATGGCAACTCTCTCCTGCCAGTGAGTAACTCCTCATCTGTGATTACCAGCTGTCTGTTTCTTACACTCTGGGGATTATTCATATTACGTATCATGTCCATTGAAGAGTACCAGTTTGTGTCGTTTGTTTTTTGAAAACTCTTTTGAAAGATGGTGGGATTTGCATGCAGCCTTTTTTTCAGCATGTTGAGACGAATCAGTTCATCCTGGATTCGTTGGTTCGGTATGAATCAGTGTTTCCTGTTTTTTGTTTTTTTGTTTTGTTTTGTTTTTTTAGATGAGGGGCTGATGGGCAGAAGCATGATGTTTTATGAATAATCCCTTTGTCTCTAATACATGATCCTAATGGTCTTAAGTCTCCTCATATGCCTCAGTTACTAGTGTTGTAACGTCTTTTACTAAGCAGTAGTTTTAGATCTGACCACCACACTGTCACAGAAGAACCAAAAGACGTCTGTATTCCTGAATTCAACCACTGTTTTCTATTTAGACGCATTTAAATGTGCAGTCCTATCTACTTAAAAAAACAAAAACAAAAAACAAAGCACAGTTCATTCAAAGATACTGGCCGTCTCCAGTAAGATAATCTGGCGCCATCTAGTGGTTATATAACTTCTTTTTTTTTCTCACGTGAATGAATTGATCTTGGTGTGCAGATTTCTCCTCGATATACAGAAAAAACTGTAGTGTACTATCCCAAATGTAGTTTAGTATGGTTCCACTTTAAGGTAGACGCAATACTTTTTGTTCTGCTCCCTTCTGATTGTCTCCAGATGTGTAATCTGATTTGATTTTCATATCCAACTGACCCTGAAATTCTCCTGTATGCCACACCGTAACTTCTCCTGACCAATCCAGACTCTGATAGCCTCACACAGCAAAGCCTGTCTGATGGAGAGGAGCAGCTGGACCGCCTCCAGCAGGCGGAGCTGACTCGAAACACATGCATGTCACTGTGGAGGGCAGGTGCAGTCCAGGCCTGGCTGGAGGTTGTCATGGGAATGCCCATGTACATCCGAGCCTGCTCTGAAAACGTCAAAAGTGGGAAGGTATGATTTGGTACATGTTGCTTTTTGCTGTTTGTTTACCTGTGTGTGATGTTGTTTGATGTTAGCAGATGGACATGTTGAGGTGTTGTGTTTGTTTGATAGAGAGCTATATTTCTGCTCTTTAGGTGCTTCTAGGCCTGACGGATGATGATTTAGAGCTGGGCCTGGGTATCAGTAATCCAATTCATCGCAGGAAAATAAGATTGGCTATTGAGGATTACAGGAGAGCTGAAGGGGACCAAGGGTGAGTAACAGCCAAATAAAACTGCAGAATAACTAATGTCATGTTTTGGGGGGTTAAAAAAAACATGACCTCAAAATCTTCATTTTCTCTGTGCATACTTTTCTTTAAAAATATACAGACAGGGATAAAAATGGAACGTTTTGAGTTAAATATGTGCCACTGAAGCAGACATTTCTGGCTCAGAGTATGAGAGACGACTCCATCCATTTTCTACCACTTATCCAATTCAGGCTGGAGCATGTCCCAGCTGTCACTGAGCATGAGGCGAGGTACACCCTGAGCAGGTTGCTAATCTGGTGGACTGCTAACACAGAGAGACATTCACACCTATGGCCAATCTAGAATTCCACTTAATCTAACATGCATGTCTTTGGGAGGAAGCTGTAGTATACAGAGTTAACACACGCAGGTGCAGGGAGATCATGCGAGCTCCACAAAGAGAGGTCTCAGCTGGCCTTTCATTTTGAACCCAGCAGCTTCTTGCTGTGTCTGCCAAGAGAAAGCTTGTGTGATAAGAAGCCTTTAAAGCTATGTATTGTAAAAATATATATATTTTATATATTTTAAATAACGGATATCAACACGAAACTTTCCAAGTCACTTTTATTTAGATGGGTTTTCTGAAATTTTAAGTTTAATATGCATGGGTATTATATCAAAGGATATTCAGTAATATGTATATATGCACTTCAGACACAGAGAAGTAAAATAAACACCTAAATGTGTATTTTAGGATGCTTTTCTGTACTTGTTTTACTTGCTTAGTCTGATAAATGCTCCCAAATAAAGGCAGGAATATAAGTAGCAAATTTTCCACCTTAATGGTTTTTCTTTATTTTTACTACTTTCTACATTGTAGATACATGCTCAAGACATCAAATATATGAAGCAGGATTAATGGAATTATGTAGCAAAGAAAAAATAATGAATAACTATAAATATGTTTTATATTTTAGATTCCTCAAAGTAGCCATCCTTTGCTTTGCTGACAGCACTCCAAACCCTTGGCCTTCTCTCAATGGGCTCCATGATGTAGGCACCTGAAATGGTTTTCACTTCACAGGTGTGCCCTGTCAGGGTTCATTTGTGGACTTTCTTCCCTTCTTAATGGGGTTGGGGCCATCAGTTATGTTGTGCAGAAGTCAGGTTCGTACACAGATGACAGCCCAATTTGACAACTGTTACAATTCATATTATGTCAAGAACCAATCAGCTAAGTAAAGAGAAATGACAGTCCATCATTACTGGGGTCAGTAATGATGGACTGGGGATTGGAGTCATTACAGGACAATGACCCCAAACACACCTCCAGGTTGTGTGAGGGCTATTTGACCAAGAAGGAGAGTGATGGAGTGCTGCGCCAGATGGCCTGGCCTCCACGAACCTAAACGCAGTCGAGGTGGTTTGGGATGAGATAGATCGCAGAGTGATGGCAAAAGTGCTCAGCATCTCTGGGAACTCCTTCAAGACTGTTGTAAAACCATTTCAGGTGACATGTAAATAGTCATGAAAATATTTACTATTTAGTGTGACTGGTAGTGTGTATATGTATATATAGATATAATGCATTTGAGTAAAACAACATAAGGAGTGCATGAAATATGATGTATTTAAAATAAATGTTATTGTTTGATATTGCTGATCACAGATTATCAAAAGCATCTGAGATGGACCATCACTGGGTTGCAACATCATGGCTGAGTGATGTTGGACTGCCTCAGTACTCCCAGACCTTTCAGTCTCACTTGGTGGACGGACGAGTGCTTAACTCTTTGAACCGCAGAGACCTGGAGAGATTTCTCAACATCAGTGACCAGTTCCATCAGACCAGTCTACTTCTGGGAATCCAGCTGCTGCAGATGCTCAGCTTTGATAAAGAGGTCAGACTATATGATAACAGATTCATGACTGGAGTTATTCAGCAATCTTTCTTCGATCACTGCATGACTTTCACTCAGCTACAGTGACAAAACTACATGCTTATCTGCGGTAGCTGGAGTCACACAGTAGCTTGTAATGCTCCATTATCTCGTTGGCCTCTGCCACATTAGTGCTTGCACTGCTATCTTTGTGTGGTGTTTTTAAAGGCCCTGCAGGCACGGCGGACAAAATGCGAGCACCAAAACCGGGATCCCATTGTTTGGACATGTCACAGAGTGATGAAGTGGATCAGAGACATTGACCTCAAGGTGGGTGGGGCGGTCAGTGATGGCATTCCCCTCTGCGCTGGAGATTTCTTTGCCAGACTGGAACCAGATACCACAAAGTATGGGTTTTTAAGAATCCCTCAAAAATAATGATAGCTTTGTTTCTTTGAAGCCTCAAACCACTGAAAGAATACAGAAGAATAACAGTAGTGTACACTCAGTAATGGGGAATAGACCACACAGCGTGAGGGTTTTTTTTTAGTTCTGCAATATACTGACATACTTATTTTGGGCAACATGTGGTGAACACTTATTATGACCCACAAAGACAAACCAAAACTGTTTTTAAAAGCTTTTTTGTTGTGTACTTGTAATTACTACCAAATTAAACGTTAAGACCAGGGAGCGATTTCTGCAAGGTTAGTTATTTTTCAGCTAACACTCACTGATGAGCACACTGAGCAAACTGCATCATCTTAATCCAACGCTTCTCTCTTGCGTTGCTCAGGAGTTTGCAGACAATCTTCAGGGTAAAGGGATTCATGGTGCAGTGATGGCTTTGGATCAGTCTTTCGACACAGATGCCATGGCCAAAGCCCTGGGCATCCCCAGCAACAAACACATGCTTCATCGGCACCTGTATGAAGAGATGAAGTCACTCGCTGTCCCTCTCAGGTAGATTAAAAGTCCTACTTGCATACCTTCATATTCTATCCTGTAAATACATTTGTATGTATATATTCTTGGATGCAATCTCCAAACAACAACGTCTTGTAACACCTTATGTTTATAGTAATACCGAGCAGGACACTGAGGTGATTGGTTGTTCCTCTCCTGTCGCTGTTAACCGTTTTGCTGATGAGAGGATGTCTATAAGAAGATCCGGAAAGGTATTAGACAAACTTTATAAAGACTGAAATGTGCAGTGCTGTGCAGATCCTTTTTGATATGTCACATGTTTAGATATATACTAAGTATGTGAGTACACTAGAATAAGAAAAGAAGAATCAGTAGTTGGCTACTAAAGTCTTGTGGTCAGATTCAAACTGAGGATTCTGATATAAGACCATCATAAACACTAATTACTTTTTAGCTCATAATGTTTTATAAACAGGCAAATGTCTCATCTTTAAAGAAACTCCATTTTCTGTTTTCAGCCTTTTTGATTTTTTTTTTGCAGAGTCCGCTGAGGTTACGAGCAAACAGCCACTCTGTGGAGCGAAGTCTGGGCTTCCACGGCAGCTGCAGCTCTCTGCCCAGAGAGGCCAGAGTTCAGGCGGTTCCCCGAGCCAAAGGCAGCCCGATGCACACCTACAAGAGTGTCGAAATCACCAACGTCTGAACCAGCTTCAGCCATCGAGATCTTAACCATTGTTTACATTTTTGTTGTGTTGCAGTTGTTTACAGCTGAGAGACACTCACACTGAGCCACACTAGAATTATAGGAAGAGAATGTCTTAAAGGGGTATGCCACTCGATTTAGTAATCTGACATCTTTAGAGAAGCATTTACTGAAGACAAATAAACTTTATCATTGTGACCTGATGGACTTGAGAGGAAGATAACTTAATAGCTAGGTTCATTTTTTTATTTTAATTTATTTTTAAACTACATATTCCAAGACTTTTATATATTATTGGAAAAATCATATTTGTATGATAGATGAGAAGGCTTAAAACAGGCTTCACACAGTTATATAATTGAAATTAGTGCTCTTTTAATGCCTTATATTACACAGGTCCATATGATCTTCACAGCACTGTTACTATTTATTACTGCTACTTTTTAACATGTTTGTTTTTTTTAAGCTGCAAGTGAAAAACTCTGTTAATGACAAAAGAAAAGTTGTTATAACTTACTTTCAGTGTAAAGATACAGCACATATCAGCTGTTATTCAGAATAGATGAGGGCCCTGTTCTTCATACATGGCTAACCCAGTTAACCAGACATGAACACTGGATTTGTTGACTGGATGTTTCTAAAATCACAGAAAGCTGTACAGAACAGAGACATCTGGTGATGTGTTTTTTTTTTTGTGTTTTTTTTGCAACTTACAAAGTACATTTAAATTACCAATCATACGTCAAAGGACTGTAAATTAGTATTCAGTTTTAGAGGCATTCACAGGTGTACTACAAGAGCTTTGAGATGGTTGAAGACAGCTATTTTGTTAGGTACACGTTGTTAGGTTCAGCTGCTTAGTAACACAAATATTTAATCGGCCAATGACAATCCCAGTGGCTCAGTTCATTCACATAGACCATAGACATGGTCAAGAGGACCTGCCAAAGCATCAGAATGGGGAAGAAAGGTGATTTCATTGACTCTGAATGTGGCATGATTGTTGGTGCCGGGCTGGTTTAAATATTTCAGAAATTGCTTATCTGCTGGGATTTTCCCAGTCATCCCTATCTCCACAGTTTACAGAAAATGGGCCAAAAAAGAGAAAATATCAAATTCGTGGCAGTTTTCTAAGACGAGAAGCCTTGCTCATGTCCAAGTAGGATCAAAAATTGGTTGTAAACCCAATTTACAACCAAGGCATGCAGGACAGCAGCCATGCTGAAGACTGATTCCATACTGGGACTTGAACCTGTGTCAGCTTTGTGAAAAAACAGAAATCCTACAACTGCTAGACCATACGGGACTTAAATGAAGAAGAGAGAGATTGTTTTCACGTGAGAACCCAGATAGCATTTTGTTTGATATTGTGTGTAATAATAATAGTTTTTGGACAATAACTTAAGAGAAGAAGCTAATGAGATGATTCTCAATTCTGCTCTGACATTCAGATGGTAGGGTCAGAATTTATTCTAAAATATATGAAAGCATGGATCCATCCTGCCTTGTATCAGTAACATCAGTGACGGTGGCGTAATGGTGCAGGTGCATATTTTCTTGCCACACTTTAAGCCTCAGTACCAGCTGAGCATCATTTAAACCCCACAGCCTTCCTGAGTATTGCTGCTGACCATGTCCATCCCTTCATTCATGTTTAATATTTTGTGTTTTGTCTCTGTGAAACTGTTAAACTCCTGAAGAATGGCAGTAAAATACAAAACCCAAAGGTTTTTCTCATCTCTCTATTTTGATCTACCTCGTCACCTTCTCCCAAATCGCCCTGCCATTGACTCAGAAATTGATCAGAAGCCGACTTCAACAAAGTCTTACTTCCTTAAATGCATCTGGAGGAGAGAGGAGGCCCAGGCCTGTCCTTTGCAGAAGCCTTTACAATACTTGTGCCATAAAAAAAAAAAAAAAAAAAAAGCATGATGCTTAACTTGTCATGCAATGCCACTTTGGTCATTACCACTGTTACTATCATCTGCCAGATATCATAACGTAAAGTGGCAGGCTGTAGAAAAAGAAAAAGAAAACGATGAACTGACAATGAAGCTGTGCCAAGCATCGTATTTAATTGGGATCACTGGGAAATGACAGGTCAGAATGTTTCCAGTTTTTGTTAAAAGCCTATTGTCTCAGCTCCTCTCTCTCTGTTAGTGCAATCACATGCTCAGCATTCAGCCAGTATTATGCCTCTCCATAACTTTTCCCTTGAACTTTTATTTGGGATTAACAAACCAATCCTAAAGGAGGCTGAGAGAATCAGATTAGATTGACGAGACTAAACCAGCTTCTTGTAACCTGAAAAAAGTATTTTAGCCTAAATTCCTTCAGATTGAAGAACAGGGCCCTCAAGTGCCATCAGCTCTAAATGTGTAAGATGATGCTACTAAAAACAATGACATGTGAAGTGTGTGTCTTCTTCTGACAGCTGGTATACCCATAATTATGTTTTTTTTAATGTAAAAGATGATGCAGTCATGCAGTGTGATATGTAGATAAATCTGTGGAATGTTGGATTAAGAATGTGGTAATGTATAAAGACTCCACATATGTGTATTGTGTGAACTGTGAGGAAGGCAAAACTTTGTGCCATTATACTATGAAGTTAATGGAAAGAATGTAACAGTGTATTCTGTACAGTTTTGGTCGTGTTTTATAATGCACAGCTGTTCCTGAGCATGAGAACACTCATTAAATGCCACCGCTGGGACTTGCACAGAGCCACACCGAGTGTGGCTGAAACCTTGAGGTTACTTCAAATAGCAGAGAACAGGTTTGTCCGTCTGTATCTGGGCGTCTCTTTGACTCACCAAAGCGAAACTGTTTAAGCGGGAAGATCAGACCAGTTCAAACCTGTACAGAGAAAGAAGACAGGGACATGCAATGTATTTGCTTTTAACACATGACATATACATCTCTTTGCAAAGCAGTACAAGCTTTTCATACATGTCAACATGAAAGTGGATTTATTGTAAATTGTTGCATAAAATGTAAGACTGTTATTGTTATTTTTGAGGAGAAATGCATTAAATTTGTGTTAACAAACTCAGAATGTAAAGTTGGTCCAGATGTAAATTATTTTTTCTTCCAAGGGTTTTGAAAATATATCTTTCTGTTTGCATACGACACTTCTGTGTTATCTTAAAAAGAAGCTCAGAATGGTCACGTTAGCCTGTTGAGTTGGTTATTATAAGAGCTCGCATCATAAAAAAACTATATGGACATTATTCTCATTTATTTTTTATTAATTGCAGTGATCTGACTGACCTTATTCTCTGCTCAAAGATCACCGTATGAGAGCAAGATGAATTTGTGTCACTTTAGCACCAGAAGGTTGTGCCACATCTGGCAAGAAATAATAATAATAATAATAATGGATTGCATTTATATAGCACTTTTCAAGACCCTCAAAGCGCTTCACAATTCCACTATTCATTCACTCTCACATTCACACACTGGTGGAGGCAAGCTACAGTTGTAGCCACAGCTGCCCTGGGGCAGACTGACAGAAGCGAGGCTGCCATATCGCGCCATCGGCCCCTCTGGCCATCACCAGTAGGCGGTAGGTGAAGTGTCTTGCCCAAGGACACAATGACCGAGACTGTCTGAGACGGGGCTCGAACCGGCAACCTTCCGGTTACAGGACGAACTGCCAACTCTTTAAGCCACGATCACTCCTGTAAATGGTAGCAGTTTGCATTTAACAAACACAACATGGCCCAAGTATAGACACTACTAGCATGGAAAGGGTTAAAGCTGACCAGTACAAATTAAGATAGCATTATGGCCCATTAGCCATTGCTGTACTACAGGCTGTAGTGCACTCTGACCTCTTGGCGTCTAAGCAGAGCAGGTCCCAAGGACCTTGGCACACAAGGCACCTTGGCACCTGCCACTACAAAAGTGTATGAGGCTTCACATTTAAATATTTCCATTAATCCCAGTAATTATCTCAAACTAAAATCACTGGTAGTGTTAGGGATCTCCTCTATCACTGACCCAAGATATGAAAAAAAGACACTTTCTAAACTATAGCTGACAAAAACGACCGCACCAACAGCTCTTCTAGAGCTTTCATTAGGATTATTAGGATTTTCATAAGGATTTAAATAAATAATTGAATCCCCTGAAGGTCATGTGATAAACGGCCTTTTTCTATAAAGATGCTCTCTTAGGATCTTATCACGGGAGCTCATTTTCTCTTTTAGATACCAAAGATACTTTGACAAAGCATGTAGTTACTTATACTTACTTGAATAATCAGGCCCTACCTTATTTTAAGCTTTCAGGCCCCTCTGCAACCATTAGTTATTATTCATTTCTGTCTTGTGTTCCTCCTCACACACAACCGGTCTCGGCAGATGGCTGCCCCTCGCTGAGCCTGGTTCTGACAAAGTTTCTTCCTCTTAAAAGGGAGTTTTTCCTTCCCACTGTTACCAGGTGCTTGCTGTATTATCTTACAATATAAAGCACCTTGAGGCAAGCGTTGTTGTGATTTGCAGCCATATAAATACAATTTAATTAAATGTAAACAATAAATATTTATAAGCAAAATTATGAGTTCAATAAATGCACCCTTAATAAATTCACCAGCAACTAAATAACCAAGATTTGCTTATTTTTATTTTTACAGAACATAAATATTTTACTCTGGGCTCTGAAATACTGTCTTATTCCTGTAAGACAATAGTTTTATTGTTCTAATATCTAATTGTGTGTGTCTGTAATTAATACAGTTAATACATTCAACATTAATCGTGTTGTACAATACAATTACTTTATTTCAATAAGCTGTTTCTGGGCGTCTCCTTGTACCACTAATTTATTCCCGGTGGAGGTTTACTTGAGCAGCACTAGGACCAAGAGGACACGGGCGCACTTTACAACAGGGGGTGGCGAGGTTTCACTACGCTTGGAATTTGTGCAAAGTTCTTGTTAACTCTGTTTTTATCTGCAGCGGTAAACATTGTGTTGATCAATTCGTCTGAGATTTAAAAACTTTTTAAAAGGAAAAAAAAAAAAAGTTGAACCGGCCCTGAATTGCTGCGTCTATGTCGTCTCCCTCTCTTCCCCTCTGATCTTCCTGAAAACACCTGCGTGAGTCAGGTAACTCACCGATGAAGAGGGAAGTACTTGGCCACTGAACGGTGAAAAGGTAAGGCCTACACTTCAGAGCTAAGCTGATTTACGCTCGTATATACTGTGACCAGGACTGTTATCGATCTAATAGACACAGTACGCGAGTTGTTAATCTTTCTCAGTGTCATTGCGTGGGGTTCAATCCAATCTGACCTGTGTCCGGACAGGTTTAGATCACAGAGTAATTCATGTGGGCAGGTCCACCCTCTCCCCTTCCTGCTTCACCAGAAAGCATTACCAGCGTTTTTATTTACTTTGACAGTAGTAATATCGGACTGATAGATCTGTTAATGTTACCCACAAAACAGACCAACTGGGCCGGTGTTTATTACCTGATAAGCCGAGTTTTAATACAGAAAATTTACTGATGTTGACCGGGACACACCCATGCAATACAGCAGGCCTGCAATGTAGAGAAAATGAATGACAGCGTTGGTCTATATGTAGTCCTCTTTTGCAGCTGTCACCTTCTTTTCGTCCTTGATCATGTGTGTTTAATAACTGACGAGGGGAACACCAGGACCTGGTCAGATACTGCATCCATTCAATAATTCTTAATGATCAAGTCATGAATATCAAAGTGGAGATGCAATAATTCAGCTGTTTTCCCCCCCCTTATACTAAATTTAGTCGCCTGCCCTCTGCTAAGGCAGACTACATTAAATTACTTTTTTTTTTTCTTTCACCACAATAATGTTTTTTAATTGATTAGGCACTAAAAACGTAGTTGGCAGTCCAAAACCATTATCTAATGAATGTACCTGCTAGAAACTATATTTAATATAGATATTCAGTCCATTAAATAAGTATCAGTTGATCCTTACAGCATGAATGAGCATTCAGAGTGTAATGCTGTGAAACAGGATGTGCGTTAGGGCTGGGTAATTGTCTCTGAAGTCATTAATGTGAAACAATACTTAAGAAAAACACTGAGAAATGTATGAAAAATAACTTGTATATCAATTTTAACTGGTTTTCCAGTAAAATAAACAATGTTTAGCTGTTGTGCATTATGTAAAGCTGTGTTTAGTTTATTTATTTTTTCTTTGTTTGTTTGTTTGTTTTTGTTTGTTTTTTTAATTGGTTAGCATGCTCCACTAACTGTTGTGGGCAACTATACATGATAAATAACAGCTAAAGTGGGGAAAAAACACTTGAAGTGAGACTAGAGAATAATAAACAATATTAAAGTGGTATAAATGCTACTGAAATTATTTTGATTGCACTATTAATAATCACTTCTGTAGTAATTTAAAAAAATGCCACAATGAAAAATGATTACTACTTAAGCTATAAAACCTATTAAATAAGGTAAGTGATATTAAATAGATTTCTAAATAAGCAAGGCTAAATTTAATCTCATACCTGCAAAAATATATCTCAATACTTTTTGAGAGGGATATGGTTTTGTGTCACACTGCTATTACAAAAAGAGTACACGTTTGCTTTAAATGAAAAATGCTGTTTGTTAAGTCACCGTTCATCCCATCACATCAGCAAAGTGTCCTGAAGTGTACACTCATATGCTTCTCCACCTTTTATAAAATGGATGTATCATATCAAAGATTAAATCACAGATTAGAGTTTGAATTAATCCACACTTCTAGGCCAGAAAATGAAATCATGCAAAAACAGTTACAAAAATTATTTATATACTATATATGTATGTTTTTTTTGTTTGTTTGTTTGTTTTTTTTAAAGATATTCAAATAGCCAAAAACATAAGGACTAATAGATGATGAATGAATTGGCGCCAAACCAGTTAATTAGTAGGTAGCTATCATTGGTCGATATCAACTATTTTCTGATTCACTGGTATCAGTATTCATAACAGCCGATAAGTGAAAACTAAAAAAAGTAAATAAGAGACAAGAAAATGATTTTCAACCATGTTGTACGTGTTGACATTTCATATTGTTCATCAGGGGACACTCTACAACTTCCCCGTTAGCAACACAGGTTTGAAATTCCACAAAACAACATACAGCTCATAGTGTAATGAGCAAATAAATGACTACACATAACAAATGTTAGGAAAATTATGTTTTGTCTTTCTTAAAAAATTGGTCTGATAATGATCAGAATAATAAAATAAATCGCCAAATATTGGTATCGGCCTTACAAATCCTGTCAGTCAGGCTCTAAACTGAACGCTTTTGTTTTCGTGTATTAGTCTTAAATGGCCATTGTTTGTTCAGTGACTATAGTTTTCTGTTAGGTGGTTACTCTGCAGCATAATGAAACTTTAATTTCAGTGTTATTATCATGATTAATTAAAATGATGCATGGCTTTTACTAAGGTGCTGTAGGTGCATAAACACTACAAATGGCTCATTTTAGCCAGCTGGTAGGTGGTTGCTAGACAACGTGATGAGGTCATAGTATCTGATACAGCTAAAAGCCTTCAGGGGCTGAATAACTACCAGTATGTCAGTTTTGGTTGCTCAACTCTTGATTGTATAAAGGTATGTGGGCAAACAAACAAACACAGATTTTTGTACATTAGTGTGACGTAAAACTGCAGTTTTTTTTTCTTCTTTTTCTTTCTAAATTTCAGTTACTCGTGAAATGTAAATTTCAGTAATCTGTAGTCTAAACATCTTTCTTTTTCTGGTTATTTTGCAGACTTCCCAAGGTTTCAAACATTTGAATCTTTAAATATTTGTATTTGAGTTCAGTCATTTATTTCTGGTTTAAATAACTAAGTATAGAATTACCTCCTCTAAGAAGTTTTGCCTTCGTGGTAATAGTTATATTACTGAGTAAATTCCCAATACTGTTGTTTGTTTTGTTTTGGCTTTATTTTATATTATTTATTAAGAACTGTTTTCATTATTAATACCTTGTAAAAGTGAATTAACCTCCTAGGACCTGGTGTCCACATATGTGGACATCACATTTTGGGTTATTTAGACCAAAATACTCAATTTTGCTCTACAAGGGCCTGATATCCACTTACGAGGACATTATACTGCTACTGTTCTATCAAACTTTTAAACGAATATCCTCATATGTGGCTCTTATTTTTCTTAAAAATAAAAAAAGGTAAACAAAACAAAACTGGTAATTATTTGTTTTTACATTCATCAGGCCCCAATATGCCCAAATATCAAAGAGAAATTAAAAATGCATGCCGTGGAAGAGTTTGGGTCTTAGGAGGTTAATTGTCTTTAAAGTAATATGCCCCTGTCATATTTAATTTGTAAATACTAAGCTAACATGCGTACGCAGCACACCCCGTGAGTCAGCAGATTTTAGAACCACCTTTAACGGCATTAACTTAAAGTAAACACATTGTCTTCAACTTTATCACCTCTCACATCCTTCAGTCTGCGAGTATTTGTTCATGCACAGCTTGCTTAAGATCCCACCATGACATTTCAATCAGGCTAAGGTCTGGACTTTGACTGGGCCACCGCAGCACCTTCATTCTTTGCGTTTTCAGCCATTCTGTTCAAGATTTGCCGCTGTGCTTGGGATCATTGTCCTGTTGCATGACCCAGTTTCAGCAGCGCTTTAGCTGTCAAACAGTTGGCTTCATATTTGACTCTAGAATATTTTCTTATACAGAGGAGTTGATAGTCAACTCAATACCTGCAGTGTCCAGGTCCTGCGCCTGAAAAACAAGCATTCAGGTCCACTTTGGTTTTGCTTTCCAAAAGACGTTGTTCCAGAAGTCTGTTTGTTTAGATGCAAATTTGCAAATTTGCAAACCTAAGCTTTGCGGCCATGTTTTGTTTTTGTTTGTTTTTTTTAAAGAAGAGGCTTACTCCTGGCAGCACTTTCAACGGAGACCTGTGGAGTTTGAGGTTTAAGTCGTGGGTTTTTGCAGTTGTTTTTTTTTTTTTTTTTTTTTTGTTTTTTTGTTTTTTTAAACATTGCATAGTCCCCGTTTGGAATGAATTTGCTGAAACGTGCACTCCTCTTAAGATTGGCAGCTGTCTTGATTGTTTTCAACTTGTGATTGAAAATTGATGGACTTAAGATTGTTTGGAAATGGCCTTATAACCCTTCCCACACTGATGGCATAGAACGTTATTGCTACTTATGGTGTACTTAGGCTGTGAGCTGCTGCTTTGGCATTTTGAACAATTTTTTGGTAAATAAATAGCGACTTGGTGTAATACGTCATGTGTTTTTTGGTCATCTGAGGTTCTATTTATCTCATTTTAAGACCTATTAAGGACCAGATGATATGTAAAACCTTACAGTTGAACTTACTTTTTCCCCTGATTGTATATGAAAGTGTTCAAAAGTTGCTTTAATAATTAGGGAGATGTCTGTCTGGTGTGCTTAAATATACAGATGGGTGACAAAATTAAAGCGAACTCTAACATAAAATGTGTTAGCACACAATCACATGCTCAGAGAAATGCTTCATTGTGTATTTGGATGGTTTCTAATGGAACACCAAGATTTTCTTCTATCTGCCGTTTTGATGATGTTGGTCGGGATCGCTTAGTGACACCTCCCACTGATGTCCCCAGATCTCCCACTGGGTTGAGATCTGGGGACAGTGAATATAACAGTATTTACATAATTTGCATTCTCATCAATCAATGCAGTATTCTGCTATAGACTAGGGGGTAACTGTCATCCAGTTAGAGATCATTCCCAACCATTCCAGGGACAGAAATATTTCATCATAGGATACAGATGAGAACTTTGAGTAACAGTGTGTTGATTTGCTGCGACCTTTGGATTCTAACCATTCCAGCAAACATAACAGAGCCACCGAGTGCCCTCTCTACAGGTGTCAAGGCATCATATCTTTTAAATTTGTAAGCCATCTGTATGAATGTGTGAACTATAGTGGCTTTACAAAGAACATTTACATCAGTACAACCTAAACATTGCTACTTACAGGTGTAGAGCTTAAGTAGATGATGTCTGCTATTTTTAAGGGATATTTTGAGTAGGATGTCATTACTTGGACATGCTTGTGAACATTCAATTACGGCTTTAGTTCATAATCATCTGCACAGGTCACGCTTATGTACGGCTATTACAGAGGAGCAGTCTGCGGCTATGGTTTTCATTCTGGAAATTTGGAGCCAACAATGGCATCATTTTTTCAGTTATGTGCGTTTTGGTTTTTTTTTTCCTCTGGTTAAAGAGTAAGGTTCACAAATGTTGTTGTTTGGCAGGAAAGTAATTTAAAATGAATTTTATTCTGTAGGTGTTCGTGGTGTTACTGTGAGATGTTTATCTGATTCTAATTTTATAAACGCTCTTTATTCTGTTTGATTCTGTGACCATTACAAAGATCTTTTGTGTCACTTTTTTATCTTCATCCTTCCTTCTCTTGGGTTAATGTTTGTCATGTTAAGACATGTGTGGAACTACCAATGAACTCTTTGTTTTCCTGTAACCTGTTTTGCACCACACCTGACGTTTTCTTTTAACCTGTTCTCCTACTTTCTCATGCAAAATGTAGCCTCAGCGCCTTTTTTTGTTTTTAAGAGTATGGCGTCTGAAACCGGTTCATGGATACAGCGAGATAACACTCAAACTGTCATTTTAATCTTTTGTTCTGGAACTGGTAATGGTTTATGTTTTATTGACATGGCCCATCTCGTGTGATACGTGTGGTGCTCTAATAGATATGGACTCTTGAGCCCGTTCTTACCCTGGAAAATCAAAATCAGCTTTATCGGCCATACTAGAAATTAAGCTTAATGTACTTAACAGAATAGACAGACAATGCAGACAGAAGCACCATGACGCAGGCAATAACAATGTGATAATCTTAGAAACTTGGTCACAAATTGAAAAACAAATTCAGATACTGTGAGCTAAATCATTTCCTACAGAGGAGGTAAATTTCTGGAGGAGTGTTGGGGTAGATGGTGTCTGCTTGTGCAAACTGAAAAGCCTTTTTTTTATTTTTTTTTTTTTTATTTTTTCCCCCCCCCCCCCCCCCCCCTTGCAGGTTGTTTTGCAGGTATGTGTTCCAGTCGGGGTATATGCGGTGACAACGGCCGTCCCAACAGATCCCCCAGCTCAAGGAGCTCTGGTTCAGGCGCCCACTATGCCCTGTGTGCCCTTGGAGTGGGCGTCATTGCCCTTGGCATTGTCATGATTGTTTGGACTGTGATACCTGGAGGGGATTCGGGTGCCTCTCCAAAACCATCAGGCAACTCCACAGGACCTAATAACAACGGTGGTGGTAATAATTCAGGAGCCACAAAGACCCCAACAGTGGCCATGGTGCTTGTTGGAGTTGGGGCACTGATGCTGATCTTAGCCATTGGCCTTGGTTTAAAGAGCAAGAAGAGAGCTCGGGATAGAAGGAATGAGCCTGTGACCACAGGAGTCCCCTTTATGACTCCGATACCAGAGGAGCCTCAGCCGTAAGTGATAACGTTTGGTTCTATTTTTATTCCTAGATCATTTATAAATGTTAGGATTTATAAATGATATGATAATTCCTTGAGTGAAAAGGTGTTGTACCAGTGTTGTCTGTCTCGATGTGTTTGTTCTGCAATAGCCTAGGGTGTACCCCGTCTTTCTGTTTGGGAAGGATCCACTGCAAGTAAACTGCAAATTTTGTAACGTCTGGGACTAAGTAAACATTTAGCATTTTATTTACCTCTATAATCCATCCAAAAAAAAATTTTTTTTTTAAAATCCATTTTTATTTTATTCAACAAGAGAAATGTGAAAAAATCTTTTTTTTTTTTTTTTTTTAATAGGAGAGATTGTAAATTAAAGTTGTCTGTTATGTGTATCCAGAACATCTGTTCATCCCTTGAGTTTGTTGCCTTTTTTACGCTGAAATGATTCATAGGTCACTATTTAAGTAGCTTAACACACAAAAAAAACCTCTAAAGTTTGGCTCCTTTGAAACAAATGAATGAAACCTGAATTATTTCTAATGGCCAGCAGGTGGCAACTCATATGATTTAAACAAAAACTGAGAAAAACAAAGAAAAACATGCTTTTACTACTTTGTTGAACTCATTAAAGACTATTGAGTTTGTTTTGTGGGCCTTTGCTGTTTCTTATAAATTTCTTGGGGCCACAACAAAAAGCTTCTTTCAGACAAAAAGTAACATTGACAATCTACTTTGGCTTAAACAGCAGACATGGGCACCGCTTACCTAATCAATATACTAAGATATTAAGCAGATAAAACACAAAGCTAATAAACGTAAGAGTTTATGGGGACCAAAACAAAGCTGAAAAAGATGGACACAAACACAAATGAATGCCTGTATGGTGCCTTTTGAAGGTGTCAATCGGCAAAAGGTTGTTGACAGCTTTGGTTTGTCATCGCTGTGTTTTTGGGGCTCCTTTTAACTGTCAAAGTTGCCAAAAGAAGGCTTATAAAGTGTGTCATTTACAATGATTTGTCAGTGAGGGTCAAAACTTTTGTCTCTTTCCAGCGACCCAACTACGTACAACGTGCCAACCTATGAGGAAGTCGTCAGCAGCAGTGAATACCCCGTGCGTCAGAGTAACCTTCGGCAGAGCACCTCTCACCTGCCGTCCTACGAGGACATCATAGCTGCGGTGGAAAACGAGGGAACAGAGCCCGCTAACAACACGACTGACGAAACCCCTGTTAATGATCAACCTGCAGCCGCTGAGCCTCCATCTGAACCCGCTGGCCTTACATCTAACCCCAGTATGCCAACCCGCAGTGCTAGTCGGGCCAGCCGCTTGCTCCGGCCCCTCCGAGTGAGAAGAATCAAATCTGACAAACTGCACATGAAGGACTTCCGCCTTCAAATCCGCACCCCCACACAGAACCCAGTAACCATTGAACCCATCACTCCTCCTCCACAGTATGAAGATAAGATGCCTGAATTGAAGTAGGGCAAGCGTTCTACATCTATCTTAATATGCGTTTCTAAAAAAAGGAAAAAATTAATGTAACACTTATGAATTTAGTGGATTTATCGTAACATTTCTGGAGAAAACGATGTGAAAGGTTTGTGTTAAGCAGGTAAATGCAGTAAGAACAAAGGGGCCACACAAGCCCACTGCTGAAATTAGAATCTTGTTCTTTACCAAAAAGCTCTGAATTTGCATATTTATGCTATTATAATTCATTATTAGGTATGTGTGAAAGGATCCGCTTTCAGATTTAAGTCTGTCGTTTCTAACTAATAATTTATGTCAAACAGAGGATAGTCTTTCAATTTTATTTATTAGCCAGCTCTAACGTGTTTTTCACCTTTCCAAGACTTAATGTTATTGCTGTGTCTTGATTCTGGTTTGCTTTGAAGTTTGGAGAAGTTGAAATTACATCCTACGATTTAACGCGAGAATCATTATTATTTTTAAATCATGCTACGTTTAAGTATTCTAAACCTAGTATTTGAATAGAAAATTAAAGTGTGTGTGTGTGTGTGTGTGTGTGTGTGTGTGTGTGTGTGTGTGTGTGTGTGTGTGTGTGTGTGTGTGTATTTTTTTTTTTAAACTCCAAGTCTTAAGGTAACTTTATCCTTTAAGACAAATGTTAAGAAAGGGAAAAAAATATGCGTTGGCACATAACCAGAAGAAAGGTTTTGGATATTCTGGTGATGTATCATTTTTATTCATTGTCTCTTAAAGTGTTGAAATGTTTAGATCTCTTTAACTATGTTGTATTATTTGTAAAAAGTGAAGAATAAATTGTTGTTTTTTTTCTATTTTGTTTAAGTTTAACTTTATATTTTTGTTTCAAAATGTCCGTAAAACAAGTTCAGCGTGTATTTAATACTCGTGTAATGTCAGCATTTAGTAAATGTAGTTGCTTTTCTTAAAGTATGACGATCCAATGTTAGGATGCAGTTTAATTTTCCTAAATTTGCTTGGTATACGTTTTGGGGGGAAAAAATAACATGCCCGTACTGTAATTCGACTTTTGATTAATAAAATCGAATGGTGAATGTTTTGACCTGCTCTTTTCTAAAATGTGTCAACATGACCATCCCCCTGAATATTACTTTGTGCTTTTGCATCTTAAGTTTGGCACCCTCCAGTGTTTGAATTTGGTCATTTATTCATTTCACAGTTCGTCATCTTTTTGCACCTCAGTCTGTTTGGTTTTTTTTTGAAAGCAGGTAAGAATCTAAAAGTAATTATAAGTGGAAATTTTTAAAATATTTGCTAATATGAGCTGAGATGGGGCAATATAAAATCATATTGAAAAAAGATTACATTAAAAATAAAAGTTGTTATTTAAGTAAAAACAGCTAAAATCAGGAAAAATGTAGGTATTATTGTAGGTGAGTGTTATAGCATTATTTAGGTTAAACTTTCACCCATACCAAAATGTAAGCATTAGCCTTCAATTAATTTGAACCCTAATTGTTTATTGATCATTTCTTTAAGACTTAAATTACTATTTTCTGGATGATTAAGTTAAATGGCTGATTTTTCTTTGTTTGTTTGCTGTTTTGTAACAATTCTAGAAAAAGTTTTGGGGTTTTTTTGTTGGTTTTTTTGTTTAATGCCCAACGCAAGTACCCAGAGCCTAAACTGGCATCTTCAAATCAATGTTTTTTTAACCAATAAATTATTTATAAAGAAGAAAACTAAGTGAAAGTATTGAAAGGAACTGCAGGATGTGAAAAGCCAGAACAATGACATATTTCATTTCTTTGTTTTTTTCATTTTGTCTTAAAAAAAGGGCGTAATTGTCAAATTAGCTGCTAATCACTGATTTGATTGTTTCATATCTGTTAAGCCATTTCAGGAGTTGTTATGGCTCCTTTGTCCACCCCCTGCAGCTCCCTGTGAGAAACAATATATGAACGCAAAAATGGAACTTTTCATTTATATTTACTAACATCTGTTGCTATTTGTTGTTGTATGTAGGTCAGAAGGTTGGTTGCTATATGTAGCTAACAAAAAAAAAGGATTGCCTCATGTCAAAAATAAAAACAGCCTTTTTTTCTTTTTTAAAAAGAATCCATGTTTCCAATCCATATTTTCTCCCTCCACGCGTGTTCCATTTTGTCTACAATAAAAACCACAAAATGTAAATTTTTATTATTGTAGTGCTTTCATTTAATTTCTTTCATTTATTTATGGTTTTATTGTATTTGTGCTTGTCAATACATAATAATAATATTTGCCTCTATAAATAGAGGGGAAGTATGAGATGACATATACATACTGTACTTGAGTCAAAAGCTTTAACCCTGAAATAGAACTTCACATCAGTTTTTGAGATTGACCTTTTTCATGGTGATGATGATGACATGATTATTCATGTTCAAAGCAGCTGCAACTGGCAATCATTACAAATGTGAATGGTTATGCTGACTTTGTGCATTCAGTCATTCAATTGCTGTTGTATCTGTCACCAAGAACATCACCGTACAGGCCAGCGAGACACCACGGATGACGAAAGATGCAATGTTCAAAGTACAAAATTACTCTTTAACTCTGGCAACATCACTAGAGAATACCGAGTTTCTTCAATGACCCTATGAATACCAGACAAATGTGGCAGACTATCTAAGACATCCCAGACAATAAAGCTGCTCCTCCACCCTGTGAGAACAATACAAACTTTCTAAATGAGCTCAACAAATATCTTGGGAGGTTCAAGGCACTCAGCAACACACCCGTAAAGAAAAATGTTCCAGTTGCTGATGAGCAGTCTTGAAATAGCTGAAGTCCGGAAGACCTCGAAAGGAGTGAACATAAGAAAAATAGCAGGCCCTGAAGACATACCTGGTTAGATGTTTAAGGAATGCAGCAACCAGCACACCTTCAATATGTCACTGGATCACAATGTCCTACTGTCTTGTTTCAAGATTGCTGCCATCATTGCAGTACCCTGAAAATCACTTGTTTAAATGATTTCTGCCCTGTAGCACCCACCTTAAAGGCAGCTGGTAAAGGACCACACTGTTTTCATTACAGTTTGCTTGCTACCCAAATCACTCTACAGAAGACGCTATCTTCTCTGTACTACATCTCAGCCAAGCAAATGGTGTTTGTGGACTTCATTTCATCGTTTAAGATCATCATTCAACAGCATGAACATGCTAAACTAGTTCCCATGGGCCTCAGCACCCTTATGTGTAAGACTTCCTCACCAAGAGACCTGACCAGACTGTAACTTCATCTCTTTGAGCACCAGCTCTCCTCAGGCCCGTGTCCTGAACCCCCTGCTAACCCATGATTGCTGTCCGAGATTCACATTGTAAAGTATGCTGACAACACAGTGGTAGCAGGCCTCATTCAAGATGACAACAACCAGGCCTACAGAGAGGAAGTGAACCAACTGAACCAGCACACACTACTTGGCTCTGAATGTCAAAAAAAAACCAAAAGGGGACTATCTTTGACTTTAGGAGGAGCCAGTACAGTCACATGCTATTTCTCATCACCAACAACACAGTGGAAATGATGAGCAGCATCAAGTTTCTGTGGATACAGATAACAGACACCCTGTTCTGCTCTCTTGTAAAGAGATCTCAGCAGCGCCTGCACTTTTTCCCACCGGTTGAGGAGAGCTCACCTCCCCCCTCGCATGCTCACCACTTTATATAGAAGCTCTACAGAGAACTTACTGACCGCATGCATGTCTGTGTGGTCAGGAGCCTGCAGTGCCTTAGACTGGAAGTCCCTGCAGAGAGTGGTGAGGACACTGGAAAAGATCACTGGGACTCCACTTCCCCACATCCAGGATGTTGCGCAAGAGCGCTGCCTGACCAGAGCAAACAAAGTCACACGTGACCACTCCCACCCCCACCATACACTTCCTGCTGGCCTCTGGGAAGAGACTCGCAGGATCCACAACAGAATAACTGGATTCTGCAGCTTCTTCAGCCAAACCACCAGGCTGCTCAACTTTCAGTAAGCTCCCCCACCACTGTCGTACACATGCACACACTCACACAGTTGTTCTCAAGACTATGTTCAACATATGTTTGCAAAATATACATCTAATGTGCATTATATTTTTACAGATTTTTATTTCTATCTTATTCATTATTTCCTGTTAAATGAATGTGTCACAATGACCCATGTCAGAATCACCTGCTGTTTGAATTCTAAGATTAGTAACTTGTCAGGAATAAAGTGATTTCATGACTGATAAAGGCATAAAATGTGAACTTGATATCACTAAGGTCATTTCTAAAATAAACTACAATCTAACTAATAATAATCTATTAGGTAATAACAGGAAAGAAAAACAAACTTCTTCATTGCTGTTTTTAAATAGAATATAATCAGTATAAATATATATATATATATATATATATATATATATAAATATATATATATATATATATATATATATATATAAACTGCACTGTCCAAAACCACATGACTCTAACAGTAATAAACAATGTGAACTGCCATCTCTTATGTAAAACTGCAAAATACCAACATCAGACCATCACTTAAGTGTTTAATGAGACAGTTTTTTCCTTTTTCTTTGTTTTATTAATGCTAAACTGTTATAGCAATTTTACTGCCAACTAAAAAAACAAAAAAAAAACAAAAAAAACAACAACAACCAAACATTAAACCTTTGACTGTTATGATTTTACAGAGACTGTTCTGGGGCTAAGGCTGCTTGCTACCGTAGCTGCTAGCATAACCCTACTCTTTTACCTGTTAGCATATTGTTAGCAACTGTGCTAATTTTTCTCCATTTGTCCCGGTGGCTTGGTAGCTTAGAAAGTATACACATTTCTATCTGTCATTTAGAGCAGAGAAAACAGTTGTTAAGTGAGATTATGACTTCAAACTGAAAAAAAGTGCAAAAGTAAGAGTGATCCTCTGCGCTAATGACTTCACCATATGCTTGGAGTCAAATGTTCCAGTTAAGATGATGAGACTGGAACTGGTGGGTTTAGGGATTTCCCTGCAGAATGTATAAATAAAGGCAAAGTTTGATCCTCTCTAGAGGGATCAAAATTTCTCTTCATCACAGACCAAGTCTCACAACCAGCAAAAGCAATCATTTGATGGGAGGGTGCTGGTGCTAAAGGAGCATCTGCGACTTGGCAAATCTGCCAGTTCAACTATTTTTTCCAGTTTGCACTATGCCTGATTACTGTGTGTTTAATAGAAATGTAAAGTACCATGTTTTATGTTCATTTTAGTCTGATTTTGTTTGAATATCAGATCCTATTTGATGATTCATCAGCTCAGAAATCCTGGAAATTGCAAAGGGTTCACAAACTCATGAACAACCACACTTTAACCCCTAAATTTAATTCATAATTAATATCTGTCTTTCATTTAGTCTTTCTGAAAACTTCTGAATTTAACTGGAAGAGGAAATTGATTTGTTGCTGATGTAAAATAACTAAAACTACACTGTGAAATTATCTATGAGAATTTCTGTTATAGTCTATTTAATTATTACATCATTAAACTGTAAAACTTAATAGCTTGTCTTGCTTGTTGACTAATAATTAAGTAACCTCAACTCGCACTCAGTTGGGCTTACTTAAGAGGGATAAGTCGCATTATGGTAACGGGCTTAAGCAAAAGACCTCTAATTTTAAGCTAATACACTTCATACATGGTCATGTTTACAAATTTTACTGTAAATAAAAACAGAAAATGTCACTATGTAGGGCGATTTACAAAGTGAGATCTCACTTTTTGTAGCGTTTCTGCGTCTCACCCCCACCCCCAAATACAAACGTGAAGTAGTGCAATTACATGTAAATCTTCCGTGTAATTTTTTTTTACATTAGAACAATGCAAATTGTTAAATATAATGGAATCTACTCAGTTTAAATTGGCTTGATTGGTATAAATTCGGTTTAAACCAAGCACATTTTCCTTAATGGTAAATTTAGATTTCATATATTTCAGTTGCATTTTACTTACAATTGTTGCCTCGTGTTTTAATGAGGGTGAAAAATGACTTTTCTACTTTGTTTAGCTGTATTAAGAGTTGATCAACGACGTTTCACGCCTGTCGGGGTTCATGGTGCACGAGTTTCCATCATGGTAGCCTGTTGTTAGCTAAACTTTTAACACTATTCTTGGCTGCACAAACACTGGAAACTGCATTACACATCAGCAAGTATCAAAGTCTAAACACAACATAACCGAAATAATGATCACAACACTACTAAATTAAGGTTTTGAAGTTAAATATTAACAGTCTCATGGGTCTTTGCACTCTGCAATTACAGAAGCGTCCTGCACAGGTAAGAAAGACATTTTTAAACACATAATGAAATTAAAGTATGCGCAAACATACTTTCCTGTATGCAGGAGAAAACGTAATATAAGTAAACTCAAATGTACTTATTTTAATTAATTGAAGGCCTCATTTGCATTTACAGGTCAGCAATGTATACAAGTGCATATTTTAGAAACTAGAGATTTTTTTAGGCTAATATATTTCTATGTAAATTATCGTAAAAAGAAACACAACAGAAGCACTCGCAGTACAACACGGCCAACTTCAAACATGTACATAAGTCAGTAGTTACTTAATGCGTGCATTCGAGTATTGCATGTTTTTACTGTTTTCACTTACAAATCCCTCCATATCGTGTTAAAATCTGTGCTGACCGCTTTCTGCGACTGAAACAGTGCTGACCTACAAGGCGTATGCATTTGAAGTAAAGTTTGTGTTCCCTTTCCCAGTATCAACTACATTTTCCAGAGCTCCACCCTCGCCTGGGTTTAGAAAGATTTTTTTCCTTCTTTTTTTCTTTTTCTTTTTTTTTTTTAAATGTGCAGCTGCCCTGGAGCAGAGGGAGGAACAGCTGGCTGAGGGAAGAGCCAGCCCGGGGAGTCAGTCACATTCCTGGCTGGGATTCAATGACTGAACCAGACACAAACAAACAGAGAGGGCGAGAGAGAGAGAGAGAGAGGGAAGGAGGGAGGGAGGGAGCGAGAGAGAGAGAGAGAGCGACTCACACATTGAGTGAGTGGGGAGACAGCAGACTGAATGTACGCCAGACTGAGTAGACGAGGCATATTTCGGGCGCACATTAGGAGTGCGTAAAACCGCAGGAGCATAGAAACATAGTACCCGGTGATTGTATGTTGGATAATACGACTTCGGAGTCGCTTAGTTGTCGACTTTAATTGCGTGTGCTTACAGGAACTGCCCTATGATTTCAGCAGCTCTCAGTTTTCTGAATGGACGCGCTGGGAAGCTTCTCCGGTGACATGGAAGTGCGCGTTATTGAGCGTGTAGCCGGATGCTGAGGACGCCCGACCCGATAAGTCGATTTCAGCTCGCATTTTGAGTTTTGAACTCTCTTCTCTAACCGACAACATGGAGGGCACGAGCTTCCAGCCCCATCCTGGACTTCAGCAAACTCTGCAGCAGTTTAATCTGAGTTCCAGGCGCTCCCTCGGTGGACCGGCGGCGTTCTCCGCTCGATGGCACCAGGACTCACTCTTCGGGAAAGATGGCAAATCCGTCGAGATGATGCTCACCCTGCCGGCTCAGACGCCTCCAGTGATGTCCGGTCCACTTTTCATCCCGTCCGACCGCTCCACCGAGAGGTGCGAGACGGTGCTGGAGCGGGAACCTATCTCCTGCTTCGTCGTCGGTGGTGAGAAACGACTGTGCCTACCGCAGATTCTCAACAGCGTTCTCAGAGATTTCTCCCTCCAGCAGATCAACTCGGTCTGCGACGATCTCCACATCTATTGCTCCAGGTGCACGGCGGACCAGCTAGAGATCCTCAAAGTGGTGGGTATCTTGCCCTTCTCGGCACCGTCCTGTGGGCTTATCACTCAGACGGATGCTGAACGGCTTTGCAACGCGCTCATCTACGGCGGTACTTACCCTCCTCACTGCAACAAGGAGTCGGGCTCTCTGGAGTTGGAGCGAACCGAGAAAAGCTTCAAAGTGTATCACGAATGTTTTGGTCGTTGTAAAGGCCTGTTTGTCCCGGAACTGTACACCTCTCCGGGTGCCGCCTGCATCCAGTGCATGGACTGCAGACTCATGTACCCACCTCACAAGTTTGTTGTCCACAGTCACAAGAGACTAGAGAACCGGACAGTCCACTGGGGCTTTGATTCGGCCAACTGGCGGGCTTATGTGCTCTTAGACCCGGACTACACCGGGAAAGAGGAGAAGAGTCACCTGGAGAAGCTGCTCAAAGAGTTAAAAGGAAAATTTGATCTGACGGGAAAACTGTCCAGTAAATCTTGCAGAGTAAGTCTGTGTGTTTTCCCCCTTTTTTTGGTTTTACAACGATGGCTTTTTGTGTTTGAGGAATTTTGCAGTGAATTGTTTGTTTGTATCTGTTGATATCTGAACTACATCATTTGCGCTGATTGACATTAATCTGAGAAGACTTCCTTCTTCTCAGGCCTGCCAAGTTTCCTTTGATTAACTGATTGATTGTATCTTTCACAAGTGTTACCAGCCTTATCAAATGCCCCAACAGGGTAAAAATGCTGATCAAATGTCACATCACACCTTTCTGTACCTGTCCCATCTCATTTAGAGGTTCACTCACTTCTTCTGTGTGTGGAAAAAAGTGAGACTAACAATCAGCTTAATGCTCCCGAGCATACATCCCATCACCTAAAACTCACCCACCCAACCCCCAGGGTTACCCAAGGGCAGCTGCATTATGATAAATTGAGTCTCCCTGATATATTTTATTAGTGTGTGAGAGAGAAGCGAGGGGGCAGGTCGTGCATTATGGTGCCATGAGGTGGAGAAGGAGGGGGGATAAGAGTTTAAGGAGGTCTTGAATATGGAAATGTGTGTGTGAAAGAGTGAGAAGAGGTTTGTGCTCATCAGGACAAGGATAAGAAATCTGAAAAGTGTGCGCGCATGTTTGTCTATGTGTGAGTGTCCCATTGTGGCTCCTTGCGTGGGTCAGAGATGTTTAGTATGGACAAAGGGCCAGGAGACGAGGTGGCTGTTCCTTCGTCACAGAGCAGCTGTTGTGTGGGACTCTGCTAATGAGTGGACATCTCTGTATGCATCACCATGGCGCTGCTCCAGTCTGAGCAGGAGCCAGGAGATGTCTCACAGGGAAACCTCAGTACTTGCTTTAATGGGAATAGACGCTGGTTTATAGAAACATGAAATGAGGAGGTTGTGTTGAGGCTCTTCGCTGCTGATTTATGTCACCTTTCCACGAATTGGATGGCCTCTTGACGAAATCTCTCCGCAGTCGAGAAATATCTGTCTGTGGTATTTAAGTCTTGCACCTGTGATGTTTCAGCAGGTCTTGACGCATGACCTGTGAGTTATATATTTCCACAAAATGTTGATTCCTGCACTGTCAGTGTTTCAGAGAGTGTGCGAGAGATACAGAGGGCCTGCTCATCATGGATTGAAAGGGACGAAGGGGGCAGTGTTTGTTTGTTTGCTGTGGTTCACTGTCAGTTGTGTCCCAGTTAGCAGACAGGCCCCGTCCTCAGGGAGCTGCACACCAGCGCTCTCCTATACATCAGCCTGACAGGCCAAGCTGCTGAAAGGCTGGACTGAGGCTCACAGACTGTGTTTGGCTCAGCTTACCCATAAAATAAAAACACAATGTTATCGGTCTGTCTCAGCCTCCCTCTGATGTCAGGGTGTTTTATTAATAAGAGGCAGCCCCGAAGGTTAGCTCCTCTGGCTGTAACATCTGTCTAGACTCCCACCTCATGCACTGAACATGGTGGTTGTTGCAGACACCGCCAGGGGATGGTACTCAGTTTACTGGACCGACTAAAATGTATTTATTTATTTAAAATTCTAGTTTTTATTGATAACATGTGCGTGTACATGCAAGTATCCCCAGTCATATTCTAAATGGGGAAAGGGAAAAAAAAAGTATTCTGCCCACAAAAAAGCAGAAGCCGGATTGGCCAGGCCAGTCATTGTGTCTGTTTTGCATCAAATGCAGCATTTGGTCATTTAGCCCTATAATGTGCAGATGAGGGCAGATTGGAGAGAGCACGCCGCAGACTCTCTCATTCAGAAGATGCAGGGTGTGTGAGCCCGGCCTTGATATGTGTTGTCAAAGGGCCTTGACCTGTGACCTCGCTCCAAAGACACTGACCCAGCCTACCCCCATTCTTTTTACACCATCCAATCTCATGCCCTTGTGTCCAGTTCACTGGCCAGATGGCTTTCTGATAAAAGACAGAGGGATATTCACCTGGCAGACAAAAACATTTTTTCTCAGCCGCGGCTCAATTTCTAATGAAATGTCACCGTATTGGAGCCATTAGGTCAATTTTCAGACGAATAATAATATTTATTACTCTGTAAATTTTATGGGAACAGACACAAATTGCTTTCTTCATTGCTCTGAACTTTGCATGTAATAATTTAAATATGAACTTTTCTGATTAGCATGGAAATCTTCAAGAAAGAGGATTTCAACTGGAGGGGGAAAAACTTTTTGAATATTGTATTTAAATTAAAAAAAACAAACAAAAAAAGCTCTAAGCAGTACGCCCAATGCAATCAATCATTTGAATGAGTGGAGAGTAAAAGTAGACTCTGGAGAACTGTGTCGACCCTCCTTAATGGAATGGATATTAAAACCACCCAAGTGAGGCCAATTTATTCCATTTCTCAACCCATTGTTCTCCTGGCTCAATGCAATTAGTCTCAAACCTGGAGTAAACCAGAGTGTGTGCCCAAGGCTGAAGGGTTGCATGTTTTGATCATGAGCTGTTTTTATAAGTGAATGAATAAATGAAAAAAAATCTCTCGACTGCTTTCATCACCCGGTAACCATGCCTTTATCTGCACTTGTGTGTAGGTGTCTTTATGTAAAGCGGGTTTAAAAGTGTGTTTGCATGTAAACAGGCGAGTGTAATGACTGGATCAGCTGTGCGAGCCAGATTAAAATGAGCTCACGGCCAGCTCATTTCCATTCCCATCTGTCTGCTGACCTCTGTAAAGCCCTGGATCCTGACGTGGTATAACTCTTTGGTCCTTGGTGGGCCTGTCTGACCCACTCATTAAAGACCCAACCCACCCGTATCACCGTCGTGCTGTAAACACTGAGCAAATCGCATTGAATTCAGGTTTGGTAGCATGTTTCTCAATTTCCTGGCGCATCAAAAACTGCAGTTTCAGTTGGACACATCATTCTTTTGAGTGCAGTCGCCTGAGTCCTGACACCCACGTAAACTCGCTCCACCCCCCCTCCTCCCTCTGCAGTAGACAACACTCCTGTGCTGGCCAGAGTGTTTTGGCCAAAGCGGGGACGGTGTGTCAAGGCAAAAGGGGTGTCAGGCGCTCCCAGGGGTTGTGGCCTCCATTCTAGCGGCGATGACCCCATGTTTAAAGAGTGTCAGCTGGGGTTCTGTCATGGGTAATGTGCGCTAAAGACCTGCCGCCTCCTTTGTTTGCGAGCCAGGCTTTCAGAGGCTGTGAAGTGCAGCAGTTTCTCTTTGTTACCGTGCTGTTTCTTTAGCCGCTGTGTGGATAGGTCCGTAACCTCCAGCCTTTCCGAGGGTGGGAAATCCACGCTTGTGAGTTTGCTGTGTCACCGGTTTCCTAGTTATGTGCTCAAAGACAGAGTGGAGCCTTTGGTGGTGTCTGCATGTCTGATAGAGATAACACTGGGCAATAATTCAGTGTTATCATTAATAGACTTTCAGTAGAATCATATTGCTTTTTTGATATTATCATGTAATGATTTTATGGTCTTTTGAATTTGGCCTTATGGGTTATTTTAAGAAAATTAAATTGGAAGCAATTAATAGATTATTTTATGACTACAAATAGATCTGACATAATTTTCTCTGTCTATACAAATATATACAACAATTAAAAATGATTATTAAAGTTAAAAAGGTTATTTTTTTGTATTTTCAACAGTCCATGTGTTGAAAAGCTTAAAAAAACACATAACATAACACTTTTGACTGATTTCTCCTGTGAAAATAACCACAAACAAACAAGCAAGAAAACGAACAAAAGAAGCAATAAATAAATAAAATAGCATAAAATATGTTATTATAAGTTATTAATCCCAGCAGTGGTTTTAACATCATTGTGTTCAAACTACTTCAAGTGTCCGCAAGTAAAAGCAAATTCATTCTTTGCATTTAAATTAAAGTATTAGGAGCTGTGGGACAAGCACAAAGCCAGCGCCTTGGTTAAAGGTATAATATAGTATTAACCTCAGTCCATATTATATTACTATGTATCATGTGGTAATTTTTTTTTTCTCAGCTGGTTTTTTAGTATGCAAAAGCTATTTGAATGAGGTCAAGAAAACCCGGTGGGTTAATAAAAAAACAAAAAACAAAAAAACCAGCAGTATTTCCTTGGACGTGTATTGTGGTATACTGTAAATACCTACTTTAAATGAGGTTCTTCATGTGTTTTGTTTCTTGCATTCGCTGCTGTGTGTAGGCGCATAATGGCTTCTTACAAAGTGAAATCGCAAGAATTGGAGTAGAAAATGGATAAATAAAATACATTCATGCAACTTATCGAGGTAATTCAATTATTCAAAAACCTTACAACTAAACAAGAAATAATTTCAGGGATTTCAGACATATAAGAGTGCCCGTTTCTTTTTCTGATCATTTCGCGTGGACGGGGTTTAGCTTGTTTCTGCTCTGAACCTCGATGACACAGCACAGTGCTAATGTGTGAAAGACTTCTTGTATAACTCATGGAGTGAGGGAGGAAGATGATTAGTGTTGATCAGTGATGATGAGATGAGGGAGGAGATGAGCACTGGCTGTGACTGCAGTCAACAAGCCAGTCAGTCAGTCAGTTGGTCCGTTAGTGGCAGAACAGATGCCTGTATTGAGTTAGTGTTATTCCACAATCATCATCAATTCCTCCTCGATCACCTCCTGATTTCCAGCTCTGTGATTAAGAGTCAGGCCCATCTGGTGCAGAGACAGGAAATCCTGGAGTCTGCATCTGCTGCTGGCTGAGCTAGTAAGCTGCTGCAGTCAAGGGGGTTTAGGCTCTTATAATCCTACATAACTACTGGAATGCCGAGACCATAGTGCACATCAAAACCATCGTTTTCTCTGGATGGCATTTGCAGAACGTGCAAAGGCTCCGCTGTGGACTTTCTTCTTCTTCTTCTTCTCCCCACTCAAAGTATCCTCTCAATTTATAGCCTGTCCCAGTGGAATTTCGTAATTAGAGCATGAATTAGATATACTGCAGAGAGCACATTACATAGAGCAACCAACAGCGTAACTGCACATATAAAATTAAGTGCTCGCCTGGTGAGACATTAGAGGTCAACAGACAAAAAAAGGCACGAAAATATTTATCCCTTTAAATTTTTTTCTCGTCTCTCTATAATGACTTGCAGATCTAAGCTACAGAACTGTTAGACCACATTGGAGATGTGCTAATGGAGCTCCAGCCAGAGCAGAAGTAGGCCCTGCTGGTGCCATATGACAAATCGGCATGCTGCTCTCGCCTACAATCCGCCCACCAAACACCTTCAAAGCTATCAGGAGGATTAGCTCACGCAGCTAAACCAAACAGACTGCTCAGTGTTCAGACAGCATTTGGTCCAAATCTTGTTTGTGCCTCCTGTTTTGGTGGCTAGCAGATCACAATCGGGGGGCTGCTGTCGGTTCAGTCGTAACTGGGGCAGTGCTGAGGTGATGCACAGTGCCGTGGCTGCAGCAAAAAGAAGAATAAATGTTTTAGGGATTTGGACGACTACCTTGCTCTTTGGGATATGCATAATTTATTTTCGGATTAGGATGGTTTAGATTAACTTTGAGTTCTCTGCAAAGTTCAGAAGACGGTGTAGCCAAGGCGACTCAGACGGGCGCGAATGCACTTTTGTCTTTTTTTGTGACATAAAAGCTTCGTGTTCAGTTCTGGCGGGAGGGGGGAAAAGGCTCTGGATCTGTTTTGTATATGTTTCTGCATGTGGGCAGGTGTGGAGAACAACATTTAGAGGCCTCTGTCAGACTCCACACACTGCCAGGAAGGACTCGTCCTCAGTCAGAGTCTGCGCCGTATGCTTGTGATTGGAGGGCGCCTGTGGTTGCTAAGCAGAGCTGCTCTTCCTGTGCTAAATAAGAACTTCATGCTCTCTGGCTGGTGGGCTCAAAAGTAGCACGCCAAAACGCACACTCACGCAAACGCACGCACACACACACACACCTCTTAACAGTACAGAGACCTAACGCGTCTCCATTCACTGCCCATCCTCTTTCATTGTGACCTCCACACTGTGACTCGACAACTCTCCTCCTCCTCCTCCTGCTGCCCTCATGCTTTCCTTCCTCCATCTCCTCCTCCTCCATTTCGCATCACATGCACTTCTCCCACAGGTCAGCACGGAGTAAACCTCCCCCCCTCCATCACTGAGACCTCCTCGACTGACACCACCTCTTTCTCTCTCCTCTGCCTCGCCACCATCACTCACCTCCTCAGTTTGACACCTCCTCAACCCTGTAGGACACACACACATGCATTCACACGCACGTACTCACAAAGACACAGACACAGGCTCTCCTACACTGAGTTCTCCTACTGCACTCCCCCTCACACTGCATTATACTTAGATCTCCACCTCCACTGTAGTGAGCACATGCTGTATCGGTCTGTATTCAGACTGGCCTACATACAGTATGCCACACATGTATCACTGTGCTGTTCCTTTGGTACAAAAGCTGCTGGTCTCACTCAGATGGATGGATGGATGGATAGATGGATGGATAGATAGATAGATAGATAGATAGATAGATAGGGAGTGAGTGCTACTTTGTCAGGATGACCTCATAACCATCCTCTAGGCTTTCAAGAGCCTGCTAAATGAACAAATGAGTGGGCTCTACATTTTTGTCTCTCTCCTGATGGGCTGTGTGCTATGAAAGATCTCTATCATGTTGTGTATCTGCTGGTAAAAGAGCACTGTGTCTTCTTCCTGAGTAGATGCATGTACCATGCGGCTCTTAGGAGTTTTATTTCGCTTACTTTTACTTTCTTAGTTGGTTACAGCTTTTAGGTCGTAGAAGCTCAATCATTTTGTGCAAGTCCCCGTAAGCTCTTCAGGCCAGCTCAACATGTTGTCTTGCAAAGACGAAGCAATGCAGTATTGTCAGCAGGCACCCGTATCAAATGAATTCAGCACAGCTGTCCTAGCAGACTCTATTGCAGTGATTGGGGGGGGGGGTAGAGAAACGTTATTTATTCAGTATTAAACTCACCCCAGGACCCGTCATGGCCACTCTTTGCCACAGTATCATTTGGTCAGGTGGACCTTTTCCCTCTTTGACCTTGCCGGTCTTGTTTATTACCTCATTCAAAAGCAGAATGTACTGTAACTTTGCAAATGCATCCATCTCATGAGCTGGCCACCTGCCCCACTAGGTTCTCGCTGTCTGTTCTTTCTTTATTTTCAGCACACCAGTGGCTATATTTAAAAAGACAGGCGTATAGATAGGCCACGGTTGCTCACACGCTGAGGTTACCTCCCCCCCCCCCACCTTTTTGCAGGTGTCTGATAGTTTCAAGATTGTCCCTGCGCTGCACTTGCTGTGCCGGCTGTCTAGGCAGGGCAGACTCCCTCCCTTGTGCTCGTAGCATTGACAAGCGTCTGGCTTTATTTCCAGCCAGTCGACGAGCTCAGACACAGGCAGCCATGGACTGAAATAGAGCAGGCCCACCCTTTATCCTATAATGAGGGGACTATTATAAGCCCAGTGTCTTAAGCTGTGTATAGCCGATGTCAAGGGAAGCGCTAGTGCATACATCATGTTAAAAAACATCAAGCTGCTTTAAAGATTACCATCAAAACTAATCACCTCTCCTTTTGCCGTCAACAGCCTTAATCTGCAGCACAGGAGTATGTGTTTAAGTGCAAGGTCATGCCACCTCTCGTGAGCTGATGAGACTCTTTGCTTGAGACAAGAGTGAGAAAAAAACATAGGAAGACAGTTTTGAACTAAAAATAAGACAATAAAACAAATCTATTTGGAAGAAAATCGGTTCACTTGTGACCTTGTACCAGTCGGCTGAAAGCAGAGATGACAGTCTGGTCGAGGCATCTGTCCCATATGGAATGTATGAATTATTCCAGGGGTAGCGGAGCATTGTTGGAGCACTCATCTTCACAAAGACGCCCATCTCTGAATGTCCATATTTAATTCACTCCTTTCAGCTGCTGAACTGTACTGGCTGCCGATATAATGAGTCCCTCCAAAGAGATTAGCCGCCCTGTCATCAATGCAACTCCCTAATTTCTCTGCCTGTGTTGTGGTGCAGGCTGCTGGGATAAAGGGCCTTGGCCGGACACAGTGGGAGGAAGTGGCTTTTGTGTTGCAAGCAGGTGCAGTGGAATGACAGTTTGGTTTTTTGGATACGCACGTGTATGTTTCTCTGTGTGTATGTGCGTGCAGTTCTGTATCTGGCTAAGCTTGGAGGGTATGTGCTCCCTGAGTGCCTCTGAGATACACCAGGAACCTCTGGAGCTTGACTTGAACCCTCAATCACAGGGCTCTTCAGGGGTTTGCAGTAAATTCTTCAGGCGAATGGTTTTCTCTCCCCTTCGTCGTCCTCCTCCTCCCCCTCTTTTTTCTCTCTTTTTTTTTTGCTCACATCTGGTGAACAGCGCTAGCACCCCTGTCATCTTTTACTGCGTTGAGGTCATTTCCACCCTATCAGTAAAGTGGAAACACATGATGTGCAGGATTCGGCCTTAATGGGGTGGGGCTGGCATGGACCAGCACTGACACAGCTTTACAGCCAAGAACTGCCAAAAACGGCCTCTCTGTGAAATGCCTCCTACTTTAAAATTAAAACCATTTGGGGGTAAATAATATTAGAATGCACAAACCTGTTAAAAATCATCAATAAACACAAATAACTGCTATAATTAGTCACTTTAAAAACACACACACACACATAGGATGTGCACATGTTTTCCAGAAATGCTGCAGTGAGGTGGAGCTTCGTCTGCAAGAACAAAGCTGAAGTAACTCATGACGCTTTGAAAGTGCAATAAAAAAAACTTACCAAGCATTGTTTAGACCTACACAATGATAAGTGTATAATGAGTACCAACTCCGGAAGACTCTTTTTGGAGTTTCTCTTCCTCTGTTCAGAGTTTTATTTTTGCTGTGAAATTCTTCTCTTCGTATAGGCTTTTTTTTTCTTTTTCTTTTTAACCGCATTATTGAATCCAACTGGTGAGCCGGGTACAGACTTTGGCACATGCTCCGGATAAAGGGTGCATCCTCGAGTTTAATTGGGATTCTCCTCTAGCACTAATGTGGATTCCCTTTAGTCTGTTGCGGCTCCATTCTTCTTATAACATTTTTCACAGCACAGCCCGTGGTGTTTGTTATTCTTCGAGATGAGCTTGTGTCATTTGTGAAAACTCAGCTCTGCCTTCTGACACGTTTTGCTTGATTTCTCCACAGTGCATCATTAGCATCGGATTCATCTCACCACAGATTTGTTTTTAAGTCGGGCAGAATTTTTTTTTCAAACCATTGACCAGTCTTTTTTTCATTTTTTTTTACCTGCTGATTTTAACTGTTAAAAACATTGTACAGTAATATGCCCAGATAATGTGCCGCTAAGGAATCTCAGTGGAATTAACAGTTTTAATGTAGTTTTACTGCCTCGCTACATGGATCTCAATGTGCCTCCAAGCAAATTCCAGTCACACTGTGGTTTCCATTTTGTGGTAGACAGAGCTGCAGTGTAAAAAGGGGTGGGCTACAGTCAGTCAGTTACTGCTGTCTGTGAGCAGACTACGGGCAGGCAGAGCGGCTGCTCAGAGCAGCTGCATGGATTTTTATTTCTGCTGTCCAACAGGACTCCATCACAGACTGCAGCAGCACTCATTATTGAGGGCACACACTCCTGTGCTGCATGCCTCTGTCCTCATTACCTCTGCAGCAGCTTAGCTCTTTGCCTTTGTTCTCTCTCTTGGCCTGAAACTGGAGAATATGGAAAGAAGTGCTGAGGCTGCAGTTAGCTGGGCTGCCCACAACTTCTGCCGCACAGGAGAAAACATAGCGCAGACAACCACCACCCCCCTAAGCCCTCTCGTCTACATATTTTCACAAAGCCATCGCACAAGGGATGCTCTAGTTTGATTTATCACCCCGACTTCGATGTAGGCTGGTTGGATAAGAGCCTCGTTTCTTTGCCCTCGTTGCCCGTCTGTGTCTTGTTCGATTAAAATAGTTCACTCTTAGGTGTGTTTCGTGAGTTGGCCCACTGAACAAATGCCCTCAGGCCCATTCTGCTGTGTGAAAGGTCCCATAGACCTGCTGCTCAGAGGCATTAAATGGCAGCCGTGCAGAGTGGCTGGAGCAACAGTAAACTTTTATCACACTAATAACCCACAGACACAGCTAGCCTAATGGCTTTGCCAGCCATGGCAGGGGTTGCCTGCAGGTCAGGTTGAATTGCAGGACATAAATGGTAGGTTCCAACTGGTAGAACAAATAAAGGAAGAAGAATTAATAAAAGAGGGGGGGCGGGCATCCAAGCCTTGCAAAGGGGTTAGAAAGCCGTTATTGGAAGGACAGATAATCACCTTAAATTATTTGCAGTAATAGGACGCTTTTAATTTGACTGCTCTTTTATAGCAACGTGATCGGTGGCCTTTTAACCCTCTTTCCCACCCCACTCGGTTACCTTTCAAGCACTGGATTCACTCTGAGCCCTCAAAGGAGACAAGTCCTACACGAGTGACAAGTGCGTGAAAAGATCTGCGTTTGCAGCGCTCGGTGAAAACTTCAGTCCGAGAAGTAGCTGTGCTAGAGAGAGGGTGGGGGGAACATTTGTTAATGGAGTTCGAATCTAAACTTTTCCTCAGATTCCTCTCTGCCTCTGGCTGAGGTGGACGGGTGTTGAGAGTGTTTGTTTTAGGTGAAGTCAGTGCTGGAACAGAATGTTGTGAACCGCAGGCCAGACTGTGGTTCTGCGGTTCAGCTCCGACCTGAATGCAGACGGCTCTGTTTGTTTTGCTTCCCCGTTTCTCAGGGAGAATTTTAGACGCTGCCAAAGTCCTGCGCTCACACCCAAGACACGCAAATAAAAGTCCTTCACAGGGGGAAAAAGGGAAAAAAAAGTACCTGGGTGTAGTCTCTCCATCTGGACTTCACCACCTCCCCTGGTGGAAGGGTACAGTTCCATACATATCTCATCTTGTAAAAGGGCTCTTTGGGAGATGAGATGGCATTGGATTGCGTCGGTGGCAGGATGTTTGTGTGTTGTCTTCCAAGCCTTTTCATAAATAGCAGTTGTTATGTTACCGAGGTCAACTGGTTTTACTAGACTAGAGAGGCAAGTCCAGAGGCAAGGAGGCCTCCCTACCATCTGGCAGCCATAAAAGAGGGGAGCAGAAGGTTTTTAGTGGGGCTTTATGGGATGGTGGGTTGAGACATTGAGGGGAGGAGAGACATGAGTGGATGGTGGACTCTGGTTGCCCTCGAGCTGCAAAGCTTCCCCTGCAGTCTGAATGACAGGTCAGAAGTTCATTGCCTCTTTCTCATCTCGCATCTGCCTGGTAAGGTGGAGGAGGTGAGGAGTTCGAGGGCAAAGGAGAGGACGTCACCGTGAAGTTGCTATTGCTGCTGTGAATAGAGATGTATTCTGGGCGAGACATCTGCGTTTTGTTTTATGAGCCCGCTGTATTTTTAAAAGTTTTTCAGGAGACTATAGTCAGCTGGCCTGTTAGCTTGTTATGCTACACAGAGGACGAGACTGAAGTCCTACAGATGGTGCAGGATTATGTGGCTGCGTAAACACGGGTGATTCAATGACATGGTGTTGTTTGGGTATGCGTCACCCTCTCAAAGCACCCTGCTCGCCACAGAGTAACGAACAGTAAGTTGTTTTGGACAACTGCAGATCCAGGGTCTCTCTCTCTCTCTCTCCTTTTGTCCAGAAACAGCTTCACAGTCAGGTGGTGGCTTCATTTTACCTTAAGTGGCAATTACAACATTGTTAAGCCTTGAAAATGGTCAAGCTCAAGGAGAGCAAGATGCTCATGGAGACTTCAGGGATGAAGACACTCCAGAGACTCTCAGTTGTGATTTCTTTTCCAGTTTTTAAGAGCCTGAGCTGGAGCTGTCTGGTCCATCTGAAGCTGGATTCCCAGCCTTATAGGTTTTCCAGAACGGGGTTATCATTGCAGAGGACTGTGCAGCTTTGCTGACTCTGGCACTGATACCTCCCATAGAGACTTCATTTGTTGTTATGCTGCAGCTGAGATGTGTTAACCCTTTAGCCCCTTTAGGATATTTAGCTAATGGAGGGATATGCCACTCTGTTATTACTTACGCTAACCTTGTACAACACTTCCATGTCACAACGTGCACATACGTTTGCGTAATACGAACGCTCTAATTAAAAGACGGAGTAAAAGTCAATTTGCTTATAATATAAATTATGTATACTGACCTCTTTCTCTCACCAGTCTGCCACTGGGGTTTTAGACCCTCTGCTGCTTCATGCAGTCTGTATACGAAGACAAGAAAAGTGCTGACGGCGAAAGAATGAGAGCGTGTTTGGCAGGCACGCCCTTGTAGGTTTCTGTGTCACTCAGCCCTATTAAATTTTTAATCGTTTCCTTGCCGTGGTATAACGCTCAACAAGGCTCTGCTCACACAGTGTTTATGCTCTGTTCAATTCATAAAATAGGGGGAAAAGAAAGTAAAAAGTGGGATTTTTATTTTATTAAGATTTTGAAAAAAAAACTGTTAAGTTAAAATATTGTTTTCTCACTTATTCCCGACAAAACGCAGAAGTAGAAGCTGAACTAAAGCTGCTTTTAAGGGCTGCACTCACAATGAGATTAATCAATTAGCGGGTCGATAGAAGATGCGCTGCCAACTATTAATCCACATATAAATTCAGGTTATTTTTTTCAAGCACACATGGACACTTAATAACGTCAATTTAATTATTCAGTTATCCAGACAAAAAGTCAAACTGCTGATGAATCCGTGGCTTGTTGGAGTCGCCTCTGTGCCCTTTGAGGCAGACACCACAGTAGTAGTCATCATAATAATAATAACAATAATAATAGCTGCAATTTATAAAGCTCCACCCTCGGTGGTGTTACTGTCATTCCAAAGTCCTCAGTATGATTTATTGAAGTGTCTCCAAGAATTATCATGACAATGATCTTAAATATTCTCGATGCCAACATCGTTGATTGCACTTGCCAAACTTTATAGAAAGCATCAAAGGCACCTTCAAAGGCAAGCGCAGTCAAAGAATCCAGCCACAGATTCACGGAGAGCCTCTCAGCATACTTTGGCCTATTTATCAGCTCGCATTTTGCGTCACGCGAGCGTCTCGAGCATTAGGAAAAGGAGTGAAATAAAGCACAGGCTCTTGATTGAGAGGCTGGAAATGAGGGACTCTGCTCTTTCTTTAGTGGTTCCGTCCACTGCAGTGATTCAGGGGATAAAAATGTGGCCTGTGTCTCTTTAAGAGCGCTGGCCTGTCTGCAGAATGCATCAGTCCTGTGGAGCAGACACAGGCCAGCAGGAGGAGGGGGGTAAAGGGAGGAGCGTGGGGCTATGTGGAGGGAGGTATGAGGACAAGAGGGAACAGCCGCAGTCTGGGCTTCCAGCCTCCTGGCTAGACTGCTGAAAGTTATTATTGAGTTCCTGTGTAGGGCCTCCCCTCCCTGTGGCATACTCCTCTGTGTTCACTACAAGGTAAACGGCGAGTATGGGAGAACCAAACAGAAAAGTTGGCAGCCTCCCATGCCCCTTTGCAATGACCTTATATGCAACAAATAAAGGATAATTTTGTTTGATTTGGAGTTTTTGCAAGGGTGAAACCTCTGAAAGACTCGCAAGACTTGAGAGAAACCACACATGCGCGTAGCCTCGCAGCTGCCTGAGAGCAGCTGAAACTGTGGCCTAGCTCACGGTTGTCTTGAGTTACAGTTTAGCAGACATGTCCTGTTTTCTTAGGAATGGCCTTAACCAGTCAAGACATGAAGGTTGACGGCTCACCAATAAGAAAGCGGGGGGACTAAATCCTCGTCTGGCGTGCTAAATGATGAGTATGATTCAAGGACAGATGGTGGGAGGACAGCGTCTCCTTCGAGTAACTTTGTCTTTAGAGTAGACGAGGCATAATTTTCTGGAAAACGATGTGGTTGCATAAAGCTTGAGAACAGGACCGACTGCTTTCACAGCACCGTTTTTGCAGGACTGTTTTCAGTGCTGCAGTACGTCGCGACTCAGAGATTTGCTGTCTGAGGAAAGGCCATGCAGATTACATACTTACGTACATCATGCCCTCCGCTGAGGCCTGTGCCTGCCTGCAACACTAATCCCTAGCTTGCCTCCCCTTTAGCGGCTACATTAGGGCCACAGAGCGCCTGCGTCCTTCCAACTCAGCCCACCAAGCGAGAGAGAGAGACAGACTTTTACATAATGCTCTGTTTGGTGCATTTGTTCCGAACCTGCTGCTGCTTTAAAGCAGAGCTCCTGCAGGTTAACCCAGCTGCTGCCTTTCCCACTTGCCATGGCTCCAGTCCACAAAAAGGCTGAACCCATGCAGCACCTGAGGCTCGTCGGGAGCCCGCGAGACTACTTCCCCGCACATATCTTCTGCAGCTTATGTCACATGTTCGCCCTGATTAATCCCAGCATGTGCCTTCATTCATGGTCAGTGCGATCATTTGGCCTCTTCTTTAAAGCTGTCCCAGGCAGGGTTTTGCAGGAAAGCTGGGCGAGGGGGGAAAACCCTGGCGCTGAAATGGGTATTTTGTGGAGTTCTGTTTGTTGAGTCAGAGCTTATGGGCTCTACTGTTATGTGGTTGCCATGGAGAAAAACACAGGCTCTTGTGCAATAAAATCATCCAGGAAAAGACATTTCCAAGAATTTTTTAGAGTGAAGAAACAGACGGCAAATCGCAGAATTCATGAGGTGCTGCGGTCCACCACCCAGCCCCTTCAGTCCTCCATTTTAGAGCGCTCATATTCATTTTATGGAAGCGGCTCGGCTCGAGCCCTCTCACCTAATTATTTCTGTAAGCAGATATGTTTTCCTATGAATGGAGGAGGGACACAAAACCAGTGTTTAAGGATGGAATGTGTGATCTTAGGAACGGATGTTGTGGGTGTTTTATCCCCTATTTCCCTTACAGACAATTCCTCTAACAAGTGGAAACAAGTGAAATGCTATTTGATCTCTGTCAAATATTACTGTATACACACACTCACTGTGAGGTCGTCGTACATTTGAGCCAGATTGTTAGTCTGCCAGCGAGAGGAGAACATTTTCAGACGCCGTAACTCGTAATGTTGTTTTGAAAATAGGTTGACAGTTAATTAGTTGAACAAGTAGAAAACTTAGCGGCTTTCTTGTTTTGGGCGTTTTTTTTTTTCCCCATCTGGAGTCGTTCTCTTCAGTTACGTCAGTGCTCCTTATTGCTCGTTAATGTGAGCTCTTTTATTATTTTTTTTTTTTCCCTCACCATTTCCCGTCTATTTAAATGGGCCCATTAGCACATTTCAAATCGTGCAGCTTTCTGGTTGCGTTTCTTTTGCATCTGGGAAAATGCCTACTATGCAGCGCTGCAGTCACAAATGATACAATGTTACAGGCTTGGAGGCTAAATTTCAAGTTCAAAGATAATTAAAAAGAATGCCTTTAAAATTCCCATCAGGTGTCTTTTTAATAGTGTTTCACTGTTTAAATAGAAACGCCATTGGTGGAACAAAGATTAGCTCCTCTAAGCTGGTGACCAGGAGGGCTGCATTTCAGCTAAATGACCTAGAATGGTATCTATAAATTTCAGCAGGATTTATTACTTTGCTTCAACCAATTAGCTCCTGAGCATTTTCTCAGGATGTATACTGTGTTGGTGAAATTACATCTCATGGGACTCTGGGTGAGCAGTGACCCTAACTTCACCTCGCCCTCTCACAACTTTTATGGCCTCCTCCCCCAAATCCCCTTCTGCCCCCCCACCCCCCTTCCGTCCCCTCACACCTCTTAACCTCTGGTATTCATCCCATTTTCATCTTTCCAAATAAACCTGCCACCTGCCCTCCTCTCCGCTGCCTGATCAGGGGGGCATGTGGTCATGTGGCTCGTATTACCGTGAAGGCACGGCGCCGCAAGCCGCTCCTCAGCTGGTCAGTGAGCTGCTTTAAAATTTTGAAAAATGACCATCCCCTCAGTGACTCATTGGTTACACTGGGTTTTTATCATCAGCTTGTACTTTAAATTGGCTGCGGGTAACTGTGCCGTAAGTTAGTCTTTCTCAGATATTCAGTGATTTCCACAGCGAAGAGCCTGGTGAACGGTCTGAATGAAGATGAATGTATGACCGCTGCAATTATAACCCAGGCTTTGAGTCAGATCTGTGATAACCACCAAACTCGGGAGACCCTCAAAAGTCTTCTTAAAGATTAAATTGAACTCTTAATGATTAATTAAATATCTTCTTAAGCTAAGGTAAGTTTCCTGAGCAGTTGGGCATTTCAGTGAGGAAAGGTGTTATGTTTTGTTGACTAGATAAGACGGTCAATGGGAACAAAGTGCAATACAATTGATTGGATTTCATTAAGTATATTAATGATATCGAGACTGCTGGGAAATGTACAATTCTGGCTAAAAATTGCATTATAGAATGTAAGGATGGCAATCCAATGTTGGTTTATGAAGAACTGCAAGAGAACATCCAAGGAAGTTGTGATATTATTTTGTGAAATAAATAACTGGCAACCCAAGTCAGTAATGAAAACAGTGGGAAGATACCAAAGTTTAATGAGAATAGCCGATTGATTAACGGGTATGGCTGTAGTTGGAAAGGGTACTGATGGTAGTAAGAGAAACGATGTGTGCCTTTAGGCCAGAATAGCAGAGGAGAGGATGCTCGCTGGATGCTGAAACAGAATAAACCGAAGAATAAATAATTGAAATATCTCGCATAATAAATAGCAAGTGAGGCGAAGCAGCCTGAATCGGTATGGAAACCACGTGCTTGGATTTGAAATTGGATGTTGCAAAACATGAGACTAATCTGGATGAAAGTACAAGCACATGGCACCAACTCAGATCTTTACAGATGTTATCTCCTTTCAAAATCGGACTGGAAGAGAATAAAATATACTGACAAGAATGAACCGCTGCAAACCTGGCAACCCATTGAATTTAATACCTGTATGAGGACTTCAAGATTTACTATGTATGCTTTTTTTCATAATTGATATTTACAGCCCTGTTGTAGTTTAATAAAATGTAGAAATGGTGACTATAAATCCCATTTGACTCTTGTGTATGTAAAATTCGGACGTAATTTTCATTTTTTCAATTTACATCCATATGTAAGCAGCGGTCCTTCAATTTGGAGGCCTGGCTCTTCCTCAACGATGCCGGGCTCCCAGGCCGCCTCCTGTGCAAACCTCACAGTCTCTGCCCTGTGAGGGAGGTGCAGTGGAGTCTTCTAGTACCAGGTACTGGGAGTGATATAATGGTCTGTGTATTTGGAGCTGTTTGTGTTTGGGTTACCGAGAGGTTATCCGGTGACATGTTAATCGTCAATCTGCCTTCTTTGCTGTGGCATTAGTATTAATCTGCAGGATTAAAACTCATCCAGTCAGACACTGGACTCACAGTCTTTACTGTAGAGCTTCGCTAACATTGAGAGAGCTGTGCACACATCCCTGGGTACAGGCTGGGATGTGCTTATCGGCATTTACAGTTGGAAGACATCAGTCCTCTGATTAGATGATGTTTGTTAACACATCGTGTTTTGGAAGTAACAGAGTCCGTTTTTATCAGAGATTTTCACCCGTGTCTTTCATCGCTCAACAGTCACAAATCAACAGATTTTCTACTGACTCCTACCCCCACCCCCTTTTTATTTTATTCCCACATAGTGTAAATAACTATTTTCTTCATTCAGTCTGAAAGTATTTTCATAAAGACTTAATTTAACAACTGTAAGCATATAAGGGTCAGTTTATCCAGCATGGTAGGTACTTTTCAGCCAGCATAAACCATTTTGCCTTTCTTGTTTTTGACAAGAAAATGAGCACATTGAGACCCTGATGACTGAAAGATGCTCACGGCCTAACAGAGAGTCCATAATATACAGCTGAACTGCATGCGATGTACCTCTTTTATGGAGCAAAAGATATGGTATTCTGACCTCTGCTGCTCTGAGCAATTTTTAAATTGCTGGAAAGCCTCCATAAATGAAGCCTACTGATACACCTACAGATATTTTTTTTTAGCTGCTCTATCACAAAATTAATGTCAGCACCATTGTCTTGAGCACCATGTTTTTTAATTCTAGATTTTTTTATTTTTATTTTTACATTTATAGAATGGAAATTATTGCAGTTTTTTTTTTTTATTACATATTTCAAATTATTTTCAACAATTCCAGCTTTTGTGTTTAGAAATCACCTCCTTGTTCTTTTAAGACAACAAATCTGCTGTCGCTGATGTTCAACATCAGGGCTGCTCAGCTAACGCCAGATTGAACGTGTTGTCGGTAGGTAAGAGGTGTAAATGTGGGTGATATTTGCAGGTCTTTTAACTTTAAGAATATCACTAATCATCTTAAATGAATCGTATTTGTGCTTCAAACTGTGACGTAAAATCGAGGTTATAGATCACTTAAAAACACACAAGTGCACCACCGCCGGAGAATCAGATGAGGGTCAGTGTAATGCCAAGGGATTAAGCTTGCATAGCAATGCTGGTGCTGGCACTGCCGTACAACACAGATCAAGTTCTGTGAAGGCACGCACACACGTCTGAAACTCGGGATACGGCCACGCTAACGCAGTGATTTTCTCTGCAACACTGGTGCATTAAATGAAGTAATTAGGAAATATATTGATCCGTTTGTGGCGTTAGAATAACAGTGAAAGGGCTAGAATTTCTCCTTTTAGGTGTTGGAAGTACTTTGGAGCACATGGCTGTCTGGTAACCATTTTGTTTGGCCGGACAAAAGCTTTCTCACAGCTTTCCCTTCAATTCCAGAGCACTTAGACAATCGAAATCTGGGGTGATGCTTATAAAACTGCCTGGTTGCAGCTCTTTTTTTTTTTTTAAATGACAAAGTATTTGCTTTAAGTACCATTCAAGTCCACCCATATGTAGTGAGTATTGCCCATAGACCCCTTTTTATTTCTATGTGTGATGCTCTCAAAAGTTGTGTGAATATATTTGATGTTGATTTGACGCATTCTGGTTATCAAATTATTTTCCGTTTACATAGAGTGAGTCATAGCTCCTTCTCCCTCCCTCTGTCTTTCTCGTTAACCTTCATCCCCTCAGGCCTTCTGGTCCGGACTGCTCTTACATTATTATAAGTGTGCTAAATGTTATAGAAACATAAAGGCTTTGTGTCTGTGCATACGTGTGGTATGTCCCAGTGAGATCGTGGCACAGAGCGAGTGTTTCTTTGCCCGCGCCGGTTAGTAGATACTGCCTCGCGTCTTGCTTCAGATCTGGTCTGATTTCTAACTCTCTTATTCCAAGAGTACAGCAGGGGGGCTCAGACAACTATCTGCTGAATTTGGCACTATGTGTGTCTAGAAATACACCAGTCACAGAGCACGTTTCATTTCCTAAGATAACTTTGACTCACAACCATACCGAACATGCTCACCCTAATAAAATATAATCTGCAGCGCTATCTGCTTCACGTCTTTTAGTCTCGGGTTTCCATATCTGTTGAAATAACTTATGAGTGCTTCCTAGTGTGAGGTCATCCTCTGAGGGAGAGAGTGATTTGGGCACCGCTGTCAACACCGCTGTAAGAAAGGCCTGCGGGCATGTCCCCGTTGTTATGGTTGCCATGTTTGGACCTGACTAGGAATTCACATTCAGTAGTACAGTAATCTTTCTTTGTGTTTGCTCTCACCGCCGAGATGATCTTTTCATGCGCACACAAGCAGTTCGCTTTATTCAGGAACAAGTTTTTTCATGATGAGGACCGTAAAAATGAAACTTGTCATCAAAAGATTAGAGAGTTTATTGTGCCCTAATATTTTTTCATCCACATTTGCATGTGATGTATGATGGCATTGAAAGAGGCGAATTAAACCCAACAGAATACAAGTGCAATCTTTACTATAAAAATCTCTGTCCATGCCAAACTCTTAAAACTCTTAAAAGTGATGTAGGACTTTTTCTATCAACCCCCTCCATGAGTAGGACACAATACCTATCAAAGGAAGCAAAAGCGCCATCCTTTTACTGCTTTTGGTTGTGCAATTGAGGCTTGAATTTTCTGAGAGATTTTCCACCCTGTGGTTGACAGAACCACCTCCTGACAGAACTGCAGTAACCAGTTCTTTTCTGCATTTTAACCCTTTATTTGACAGCAGTGGACAGTGACTGCAAAAGACTAGAAAGATAATGACAGGGACCCTAACTGCTTGGCTATTCAAATGACCCCATAGGGAACCACGAAATGCTGAAAATATTATTAAAGTGTTATTATTCTACAGCCATGGCATTGTGAAGTACGTGCAGAAATGTCAAAGCAATAGACGTGTATTTGCACTGTCAAAACACGAAAAGATGACATTTGCATGTAAGGATACAAGCAACAATGTCATTAAACAGCAGGTCTGGATTTGCCCATTGTAGCATTGCTTATATGCAAAATAGTACAAAGATAGTTTTATCATTATTTTTTCACATTTTTTTTTCTCTTGTGGGCACATAAAATCAAATTTGCACTTATTGCAACTTCAAAGTCAAGCATTTTGCCACCGAACTGTAATCAGTACAACATCCTGTTCTATTTTCAGCAAAGTAAAACTTAAAGACTGGGTCTTAAAATATTGTTACGTTGTCAGGATTAATAAGTGAATGATATTATTGCACTGTTTTGCCCTTCTGCCATTAAGCTATATGTGTCAGGCTGTGTGCATCCACCTTTAGGAACACCAGCTTGTCCTGCATCTTCCTCAGACCTCATCAAGTCTCAATCCCAAAGACAATTAGGACAATCCAATAAGCTCCGCTGTAATGCCGTCCTTATGCCTGGCCCTGCGGCTGTCTCTGTGTGGCTACGCTGCCATGGCTCAGTTCAGCCACGTAAACAAAATATTCTCAAGCAGAGACACAGTAAATTGATAAATTAAGCTAAGCTTTAGAGAGGGGAAATGAGAGCTACCCCGGTATCTGTGTGGAATATGGGATGAAGTTTCAGGGATATTCTGGGCAGACACCAATAATACTTCCCCAGCTGTTACAGTGACCACAGGGCTTTATATAAATCAAGGGACTGTCGTACAATTTATGCAGCGAGAGCCGAATAGAGCGTTCAAGGCATCCCTGTGACCGTCCACACCAAACCATAGGGATCAGATTACCAAAACTAGTATTCCTTCACTTCCAACTAAGGCTATTACCCATGTGAGCCATGCCAGTTGGTGTGCCCTTGAGTGAGACAGCGCCCCAGTAAGCACATGTCGATCTGGGGATTACATTCAGGGGTTTAGGAGGGGAAAGGAGGCCGTAATCTGAAACTGTTGTGTCTTGTTGCTGTGCACTTTTCTTAATGCCATGCTATCATGCAGCATACGTTGGTGTTGTATGACTGGGGCCCTGCAGGAAGTTCAGCTATTTTGGTCTTACCATATGAGTGTTGCCTCATGTTTTGTTTCTTGATAATTTCATTGCAGTGTTTTTTTAGTAGCACAACAGATGCTAGGGGTTTCAGTTTTACCCTTTCAGCAGATCCAACAGGCTTATTAGCTCTTAGCGTTTTGTTTTGTTGCTCAGAGATTAGATTATTCATGCCATTTTTATTCTTTTTTTATCTAGCCACTCTGCTTACCAGCACCCAAACACTCGCTTAATCACATGATATAGATATATAAATTGTTTATCGTAATTTTGTTGTATAGAGCCAGGCTAGCAGTTTTATATTCTTCCCAGTCTTTATGCTAAGCTAAGCTACCTAGAAACTGGCTCTAACGCTAACATATTTCACTGACAGATAAATAAGAGAAAGAGATGATAATCTTCTCGTCGTGCATCATTCCTAAAGCTATAGATAACAATAATAACTCTGTTCTCACCGAATCCTTTTTTGTAGACAGAGACACATGCAAAGAAACAGGTTTTAAAAATGGCATGAGCACTTGCACTTGGACCCTTGCCACTTGCATATTATAATTTTGGTTTAACCTCCACATCTCCGGCTTAGATGATCTCGCTAAAACCCTGTGCCTGTTCAACCTGCCTGATTGGTTGTGTGTGCGTTTTTGCTAACGTTAGAAATGAGAAAGTTAGAATAATGGGGATAGGTTCATTGATTAATTCAAATTGCCCATAGGTGTGAATGCAGGAGTGAATGTGAGAGCGAATGGTTGTCTGTCTCTGTGTGTACGCCCTGCGACAGACTGGCGACCTGTCCAGGGTGTACCCCGCCTCTTGCCCTATGACAGCTGGGATAGGCTCCAACGCCCCCGCGACCCTGAAAAGGATAAGCGGAAGCGAATGGATGGATGGATAGAATAATGGCAACAACCAGAAATAGTTTCAAACTTCAAGAGTTAGGGTCATACATTTTTACACACACTCCAATCAGCTACCTCTTTCCTCTTCATCCACCCACTTTCCTGCCTGCTACGCATCCATTCATGCTTTCATTGATCCTCTCACATCCCCCTCCATTCTCACTTCCTCCTCTGGCGTCTCTCACTAATGGCAGATGAAGCGTGCGTCGAGAAAATAGCCCTTCACAGGGGCTCTGTGGACGCAGTCCTTTTCCAGTGCTGGTATGCTGCTATGGAGAAACTAAGAGATTAAACTTTAATCTCCATCATCTGCAGTATGATGCTTGCTGACGTCGACTGACCAAGTTAACCATGTTAAGATTAGGCTTTTCCCCCTCGTGCTGAACGCCGGTCCCATATCACCAGTCACTGAACAAATATTGTTGATTACATCCATGTTCAAGTAAAAAAAAAAACGGCTCAGTCAAAATCACGCTCCAGTTGGCGTGATGACGAGAAATCATGATTCACGCAGGTCGAGCGCTGCGATCTTTGAACAGATATCGATATGCTTGTGTTGTGTGTGTTTGCCACGCCGGGATAAGATTGTGGGGTGGAAAAAAACCTGGAGCTTATCCTTGTATTGCCACGCCATTATGTAGCACTAATTAAAAAATAAAACATGCCTGCTCTTGCCCTTCTGCTATTAGACCCTGTTTAGCCTACAGGTTTGCTTTGAACCGCTCCCTCATTACAGCGCCTCAAAGAAATATCATACAATAGTGAGTTGAAAAGGGCAATGCTTGAATGGAGTCTGAAAGGGGAGGCTGTACTTGGCCTTCAAGTATACATTCCTTCAGCTCAGTGCTTCCTCTGTGGTCCCCCCTCTTCTGGCTCACCTCCCCCCTCCCACTCAATTCTCAGTTCCCACAGGGGACGCAGCCAAAGCAAACTCCTCAGAGGAAGTCTCCCTCTCCTTCCAGTGTGAGAGAAATGGGGATGGATGTCCTATCTGGGCCTGCGAGGCAATAGGATGTATAAGGGGGGGGGGTGTTTTGACTCCATGACCATGCTATGTCTATGATGTGGTGATGAGTAAAGCCCGTGTGGCTGCTCTCCTGTGAGGTCAGTGTCATATTTAGCCAGTAGGTCCCTTGTGGTGTCTGGGAGTGTCTGTTTTCTGGCTCTATTATGTCTAGTGCTCGTAGCCTTCCTGGAGCTGCAAACCTCAGGGTAGAAATAGTACCAGACAGGCAGACATCCTTTGTCAGGAAAACAACAGTCACGGCAGTAATTACAGAGTCTTATTACACCAGGGCAGCAGTTCTTAGAACACCACCAGCCTTGAGTCAGGCAGGTGAGGGGTCGAGTCACCACTGCTAAACACAGTCAGGAGGTTAATCTAGGTTAAAAGAACTACCTTACAGTAGCAAATCCAACCAGCGGGCTTGTAAATGGGTGTGTGTGTGTGTGTGTACCGTGGTGACTGGTTAGACGGGTAGAGACATTAGTAAGGCAGGCAGACTGGAGGGGAGTGTCCAGACAAACATGTCATGTACACTTCATAAAGCTTACAAATGTAGGCTCAAATCAAACCGGGAAGGTCTAGAAAATGTCAAAGAGTCAAAGATTCCAGCCATAATTTCCATCAAAGGCTTAAACAACCTAAATGATTTACTAGAACAATTGAGAACTACTCACTTGTGACGGTAAGCAGTTTCCTAATAGGTGAAACTGTAAATTAACCCAATTCAAACGTGGTATCTATAGTTCAGGTATGCAGTGCCAGACCTGACTTAACACCTCCACCCCTAACCGCACTTTATCACACACACTCACTCCATACCCTCCCACATGCACATATGCGTGTCTACACCCGCAGCCACCCACTTCCCCACATGTCCCAACACCCACTCATAGCAGTGTGAGCGCACACACGCTCGCTCACGCAGAGTCTGGCTTCGTGCTGCAAATCTGTGAGACGTGATTCATTACCGGCTGGGCTTCCTACTAAATGAAGTTTATTGTTAATATCCATCTCCAGGTGATCACAGCAATTGGCGATTAAAGGTTGCACAACTACACCAAAGGGAGTGTTTTCTCATTGAGGATTTTGAAGGTAAACAGAGTAATCGTTTGTCTCGAATCGCACGCGCAGACAAGGAGATGGGAGTGTTTGCCATTCCTGGAGGCAGGATGTCATAGTAGTGAGTAAGAGAACGACCCGGCAGGTCTGTGCTGGCCTCTGTGCCTGCCTAGGTAAACATATCCTCTGTCTGACAAGTGCAGACCTGGTTGAGGATGTTCGCTATCACAGCACATGGATCTGCAACTTGCCACACACACGCATACGACATAGATAAAGGGGGGAAAAAGCTTGTGAGATTCAGTGTTTTGTGGCACTTAACAAGGCAGATGCTTCTTCCCTCCTCAGGTTTTCAGCTCGCCCTCAAACAGCACATGACTCGGCAGCTCTGTGTTAAAGTGCAGCCGTTTTAGAACACTTCTACTCGATCGCCTGTCAGATCTGAGTGCAATTACTTTAATTTGTCTTCCTCTCTGTCTGCCTCTGTCTCTGGATTGCAATATTTCTGTGGTTCGAGGAGTCGATCTTCTCCACCTGACGGCGCCTCTCCTGCCTGGCAGGGAGCAATGTAGCCTTACTGGCTGCCAGCCAGACCAGCTTGAGTGTCTGCTAAGCTCAAAGCCCCGCTCTCACACACACACGCACACACACAAACATGCAGACATGCCAGGCTCTGTTGCTGAACGCTTGCACAGATGCATCGTCTATCCTCCTCGCCTCTCTGAGACTTCTCTGCAATATTTTCTCATTCTGTGACCTTCTGCTCTTTTACTGTAAAACATCTCTACATGTGCTGACAAATTGACGAGTTGCTCATGAATAATGCCATTTACAGTCATACTGTAGCATTTTTAGAAATTGTGTGGTTTTTCTCAGCTGTCTATGATGTGCCGTATCTCCGCCTGGATCGTGATGATTAATCGTTTACTCCCCTTTTCTCCCTTGTCAGTCTCCCAGCCCCATCCGAGCCAAGAGGTCCAAATTCGACAAATTGCAGTCAGCTGACAAAGACAGGAAACCCGATTGGCTCCAGTCACTGTCAAAGTCTGCACACAAGGTTTGTACACTATATGTCTGCGTAACTTATGTGTAATTTAAAAGATTAAAGATCTAAGGAGTGACTTTAAAGCATGGCCTCTCTTCATCTGGCTTCTTTGAATGAACTCATCATGGCTGATTCAATGTTCTAGCAGCAGTTTTCTGAGTTTATCCAACCTTGTTGTGTTGTTGTGTTGCTTCAGGATCTGAAACAGGTCCAACTAAAACAGAGGCCCTCTGCTTTCCGCCCCTGGTCTCCTAAGCCAGCAGAAAAAGAGAAACCGGCCAAGAATGAGGTGGAGAGGTGAGCCTTCCAAACAAAAGATGTCACAGTTTTGGTTTTAAGTACAGCTTAAAACTGTTTACAGTTCCTCTTTAATCAAGCCCTTTTTTTTTAGCATTTAAATGCTTTAAGTCTGGCTGTGTTTATTATCCTCACAGGTCGTGCTCGAGGAATCAGGAGACACACAATTTGGCATTTGCCCACCTGGCCCCTGCGGTCCATCCCAAGGACAGCAACACTCCTGACAGGGGGACAGCTGCCATTTCCGTGCAGGAGCTGCATAATGGTGACGCACAGCCTACAACAAAGCCGGCCCACTCCAGCAACACCAACCGAGCCGAAGACATGGACACAGATGGAGAGATTGATGTGGATGACTGTGATGATGGTGAGTACCACCCACCATCTTTTCTGGTTTTTTGAAGTGTAATCACAAAAATAAACTGTAGTTGAGCTTTAGAAAAAGCGTATATAGGGCACAGACTCTTCGATTCCAACTTTTATTGCACAGTAAAGGAGCAGGCTTGTTCATGGTGATTCCTGTGCAGCTGCGCCACCTGGTGTCAAGGGGGGAAAGTACAAGAGGAATAATGGCTTTCTATTTATGTAGCAAAAAATGCAAATATTTGTAGCAAATAATTAACGCTTGTCTTCTCTGTTAGTGGTTATTTGCAGCATCTCAATTTTATGTTGAGTCTTTGAGAATCACAACACTAATATTGTTGGGGTTTCATCACGATCTTAATAATAAAAAACCTCTCTCTGTCCTCAGGTCCAGTGCAGTCTTCCTCCCTGGCTTCACCTCCGTCTGCCTGCACCAGTGTGTCTCAGACTCTGACTCCTCAGAGCATGGCTCGGGCTCAGGAGAGGCCTTCCTGGCTGCCAGGGACTGTTTGCCCAGAGATGGACACCATGAGACAGATGCTGTATGCTGGTCTTGACACCAAGGAGGCGCGGGAAAAACTCCTGCAGGAGATTGTCAGGATGAGAGTGAAGCAGGAGGAGAAGCTGGCAGCTGCTCTTCAAGCTAAACGCAGCCTTCAGCAGGTAACCCGTGAGACCAATCTCACCAAAACGAAATAATATTAAAGCTTCACTGGATTTCATTTTCACAACTCTGATGATTCGAATGTTTTTGCAGGAGCTGGAGTTTGTGAGAGTGGCTAAGAAGGGGCGTCTTCGCGAGGCCATCGAGGCCAAGCGCAACCTGCGAAAGGAGATCGAACGCCTTCGCGTGGACTGGGAGAGGAAGATGAGGGATGCGGAGGAGTCTTGTGGGCGGCTGAAGAGAGAGCTGGAGAGAGAGAGACAGCAGCGAGTTTGCGATAAAGGCTGCGAAGCCGAACGCCTCCGGGTCAAATACTCTACTCAGGTGAGATGCCCCCAAGATGACCAAAGCCAGCGAGAGCACTAGAAAATATTGTGCACTCGGTTGTGGTTATTGATCCCATTCCTTGGCTGCCGTTCATTTAATCTTGCTGCTTCCTGTGTTGCGCAGATTGAAGAGCTTCACGTGCAGCTGCAACAGGCAGAAGCCGATCGTGAGCAGCTGAGACGGGAGCTGCAGCAGGAGAGAGAAGCTCGACAGAGCCTGGAAAGCGTCGTCAAAGACCTGCAAACCCAGCTGGCCCTGCAGGCCGGCGGCATCCTTCCTGGAGAATGCAAGGACACGAGCACAGAGGCGCACAGACAGACCGCACAACCCACCAACGGATCCTAAAGTTGCACATTTAAAACAAGACAGAAAAATTCAGTAAACGGAGCATGTTTAAGGGGGAAAAGAAACGAAGAGTGTTTTTGGTAGGGGGGAAAAATTAGTCATATACATTATGATACAGTATACGTCATTATTATTATGACATTATGAATTTTATCAAATGAACTGGAAAGCAGCACGATGTCCGAGCATGTAATAGAGCGTGAAACTGCGAGAGACTTTCTTCAGCGATGGAAAACCACATCTTTCCGGTGACGTCAGAGCCTGCGGTCAGACACCCGACGCCGTGCAAGGATTTCATTTCAGTATAAGCTATTCTAAGATGTGCAAATATAGCTACATAACACTACTTGAATATGAAGGGAAGAAACACGTTGCGCCTGGTGAGCAGTTGATGAAACTCTTGTTGCCACAATATACTGGTACACACAAAGGTGTCATTGCAGACCACTGGAAACAAGAGACACGAGTTTACCACTATTTACTTTTAATATCCGCTTGCTTTTTATAACTGTGTAGAGGATGTCCTTTTTAAGAAATTCCTGCTTACGCAGCACTGTTATTCCACATGCAACAAAAAAAAAAGGAAAAAAAAGAAAAACATTCATATATAAACATGTACGCATGTAAACCAGCTTATCTACCTTTTGTATTTTATAAGCCTGAAGTATTGGAGGTTCTGTGGGCTGCCTTCAGGTCCACCACTGTTTTATTCTTAGATATTTTATGGAAGTATTACGTTTTTCGATTTTTTTTGTTGTTGCTGTTATCCAGTAATGTTTTTGGCTAAATAAACAATAAGTTAGATGAAACTTGCCCACATTAGTCTAGTTAAATCTATAAACACTCCTAAAAGAGAGGAAGAAAAAAATACTCTCAGTAGTTTCTGTTTATGCTAAAATGCGGTACTTCTGATTTTCTATGGAGTATTATAAAATAATTTATATTTTAGCGATAATTTGCTGCCTATCAATAACACACATTCATTTTTCGTCACCGGCTTTAGGGCTCTTAAATCAACAGTTGCTGTTTATATGAACAACATTTCTACATATATACAGAAGTATGGAGATATATTTTTTTACTTTAAGAAAAAGGAATTGCACTTTTTAAAGAAAGAACCTTGCATTGTGCATCGTATTCCCTGTTACATTTTTCAAATAACAAGTTAAACGTGGACTTTAAATTTAAATACTTTTCCTCAGTATCCCCTGATGTAAATACAATTATAATGTAAATAAGATATCGGTATGGTATGGTATGGTATGGTATGGTATGGTATGTTTGCTTGCTCCAGACTTAAATTGATTGATTATGAATTTTTTGCTCTTACTTGAAACCAAAAATAGACTATATTTGGATTTGTAAACTGCAGTTTCTTTGTTGCTGATCCCTGAGCATCATTGCAATCACGGGGCATTCACCAGAACAGACGGACTCTTTTTATTTTAAACCACTCTTTTTGTTTTGTGAACTTCTGTAGTTTTGTGGGTTTGACCCATGGACAGAATATTACCATTTCTCTGTTGATTGTTGATCTTTTTTCTAAAAAGCGCTTTGCTATTTGATGATATATATATATATATATATATATATATATATATATATATAATTTTTTTTTTTTTTTTTTTGCATTACAGACCAAAAAACTGAAAAATGGATTTTAATTCTTTGCACCTCCGGCTCCGTCATCAGGTAGAGTAGAAATGACACCTTCTCCTGGTTTAAACTTTAGGTGGTCTCATATGTTTTAGAGAAGAAAACACTTTTATGTCTTATTATAATGATACCCTCGCTCAGTATTTGTTGGGTACAGTGTAATAGCACTATCCATTTTGTTAGCTGATAATGTTGTAGTTTTGGTTTGGAACTGGGGTTTCATTCGCCTCTTGTTTCAATGTTTCCTTTTTCCTTCGGATGACTTGTATAATACCCATTAAAATCTAAATCAATCCTTCTTCTGAGAACTTTGTTTTTTTCTCACCGTTAAAGATTCGTGTGTTGTTGTGTGTGGTTTTACTTTTAGCCACTTTGGGAACCTTTGTCCGTCCGTCTGCAGCGTCCACATATTTGTTCCAGACTGAAAATAAATTTATAGAGATTATTGCGTTTCCCAGAGGATGAAGATAATGACTAGAAGCCATTAGTCTTGCTCTGCTCTATGGAAGGTTTTTTTTTTTTTTTTTGTTCCAGAAAATAGCAGCAAAACTGAAGTAATTCCCATCAGCCTCACACATAAAAGTTACGTGCATGTAAGAGTTTTATGGTAAAAATCTAACATTTAAAATATTAAAGTAAAGTGCTCACTGTTCATTCAGTACACCTGTTCAGCTCTTCATTAATACCAATATCTAATCAGCTAATCAACCTAATGCATTTCAGCATGTAGATGTGGTCAATTTGACCTGCTGATGTTAAAATGAAGCATCGGGATGGCGAAGAAAGGCAATTTAACTGATTTCAAACATGGCCAGACATGCTGGTCTAAGTATTTCAGAAGCTGACGAACTACTGGGATTTTCCATCCTTAACCATCTCTAGGGTTTACAGAGAATGGAAAAAGAAACAATATCCAGGGAGCAGCAGTTCTCTGGGAGAAAATGCTTTGTTGATGCCTGAGGTTAGAGGGGAATGGCCGACTGTTTCTAAGTGCTCTTGTTACAAGCAAGGTATGAAAGAGAGCATCTCTGAATGCACAGCACGTTGAAACGTGAAGCAGATGTGCTACATCAGCAGAAGGCCGCACTGGTTGCTACTCCTGTCAGCTAAAAATGGGATACTGAGGCTATAACTTAAACATCCTCAGAGTAGAAAAATGTCACCTGGTCTGACGAGTCCTGATTTCTGCTTCAACACTTAAATGGTGGCGTCCAAATTTGGCTGAAACAACATGAAAACATTGATCCATTTTACCTTGTATTTAAAGGTACATGCTGCTGGGAGTGGTGTAATTGAGTAGTGTTTTCTGTGTATTATTGTAGCGGTGTTGTTGTGTAGTATATAAATAAAACTGAATTGTTTGTTTCATTATAACAAATGATGATCACATAAATCACTTTATGACCACAGTGCACTCATCCCCTGATGGCTGCTTCCAGCAGGATAACGCACTGTGTCAAAAACTCAGATCTTGTTAAACTGATTTCTTGATCATAACAGTGAGTTCACCGTACTCAAATGTCCTCCACAATCACCAGAACCTAATCTAATAGAGCCCCTTTGGGATGTGGTAGAAGGGGAGATTCATATGATGAATGTTTCCAGCACCTTGTTAAATCTGTGCAATGAAGGCAGTTTCTCAAGGAAAAAGGTGGTCCAGCTTGGAACTAGTGAGGTGTACCTACCAAAGCACCCTGTAGTTCTTCCCCCATTAGCGTGCTTTTTGTCCCGCTCACGTAACATGCAAATGAAAGGAGTTCTTTTGCCATACAAAGTAGAATGTAAAACCCAGTAAAATAAACACCTGAAGAGTATCCACCCTGATACACCACAGCAGTACAGAAGCCATTCATTGACACAAAGCTTTTATTTTGACTCAAATGTGTTTCCCTGCACGCGCGTTTTGGGAACTGTATCTTCCGTAGTGCAACCTTAAAAAAGGTTTCAAAAATACTCAGAAGCAATTGAGAAAACGTGAAAATGTCCACGTTTCCTTTCACAGCTTTTCTCAGTTGCTTTAGAATATTTCTAAACACAGTTTCGATGTTCCCCGAAGTGTTGATGCATTTCCCAAAGCAGCTCATGCGTTTAGCAAAACACCACAGTTCTGCTGGATGCATGAGCTTTTTCTAATGTCACTGAATGAGTTATTGCCAGGTTCCTTTGACATTGTGTAAGCATGAGTGGTCAAAATATTTAGCCATTTTCTCAGAATGAAAGCCTGCTGTTCCAGACTGTCTTTCTGTGGCTGACTAACTGCTATTGTGTGGTTTCATGTTCAATTATTCTATTAACATCTTATGACAAGTGCAAATAAACTATTTTATTTGTCCTGCAATGATCTCACAATACTTTTACACTGCACAGAACATTACCATGGAGACCATCAATAACAAGAACATGAACTGTGGTAAGAAAACAGTGCTGCAACACTGAACAGCCTGTTGCTTCTGTCCTTTTGGACACCAGTAAGAACTGGTGTCCAAAAGGACGCCTGATTCTCTCCCTTGCAATGCAGCAAAGCCAGAACCACAATGTGCACCACATCCACCCTCTGCATTCTACACCTACACACATCCTTACATCTCTTCTTCTTCCAAGGCAGAATTGTTGCCTCCAGGAATGTTTATCTGAGGAGGCTCCTACATGTTTATTTGTACTTTGATTTATTTTTTAAGAAGCACAAAGACACAACCAATAACTGTAAACCAATTGTAGAATTTGTATTAAGCTTCTGAAGCATTTGCAGATAGCTAGACCCTTTCTCTTGTGTACAAGTAAAAATATTGTGAAAAATTTCACATACTGGTTTGACAGCTTCACCTGCCATTCGAGAAGCGTCTGCTCTATGTCAGACTTTTGCCTCTAGGGGGAAATCACTGCACACAGTATGACGATACTTCAAGCTTCTTAAAACCTTAATGGCTCTAGTGGTAAAGCCTAATACTGTGTGTCATAAACATGGTTATGAAATCTACTTTAATGTCCATATTCTGTAATAACTTTGACTCTCATAGGTATGGTTAAAATAAAATGTGCAGCCACCGTGTCCCACTGTCTTCCTTCAGAGGCTTACTGGAAAATCCCTCTATGAAAGCAAGGCTGAAGCCTCACTCCGGGATTACAGCTTCAGGAAGATTTACTGACACAGACAAGGTGCACACTTCTTCCAATCTGAGAGCCCTCTCTGCATGAAAACATTCATAGAAGAACACTTGATGGTCACTACACTGGAAACCTGGACAAACAATGTCAAGGAATGAGCTTCCAGGGTGGGAATGTCGGTCCTTGCTCCCATGTAGGAATGCTTTAACTACAAGATGAGGATATGCTGACCCGCGTTACAAAAAAACCTGTCTGAAGAGTCCAGCAGAGTGGGGAGGAAGAAGGTGGGTTCTCGTGGTGTGGATGGGCCAGGAGAGCCTGACCCAAATGTACAACTCAGGGATGAACATCAGCTCTGCGATGGCACCACGGTCTCCCGGACACAGTGGAACTCCACCACTGTCCTCTCTGCCTCCTAAGAAGACAACCTTTCAGTCCTTGGGATCTCTGTCATCAGGAGTGTTTTCACCGTCTCTGGCTAAAGCCTCCACTCATCAGGCAAACCCTGGCTCCAGCCGACTGAATTCCCCCACTCCATCTATTATGAGCTCCCCAAAACTTTGGCAGAAAGCATCTGTTTCTCGACTCGCAGAGGAATTCTTCTGGATTGGTGGAAGTGTGGTTGCACAGCCTAAATGGAGACTGGGTCAGATAGGTAATATTAAGTCAACTGATCACTAAATAATACTTAAATAATCACAGAAGCTCAGCAGCCTGTTTAGCAGAGGTGCTTGCTGTCTGCACCACACTGAGAGGGAAGAGGGAAAAGTTTTACTGGACATTTTTATTCCGGGTGTTGTAAATTTAAAACATTTGCCGTGACGTGTTGTCGCGAATGGCCTTCAAAACAAGGCGCTCGCACGTATAACAAATTAGGGAAGCAGTGAAGCAGATAATGGGCATATGGACAGTAGACAATCCTTTAGGATTAGCCTGAATGGTTTGCCAGGTTGCGTCACATGCACCTGAGCTTCAGATTACAAACAAAGGTTACTCGCACACAACACATAAACCGGTGACCTGATAATGGCTTCATTGTTAGGAGAAAAAAGTGGTTCTGTTAAACGCTTTCCCAGTATACTTACTGTGGGCGCACACACCATTAAAGATTTCATGGAAAGTCACTGAAGGAAAGTCAGAAGAGACACTGTAGAGCACTGTGACGCATCTGACTGTAGGCACAGGTCAGACAATAAGTAGTTTGTGTATTTTCATGGTGTAACTCAGCCTGTAATCTCACGAAGTAATGCTTGATAGTAAACCTCTAATCATCCCTTTGAGCTCTCATGATACTTCCCAACACAAAATAATGTGGTGTAGGATTTCATAAGTTACAAACATTCTCAGTCAATGACAACAGTAAGGCTCTTTTGACTTGGTGGTGGTGTAAGTAAGGCACCAACATGATATTTTTACTCATAACCTCAGCATGCACGATCCCAACATATCAAGATTTTATATTAAACTGAACATTTGATATCTTTGGGCACCCTGTGGTGTTGTCCATAAATTAATCGCAGTGGATTTCTGACAATCTTGACTAAAGAAGCCTAAAGAAACCTTTGATAAATTTGTTTCTTGTGTTGTCCTGTAGTGGAGAGGTGTATGTGCACCATGCAAACTGGCACTCAGTTAACCAAAATGAAGGGGAAGAAGAAAGGACTGGTGCGATTCTTTTACCTGGACGAGCACAAGTCCTGCATCCGATGGCGACCCTCCAGAAAACATGACAAGGCCAAAAGTGAGTGACCACCTTTTGGTGTGGACGATCACTCGGGACTATTTGTATTGCATGAGAATTGAATTCAGCTCAAAGTTCATATTTGTATTTACTGATTATGATGTCTTAAAGAAACCACATTTTAGGCGTGGCCCTTCAGCTGAGGAAAAGCCACAAAAAGCTGTTTTGATGAATATTTGGTTTGGACCATCAGTTATAACTCCTGTTAGTTCAGCAAAGTTTCTTTTGGTTGATGGCAAATTTACCAGAAGAGTTGGATTTCTGCTCTTTAAAAAGCTGACATGTTTTACATCTGATAAACTGTTGTATTGTTGGGCGTTGGGACATTTACTGGTGTCCCAATCCTGTAGGCATAACGTATTTCCATGTATGTTTGCACATGGTTCAATAAATCATTTTCCTGGCAAGATTTATAATGAAATGGAGGTTTTTGCACAATACTGCATATTATTGTTTATAATTTATTTATTTTCAATGCTGCAGAGACATGAATGACCTCTCTGATTTTGTTTTGTTTTTCAGTAACTATTGATTCCATTCATGAGGTGTGTGAGGGGAAAAAGTCAGAGGTCTTCAGGCGTTACGCAGACAACCGTTTCGACCCAAACTGCTGCTTCAGTATTTACTACGGGGACCGTGTGAAGTCCCTGGACCTGGTCTCCACCAACGCAGAGGAGACCCGCACTTGGATCACTGGGCTGAAATACCTCATGGCTGGTATCAGTGATGAAGATAGTTTGGCTCGGAGGCAGCGCACCCGTGATCAATATCCTTTATCCGCCCACACAACTGTTCAACATGGTTTATAGGCACAAATACATCACTTTATATTTGGTAAACTGATTGTTTAGCGTATGGTTCAGCCTTAACTGCAGTTGAACGTGGTTACAGCAGACTTTCTCTGAGGCAGATAAAAATGGAGATGGCACCCTGAGCATCGGAGAAGTTCACCAGCTGCTCCACAAGCTCAATGTGAATTTACCCAAGCAGAAAGTCAGGGAGATGTTTCAGGTAAGACTTAAACGTGACAGACTTAACATGACTGTAACCTCTAATTGACACTTGCCCTCTGCTCCCCTACACTCAAAAAGTGATTCTTTGACCTGAAACATATAAGGTCAAAGGTTAACTTATTCAAACAATGAATCATTAAGGAAAAAATGCCCGGTGAAAACTGAATGTATACCAATCAAGTCAAATTTATTTGCCTAGACGTGATAAAATTTAGCGTTTTACACTGTACTTGTATAACAAACTTACATAACAAAAGTCCACATTTAGGGCGTAAATATTTTTTGAGTGCAGACATGTTTCATAGAATTTTAAACTACAACATGTTGGTTACTTGAATGATAGCTTTACCTGAGTTTATTTGTCAATGATATGTAGTAACAGGCCTCATCTTTATTGAGCACGAGCATTGCTGCCACTGTCATAGTCGCTGCCTTTGTTTTTCCAGTCTTGTTGGCATGCTTGTATTCTCATTGATAATAACTGATCCTAAGGGAAGGGAAATGTATATATCAGAACAAATTTTCATGGCAAATTATTCAGTAGGTTCAGTAGCTTAAAGTGTTTCTGACATGATGCCCTTCAGAACCAGAAGAAGTCCTCCTACTGCGCCAAACTATTTTTTTTAACTCACTTAAAATAAAAAGAGATCCAAGTTGAATTTTTACACGTGCAAAGTTAGCACAATAGCTTCCATATTCATAAACTCAGGGTCACTACTTTTTTAATGATATGGACTAATTTTGTTTAATAAATAAAGTGAGAGACTACATAGGTGTGTACGTCTCTCTTCTGGTAATGTCATTGTCTGTTTCCAGTAAGAAGGCAAGTCCCACATTCTGAGAAAAACTCACAGTCACTGTCGAGACATTTAACACCACACCTTTCGTGGTAGTGACAAAGCAAAAACATCACCAGAGAGCACGATTCCTCCTCAGAGGACCGTGTCAGTATTTAAACCTGCACAAAACAAGTATACCAATACTTGCAGAGCCAAACCGTGCAACTAAAATGGCTAAAATAAATAAATAGAGCAAGAAAAAATATAACAGCTAGTAAATCTAGTAAAATGTTTCAAACCCAGAAAATATGACAGGACACAAATCCTGCACTCTGGGGCAGCCTAAAGAAACCAGAGTGGAAAGTGTATTAACGAATAAAAAAATATGTAAAATCCTTAAGCAGACTCTCCCTGTGATCTTCCCATGCTTCCCATCATCCCATGATTATATACAGAGAAGCATAAAATGCTACAGATGGAGCCAGCAGACAAATATGTGCATTCAGTGTTTTTGTTGGAACGGTGGAAAAGGCTATCACCGGAAGCCCATATGGTTGTCACAGATGGCCTTTGTTGTATCGCAATATTGCTTTAGTTGCAGTAGCTCACTGCCCGTCCTCCCCTCCCCCACCTGTGAATGAGCTCTGTTTTGATGCTGACAGATATATCATTCAGAAGGTACTGAGAGAGAGACAGACATCATAAAATGTTTTCGCCACTATCTGCAGGAAGCAGACACGGACGAGAACCAGGGCTCTCTCGGCTTTGATGAATTTTGTTCATTCTACAAGATGATTTCCACACGCAGAGACCTCTACCTGATTCTGATCTCCTACAGCAATCAGAAAGAAGTCCTGGATCTCCATGACCTTGCACGCTTTCTGGAAAATGAACAGAAGGTAGTCAAAAGTCAAACCAATCACAATCATCTGTTTGATACTATTTATCCCCATTTTTACCTCTCTTTGAAATGCATTTAAAGTGTATCAGATTAACATCAGTGATGGTGTCTAAGAAGAAGCTAAAATGTATTTTAACCAATCACTGCAGTGCAAGAGACAAACGTGAAGTCATGAAATTGAGATATAACAAGCAATAAAGTGCTTTAAAAGATTGCATTAAATTATTGCTAATAGCAGTTTTCAAAAAGCTTTTAACTTTTGGATCCAATAAGATAAAAACAGTTCATTGTGTTCTATTTGTAGATGCGAGGCCTAAACAGAGAGCATCTAGTGGACATAGTGGCCAAGTTTGAGCCGTGTCCTGAGAACCTCCAGCGTATGGTACTGGGTATTGATGGTATGTAGGCCTTGCTCAAAGTGCCTGTGGCCGGTGAAACGTCGTTATTATCACATGTCAGTCAAACCAGATTTAATTTTCAGTCTGTAAATAAAATAGCTGCTTCAACAACTCTCTTCCTTTAGGTTTCACCAACTACATGCGGAGTCCTGCAGGCGATATCTTCAACCCCGAGCACAATCAGGTAAACCAGGACATGACGCAGCCTCTAACCAACTACTTCATTGCCACGTCTCACAACACCTACCTGACAGGAGACCAGCTGCTCTCTCAGTCTAGAGTGGAAATGTATGCCTACGTTCTGCAGGCAGGCTGTCGCTGTGTCGAGGGTAAGAGCCGACACAACAAGAACCTGAGCTGTTATTTCAGTGTGTGATTTTTTATAAGATTACAAATGGTTGTCAGCTCTTTCCCCCTCTCTTAGTGGACTGCTGGGATGGACCAGATGGAGAGCCCATTGTCCATCATGGTTATACCTTGACATCCAAAATTCTCTTCAAAGATGTAATTGAAACAATTGACAAATATGCCTTCACAAAATCACAGTAAGATTTTTTTTTATTCCTGGTGCTCATTTCAATTTTGTCGAGCTGGTGCACCTGCGCAGTCGTTCAGTTATTGTCACCTCACTGCCAGGTATCCCGTGATCCTGTCCATAGAGAACCACTGCACTGTGCCTCAGCAGAAAAAGATGGCTAAATATCTGAGAGAGGTGCTGCAGGACAAACTGGATCTGAGCAATGTCAGCGTGCATGAATGCAAAAAGCTGCCATCCCCTGAGATCCTGAAAGGAAAGGTTTTGGTCAAGGTACAGTTGTTTTTACCCACACACACAATCACAAGCACACACAAGCACACACACACACACACACACATGCACACACACACATGCGCACACACACACGAACACACACCTCTATGCTATTCAGACGTCACCTGACTACAGTAGGTAGACACTTCCAAGTATCATCTCATTGCAGTTATTACATGCAAAGTGGATGAACCAGCTGACAAAATACCTCACTGAGCTGATAGGAAGTTAACTTTAAACCAAATATTTAATCATCACAACCAAGGAATGCAGATGAGCATCTCTGATCGTGCAACGTGTTGAACCTTAAAGCAGATGGGCTACAGCAACAGAAGACCACACCAGGTGCCACTCCCTTTAGATGAGAACAGGAAACTGAAACTAAAGTTCACATGGGTTTGCCAAACGTGGACAATCCTCATTACCTCACCGTCTTGTGTCAACAGTTCAGTCTGGTGTGGTGTTGCTATAGTCTGGGTATATTTTCTTGTCAAATTTTGGGCTTGAGCATCAGAATAAGGACCAAAATCTCAGAGGAATGTTTCTAGCACCATGGAGTTAAGAGTTAAGGCAGCTATGAAGGAAAAAGGAGGGTTAAACCCAGGGCCAGCAAGGTGTACCTAATGAAGTGGCTGGTGAAATTTGAAATTAAGCAATACTGTTCACGTTTAGCTCAAAAACAATTTACAATGATGTAACTTTTAGTGCCTGTGAGGCCACAGACTCTCATTCACATTACATCTCAGGAATGTGACTCTGCAGATGTTGAGGTGTGTTCATTTCCCTTTGTGAGACACAATGCTGAAAACTGTCTTTTTTCTTTTCTGTAACAAAGTCTGTCAACACAACACGAAGGTGTAAATGTAAACCCTGTCCAGTCTGTTGCAATCACTATCCCTCATGCAGTGATGTGTAACCCACACAGTACTTGTGTAGGTTACAAACTGCACACAGCAAGTAGAAAGAGTGCAGCTTTGTGCTTTCTCTATCATTGTCCTTGGCAGATCCTTGGCAGTTTACAAAATAAATGATTATATGTATATTATTACACACACACACACACACACACACACAAAGCGATTGTTAATTTTCTGTTTTTAGGGGAAGAAGCTGCCAGCAAACCTTGATCCTGATGTGGAGGAGGGTGATGTGTCTGATGAAGACACTGGAAATGAGGAAGAAGAGGACGATGATGATGATGATAACCCACAGGCAAATGAAACATTTAAACAGAAAGAAAGAAACAAAGTAAGTAAGAAAGAAGGTAAATATAGTAAGATTGCAATTTGAACTTTTCAGGATGGGAATAGCGTTAACTCTACTAATCAGCCTAAGAAGAAGAGACGATTTGGGAGATCAATCATGAGAAGCTTCAAAAGAAAGGTCAGCTGATATAAAAACAATATCTGACAGCTTTTCTTTTGGGTGACTTTGACTTAAAATATTCGATTTTTTTTTTCTTTTAGAGAAAAAAGAGAATAGGAGTGAAAAACAAGGCCATGTCTGATGGTGAATCAGACTACAGCAGCAGCAGGGAGAGGACACAAATTGTTTACCATCCTAAGTAAGACCTGTTACTAAAGGTCAAAAACAGCTGACAATCTAAACTTTATCATATCTGGGATTACACTTATATGATTCCCTCTGTCTCCGCAGAAAAAGGAAAACAATGAGGCTCTCCCGAGCTCTCTCTGATCTGGTCAAATACACAAAATCTGTCCGTGTGCATGACATAGAAACACAAGGTAAATCCAACTAGAAACCTTTGCCTGCATTTTTGTTTTCACTAAGCACATCCCAACTCATAGAAACTTTTCAGAGTGAGTGTCTCATACATTTTAATTTTCTTTTTGGCAGCATTCATGAGCAGTTGGCAGGTATCGTCCCTGGATGAGACAGTAATGAACCAGATCTTACAGCTTAAACCAGGTGAGCTGGTGCGTTTCAACCAGCGCCAGCTTCTAAGAGTCTATCCGTCCAACTACAGAGTGGACTCAAGCAACTTCAACCCACAATCATACTGGAACTCAGGATGCCATATGGGTAACAAAAGTGTCACTAAAACTCAATACTAGCGTTATGTGATACTGTTTTTTGTTAACTTGTTGTCACGTTGCTGTTTCATCTTAGTTGCTATGAATTATCAAACAGAAGGTCGCATGCTTGAACTGAACCAAGCCAAGTTCTCGAGCAATGGAAACTGTGGATATATTCTGAAGCCCAAGTGCATGTGTAAAGGTACGTGGTGTTCACTCACACTTAGTAGATTTCTGCAGATTACAAAGTGAAGAGCAATGAATCCTGGATCAGCACCTAATAAATACTATTGCTTTTCATAAGGTGCCTTTAACCCAGTGTTGGAGGAGCCCCTGCCAGGACACAGAAAAACTCAGTTAGTGCTGAAGATCATTAGTGGACAGCAACTTCCTAAACCCAAAGACTCCATGTTTGGGGACAGAGGAGAGGTCAGGTCAAAATACAGTAGATATAAAGTCAAAGAGTTCAACAAAAATACATTTTTAACACTAAAGTCAAGTTTTTCTTGGACTTTTTTTAGATAATTGATCCCTTTGTTGAAGTCGAGATCATCGGCCTACCTGTTGACTGCTCCAAGCAGCAGACTAGAGTAGTGCATGATAACGGTACGTGTGAAGCTCCACGTTGCAGTTTAAATCACTCCAAGCCAAGCTGACTTTGTGTTTCTCAGTCTTGGTGACATTCCTTTCTTTCAGGTTTCAACCCAATGTGGGAGGAAACCCTCGTCTTCAACATTCAAATGCCTCAAATCGCCCTGGTGCGATTCCAGGTGTGGGATCACGATCCTATTGGAAGAGACTTCATTGGACAGAGGACTGTAGCTTTTACCAGCATGATGCCAGGTGGAGTACCTGTACACTTGTTTGCTTGGTTCCAGAAGTTATACTTCTGAAAGCATGCTCCTTTATTCTGTTAAAATTAAAATCTAAGCCTTGTTGTCTTTTGAAAGGTTATTCATTTTTCAGTGTTGCAAAAACTTCATTTTTACAAATAAATGAAAGATTTAGGGCAACTTCCCACTTTCTGCAGAGTATCATTAGTGTTTTGTTTTAACTATGAGGCATTTGGGAAATGCACCTTCAGAACATCAAAAATATGAGAAACGTGCTAAAGCGATTGAGCAAAACTTTATGAATTTGATTATTTGTCCTTGCCAGTGTTGCAGATTTGTTTTGAGTCCTTACGTGTTAAAAAAGTGAAAGAATATAAGGACTGAGTTTCCATCAGTGGAATATATATATACACACAACGCTGCAAGAAAAGAGCACAACACATTGTCATTATCCAGTCCAGATCACACCCCCCTCAGACCAAAACAATCAGCATAAACCATCAGAGGCAGCAGAGCGGACGGTCTGATCTCACACGCTTCCACAGCAGGTTCTTTCCTAAGTACAATACAGGAAATACTGTTTTTATACTTGAAATTACCTGACATATTGTCCTTTCCAAAAAAAAAATTCTGAAGTAATTTTGTGGACTTGAAAATCTAACTAGAGTAAAATAAAATAAAAATAGAGCAAATATCTTGAGTTGGAGCATTTTTTAATTTGGTGGAAATATTATGAAAACTTGTCTCATGAGACTTTGATGTATTTATTGAGACTGGATGTCTAAAATACTTCAATTGCTTTCAAAATGTTCTGTGCTTTTATTGTAATACCTGTGCTGATTTTCCTATAATATAAATTTCCTCTGACTTATGCTCTCCACAATATAACAATAATTAATAAAGACTAAAACTAAGATTGAAACCAGTGAAAACTAAACTGAAGTGAGCAAACAAACCCTGAGACTATTTTAAACGAAACTAAACTGAAAGCAAAAAGTGAAAACAGAATAAAACAAAAACTAATTCATAAACAAAATTAAGATAACTCTGGTCTTGACTCCGTGCGCATTCTGTTTTATGTTGGCATTCATTTGTCTCTGACTCTAAGCTCTCCACAAGATGTCCTACATATCCAAACCCAGTGTAAGTGTACAGATGCCAAATAAAGGATTTCAAATCTAAACCTCTGTTATAATTTTTTTTTTCCTGTTGTTTGTTTGTGTGCTTGTTCGCAGGTTACCGCCATGTCTACCTGGAGGAAATGGCAGAATCATCGATCTTTGTTCATGTCGCTATTATTGACATGGCAGGAAAGGTATGGCATTATAAAATACACTTACAGATCTAAGATCATCTTCACCTGACAACTCTATCTTATGATTTCTGATTTCCTTTGTGTGACAGATCAAACCAGCAAATGCTGTGCAAGCAGCTAGGAAACACATCCAAAAAGCAGCCCAGAAGCATATGAAGAGCCATCAAAGGCAGCCATCTCTAGATTTTTCTGTCCAGTCTTCAGAAGATGGACGCGCTTTGTACTTCCGCAAAGATCTGGACACCATCTCTCAGGACAGCAGGAGTGGGGAAACGTCTCATCTGGTTCAAGGGCCCGCAGCCAAGGCTGCCATCCACAAAGGGGCCATGAGTGAACCTGTCAGGCGAGCTCACAGAGTTAAAATTCTTGAACCACAAGAGACAAAGAGAGGGATCTTTAGCCGGATGTCTTCCACTGACTCCCAGCACACTGGGGTTGCTCCCTGCGTGATAGCTGAAAGCTTTGACCTTGAGACCTCTTCCCAGACTTCTTCTCCTGACAGTCCTGCTCCAGACAGCCAAAATCCAGTAATTCAAGAGGAGCTGGAAAATGACCCCAGTGAATTACAACAGTCCAACTGTGCTGGGCAGCAGATAGAGTCAGAGCAGCCTGAACCACCTGAGGAATTACCACCAGAATCAAAACCAGGCAATGACATTGCCACAGAGCCTGAGCCACTGCCAGAAGCTCAGAGTCAGACCGACACAGTCCCTCAGCCTCCACTCGTGCCACAGCCAGAAGCCAAACCTTCTCCTCTTGTCCCTCCATCATCCCCTGCAAGGGTTAGACGGACTTTAGAAGCTCCCGTGACCCCCTGGCCATCCATCCCAATAAGGACAAAGGGCCGCTCACGCAGTTGCCCGCGAAAACAGACTACCTCTGCTCAGACACCGATGCTGAACCGAAAGCCTACTTTCCACTGTCAGACGCGCGGAGCTGAAAACTACAGCAGCTACGGCAACCCTGTGAGACGCATACCCAACGGTCTCTGCCTATTGGACACCACGTCCAGCAGCAGCAGCGACAGCAGCACCGACAGCCTAGACTTTGTGCCCCCGCCCTCATCAGCTGGGTCAGAGCAACACGAAGGGACACTGCAGAGAGAGATGAAGGCCCTCTTTGACCAGAAGATGAGGGAGATCCGCTGTAAATCACCGCTTTTTCTAGATGGTGAGTCACATTTGCAAAAGAATGAAAAGAAGTTTGATTACAAAAGCTAAGTGGCTCTATGTAATCAGCCTTTTTGTTCTTTACTGTTTTTGTGTTTTTTAGATTTGTGACAGGAAGAGATCAAGGTCCTCCTGAAAAAAGAAAAGGATCAACAACAAGAAAAAAGAGGAATGATGGTGATGGTGGAGTGATATGTGTCAGATATGTGGCTTTTCTTTCTAGAATGATGGACGACGCAAAGCATTTAAACACTGTTAGATGTTTTTTTTTATTTCTTTTCTAATCTTGCTGAAATGTTTACAATCATCCCAGTTTTTATGCATGAAGTAGTTTCTAAAAAGAAACTGCTGAAGTCACATGATGCCACTGCCAAGTGTACAAAATACATGATGCAGAGTTGCAAGCAGTAAACCTAGAAAGTAAACATGTGCACACGTTGTTAGCAAAATGTTGAGTTTACAAGTGTAAACTGAAATTAAAAACGTTTTTTTATACTGAAGTGTTTGATTTTTCATTGAAAGAGTAGCAGTTGTACTGAAAAATCAGTAATTTATATATCTGAAAAAGTTGGACTTTTTTTTACATTTTAGTTCAAATGTAAATAATAAGGTACATAATAAGGTTTACAGTCTACTGAGTTAATATTTCTGTAAATTCTTTGAACAAAGTTATCAAGTGTTATCAAGCCAAATGGAAAAAAATAATTAAATCAAACATAAAAAGCTCTAAAATCTAAACGTTTCATAGTAGTTGAATCTTCCAAAGGCTTCTATGCCTTTTCCTTGTCTTTATCTACATTTTCCTGGGATCTGTTCCCACTGCTGGTCCTCAAGCGCAGACTCAGCTCCTCAGTCAGTACAGAGCAACATGTCTTCTGTGGGATGGACATGCAATCAAGATTAACACCAGTGCAACAAAAACACTTTATTCCACCTATTAGTTTAATGCAAATATAGATGAATGGATGGGTAGGCATCCCAGTCATCTGTATTTTCTAAAATCCATGTAATAAACGACAATGTTGCTTCAAATTGCAACCAATAAAAAAACAATCTTCTAATGGCAGAAGAACTGCTGCAGCCAAAAAAATCATCAATTAATTTAAAATCTTAAAGAATAAACACACACACACTGTTTCACTTGAGACATGTGAGTTGCGACAACCTTGCACATACCTTGTGCTCTGCTGCACGCCTGCGACTCTTGAAGGTCAGCTCCAGGACAGCCGCAATTGTTCCCAGCCCAAGGCCGAGGGAAAGCACCAGAAATATCCCCTTGAGGTTATGCGGCTGCACAGCTGACACCTTGCCCTTGTCTGCTATGCAGCTGCTTGCCCACCACTTGCTTCGCAAGTAAGCCAGCTCCCCTGCCTCACTTAGCTGTAGGATTGCCACACTGAGGTTCTTTATGATTGGAGAACCTTTGAGGAAAAAAATGATAGTTTTGGGTTATGTGCTGAATTTGATTTTACCATCTTTCATCTAAACTTAACTGTTTAATTAGAGTTTAAAAATAAATAACCTCACCAAGAGCAGCAGCAATGCTGTATCCCCTCATACCAACGACTTCATGCGCCCGGACTAGTTCACAGTAACGCGCTACAGCTAAGTCCAGAGAAACAGACTCTCCAATGAAGGCGTAGTTGCCCTCTTTTGCACGTCGAATGCCTTCATCCATACTCGACACAAAACTCTTTGTCCGCTCCATGTGCTCATAGATTCTGCGGTACACTGGGTTGTTTGAATTCTAAATGAAGAAAAAAGAATAGCTTAGAGAGAAAAGCTCTCTAATTCCAGCTGAACTAGACACTTTAGGGCTGCAGTACTCACCTTAAAGAAAGCAAGTGTGGAAGAGCCGGCCAGGCAGCCATATTCAATCACATCCTGATTGGCCAAGTCCTCAAACCCTTTCACCATCAGGTGAGAGGACTCTGGGGTCTTAGTGGAGCTGAGGTTGGAGAAATAGCAAGCCAAGAGGACAACGCTAAATAACCACCAACTGCTGCAGATGACACGCCCCGAAAGGGCTTTGGGATGAGGGCCGGCACCTGAAACACAAAAAAGGCTCAGCAAATGCCACAAAAGGGAGAGATGTTCACTTGTTTGTTGTTCAGATGCTTATTGGATTAGATGGTGTCTGGCATTTGCCATTAACCTTGAAGAGTCAGAGCTCCAGCTGTGTACCAAAGGCTGTGGAGGAGACCGAACGTGTTTTTCTCACTCTGAGGCTGACTCCACTCAGAAGGGCTGAGTCTGCAATTTGGATCAAAGGTGTTAATTGTTAATGAGACAGCACTCAGAGTAACCCACTGCCCGAAGGAATACAGATATAACCTCAAAACCCTCAAGAACTTAAATCAATCATTATTAAATTAATCATAATAATCACTTTAAAGAATTTGCTTTCATGACCAACCTGGCAACTATGAAGATGCAAGCAGCCGTCCCCAGATAGGCAATGAGTATGCCAACCCAGGTCTGTGCTGAGAAAGGGGAAAGGAAATCAAAGAAGCCTGCATCCTCTGAAATGTCCTTCCTCAGCAGAATACTGATTCCCGTCTGCATGAATGGTTTGGTCATTCCCACAGCTTTCTCCCGAGCTGCAGTGAGAGTCAGCGGAGCAATAGCGAGGTCTGCTTCCTGTAGGATAAAAATATATTTGGCTAGTTTGGATATATAGTGTGCATACTTTATTGGAACTTCTTAACATAGTTAGGTTTAAAGTCATGTTGATTTTTTTTTTAATTGTAGAACCCTTTCAAAAACACCACATGTTTCATGTGGCAGGTCACTTCTTCTTTTGAGAGTGCTTTGCTGCTCACCCCTCTCACCACCTCTCCAACCATCCCGTTCCAGTTCCCGCTCTCTTCCTGTCTACCATACGCGCCATCTTTCACCAGCTGCACTTTGTACTTGAAGCCCACTTTCTTGGCTACTTCAGAGAGCAGGTCCATGCAAAAGCCTTCCAGCTGAGCACCTTTGGACATCACATACGGCTCTTGCTGAAAGAATCGATGTGAAAGTCAGTGGGATTTATTTCACATTTAATTTTGTATTCACAAAGATATGCAAAGCCAGATGAGGTACCTTTATTGTTGTGATTCTGAGCTCTGACTGCACTGTTGTTGAGAGACAAAAATAAGGAAAAATCTTTTAGATCAGCGATTTCATGAATTTTAAAAACCACAGCACACCTACATGACAGCTGTTTTCTGATTTTTATGGGACATTATTTGGAGTGTCATGTATTTTATTTACTGTCAAATATTTTTTAAATCTACTCAAAAAATCTGCACATTTTTAGCACACACATCCCCAGGTCTCTGTTTATGTTTGAAAATGTCCTATAATATGTGTACCAATCAGGAATAACACTGATTATCACTGCATGCTGGCACCTGTTGGTAGGTGAGATATATTAGGGAGCAATTGAACATTTTGTTCTCAAAGTTTATGTGTTAGAAGCAGGAAAAATGGCCACAAGGATTTGAGTTAGTCTGACGGGGGCAAATTTGGATGGTAGACAACTGAGTCAGAGCATCATCAGAACTGCAGGTCTTGTGGGGTGTTCCCGGTCTGTAGTTGTCAATATCTGTCAAAAGTGGTCCAAAGAAGAAACAGTGGTGAACCAGCAGCATCATAGGTGGCAAAGGCTCATTGGTTGACCCATGTGGTCTGATACAACAGACGAGCTACTATCGCTGAAATTGCTGAAAAATGTTAATGCTGCTCCTGATAGAAAGGTGTCAGAATACACAGTCCATTACACTTGGTTCGGTACGGGACTGCATAGCTGCAGACCAGTCAAGGTTTCCTTGCTGATCCCTGTCCACTGGCAAAACCATGAACAATGGGCATGTGAGCATCTGAACTGAACCACAGAGTGATGGAAGAAGGTGGCCTAGTCTGACAAATCATGTTTTCTCTTAATCACAAAGCTGGCCGGCTGCATGTGCATCACTAGAAGGAAGCAGGGTAATGGTTTGGGCAATGATCTGCTGGGAAACCTTGGGTTCCACCATCCATGTGGATGTTTAACACCTATCACCAACCTAAGTATTGTTGCAGATCATGTACACCCTTTCATGGAAACAGTACTCCCTGATGGCTGTGATCTGTTTCAGCAGGATAATGTGGCCTGCCACAACAACAAAAATGAGTTAATTTAAACCAAGAGTGGTTTAAATTCCTGCAGATGCACTTGACAAACAAGTCTGATCCACGGAGGCCCCATCTCACAACTTACAGGACTTATAGGCTCTGTTGCTAAAATCTTGGTGCCATATACCACAGCAAACCTTCAGGGGCCTAGTGGAGTCCATGCCTTGACAGATAAAGGCTGTTTTGGCAGCAAAAAAGGGACCAAAATAATATTATGCAGGTTGTAATAATGTGTATATTGTATTTGTGTAAATGTTTCTCTCTCTTTGTGTGTTACCTTTGCAACAGGCTAACAACCTGTCTTGGGTGTACCCAAACCTTTGTCCATGTGATGTTTTGCCATAATGCACAAAACCAAACACAGTAGATCTGCACCTGATTTACTGTTTTTGGTCAACACCTCATATCAACTGTGAAACATGGTGGTGGAAGTTGATGATTAGGGATTGTTTTGCAGCCACAGGCCCTGGGCACCTCCCACTCACTGAGTGGACCACAAAATCTTCTCTATATCAAAGTATTCTAGGGACAAATGTGAGGCCATCTGCCTAACTTTGGCTGGATTTACCTCATTTTAAAACCTGCAATAGAGTACAGTAGATATTTTTTGTGTGTCCTGAAAATACCCTGATATAAAAAACCATACAATTGACACAGAGTTTACTTTCTTTTATGTCTGTAAGCTGTACTAACAGATATTCACATTTTTACATGTTTATAAAAGCTCAAAGATTAGAAAGACACAATGGGAAGAATAAGTTAAGAACAAGTCCTTGTATGCTTTTACCATCACAGATGTTTTCATAGTTGGAGTCCAAACTAAATTTAGAAGAATCAAAAACTCCTTTGTGCAGCTTTTCATCTTCAGACTTTAACACACAGAGACGTCCCTGAGGTGAAATTTGGGGTCCATCTACTGACTTTTCAGCTCAAGTGGTTTCCGGTATCCTGGAGATCTGGCGGCTCTGCTCGCCTACTTGAAAAGTGTCCACAATCTATTTAGAGCAGTGTGTTATTCCAAAGAATTACAATGCTATGGCGCTGTGAGATGGGAGGGCAGTCAAAGAGCATCAAAAGCCTCAATTCAGGCCAAGGCCTACGGGATCCGTCACCACAGGGTGACCCTGACAACCATCAGATCCTCCTTTTCAAGAGATGACACCAACACAAGCTCTTAAAGCCCCTGTCAGTTTTTGGCCACTCTTACAGACAGGGTCATTGTTTGCTCCATGGACTTGATTTATTATCGTTTTTTGTGTCCGCTGGCTAGCTTTCTTGGACAGGATGTAGTGCAACACTTTGATATTTAGCAAGGCTGACAGTTTATGTATTTGTTTGCTGTCAACCATGATCATTTTCTACCAATTACTGGGGAGGAAACATGAGAAATTTGGCAAAGAAAGAAAGCAAGCTGCCACCACTCTGAATTACAAATGCAGTGACCGGGTCAAACTGTAACATATCAGTCTGTAGAAGCAAACTTAACAAAAACAATGTTGTTGTTGAGGGATGGATGGATGGATGAATGGATGGATGGATAGATGGATAGATGGAGGGATGGACATCCATCCATCCATCCATCCATCAACAACATTGTTGGATGGATGGATGTCCATCCATCCATCTATCCATCCATATCTTTTATGCATAGATGTGATCTAAATAAATAAACAGTCTCTTACTTGCAGTACATGTGCCCCTGTCCAGGAGAAATCCAAAGGACAGCAGAAACAATCCAAGCATCATCATCTCTCTTAATCTAGACTTGCAACCTACAAATTATAAGGAGAGTAGTAGTAGTTTAAGGAGCATGCATAGAAGAGATGCATCAACTTTATAACACAAAAGCAAAAAACAAAGCAATCAAAGCAATAAAAAAAAAAGCTTAAAAACTAACCTGAAAAGAGTCCAGGATTTGACAGCACGTCAGCTTCGAACTGACCCTGACAGTAGCCAGCGCTCGACTGTGATTCACTGTGAACTGGCGTTTTTCAGATTGCAGTGAAACAAGGGATAGCCAACCAAGACTTTGTGGGTGGAGAATGTGGAGAAATTATTTTAAGGGGGTGGAGACAAGCAGCATAATGTTCAAACATATAGCTTCCAGTGTGAATTAAAATGTGATTCATTCTAATGATGACTAAACAGATTATGCAAATAAACATCATCTGATTCACAGGAGGTTGCATTATAGTTAAGCTGAGCCCCCATAAGTTGCATGATACTTAAATTGCATGCTGGGCATTTGAAGCAAGATTTCTCTCATCGTAAAAGTAATTGTAGAAAGAGCGAAAGCTAGGGCATATTTGACTGGTTATTGGAGATGCTGATGTTACATATGCACAAAACACAAAACGCTCAGTGGGGAAAGAGTCAAAATATGACTTTTTGCAGTGTTACACTCTCTGGTGAAATGAGACCATGTCGATCAAAAGGTTGCAGTACACAGAAAGAAGATAAAATAACGTTCTCTCTCAGAGAACATAAACAAGGCTTTATTGGACAGTGTTCACTGACCTTGGAGAGACATCTGAAGCTCTGTGAAGTGTCAAATTGCTAAGAAAGCCTTTAAAATAGTGCAAATGAAACAGTGCTAAAGGTAATATGGAGTGAGAGACTGGTTTTTCCTTGCAGCTCTAAAACCAGTGTTTGACCTGTTCCCCCTCTTCAGGTTTGTATTTCTGATTGACTCCATGTTTCTTACAGTATGGTTTAATTATTAATGGAAAACCAAGAAGTTAAAGTTTTATTTACACCCAAATGAATCTGAATTCTGAAAATGTACACAGTCTTAAAACATTTATTAAAATATGAACTAAGAGGCTTCCTAGCAGCTGAACTGCAATTAATTTTTTCAGTTTTGCAGTAAGAACTGGTTACTTAATAAATACACATAATGCTGAAAATAAATAAATAAATAAAGGAATGATGCTAAACTGTCTATATGAATTTGTTCTTCTATTGAATCAGTATGTATGTGTGTTTTCAGTGGGTGTCTTGTAGCTTCAAAATGTAGAACAGACCTAAAGAAGTGAGTAAGCCAGTGATTATATAATCAATCTATCTCATCTTTCATCTTATGCAGAAAGAGTAATAAATTAAAGTAATAAAGTAAATAAATCATTGCTGATTTAAGCAGGACTGAAATATGATTGAACTACCTTTTCCTAAAAACCTGCCCCACTAAACCATCTACAGGTCACTCTTCTGTTGCAGGGCTAATGTTGTAACATTGTAGAATGTGGCACAGTGGAATCATTATGAGGATCTTCTGCCAGCTATTGGCTTAGGACTATTCTTCTTCTTTTGCATGTTTTTATTTATTTATTTGATGTGTGGACTTTAGCCACATCCACGTGGGAGGTTCCCCTCTTGTCTAGCTGCCAGCTATTTGAAGTTGAATACTGTTAGTGTGGGTTTGGAGCCCTTTTCGATGAGGACAGAAAGGGGGAAACTCTGGTGTGGAGAGGCAGGAAACAAAGGTGCTGGAGATCACATGAGGAGCTGGTTGAATTAGTTGTATGGGGAAAAGCACACCTTTAATGCAAATGGTTTTACCCTGGACTGGCCGGTTCTTTTTTAGTGGAAGGAAGATCCATTTTTAAGGGAATATGTGGAGTTTTTAAGAAAAAACTGGACTGGGAACTGATGCTAGCAACTTATGTATTATGAGAGTCAAAGGAGGAAAAGCCTACTGCACAATTAGTAGGTGACCAACCTGATGGAAGCACTAAGACCAAGAGATTGAAAGTGGCATTCCCAGGACTTGATGTAGAAACTCACTCCCACCAACACAAAGCTTTTTTAAGTGGAAGGTGGGTGGAAACTCTTTTAGGAAGCTACAAGATCAACATATGATTGACTGCTTATTTCGTTGAGTGACCATCTTTTCCTGTCTATGACCAAGCTGAAAACTCAGACCATGTTCTTAGGCCATGGACTGCGGACCGGAATTGCACTCCCAGTGCAGTAGTCTGCTATGAAAAGAAAAAAATGTATTGCTTATTTCCTGTGAGTGTGGTGGTTTTTTCCAGAGTGCTATTAGGATTTGTTTCCTTCTTATACCGAGACAACTTTTCCCCATTTTACATAGACTAATACATAGACAACTATTCAAGCCTACAGTCTGATAAGAATCACCAATAAAACTAGCCCGATGCATGCTTTTAAGTTGTGGGAGGAAGCCAAAGTACATGGGAAAGAAAAAAAAACCACTCAGACACACTGAAAACATACAAGCTGCTTAGACTGGATTCAAATCCAGGACCAGAAGGTCAAAATTTTAGCTGTAATCATGCTTATAGAATTGGGTTTTGTCCACTCAGCTGATGGCAGCATCAATAATTTGTATGAATAAAATCAAATGTGGCATCAGAAGGAGGATGTAAGGTCAGAAAGTTTAGGGAAAGTGCCCAATCTAAGAGTGGGGTGTGAGGATTTGATGTTTAAGGGTATTTACTGAAATGAATAAAAGGGGCTAGCTGCGGGATGCTGGCAGTGAAGAGGTCCAACAAAGTAAACCAACCAAAAATTGAGATGGCATGAGGAACACCAGCAAAGAAAATGAGCAATTGGTAAAAACTGGGAAACCGATTGGGGGCACACAAAGAATTAAGAAGATGATGGCAGGGGAAACTGATGAGGATGGCAAAAGAGATCAAAAACAAAGACAGGAAGCAAATGAAGAAAAAAAAATCTCACTAGCAACTGTGATAACCAACAGAAAACAGGAAGTGGCTATAACAGAAGCACAAGAAGCACACAAATGCGCTTTAAAGGCTCTATGTTCCCCCGGAGGACACACCCATGCATACTTGATCAAGCCTCCTCTGTTCTTTCAACATGACCTTCTAGGTCAGGTCAGGTCAGAGTAGACCAGGAGGTACACATTAGAGAAATGAAAGAAGCCCATAGGGACATGCAGAAAGGGTCAGTGGGAAATAAAATGTAAAAATAAAATAAAAATAACCCATGCAAGAGGCTTTGTGTTTTCTTTCGTGCGGATATGGTCTTGAAACTACACATGTGACAAACAAAAATCTATTCAGAGCTGCCAAACGTCAGTCTACATCTGCAGTGGGTGGAGCTCGCTCGGTTGTCATGAAGACGGTCCGTTGAGTTGCCGTTGTGTGCACAAAAAGTATCGGCGTGGCTTTAAATTAATTTAATGAAATTTCCTTCATTTAGCCAGTGATGGAGTAGTATTATTGTTATTTTTTTATTTCCCAAAGAAAGTCGGAATTTTAAATTCACAGCAGCAAGAGAATCGCTCCAAACGGGTCTAAATGAAGCAGTAACAGCTGCCAGTGACTGTCAACAAATCCACTAGACCCACTGCGAAGGACTGTGGAGAAGTTTCCTCATTATTTAACTTTTTTTTTCATCCGCACACATCTCTGACGTGAACGTAAGTCCCATATGGTCTAGCGGTTAGGATTCCTGGTTTTCACCCAGGCGGCCCGGGTTCGACTCCCGGTATGGGAACTCCTTTTCACAGTGTTCATGCTCACGCGGTTAAAAGATCTCTACCAATGAGAGAGGCGATGGAAAAAGTTTCTCCTCGTAAACACTAAGTGTGTTGTGTTTTCTGCTCCTTTCTGTTGTTATAGAATATAATGTTGAGGCATTTTCCTGCTGTTGTTGCTGGATGTTGGAGTTTTTGGCATACTGTTGTTGGACCCCACTTTACCTACACAAGTGCTTTAATTCAATACTTAATTCCAATTCCATAGAGGTGATTCTGTTCATCTGGATATCCTTACATGGATGACTGAGCGTGCATCAAGCCAAGTCTTCATGACATAGATTCAACAAGGTCCTGTAAACGTTCCTCAAAAGGTTTGGTCCAGATTGACATGACAACAGCAGAAGTTATCATTTCAGTATGGTTGCCAGTTGTACCGCCACGATGTGACTCTCCCATCACTTCCACCTCATCCTCCTAAAGGTGCTTTGTTGGCTCGAGGCTTGGTGACTGTGGGGGTGATTGGAGTTTGGCGAACTCATTGTCATGTTTAAGAAATCAGTAAGCAACAATATTCAGGTAGCCTTAGGCATTTAAAGGAAGAAAGCACTGTTGTGCACACAAACAAGCATAAACACCCATACCGTCAGGATAAAAGAGTAATCACAAATGAAAATAATAAATAGATAGGTAACAGTCCTGATGGTAGCAGCAATGTGTTTTCTTCACTGATCGTTTCTGCTACGAGCTCCACAAACTAATCCGCATGTTCCCCTTTGAAAATGTGGTGAAACAGGTACTGCGCTGGTCTGGAGGAGATGGGAGACAAGGCCAGAAGGCGCGCAATAAATTTCCGGTTGTTTTCCTCACCGCTTCTTTCGATGATGAGCTCTAGAACGAGTCCGATGAGTCCGCTTTAGCCCATCGACCAATCAGAAGTCGGTGCGCGTTGAATGCGAGGTGCAGCGGCGCCCTGTGATTGGCTGAGGTGGGTTTTTTCTAAAGGGGCGTATTTTTCAAGCCATCTTGACTGAATATTTAGCCTCATCCAAGGTACATTAATTTGATATCTTCAGGATTTCGGTGTCCCTAGTTTGATGACCACTATCGTTTGAAAGGTTAAAACCACACCAATGAAACCGGGTCGAGTTTGTGTGTTTAAGCGCAGTCACGGCGGAGAACGGGAGTGCTGAAGATGACGCTGTCGCTCCTGAAATTACCGGCTAGCTAAGCTAACGGCTAGCATGTCTGCCTTGATTGTAGTCTGTCAGTAGCTGACATTTAGCTTGGTGCAGTTTTTCTGTCGGGCACTCGCACTGCAGAGGACGACTGAACAAGGTAAACAACTCTGGTGTGTTTTTTAAACGGCACTTTCAGGACTGATAGGAAAATCAGCCTTTCTGTCACACGGCATCCGTGTGTCCTGTCCGACCGAGAAACGTTATCACATCGGCAAAGAGACGGTCTTTTTTTTTTTTTTTTGCAGGGGTCTGGACTACAAAGCAATACCCGAAAACGTTGCACGTTTGCACTCTCGTGTTCTAAAGCATACATGCAATGTAATATGCATTCGGACTCGGTGCATACAGTGCACCTGCTCTCTGGCTGCTGTTTGCATGTATAATTGGGCTGCTAATCAACTTGCAATACAGTCGTTGTCTCTGCTGTTGTGCGCCTAAAATGGCTGACAGATGTTAGATACTCGGGTTGGTATTTAGCGCGCTTCAACCTAACTAGGCACAGCAACAAGGGGGTAGAAAAAAAACATGGTGCTAGCGTTTTATTGGTGGGCGAGACTTGTGCTCGCGTTACGGACTCCCCTTTTGACCAATGGTGAGAGAGGCGAAATGCAAGCAGTGCAAGTTACTGTAGTTGTGTTTGTGCAACATGAGTGCTTACTGTGTTATTACAGAGCACAGCACCCGAGCTGACCCCCTTTTACCCTGTAATTATTTACACAGGAATAAAAAAAGAAAACACCAATAAACAGAATAAAGCAAGCTTTTAGGGCAGAATTAATTAAAAAACCACGTTAATGGATACATAAAACCTATATATTCTCATTACGTCTTTATAACGCTTTGTGTTTTAGGGGCTTTATTTTTCTTACTCTGGAAATGTGATAAAAATATATGTGTGAATGCTGGGTGTGACCCTTAATTTACATACACAAAACCACATTAAGAGCCACATGCATACAAAAACTACTTTACCTGGCAGAGCAGATTATTGAGTGTTGCTTTATATTGGTCGGTAAATTTTGCAAATTATTCCCGAATATTGGAAAAGTGCAATAATAATGAAAATAATAGAAAAATAAATGGGCCCCTGTCAAATTGGATTCATTGTTAGTGCACAATCGGTACAGTGCAACATCAAGTCAAATCACTTTACTGTCATTTGAACCATATACAGGTAATGCTGTACATAAATTGGTGCACCATAAATTACCTTCCACATTACCAAAATTGCAGCCAAAAATTATATGTAACGTTTTGCTTGTCTTGTAGAAATAAAATTAAACAGACAGTTTTAATGTGAAATGCTTTCATTGTTAATCCAAACAACGTGATCCCAGTGACTAAATAAGACAGAGATAGAGCATTAAAAGAATATGTATTTTGGGTAGGGGGCTTTTTAGCCTTTATTTGGTAGGATAGTAGAAAGAAGACAACAAAAACTGAACCCAGGCCTCCACATTAGCCATATGCCAAAGGGGTCGCCTGCTTAACCCAGTGAGCTTAATCAGGACCAAAGATGATTTGAAATCTGTAATGGCAGAAGTGTGAGTCAACCAGTTGTTTTATTGTCTGACGCACATCCACGACTGAGGTTCATGATAGTTTCAGCTGTATCGCAGCAGGTGTTTCTACTTGCATTTTGTACAATCTACTGTACAATATAAAGCGCCTTGAGGCGACTGTTGTTGTGATTTGGCGCTATATAAATAAAATTGAATTGAATTGAATTTTGCAGCAAAGCGTTCGGATCGTGTCTGCACTCTGGATGAATCCTTAAGGGAAGCTGTGTTGTTTTGAATTTTTGCAAATGTGTAGTAGAAAAAATGGCCAGACTGTGAATTGTATGCATGCAGGTTTAATGCCCCTTAGTTATTTTGCCTTGTTAGGGTATCAAAATAGCTGCTTAAATGAGTTACCAAGGTGGCTACTGAGTGGCGAAAGTTGCTTGTAGAAGAAATTTGGTGATATGTTGTTTTGTTTTCACTAATCTTAATATAGGCACTCTCTGTTTTTCTCCCCTAAGCTTTTATATCTTCCATGCTCTCCAATGTGAATATACAGCAGCTACAGTAAATCTTTGCATATAATTTCACAAAGTACCAAATAGTGTTGACGCTGCAATTTCAATCATTGCATTAAACATTTTTCTTCTCTATTTCTAAGGGCGCTAGTGCAAAGTCCCATGCAGAAGACGAGGAGGTGGGAATGCGAGGCAGTTGTTAGCAGACTCAGCATGGGTAGGGGTCGAGGCAGAGGGAGAGGAAGGGGCAGGGGTACATCTGGCCAGTTGCGGCCCCCCTCCCCTTACAGACTGCAGCTCTCTCCATCCAGGGAGACTTTGACATACGCTCAGGCTCAGAAAATAGTGGAAGTGGACCTAGATGGAAGACTCCATCGGATTAACATCACAGATCCTCTGCCAGTTATCACAGAGGACGAGATGATGGCCCAGGACATTGCAGAGTGCAACAGTAACAAGGAGAACAGTGAGCAGACACAGAGTAAAACCAGGACGTGGAGGAAACCCGCAAACGGCAAAAACAGGAGGAGTGGTAAAAACACGTCAAACCAGAACCAGCGCTCCAGCTCTAATCAGCACACAGGATCGGCTTTTTCCTTCCAGCAGCCGGCCCTCCAAACACCTCTGCCTGAGCCAACCTTCCGCGTGCTGAGTTCGGTTTCCCTCACAGAGGCGCCTCCTCTCCCGGCAGCCTACTATCGTTACATAGAAAAATCTGGGGAGGAGCAGGACAGCGTGGCAGAGTACGACATGGACGAGGAGGACCTCGCCTGGCTGGAGATGGTGAACCAGAAGAGGGTGTCCGATGGCCATGCATCCGTATCTCCGGACACTTTTGAGCTGCTCATCGACCGCCTGGAGAGGGAGTCCATCTTGGAGTCCCGCAGCCAGGCTCTGTCCCAGAATGCTGTCGACGAGGATGCATTCTGCTGCGTCTGCTTGGATGACGAATGTCTGAACAGTAACGTCATCCTGTTCTGTGACATCTGTAACCTGGCCGTCCACCAGGAGTGTTACGGTGTGCCCTACGTCCCCGAGGGCCAGTGGCTGTGCCGCTGCTGCCTGCAGTCCCCCTCCCGCCCTGTAGACTGTGTTCTCTGTCCCAACCGAGGAGGTGCCTTCAAACAGACAAGTGATGGGCGTTGGGCCCATGTTGTCTGTGCCATATGGATCCCAGAAGTTTGCTTTGCCAACACGGTGTTCCTTGAGCCCGTGGAGGGGGTCAGTAACATCCCTCCCGCTCGCTGGAAGCTCACCTGCTACCTGTGTAAGCAGAAAGGCAGAGGAGCCTCCATTCAGTGCCACAAAGCCAACTGTTACAGGGCTTTTCACGTCACCTGCGCCCAGAAGGCTGGCTTGTTCATGAAGATAGACCCAGTCCGGGAGACGGGTGTTAACGGCACCACCTTCTCCGTGAAGAAGACCGCTTTCTGTGAGCATCACTCTCCTGTTGGGTCTCGGCGAGACGGGTCTGGAGATGAGTCTGTGGAAGGGAGGCTCGTGGGGGGCAGGGGTAATCGGGGTCAGCGGTCTTATACTCAGAGTCCCCCCTCATCACCAAACAAGAAAGCTACCAAAGGACAAAAGAAGAAGAATTCAAAAGGGTCTGGTGGGTCACGTCGCTCCAATATTCCTGTGCTGCTGGTGCCTCAGATCCCGTCGCACAGGTGTGTCATTTGCATACTGTACAAATTTCCATATTTTACCATCTGCTGTCTGATTTTAATCTATGTCACTGAGAGATTTTTACAGATAGCCTTATCATAATGTCACTATCCAGTGGTTATAATGTTAATACTAGTATTTTAATCTATAAACTGTCACGTTGTGTCTCAACAGGCTGAACAAGATCTGCACAGGAGCTGAAGTCCAGAGAAAGAACCAGTTCATGCAGCGGCTTCATAACTACTGGTTGCTGAAACGACAGTCGCGAAATGGGATGCCTTTAATACGGCGGCTTCATTCCCACCTACAGGCCCACAGGACTGCAGAGCAGGTGAGGAGAGACGTCATCAAATGTACCTATAACACAACAGTGACTGTTCAGTAATAACTGCACTGCAGTGGTGTGTAAATGACTGAGCACAAATGAAAATAAACAATCTACATTTTTAGCATTCACACATGTGACTGCAAACGCAGCACCTGTGGTTTTGCCATCGCTGACCCATGTGACTGTAGGCAGATCTCTCACTTCTGTAAAGCTGGTGTCTGTACTGATAGCAGCAGAAACAATATGAATGCAGCTGAGTGTTTAAATTATATAAATGACAAAATAAAATGAAATATTTCTATTCTGCTGTCAGTGGAGGATGTAACTGGTGTCTGAGGCCTTCAGAGAGTCTGTTCAGATCAGAATCAGCCAAGTCACGGGAATAAAATCACTTCACACCTTATTCTCCGTCCTCGCACACTGAAATCCAACATAAGCCCAGACATCACACTTTGCAGTGGCTGATTTTGAATATGGCAAGCTTCCACAAAATCCTTCACAGTTCTGCTGCTGCTGCTGGGCAATGTGTCGAGATGGCCTGTAAAATGTTGTGAAAATGTGTCGTTAGTTATTATCAGAGATGGCAAAGATGTCCTACGCAATACACAGCTGATAAGAGATTTGTTCACAGTTGCTAAGTTGGTAAATATACTTTATTTCAACTCACGTTCTTTCGATTTCTTTTAAACTTTTATAACAACTTTGGATGTGCAGCTTGTGTAGATCCCCAAAACTTGATGCTGTTCATCTGGACAGAGAGAACTAAAGAGAGACAAAAAGAATAATTATGGTGTTTTTTAAAGCTTTTTCTATCATTTTCAGAGGGAGCCTGATGAAAAGCTGAGTGCCGCGCGAGAGGAGCTGCGATACTGGCAAAAGTTGAGGCAAGACCTGGAACGAGCGAGACTTTTGGTGGAGCTCATCCGCAAGAGGGAGCGGCTAAAGAGAGAGCAGGTGTGTTTAAAAGGAAGTCTGAGACAAGTTTATAGACCAAACATTGAATGTTTTCATTTAAGAAATCACCAGCTGATGAGGAGAAATTAACATAACAGTTCAAGGGAGCATGAATTTCTGTTCCCCGCAGCATTTGTCATTCTTTTGCACCCCACAGAGTGACCTTGTATTCTCCCCTGTGTGATTATGTCACCGCACTCAGATGAAAATTCAGCAGGCTGCTCTTGAGCTGAAGTTGACTCCTGCACTGGTGCTTCTGAGATCCACCCTGGAGCAACTACAAGAGAAGGACACAGCCAAAATCTTCTCTCAGCCCGTCAATCTGTCAGAGGTCGGTGCAGTTAGACAGCAGCCTGTTCTGAATGCACTCTTCACTCAGCAGCATGGCTACTTTGACTGTACTGTGACTCTGCTGACATTCCTTTTTTCTGTGATCCGCTGAGGTCCCAGATTACCTGGAGTTTATTACCCAACCCATGGACTTCTCCACTATGCGCACCAAACTGGAGGGACATGCCTACTGTTCCATCACTGACCTAGAAGAGGACTTCGACCTCATGATCTCGAACTGCCTCAAGTACAACTCCAAGGACACCATGTTCCACAGAGCAGCCTTACAACTGCGGGAGGTGGGAGGTGCCGTTCTCCGCCACGCCCACAGGCAGTCTCAGAGCATCGGCCTGGACCCCAGTACAGGCATGCACCTGCCAGAGGCTCCAAACAAACATGGCTTCTACAACTGTACATGGGATGATGGTGAGTTGAGCACGGGACATAGATCACATCTTTTCTTGGATGTAACCCTCAGGCTTCATTTGTTCATCTGGCTTTTTTTTTTCTTTCCTCCTTCTTGTTTTTGTGGTTGTAATCTCTGTAGTTGACTCTCTGTTGGACCCAGAGAACAGACTGCACTTAACCACAGAGGAGCAACTAAAGGCCTTACTGGATAAACTGGACGTGGTCGCATCCATGCGTACCAGTGGCGGCCGCACCAAGCGCATTAGGCTGCTGCGCCGAGAGATCAACACTCTGAGGCAGAAGATGAACCAGCAGCAAAGTGCTCAGTCTGTGAATGGCATTGAGAAGGTGGATGAAGGAAAGGAAGAAGAGGGAGAGGAGGAGGAGGAAGATGAGGCGGAGAAGAAGAAGGAAAAGAAAAGGGAGAAGACAAATGTGGAGAATGGACTATTGACAGCAGTGTCAAATCCTAAAGCAGGTAATTAAGCCAGTAATTGTGCAGTTTATACATAATTACTATTACTTATTATTGTTTTTTTAATATAATTCATAGAGTCTAATATCTAGCTTTTTTCAGTTTTAATTTAGCAAAGTTAAATTCTCACACTGGAAAATCTGCATCCAGTGAAGATTTTAGGTGATGAATTACTTGTAAGATGAAAAAAAAAATTCTCTTTTATCCAGATGACTCTCCACCTGTGCTAGAGCTTACCTGCCCAGTATCATCACCGCTGCCAGGCGATGCTCCCCTGGAGCCCCCTGTCCTGGGCATTGTAACGGGAGGACGAAGGTCACCCGGACGTTCCTACAAACGTCAGAGGTCCTCCCGGAGTGGAAGCAAAAGCCAAGGCGAAGATGAGGCTGAAGTCGGAGAAACGCCTTCTTCGGAACCAGACGCTGTTCACGAGGTCACGCCACTGGGCACGCCTCCAACACTGTCTCTGGTCGGAGTCGGTCGTCGCACGTCAGTTTTGTTTAAGAAAGCAAAAAATGGCGCGCGAATGGTGAAGAACAAGTCCCTTCCACAACAGAACGGTAAAACCTCTGAGGCTAAAAGCAACGGGTTGGATAGCACCGCCACCAGCCCGAATTCACCCAGTGTGAACAACATCACCACATTACCTCCTACCCCAAACGCCTCCCCAGCACCTCCTTCTCCCTCCTCACACCGCCTGAGGTCTAGAGGCCACAGCTCAGAAAGTGAGGCAGACAAACTCCCTCCTCCGCCCACAGAAGGAGGTAAGGACCGGATGGATCACTGCATTACAGATATTTGATTTTCTAAAGAAAACAGGGGGAAGAAAGTCTGTATTTGTCACCATGTGGTTTGTGGTGTTGCTAGGCCTGACAAATGGAAAGCACAGCTCTGCAGAACACGATGAAGACGACTCCAACCTAAGGTGAGTATGAGTAGGACAGGAAAAACTAGTGCTGAACTGAAGCATGCATGTTTTTTCCATAAATTTGACTTGAATTTAAAAAGGTCCTTCTTGTTTTGGTTTCCACTCCTGTCTGCAGTGTCTCCCCTCCCAAACGCAGTCGGGGTAAACCTGCTTTGGCTAAAGTTCCTAGCAGCGAGAACGGAGACATCTCCGGATCTGGTGTGTATCACGAGAAGACAAAACACAGTGAAATGGCTTTGTTTTCTGTTTAGATTAGTAATTTATGAGCCTACACACATAAAAAAAAATACACATTTCATTTTATTCTCAGTTTGGGCTCAGGATCTGTCATGAATACAAATTAATTGCATGTATTGGGATATCATGTTCACAGGAAAGTCTACACTTCTGTCTTTAGATAGCGAGACCAAACTTGCACCACTGGACCTAGTCTGGGCCAAATGCAGGGGATATCCGTCGTATCCGGCAATGGTGAGGATGCATTCAATCTTACACTCCATGGTCTAAATCAGGGATGTCAAACTCATTTTACATCGCGAGCTGCATACAATGCACTTTGATATTAAATGGGCCGGACCAAAAAAAACTCCTCTTTCCATCAACCTAAACAAGTTTCATTACTCATTATAAAAATGGTTGTAGATGGTGTTTATTTATTACTAAATTAAACTCTTATGTAGCGATTTTCCACTCTCCCATTTACACAAGCACTTTCTTCTATGCTGTAGTGCTTTCTGTCTAACAATCACCCACATGGCACGAAGGAGCAACCTCCTAAACTACAGCCACCCCACATTACTTGGGTGTAGTATGATTGGAGTTTTTGTCGGGCAGTCTCCTGCCCCCTGGCCTTATGTTTGACAGCCTTGGTCTAGATAAACTTTGTTCCTGTGTTGCTAAATGTGCTGTATATGACATAATCTGCTGTTACAGATTGTTGATCCTGACATGCCCCAGGAAGGACTTCTCCACAATGGCATACCCATTCCCGTGCCTCCTCTGGAGGTGCTCAAACTTGGTGAATGGAGGCAAACGGAGGAAGACCAGAAGCTCTTCTTAGTGCTCTTCTTTGACACCAAAAGAACTTGGTGAGATTCACACAGTCAGGGATAAACTCATGTTGAATTTTAGTGTTAGTCTTTGTCATCTAAATTTAAAACGTAAAATGAAAAAAAAAAAAAAATGTCCCTCTTCATTTTCAGGCAATGGCTCCCTCGTAACAAACTACTGCCGCTGGGAATGGACGACACTGTAGACAAGCTGCGGTTAATGGAAGGCAAAAAGCCCAGCGTTCGCAAGTCTGTGCACACTGCTTATGACCGCGCTATGGTACATTTAAACCACGTGAGAGGAAATCTTAACTTCACACCCTCCAATTTTATATAAAATTTAAAAAATACAATTTATATAAAATTTAATTTTAAAGATTTTATCATCTTAAATAAGCTGCCTGGTTGTGTGTACAAAGCTTCTTCAATGCTCTTAAAAAATTTGGGAAAGTAAAACAAACGCTTCCCAATAGGTGTAGTATTTGAAGGTTATCTGCATAAAAAGTTTTTTTTAAACTGATTTTTGAAATGAGGAGGGGAAAAAGTGCTTTTTTGTAGATTTACTTGTTCATTTATTTGTGTACGTTTTTTTTAAATTGTTTTCCACAACCACTGTTGCTACGTGTTCATATAAAGATTTTATTTTAGGCCAAAGTGAGTCGAGACTTTCGTGAGAAAAGTGTAATTATTTAATCGTGAATGGGATTTTCTTGATTGAAAATATATTTAGATTGTATTTGCCATTGAAACGTCACTGTGTATACTGAAGTGTGAAAGTCCCACTTAACATTCACGTCATATCTGGACTTGGACAGCTATGGACACGGGTTTGTCTTCAAGAGTTCTCTATAATAACAATAATAATATCATTTGCATGTTGTTGTTTGCATGTTGCAGGTGATGTATAAGCTGCTCCTTCAGATCCTCTGTTTGTTCAGTTACTATGAGTTTTGTTCCATTAATATTCAGAGATAGACTGGTGCAGTGTTGCTGAAGCTGTCGGTTTATCAGTGGACCTTCTTTTCCCGCCCTCTTCTACAGCCACAAGCTGCAGGTGGTGAGATCAAGATTGTGGATACAAGTGGTGGTAAAGAGCTTCCTCCGAGGGGTTTTTGGATCTCTCTTAGCAACAAGGAGAGAAGCTCCTTTATTCCAGAGGAGGTCGGAGTAGCTTCTTCATATTGAAAGGAGCCAGTTGAGGTGGTTCGGGCATCTGTCATGACGCCTCCTGGATGCCTCTTTTGTGAAATGTTTAGGCCACTTCCAACTGGAAGGAGGACCTGGACACACGAGAGAGATTAAGAATGTCTCAGGGTCTCCTTCAGAACAGCTGGGAGTGGGAGGTTGGGGGGATCTCTGCTTAGACTCGTTTCTCTGACCAAGATAAGCAGCAATGCATGGGAGGATAATATTCATGGTATTACATCAAAGCCGTTACTGCAGGCATTCACATTGAAACTATATCAGAAGGGGTGCAAATAACTTTTTCTTTTTTTTTTGGTAACGTTTGACTCCAGGACTTTGTTTTTCATGTGCTCATGTTTATTCAGCAGTTCTGGGAATTACTTGGTGTATGCACGATAACCATGCATCATTTGTTCTCTGACTGATATTGCTGAGCATCTGGCTACACCTAAATGCTGCAGGTAGTTGGAAGTCTCAGTGAGCTCTCTCACTGTATCCTGTAATCTTCCAGTCATTCTTGGATATATATTTATATTTTTTTCCTCCTCCTTCCAGAAAAGGGTCACTTCAGAGTCACGTCACCTGAGTTGAATTAAAAAATATATATAAAGGGAATTTATCTGTTATAACAGCGTTTTATATTTGAGCACAAAATTAAAAGTTTTTTGAAATAGATTTTTTTTAAAAAACTTTTTCAGGGATGAGGCTTAGGCTTTGGAAACGAGCACTAAAAATATTTTTTTTATTTTACTATATTTTGAAAAACAAATTGAATTGAGCATTAAAGGAACAAGTGATTCCATTTGCTCCGAGGTCCCAAACTCTCAGTCCAGCTATGACGTGTCGTTGGTGAGACTTTAGAGTGTTTACTTAATTTTTCCATATTGTGAAACTGTACGGTGATATGAGAATGTCGGCGTACCCGGTGCAGCTACCTGGTTAGTTAGATGTGAAGTCACTACAGAGGTGAGATGGTTTGTGGGGGAGGGAGGGGCAAAAAGAAAAAAGTCTACTGCGATCCTCACTCAAGAATTTGCACTTGAATGCAAATGTGGCTGAGGAAACTTGAAAAGCACAAATGGTTACTTTTAAGGATTGGATTGGTGACTCCTGGAGCCATATGTGTGGCAAAACCTTGTGTGTGTGTGCGTGCGTGCGTGAGAGTGTGTGTACAGCTTATACATACATGTATACAACCTCAGTGTAGTAAAAGTGCATGTGTATAGTTTTGTAAATATGTAAATGTATGTTTATATCGGCTTACATGAAGTAATTTAAGGAATGCAAAAATCGAGTTTAGATTTTAATTTATAATTTGTGGCAGTTGAGAGTGTTATTTAAAAAGTTAAATATTGAAAAGATTTATGTATGATGCTACGTAGCTCTTTGTAACAGTGATGGTATTCGCCAACATGTGGAACATGGAACATATTCTCTAAAAGCGAGGAGGCACAAGACCTTAACTCTGTGGGCAGAAGCTGCTGCACCTGCCTGCAAGTTTTGTTCGTTTTTTTTTCCCTTGGTGGCACAGGAGATTTTTGATCTTGTCATTTAAATTGTATTGCAAGATCTATAATCTGCCCGAGACAATATTTTCTCACACAACAATAAATGCTGTTTGAAACAGTTTAATGTGCGTAGCGTGTTTTATTTTTATTTGTTTTAGTGAATTAAATGTATTGTTTGAAGATAAATCTAAATGGAAGTAAATCATCTACTAAGACATCCTTCCACACTGCTAATAAATATGTGTGTGTGTGTGTATATATATATATACATTTCTACATTGTAGGTACGTACTGAAGACATCAAATATATGAAGCAAGATTTATGATAATGTAGCAGAGAAAAAATTGAAATCAAGTTAACAGCACCTCAGATTAGAGCCCAGATAAATGCCACACAGAGTTCCAGTAGCAGACACATCTCTACATCAACTGTCCAGAGGAGACAGCGAATGAGGCCTTTATGGTTAAATAGCTGCTAAGAAACCACAACTAAGGAAAAGCAACAAGCAGAAGAGATTTGTTTGTGGCCCAGAAACACAAGAAATGGACATTAGACCAGTGGAAGTCTGTACTTTGGTCTAATGAGTCAAAATCTGAGATGTTTGGTTTTGCCTGTCATGTCTTTGAGCGGCGCAGAAAAAGTGAACGGATGGTCTCTGCATGCATGATTCCCACTGTGAAGCATGGAGGAGGAGGTGTGATGGATGCTGCTTTGCTGGTGACACTGTTGGGGATTTATTCCAAATTGAAGGCACACTGAACCAGCATGGCTACCACAGCATCCTGCAGCGACATGCCATCCCATCCAGTTTGCATTTAGTTGGACCATCATTTATTTTTTAACAGGACAATGACCCCCAAACACACCTCTAGGCTGTTTAAGGGCTATTTGCCCAAGAAGCGTGCTGCCGAATGGCCTGGCCTCCAGAGTCACCAGACCTAAAACCAATCGAGATGGTTTGGGATGAGATGGATCGCAGAGTGAAGGCAAAGTGAACAACAAATGCTCATCATCTCTGGGAACTCCATCAAGACTGTTGGAAAACCACTTCAGGTGACAAACCTCATGAAGCTCATCGAGGGAATGCCGAGAGCGTGCACAGCAGTGATCGAAGGGTGGATAGTTTGAAGAATCTAAACTATAAAACGTGTTTTGAGTTATTTCACACTTTTTTGTTTACTACATAATTCCATATGTGTTCATTCATAGTTTTGATGCCTTCAGTGACAATGTACAATGTAAATAGTCATGAAAATAAAGAAAAAACATTGAATGACAAGGCGTGTCCAAACTTTTTATTTTAATAAAAATATATATATTTTAATAGAACTTGGAAATCTGTTCTGAAGGGCTTCCACCTTTTACTTAATGTTGTGATTTAATGCTATATAAATAAAATTGAATAGTGCAAAATTCAACAACAGCTGCAACCAGAAGGGAGTAGGTGGACCACCAAAGGAGGGAAGATGGTGTTCTCTATTGCATCAGTACTTCTTCATTTCTAGTATGTATGGAGAATGACCCCACCAGTCAGGGCATGTGGGGACATGCTGACAGTGACAGTTTGAATGGAACAAGCTGCATTAGGTCTCTTATTTAGAGAACCAAGGTTACAACGTAACCAAACATCCAGAGACTTTTAAGCCATAGGACTGGAGGACACTTACAGGAAGTTCATTCAGCCTTTTTTTTTCCTTTTTCCAGTTTTAAGCACATAAATAAAACACATATGACACAATTATTTCTGTTTATTAGCTGAAAATTCTGCCTTTGTAAAACATACCTTGAAATGATGTTAATATAATGGCATGTTGCTCTCTAAGACCAAGTAGACAGTAAAAAATGATATAATCCTTAATGCTGAGGGTGCAAATAAAAAGGAACCATAAAAAAATCAAACAGCCTTGCAGGATGGAGCCTTGTTCTAAATCACTGTTTTAAATTTCAACCATACATTTTTTTCTGGCCACATCACTGAATTACTGAGTCTCTCCTGGAGGAAAGCTTTAACAGTCTTTGCTCGGTGAAAATCTTCATTATCGTGACTTCATCATCATCATCAAAGCCACTTTCAATCGGAGGAATGAGAAAAGTGCCCAAGGTTTCAGTGTAGACCTGTTCATTTACTACTGAGGTAATAAATGCCTTCTCTGCTGGTCTTTTACCTGACATGTCATGATGACATTAGAACAACGCCAGACAAAAGTTGCAGATTTATCAGCAAACATCACTTTCATCCAAACATCCACAGTTAAGGATTGCCCCTCGTTATCCCACTCTAGCCTCATTTTCGTCCGCGTTTTGATACTGGTGCAAATTTGACTCATTTCTTACGGCTCTGTCATAAACAACTCCAGTGTCTACATTTCATATCTTAAAGGCGTATTGCTTTATGGGTAAGACATATGGGTAAGTTTACATCTTACCCATATGTCTTCCTTTTATAACCTTACCATTTTGTTTGTATTTGCTACAAAGTTTGGTCACAGCTGACTGGGAACAACAACATGTTTTACCACAGAGTTACATGTTCCCTTTCAATATTTCAGCTGACAGCCCTTTTGTTGGAGCCTCGCTCCTTTTCAATCAGCAACAGCTGGTTAAGCAATGCAGACGCTCTCTTTTAACTACACACCTTGTTGGATATTTAGATATCTGCAATTATATGTTTTATAAGTGGGAATAACAAAGTGCTTCTATATTTTTATCGATAAAATTAAAAATAGGCCATTAATTTTAAACCATTTGGTTCATTCAAGGTATGTCTAATGAAGCCAGTGTGTTCGACTACCAAACAAAACTTGTTTTGCATCATATCTATGATTTGTTTATTTGTTACAAATTGCAGGATCATTTTTCTTGCCGTGGGTTTTAAAGCCAAATTGCTTTGAAGCTATTTTGGTGACAAGTTGCTCCAACATGTTACCAAGATGCCTTTCCTTCCTCTAAAGTCATCACCTACTTTTAGCTTTGACTATATTGAACAGTACAGCTGCACAGAAACAAGATGCTAACACTTGTTAGCAGCCTGGACTTGTTATGAGTCATGCCACATTAAAGCTGGTGGAATGCAAGACTTACCGTTAGACTACACAAAGTGATTCTGATAGTTTGAGGCGAAATTCCTGGTGATAAATATTCAACTAGCACTAGTTTGGTTTCTGCAAAGCTACACTGCTTTATTAAAAGATGGAAGGTTCAGAATTTAAGAATCAACGACGTGATATCAATAACAGCTTAATTAATTTACCAGTTATGTCATTTGGGGTTTCTTGTAAGGACATATATAATGTGGCACTAATTAAGGCATACTCCCTTCAAACCATAACTTTAAAGGTAAGTTTTAGATATTTCTGTCATTCTTATTTATTGCTTGGCTGTACTGTACATCCCCAAAACGGCATGTTAAGCTCACCTGCTTTTCCCATGCTTGGTTCTTTCCACAAAACAGTCATCTGATTTTTTTTTTTTGTGTAATAGTCCACTTAAATAGGACAACTGCTTTTATGCATCATGGGATTTATTTTGTAACACTACAGACAAACTCTTAAGACTTGACAGGAAATTCCTCATTGGACACAAGGATGAAACAACTTTTCAGACCACCTTTAGAAAACTATTATGCAAAAAGAATACCTGAACTCACTACATTAGATGTCATACTAAAGGTATCTGCAGAGCAAAACATGTGAGCTCAATGGCATCTTCCCACCTTATCAAGAAACTGATAAGGTCTGCCTTGTTTCAATGGAAACACTTAACAGTGACAATAATCAGTCTGGGGTTCCTACTAATCTGCTGCACAAAATGAAACATCAATAAAACTCAAAGTCTCGTTTCGAGTCTAAACATCAGCAAGATGAGAAACGACATGTTTTCAAATTCTGTGAAGGAGGAAAAACATTCTGCTTGTGGCCTCATGTGACTCACACCGGGCCTCTCCCTCCTCTGGCAGTTCCAGTTCTTATTCCAGTTTATGCTGATCCCAAAAAGCACACACGCTAACAACTTGTATATCCTGTTTTGTGACATTATGTTATGCAACATCATTTTCGTGATTAGGGCGAGGAGATAAAGATTATGAACGATCTTATCTTCCAAAGGTAGTTTAACTTAATTTTTCCTCCTCATGCTAACTCATTAAATATGTAACATGTGTTCCATTCACTGTTCATGTTGTTGCTGTAATAAAACAATATAAAAACGCTTAAATACACCATTGCAAATATGTTCTGCCACAGTTCATTTTAAAATCTACTAATGTGCTTCTGCCCTGTTTCTGCTCAAAAGCAGCAATGTGATGACATGCTTCCTGGAGAACTAATAACACCGGTTTCAAAGACACCAGTCCTCCTTAAATAGTGTAAAATGTAGTGTTGGATTCCAGTGGTCAAAGTTTGTCGGTCTCGTGAGTGTCAAGAGGGTTGAAAAATATCTTGAAACCAGTGTACAAACTATTTTTGGATGAGGAAGAGCCACTTCTATTAGTGCTAACAGAGTCCTATAGAAGAGATAAGAAGCCATTATCTGTGGAGTCTTGCTGGTCAGATTTGCCTCCTCGAGAGCTTTTGCTGGGGTTTGGAGTGGTTGAATACTTTGGGGGGTATCTGATGAACAGACGGTCCTCCTCCTTTTTAATCCATCTTAGAAGCTTAGTGATAGCAGTAATGGCACAGGCCTTTGTCACCAGGGGGCTGAAGCAGGTGTACAGCTCAAATTTACTTGTGACCTTGAGTAAAGAAGAAAACAATCAAGAGAAGACTGTGAAATACATTTAGGAATAAGAAATAGAGCTATTACATTTCTTGCTATGTTAGATGAGAAGATCAATGATGCTTCAGTTAGGAGCTGGTTATCTTAGCTAAGGAAGATACCTGGAAGCAAGCTTTTTTTCAATGCCTTCTGAAAAAAGCTTCCCAATGAATGCACTATTAAGCCCCAGTTCCAAGGATTTGTGCTAAGCTAAGCTGCCACTTACTGGCAACTGTCTTTCTTTTTTTTTTTTTTTTTAAAGGTATCCCGTTCAACTGCTCTTTAATGCAATTATCTAATCAGCCAATCACATGACAACAGTTCAATGCATTTAGGCATGTAGAGATGGTTGCATTTTCTGCTGAAATGATTTGAGTGACGCAAAGTGTGAGCATTTCAGAAACTGCTGATCCCCCCCTCCGAATGATCTGAACATTGAAGCAGATGGGCTTCTGGCTTCTGTGAGCGAAACACAGGCTCAACTGAGGACTGTGCCATGAAAAATTAAGGAAGTTCTGAAAGCAAGAGAGGGTCCAACCAGGTACTAGCAAGGTGTACCTAATAAAGTGGTCGTTGACTGTTTTGAGTGTAGTGTCGATCTTTTGGAAGAATCATTTCAAAGTTGGACAAACACAGTAAGAAAGAATACAACCACAAACTAATGTACGTACCCAGGCTAGCAGAGTTTCCCTCTCAGCAACATGGTAGATAAGCTTAAGGGGTCGTGAGGTGCTGTGGATGCGGCCGTGCATATAACGATAAAGATCCAGCAGTCTCATTTTCTCCTCTTCACTGCTGTATGGTGCCTCCATCTCTGGGCTACATACAGAAAAGCATCATAGGACACAAGTTACACACAAAAAAACACCCAAAACATGTTCAATAACACTGTAGTGGAAAGAGAAACACACAATGCTTGATTTGTAAACTATTGAAACTCCATTTCTAACACTGACAGGACAATGTTGCCTAAAAGACTAAAAATATCTTAGTGGGCACTTTTGTACTTCTCACACATGATTATTATAATTAGCAGCAAAAGGTTTTTACACTTCTACACAGCTAGAAGATAATAAAATGTTATGCAAGACAAATATCACTAACATGCAGCGCAAACACTCGGCATGTTTGCATTTTTAAACTAGTTTAGGCTCATATCAGCCTTATGCAACTGCAAGGACAGCAAGCATACACAAACAAACACACACCTGGTGAACTGAGTGAGCTGGCGGTAGTTGTCTGGCACATCAAAGGGCTTGTACATGAAGTGTCTGAGGTCTGAGACGCCCACCTGGCTCACACTGTATGTCTGAGCTTTGGCAATGAGGCTCAGGGAGTTCTGAGCCATCATAGCCTCCTCTATCTTTCTCTTGCACTCAGCTACAGAGTAAAAAGCCTCTTTGTCTGTCGAGAGCAGCAGCAAACAAACAGTGCATTCTGGAGGGTCCAGGTAAGAAATGTATGCATAAAAGTAACAGTCAGGATTAAAGAGCGGGAGGCAAATGGGGGTCCAGATCTCGCCAGCCTGAAAGGCAGAGGAAGCTCCAATGAGGTTAAGCAGAAGGTGAACGTCAGCAGGCTCCAGCCGCGAGTCCTCAATGACGGTCTTTTCTTGGACGATGGTTAGAAGCTGGTTCTTGGCAATGAGGATGGAGAAAACCAGATTGGGTGTGATAGCTTTCTGCAGGATCTGGCTGAGAGAGTCCCTGAGAGAGGAGGCTAGAGGCAAGCAGTGCACTGCCGATAGCAGGAAGCTGGGGTCAGAATCCACCAAGTTGAGGAGACCATCCAGGATCTTTTCTGAGCCCGCTAGGAGTCTCCTCAGGTCGTAGTTTTTCTTGTGTTCAAAGATGCGGGATATACTGGCCTGGGTGAGCATGCTGATGATCTGATAGTAGACATAGAGGAGCTCTCCCCGCAGCTGCTGCTCAGACTGATGACTGCTGGAGACGCACACCAGAACTAGGGGCCCTTTCTGCAGGAACACTACGGTGTGCTCGTCTGAGGGAAGGGGGAAAAAACATGAGCGAATGTTAGAAAAAAAAAAACAATCAATGAAAACTAAAACTGCTCCTAAGGATACCACCGATCCCCTAAACTCACTGTTCTCAAAATAAAACAATACAGGGAATGACCTACTTATTATATTTCAGATACTGTTCTCTATGGTCCAGGAGCTTTTTGACAAGCTGGCAACAATTTTGCCCTGTACAGTGAGTCAGAGCCACGCTTGCTCTTGTTGGTGTGTTTAAAAAAAGTCAGATTTCCTTTTAACGTAGTGAATATGAACATGAAAGTGGCTGGAAAAAACCATCATAGATAAAAATCTGTTCAAATTTGCATTTTGCCCGACGCCCAACATTCTTACCTGAGTAGACTGAGCGAATGATATTATCTCCACTTTGGACAAAAGACACCAGCGCCATCATCACTCCCATTGTTGATGAAAGAGCCTCTTCGCTGCCATATCGGGAATAAATGGGCTTACCGGCTTCGCTTAGCACAAAAACATGTTTCCTGTGCTGCCGCCAGCTGTCAGCTGTAACATCCTCATCGCGATGAGATGTAAATGACGAAGATTCCAGTGTGCCTGCCTCCAACAGCGGGGACGACCTCCCCTTCACACCTATACCTTGTTCTTCAAGCTTGGCCTTGGCCAGCATTGTTACAACAAATTCCCCAGAGTCGTTCTGGTCATTGTCAGTGGCATCATCTTCAGTTGTTCCATCAGTTGGCTGCGTGGACGCGTTGTTTTGGCACTCGGTTTCTGTCTCTTCGGGCTCTAGCTTCATCACTTGGTCAGTAGGAGGCTTCTCATCCAAACCGAGATGCTCTGCCGAAACATCTGGTGGGTGCGAATTCAAAGGCTCGATTCTGCTAACAGCGGCGCTCCCATTACTCTCTACTGAATCAGGAAACATGTGATTCTCCAAAAGGGAGAGGGAGGCTGCCAATGAGTCAGCTACAATGAAAACAAAAACCAACGTGTGATGTAAGTGATGAAGATTAAAATTAGACAAGCTTCAAAGAGTGATTACGTAGCTTATTTACCAGGTTGATTACTCTCTAAAGGGCTATCACCAATCTTCACTGCCGCCGCCTCTCCTTCTTGATGATTGGCTGTTTCCATGATACCATCCCAGTCTCTGGAAAGAATAAAGACAGAGAGGAATAAACTGCTTTATAAATCATGCATTATAGTTTTTGCAGATAAAAATCAAAGATCCCATGCATCTCCAGTCTGTTATGAATAGAAGCACTCATACTGGACCAGTGGTCAGGTCACATGATTACAGAAGAGAGTTACTCCAACTCCAAGTTACTAACACTGTGGAATTTAAACCTGATTACAGCTAGCAGTCTGTCTAATGTTACACTACACATCAACACGGAGAAACGGGACTAAGTGGCCGGTAGATTAAGAGCGCTAACGTCCGCATGATAACAACTTATCTACACATGCACGATAAATTTCAGACGTCCTGTAATGCTTACCTTTCTAATAAGTAACTAATAAATGAACGCTGACTGTAGTTACACGGCTAACACTGGGTGCTAGCAAGCGACACATACAGATCAATTTCATGGCCTTGGCTTAACAGTGCTCATGCAGCCAACCGTGGCTATCTAAAATTAGCCGGATAAACAGAGAAAGAGTGAAACTTACGGTTTTGTACCGTCGACGACTTGGACTGAATGTCTAATGTCAACACTGACTTTCATCAGCAGCCCCACTGCAAACAAGCTGTCAAGAATGAGAAGCAGAAAACAAATTTTCCCCTTACCGAAGCCGACATCCGGAATCTCTGATGACAACTTCAGCTGACCAATCAGCGCGCTCGCTGGCGTCGGTTAGTCCCGCCCCTCCCCACTCTCTGGTTGTGGGCTCGTAACAGAAACTTGAAGAGACAAATCTCAGATAAACGTGCAGCACACGTATGGGTGCTGCTGTAGCAGATATAATACAGCGAAACGCTTTCTGTGACAAAGAAAGAACGGAGAACTTAAACCCCCCCAATGTGAATTAAAACAAAAATGTTTTTACGTCTATATTGACCAATAAAATGTTTTTTTCTGGATTAAACTAATACTTAAATCCAGTATTTTCCATTTTCCATATTACACTGGTGGCTAATACTAAAGCTAGCATGTACTCCCGTCCCCAACTTGAACCCTCTGACATCTGTCATTCCTATAGCACACCTCATTACCGTCTTGCTGTCCTCATACATGTCTTTAACCAGGGTCCCTCCTGACCGCCTTCTCATACAGTACCACAGTTCCTCTCCTGGCAACCAATCATCTTCTTCAAATACACAAACACACAGTGCAGGTAACTCTGACCTTCTCTATACTTCTCCGTCAACACTCTCACTGCTCACTGATAGTTACCTCTCTTTAAACGAGCTTCAACGACTCTTTCCCATATCTTCATGGCACACATGAATCGGATTGACGGTTTAGCTGAGGTTTAAAAAAAAAGGGGGGGAGGCCATAACACAACCTGGACAAATGATGTCGAAATATAGATTTTTATCCACGCACATTTGTTTAACTTCACTGTGTTGGTGCTGAAAGGCTCTGTTGTGTACGTGATGAAGTAGTCGTCCTGCGTACCACGTCACGTCCGATTGCCTCTCCTCTCCGTACGTAAATATCATAACGGTAGAAATGGGGAATATGACATCTCCAAACCAGAGTGCTGATTTATAAATCACTAAAACAGACACCGCAGCCCAGTCACTTAATTTGACACCAGTTGAATAAGCGGACGCCATGGAGGAGCCGTGGGACTTTGAGTTTCTGTCCCGCATCGCTGACAGCTGCCTGTCGTTTCTCTCTGAGTTTGTAGACGACTGGCTCGCCAACGACATGAGAGTGTCCATATTCAAAATACTCCTCAGCTGGTTAATTTTTAGTCTAATCGCCATTCACTTCGCGTGGAAAGTCTATGGGAATACAGTGAACGATATGTATTACAGACAAGGTGAGTTTTTCCTCCTGCTTACCGGTGCGCTGCCTGCTAACACGCTAGCTTGATCTGTGTGTGTTGATTTTCAGGGACCGGACAGAACGGAGGCACACCTGATACAGCTGCGCACACGAGTGGATGGTAGGTGGCCGATTTCGGGGTCACGTTTGCATTGCACAAGCGATTAATAAGAAATCGTGTTCATTACCACCGCACCATCACCAGTCACTTTATTAGGTAAACCTTGCTAGCACCCAGTTTGACACTCTTTTTGCCTTCAGCGTTGCCTTAATTTTCCTTGGCTTAGATTCAACAAGTTGCAAGTTGACATAATAGCGTCGCACATTTGCTGCAGCTGTGTTTTGGCTGTACAGCCATTAGATGATGAGTACACTGTGATCACAAAGAGATGAACATGGTCAGCAACAATACTCGGGTAGGCTGTGATCCTCAGGCCCAGAACTTGACAAGAAAATATGCCCACACGTTTACAGCACCAACATCAGTGAGCCCATGTGAATTGTAGCCTCAGTTTCTGTGCTGTACTAAACTAAAGGGAGTGTCACGTGGTGTGGTCTTCTGCTGCTGTGGCCCATCACCTTCAATGCCCTACATGTTGTGCATTCAGAGATGCTCTTCTGCATAGCCCAATTCTGATGGTTGGGTATTTAGAGGCACTGCCATCTTCCTTTCAGCTCGAAGCAGTCTGGCAATTCTCTGACCTCTTTTTGGGCACTTTGGCCCAAAAAGCTATAGCTTACTTGACATTTTCTCCTTTTCAGACCAGTGTCTCAAAATCCTAGACATGCTTGTATGAAAAAATCCCAGTAGATCAGCAGTTTCTTAAATACTCAGACCAGCTCATCTAGCACTTGTGCCATGCAGTAAGTTGCTGCCACAGTTGACTGGACAGAGGTACCTAACAAAGTGACTGGCAAGTGTATGTTTCACCACACTTAAATGGTTTATTAGATTTTGTTATCTTTGCAGGGAAGGTAAAGCAGGGGATGGTCCAAAGATTCATCGGGATTAATGGGAGCTTGATCGCTGGACTTTACCCAAGTGAAGGCTGGACAATTTGTATGTCCCACAGAGACACGAAATGCACACCAGTTTTTGGTTTTTTCATTAACAAAGCGTTACCTTCCATGGATTAAAGATGGTGTTGAGACAGCTTCACCTTCTGCGAATCACTTAGCCATACCATTGGACATCACTCTAACAGTGTTAGTGATGTCTATTCATACAATGTTTAATTTGACCTCTTGATACTGCTCACTAAGCAGGACCTTATTGTGCATAAAGAACTAAAAGGACGTGTTTAACTGGTCACTTGGTGATACGTGATCAAGACTGTACTTGAATGGTGCATGAAAGGAAAACAAATCATCATTTTCCAAGTAATGACACAGGATCACGTGTATAGTTTTTGTAATATATATACATATATAATACGCTGATTTGAGTATTGCATTGACTTGTGTATTTTATGATAATATTTATGATCCAAATAATTTGCAGTGAACTGTGTGATTTTGTTTTTGATTTTTTTTTAATCTTTGCTGTATTATAAATGGTCATCTATGGTCATTTTAAAATCAGACACAATAAAAGCAGATCATGTTTTATATCGTCAGTCTTTATTTTAACAGGCATTTTGCATTTAGTTCATTTGAAATCTACATTAAGTAATATTTTGGCAAACAGTCAAAACATAAAAAAAAAAATAAAATAAAGCACAAAAACTTGAGGGGTATTGAAACAATACATTTTTCACCAAGGCCACTTTTAATGTTATTCTGTTTACCTCTGGAAAGATTAGCGGAAGTATACAAGAGAGGACTTTTAATTGTCACTGAGATTGTTGATTGTAACGACAATGTGATGTGTAATCTTTTCTCATATGTGCAGTAGTTACCAAGGGGGAAGATGCCGTATCTGAGCTACACTCAACAGAACCCCAGTAGCTTACCATGAAGCTTAATGGCACAATGTGTAAAGCAAGCTGCCTTTTGCAAGAAAAAGCCAAAGGTGCCAGATTACGTCAGTTTGTTTTTTTATGATAATATTTGTCTGTTAATGGTTCAAAATCGAGCTTATTACAAACTAAAAACTAGAGCTGGGTGTTATTTTATTTTTTATTTTTTTTAGTTAATTAAAATAAAAATACAAACTAGATTTTTTGAGAAAAAAATAAACCGACACAATTTTTGGAACCTGGAAAAAAAACTGAAATAAATTTAAAATCTACAGGAAATATCTTCGGTTTTAAAATTAATTACTTTAGTTACTAAAATGTTTTTACCACAACTTGCCTGATGAGGCTTTGATGAACATATTAGGACGTGTAAAAGACTTTGAGTTAAGTCAAAAAGTTATTGTTTTTAATTTTAATACCATTACTAAATCATGCCTTAATAATTAAAAAAATACTTAAAACTAATACTGAAACTGGTCAAAACTAAACATATTCAAACTGTAACTAAAATGAGTAAAACCACTCAGGAAACTATAATAAATTAAAAATAACAAAAAAAAACTAAAGAAAAAAATAGAACAACTGTAACAAAACATCCAAAACATCTAATTAAAACTACTGAAGGATGATGGAGATTTTTAAACTGTACAAGTGTTTTTATTACTATAACAATGGCAGTGTGTATTTCCAGAAATTTAAATTATGTACTCAGTCCTTGTAAGATGTGGGAGGGAGCTGGAGTACCCACAGAGAACCCAAGAAGACACTGGGAGAACCTACAGACTCCATAAAGAAACCCGGGAACTGTTTTTGTTGTGAGACGACAGTACTAACCCCCACCCTCACACTTCTTCATTTACTGTTTGCGTTGTAATGCTTTTACATATATATGTGTGTGTGTTTTTTTCCAATTACATCTTTATTTACCAATACCAACAATCCTTCATTTAGATTCATAAATATGGTGCAAAAATGTCTTCATAGTTTCCTTAAATTTTTGGTGTTTTGGGATTATCTGATGATAATAGGAATAGCTGGAATCAGTAGCATGTGCACATCCATTACATTCGTGCAAGTTAGGCCGGGTACGAGTAACCGCTGCCCACCAGAAAGACGAGAAAAAAACGTGTAAGAATCATTGTTGATAAGGAAGTTGTCGATGTCCAGGCCCTGAGCTTTCGCTTCATCGTACAAACCACCATCAGTAATCGCCCCTGCTGCCTCAGTGGGTCCATCCTGACCATCAGTGCCCCCACTCAGAAAGACTGGCCCTTTAGGCGGAAGCCCTAAGCTTCTCAGTTCCAGCCCCACTCGCATAGCCAGCTCCTGGTTCCGACCACCTCGGCCTTTGCCTGTTAGCTCCACAGTGGGTTCGCCTCCAGCTAACAGACATGTGGCACCCCATCCCTCTGTACGCCCTTTTTCTAAAACCTGCATTGTACGGCAGAGGTCCCAGCTCTCCACACCAACTTCAGGGCCCAGCTTCAGCACCTCAGTGGCAATGTCAGGAGGAGGTTCCTCTCGAGAACAGGCAAAGCGGGCCAGCAGGCCGTAGAGTCTAGACACAGACCGCACATCTCCACACACACTTGGCGAAAGGACTACAGGGAGGAAGCCCAGCTCTCGAGCACGGAGACCAGCGTGTTTAAGGGCAACACCGTTGGAGCCAATCACAGCATTGAGAACATGTCCCGATGTATCAGATTCCTCCTTATTCTCTTTCCACCTAGAATTCGGTTTGTCAAGGACTTCCTTTACTGATGTCGGAAGCAAGTTTAACAGCTTGTAACGCTCAAGGATTGACAAAACTTCCTCAGGCCACACCCGACTCATCACTGTGGGGCCACTAGCTATCATGTCAATAGGATCCCCGATCACATCAGATAGTATCAGTGCAACAACCTGTGAAGACGTTATAAGAGTGATATTTGACATACAAATTACAATACTGAGAATTTTAAACTCTGTTTAAAAGAAGGCTAAAAAAACTGTCTGTTACCTGTGCAGGGTGAGCATGATGTGCAAGCCCTCCACCCTTTAACAACGAAAGGGCACGACGTATGGTGTTCAGCTCCTGAATAGTGGCACCAGCACCTGCAAGTCTGCAGGTAACATCTAGCTTTTCTTGCAAGGTGATTGGCGGGATGGGTGCAGGTAGCAATGCAGAGCCCCCACCTAAACAATGATGAAAACCAGCATGCGTTACAGATATCTTGGAGTCGTTTATGACCAGGATATGTCCACCAGTGTGTATATTAAACAAATATTTTCACTGCTTTTTTGCATTTGTGGAATTTCTCTAAAATTAGAAACATCTAATTTTAGAAATTGTTATTTAATTATAAATTTCTTCTAGGCTGTACTACTGTAGTTCATTATTATCGTGAACTAAATTCCCTGAAAAGCCTTTAGCCAATCTAAAATGCTGCAGAGTGCTGACAGGGGCTAGACAGACAAAGCATATTTCTCCCATATCGTCTTCTCTTCAGTGGCTCCCTGTTAAGTCCAGAATCAATTTTTAAAATCCTTCTCTTCACATACAAAGTCTTGGATCATCAGGCACAATCTTATCTTTAATACCTCAGGGTACCGTAACACCACAATAGAGCGCTATACTCTCAGACAGCGGGTTGACTTGTGGTTCCTAGTATTCTAAAGTCGAATGGAAGGCAAAACCTTCAGCTTTTCAAACACCCTCTCTACTTTTAACATTAGGCTTAAAATTTCTTCTGACTGTTGGGGCTTTCTTTGTATTATTGAAGGGTCTTCATTTTACACTATAAAGTGTCTTGAGGTGACTGTTGTTGTGAATTGGTGCTATATAAACAAAACTGAATTTAAATTAATATTTTTAATGATATCTGTGAAACGATTATTGTTTTATTATTTTTAACAATAACCAAGAAGTGCCGTTCGTACCTGAAATCAGTACAAGAAGCAAGTCTTTCTCTGTCAGCTCACTGGCTAAATGCTTGATCTCCTCAGCTGCCTTCTGGGCATCAGGATCAGGCAAGTTGTGTTTAGCTCCCTCTATTACTTTGATGCGGCTGTTTTCTTTTAGCAGCAGATGGCTGTGATGGAAAAAGAAATATTATTAACTTTACTGAGTTAACACTTTAAGTTGCTTTTACCTCTAAATGCATTCGCTTACTCTTTCCCATGCTGCTGTAATGTCTGCTGAATCCCATGTGGCACACTTATGACTCCTTTCACTAAATGATCACCCACAATCCTCTCTGCCTCAGCGGCCATTCCCAGCACAGCTTTTCCAAAGCCCACCAAGTGCAGGTTGTGTTTGAGCGTGAATGTGCGACCATCAATAACAACAGAGTCCTCCTTGCGCTCAATACTTTGACAGACCACAGTATCTGGCTGCACGGCTTCCACTGCAGCTGCAAACACTTCACGTGCCCGCGTGTCCATTGACATTTTGCAGAACGTGGGTTTTCTCCTCGCCACAAGATGCAGAAAAGGCTGAGACCGGAACAATGAAAGAACACGGGCCATTGATAATTCAGTGGATCTGAGCAGAAATGTCCTAAGGGATATAGAAGAATTGAACAGATTTTTAAAGAGAGCACAATTTAAACAAACCATAAATAACCTGCAAAGGAAAAGGAAATAGTCATGTAGAAGTCATGAAGCAATTATAATTAGAACTTTTTCTTAAATTTACTTTGTGTGCCTCAAATTCACCTTTTTTAAGAGCTTGTTTTGTGTTGTTCAGTCATCACACTTCTTGTAAGTCTTGTTTATGGTCAAGTCTGATGACTGCAGGAATACAGAGGAATACGTTTTGCTTAAATGTTCTGAAAACAAAAAGAACACCTTTTTATTCTTATACTAGCTAAAACTATACTTACATAAATGCATTTAGGTTTGTGTTTCAGTAGAGTCACGAGGCTGCCTACCCGAGAAGGTTGCAAATGTCATATGAAGCTGGTGTTTCCCTGTGGAAGCCTGCTGCGTTTGGACTCCAGCTCAGAGGTTAGGCAGTGTGGCAACAATCTGGCCAGACACTGGCTGGAGTTGTGTACCTTTGGTGTAATGATTGACTTCAGAGGATAACATGCCACATGAAAGTGCTGACACTGCAGCTGCGCATTAAGTCGTTTTTGTTGTATTTTGATTTTTTTCTGCCACAGATTGCATTAAACTCAGTGATACCCATACTTTGTTCATTGCTGTTAAACAAAGCAGCCTCTTGTGCAGCCACACCCGTCTTTAAGCCCTGTAGACATAATTTTAATTTATTTATTTAGTAGGGACAATGCAGTTTAACATAGTTCTGATATGGAGCATGAAACTGATGTGGTGCAAATAGAGTTTATAGCTATTGCTAAATTCCAACCCTTGTTGGGCTTCTTCATTCACGATGCAAAAACAAAAATTACAACATTCAGTTACAGAAAACCATAATACACCATGAATATAAAACTACAAGAAATACACAGTAAAATAAAGTAAAATATAGTATAAAAAAACAGAGAGAGATAGGTTATGCATCTGGTTTTTAGGTAGTTTGCTTGTTTTCTTTTTTTGTTTTTTTTTTACAAATGAAAGCTGAGCCACTGGGATTGTGGTATTTTAATGTGATTAGATGTACATGCTAGAAATCCAGACAATAATGACAATGTTATATGATGAGATTTTAGATTTGTTAAATTTGTAAAAAAAACAAACAAACAAACAAACAAAACAAAGAAACAAAATAAAACCCCTCAGAAACACTTACAGGTCGTTTTGTTAGGCACGCCTCTGTAATACCACATTCTACCTCTTTCAGAACGACCTTAATTCTTTATGGCACAAATTCAAAAAGGTGCTGGAAACACCCTGGTGCACCACAGTTGCTGCAGATTTGTCAGCTTCACATGCATATCTCCTATATCACCACATCCACAAATTGCTCTACTAAGATCTGGCAACTGTGGAGGCCATTTGAATTCAATGAAATTATTGACATGTTCAAGAAACTAGTCTGACAAGATCTGAGCTTTATGACATGGTGAGTTATCCTGCTGGAAGCAGCCATCAAAAGATGGGCAATTTTTGGTCATAAAGGGATGGAGTGTCTCAACATTGCAGCAAAAATCAAGACTTGTGAGATCTGGAAACGTTCATGACAATTTTGGTGAGCCTTTATGAATTGTAGCGTGAGTTTTCTGTTCTTAGCCGATAGGAGTGGCACACACTGTGGGCTTCTGCTGCTGTAGCCCATCTGCCTATTCTGCTCACCTGGTTATAACCAGTGTTCTTTATGTAGTGTGACCATTCTCCCTGGAGTGTTTTTTTTTTCTACAGATGGTTGATGGTTGGGAAAGTCCCAGAAGTCAGTTTCTGAAATACTCATACGAGCTCGTCTTGGCACCAGCGACCATGCCACCTAACTATATTTGCCTTAACAAGTAGCAAAACAGGTGTACCTAACAAAGTGACCGGTGTGGATAACTTAAATATCATGCTACTTGTTATCTCAGTAAATCAAACGCCTATTGGCAAATTATTTTTAATTTACCCCTGCATGAAATGCATTGGCATTTAGTAAAGCAGAATTCTTCCTCTACAACCAAACTTTAGAGATTTCCATTAAAAAATATCAAAAAAAAAAAAAAAAAAGCACGAGCGGCAAACAGAACATTTCACTTAATTAATCGTACCATGGACTTGTCTTTCTGTGAGGACAAAACTGTCGTTGGTACTTTCTTCTTCACTTCTGCGTCCATCCTGCAAATCTAGAGGCTGCCAGATAACTGGACCCAACTGATAAACACACAAGGCTAACGGTGACAGCCAGAAAGTGCTAATGCGAATGCAAGAAGGCTTTGCTTTTTAAAAACAGACATTCTAAAACAAACTCGACTACAGTAGAGCTTTAAAAAAAAGACAATAAGCTTTTAACTCCTAAACTGCATTTGGTAAGCAAACTGTGTAAATAACGACGCTGTTGCTGGTACAATGCAGCTATCGCGATAACATCTTGCAATATCGCGTGGTTTCCTAGGCCCGAGTTTGTCAGGTGACGAATATATATGCGCGTCACTGACGTGGCGAAAGCGGCGCTTTTCCCTCCTCCTCCTCTCCGCCGAGGACAGAGAAGTATCCCAGGCGGGATTTGTCGCTGTGTTTGAACGATCCTTCTTTTAGGAAAAAAGACCCCTTTCACATCTCCGCAGCTCATATATTTGTAAAGATTACACAAGTGACACTAGTGATTCGATTTATATCAAAACGAGGGCGCGCTTACCCTCAGACACAGACAGGCCATCATGAAGCTAACGGACAATGTGCTGCGGAGCTTCAGGGTTGCTAAAGTGTTTCGCGAAAACACAGACAAAATTAATTGCTTCGACTTCAGCTCGAATGGTGAAACGATTATTTCCAGCAGCGACGATGACTCGCTAGTCTTGTATGACTGCCAGGAGGGAAAGTAAGAGCGAGTTCTCCGTATTTTTTTTTTTTTTACTTTGCTGTTTTTTGACGTTAGCTATTTGCTATGCTAACTAGCGAGGCCTGTGCTGCACTGCGTTAATGCTCAGCGTAAAATTGTCCGAGTGCAAGCAACATCAAATTAACAATAAATCTGTTAGATTTAGTGTCTGCAGTTATGCACTATATTAGCAAATAAATATATAGTCACATTGCTCGAACCAAACCCTTAACGTTGAAAGGACTGTTCTCAGTATGTGTGTGTTTGATGGGTTTGTGTTGATGATCTCTGGTAGGATTTACAGGGTCCGCTTATGTAAATATAATCACCGATAAATGTAAAAGCTCATGACTGAATGACAGAGAAATCCTTCATTGCTAGGGACCGTGTGCCCTTTTGCTGCGTTGTCTTTCTTTTTGTTGGTGGTGTTTTTTGGGAGGGTTTCGTGCAGCAGCTGCTCCATCCCATATTTCCCCTACGGGAGACAGTAAAGTTATTTTGTCTTAAACTGATGCAGTACATAAACACTTAAGATAAAGAGCACAATGCTCAGTTTTAATGAAATGTTTTTGGTGTGTTTCTTCACTGACAAAGGGGTTATTTTAAAAGTCCATATGGTTGTTTGTTTGCAGACCCAAGAGGACTCTCTACAGTAAAAAGTATGGCGTGGATCTGATCAGGTACACACATGCTGCAAACACTGTGGTCTACAGTTCCAACAAAATCGATGGTATGTTGATGCACAAGTGTTTTTTTGTTTTGTTTTTTTGTAGTTTTTGCTTGGTAGTGTAGTAGGCTTGAGGTTTTTTTTTTTATGTAATAAGATGTCTCACATGGTCAAAATAATAACAACAGCAGTGTAGGAGTAAACAAGGAGGCATGTTTGTTGTGCATTTAACATTGAAGTTATCACATTTAAGGTAAGATGATATGTGTTTCGATGGTTGGCGTGGACGGGCTGCTGCATGCCAGTTGATGACTGCTGGACTGACTGCTCACTTTGGTCTGAGGTAGTTGTTTGTACAGTTTGAGGGTCTGTGATTCTGCCCAATACAGGAGCTAACTGTACAAGTGACTGCCTTGCCCAAGGTTGAGTCTCCTCATCAGATCGACCTGTAATAAACTTCACGCGTGGAAGACAACATGTTTTGGGTTTTGCTCTTGCTGTCTTGTTTAATGTATAACTTGGCTGTGGGCTTCTCCTCCTTTTTTGATTATGTTTGTCTTTTTCTCCAAGACACTATTCGGTACTTGTCCCTTCATGACAACAAATACATCCGCTACTTTCCGGGGCATAACAAAAGGTGAGAACTGGATTTTATTTTGGTTTGAATTGCAGTGTTACATTCAAGGTTACCCTGTTGTAATTTTTTTTTTTCTTTTTTGTTTGTTTTGTGACCAGAGTGACATCTCTCTCCATGTCTCCTGTGGATGACACATTTATTTCTGGCTCATTAGATAAAACAATCAGACTGTGGGATCTGCGATCACCCAACTGTCAGGTGAGTATATTTGGTTGTAGTTAGGTGAGCTCCAAATGTTGTTATACCTGTATGCAACCTATTGTTTAATATTGGAGAAGAGCTGTATAACTGACACCGCCTTTATCATGTCACCTTGAAATTTCAGGGTCTGATGCACCTGCAGGGGAAGCCAGTTTGCTCATTTGACCCAGAGGGTCTGATTTTTGCTGCTGGAATAAATTCAGAAATGGTTAAACTTTATGATTTGCGGTCGTTTGATAAGGTAAGAGGCATTAATTCATTAGAGACTTTTTTTTGTTTTTTGTTTCGTTTTTTATTGGGGGGAAAGTACTGAGTTGTCACCTATCGTCCACAGGGTCCATTTGCAACCTTTAAGCTTCAGTATGATCGAACATGTGAGTGGACAGGACTGAAGTTTAGCAATGATGGAAAGCTCATTCTTCTCTCTACTAATGGTGGAGCTCTGCGCATCTTAGATGCTTTTAAGGGTGCTGTGCTTCACTCCTTTGGGGTAAGAGACAAGTTATTACAACACAAAAAATTACTGGATAAAATGAAGCTCAAGTGTTTAAATATGAAAAATAAAAACCAATCCAGTAAAATGGATTCAACATGTATAACTGAATATACTGTTCATGTACACTCAGGGTTACAACAACAGTAAAGGTGTAACACTGGAGGCTTCATTCACTCCTGATTCTCAGTTTGTTATGATAGGTAAGTTAAGATGACCGCTTCTGTCTTGCCTTAATGTTTAGAATAAAATCTTTTAATGCATATATTTGTTAGTTTGATTTATATGTAAGTAGCATGTAAATAAGCAAATTAACAGATGTACAGAAACATACCCCTGAAGTCTGTTAACGATACATGGCGCACATTCTGCATTTTGAAGACCAGATTTACTAACAGGTTGCACCAGTGCAAACTTGATTTTTTTTTTCTTTTCTTATTGTCAGTACTTTTAGTATTAACGGTTTTTTAACCTTATTGCATATGTATTTGTAGAATTAGTAGAATACTGAATTGCGTAAACCAATCGAATAACGTTTTCGACATGCAGTTTACCACTCATTGCCTTGAATACTTAACACCATAATAAAAGCTTGTTTGTTTTTGTTTTTATGCAGCTGGAATTATTATTACAAATAGATGGGGCAACTTATTTTTAATAGAGAGACACCTGTGTACAAAAAACATATATAACACATTTTATTTAATAGTGCCTTTATTACTGTAGTAATCCACTCTTTTATAACTGGGAAAAAAATCCTTGATGTCATAATCACACTATCGCATTATCAGCACACATCCAAAGCTGACGCTGCATTCTATTTACCTCGAAAGTCAGATGTCATAGCTGGGAGTGACTTCACTCTCGAGATTCTAGGAAAAGTGAGGAAAAGCAGGTTTTGTGCCCTGGCAAGGTAGAGCCATCCATGCATGACAAGCAGCACTGCACAGTGCGTGGTGTATTTCCACCACAGCACTTTCATGGATGGTGTCCAGTCGGTGGTTTGCAGATAGCTTATTTAGCGAGTCACAGATACACAACAGTGACAGTTAAGATCACAAGTTTTACATTTTTACTTCTGCTTGCATTCACTGTTGCTGAGTCAGGTTGGTGATTGATCTGCTTGCTCTGACATTATTGAGTTTAATCATAAAAAAAATTAAAAAGTAATTACTGTCAACTTTAGAGGACACAGGTATCGTATGGATCACAGGAAAAACAAGAGTTTATTGTTTCAAACAGGACCTTAGAATTTTTCTTATATGAAGAAATAAGATTAGGAAAATATTCCAGCCAAAGTTTTCTTAGGTGGAGCCTGTGAACCTCGAGGTTAGTGGATTTCCACAGGCGTTCTACCTTACGACAGTTTCTTTTGGATTTACGAATTGATTCATTTATTTATGAAGTAAGCTTTGTTAGTGGTATGAAGGCAGGTTTTATTGGTGCTGCTACTTTAAGAATAACTGAGCAATGATTATTAAAACATGTAGCAACATCAGGGCAATCCCTCAGCAAAGATGGATTAAACAAATCACAGAACTTCTGAGCAACATCCTGAGTAATAACTGGCTTTACGATTCTACATTTAACTGGTGTTGGGTCCAAAGGAAAACTAAGGTTTAAAAAATGCACAGCAATAAACAATCAAATGAATATCATTAACACATAAATTACTGATATTAAGGCCAAGAGAGAAAACAACATCCAAGGTGTGACCTTTTGTGTGTGGGGGACCAGAGACATGTTGAATGAAATTAAGCATTAGTAATGGATAGAGTTAGAACACACTTGGACTTAAAACATTAATATATAATATACAGCATCATGAGTTTGTGTATGTCTGATATCAATTGCTAATGAGGATCATCATGAAAGATTAATTGATCAGGAAAGAAATAATTACCTGTGATATTTACAATCAACAGACTTCAAGGTGGTGGTTGTGGGGCACACGTATAAACACTAACACCATAACCAAAAGTGTAGGTTCTATACTGATCTCACTCAGGACTAGCAGAACAGAAATGAGATTTGATTTTGCACTAAAATCCACCTTAAATGAAATTAAGACAATTGTTAAAACAGTGTGAGATCAAAGGAGACAGGCTGAACATTTATCACATTTCTGCACACCTGTTTCAGGCTCCGAGGACGGAAAGATCCACGTGTGGAACGCCGAGAGTGGAATGAAGGTGGCTTTGTTAGACGGGAAGCACACGGGCCCGATTACCTGCCTGCAGTTCAATCCGAAGTTCATGACGTTTGCAAGCGCATGCTCTAACATGGTCAGTGGAAGCAGCAATGTGGGCTTAGTTGAAAAGACAACAGCCCAGAGAATGTAGCTCTGCTTGGTCTTAATTTTTATGCTGGGGTTGAACTGTGGGATAGTTACCAGTATCCATTTATTTAAAAGAAATTAAAAAAAATAAAAGCCTGTTTATTCTTTTGTACTGCTGGCACGCAAACTGCTTCATATTGATGAAATGTAACCAGAATTGTTCATATTTAATCTTTCAGGCATTCTGGCTCCCCACCATTGATGAATGATGATGGGAAGCAGAGTAACCAGCAGGGGTCATCGCAGTCAGCTCCGTATGGACCTGTGTGAAAAATCAGATGAAATTTGTAAATAATGACTTTACAGAAATGATCAGTTGTGCATTCTTTTTTTTTTATAAATGTTTTTCTATTTAACATTAAAGAGTTTCTAAGAAGTTTGCTTTTGGTTTTTGTGTCTGTGATTTTTAAATGAGTTGGATTTTTAGAATGGCAGGGTTCCTCAATCACTGCCTACTTTATTAGGTAGTACCAGGTTGGAGCCTGTTCTTGCCTTCAGAGCAACCTTAATTCTTTATTGCATCAATTCAACAAGGTGTTGAAAACAGTATCAGTAGAGATTTGGGTTCATATTAAAAAGATGGCGTCACACAGTTGGAGCACATTTGTCTGCACCACATCCTAAAGGTGTGGAGGTCAGTTTAAACCAGTTTGAGATGATCTGAGCTTTGTGACACGGTGTGTTATAATCTTGGAGGCAGCTATCATAAGAAATGGTCACAAAGGGGTAGCAGCAATACTTAATCGGGCTGTGGTGGAGGGGCACTACCAGGAGCCTTAAGCACCAGGAAATATTTCGTAGTCTTTACACAGATTGCTGTAGGCCATCTGCTTCAAGGTTTGAAGGTGATGTGTTCAGACATGCTCTTCTGCATACCTTGGTTGTATTGAGTGATTATTTGAGTTACTGTTGGCCGTCCTGCCAGCTGAAATCATTCTGGTCCTTCACCTCAAGTATCTATGAGGCCTATTGTCGTTTTTGTTTGTTTTGTATTAGAGATGGCTGTGTGGGAAAACCAGCCTGTCTGCCACCAACAACAACAAAACTACACTCAGTCTCTTAAAATCACCTTTCTTATGCATTCTGATGCTCACTGTAATCTGCATCAGGTCGTCCTCACCATGTCTATGTGCCTAAATGCATTAGAAAGTTTTGTAAATGATCATTTGAGCAGGTGTACCAGTCATGGCTGGATGAGTGTATTAAGATATATATTTACAAAAGTATGACTTTAAACTCAATTAACGAGGGTTTTCTTTGGCGTGCTTGTCCAGAAGGACAGTTCAAATAGACACAAGGAAAATTAGTTGAATTTGATCGTTTTTCGATCACAATATATTTTATGAGGTGTTTTATGATGTTTGCACACCGTACTGGCAGAATTTGAGCTAGTGCGGGGCTGGGTTTTTATTTTCGTTTCAACTTTGATTTAGTGAGATTGACTTTCAGGTGTAACGTGATGTAGCACAAACAGCTGGAGATATTTTTAGCCTCGACTTGTCAGATTTAAAATATGTTTCTCAGACTAGGAGAGTGCTGTTGGCGTGACCAGGTATTTAGAGCTACAAAAACATCTTTCACAATCTGAGACATTAATGGGCAGTTTTTCACACCGTAACTCAAATTGTTTATAATATTTTGTTGTTTTTGTGTTAAATTCTAGTAATAGGTATAGCATTGGTGTGGTTCACTCCCACATGTGTTAATGGTAAAACAACAGCATCCTACACAGTCCTGCGTTGTGACCGATAATTTGCCCGCAGCAGTAAATATTTACCTTTTTCTTTGTAAAAATAACTTCTTCAGTCATTCAGAAGTTGGTAATCAGGTCTGGAGGTCATGCTCTCTTGCTCCACTGCTTGGTCTTGGTGTGTGGTGGGCTGTTCACAGGCCGTAGCTACTCAGTGGGAGCTAAATTTAGGAGAGGTGATCAGGTTCTCTCTCTCTCTGTGCACATGATACTGTCCTAGTTACTTGAGCAATGTCCCTTCTCATACTGTCGCACACTTTCAACAAACCCAGACGCACAGTGATCCTCTTCTTCAGGAGCTCTGTCCTCATACTCATCGATCAAGTGAAGGACGCGTACACGCCGGACTTTGGTTGGACTTGAATAATTTTAGCCTGGCCCTGTGGAGCTTTCACTTCTGTCTCCTGCTTCTGTGTCTTCATCCTACAGCCAGCCCCTGGCGGGAGAAAAACACAGCTGACCCGCCATGTTTCTTGCACTTGTGGTGACACCAGAGTTGAGGCAGTTCTTGGCCAGGGCAAGAGGTGGAACAGTGCGCCTCATCAAGGTGCGCATCCAAGACGGTGAGTGACCAAGGACAGTGTAGAATGGAGATGCCGAAAATAAAAACCTCAAGAGGACCGACATTTTATCATTTTAAACCAAGCATCGTGTTAGTTTTTGTGTCTCTTTGAACACGCCAAAACTCTTCTTCTGTCTCATTTGAAACTGAGCTACAGATGTAACTAAGATTTCTTCTTCTTTCATAAACAAATTGTTAGTTCTATTTAATGTTTAAAAATGTAAATCGCAGTATTCTGAAGCCTGATGTGATGCTTTTAGCTGCTCTGGTTTGTCTGAAAACCAGCTAAACTGAGATGAAGCACAGGATGACTTTAGTTGGAGAAAGTCATGGAAAGAAAAATGTATGCAGTTGATCATATTTGTCTTATTGCTAGAGGGCTAGATCATTGACGTCCGTTTGTGACCACTAATCATAAGTTATCTCCCTGATCATCTATGAACAGCTACACTTTGTTTCCTGTAAAGGACTCCTTTTTTTTTTTTCTTAGAGGCCAGGAGGGTCGACGGGCCTGAAAACATTTCAGCAGGACTTTTAGAATTATCCTGAAATCGGCAGTAAATGTGTTCCTAACAACCTTCTGGGTTTTTCATAGCTGATGATGGTTTCTCAGATCTTCAAGTCATCTGTGGATGAAAGCAAAAAACAAAGTTGGGAATTGCAACACGCCGTGTCTGACGTCTAGGAAAAGCAGACTGTTGGCAGCTGTTGTGTGACAGCAGTCACTCAGCGTGTCAGCTGAGCAGCTTGTGGAAACAGTCAGTTTGGCAATAGGTGTCCGGGTGGCTGATTATGGAGGCAGACAGAAATGTTCATGATGTGTTTACGCCTTGTTTTTGGTATCTGATCAATGCCACGCTGTAATTTGATTCAAGGTGAATGCATTCTGGGCCTTTTTTGTCAGGGGGGGGGGGGCTATCTTTGTGGACTGTGCCTATCACGTTGAATATTTGGAAGGACACAGATGGACAGACTCAGCAGAAGGGCATCAGGCCTGTTTTACTTCCCGACTAAAGCGTTTGGATGACTCCGTGTGCTATTTTGGAGTGACGTGACACGGTTGCACACTGCTGCAGTAACCATGTCACCGGTCTCCTCTCGTGTTTGTTCCAATGTCAAAAAGAGAAACACGATCATTCAAGCTGATTTCATCACTGCTGCCTCAGGAGGGCACACAGTCGTGTCCTCTGTAGTGGTGGTGGAGTCTAACCAGTGACTAGAAAAGACGAGGCCCTCCACCTACGAGTGGATAGTTTAAATGCAGTTTTATACTAATATGGATCTGGGGAGATGGGAGAGACTGGCTGATGGAAAATATGTGCGTGCAGAGCTGGAATGCTTTACAGCTCAGAATAGCAGCATGCCCCCAGAGACAGTCAGGAAATCCCCCTGCACCCCTGAGCAACATCAGACTTTGGGTTAATGTGTGCGTTTCAGAGTGTTTGTCACTTCTACGGACAGATTTAACCCGCTATCGTTGTGTCAGTCAGAAATGAAGCCAGAGATATTTTTAGCACGCTGTTGCTCTTCTCGTTCTTTCTCCATAGCAGTTGGGGCTTTCAGAATCACAATAGTCATGTGGCTTTATATAGGATGAAGTTATTTAGTCCGCATTATTCCCACATCCAAGTTTTGTATCGGAAATTGCTGCTTTTCTGTAATATGACCATTCTAACCATCTTAGGAAGGAAATAATGAGCGTGTTTCTCACGGTTTTCTCTTTCTGATGATAGTGGATGGCTTCAGAGAGCACATTTCTGAAATTTTACAGACCAAACCATTAATCTTTTCAGTTTAAGTTCTGTCTTTCTTCACATGCTTTAGTTGTTTATAAAAAAAAAAAAGCGCTCTAGCTCTTTGAAAATGAGAGAGACGTGATTGGAAATGTAAGAAGCAATTCATCTCTAAGAAATTATATAGCAATTGTTACACAGACCTGAAAATGAGTTGTGTTTCAGAAATGTTGGAAAGTAGCGAAAGAGTACACATTTGGTCAGATGTAACGTTTCTCATGTACTATAAATAGAGAGGCACCTTCTGCTGTAGCATGCTGCTGAATAATTAGCCAGCAACAAGTGAGGTCAACTTCACCCTCATGCTTTATAATCACAAACAAGAATCCTTCGTGTAAATTTACTGTGAGTGTGGACTACAGCGTCTGAATGTGCTGTGTGAAGGCCGTGCTGAGGTATGTGATGAGTAGTGGTCGGATTTTCAGAGCAGCTGGTGCTGGGGGCCTACAGAGAGCCAGAGAAGAGCTGGGACCAGGATTATGATCGCTTTCTGCTTCCTCTCCTCGATGACCAGGAGCCCTGCTACATCCTGTACCGCCTAGACTCCCAGAATGCACTGGGCTACGAGTGGGTCTTTATTTCGTGGTCTCCAGACCAGTCTCCAGTAAGAAATACCAGTTTTCTTTATTCTGTGCCAAAAAAATAAGCCACGTGAACACAGAGTTGCTGAGCTTTTATGAGAGGATGTATTGCTCCGGGTAGAGGGTAGTGACAGACTGAAGCAGAGGTCACAACATCCTTTTAACTTCAATTTTGATATTGATCCGATACCATGCATCAATTCTATCATGCTAGTATCAATACCAGCACTGGTATCAATACTGTTGATATTTGGATCTATTCCGCCACCTCTAAAAATTAACCCCAATGACCTGAATAATTCCATATAGACATTTGAAGCATACTATTAGGTCTTTATTAAACATGAAACACAGTTAAGTTTAATAAAGTGAAACACAATTTTAAAAAACTTTATTTACAAAAAAGATGCCTAATTTGTGAAAGGCTATCTCAGTGCTAGGAGATCCTAGCAATAAATGAATAGATCCTCATCTCCATTAAACTAACTCTGCACTGTCTGTGATCATTCTTGCTTATTTATGTGGGCCCACCACTTTAACATAAACTCCACACTTTCAGATTTTAAAGCTGGCACATTCATTTCCCTCTCTGACGGCTGCAGGTGAAACAAAAGATGTTATATGCTGCCACGCGAGCCACAGTGAAGAAGGAGTTTGGCGGTGGCCACATCAAATACGAGCTATTTGGCACAACCGAAGTGAGGACCAGCTAAATTTATACCTCTCCGATGACATGTTTTGGCAGCTTCCTGTAAAAGACTTGCTTGTTGTGCTTTCAACACTAGGAGGACATCTGCTTGCTGGGCTACCAGCACCATGTGTCATCCTGCTCAGGTCCTGCCCCGCTCACATTAGCTGAGCAGGAGCTCCAGAGGATCAAAATTACAGAGGTAAAAGGTCAACAAGCTTTCAGGCGTACTGTCGTTATTGCAACACAGCTTTGCATGTGAGCTGCTTCTTCTGAAACATGAGCTACAGACTGGTTGTTTCATACATTGAACTTATAACTGTTGTGGTTGTCTTTTCAGGGCCGGGTTAAACAGGTATGTGGATGAACTCTGCTGTAATACTGAATGAATGTGATCCAGTGGTCATACCAACTTATCCTTTTTGCAAAAGTCCTGCAGCCACAGAAAGTGTTGCTATTGAACATATTGAACACTTTGAGAATTTTGTTTTCCAGAAGTTTGAAAACACAGATGCCCCTCTGCTTGCTGCCCTCTGCAGGTGACGACAGAGATCAGCGTTGAGAGTAAGCACCAGACTCTTCAGGGCCTCGCGTTTCCCTTACAGGATGCAGCCAAAAGAGCCCTACAGCAGCTCGCCCAGAAACGCATCAACTACGTGCAGCTGGTGAGCCAACTTTAGCTCATATTTCAGAGTTCCTTAAAAACTAATATGAGGAGTGGTCTTTTAGCGTGCATTTGTTCGCTGTGTTTCAGAGGCTGGATGTAGAGAAGGAGACAATTGAGCTGGTCCACTCTAACCCGACAGAAACTCGAGATTTGCCCTGCAGAGTTCCCAGAGACACTCCCAGATACCACTTCTTCCTTTACAAACACTCCCACGAAGGGGACTACCTGGAATCTGTCGGTATGATACTGATCCTTGCACTCTGATAATCCTCCTGCATTTTGTTTCTGTGGAAAGACAACTGTACACTCACTGGCACTGACACCACATTTATTGTGGATATTTATTGAAAGCTTTTAATATTACGATTTAAAACAAAGCTACACTGTGTACAAAGACTGTGAGCAGTGCGACCAAATACCGATTCTATTTGTGGAGGCTAAAGTATACACTTTAATGAATCTTAAATGTGTATTTATTAACTCTCATAATGTTTCCCTGTCTCCAGTGTTCATATATTCCATGCCAGGCTACAGCTGCAGCATTAAGGAGCGGATGCTGTACTCCAGCTGCAAGAGCAGACTATTAGAGGAAGTGGAGAAAGATTACCATTTGGAAATCGCTAAAAAGGTATAACAGATGGATAGATATGGGGCTGGTGGGTTGGTATATTAGATAACATTGTTTCATAATGGGTTGTAGCTACTGCTGAGATCATGTCATCGTGATCATTGTTTTTGAGTCTGGTGGTTTTAGATGCAGCATGTTTACTTCATTTTAAATCTTACTGGTACACATACATGCAGGATTTAGGATTTATTCAGCTGAATTATCTCATAACTGTTAAAAAATAAAGTATACTGAAGCAGTAATTTTCTTTAAGATGATAAGACTTTACCACCTCTGGGGCCTCTGAAGTCCTGACTACAGTATTGATGGAATTTCTAAGACTTCAAGCTGAAATATCTTTAATGAACTTCTGAATACAGCCCGTTTTTGGGGGGTGGGGCTATTTTTCGCAGTTGGAGATCGACGACGGAGATGAACTGACGGCCGACTTTCTGTACGATGAGGTCCATCCTAAGCAGCACACCCACAAACAGGCTTTTGCTAAGCCCCGAGGCCCTGCAGGAAAAAGGGGACACAAGCGGCTTATTAAGGGGACAGAAGAGGCCGTGCAGGACAGCTAGTTCTGTCTGCAGATCCTGGACTTCCCCTCTCTTCCTCCAGACCCATTAACACCTCATTAGGACACAGTGATGCCTTTCCTCTACCGTCTGTGATACACAGAAAATGTGTTTTTAGTGGAAATGTTCTGATGAATTATCTTGACTGTGCCTCTCTGGATCAGTTTACTACAGACAAAGAGCATTCAGAAAGATAGATAGTGATTTTGTTTTTATTTTTAAAGCAAATCTGTTCTTGAATAATATGAAATGACTCTGCCGTTTACAATATGATACAAAAAGACTGAATTAGAAATGCATGGGGAAATGTTTCAGACGTCATCTTGCCTCCAGTACAAGTTTTGTATCAACCGTGTTTGTAAGAACAGTCATAATTAAAAAGAGAAAAAAAAAGTGACATGAAAAGAAATTCAAAATAAAATTTTGTTTATACTGTGCTATTGTTTACACTTCAGGGTATTTCCACTCAGCACTTTTCATTGAAGAGAAGTCAAGCTCCGGCTTTTGAAAGACCTCACTGTGTCGCATTAACTAGATAAAAATCAGTTCAGCTTGAGCGCTGGCCTGTGGATTCATACCATACAAATCTGCATCCAAGGCCTGCTGTGAACGGTTTCTTCATAATCCTCTTCCACTGTGTCTTCCACACGATTCCACAAAACACAATGCTACTTTATCCCATTTACTACATTGTTTATATTGTTACATTGTTACTCCTGAGTGGAATGGCTATTCTAATATAGGTCAAGTTTTCTAGTAACAGAATTTACCCTAATGAGTAGATGTAGTGCCTTTGATCATACTTTCACTACTATGAGCATCAGCATGACTTACAAGCAAAGGGTGCTGCTGTTTAACAGGTGCGTGTGTGTAATGCTTATTTAGGGCAATCTTGCAAATAATTAACTACAGCTGAGGAAAATGTCATAAGTTTTTGCAGCAATAAAAAAACTTTGAGACTAAAGATACTTAAAGGAACGCTGACTTGCCGCACTCCAAACTGTTCATGCATTTTAGACAAATTCCCAAAAGCCAGCGTCGTGGTGTCGCAGGAGGAAAAAGTCCAGCAGACGTTAAGGTTCTTCAGCCTGGATTGAAGCAGTGGGCGGACTGACCGACCAACCTCTCACTGCCATCCAACTTACCTACACCAAAGCACTGCTAATGTCTTTTAAACATTGCATCAGCATATTCATGGACATGATTTAGTTTTAATGAAGCCAGCCTTGTGTTTTCTCCAGTGTAACACATTATCACATTTATTTGGAGAAAGAAAGAAAAATCCACAAAAATAATGCCACAGCTTTGGTCAGTTAAATCTACTAAATCAAACAGTTAAAAAAAAAAAAAGCAAACAATTTCTCTAGTCGGTGCCTGCCAGCAGTTCTTTTCAGGACTGTTTCTCTGAACAAATGTGGATGCTCAAGGTTTTTTTTTTCTCCCAAAGCAGCACGGATGAATTTATGTTGCTAATTCCAGGCAAAGCTTTTCTCAGAATCCTTTTGAGCCTTCTTTTCTTCAGTTGAGCGCAGGACAACAGTTATTCATTGTTTCCGAGACATCTCTCAACTACTAAATCATTGCAAGTTCTGGGTATGCGGCGCGTTTTCTAGTGGTGGAAGTATAATCAAGTACATTTACTCAAACAATGGACTGCAGTACAAAGTTTAGGTATTTTCAACTTTTAGCCCACCACATCCCAGAGGGGGAATACAGTGCTTTTATTTGATTGCACTTACGTGGCAGTCGTAGTTCTTTTAAAAATAAAGATTTTCACCAAAAAAAACATGTAAGGAACTTGTGAAGTTTTATGTTTTTTGTGAAAAGATGTTTTACAATTAGAGCTGACAGGATTATGCGATGAATAAATCAGTCAATAACTGTGAAAATTTAAGAAAAGAGGGAAGTTATCCGTTTTCTTTTCAGAATGCAAGACTAAACAATCATGTTTAATGGAACTGAATGTGGAAGAAAAAGGAGCTCAACTTTAACAAACTACACTGAAAAATCTGGCTTTTACACACCTGCATGAGTCACGTATGCTCCTGAGATCCTTCATCGTCATATGGAGGCATTAAATGCAGGCTTTTCGCACCTTACACTTCATTCTGCTCAATAAAGTCTTTTAAACTTAGTCAAATGGTGCTGACTTAATTACGAGGACATACTTTCAAAAATAATGATGCTTAGGTTTTTTCTTTTTTTATAACCCAAATAGCTGGGATATATTGAAAATGCAAACCAAACCAGAGCTGGGGTTTCATGAGGATAGGATACTATAAAGGTCACTGGGATATTTTCCACATCAAGCACATTTCAGTGCTTGTGCATTGTGACAATGTGTGTACTCAGATAACATTTTTATGGCCTGATATTACTTCATATTAAGGATCTGAGCTTTGCTCAAACAGGAAAATTATATTCCGTACGCACATATGCGATTGGCGTAGGGCGTTGGTTTTGGAGCTATTGCTGATAAGCATGTTTGTCCTGGAATGTGAAAATTAAGAGGTCATTTACAGCTGGAAATTCTTAAAATGAATACATTTGTGAACAGGTGGCAATGCAAATTTATGGCAATACTGCACAGCACAGAAAACGAGTACACAGAGCTGATTTATTAGGCAGTGTAGCCCTAGACTATCAGATTTATTGATGCTTACTGGCAGACTATTAATTTTATTGCAGTATAAAAAGGGCAATATATGACAAACGTGCCAAACAAATGCTGGGGCATTAAGAAACACATGCATGTGTTTTGTCTTTATTTTTTTTTAAAAACATTGGAAAGAAAATAAGTAATTTCTGTTTAAAATAAACAAATAAAAGAGATTTTTAGTAGGCGTAGGTGCGGTGTTACAGAAGATGTGCAATAATATTCTCTGACGGATAGGCCGAAACAACACGTGAACCCATCTGACTTCGAGAAGCTTGAAGATAAAGAGGACTGTAACTTTGAAATATTTTATTATCAACTTAGTGTAGTGCAACTGAAGAGAAGCATAAAAAGACGTATGACTCCCTTCTGCTTTTTCTTTTAGGACTTAATCCAAAAACAGGCAAACACATAAACTATGCGCACTAGTGTCTCGGCATTAATGAGCGCAAAAGTGCAAGTAAATGGGGAAGTGCAATCCACAAATGCTGCCCTCAAGTCTACACTAAAGCGGATGTTGATGGTTAGAACATGATTTAGCAAGTATTTTGACAGCTGAAGTGTAATTTTAAGTTCTTTAAAGCTAAAACCACATTTTCTGTTTTTAGACTTTCAGATGTTTCTTTACTTGAGATTTCTTTTGTCTTCCACGGTAGTAACAGGAATTTTTGCATACACACAACCCCCTCCCCAACAACGGCATTTTAACACTGAAAAAAACAATTAGTCCACGGATCAAGAAAATAACTGCACTCCACGTACACAGGAAGCTCGCGCGCGCGCACACGCACTCTCTCTCTCTCTCACACACACACACACAGCCTTTCTCTTTATCTTCATGCTTCCGGCTTTCTAGAAACTTGTGCCGTGACTGCAGTGGCCTTTTCAAAAGCAACAACTATGAAATTACACTGCAATTAAAAAAGAAAAAAGAATCTCAATTAGAACATCTGCACTTCTTCATCTTGACATTTTCACTAAAACTGTTTGCCTGCTTCATAAAGCCACACACACACACACACACACACACACACACACACACACACACACACACACACACACACACACACACACACACACACACACAGCTGTTCCCTCTTACATTTTAGCACCGTGTTATGACCTTCTCAAAACTGCTCACACAAACTTATGAAATTATCTGCTGCAATTAAAAAAAAAGAGAGAGAAAAGCAAAAGAAGGAATGAATGCTTTTCGAACGTCTGTCTAACAAACCTGCCTGTTTTCATCATGCAGAAGGGGATTGCTATAAATTACAGACCATTTATAAACAGGCGTTCAAACAAAGTGATTTATGAGGAATGTAATTTCTTTAAATCTGTGTCTGTGTGCTTTAATGAACTGCATGTGACTGCCTTAACCTGCCTGCTGCTGGTTTCTTTTTACTATAGCAATGATTACATCTGTAGACTTTCTGTTTCCATGATACGTATGTAAAATATGATTGCAGTAGCATAAAAAAATTATGCTACTGCAATCATATTTGAAAAATGTAGATGTGCTTTTTTGCCTAAGGCCTCAAAAGGTATTTGTTCAACCTCACCCAGCAGGGACAGATAAAGTCCACAAAACTTCTTAGAAAGAAGCTCATTTCAGGATTTCTCAGAAGACGCTATTCAGGATCAGCGCGCTCTCCTGGGTATGGTTATGATTATGACGCAGCATATTTCACATATTACTCTGCTTCCAAACTACCACATATGTCTGAGCGATGGCTCTGAGTATTATTGGAATAAATATTTTAAAAAGCCGGACAGGATATGCCACAGATTTTACAACAATACGCAAAAACCCAGCGTCAGAAATCATCTGTAACAGCCCTTATTTGGCCATATTCTCGTAAATGAAACAAGATATCAACACCTACATGCATTGGAGTGTAAGCTGCAGGCCGATGCAGGGATCTCTTAGATACATTCCCGGGAAAATAAATACCAGGAGAGCTCAAATAAGCAGAAATGTAACTGCAAATGAACTATAGTTTAATCTAGGGCTGCATGTGTGCAAACAAGACACAAAAGAGCAATAAAAGAGAAGATTATCAGAAGTCACAAACTGAAGCACAATCAGCTTTTCTCCGTCTCTACGGCAGTCTTAACCCGGTTTATATATTTTTTTAGTTTATTGTCACAATAACAACTTGTTTTCTCGAGCGTAATTACTCTAAAGCTCCTAGAAAACCTCTCGCCGTGTTTTTCCACCAGGATCGAGGGAAATCTATATTACTGGAAATAGCCAGTGAGCATTCCTATTATCTTTAATGTCGAGGCGGTGAATTCCCAGAATGAAGCCTCTGTCAGGGCCGCCCGGCGGGGCGGAGTCAAGCTCTGCAATTATTCCTGGAAAGCGACTAGGCAGAAGCTGCCGCGCGGTTCCTGGGAGCGGAGCGCAGGTTCAGCGAAGGCGGGGAGCCGCCGGGTGAAACGAGGGGAGAGATGCCAGAGAAAAACAGCACGGTTCGGGGCGGTTGTCCTGGGAATTAACCGAAACACAAAAAAACCCACACACATGTATGTGCGAACCCGGTTTGTCCGTCGAAGGAGCGCTAATAGAGAAGCTGTAGCCCTGCCGCGAAGCGAAACAACCGGCGGCGGTTGGAGCGGAGTGGGAGTTGGTGCGGCCGGCGTGACGTCAGAGCCGCCGGTGCTGCGAGTTCTCAGAATAGACTTCTAGGAAACGGTAAATTTTAAAAGCCAAGCCTTTACACTCTGTCCTTCACACATCGGGATCTCATTCTGGCGACAACACACTCCAACGCAGTGCTGCGGAGAGCTGAGCTTTACAGTAGAGCCGCTTTTAGGTCGTTTCTATTATATTTTATTGTTGTTCTCCTCTCTGCTGATCAGTGTTAAGGACAGGAGCAGAGCCTGTTTGCGTGCGCGGAGCTCTTCGGGTTACAATCGAGCTATTCATACATGAAACCCATGTCACCGCGGATTGTTTGTTAGCCAGATTTTTATTTTTTTCCCTCCTTTTTCTTTAGATACATTTTAGTCTCTGTGTGTTTTGATTGTTTTCTGAAGAAAGTCCGATTGGATTTAAGCCCAGAGAAGTGAAGAAATAGAATGATTCTTTGTGTACCCGGGTGAGTTGACTTTTCTTTGTGTCTCTGCTTTCTCTTTGCTCGTCATTGTAAAGAAACCCAGCCGGGAAATTTCAGTTACACACACATATATATACACTTATATATATATAAATATATAAGTGTAAAATTGCCTTAATTGGCCTTAATTATTATTATTGTTGTTCAGGTGAAAACAAGACAAATGCAGGCCTGTTGCAAGATCTAACGTAACCTTTAAAAAATACTAGTTATTAGTAGTTCATTGTTTAGGTCAGCAGTAAAAAATAGGATAAAATGCGATAAAGTCAGTTTTTTGAAAAATAAATAAATCAGCCAAAAAATATTAAAATTCCAGGGTTAAAAACAAGGAAGCTGTGATAAATCCTCCTGCTGTGTTTGTTTATGTCTGCTAACTAGTATCTTCCATCTGATTTCCAGTCCTGGAGCTCTTCTGCCCACTACCCCGTCCACTGAATCCCCGCGGGGTATGCGGGCAGGAACTGCAACTCCCACCCCCTGCTTCCAAAGCACCAGTCCACGATGGGACCCCACAAAAGATCTGAGGGCCATTGCCAGCAACTTCTGCTACCTAGAAAATTCAGGTGTGGTTTAAAACATGCTTCACATCCTTCTCATTCCAAAAAAAAAGGAGGAAAAAAAAAAGCATTTCTAAAAATCTTCGATGTGTTCCAGGTATTGTTTGGTACATTTCATTATCTGCTCTGAGAGATTAGTTGATTGTTCATCGCTAAGTAAACATCAGGCTTCATGCAGGACAACACGATCTGTTCACGGTGACTAATATTTAGGAATTTGTGTGTGTAGGATGGTACTGGGGAGCTGTGACTGCAGCCCAGGCCCACGCTGCTCTTCAGGAGGCATCTGAAGGAGCCTTTTTGGTACGGGACAGCAGTCACCCTCTGTACATGCTGACCCTGTCGGTCAGAACCGCGCGTGGCCCCACAAGCATACGGATCCAGTACAGCTGCGCCCAGTTTCTGCTCGACTCCAGCTCTCCGGCCAGACCCAGCCTGTCATCCTTCCCCAGCGTTCCCAGTCTGGTGCAGCACTACATGGGACCAGAGAGAAAGGCAGAGGAGGGAAGAGTGGAGGAGGAGCCTCCTTCAAAAGCCTCTCAGCAGGGCATCCAGGAGACCACAGTGGTACTAAAACTCAAGCAGGCTCTGTACAAGCCCCAAAGCCTCCCCTCTCTTCAGCACCTCACACGCCTCGTCATTAACAGACAAACTGACTGTCCCGATCAGCTACCACTCCCAAGGCCCCTGCTGCGTTACTTACAGGACTATCCCTTCAAGGTCTGAGCTGGGGCGGAGGAGGAGGAGAAAGAGGAGAGGAGGTTCACTGAATCACTATTAACGGCTGAATCTCAGCTTAAGGGAAAAAAAACAAAAAAAAACAAAACACTTTTAAGCGGGTCCTTTGTGCCCGTAAAAGACATTGCTGCTTCAGCAGTTGGAGGCCAGTTGCAAAAATACTGGACACAGGGTGATGTTTTTGGTGACAAAATGTGTACAAATTCAGTTAATCCTGCTGTGTCTGGTTTCAGACTTAAATTGTTGAGGACTGGATGTCGAAGCACCCCAGGAAAAAGGAAAACAACAACAACAACAAAAACTTGTGAGAAACATGAAGTACTGTACTCTGTTTTATGATGGATGTGGAAAATTGTCCATATCTTCTCCCCTCCCTCATCAGTTCAAGATGTATATAGTTTCCTGAGAAGTACACTGATTACACTGAGACATCTTTTATGCCATTTTATTTTTGTTTTCTCAGTACAGCATCTTTTTGTACCTTTTACATGTGTACATTTTTCTATTAAAACCACCAGCTGGACTCTTGGCGTGTCATGCTTTTACATTTGTATCCACTTGTTATTCATCTGTGCTGTTTGAAATGCCAAACGTTTCTGTTGTGTTAAGGCTTGCGATCGCCATCACCAACCCCCGCATGACGACTGCTCTTGTGACACTTGTTAGGAAATATTTTCCCTTAAATCACCTTTGAAACACAAAGACTTAGTGGCCTTTAAACTCTAAGTATGCGAGAGAAGCAGATTGTGTGAGGAAGTAAAGGCCGTGCTGCGTGAGCTTTTGCTCAACAATGCACGCCGCTTGCATCTGAGTCAGCGAGAGGACAAGCTGAGGGGAGGACCGTTCGTCAGCGGATTCACAGAACTACTGAATGCTTCCTGGGAGGAGGGTGAGCTTCTGAGAGGGAGGGTTCCGAGAAAAGCTTCGGTAATTACCTTCAGCTTTGGAGCCTGCGTTTTTTTTGTGCCATCGTGCACACATTTTTTATTGTGACGCAGGATGTGATCACGACTGTTACTAGATTAAAAGTGCAGCGGTGACATGAAAACAATGCGCGCTTGTGCAAATTATGAATGCTGGGTGTTATCAGATCAGTGTGAGCGCGTGCTTGGTGGTTCAGTGGGGGTAGGGGAGCTGAGGCAGCGGCGACCTGAGCTAAAGCCAGCGTAATAGGATCTTAATTTCTCAGTCCAGATCCTGCTTGTGGTCCTTGTTTGACTTCTTCCTTCTGAAGGATGCAGAATCGAGGCCTAGGAAACACAAAAAATGAGCCGGCGTCACCGATGCCCAAACCCCAGACCCCTTAATCAAATCACAGCGATGGCCCTAAAAGTGGGCTCACAGCAGAGTGATTTCATATGAAAACTGATATTGATGTAAAGCAGTTTTATTGAACAGACCTGCCGGTGATGTCATGCCGTGCCTCCTTAAACTGCAGCCCGTCCACGTTCCCCTCCACCCACTGTCGAATGAGTGGGGGGTGTCTGGGGTCCACCTCCAAGTAAGCACGACTGTTTCTCACCAGGAAATAAAACAAAAAACCCACAGAAATGGGGTAAAAATTAATCATCAACAGGACTCGATTTTGAAAAGTAACCCTGAGATGAGAGCAGCACATGCCTGGAAGTGCATTCACTGGAAGTCTTTTAGAAAGCTTAACACATTAAAGAGGCAACACGATACATGTGTTTTTCAGAACATGCTGTTCTTGTGACAAGCCGCTTTTGCCTTTAGGAATTGAACACAGGTGTGTCCGTCTGTGTGTGAGAGTTGGCTTTTTTTTGGTTTTTACCCATAACTGGACAGAATCTGGGGAGCCAGGGTCAAAATCTGCTTGATCACTTTCAGGCCGTCTTCGCCTCCGTCTAAAGCAGCCGGGTCTTCAAATCTGGGGAGCAGCACACAGCAAAAGCACACACTGTAAAATAGATACAAACATCACATATTTTAAAATGTTTTCTAATGAAATCTGATAAGCTTATTTATTAGATTTACATTTTACATGCAAATTACAGCTAAAAGTAAAGGATGAGTGCACATTTCCTTCACTATGATCATTTCTTCTAATTTAAAGATCCCAACATTGATTAAATGGTCAGCTACTCATAAATAACATATATTAAACAGTATGTTAATATTGTTATATTGGTTTCATTGCATTTATTAAACAGCTTTAACAAATACAATGTTTAACAAATTGTAACAATTGTACAATTTTTTATAAATACAACTGTATTTGTAAGCAACCTAAAACAGTAAATTCTGCTTGGTTTTATATGCCCAGAGATTATCTTTCATAAATCTTTTATAGTTTCATATATTTCCACCTTCTCCTATAAACCCAACAGATGAATGCTTAATGACATTGTAATTATTCACAATTGTTGTTGTCAATTATTTAAACAATACAACCTTAATAGCTCACTCTAAAGATTTGTACATTCTGCATTTAATAACAACTTTTGCGAATCCAACTGAATAAAGCTTTTTTTAATGTTAAACATAGACAGGTTTAATATATATAAAATGAGAATGACTGATTGCATTTTTAGTCACCTTACAATTTCAGGTTCAAGGGACGCCATGTCTTCTGAAAACAGGTACGGAGGGTTACTGACCAAAGTTGTAACTGGCCTAATGAGTCTGAGTAGAGTTTCTGCATCTGATAAAAAACAAAACAAAACAAAAGAATCTTTTTATCAGCAGAGGGATCAGCTTTGTTATTTAGAAAAAAACATGCAAAACTTTCACTGACCCTTCATGACATCGATGTGATGAATCTCTAATCTATCCTCAAGTCCCAATCTGCAGACGAAAATCCTTTTTCAGATTTTATGAAATCTTTATAATAATGTAATGTAATCTTTATAATAAAAATAAATCAATGCTAAAGGACATTTACAACATGGGTTGCGCTGCAATTACCTTAGTGCGTTCTCTCTTGTTAAATCCACTGCATCCTGGCTCTGATCCAGGGCGACGCCTTTAAGCTGGAAAACAAAACACAAGAACTAACTTTACGCAGAAGTTTTCTCTCTGTTTTCCTGTATTTGTATGCATGGGAAAATTGGGACATTTTTACTTCTTTATAATCTGAAAACAGAAGAGAGTCTAAAATATGCAAACACAATATCACAGTATAACTGGAGTGCATGTTTGATCAGCTGAGATGAGAAGATGTACATGTGATGTGAGGATAGCAGCTTATCAACTGGAAATCTATAACTAATGATTTATCATATCCGTTATCTTATTGATTTTTTCCCCTGTTAATCAATGTGGCTCGGCTACAGGGAGGGGTGGAGCGGGGGGTTCAGTGTGTTGTGTCAGGGAAGGTTGACCCACACAGCTGTTCTCCATCACCGGGTCATGCCTTCCCTATTTCAGGAGGATGCCGGGACCGGACGAGAGAGCGGTGTGTGCTGCGCAGAGCGAGGCAGCTGGAAAGCTGCACTTTAACTCTGTAAATAAAAAACACTCAACAAACTGTAACGCTGTGGTTGTCTGGTCCTTCGCCATTACAGTCTATTAATAGTAAATAAATACGTCATCACTAAAAAATGAAACAAAACATATGGTCATCACAAGCCTCAAAAAAACACTCAATTAGCTCAGCCTAAAGAATCCACTGTCAAATGTTCTTTAGAATAACTAAATGACACATAAAAAGCTGCAGCCTTTGTATGAATACTCTGTTTGGTTAAGGCAATTTATCTATTTAGACTTAAGCTGACAATAGTATTGAGCAACACTTTCCAATGGCTATGGGTCAAAAAGCTCAAACAGCAGTTTGAGTGTATAAGGCCATGACATTCACCCGTGTCAGTACCTGACGTTCCCGAGGTGAGCATGGTGTTCCATTCCTCCAGAGGAATTTATTTAACTTAGAGAATTAATGCCAGGATTGAAACTGTTCTCATAACACACGACTGCCCACCAACTTACATTGGTGTTTTTCATAATTTGTAATTTTTCTCTAACTGATGCATCACGTTCAGCATCTAAACAAGCTGACATTTGCTTGTTATATGGGATTAGTTTCAAAAATGCTTGGTGCTACAGGAAATGTCACAACTTCCTGAAGAGAACATGAAAGTCTGTACACAACGTTACTGATTGCAAAGAGGATCCTGATCAAAACCACAGATGTTCAAAACACAACCTCATCTGACAGATGTTGATGAGGAAGAAAAAACGTCTGGGTCTTGAGATTTTGCAGACACGACCACTAACCGCCAGACATTCAGTTGTTAGCTCATTTGGACGCATGACCGTCATGGTGACAGTGTAGGATCAAGCGAATAAGGTCCCGGTCACACAGGCTTAAAGACCTGCCAGTGACCATCTGGCAACCTCCGGGTCATGGAGGAATAATGAGTTTACCCTGACCGATTGCAAGTGGTTGCTGAAGGCTGATGGCAGTCGCTGGGAAAATAACTGTTAAAGCTGCAGCCACTCATGCCTAAAGACCGGACTCTTTATGCCGTTATTTTTGTGCCACTATTCTGAGTGCACATAAAAAAATTTTTTGCAGGTGCAAGTGTTGCATTTTGAGGAGAAATTTATTTTGAGCGAAGAAAAGCTACATTTGAGTGAACAAAACTCATTGCTGCGTGCAAAAACTATATTTCAGTGTTTGCTATTATCTCCACACACACAATAGCAGCCCCTCTCGCTCAGTTTTTGCATTTGAGCTCGCTCGCTATGTGTGCTCTCAACATTTCTGCCCCTGCGCATTCAACTCTTTCTGTACGCCGTGTGCCACAAAACCAGCCAATCACAGACTTGGATGCAAAAAAATCAGTGGTGGAGTTTGAAATATTACTCTTTCTGGGTTACAAAATAAACTTTTAGGATATTTTCATACGATAATGGTGCTGTGTAAACTTCAAACACCTGCTCGATTTATCAAGATATCACATATTTGCAAAAGTGCTCTAATGTTTTCGGAGATGCCTGTTACCCACCAGCTGACTGCATGGCTGGACTGGCTATTGCGCATACCGGACATTTGCCCGGTGGGCCGATGGTGATTTTTCATTTTTATGTTTGCTTGTTTGTTTTTGTAATGGTATAAACAATGAAAGATGGTGGATTAGCCAATTGGCTAATATACTCTGGGCTGGACCAATTACAATACATCCTTATTGAGGTGAAAAGGAACGCAATTAGTCCCGTACTTCAGCTAGAATGAAAAAAAGACACAAAGCTGGAGTTATTCTGTGTTTTTGCTGTACAACTGCCTGTTCTTCTCTCATTCTCTCCCCTCCCTCTCTTGATGCTACTTCAATCATGAAACTGATCAATGATCAGCTGATGTCTCTCTTGTTTGTTTATCGCCCACTTTGCACCAGAAACAGGAAACCAGCGGATGTTGCGCTAAACAACAGCAGCACGTTTAAGCTTGATAAGCTGTTGTTAGAATTTATTTAATATTACTTTCTAGTATCAGCTGATGTTTGCCAGAGCCACAGCTGTAAAAGCTGCTGGTCATGATATCGGTTTGGATATGTGGTGAGAGGGAAACATGAAGGTGATACAAATCATACATATATACCAACAAGACAGTGTACATCACTGTCACAACAGCGTTTGTTTTAATTCAAAAGCTTTATGGTTTTTCCTACAATACCTGGTGGTGTAGTCGGCCGATTTTTTGTCAGTTCAGCCTTATACTATGTTTAACCCGAGTGACCACCCGGTCAGCTGGTGGGTAACAGGCATCTCCGAAAACATTAGAGCACTTATGCAAATATGTGATGTTTTGATAAATCGAGCAGATATTTGATGTTTACACAGCACCATTCTCGCATGAAAATATCTTAAAAGTTTATTTTGTGACCCAGAAAGAGTAATATTTCAAACTCCACCACTCTGTGTTCCTCTGCCACTGCCTCGTTTGAGTTTTGGACAAAATGGATTCTGGGATATTGCATTTCGTCATTTCGATCTGATTGGAGACCAAAGTAGCCGATCAGATTTTTTTGCATCCAAGTCTGTGATTGGCTGGTTTTGTGGCACAAATATAACGGCGTACAGAAAGAGTTGAACGCACACGGGCAGAAATGTTGAGGGTTGCTATTGTGTGTGTGTGGATAATAGCAAACACTAAAATACAGTTTTTGCACGCAGCAATGAGTTTTGTTCACTCAAATTTAGCTTTTCTTCGCTCAAAATAAATTTCTCCTCAAAATGCAACACTTGCACCTACAATTCTTTTTTTTTACGTGCGCTCAGAATAGTGGCACAAAAATAAAGCCATAGACTCTGACCCCCTGACAACCACCTGTTGCTAGCGAAAAACATGTATTCTCTGACTGGTTGGCACAAAACTCGTTGTGATTGCTTTGTGTTACAGCATATTGCTGTGATCATAGTTTGAATGGAAGTGACAGACCTGTCTACAAACTAGTGCGAATAATTCGATGATAAAAAATTCTCGACACAAATTCTTTGACTCGATGCTTCGTTTAACACTTGGCTCCGAAGCATGTGTTAAACATTGTAAACGCAAGTGTTTCCCCCTCATTTGCGACTAAAAACAGTCCTACAATAGAGATATTTCATCACAGGATCCCTAAAAATAACTATAATAATAGTAGTAATGATAATAGATTTTAATATTATTTTCTGACATTGTCTTCTAACGCTATATTTTGCTAACTCCTCTACTGAAGAGTGAAAACTGCCCAGCGTTGTTGTACGTTTTTCGTTGCTGCGGCAGAAAGAAGATGGAGAGGCAATTTCATGACACAAATAAGTGATGCAGATTCAAAACAAACTTTACCTGAAATATAGCAAAAGTGCAAACTGTTCTGATAATGCAGGGGCGATGTTGTGACTTCTCTAAATAATGTCAAAAATGTTAGCTAAAGTAGCCTAAGTCACTCGAAATTATTAGCTAATTGTAGCTTTCGGAGCCATTAGTCTGCTGGTATATCGCTAGCTGCCAGCAAAAGGGGCTGATGTAGTTTATTATTTTAGTTTGTTATAGATGTCTATTCCTGTTCTGTGCTTCATTGTTTGTCTACAGTACAGCTCCAGATCCAACTGAGAGCAAGTCAAAAGGAAATCTGTGTCCAGTAGCAGCCTTTATTCAGTCTGAATATTGTTCTAAACATGGATCAGTTTATGCCTTTTATTGGTTTTAAATTCTGTTTCACTGTTACATTCAACCTTTGGTTGACAGCATAAAGTCTCAGAGAGGAGCAGAGAGGGAGAGGAAGGGAGAAAAGGAGAGAGAGAGAGAAAAAAAAATAAACAGGCAAGAGTGGACATGTATATTTCAAAGGGAGTGTAGCTTCTGTTTTGCCCATTTTCTTTCATGACGAAATGTTTCTCCTTGTGTCTAGGATGGTTCTTTCCAGGTATTCCAGCTTCCTCCAACAGAATAAACATGTGCAGTTAGTGGGGTTAGGTTAACTGTGAGTGTGAATGGTTGTGTGTCAGTGTTAGCCCTGTGACAGTCTGGCAACCTGTCCAGGGTGTATCCCACCTCTCGCCCTATGGCAGGTGGAATAGCCTCCAGCCTCCCCAAGATCCTGACAAGGATAAGTGGGGGAAATTGGATGGATGCATGGATAATTTTATCTTTGTGTGCTTTCCAGTAGCACACTTAAAAATGTCAGTGGATGTTCTAAAGAACATATTTATTGATATGAATAGTAGCGTTGGAGAGGATTCCTATCACTCTAAACATGGCTTGAACATGGCTGCCACTATATTAATGTGACAAACTATAAATCTATTCTCCACTCTTGAATTTGCAATACGTTTTACCCAGTCAAAATCAGTAAGCCTCCAGAAGTTTTAATTATTTATTAAAATATGCAGATGAACTGTTAACTTAGTCTGATACCAGACTGGTTAAATTATGCAGCGTGCTGAAGGTTGACGGCAATGTCCTAAATAATACCTGCAATAATATCAAATATTGCGTTAGTTAAATTGCAAAAATATTTAAAAATATAAAAATGAAATCTTTTTTCAAAAGCCAACAAAAGTGCACACAGGCCATAAAACTCTGATCCACTGACCTAAGGGTTGTTAGGTGGAACACTGAATTATTATTAATATTAATTATTAAAATCTACACTATCATAACGTCTGGATTTAGCAGCACAAAAACTTGCCTCTTGTTAATGTCCGAAATCTTTCCAAGAAAATAAAGTAAAGGTACATTTTTATGCCTTAGTCTGGACTTCATATATGTCTTATTTTATTTAATTTGAGAATGTAATTTTAATATTACACGTGCACACCGTCAAAGGGTTTATTTGGTTTGTTTTTTTTGTTTGTTTTTTGACAAATGTATGCAGTTAAAATATAAACATTGCAATTTCTAAAATGGAAACTAATGAGGTGAGGTGTTCCGGGCATGTCCCACCAGGAGGAGGCCCCGGGGCAGACCCAGGACACGCTGGAGAGATTATATCTCTCAGCTGGCCTGGGAACGCCTTGGTGTCCCCTCGGACAAGCTGGAGGAGGTGGCTGGGGAGAACGAGGTCTGGGCTTCTCTGCTTGGGTGGCTCCCCCCGCGACCCGGCCCCGGATAAGCGGAAGAAAATGGATGGATGGAAACAGTTAATTTTGAAAGGTCTGTGTTTATTCTCTTTTGAATATTTATTATCGTTCATTGATATGACAGAAGTGTTTCTTATACGATTACTTATTTCCGGTCTGAATCACACTTTTTCAAGTTTTGTTACCGCTCAGCTCGTAGTTAGCGAGTATTTGCAGACAAACATTAAAAACTTTGACGGCTGCCAGCTCTACCCCTCACGACACATCAACTCCTGTCAGTTGCACACGTGGTATAAATGTAAAAATGTATACTTCAGGCGACCTACTTCTCGAGTTATCGCATTCACAAGATTTGCAGAAAACCTGACCTCAGTGAAATTCAATTTCAATCAGTGAGGGTAGAAATGAGAACCAGTCATAGGAATACACATTTTTCCCTAGCAACCAGTGGTTATATCACGACCAATGAGAAACCTCAATATACTGCATATATTTCACTGTTGTAATGAAAAATTTGACTCATTGTCAGTGTATTAAGACCCAAAGTGAAGGGTAATACATTAATAAGTTAAACAGCCTTTTTCCTGTGGGGTCCCTTATTGTAATTCCACTCGTCTGAAATCTTACGAGAAGCACAAAATTCTACCTGAGGCAGACTCTTCAGCAGGCTAAGAGAAATGGCACCAGACCCACATCCCACTTCCAGGCACGTAGGCTCCGTCTCAGCAGGCACTCCCATCTCAGTCTTCATCTGCAGATCATTGAGCACCAGCTCGACCAACTCCTGCATCAGCAAAGACGAAATAAAAATCACATTTCGGCTTATTCGTGATCATTTGCTGGGTCTTCACTGCGAGCATGCACTGCCTCGTCTTTTCTTTTACCTCCGTTTCAGGTCGTGGTATGAACACAGGAGGCCTCATCTTCAACGTCAGGTCCCTGAAGTCCCACTCTTCAATCACGTACTGCACGGGCATCCTAACCCAAACATGCAACATTGTAAATATTTTAATTGAAAATCACTGAAATGCATATAGAGAGATCTATGCACAAACTCACCTGGAGAGACGTGTGGTGCAGAGCTTCCATATCTGCTCTGTTTGTTCTCGGCTGAGAAACTCTGTTAATCTCTCCTGCTCAAGACTTTCTATCTGGATAAAGAAACGCTATGTGAACTTGATCCACGTTTACTGCATGTCAGTGCAAGTGCTGAGGCAATGTAGATTTTGCAAATTACAGTTTTAGCTCCGAGGAGATGAGCAATGATGTACTGGCTGGACTGCTCAGGCTCCGTCACACCTCTCTCCTCAAAGCGCCTCTTCCATAACTTCACCGCCTGAAGTGGTGTAATCCTGCCTGTGGGTAAGGCTGGAGCGCTGCATGTACGGACAGCTTGGGACTTCCAAAGTACCTAAAAGCATGACATTTAGGATTTATTTTTATAGCGAGCATTATCGCCTTTATTTTGATAGTGAAGCAGTGTGGAGTAGAAAGGAAAGAAGGGAGAAAGGACGAGGGAAGGCACACAGTAAAGGGCTGAGGGTTGAACTCAAACCCAGGCTGCTGAGTTCTGAACCATATGGCACATGTTCACCAGCTCAACCAGGGAGCCAAACTGGCACCTGTCGCATTTAAGTTTAAATAAAATTTCCAAGTATCCAGAAATCAACTGCAGTTTTTTAACACTGATGTTAGACTCCCATTAAGCATTTCCTCGGGGGAATTTCCAGCAACTTTGGAAATCATCACAATTTATTTTAGATCAAACCTCAGACACCACTCACGATTACTCATAACACGTGTCTAACTGACAAGTCATAAATAATTTTCACTTCCTCCCTATAACCAAGGGGTTAAGAGGGAATCTGTAAGTCAAGTTAACTTACATTAGTTTAATGTAATCCAGTAAGAGAGAAGTGTTATTATTAGTTACTGTATGTGTATGGACAATAATCCCTTTATTTATTTATTTATTTGAGTTATTCAAGCTTATATAGTATTTATTTAGTATAGGTATAAGTTATGTGCCATGATAGATCGATAGATACTTTACTGATCATCACTTTACTGATCCTAAAGGGGAAATTACTATGTGTTAGTAGCAGCATAAAGAACTATAACCTACAATAAAATTGCTTGAAAGTACCACGGGCCCATAATAAAGGCCTTATAATGTGAAGTAGTGCAAAATTTTATATGCAACAGCGATTTTAAAAAATGAAGCAAAAGAAAGACAAATAAATACAAAATAAGGCTGGGATTGTGCAAAAGAAAATTATACTAGCATATAATAGTGCAAACGGCTTCAATAAATAACAAGTACAATTTCAAATCCAACAGACAGCAAGCAGCAGGAAGGTTTGATACTGATAAGTCTGAGGAATACGGACAGGTGTGTTCACCTGTCAACAAGCAGGAGAGCTTTTGTAAAGCTTTATCGAGAACTGCAGGAATGTTTTCCTGAAGGCTTGACTCAGTCTGAGCTCTGCTGCCTCTGTGTGTGCCTGCCACTTTATTTTGTTAAAAAGAAGATAACAGAAAACAGATTTGGTCCAGTTGCGTCAATGGAAATCAACTGATAAACACATCAAGAAACTCATTTGACCTGGTCTGTGCTTACAGGTGCGCCAGTTTGTAATGTGAGTAATATTTCCAGTTAGGAAGGCAACAGGAACAGGTTTGGACTGTTGGTTGGTTTTTAAAGCCGTGACACTGTCATGTTTTTGTTTGTTCAACACTTTGGACGCAACGTGTCGACTTCCCGGAAAAAAATAAATAAAAAAAATAACTTGACCAGTTACCTTTGGTCCACTACTCCTGCACCCAAAACATCTGTAGTAGCTTGTACTCAGCGACCTTCTCCACATGGTTAACAGTATTAAGTCTTTACATCGTTATTCATTGGGTTTCCGGAGTCTATGCGCTCTCGGGCTGAACTCGCTGCATGGCGGCAGTAGTCTGTTAGATCAGCATGCTACACTTTACGGTCCTGTATGAAATTCAAACATTTTTCTGTGTCGGAACAACAAGCTAACTGGCAGGGCTCGTACTGTGTCCTGCACGCGGCACAGAGAGCGACTGCGGCGCAGTCTGCGCAGCGCTGACACCACTGAACGACGTTGCCTTCACGGACTGTAAAACATATAAAGCTACACCGTCACATACGTTAAGTCTGTAAAGTAAGATGGTAAAATAGCATCTAAAAATGTAAAAGTCATTAGCAAGTAATAAAAGTAATATTACATTTGGTAAATACTATTATTCGAAACCTTTAAATTGTCTAAAAGGGAAATTTTCCTTAGTGTTGCGCAATTGTTCAGGGCCCAATACTTTAAAGCGTTTTTATACGACAACAGAGTTCGTGTTACTTTTATATTAATTTTAAAACATTATTGGTGCTACATACGCCACGACTTCCTCTGTCTTATTGTTGCCTTTACAGTTTTTGCGACGTCAATTTTTCTTCCAAAGCTAAGTTACTGGGTGTCCCTGAAGGCGATATTATTGTTGTTCTTCCCTGTCTGGTTTTTGCATGCGTTGATGTGTCGAGTTATTGAATAGTTTGATGCCTGGGTGACCATAACCTCTGCTTAATACATTAATAACAGATTTTATAAGGCGTCTCTTAACTTTAGACCTGCGTTTAAGTACCTAAGGACGTCGCTAAGTTGTCTTTAAACGTTAAAGCTATATGCTAGCTCATGCTGCTGTAAATAAACTGGGAAGATCCACAGTAGACACACAGGAGATATCTTGTTAACGCAATTTGGGGCAAGTTAATAGGACTCAGCAGGGTTTACACACCTCTGGATTAGTTCTCCATGAGGATAAAATCTATGATGGGCATGCCCACTCGGATAGAGTGTATATTTTTCAGCGAATTTCATCCTACTCTGGGTCCCAAGATAACATATCAGGTAAGTGTGCAGATGGTTTGGTAAAGTAGTTTTATGTTATTTATTTATTTTATAGCTACTGTCGTTATGATTATCTTTATAAATGCCCCAGTTGCGAGCTTGTTCATGACTGAGTGTGTTTTAAACGTGCGAGGCAGGTTTTTAATCCTTCATAGTCATTTGGCATTGACATGTACTCTGCATAATCCTTCTGAGCTCATGTATCGTATTGGGTATAGTTTGTCATACTGTGTCCTCTCCTAACAGGTTCCAGAAGAGTACATCTCACGGGAGCTCTTTGACACCGTTCAGGTTTATATTATCACCAAGCCAGAGCTACAAAACAAATTAATAACAGTGTATGTAGTCTTATTCTGCTCGTCTGTCTCCCTGCCTTGTTTGAAGTACTTAGTATTTAAATAATAGTGTATTAACTTAATCAACCAATCTCTTTTTTTTTTTTTTTAAATCTTAGCACTGCAATGGGAAAAAAGTTAATTGGCTGCCCAGTGTGCATCGAACATAAGAAATATAGCCGAAATGCCCTCCTGTTTAACCTCGGCCTTGTTTGCGATGCCCGAACCAATACTTGCAGCCTCGAGCCTATTGTTAAGAAGCTATCTGGATACCTTACAACTCTGGAGGTAAAGAGTATCACATTTTCACATGTTCACGTGATCGCTTTCTTCGGGATGATTTCTTAGAGATTTTCTGTCTTGTTGTGTTGCAGCTGGAGAGCGGCTTTATATCCAAAGAGGAGAGCAAACAGAAGCTTTTACCCATTATGTCAACTTTGTTAGAGGATCTTAATGCCACGGGAGCCTGCACACTACCCATTGGTATTATTTGGCATCTTACTGGCTATAAGTTTTATCTGTGGCAAGGAGCAATATATCTTTTTAATATATAGCTGTGGTCAGACGTTTACACACATTCATCATGGGCATGAATGTCATGGTAATTTTGTACTGTTTCATTGAACTGTTCTTTTTTCCAGGGTGGAATTATTTTAAATCTTTAATGACTTAAAAAGACAAGAATTTGGCACACAAGTTAGAACTTATTTTGGATGTTCTCTAATCCACACAGGGCCAGAAGTATATACATAACTTAAATATACACACTCACTTAAATCTTTTAATAAGTGGTGCTGAAGTTTCTACAATGTCTTTTAACTCTCCGAGACTAACTTCTTGTTAGTGATCATGATTTACATGATTTTTCTGGTACGTTCTCTTTTCCAGCATAAAAATGCTTGTTTGACATCACCCATTAGATTGCCAATACTCAGAACAATGGGTGTAGGAAGGGAAATTATAGATTTCCCTTCCGCAAGTTTGACTGCAGATTCCAAGATAATCTGTTTAAACAACTACATGTAAGTACAATGTATTCTGATGTGTCAACACTGCTGAAGTCTGGAAGATTGTCACCATCACATAAGAGGAAATTGGTTAGGATTTTCAGGAACAGAACAGGAACCACCAAGGCTCAAAGCAGCCATAAACAGGTGCCAACTAGGAAAGAAGCCCCTACTCCATAGTTGACAGCTGCCCACACAGATAAGCCAAATGCTTTCTGGAGAAAGGTTTTATGGACAGATGAGACAAAGACTGAGCTACAGTACTGTAAAAAAGTAATTGCTCCCTTCCTGATTTGTCACATTTACATGTTTTAGATCATCAAATAAATTTTAACTGTAGACAAAGACTAAAAACCTGAGTAAATACAAAATGTACACAGCGTTTACAACTGAATCCTGTACAGTCTGTGGGTTTTAGGCTGTGGAGGTCCAAAGTTCAAATGTTCTTCGTCCTCCTACCGTCTACTTTTATAGCTAGGTTAACGTAAATATGATGTTGTGTAATTAAAAATCAGTACATACAGACACTGCAGAGACTTAAAGCTCTTATCTGGGTAAAGTTAATTACTCCATCAAATATGTCTTGATGCATGCTCAATCATCCAGGTAAGTAAATCCCAAAAGGTTGATTCTGCTCATCTGGATGTAGCGTTTTCAGTGGAAGAAATGTTTCGTCACTCATCCAAGTGATTGCTTCAGTCTCAGCTGACCGCAGGTCTTTGATCAATGGGCTTTTATCAGTGGTTGTTGATCAATGGTCATGACAATTTGCATATTAATGATCAAGGAACTGACCTCACAGCCCATTGTTCATTCAGTGGGCTGGTTTCAGAAATTGTGCAAATGTACTGTTTATAAGGTTGGAGAAACCTGCAGTCAGCTGAGACTGAAGAAGTCACTTAGATGAGTGACGAAACGTTTCTCCCATTGAAAAGGCTACATCCAGATGAACAGAATCAACCTTTTGGTACTCCATCAAATACATATTAATATTAGACAATAACTAGAGTAAATACAACACGCATTTTTAAAGTACATTACGGATGCATGCTGTATGTTCATTCCACCCTAGAAAAAGAAAAGCTCAGAGAAATCTTTAAAAGCCCAAAATTGTAATGATCCATGTACTTAGTAATAATGTGACATGTGCTCTGTTACTGTGCTGCAGATCATACTGAAAGTATCATAAACTATAGAGCTGCAGCTGCTCTACTAGACAAATCATGTGATTACGGCATTTCTAAATGAACTCAAGCATCTAGAATAGAATAGAATAGAATAGAATAGACTGGCCCATTATGTTCATTGCACACGTACAACTAAATTGTGGGTCCTCCACACCAACTGTGCCGGAATAGAATATAAATAGTAAGACAGCAGGAATAAATAACAAGCAGGAGAAATATATACAGGGCAAGATAAAAGATGATGAGGGTTACTCAGGCCATGACTCAGATTGGTTGGTTGGTTGGTTGGTGGGTGGGAGGGTAGGGGTGGGGTAGTGTTTGTCAACTGTCCGAATGACCCAGGGGAAGAAACTGTTTGTCTGGAGGCATGGGGCCTGATTTACTGGAGGTTTCGACCAGAGGGCAACAGGTCAAACAGGGATGGCGGGACACGAGGGGTCACCTGTGATGGCCCTGGATTTCCTGAGGAAAGGGGATCTCCAGGAGTGGCAGAGAGCAGCCAGTTATGTTTGGGGCAGTATTAATTACCCTCTGCACAGCCTTCCTGGTTTTAGTAGTTGCCCCTGCGTGGCAGACATCCAGGCAGTAGGAGAGCACACTCTTCACTGAGGAGAGCTTTGTTATGCATTATGTTCGCTAACAACAGGTTTTCCAATATCTCTGATAAGCCCTTATCAGCCAACCAACATGCTGGCTGGGCTATGGCCCAAAGTGAAATTATGTGGTTGTTTGGATTGATTAGTTAAAGTCAAGACAAAGCAGTGCCACTATGCAAGCGGCTTTGCTCTGACTGTTACTCTTTTTAGAAATTCAGAGATGGGAAATGCAGGCTGATGTTTCTGAGTCAAAAATTATTTTAAGAATTTACCAGCTACACATAGGCAGTATTCACATGTTGGTTGGCAGCAACAGTGTTTGTTTTTTTTAACTGCTCTTACTCTTGTTTGTTGTATCCTTTTTAAGATGAGTCTAACACCATTCATCTAAAGCTGATTCAGCTGCGAAAAGACCCCCCAATAGTTCAGGAGTACGACGTGCCAGTCTTTACCCAGTGCAAAGACCATTTTATCAAGTCTCAGTGGGATCTCACCACTCAACAGGTAGGCTTTCAATGTCAACAACCTCTGGCTGCAGCTCTTGAGAGGTATTTGATAGCACTCTAAGAAGTGCTTGGAAGAAAGATCAGTGTTTAAACACTTGTTATCAGCTGTGCTGGAAGTGATATAAGCACGTTTTTATATCCTTTGTTTTATGATTTGAAAGAAGGCATTAGTGCAAGACAAGATGCCCTTTATTGGTACAATACTGTTTTATTGCTTTTATGAGTTAACATGTTTACAGCATTTAGTTACACAGTAATGCAAAAAGCACTACGTGCCTCTAACCCTTATCTATTTGCTGCTAACTGCAGATTCTTCCCTACATCGATGGATTTAGACACATCCAGAAAATTTCTGCTGAAGCAGACGTTGAGCTGAATCTTGTTCGTATTGCAGTGCAGAATCTCCTGTAAGTATTTTTCAGTAAATACAGTTGTACTCTTTGGTAACCTCACACACGTACTGCTTCATCCCACAACTTTGTTTTATGTTGTTGTTTTGATTAACTGATAAACCAAGTGTGAACGCCTCTGTAAATGCAGAAGTTTTAATAGTTTGCTGTGGACCATTTAGGTGGGAGCTAACACAATCCCACAATCTTCTCGGGACTTCTTGTAGGTTAACATCCCAGCAGATTCACTTCAAGGTCAGGTCGTACAGTACTCAGCGAAACCTTTAACACAAACACACACACACACACACACACTGACAAGAGCTCAGTTAGCATGTTAAAGTTCATGGCAGCACAATTAGAAAAGACTGAAGAAGTATGGCTTGTTTGGAAGGACTGCTTATCTGTAAAAAGAGCATGGTGGCACGGTGTAGGTTTGCAAAGTTGGATCTGAACAAACCACAAGACTTCTGAAACAATGTCCTTTGGAAAGATGAGACCAAAAGTGTTGACATTTAACCAGAATGCACGGCGCTGTTTGGCAAAAACCAAACACGGCATATCAGCACAAACACCTCACACCGGCTGTCAAGCACAGTGCTAGAGGGGTGATGTTTTGAACTTTGCAGCCACAGAACCCGGTGACCTTGCAGTCATTGAGTCAACCATGAACTCCTGTGTATCCCAAAATATTCCAAAGTCAAATTGAGGCCATCGGTCCCAAAGCTACTGTAAGGCTTGGCCAAAACTGGGTTATCTGACAGGACAATGATCCAAAGCACAGCAGCAAATCTGCAACAGAATGACTGAAAAATAAAAGAGTCAGGATGTTGCAATCACCAGTCAAAGTCCAAACCTCAACCTGATTGAAGTGCTGTTGTGGGACCTTCAGAGAGCTGTGCATAAATAAATGCCCACAAACCTCAGTGAATGGAAACATTATAACACAATGACGCGAGAGACTGATAAAGTCATAGAGACAACGATAAGCTGAAGTTATTGCAGCTAAAGGTGGTTTTTCAAGCTACCGAATAAGGGGGGTGTACTTGCATTTTCACTCTGTAGTCAAAATACACTTCAAAAAGATGTATTTACTTCTCTTTTTAACTTCACAGGTACTATGGTGTTGTGACTCTGGTGTCAATTTTCCAGGTATTAAACTAATTTCACATCACACATATATGAGTGTAGTGGAACAGTTTATCAGGGACCATTAGGGCCAATGTTAGTTTTAATTGAGAAGTTGTAATTTTTTTTTCATATAATTCCTTCTGTGTTCTGGAAATGTTTTTTTTTTCTCCTGTTTTTGTGAAAGTGGATTTTCTTGTGCAGAAAAACCTTTTTTTGGGGGGGGGGGGAGCAGTACAGGTTGTAAAGCCGTAAAGCAAGCATCAGTTCTGAAGGCCATTCTGATAAAAGGGTTCATTTATTTCAAAAGAAAGCCAATTTATATATTGCACATTGCTCTCTATGCACCACTTTGAATACAGAATGTTAGGGCAGGTTTTTTAAGGCTAACTGTGCAAGGCCTTTTATTTAAAACTTTAATTTTAATCTTTTCTTCTTTTTTTAACAAATGCATTAAATTATTGTCTCTAGTCTTCTGATATTCTGCTGTAAAAAGCAAGCTATTAAAAAGTGGCTAATACTTCCTGATGACTTGTTCTGGTTGCCTTCATGGGTCTTTCTCTAGTACTCTAATGTGTACTGCACCACCCCAAAAGTCCAGAGCCTCATAGATGACAAGTCCATTCAGGAGGAGTGCCTTAACTACGTCACTAAGCAGGGTTAGTTGGGGTCATGACCATTAAAACACGTGTTAATCTTTATTTATTTTGTGACGTTAACTGTGCAGCTTTGCCCTGTCACTCTCAGGTCAGAAACGCGCGAGTCTGAGAGATGTGTTCCAGCTGTATTGTGGGCTAAGTCCGGGAACAACAGTCCGAGACCTTTGCTCACGCTACTCACAGCAGCTTCAAAGGGTCGACGAGAGGTTAGCGTCGCTCAAATGATCAGTTCCTGAAAAGACTTAGCGCTCCTGAAAATTCAGGTCAGAGTGGCACTGGCTCATACTGTATGTGTGTCATGTCACTCGTTTCTCCTAAGGAGGCTGATCCAGTTTGGACTAATGAAGTGTCTTATTCGACGGCTGCAGAAGTATCCCGTGAAGGTGATCCGCGACGAGAGAAGCAGGCCTCCTCGGCTCTATACCGGTTGTCATAGTTACGATGAGATCTGCTGCAAAACAGGCAGGGTTTGAAGCCTTTTTTGATTGTTGGACAAAACTTAAGAACTGATGGTGTGAAACAAGTGTGCTTACAATGTCCTGATTTTACAGGGATTACTTACCAGGAGCTTGATGAACGTTTGGAAAACGATCCTAATATTGTCGTGTGCTGGAAGTGATGGGGCAGAAGGGTACAGCAGTGCCTAAGCAGCCAAAGATGCCTTGAACTAGAGAAGGAGGTTTCTTCAATTAACAGAGAAAATAATGAGTAGCGTTTTGCAGTTTTCTTAGCTTAGTTTTGTTCAAAAAAGAAAAAAAACTTGAAAGATTGGATATCACACTCATTATGTGGCTATACAATCCATTCATTAAATGGAAAAAAGGCTAAAAATATCTATTTATGTGGGTTTCATACTTCATACATATTTTGCTATCTTTATTGCTTTGACTCTACTTATAACCCCAAATTCATCTAATTTCTACTGCACAAATAACATTCCAACATAAAAAAAGATTGCACTGCCACATATCCTTTAGCTGATTCTTCTCATTCCTGGAGGGTTGAAGATCCCTTTGCAGTTAGTTAATGCAATGTTATTAGCATTATATATATATATATATATATATATATATATATAACTGTTGCTATAATTTAATGGAATGTAAAAAACAACATTGAAACACACTGGCATGTATTTGAATTTGTACTTTATTTATATGCTGCATTTTTGCTCTAACGGAAGCACTGAAAGCATTTCTTTCTGCAAGATACATCCACCCATTCACACACAGATAAGGGCAGTTTGGGTTCATTTTTTTACCCAAGGATATTTAAATATGTCTGACCTTCAGATTAGTAGGTGATGAAACATATTATTTATAACTGTTTACAAAATAGTAAAAACTTTTTAATGTAACTTAGCGGCAGTAAAATTCATCATGGGAGTGAAGCCCTGGAACAAGCAGGTACAGTCTTATGTTATCACACTGTGAAGAAAATATTTGAAATAAAATGCTTTGAAATTACACCCGCCATTAATATGTTTTTAATAATAATTTCATGTACTTTTATTTAGAAGGATGACTTGAATTTCATGTTTGCAAGTACTTTTTACACTACCATATACACTCACCTTAAGAAGCACACTGGTTCAGCTGCTAATAAGATAACACAAATATCTAATTAGCTAATCACGTGGCAGCAACTCAATACAGACTTGTACTGAGACTTTTGTAGACCTGACAAAGTTCACAGCAAGCATCAGAATGGGGAAGAAGTGACTTTGAATGTATTATGGTTGTTGCTGGTCGGAGTATTTCAGAAACTGTTGATTTACTGGGATTTTCCTACACAACCATCACTAGTGTTTACAGAGAATGGCCCAAAAAAAGAGAAAATATTCAGTGAGCGGTATACTTCTCTGTGCATAAAGGCCTTTACTAATCCCAGAGGTAAGAAGAAAATGGTCAGACAGCTTTGAGCTGATAAGAGGGCTACAGTAACTCAAATAACCAGTCGTTACAACCAAGGTATTCAGAGGAGCGTTAATGAAAGCACAACATGCCAAATCTTAAAGTAGATGGCCTACAGCAGCAGAAAACAAAGCATCGGGTGCCACTCCTATCAGCTAAGAACAAGAACCTGAGGTTGCAATTCACACAGGCTCGCCAATTTTGGACAACAAGACTGGAAAAATGTTGCCTGGTCTGATCTCAATTTCTGCTGCAACAGTCCAAAAGTGGGTCCAAACCAGTACTAACAGGGTCTATCTAATTGGTGATTTAACAACTTTCTGATATGTACGAACTAGAGTACATTATACGTAAAATAATTTGTTTTGACCAACAACATGAATGATTTAATCCAAATAGTATGGTCTGATTGATTTTTGCCATGAGGACATTGTAGACAAGTGCAGCTGCTACACATTTTTATTTTATTGAATAAAATTCAGCCCTGAAGGACAGACCGTTTTAGTAAAGACTAACTTCATCCGAGGACTGTGAGGAAAAAAGCAGGAAAGTCATCATCATGAGTCACCTGCAGGTTAGGCTGTCTCTCTTTTGCTGCATACTCTGGAGTATGAGCAACAGGGGAAACTTCGAGTCACCAAAAAGAAAATCACTGGAGTATGATGAAGACATCCATTAAAAAGGAACTAGCTACTCTAAAAACTTTGAAACCAGTTGTAACAGGGTGAAGCTGGTAATCAGGTTAATTTACAATAAGCTGGTTATCATAGTTTTGTATTTTACTTTTTATTCTTTTTTTTTGTTTATGTGTTCAGCATTTTCTTGTTATCCATTCATTTTAGTTTTATTATTACCATCCTGGTTGAGTTTGAACATTGAACCTTGGGCTATTGTGAGAGTGTAATGGTTCATTTAATGGATAAAATCCTCCTCAGCCTATGAGCAGACTAGCTTCTGCAGGTCTAGTATCTTGATATTACTAGGACCCTCTTTAGGAATATTTTGTTTATGTTGCTTTAGTTATAATTTACTTAGTTTAATTAATATGATGTCTGCACAAGGAAAAAGTTTTCTGGCGCTTTGCTGATGCTGTCATATTTCACAACAACTCACCTTGGATTATTTTTATTGACATAACTGATTTTCTTAAGGTTTTGCCAGAAATTTACAAGTGTATTATGTTGTGTATTTGTTTGAGGTTCTGCTGCCCCTCTATGGCGGGAAAAAAACCTGCACCGTTCCCTTGGTTTTCCGTAACCATGACAACTACCGGAAACACTTCGTGTTGCTAACTTCGAACCGTTAACAGTACGAACAAGTCTACTCAAGCACCAGTTAGACAAGTCATTTATTTCTTTATTGCGTAATATCTTTTCTCAACATAATGGATACATCAGTGATTCTTCTCGTTGAAGCGGAAGGCTTTATCCAGAGTCTGGAAACTTTCTCCCTCAAGGAAGTGGGCTCAGAGAGGTGAGACGAACCAACTAACTCTGCACGTGAGTTAAATTAGCTTGTAAACACGATGGAACGTACAAAAAAGGGAAAAAAGAAAGAAAAACAATGTGATAAATAAATAGAGACTATATTAGATTATTTCTCATTAGCCAGTACAGATTGTAAATGCTAAATAAGGGAGCTTAATGTGCTTTGTTATACAAATAAAATTTAAAAAAAAAATCAACCCAAAGCACTCAGTGGTGCAAATTAAACAGCTGAAATTGAGCAAAACGTCAGATTCAGATGTAGTTATAATATTGCTATCATATATAACTAAATAACGCTGATTGCATTTTTGCCGCGAACCCATGCAGACTGTAGGTTTGAGCATTGGAGGGGGCCCTCAGCCAAGAAATTCACATTTCAAACACTTACTTATTTCTGGTGATGCTTTTGTCCATCAGTTTTTGTCAATGAGAAGTAACCATCACAATACAACTCTGACCTTCTGATATTCATATTGAATATGAAAGTGCAGCAGCCAGAGCTTCCCCCCTCTTCTCTTTAATTCAACCAAATATATCATTCCTTTGTGAAATAAACACATCAATATATATACCAATTATTTGGGTAATAAAAACATCAAGAGCTAAAAAAATTTTTTTATAATGTGCAGGAAACCATCTGCTACACTTAGGTCCATAAATATTTGGACAGAGACACTTTTTTTTCTAATTTTGGTTCTGTACATTAACACAATGAATTTTAAATTAAATAGCTCAGATGAAGTTGAAGTGACTTTCAGCTTTAATTCAGTGGGTTGAACAAAAAGATTGGCTAAAAATGTTAGAAACTAAAGCATTTTAATCCCTTCATTTCAAGGGCTCAAAAGTAATTGGTCAAATTAAATAACTGAAAATAAAATGTTAATTTCTAATATTGAAAAACCCTTTGCTGGCAATGACAGCCTGAAGTCTTGAACTCATGGACACCCCCCGATGCTGGGATTTCTCCTTTTTAATGCTCCGCCAGGCCTTTACTGCAGCGGCTTTACTTTTAATGCAATCTTTTCCTTACGGGAGACTTGGATATTAATACACCTACCTCCTGGAGAATGTTGTTCACTTGCTTGGTTGTTGTGAAACGTTTTCTCTTCACCATAGAAAGTGTTCCGCTATCACCCAGGACTGCCGTTTTCTATGGATGGCCAGGTCTTTTTTTGTTGCTGAGTTCACTAGTGCTTTCTTTCTTTCTCGGGACCTAACTGTAGATTTTGCCACTTCTAAACTCGTAACAATTTCTCAGATGTTTTTTTTTCCTCTGTTTTCGCAGCTTAAGGATCACTTGTTTCACCTGCATGGAGAGCAAAATCTTCCAAATGCAAGCACAACACCTCAAATCAACTCTAAATCTTTATCTCCTTAATTGATAATGACATAATGAGGGAATTGACCAAACCTGCCCATGAAATTGCCTTTGAGTCAATTGTCCAATTAGTTTTGGTCCCTTTAAAAAGAGGGTGGCACATGTTTCAAGGGGTTGAAACTCCATTATATAGCTGTAATTGGAATATGTTTCAGCAAACAAGTAAAAACACAAAACTTGTGTCAGTATCCAAATATATATGGACCTAACTGTACTTTGGGATTTAATGTAATACATTAAAATACATTATTAATACCCTTTACAGGTTCAATAGACACACAGGAATGTCTCTTCTGTCCTAGTTTTCTGCTTCGTTTCAGACACAAGTAAAGTTGCCTTAGTTTCCCAGTCTGACTTCCTTCTTTTTCCTCTTTTGGCTTTTTCATGGTTATCAGCCTGCCTGTGTATGGCACCATAACAGAGGTCATGCAGCTGCTGCCTGACATCACAGCACTGTCTAGCTGTGTGAATATGTGTGTAAGTCGACTGCGTCTCCCCAAAATCTGCACATATAAAGAAACTTATCAGTGTGGTCAAGTATAAAAAAGAAATGCATTCAGGACTCTACAGCTCATGACGTGTTTCTATTTTCTCCACTTCCTCTTTGCGTCATTTTGATAGAGATAGAGATTTTTTGTCAGATCTTTGTTCATCAACTTCTGTTGGTTACTTTTAGTTTCTTTCCCTTTTTTTGTGATGACAAATCTGGTCCTTTTTTGAGGCTTATCAGTCATTTGCATGTTGTGGTGAATCCCCGTGAGGTTCTGGCCATGTAGTCGTCTTGTGATGTTTATATTGAGAAATATGTACATCTGCATCCTGTGAATGTTCAACCACATAAACCTAATATGTCTCTGATAGATTTTGTTATTAACCCACATTATTACCGTCTTCACTTGCATGATTAGCTCTTTTTTTTTCTCCTGAAAATAGCTTTTAATCTATGTGATCTATTGGTTTTTGACTGGTTGTCAAAAAGGAAACATCTGCCAAAGAACACTGTTAGTTTTGACTCCTTGAAATCAGTGTATGTTTCAAGTTCTTGAAATATAGATTAAAATCTACACAAACTAAAACTGACACTCTAATTTGCGTAATTTGACGCACTTTACTCAAGCATTGTTTGAAATTGAATGCACTGAAGCAGAGAGCCTGATAATATGTGTCTTTTAAATACTTAAGAGAGAGATGATCTGGTCCAGACAGATAAGATTCTCTGTAAAGAATATTCAAATCAGAAGTTATACTTCATTATAATAAAGGCCCTGGGCCTTGACTAAAAGGAACTGAGAGTTAAATCAGACTTATTTTAGAGCTAGCTGGGATTTTTGTTGTGTGTTAGCTTTTGCATTCTTGTATTTTTACTTAGTTTTAGTTCCTGCTTTGGTTTATTCTTTCTTCTCCTGTGTCTTGGTCAGATTGTCCGTCTTCATTTGATTCCCTGGTTTCCCATCTCATGACTTGGTTTTCCCTCTGTGTCTTTAGTTTTGGGGTTTCCTGCCAGTTTTTTGCAGCACCCTTTGTTTACATTTTATGAGTCAATAAAGCTACTTTTGCATACAGAGATTCTGTGTCCTGCTTTTGGATTTGCTCCTCATTACATCCTGATAAAATCTGGAGGTAGCTTCCTCATGTTTGAATTTCTCTCTGGGGACAGAAATTGGACTCCCTGCTGCCACTCCATAAGTATACCCTAATTCTGTGCATTTCGGTGTGATTTTCGATGATTTACACACTTAGCTGCTGTAACTGATTGCATTCAATTGCTAACTTGACCCCATTCAGTCGCAGACTGTCTACAGACTGATTCCATCTTATGGCAACATATAGAGCAGATTTTGGTGACAGTGTTGGTATGTTGACAATCTCAGCAGCAAAACATAACTTTATCTTATTGAATAACACTAATGTAATATTATGAGTATTGTGACAATATCATGTCATTGGTTGTCTGGTGATTCCGACCTTTAGAACTGATGCTTTTTCATTGTCTTTGTGTGCTAGCAGATGGTTCAAGCAGCATGATTATATTGAGAAACTTAACATGCAGGCAATACTGAATGCCTCTGCCATGCACGATGAGTTTGTCAAGGACCTCCTGGTTTCATTTGGAAAGGTGACTGCCACAACTGCATATAAACAATAATAAAATGTCAGCTTTTACGCAAGCCCTTTTACAATTTTCTAAGAAGTGCTTAGAGGGGAGTGATTCCTTTCCCTTTCCAGATACACATCCTGGTCCATGAGATAATCCTTATTGAGGTGTGGAAGAAAAAAGTGTTTCCCATCTTATGCCAGCTGGAGGATTTCAATCCAGAGAAGACTTTTCATCTTTACATGGTGGTGAGTGTTAAATGAGATGTTAAATGAGCAGCTCACATTGCTCATGTTTCATGTGTTCTGTTATGACTCCTTTTTAGATCCACCATGAAGCCACCATCATAAATCTACTTGAAACCATAATGTTTCACAAGGTCAGTAAGAACTCAAATAATCCCTACATATCTTAAAACATTTCACACATCATGAAAGCACGGACTGTCATATGAGAAGTGCATATGAGAGCATGAGGGTGGGAATGGATGTTTGTATCTGTGTGTGCCTGTATGTCTGTGTCTATATGTCAGGTTGGGTATCAGACGCCACCTCTCTGGGGACATCTCAGGCCCTCCAAGGTTTGGAGGCCTATCTCCCCCCACCACCACTTCCCCTGCCAGTGGTGGACTCCCTCAGACATCGGTGCGTTGGTGGTTCTTTGTGTCTGGGGATGGGCGTCCAGGTACACACCGGCTCACTCCTTGGCGGCCGCTTATCGGGGCCTGGAGCCTGGGGCTCGCTCGGGCCACTTCGGAGGTGGGGTGCCCCCGGCCTCTCGGCCTGGGGCTCGGTCACTCAGGCACAGCTGGCTGCCGGCGGAGCTCACGGGCGCGTCACTGCAACTCCCCCTGGCTTCTGCTCCGCGGCTGCTGAGTGAGCCCTCATCTGGGACTCTCCTCAGCTCTTTCTGGGACAGTGGCACGGCTGCCCCTCTGTTAGTCTTCCTTGGTCTCTTGTGTTCTGGGGGCCTCTGGATGTCTGGAGTTTTGATCTCCTCCATACCTGCTTCATGCCCTGGAGGACGGGGCTGTGGCCCCACCACACCCTCTAGCAGATCATTACATGAAGGAACCTTTTAAAAAAAACAAGCGCGTCCATGCTCACAGGTGTACACACGGGTGATCACACCCACAAACTACACCCTTTTTGGCTCCTACCTCAAAGCACACTGTGTTCTGTTGGTCTTATGTGCTGCACAATAATGTTTAATATTTAGTATTTACTGTCATATTCCCATATATCATTGTGATGTTGTTTATTCTATTACTCTTGTTCTCTTCTGCTTGTTTTCTTTTTTCTTTCTCAAGAGGTGATCCAGGTGATCGATATATGCATTTTTTTTTATTTATTTTTTTTTTTCTGCTCATTCTGTTGGTTTTTGGTTTTTGCCCTTCTCCCCTGTCCCTCTTCTCAGCTGTTTCTCTTTCCCTCTTTCTTTCTCCCCTTCTTTCCCCCAGTCAAGTCTGTCCCGTATTCAGCAAGTGAAAATAAAATAAACAATAAAAGGTGAATCAAATGGACCATTATGGCAAGGCTGGGATGGTCAATTTGGTAAAGTAAATCCGTTGGGCATCTTTCTTTGCCTTTAGACAATAATTCTGATGGCAAAAGAGCCAAACGGGACAGGCAAAAAGAAAAAAAAAAGAAAAAAGAAAAAAGCACGGACTGTCATTCTCTGAGAACATAAATTGTAAATTAAGCATTATGGCAAGTGTTCAAGCGGTTGTGTCTTGTTATGCAGGATTCATGTGATGCAGCAGATGACTCTCTTCTTGACTTGGTGGATTACTGCCATCGAAAACTCACCCTGCTGGCGAGTGAAGCGATTAAGGATGTTGCTGTGACATATGACCAACACAAACAGACATCCTCTCTAGAGGTGAGAATGTATGTTTTGTTTTTGGTTTGACACATTCGCCGAAGTCTGTCGCAAACTTTTGAACGGTTTGTTTCGTTTCTTGAAGGAGCTGCAGGTGCAGAGTGCAGCTTTGGAGTTTGAAATCTCTCTGAAAGCCGTGTCAGTGCTGCGCTACATTACAGACCACGCAGACAGGTATGGCGCCCTGGAATTCACTTGGTTATGTTCTAGTGGAAGTATACTCAGTATTACACTGAGAAACACGCTGCAGCTGACCAAAGGAATGTGTTTCTTTGCAGCATCAGCATTATCAATCGAATGCTGTGCACCCATAACCTTCCTTGTGTACTGGTTCAGCTGATTGACCACTGCCCCTGGAGTCGCTGCAGAGAAGGTATCACCTCAAACATGAGATTGGTGTTGATCTACTAATCTACATCACTGGTAAAAAACAAAACAAAACATAAAACAAACAAAAAAACTTTAAAGGCTTCTAAAAGCTACCCAAGCCAAGTTAAGCAACAGGAAGCTAACCTTTCACACCTGCTAAAGTTTCTTACTATTCAATAACCTACTCATTGTCTCCCACTGTAGGTAACGTGCAAAAGCACATTGATGGCAAGTGGCAGACGATACCTGTAGAGGATCATTTAAAAATGAACAAACTGGATGGTCAGGTCTGGCTTTCCCTTTACAATCTGCTGCTAAAAGAAGAATTCCAGAGAAAATACAACTTCAACAGTTTCAACAAGAGCCAGCTTCTGAAGGTATACAGTGGATGATTGTTTTATTATAACTTTAGATGCACTGATCATGCGGAGTTGTTGTCATTCATTGTCTGTGCTGATATTAAATTGGATCAACTCGTCCGTCCAAATGGCTGCTGGATAGTAGCTGTAATCTGGTGTTTGGCAAGTGTGTGAGTGCCGGGTTATTGTCCTCCAGCATCATATCTCATCTCCTCCCTTGTTAGAGCACACATTCAGTTTCCAAGGGTTGTTTTGACCAAGATGTTTCCTCCTATTATGAGCTTTCTCATCCTCTTCCTGCTCCATTAATTACATAACCAGCCAGCCATGTGCATCCTCCTGTAATCACATTTTATTCTTATGCAGTCTGTGTAAACTGATGATTCATACATTGTTATTCTTGCTTCACTGTATTTGTTGTCATTCATGTGCCACAGCTCAGAGGTTTCTTGACTGATGTCTTGGTTGATCAGCTGCCAAATCTGGTGGATCTGCAGCGTTTCCTGGCTCATCTTGCTGTTTCAGATCCAGCCCCTCCAAAAAAAGAGCTGATTTTGGAGCAGGTGCAGTCACACTCACAAATGTTCACTTATCCCTGTACCTAAACAATGTGCCTGTCCGTTTACACTCGGCTCTACTCTATTTATAGATCCCAGAAATGTGGAACCGCATTATCAGTGAGAATTCTAGAAAGTGGAAGGCAATAGCAAAGTATCAAGTCAAAGAAACATTCAGCCCATCTGAAAGTGACTTGAGACAACAGGCCCAGAGGTAACACTGAAAACACAGGTCTGACTGATTAGAGAAGGAACAGAGAAACGACTCAGGCGCTCTGAATAATCAGCGCTTGTTTTAACTAGGCTGGCCCAGACGTACAACTTGGATGTAATGGAGAGTTTACTTCCTGAGAAACCAAAATGTGGATCCTGTGGGAGAGAGGCCACAAAGAGATGTTCTCGCTGCCGAGGAGAGTGGTACTGTCACAGGTACTGACAGACTCTGAGCTGAGCCTGAAGGCAAAGCTCAGGGCTGTTTTAACACATGCATGAAAGTCCTGCACCTTCCTAGGACTCTGTCAGCACTACATGCAAAACACCAGGACACGACCACATGGTTATTACACATAATGCACCACACACAATAATCATAAATGCTAGCAATGAAGTTGCCCACTTGCATAGGTTACGTTGTAGGCTACAAAGATTCCCTGCAGAAGTGCACATGTGAGAGTCACTAACAGTATTAAAGATGGCCATTAACCACCATGAGCTCATTGGTTTTGGACTTTGCAGCTTTAGTTTTAGTTTTTGGTCACCACCGTTTTCATTTTTTGAAGCCAGGTTAGAAGCCAGTTACCTTATATAGATTAGAGGTTGGAGTCCTAATTTACTTTTTGCGTTTTTTTCGTTTACTTTTTGTTTTTGAAGCCAGCCTCGAAAAGCTAAAAAAAGTGTTTGTGTGAATGGGTGAATGTGGCAAGTTGTATAAAATACTTTGAGTTGTCAGGTAGAGTAGAAAAGCACCATATAAAAACCAGTCCATTTACCACTGGTAGTGAATGCGTGTCATGTGTGCTGCCTCCTGCATGCTCACGTAAACCACACAAAGTACTTCCAGTACTGCAAAGGTGTCTGAAGGGGAATAATTCCTGCAGATTACCACAAGTAAGACAAAACAAATGTGCTGCTTCTCTTTTCAAAATATCAAAAGGTCACGTGTGAGAGCGGCTCAGTACTTTCCCCCTCTCACGCATCGCTCCTAAGGTTTTGATAAAGTTGACGTAAGCCTCGCCGGGGCACTGAGAAACAAATTTAAACACATTTGAGAAACAAATGGAGTACACAGAGGTGTGTTTCTTCAGTATTGGATGCAAAATGCATATTTTTGTTTAGAATGTGCTAAATGTCTGCGTTATTATCTTGCTGATGTATGTTTTCAGAGAGTGTCAAGTGAAGCACTGGCCAAAACACAAGAAAGCCTGCCAGCTCATGATCGAGACCACCGAGAAGATCATCAGCTGAGGGAGACCAAACGGCTCTTTCTCTGGCTGATGACAGAAAGAGAACAGTGTGTTTCCTTAGTAGCCCGACACATTTATACACAGACTCTTTTTTTCTTTTATCATTAAAACTGTTGATGCACCATTCAAGAATTTAGGATGTTGTAATCAAACTCCAATAAAGTTTTAAACCTGTATGCATCTGTGTTTGCCTGTTTCATCAAAGTGCCAGGGAAGCGCTGCATCTTCTCTTTCACCAACAGCAACGTTTTGACCTTTGTATGCAATGCAGAGAAGGTACAAAGCAAAATACCACAATAACCCATTTTCCTATTGCTTTTAGGTAGAGCCACCCAGTTTGAAGCTCAGGTCTGTGATGCGTTTAGATAGTGGCTTTAGGAGTGGGGAGGGGGACTTTGCACGCCCACTCAGCTGTGCTCGGGACTCAGAAGCACCCCCTGTTTGAAAACATTCCGGATGTCGGTGCAGCTCAGTCTCATCTCACTCTCTCTTTTTCATGATGGGCCGCTTCCTCCTGCGCCGCAGTCCGACTTGAACAGATGGGTAACATCTTGAAAGACGTGCTCCGGCTCTGCCGTGAAAAGGAGGGCCCGGGGTTTCGTTCGCTGTAAGCGGCCGGTGATGAGAGATTATTTCCAGAGATGTAGCCGAGACTGCACACCTCCGTTATTTGGAAACCTTAAGACATTTCAGCGGAAAGTTTTTTTTTTCTTTTCGACCTCGGATGGAAGAACTTTTGAGACAAAGCGGTAGCCACGGGGCTGTTTTCTCCCGTGTTTTGGTGAGTTAGACTTAAAATCACTGGATTTTGTTTCACTTCGCTGTTTATGAGTGACTAGTTTAATATGCAGCTGTGTTGGGAATTAGGTTTTGAATGATCTCCCCGCGTGTTTTTTTTTTTCATGGACACGGAGCTGATGTATTTCTGCTACTAAACTAAACTACATTTGACGGCACATGTCATTCTTTAGCTTTTTGTATTATTGTTAGGCTTAATTCTACATGACAGTGGTTTGAGGGGGAAAATTACTAAAGTAGAAAGCAATAGTACTACTTAGTGCAAGTCTACAAATCTTCGTTGTATTTTATTAAAGTTTTAAGGTATTTGTACTCAGGGGCGTTTCCATGATTTTCTTTTTAAACAAACAAGAAAGGAGGGTGGTCCCCCAGGATTTCAAAATAAACACCAAATTAAACCACTTGAAAAATGATTGGAAGTTACGTGAGTGTGAATTATTTTGTGGACGCGCATCCTCCCTGAATGCGTCAGGAGATGTGGCTGACCGTCAACAGACCACAGTACCGAAACAACTACAAAGTGACAGAGCTAATAAAAAGTAGTTTGATTACAGTTACAGATATGTTTTTTCCACACTGAAAGGTAGTAGGAAAGAACAATGCCACATACAGTAGGAGAAATAATTATTTGATCCCCTGCTGAATTTGTAAGTTTGCTCCCTTACGAAGAAATGAAAAGTCTAGTCTAGTCAAGTCTTTTCACCGTAGCTTCATTTTAATGGAGAAAGACAGAAGGTCAACCAAAAATCCCCCCAAAATAAACCCCAAAAAAGTGATTTGCATGTTATTCAGTGAAATAAGTATTTGATCCCCAAATAACACATCATTTAATACTTGTTGAAGAAACCCTTGTTGGCAAACACAGTAAGTGTGTGAGACGTTTCTTGTACTTGGTCACCAGGTTTTCTTCCCACACACACATATCTCAGGAGGGATTTTGGCCCACTCCTCTTTACAGAAACTCTCCAAATCCTTTAGGTTTCCTGGCTGCTGTTTGCCCCCTCAGTGCAGTGAAATCGTCCTGTACCCCAAAGCATAATGTTTCCACCTCCATGCTTTCTCTTCCTCCAGACACAGCAGGTCGACTTGATGCCAAAGAGCTCCATTAAGGTTTCATCTGACCGCAGCACTTTCTCCCAAACCTTCTCTGAATCACTTGGGTGTTTTTGGGCAAACTTCAAATGTACATGTACCTTCTTGAGCAGGGGGACTTTGTGGGTGCTGCAAGATTTCAGTCCATTACAGTGTAGAGTGTTGCTGATGGTGTTCTCAGCAACTTTGGTCCCTACTGCCATCAGATTATTAACAAGCTCTTCCCATGTAGTTTTGGGCTGATCGAGCACCTTTCTCATGATCATCCTCACATGAGGTAAGATCTTGCATGGCACTCCAGACCGAAAGTTGTCACCTTCTTGTCAAGCTTCTTGCTTGTTGCTGATGTTCTTTTAGCCCTTTCCAGACCAAAGAGCCTTGGACAGCTCTTTGGTCTTGCCTATGGTGATAGTGAGTTTCGAATAAAAGAAGAAACTGATTATCTGGAGACAAGTGAACTTTATACATGTAATGACATTAAGAGTATGTTTAACTGATTGGTTGAGCGATTAATTGTCACGTGGACACACAGCCAATCCATGGAAGTCAGAGTGTGTTGTAGAAGATTACATATTTACCTTACTCAATGAATTTCATGACTTGATACAATGTGGGATTTTTTTCTGGATTTGTGATTGGTATTCTGTCTCTCTCCTTCAACATGAAACTACCATAAAAATTAGATACTGTTCATTTCTTTTCAAGCCAGCAAACTTACAAATTCATCAGTTAATCAATAAAATAATCAGTCAATTAATTGTTTCTCCCACTGTATATTGCTGCTTTATGTTTATATTTAACTGCTTGTAAACTTTTATTCGTCTCAATTTGTAGACTTGAGATTTGCATAAAAAACTGTCCATTTTTAAGTTATAATGCACTATTAATGGTGTAATGTGCCAAACAGTCAGAATGCACCTTGACAATATATAACATTATTATGCTCTTTATGTGTTTAACCTAACTGTCCTACTAAGAGTACTACTAAGTACATTCATATTTGGTACCTTAGTACATTAAGCTGAATTAACACTAACTTCATGATTTCAGGTTGCACTCTGATTATACAGAGTCTGTGTTTTTTGTCAGTTAGTGATAAAATGGAGGAAACCCGGCCCTGAGTGACACAATGTCTTGGGAGGAGTTCATCGAGCTCCGTGACCTCAGGTCGACCAAAGAGCAGATAGAGCTGACGGGGACGCGCGCTCCGTGCTCACCTCCGCGCCTAGAGAGAACCAACGCCCTGAGGATCAGCCCGGGAAGGGTCCCAGACCTGCTGAGTCGTGTGGGCATTATCAGAGTCCTGAGCAGCAGCCAGGACCCACAGCTCACAGAGGAGAAAGGAGAGGGCCACGACTTCCAACCCTGTAGCCACGCTCAGCCCACGTGGTGCGACCTGTGTGGAGACTTTATCTGGGGCCTTTACAAGCAGAGCCTGCGGTGTGTCAGTGAGTTGGCTTACATATGCTTTTTGTGCATCTGGGTGTGTCCATGTGTCAATGCTTTGGTGCATTTGCATGAAATGAGCGTACTGACAGAAAGAGGAAATTTACTAACACAGAGGAAGAGGCAACCACTAGCGTACCTGCAAGCCCAGATTACAGTCATTCCAGCCTGATGGCTTAAACAAGGCTTCATACTAAATAAACATAAATGCTCTCTATGTTAACATTCTGGAAAAAATAAAGAGAATTGTTGCCTGTACAATTTTTATAATTATTCACATCTACCCAGTATCTAACCTGCATACACTTAGGGGTTCGGTCATTGTCTAGGCTGAGGTTCAGCTACACTCATATGTGCATTTGCAAAGGTTTCATTAACTGAAACCCAGCTAAATAAAGAGCAGTGGTTTGTACAAAGCATTTAGTGTGGGGAAATAGGGGTCCCTTACTGTAACCTGAACAGGAAACATTGTCACAGTCTTTGCAAAGAGACATAAGCTTTCCAGCTGACTATATGTTTTCACAGCTGCATTCAGCTGATTGGAATTGCTATTTATATTTCTTCAAGTATTTGCAATTTATTTTATATACATGACTATATGGTCTGGTACTTACATAATGCTTTTCTACACTATTGAAGCACTGCTGCATTCACCCATACACACGTTTGTATGCATAAGCACTTTTAATCTAAGATTCACACTCCAGTGAATGCAGCCGGGCAATTTAGGGCTCAGTATCTTACCTAAGGATATTCCAACATGCAGACCAGAGGAGGCAGGGAATCAAAACAACGTTGTTTTACTAAAAACAGTGAATAACTGCAGGTAAAAACTGTAGTAACCTTTACCCTCCAGCAGAGGAGAGGCAATCACACTTACACAACATTATGACTTTCATTTTGCACATTCTCATGTATGGCAACATGAGTCTAAACTCTATGACTTTCTTCATTTACAGATTGTAAATTCACATGTCACTACCGATGCCGTGCCCTGATTCAACTGGACTGCAGCTGGGAACGAGGCTCCTTGGCTGACCCCACATGTGTCGTGGAGTACACCATAGAAACGGACACAAATGTGGTAAGGAGCTGTGCATTAGGAAGCTGACAGCTGACACGGCGCCCCTTTATTACTTTACTACCACCTTTGTTCTTAATCAGCTGCGTTGCTAGTTGGTTTCACTTGCTTTTTATGCTAGCGTCAATGTCGCAAACTTTACACCGCATAACATACATCATTTCTTAAGACCTCTGCACTCTGCATGTTATGCAATGCACTGCCTGTTTTGGATTGCATGTTACTGTACTAGATAGGAAAGAAATCAGGAACAATAACAATAAATGCACACAGTTCACACCCATTTACTAACTGCACACGATCAACTGAAAGTTGCACCACTCTTTCAGATTTAGTTGTATTTACTGTTAGCATTGAAACTCCAGACAGGACAAACATTTCAAATATAACATTGCTCAGGGGAAGTAAAGTCTTTCAAAGGGGAAGCTTGTCTGCAGAGGAACAGAAAATGTTACCTTGAACACTTTTTGTAAAATGTGGCTTAGTTTAGTCAGTCACAAAAGTGAAATGTCAGTTTTTAAAGTACTTAAGCCTGTTGTAAAACCTATGTGCGGATATGAAACATTCAAGAAAAAAAACCAGAACACACTACAGCAACAAATTTTCATAAGAATCATTGTCTATTAGGCATAGGCCTTGAGGCAACTGTTGTTGTGATTTAGTGCTACATAAATAAAATAAAATTGAATTGAATAGTACTTTATGGATTCCTGTGAAAAAAAGTACAGCCCATGATTCAGTAGCTTGTGGAACCACCTTCAGCAGAAATAACTTGCGCAATTATTTTCTGTATGACTTTATCAGTCTCTCACATACACATGTGGGAGAATTTTGGCCCACTCTTCAGCGATGTTTCTCACTGTTGAGGTTTTTTAGTTTATGCACAGTTGTCTGAAGATCAGACCACAGCATTTCAGTAGGTTGAAGTCAAGCGTTTGATTGGGCCACTGGAGCATCTTGACTCTTTTCAGCCATTCTGTTTTAGATTTGCTGTTGTGATACGGATGATGGATGGCCTCACGTTTGACTCTAGATTATTTAGGTGTGCATGGTTGACTCAGTGACTGCCCAGGTATTGTGGCTGCTGTACAAGCACAAATCATTACTCCTCCACAACCATGCTTGACAGCTGGTATGAGGTGTTTCTGCTGATATGCGTTGTTCTATTTTCGCCAGGCACGCATTGTGGCCAAACATTTCCACGTTGATCTCATCTGTCCAAAGACCATTTTTCAAATTGTACTGTCATGAATTTTAGCATTTGACATGCTAACTGAGGCCTGTAGAGTCTGAGGTTGGAACACTTTTTATTTTGCTGAGCATTGCTCTGTCTCTGGGTTGAATTTGCTGGAGAGATTGTAGGATTATGTTAACACACACCTGAATGCTTCAGACCAGCAAACTATCAAAACATCTGCTTTTATAGAGGTCCTCAATCTTGCTGATGATCAGTTATTAAGTTCATTTGATTAGCAACACCTGCCTGCTTTTTATCCTCTTAATTTCTATACCAGCAATAAGAATGTACTTAACTTTTGAAATCTCTGAAAACTTTCCTTCTTACATAAACTGTAAGCCCAGAACAAGCAGCTAAACTATTTTTAGATTTTCCTATCATATAAGTATGAAGTACCAGGAATTAGTTAACGGGTTCAGAGAAAATCTTTTATTCTGTTTTTAATGGGGTTTTTCAAGGCCAGTTAGGCTGCTGTATTCAATAGTAGAAGAAATCCCATCACAATCTTTTTTTTTGTACCATGGTAGTATAATCCATTAAGTGGGAACTTAGTACAGTAGATATCCAGCAGAGCAGGTATCTTTTTATCATGTTAGCTGTTATTATTCACTTTATTAAGCGCCTGTTACTTATCAAAAGAATATAAATACAAACATAAACTTGAGCAAGCCGACACCAAGGCATGGCTAAAAAAACATGTTGGTATTTGAGCGTTTGTGTGCACACTTGCAGTCCTTGTATAATAGCAAAATGACTAGCTGCCAGGAAAATAACAGTCAAATTCAGAGCATTAAAAACCAAAAACAAATCACAGATATCTACTGACATTTTTGCAATAATACTCTCTGCAAACTATCATTCAAATGTTTCACTCTTAGCTCAGTAAGAGTGGGCTGCTCAGGTTAATATTTTGAACTGTTAGTTAATATTTGAATAATAAAGATGACACCGAGTCATACCTGTGCTATAGCCATGCACAACCAGTACATAAATGTATGTTTATTGCAGTCATATTGACTGCTTGAGATGCCTGTACACCAGTGTGCCACCACTAACTTCAGATGCACCACAAATATTTTTGTTTTTGAATCAGTCCTGGTCGGCTTAATCTGAGAGCAGTATGGAGGTTTTCTGGGTTTAGCACCGGAAAACTCATTAGTTCACATTAGCAGGTTTCAGTGTATTTCCTTTTAATACATATCTGATCATATTTACCCTCTCCTTATTGATCTCTAAATGCACAAAGATGAAAAGAGATGTTCAGAAATACTTGAATCACTGTGCTGCTTGCTCTTGAATTGAGGTTCTTCTCAGTGTTATTTCCATATAACATGTTAATACCTTATAACATAACATATTGTCTGTGAAAACTATGGATGTTTTAGGTGAACAGAGGCAAGACTTTCATAAGACTTTGTCAGAAATTGTAAAGGCTGGACAAAAAAAACAAATTAAACAACTCGTGTGCTGCAGTTTGAATGACGGTTATTTTGTAGCAATTTTGTCAACGTGTCTGATTTTAGTTATTTGGTAGCTAGATTTAGCCACAGAATATACAAACTTTTACATAAGTCTTTTCATCTTTAGTCATTTCACAGTAACACCTCCCCTGCTGGTTTGGGAGGTTTTTCCATTGCTGCACACAAGAACTGAAAATCTGGGCTGCAGCTGGAGCAGTTTTTTTTTCTCTTTTAATTAGTAATCTAACACAGAGCTGCATTTTTCCCTAATTACTTAATGTGAGACCAGAAACTGTTTTGACACTAAAAGCTGATTTTGCTTTTAGTCTAGCTTTACAGCTTTACAGAAACCCAAGATTTTACAATAAGATTAAACAACCCCCCCCCCCCCCCCCCCCCCCAGAAAAATTGCATTTGGTCCTGATTCGCTACAGTATGGCACATACGTTATCTGTCTGTATCAACAGCTATACTTTTTCATTCATTTAGGGGTTTTATTTTTTCAGACTGATTTGCGTTTTTGAGAGAAAATGTCATTGCAACATTTCAGTGCTCACTGTAATATATTTAGATTGCTTGTATTTTCTGAACAGCCATCAAAAAAATAAAACATATTATATCTATATTAACTAAAATCAGGGGAGGGGAAGAAAATACCCAGAATAAGCAACCGGTGAATAATGTGAAACGCATTTTGGTGAAACTGTGACTGTGAAACAGTAGTATCATTATTAAAACAGGAACTGCCTTCCAGTCCGTGTCAGCTGGGTAGGCTCCAGCACCCCCGTGACCCTAAGTTGGACGAGTGGTTAAGAAGGTGGATGAAGTGATTTAAGGATCATGCTTTTTCATGTGACTTTTAATGTGCTCATCATGTGGATTGTTTCATAGCTTGAACAACTGTATAGTTTTATGTTAAGGGAGGTTTGGGGTAATTACTTTGGCTTATCTCGACTTGAGTTTAGACAAACTACTGACGGACGAGACAGAAAGTCTGTGTTCGAAATGAGATGGATTTGCAGGAAGTGGATACTCATGACAGAGTCTATTTATGCTTTTAGTGGGGGATGGGTAGTAGAAACAGGAAAGATTCTTATGGTGACTTCTTACATTTCCTTTGTGTTCAGGCATATCTCTTTTAGCTAACTGCTATACTTCTAGCCTTCTTGACATAATTACACCCCAAAAGCTGAAATAATTCTTTAGAAGTCACCAACTCATATCTTGGTATAATACAACAAATCGTCAAATTGAGCTACCAAGTTGAAACACAGGTATGTCTCAAGCCCTGTAAGCTTTTATCTATATCAGATGTTATGATGTGTTTCCTAGCAACCAGGCCTAAATGACCCATATTTAGCATTTGTGCACTTACAGTTGTGGTCAGAAGTTTACAGACTCATCGTGGGCATGAATGTGATGGTAGTTTTGGTCTTTTGATTATTTCTTTGAACAATTCTTTTTTCCAGGGTGGAACAATTGGACAGCATACATCTTTAATTCCTTTAAAAAAAAAAGAATTGGGTGCAGAAGTCTGAATTTTGGATTTTCTCTAATCCACATGGGCTCAGAAGTACATATACAACTAAGCCAGTATTTCATTAAATGTTCCTTAGCACCTTAATGCAAAGCTTTTGGTTTCCATCAACAAGCTTCTGGCATGATTCTGTCTGACCACTCTTCTTGGTCGACTTCATTTAATTGGTTGGTTTCCTGGCACAGACGTGTTTTCAAGCAAATTTTCAAAGGGGTTGAGGTCGGTGCTTTAAAAAGGCCATTCCAGAAGCTTAATGCTAGCCTGCTTTTTCCATTGGAAAAACAAGCTGTGATGTAGCTTTGGGATTATTGTCCTGCTAGAACAACTAATTCTGCACAAGTTTCAACAGTACAGCTGTTGATTTAATTTAGGTAGTCCTCCTTCTCCATTATTCTATCCACTTTGTGCAATATACCAGTACCACTTGCAGCAAAACAGCCACAGAACATGATGCTACTCCCACCGTGCTTGACAGTTTTTGTTTACTCCTTCAAACATAAGTCTTATTGAGGGCAACATTTCAATCTTTTTCTCATCTGACCATATGACTTTTCTCCAGAATGCATTTGGCTTGTCAGTGTGGGCAGCTGCAAATTTCAGTCGAGCTTGAAGGTATTAGTTTTGGAGCAGGGGCTTCTTTATTGGTAAGCATCTTCTTAGTGTTCAAGCAGTTTCCAGGGCAGGCTTCAGGCTTCCTGGGTTGTTTATGAACATCCAAACTATATTTCCTTTCATCTGAGGGTGAAAGTTTGGTTCTTCTTCCCGATCTTGGTAAAGTGGTGACACTAATTACAGTACAAGTCATTTAGAAATGCTTTCATGAAACCTTCACAACTTATTGAAATCTACAATTTGCCTTCCCAGACTTCTTTATTATTTTGTGTCAAGCAAATCTTTTTCATGTTGGCAAAAAACCCCCAGAATAATTCAAACCCGTTCTCCCAATTCTTGTTTTTTTAAAGTAACTAAAGGTACATCCCCACCCTGGGGGAAAAAGGACAGTTCAAAGAAGTCATTAAAAGTCTGTGACATTCAAAGCCATGATGAGAGTATTTTTCACAAGAACCACCTTTTAATTTTACATTTAATGGGTATATGTCTAATAAGTGTACTAGTACACCTGTTATTTTAGACCTTGTGCAGCTGACATGGTCCCTTAATCGTGAATAAATGTAAACACATTTTGCTGTATACAAACTTGTAATCAGCCCCATATTTATTTTGTATTTATATAAACAAAATCTACCAGAGGTGGTCTTTACTTTTCTCATTGGGAATATCAGTTTGCTGTAGGGCTGTAGCATAATGAATTGCATTGTGGGAGTTGTAGGCTCCAGTGTTATGGGATATTTTTATCTACATCTTGTGGAGCCCATTTTTCTAAGAAAGTAAAATAATCAATACAGCACCATTTAAATTTTCTATTGATCAACACTGAATAACGAGACATAAAAACATAATAAAGCTACATAACTGTTAGATACGTTAGGTTGGCATGGTAAATACAGTTTTAATATTTGTATTTAGTGCAAAAGTTAAAAAATGCTAGCAGCGAGCCCCAGCATCACATGACTGGGTCAGCGGTCCGTGGGGACACAGAAGGTCCACCAGCAGCACCCCCACGCTGGGAAAAAAGGGCAGAAAGACGGGTGAAACAGGGCTTTGAGGAGAGGAGAGGGCTTTGGTATTTCCCGTGCTGTCCAATCACTGCCGGCTGAAGCGGTTTGTGTATTTCCAAACTCAGCGGACCTGGGTGGGGCCTCTTCGGGGGAAGGAAGCGGGGCATCTAGGGCGGGGACCTGCACACATCCTGTTTCACATAGAGTTTGTACGGCGGAAACGTGGCTGGTAGGCTGAGTTTGAGGAGAAGATTCGTGAGATCTTGTTGATAGTCGTCGACATTTTTTAGCGGTATTTTGTCCTGCGCGAGATTATTTAATATTATCGTTAAAAGCTAGCACTGTTGCCTGTTAGGACTTTTTGTAAGGCATAGTTCAGTCAGTGAATTCCAATTAAGCTCAATCGAGAGCGATTCGGGGTAACAGCGTAGTAAAGTTAAAGGTTCCCGACTCTCTTATTGGATATATGCCGGTAGTCAGCATGACCACCGCGGCTAGCAGCTCGGATAAAACTCCCTCCTTTGAGATGACCTGGGGCAGCTCCACCAGCAGCGGCTACTGCAGCGACTCGGACTCTGACTCCGAGTTCGAGCAGTACTTCACCGCCCGGACATCTTTCTTCCCCAAAATCCGAAAAGATACTGTCAGTCCCGCAGTTAAGCAGGTGAGAAATTTTACAAGTTTAAAAACACATAGGTTTCATAAAAATCATTAGCTTTAAAATAAAGGGGAAGTGAAACTGTGGGTGTTTCGCAGCAGGACTGTATTCTCGCGTTATTTCCCCATTTCTGCTTATTAGCTGTCAGTGTTGGGTCTGTTATTGAGTTGTGTTTGTGTTCTTTTACTTCTGGGATGAGTTGCTGGGCGTCCTACTTTGTAGATGCTGCTGGGAATGAGTTGTTTTGCTCAAAGGAACCCCAGCAGACTAGATGGTTGGCAAGCCTGCAAGGCTCAAGGGTGGAGTTCCTCTAGTTTTAAGTAAACCGGTTAAAGACTTGTGTGAACTTTTTAAAATGCAAATGAGCACTCGTTACGTCTAGATCACACACACACACACACACACACACACACACACACACACACACACACACACCGGTATATATGTGTCTTGTTGTAACAAGCACAGACCCACAGATGAACCTGTGACGCACTCAAGTTTCCAGCCAAACACCCACCATTCATTGACTCTCAGGTTGTTCACATTAATTTCTCAGTCACACATGAGTCATGGAGTGTTTTGGATTTCTTCATTTTCTTATCTTTTAGTCATACGCGCACCCACATGGGTATCGGGTTTCTTTCCTGTGAGATGTGGGTGCAGTTTACTGTAGAAATATTTGACTCTCCCTTTGCCAGCCGGCAGAGGCACAGTTGTGCATAATTTTCTCCCACCACATATTGACTTTATTGATTTGTTTAACAGCTGCATATTAACTCTACGGCCCATGGATCTCCCTAGACATTTGCAGCTATGGATCTTTACATGCTGGATGTCTAATTAACAATCTTTCTTAGGCAGTGTGTGGTTCAGCAGATAATTAAGCAAAAGGTAGCCTATAAGAATTCGCATTTGTTTTTTAATCTCACATTTACTGGCAGTCCTGCATCTACAATATTGGCTACTACTCCTGAGAAAACCCCTACCATGAATAATTATAGTGTAAATTGGAAGACACAAGAAAACCTGATTTTTAATCTGGCAGCCCTGCATCTGCTGGGGGGGCAAATGTGCATGACTGAAACATGACTGGGAGTTTGCGGTTGCTGAGGCAGCTGACTTCACAGGATGTGCCTGCAAAACAGAGGAGGGCATTGTCTCTCCCGCTTGTGAGAGCCTGTGAGGGGTGGCTATTTTTACATGAACACCAAGTTGAGGAATGCAGCGCAGAGCCGTTGGCCACAGTCATCATTGCAAACAGCTGCAAGTTGCAAATCCCCTCCCTTTTCCTCCCTCTTCCTCCTCCCTCCCTTCTCCCATCAGCCCTCCTACATGGAGGCATCAGAGCCACTGAACTGGATTGGACAGAGCTGACATCATTGTGTTCGCCTCTTTTGCTGCGTTGTCCGGAAGTTGAAAGTCTGATGCAACTGGTGTTCGCTGTTAGAAATGCAGAACATCAGTTAAAACCAGCTTTTACTCTCGTGTTTCAGCGGTATTGCTGAAGAAAAAAAACACGGAAGACTTGTTTAAATCAAATTTGACTGACATTACAACTTTTTTTCCCTCCCTTGTTAAAACACCCTAAAAATGAACACTGGGCTTTTTCAACACTAATGCAGGGTTTTTCCTGCATATAATTTTTTTTTCCACGTTGACCAAAAAGATTTTGGCCAACCACCAAAGGGAAACCAACAGAACTGTGATTTTTAAACCAGTTGTTTTTAAATGGGGTTTAATTCACTTGAGCTTAAGATGTGTTTTAATTATCAAATGTCCAGAAAAAAATAAAAAGGCAGAAAATGTCTTAGATTTTTCTTGAGTAAGTGGCCACAGACTTTTACTCCTCACTATATCTGGACAAACGTAGTCACGGGGACATGGTCTTGTGTAGTCACCCTCTCAAAGGCTCATTTTGAGCGTGAAAATCCCTGTAATGCTGTAAGACACAATCATATAAAGGGCCTTTCCTCTGCTAATCAGTGTTTTGTCCTGGTCTCTGGCTTGTCCCTGCTTTTTTTTGAGGTGAGCACTGACACCTGGTGGTTAAAGACTGTAACTCTTCTGTTCCTTCCAGGATGAACAGATTGAATTGAGTAAGCAGGAGCTGACAGTGGTGGACATCCAGCAAAAAGTGAAGGAGTACAATGCTCAGATCAACAGCAATCTGTTCATGAACATGGTGAGCAGTGATTCTTCACAACAAATCCCTGCTTTTCCCTCCAAAGCATTTTTATCTTTTAGTTTAATATTTGTTTTTTTTCCCTTTAACAGAACAAGGATGGGTCCTACACCGGCTTCATAAAGGTGCAGTTCAAGCTGGCCCGACCCGTGTCTGTTCCCACCCCAAAGAAAGGAGGCAACGACACAGGCGGGAGGCGGGCCAGCGGAGTGAAGCGGCGCACCTCTTTCTACCTGCCGAAGGACGCGTCCAAGCATTTGCACATAAGTTCTCGAACTTCGGCTCGTGAGGTCATCGAGGCTTTGTTGAAGAAGTTCACCGTTGTGGACAATCCCGCCAAGTTTGCTCTATTTGAGCGCAGCGAGCGTCACGACCAAGGTATTCTGCTTTAACATTAAATCGTGATTTCGTTTCTTTTTTTATTTAATGTGTTTGGTGATCGCTAAATGGTTTCTTTCTCCTCCAGTTTATATCCGTAAGCTGTCTGATACCGAGCGTCCCCTTCGTCTGCGTCTGTGCGCTGGACCGAATGAGAAAGTCCTCAGTTTTGTGCTGAAAGAGAACGAAACTGGCGAAGTCAATGTGAGTAAAACACGAACAGCTCTACATCCAACACGTATGGATTGTTCACCTTCAGATATACCAATTTAACTTCTCTCTCGCTCTCGGTTGCAGTGGCATGCCTTCTCCATGCCCGAATTAAAGAACTTCCTGCGGATTCTGCAGCGTGAAGAGGAGGAACATATCAAGCAGATCGTGCAGCGCTACGCGTTGGCTCGCACTAAAATGCAGGAGGCTCTGGCTGGCTCAACGCCCGGCTGAGATGCCTACGCTCAGAGGGGCTTTAGCGTGCACCTTTCGGCTGGACGATCGCCAGAAGTTGACCGGCCATCGATGCATTCAAAGATCCCAGAGAATCCAACTCTAAACGCCTCTTGGTGAACGAGAGTGTGAGACAGGGCGCGAGACTATGAGAGCGAGAGAGAGAGAGCGCTAGCGCGAATGTGCATGTGAGATGATGCGAGAGATGAGACGTGCCTTACACCTGGAGAGTCTGATGTGCCTGAGAGAATGAGTTGAGAGAATTGACGACTGGCAGATGAGACAGTAATGTCTTTAGCTTTTGGTTACTGTAGGATTATCCTGCACCTCAGCTGTGTTATTTTTCCAGAAAACCAAAATTGGTAATATTTCAAATAATGCATTTAATCCCCTTTGCCTTCACTCAACAACCCACCATAATAATGATGCTTCTCACCCTCGGGTTAAACACATACTTGCTGTAAGGTATTTGGATTTTCACTTGACCTAAGCTCCGAGTCTGCCACGTCCTCTCTTACACCCCTGATGGGTGCAACTCTGAATTTCACTGACAATTTGTGAGTGTGACTGATGTATGGACATTTGTATGGAACTATGAATGTCTGCGAGAACAGTGCCCAAGTCACCCTGGTTGACTGGAACCTTGAATGAATATTTCTTTGCATGTGTTTAACTGGAAGTTTCTTGTCATTCCTTTATATCTTTGTTTTGTTCTGTCCTTTAAAACAAAATGTTTGTCTTCTGTCACTCTGTTCACTTTCACTGTATGGAAGTCTATGCACAAATTTACTTGTTGTAGCAATTTTAAGAATGTCGTGACAAATGTGCACTGCGTTTAGTAAAGAATTACCAAAAAATCTATTACGTTTTTGTATTTTTTTTTCTTCTTTTTTTTACAGGTGCAGTGCTGTGAAAAAGCATTTGCCCCCTCTCAAATTTTCATTATTTATTAATTTTTTTATTGCGTATTTGTCACATTTAATGTTTTAGATCATAAGCTCATTTCAATATTAGACAAAGGCTTATCCAGGGCTGGGTTGTGGGGCCAGCAGCAAACGGAGAGCCTACTCACCCAGGAGCCATCCAAGGCAGATACCCGAACCACCTTAACACTTTTCAATACAAAATGCCCCCACCCTTTTTTTTTTAATGATGACTATATTTATTAAGGCTAAAAAAAACACACAAAACAACACAAACAGCTATCGAAACCAATCTGCTCCTACGTGGGGAAAAAGTAATTGCTACCTAAGCTGGTTGTGTCACCCATGGCAGCAAAAACGGCAGTGAACTGTTTGCGATAAAAGGCATTGAGGAATTTGGCCCGATCTTTGCAGTATTGTTTTGGGACACATTGGAGTGTTTTCAAGCGTGAATGGTCTGTTTAAGGTCACACCAAAGCATCTCATCTGTCCTCTGAAAAGTCTTGGGGATCTATAGGATCTTTTTTGTTCTCTCGTGGCATAGATATGCTCTTGGGACTAATTTTGATACACTGGCCACTCCTGGGAAGGTTAACCACAGTCCCAAAGCTTTAAAATGGCTTTATAACCCTTTCCTGACTGATAGACGTCAATGATTATTTTGTTGCTGTTCTGGACAGATCTTTAAAACTGCTTCCCTTTGTTAAACAAGTCTTATTTAGGTTATGTTTTGATTCGACAGGTCTGAAAGTAATCAGGGTTAGGTTAGGGTTTTTTTTTTTTTTTAACGAAATGGGAAATGGGGGTAAATACTTTCTCACAGTACTGTGTGCATACTATACATTTTTAAATTCAGATGTAGATATAAACACCCACTTTAAACATAAAAAAGATTCATTTAACGCACCTTTATGAATAAATTCTTTAGTTAAATATTGGTGACGTTTTTTCTTTAATAGTCGGTCAGATCAGCTGATCTCCATCGTCATCGTCGGTCGGACAGCAACGGCCAGCGCTAGCTAAACATAGCTAGTAGTAAAAGTTATGACAGGACATGTCAGGTTTAGTGTACCATAAGGTAAGATGTTTGTCAGAATCCCGTGTATAAAGCAGCAGTGTGTTTGCAGACTCGTCTATTGTTTAACCTGCGTCTGTAGTCGGAAGCTAACAGTCTGTTAGCTTACCTCACCTCACTGTGCAGGTACCGTTAGCCGGTAGTCATTAGCCACATGTAGGTCACCACACATCAAACGGGCGCCGTTGCAAAATATTAGACGATGTACAATATATTGTGAAGCCGTGGGTGTGTTTTTAAGTGACTGTTGTAAGGTGTCAAGCGTTTTGAGTGACACTTAATGCGTTTACGTTCGGCTTTTTTGTGGCCCAGTTGGTTAGCTTACGGTGAAGCTACCGTAGTGTAACGTAACGATATAAAACAGACGGAACTGTCTCACACACGAATAAAATTTAGATATTATTATTATTATTATAGTTAAGTGTTTGTGTAGGTTTTCAGCCATCCAGGTGATGGTACCCATAAGACCTTCCAAAGGAAGGCGACTGGACTTGTTTAGGTGTGACACCTTTACCTCTCATCCAAGAGGCTTCCTTAGCGCTCATTAAAAATTGATGGAGAGTCCCGGGTGTTGAACTCATGGTGGGGGTTTCCCCCTTTGGGCGCGGTTCTTTTAGAAACACCTGCACCTAAAGAACAAAATACGCTCTTTTTTGTATGATCATGTTCATATTTTAAACCAAGAAGACATGGTTTGAGAGAGGAGTAAAGGAGGGCATCATTGAACAGAGGTGGGCGCTTACCACACCAGTTATCAATGACTTAATGAAGCCTTAAGATCCCTTTCCAAGCGCTTCAATCCCCACTCAGACCTTGTTTCAGGTGACCTCAGTAGGGTCAAATGATGGGTTGAGGCAAGGCCTTACAATAGATTCGACCTTAACCCTCAGTGATGGGAATGAGCCACACATTTTGTTTCTGCGCCTTGGCTCATGTGATGACTCATATGATCAATAGTAGGTCCATGACAGAACCATTTCTGAAGGACTTTCCACCTTTTTTTAAATTTATTTATTTTTTTATAGAACTGAAGAAGCCCCTTGAAATATCTCATACCCAAAATAAGTCTAGTTGCCTTCTCTTTCAAGCTCTCAAGATTATACTTAGATGTTTCTGAGTTTAGCTTGGCCATTTTCTGCCAACAGAGTCGTTTATGCACTAAAATAGAGCCAGCAGTCAGTAAGCAAACAACGTCTTAACAGCTGGCAGCTGAGTAAACTGTTCACTTGGACACCAGACAGTGAAATTTACTTATTTATGTGCTTTCACTTTTTAGGTTCTGACCTTGGTAAGCAATTGAGCATCTGGCTACCAACCAGACTGAACGCTCTAATCTGAGACTAACTATGCCTTATCTCTGAGAATGGGAGGAAGTGGATCCAAAGCCAAAGGTGTCTGGCCTTTCTCAGGCAGCGGAGGCGAGTCAGGAAATGATGGGAACGAGCAGTCTCTGGCCCGGCTGAAAGGCTCTAAGAATGCAACACCATTTGTTTTTACAAGGAGAAGGTAAATAAATAATACAGTGGATATGCTGTTGAAAGGACGTTTTCTATCCCACCCTTGAGTTTGAAAATAATCCATGCACACAATACTAACACATACATTTGCTATGCAAATTACACTCGCCCTGAGACAAAATGCAAGCCTAGTTAGCAGTTCCAAAATATTATTTAAATTACAAAAACAGCTCTTGAGGAATACTGCCAAAATGGCATTTTGCTCTTGTCCTAAGTTCTTAATAAGCAGATTGCATGCCAAATATTAAAGGTCATCTTTAATTAATTTTTTTGTTTTGATTTTGTTGACATGTCTTAAACTGTCATATCCGACTAATTCATTTCTTATCCTGATAAGAATATAAATCAATATAGTGCATTTATTGTAAATTCTGTGAAAGGTTTATATAATCACCACGCGGAAAGTACTATTTCTTTTGTAAATTTTTAAAAACAGTTGTTTTGGCCTTTTTCAGCTTTATTTGAGAGAGACAGTGAAGAAAGGGCAGGAAAGCAGGGGCAGAGAGAGACTGCTCTTGGCCGCTCCAAACACTGAGTTAAACTGGCGCCGATTTCTTTTGTACATTTAACTTAAATAATCAAAAGTGAAATAATTATGGGCTTTGTGTGGAGTTACCCATAGTGACACGTACTAGATGACCCTACGCATTCCCCATTACTCATGTGCTTCCCCAAGGCCTCTGACTATCATTACTGCTCCTGTATGGTTGTATCCTGTTGTCAGGATAATAGCCTGTCTGAAAATATCGACTGCAGATTGTTCAGTTTTGGATGAAGTGCAACGTTAAGCTCATTGTTCGAATTGTTCACATATCTGTTGTTGCAGCATAATATGTTACGTCGTGGATTTCCTCCAATACTTTGGCCCGACACTTGTAATATAAATGAGATAAACAGACTTGTGCTAAGTGCTTTTGGTTGGGGATTGTATACCTTAAGTCGAGTGTTTTGACCAATGCACAAAATCTATTTCTAGATATAAGTTGAAATGACTGCCATTATCTTTGTGAGTCTTTATTATGTGGTGTACCACAGGCAGCAACTTGTTCCAACATTTCAGTCTGAGGTTTATTAACACTTGATGGCTCTTTTTTGTTTCCCATTTGTAAATTCTCTTTGTGCTGTGTAGAAAAGTTTTGTTGTGTGTTGCCTGTGGTGGGCACCGGTGGTCCACGTCAGACTTTTCATTACCAAACCATGTCCATGTTACAGAGTTAACCCCCACATTTAGGAATGAGCTCTGCAATTTGTTTTGGCTGGTCCTTCTGGGATGTCATGGTGACTATTGCAAACCATCATTTAAGGCAGCGAAAAAATTCTGTAGTAAAAGCAATAAACAATAGGGTATAATATGAAAATGATAAACGTTTTAATATTGTCATCTCACATATTTCATTGTATCACAGAGCCCTAAATCAAAGAATAGTAATTATGCACTGCAATATTTGCAACTCTGTTACCGAAACCTATTTAGCATAACACAACAGTGCCATGACAAAGAGGAAGGGACATAACTGAGTCATGTGCTAACACTAGGGGTGTGTTTTCCGATCTATTTTGATTAGATCGAGTGTGTCATTTTAACTGCAACCCTTTTACTCGTATTAGCAAAGTAGAAAAAAATAATTTGAAAGCTTCCTTTCATTCTTTTATTTATATACAGTGGTCTGAAAAAGTGTTTGTCCACTTCCTGATTTTCTATTTTGTGTGTTTGACACACCTAAAACTTTCAGATCATCAAGCAAATGTAAATATTAGACAAAGATAACACAAGTAAGCACAAAATGCACTTTCTAAATAAAGTTTTAATTATTAAGGGGGAAAAAATCCAAACCTGCATGGGCCTGTGTGAAAAAGTGATTACTCCCTAAATCTAATCACTTGTTGGGCCACCCTTAGCAGCAACAGACTGCAATCAAGCATTTGTGATACCTGGCAAAAAGTCTTTTACAGCGCAGTGGAGAAATTATGGCTCATTAATAAATACATGAGGCTCAAACATTGGAGGGGAGTGAGAAATTTGGGTGGGGGGGGGTTTGTTGTTGTTGTTGTTTTGTTGTTTTTTTTTAAACTTGACAACCGTTTTAGATGCGACTATCAGCAAGCAAGTAACGCCTACACCTCCTCTATTTTAATCCTGACACAATTGTCCACCTTCTGTGTTGGCAGTTCTTTGTATTATGATGAGGACGGTGACCTCGCCCATGAATTCTACGAGGAGACGGTTGTGACAAAAAATGGCAGAAAGAAGTCCAAGTTGAAGAGGATCCAGAAAAATCTAATTCCACAGGTGAGCTAGGAACACGCTTTTGCAGTGGCAGGGCGATATAGGGTCAGTGCCATCACTCCTCCTCCTTTTTCTTTTTTTCTTTTTTTTTCTCCAGGGAATTGTGAAGCTCGACCACCCGTGTATTCATGTCGATTTCCCCATCGTCCTCTGTGAGGTGTGACACGTTGCACAGTGACCGGTCTACAATGACGTGCAGCCACAGATCCTCTTTGCTGAGCATCATTCAAGTCCCGAGAGCTGCAGTCAAGAACTGGCGAATGGGGCTTGCAGAGGAAAAAGGAAAATTCAAACTGTCACATGAAAAATGATATATTGAATTAAATGTTATACATTTGAATTCAACGAGTCTTTATTTTGACATTCACAAAAACAGTGATGGTACAAGTTGTGTTTCCACTACCCAGCTGATATGTATGCAGACTTGGAGAATACTTCGGATGAATTCGTGTTTCTCCTGTTGAGTTTTTTTTTTTGTTTTTGTTTTTTTTAATTTTGCAGGGCAAAACATCTGTGACGTGAAAAGGGTTTAATGGTTCATGCCTTCTGTGAGATGTAGACTCTGTATGTGTCTTTGTACATGTGCTAGTTTTGGGTTCGTGTGTGAACTACAAATGCAAGATGTATTTGCAGGGTGGGAATGATGAGGGATTGTGGAATTTGTATATATTTATGTTCTGTATTGTCACGTCTGAGTTAGTCTCAGTTATTGGCGCTCAGACCTGCACTAGTGAACATAATGTACTGTAAATAACATCAGATTTCTTAGTTGAAAATACTTGAATAAATGGTTTATTGAGCAAAATCACTCAAATCTTCTTTTTTTTTTTTTGTGTGTGTTATTTTTCATATTGGCTGAAGCTTTCTGGTGCAGTTCATCTTGTTTATTGTTACTGCACTGGGATGTTTGACCTTACAGTGCAGAATAATAAGTTAGACACCGGAAGACCGTGTTCTCATTTATCATATTAGGAAGTGAAGTTCTTCCCCTTACATCTGAGTTTAGGTCCTGGATTTACACTAGTGTGCAAAAAGTCTTTAGTTACCCTTCCTTTCTTTGTATTTTGCTGGGAAAATGGGAAATCGGTGCAGTGATTTATTGAAATTTGCAGACGTAGATGGAAACACAACATATGAGGTCAAAAACAGTTTTTCCACAGTTTTAACAAGCTTGAAAATCAAGATTTGTTACAACTACTTTTATTTTTCCACACGGCCTAAACTTTTGCATTCAAGCTTTATTCTTCAGGAATAGTTCTCCAGGTTTATTGAAGGACTTTCAGAGTTTTGGTTTTTGGCTCCCTTTTGTTCTCTGTTGATATGATCCCACACTGCTTCATTAATGTTGAGGTCCAATCCATGGTTGAGACTTCCACTGTATGTTTTACTTTCCAGGTGTTATGGCAGGTCATTGTCATCCTGAGAAATGAAGCCTTTTTCAATCAAATGCTTTCCATATTATTTTGCATGGTGGATCAAAATCATATGTATTCACTTCCATCAGTTTTGACGAAGATCCCCAACACAACTGGCTTAAATGAAGCAAAAAATCATGACAAAGCCTCTACTGTATCTTATAGATGAAGTTGAATGACCTACAGAAAATCCTGGAGAGCTGTTCCTCTAGACCACGTGAAAAAAAAAAAATACAGAAATGTCTGGTCCATTGATGTAAAATATGAAGAAATGAGGCCTGACAACAATTTTTTTCACACTACACTACAAGGAAGATTTTGTTACTTTAGTATTCTGGTAGCCAGTCATGATTCTTACATGGCTTACATGAGTGTAATGTGGTAACTTGAGACTTGTTGGCGTCTGTGAAACAGGAAACATCTTGTGTTTTGTACTACAGTAAAAACATTATTTTTTTGGTGTCTGTGGTCGTGCTTCTCTTTTCTAAGAAAACAAGTAAAACTAAAATGTCAAGCTATTTCTGTGAACTTTAGAAAGCTAACAGCAATTTTTATTTTTAGTTGAAGAGGAAGTAGACAAGATTGAATTGATTTTATACATGTTCGCAAGAAATCCTTTAAGTTGCTAACTATTCAGAAAATATTAAGTGAAGTGCAGATTGCATTCAACCAAATGGTGACTTTTGAATGTGGGGTCAGTGATCCCTGTACTTGTGAAACAGCTGTAAGCGTAACCCTGGCATCTCCAGATTCTGACTTATATTTAGATTTTCCTCGTCACCTTCTTGAAATTCTGTCTGGCCGTGCCTTGAGGCTGCCGGTGAAAATCAAACTTCTTTTTTCCCCCCTTAATTTTTTTCTCCCATTTTTATATATATATATATATATATATATATATAAAAATCTAAACTCAAGACATCTGCAACATAAAAGCCACATTTCCTCTAGATGGCAGCAGAAAGCTATACCTGCTTTAACTTTTTTTAAATCATGCATATTTACTTCTTTGTGTGGAGTTTGCTTTTCCAAATAGATAAGGATGAAATTAAAAGCTCAGCCTCAGATCGTGACAGGTTTTGGTTGTTGTTGCCAGCTGGCGTAGTATCAACTTTTAATGGCGATGTAAACATATTTCACTGCGCTCAGATGACAAATCCCCACAATAAATGGGTAGGGCTTCCTTTGCAGGCATTCTCTGGTGTCTGTAATTGTGTGGAATGCGGTCGGAGCGTTTCGAGGCCAAAGGTCAGCCCCTTTGATGTGTTTCCTCTCCATTGGTCTTTGATGTTTCGCTTAAAGGATGAACGCTTTCCTGTAAAATCATAAAAAATGCACTAAGTTCATGAATATGACACCAAATAGCAGCGCTCTGATCTGCGTAATGTGCTCCCTGATGTATGCAGTGTGTTTATACGGGGAAAAGTTGTCCATGGGACTGAGGCTGAGAGAGGCAGTCACTATAAATTATCAGCAGCCTTGAAATACAACTAAACCATACTTTCAATTATGAACAGTAAAATAGATATATTGTTTACATGGGAGTAATTTAACAAGCTGTAGTGCTTTAAAGTGGAACAAAGGCGCTTACTGTAGCCATTTTTGTGCTAGTTCTCACATGGATTCTGTTACATTTGACTGTGTTACAGTGAGATCATATGTAGTCATTACAAATAAGTCGAGGAAACTTGGTGGTAATCTCCTATTTTTTCTAGTAAAGCCACAAAATAAGGTTATAGTTACAAATGATGTAATGTATGCACTCCTCAGAGACTGAAGAATTTATTTTGACGAGTGATGAAACTTTTCCCCCACTCAAAATGCTACGTCCGTATCAACGTTTTGGGATACGTGCTCCTCAGTTTCAGACTTTGTTTGCATTATGAACCTTTAAATGTGGGTTTTGTTGTATTCTTATATAAACTGGATGTTTGGATGTTACAACCATTTATAATTCCTCAGTTCAAATTTACCAAGTCAGAGCATTACCCCAAATGTATCGCAATTCATAAAGTGTTTGGGACAAAAAGTGAAGATAGTAGGGTGTGTTGGCAGTTTCCCTGCCATTGTTTTAGCTTCCTGACGATCCCTGACTTCACCTGATGTAATGTTCAGGAGGCAGAGGTCAAAGGGAAGCCGAGAGTAGACGGAAATGAAGCCATTCCTTTGTTCCTTTCCCTCCCTGTTCATTCACACGGGTCTGTCCGTGGTCCACTTTTTCCTTACTCTGCAGAGCCCTAGAGAGAAGCTGATGACATGGTGAGGTGAGTCAGCAAAGTTCAAAAGCAAAACAAGCGGAATGGATTTTGGCACAGGAAACCAGAGAATTTCCAGGCTCCCCCACCTCTTCCTAGTCATGTGCTCAGGGATCTTTTAGTTAACATGTGTCTCCTGGGGAAAATGTTACCTTTTCCAGGAATGCCGTGTTTCAGATCTTACTCATTGAGTACAGATGTAAGCAAAAGTTGTACCAGTTATTAGAAAATCACCTTCAAGTACAGCGCACATATGGATTCCCCAATTTTTCCAAATCATTCCAGGTTGTTAAATTTAGGTAATTACATGTTGGTACATGGCCTTTACTATCTCCTCTCCAGTGCCATATCTACTGTGCTTGGCAACATGACAGTATGTGGTACTCGGTTCCTCTGTTAAGCCCTCGCCAGTGGCTGTCATCACATGCTCCAGGCAGCAGTGAAATCTGTGTGCCAGATGCCTCTTGCCCACTTTCTGAAGTGTGTTCAAGACATTCAAGTCTGCATGAGTGGAAGGAAACTTTAAAATATTTAAGTACCAGCAACCAAAAGACTTGAGATAATAATTTTTCACTAGTCAAATAAAAAGAAGCTTTGAAAAATACACCACTGGTAAATTTAAAAAATATATTCATCAGACCAGTGAGATATATATATCTCAAAGGTAAATGTTATACTTGTAAACTGAACTGCACATGAAAGATGATGCACTGTGTAGCCTAAACAACCAAACTGTAAATTTATTAAAACATACTGTTGACATAAAAAAAATCACGTTTTCAGAAGAGTCTGTGGAGTCCATTGAAAGATTAAGTAAGGCTAAGTAGCAGCCAGGTGCTACTAATCAAATGCACTTGATTAACTGATTATCAGCAAGCATGAGAACCTCTATAAAAGCAGAAACTTGGACAGTTTGCTGCCACAGTCGTCCTAAGATCAAATCCCTCAGCAAATTAATTCTATTGGTCAGACTGTGCAATCTTCAGAGAAATTTCCAAAAAAAATTTCAGATTGCATCTTAGACTCTACAGGTCTCGGTTAGCATGCTACATGTTAAAGTTTACGGCACTACAATTAGAAAAAGACTGAACAAGTATGACTTGTTTAGAAGGATTCAAATCACAAGACTTGGACATGCTGTGTCCTTTGTGTCCTTTGGGCATATGAGATCAAAGTGAAGATGTCTGGCCATAATGAGTGCTGTTTGACAAAAACCAAAGCATACCAGCAGGTCACCATAGCATTTCAAAGAGGAGAGATCATTTGGAAGAACCAAACATGATTTATTGAGATAGAGAAATTAATTTATTTGGCAGTTAGACTTCAATGACCCATCATGGCAGGATGGATTCCCAGAGGTGAAGGATTTAGGACAGGACTCCCCAGAGCCTGAGGTGGAGATGGGGAGGAGGTATGAATGCATGAATGAGAATCGGAAAGGGAGAATGATGGAGAGCACAGATTTAAAACATGCAGATTGGAAGCTGATTGGGTCAAAGAAGGCGGGCCGGAAGATGATTGGAATCGAGTAATGATAACAGAAATGAGTTTGGCAATGTGAGAAAGTGGTTATGAAGTACAGACCAGAAGCGGCCAAACACTCAGAAAAGGAGGCAGATGAATGATTACAGATATTCCGTACTGAACTTATGGACGACCTTCATATGAGCACAAACACCTCATACCAACTGTCAGCACGGTGGTGCCGGGTGATAATTGGGGCTTGTTTTGCAGGCACAGGACACTTTGCAGTCGTTGAGTCGACCATGAACTACTCTGTATACCAAAGTACTCTGGAGTCAAATGTGAGTCCAACAGCTAAAATTTGGCTGAAACTGGGTCATGCAACAGGATGATGATCCCACGCACAGCAGGAATTCTACCAGAATGCCTGAAAAAGAAAAGAATCAAGGTGTTGCAATAGTCAAAACCCAGCTGTTTATCCACCTGAAATGCTGTGGCTGGACCTCAAGAGAGTTGTGCAAAAATGAATCTCTGGAAACATCAACAAACTGAAGGAACGTTGTAGAGCAGAGTGGGTCGAAATTCCTCCACGGAGATTAGAGAGACTGATAAAGTCAAACAGAAAACAAACACTTCACGTTACTGCTGCTACAGGTGGCTCTACAGGCTACTGGATTCTTTGGTGTACTTAGCATATTTCCAGTCTTACTGAGTGCTCAAAGAGATTTAGATATATCATCATATCATTCTCTTGGTACATTTTACTGTGTACAGTATAGAGCAGTTATGACTGAACAGCTTTTGGAGTGTTTCTACAGTATTACCACCTTAAGCAAAAGATTTGAATATTTAAATAATAATTAAAAAAAAACCCGGATGCTATATCTGCTCTTTTGTTTAAGCTATTAAAGTGATCTCAATGAATAACTGAATGTAGGAAGTTTTACAGTGGGACAAGTCTCACAAAAAGAAAAGAAAAGAAAAATCAACACTAAAGGTCGGCAGGTATGAGTCAAAGGGGTTTTCCTGCCCCTGTTTTTAGGTCTGAGGTCTGTTTTTAGGTTCGTGGGAAGTGTAAAGGCTATGAAAAAATTACTATTTCCTTCAAGATGGTACTTTACCAACAAGCATCTTTCCATGCTGGAACAATGTTGGCCTATACTTTTGTTATTGTTGTCAAGTTCACCTAGTGAGCACATCTGCTCAGATAACATCCATACTGTGGGTTGGCGCAGAGGTCCTGTTTGTAACCTATAACTGAGAATATTTTCTGAGCCTTATTTACGATAGAAATTAAGTTTGTTGTGTTATAGACAGTAACACAGCACACAATAATATGCAATTTTAGGCCTTTTAAGATAGAAAATGCACTTAAAAAAACTAAATAAAAATCGCCTCCATCAGATTTCTCAATATCCTTAACACGATTGTCATGCAGCTGAAAGGTGAGTTGTAAGGATGGTCTTATATTTAGGGATGTGGTACAGTGCCCTGCTGTGACCTTTTGTAGATCTTGGCATCCCTGGTTACAGTGTATCTGTTTCACGGAGAGTGGAGGCGAACTTTCTCGGACCGACCCATTCAGGCGCTGAGCCGGGACACGAGGGTTAGCCTTGAGGAAAAAGAAAAACAGGACGCAATCAAAGCACGTCTCGCTAAGCTGATACTCGAAGCAGTTTGAAGTAGTGACGTGAAGAAACGAATTAGAGCCGCTGACAGATTTTTTTAAAGGATCTCCATTTCCTTTCTTCGGCCCCCCCTTTTTCCTCAGACCGAATGGAACATCCCATCCCGAGAGTGGTTTGGCACTCGGGACTGAACGAGTTGCAACTGACAACATCGCAGGGGGTAAGTTGACTTCTGTGAGTTTTACATACCGCAAGGAGCCGGAGAGCCGAGGTTATAAGACACAGCACAGCTGCATGTGCTCCTGTAAAGTTACCCCGTCGTCTTTTTCTTTATACTGAATTTTCTTTTCCTATTTGTTTTTAAAGCAACGCCAAAACGCGGAGTGAAGTTGTAGGCTTCTGTCTTCGGGGGAATGCTTCCCCAGCCTGCCAGTAAAGGTAAGTGTATCCATCTGTAGGGAAGCTGAAGTTGATTATCTTTACCTTTTTATCGTTGCTAATAAAAGAGCTGCAAACAGTAATTAAATTGAAGGCAATTTATGTTAACAGCTTGCTAGAGGTAGAATCCAGTTTAAAGAAGCCTTTTTTTGGATAAAAATTGTATTACCACTTTTCTTTTATTTTCTTTTATTTATTTCTTGTTTTTAAGAAAATATTAATAGTCTGCAGACGTTTATGTAACTTAATCTGCAGTGGCAATGTCACAAAAGAGAAGCTTGTGCTTTATGTCCATGTAATTATAAAGTTGGTTTTGAATAAATAAAATGGAAACATGTTTAAGGTTTGTTTAAGAGAAAACACCTTATTAAATGTGCATTCAGGAAACTAACATGTCATTCCCTCCTGTGGATTGTAGAGCAGAGTGTGGCAGTCCTTTTTGTCCATCCACATCTGAAGACATGTTGCACGGGACTTTGTCAGCTTGGAAAGCTCTGCTGCTGATTGTCCCGCTGTGGGATTGCCTCTTTGCTCTGGGACTGCAGCCCACGAGATGGCCACTGTATTCCCGAAAGCCTCTGCTCCTTGCTTGGAACGCCCCGATTGAAGATTGTGCCCCGCGGCATAAAATTCATTTCCAGCTGGACCAGTTCCAGATTGTGGCTACACCCAATGAGGGCTTTGTTAATCAGAATCTGACCATCTTCTACAAGGAGCGCTTGGGCTTGTACCCCTATTTTGAACAAGATGAAACACCGGTGAATGGGGGACTTCCGCAGGTGGCCAGTCGCACACGGCACCTGGAGAAAATGCCAGAAGATGTTAAGAAGTACATACGTTCAGAATGGGCCACTGGTTTAGCTGTTATCGACTGGGAGGATTGGCGTCCCCTCTGGATACGTAACTGGGAAGCCAAAGACATTTACCGCAGACATTCTGAGGAATTGGTGCGCCAGAAGAACCCAACCTGGCTTCCTGATCAGGTGAAAAAAGTGGCCCAGCAGGAGTTTGAGTTGTCTGCCAGGCTGTTCATGTTAGACACACTGAAGCAAGCTAAGAACCTGAGGCCCAACCAGCTGTGGGGTTTCTACCTGTTTCCTGACTGCTACAACCACAACTACGTGCGCACTCTGGAGAGCTACACGGGCCGCTGTCCTGATGTGGAGGTGTCTCGCAATGACCAGCTGAAATGGTTGTGGACTGAGAGCACAGCCCTCTTCCCTTCCATCTACATGAGCAGCTTGCTGCGCTCATCAGCCGCCGGACGCCAGTTTGTGCGGAACCGTGTGAAAGAGGGGATGCGTTTGGCCTCATCGGGCGATGGCTTGGCACGTCCTGTCTTTGTGTACACGCGGCCCACGTACATGAACTCCCTGGAGCAGCTGACCGAGGTGACAGTCTAACTTTGGAAACAGTGCCAGTGTTGAATTTGGTTCCTCTTCCTGGAACTTTTTTCCTGCTTTTTCCTTTAAGACACTAATGAAGTTTTGAACCAGCCATGTTACTGACTATATTCCGAAACATTTCTTCTATCTTTTTCCTGCTAATTCTTAGTAAAAGCCTGACATATAGAACCGTCACTGAGCACTAATGTTAATGCATGCTGTGTAGATTCATCTCTTATCTGCTGCTACAGTCCCTTCCTGTGCTGCTGGCATTCAGACACCCCAATACCTTTCATTTGTGCAGAGTAGGCAGGATGGGTGTTGGTCAAGTTAAAAGTCACTCTAAACACCCTTATTTGCTTATGGGAGAATGAGAACAGAAGACCTGGCCCTCTACTTCACATACAGTAGCCTATGAACCTCTGACACTTACTTAGCTGACTGTTTTCCTTTTGTTTGACCTGTAATTTTTTGCAGACTGACCTTGTGTCCACGATCGGGGAGAGTGTGGCCCTGGGAGCAGCTGGAATAATCATGTGGGGAGATATTGCTTATGCACACAACAAAGTAAGCATCCACACATCAATTGCGAAACGAACACATCAATCACTCAGATATGGTGTATGCATTTTTTTGGAACAGATGTTATCATCTTAACTTTTGAGCTGCTCTTCTCGTCTGTGACATGTGAAGGCATTTCATACTAGGAGATATTTCTCAAAGTTCAGGGTTTACGGTTAATGTCTTAGGCCACATGATCAGGTGCTGATTAAACACATATACGCTGACTGGGACTTTGACTTCGATTCCATTTTGGGGCATTAAATCCAAAATCTTGAAATCATCATTAAAAAAAGGGATGTTTTGCGACTGCAGCAGTTGACCTGTTTATTTATTTTTTCAAAGTTTAGTTTTCAAACGTATCGGACAAGGATACATTTGAAAAGGCTCAAATCATGTCGTAATATAACAACAGACACGCAAAACTAGACTTTTGTAACGATTTGAAGTGCAAAAGGCCCAAGCATAAAGAGACTTCAACAAGACAATTTAATTTCTGCACAGTGAGCTAACAAAACTTTTTCTGTAATTTTACATGTTTATTTCTTTCAATTTAAGCCCAAACAGCACTTCTATATTATGCAAAAAAAATTCTTAGATCTTTGTTGGAAGAAACACTTGTTTTCCTTATATTAAAATATCTCAGGGATTAAATGTGTAGGTAAAGTTCTTTACACACCGATATAGAGGAGCTTCATTGGTCCAACCCACTTAAGATCAAAGTGGACTGTTCAATGTAAAATCATTTTGACATCCGTGGATTAGAGTGACTGTTAATCTAGCAGTCCCCAGCACCACTGGATGAGAGCATGGGTAGGATCAGTAGGAATGTAACTGAGTACATTTACTCAGGTACTTTATTCAGAATGAATGTATTTGTACTTTAAGTATTTCCACACAGCTTCCTGCTTTTACTCCAGTATGCTTAACCAGCTTGGATAAATAATCTCTTTCACGCCTCCAAGCTATAAAAACGCATATTCCAGACTATTGATGCTCAGATCACTCCTATTTTATACTCTTTACACTGGCTCCCAATAGATTTAGGATTCTGGCATTTGCATACAGAGCACTTTAGTTATCCCAGCTGCTCGCTGTCTTCATTCACAAGCTCAGAATCTGTTGTTCTGTGTACGTGACTAAAGACCAGGTATTTTTTATTATAAAATACCCATTTTATGGGCTATTATGACACTTAATTTTCCTATTTATTTTACTCTTGGTTGTGTAACAGCGCTTTGTGACATCTGTCTGTGAAAGACGCTTCATAAATAAACTTGTGCACACAACCAAAGTAAGCATGCACACAACGATTGTGAAATTAAACACATCACTTGGATACGTCGCATTTATTTTTAACCACAGATGATATCATCTAAACTTCTGAGATCATGCTGATTAATAAACAGCCTTTACTCACTTACTTACAAAGTGTATTTATAGCAATTTGTACTCCATACCAGAGCTTTAGTTACTTCATATTTTTCAGATTAATTGCACAGTACTTGAAGATTTCATGTATCCACTTATTTTTTCCCATAGACCACCTGCTCTGATCTGGATAAATATCTGCGGGGCACACTGAGTCAGTACCTCCTGAACGTTTCCACGGCAGCAGAGCTATGCAGCCAGACCCTTTGCGGCTCTCACGGGCGATGTCTGCGCAGAAACTCAAACAGCGACGTTTACTTGCATCTGAATCCCCTCACCCACGACATCGTCGAGAAGAACGGCAAGCTGACGGTCACCGGTGAGCTCGGCAAAGCAGACGGGTTAAGTTTTGAAGCAGACTTTCAGTGTCAGTGTTACAGCGGGTATCAGGGGGAGCTCTGCGATCAAACAGACCCGCTACACCAAAAAGGGACGGCGACTCGAGCCACAGCAGTGGCTCTGCAGTGTTTGATCTTACTGATTGTCTGCCTGCTCATCTGTTAATACCTATTATGTAACTGTAAAAGTCTAAAAGGAGCACAAGAGGAGAGGTGAAGGGAAGATAGGCGTGTGTGGTTTTTTTCTGTTGCTGTATATCGTAAGAACCGCTGTGGAAATTCCAAGGTAGTGTTTGTTTCTAACTTTTAATCATTTAAAAAAAAGAAAAAAACTTGCTGGAAATGACCCTGTTTACATTGTCCTCTCACTCGCCGCTTGCCAAGGTGTCCATGCTTCTTGTAGAGAGGATGCTTCTGTGGTAAATGCTGCGAATGAGTAAATGTATGTGGTGAAAGTGGAAAACGATTCACTTAAATCTGATAACAGCACAATATATTTGAAGTGCCTAATTTCTTTTAAATTTTCTTTAAATTGGCCTCTTTCTGACATCTGATGTGTTTATAGAGGCATTCGCAGTGTTATTATTTATTTGAATGTATTTTTTATACGATATTATTGTCCAAAACATGACTACTACTTTTTTAAAAGGGTGACACATCTCCACTCTACGAGCCTCATGTTTCAGTGGCCTTTTGACTCCAGAAGCACAGTGTTTCTCATATTGATGTCTCTCATACAAAAATGGCATTTGTCGGTGTAAATAAACTTCTTTGTTGAGGTTGTTGTGTTTTAATTTAAGGCTGCCTAAGCGACACTGGGCGAGGGGCCATGGTCACAACTGACGCAGGAGGGAGAACTCAGGTGTATTAGTGGTTTATGGGGAGGTTCAGGTTTTGCGCAGGCGGTTTGTGCGGAAAAGCCATTCAGGCTCAGACAAATATAGCATCTCCAATCAGCCTAAGATGAATGTGTTTGGACTGTGGGAGGAAATTGGAACACTCCAGCTAACGTGCAAGTTCAAACCCAGAACCTTCCGGTTGTGAGGCCATGGTGCTAACCGCTGTGCCAGCCAGTTTTGGATAAATAAACTGCTTTATCGTGCTTTGTGTGTATTTTTAGTAAAGTGAGTGTGATGCTTTTTTTTATTTTTGTAACTACATAAGGAGATAATATAGCTGAGATATGGATTTGGGAGTAATACAGGCATGATTTTGTTGTCAGCAGTTGAGAGTGAAGCCTCTGCGGGAAGCCTCTGTGGCCAGGGGAGTCCGAGCCAGCTAGTTCTCAGGGATTGACTCATTTTGCCAGCAGCACCCTCATACCCCCTTCCCCATGTAATTGTAGGTTTTCGTTAACCACTGGTTATTTTTATATGCTTTTAAGAGTTGAGCAAAGCACGCATTTAAATTGCAAGGTGGAAGAGTTCATTATGGCTTCGCTTGGTGGTTTTTCAGAAAACGTCAAGCTTTCTTAAGTCCCCCAATAAACTGTTGATTGTTATATTTACATTTTTTTTAATTCAAACAATCTGAAAACTGTTTTCAAGCTGTACAGTGTGATGGGAGGAAGTGCTAACTTGCCTGTGACTTTAAATCTATGTGCTCCATAGAATGATTTGCATGTCTCTTGTTATTGGTTGTTGGAGGTCCTGTGGACACTTCTAATTGGTTCAGCGTTTGTTACTTCCCATTTTTCCTGAATATGTGTTTCAGATCATGAGACTTGTGGGTATTTCACAAGGCCACAAGCTCCAATCCTTCTCTACTTATAAAGTCGGTAAGTCAGTGTTTGCAAGCTTAATGTTAGTTAATTTCGCACATTATTTTGACACTAGAGCCTGTTATTTCTAGCCAAGTTTACTGCATTACACAACTTTGGCGTGTTAAAGGTGTTTGAAAAGTATTAAAGAAACAAGTAGTAAATAGACACATTTAAAATTCCTGGCTCGTAAACAGTAGAAACTCTTAAAACTCTTATTGATTTGATTTGCCTTACAACTGAAAAAGCTTTGTTTAAACAAATAGCAACATTTTGCAACACGCTCTTAAAATTTCATAATACTGCTGGGTAACATAACCACTGTTTCCTTCCTGCCAGGGATGAGGTCCTTGAAGCCTGCGGTGCTGCTGCACTTAATTCTGATCAGCCTCGTCTCAGGGCTGCACTATCCAAATTCACCTTTTTCCAAAGTGCCTTTCCTGACTGTGTGGAACGCCCCAACTGCCAAATGCCTCTCTCAGTATGGCGTTAACCTTGACCTGGGGATGTTTAACATTGTCCACAACCAGAATCAAACCTTTATGGGTCAGAACATAACCATCTTTTATGATGATAAGCTTGGTCTGTATCCAAGGTATTCCCCCCAGGGAGAGGCTATTAATGGCGGGGTTCCACAAAACAGCAGCCTTGACAAACATCTCAAAGTTGCCAGGGAGAATGTAAACACCTATATCCCTGACAGGGGTTTCCCAGGCCTGGGTGTGGTGGATTGGGAAAGTTGGAGACCTGAATGGGAGAGAAACTGGGACACTAAGAAGATATACCAGGACGGGTCAAAAGCACTAGTGAGGTCTAAGCATCCAGACTGGAGCCCCAAACAAGTAGATGACGCAGCACGCATGGAGTTTAGCAAAGCTGCGAGGAATTTCATGGAGGAAACTCTGAAACTGGGGCAGGCGGCAAGACCAGATGGTTTGTGGGGCTATTATGGTTTTCCAAACTGCTACAACTACTACAGCAACAAAAGCACAGGCTACACAGGGGAGTGTCCAGCTGTGGAGTTAAAGAGAAATAACAGGCTTCTATGGCTGTGGAGCACCTCCTCTGCTCTGTATCCCGACATCTATCTCAGCATCCAGATGCAAAGTCTCAGCAGAGAAGTGCTCCTCTACTGCCACCACCGCATCCTGGAGGCAATGAGAGTAGCGGATCAGGTGACTCCGTTCGCACCGCCCGTGTACGCCTATGCTCGCATCGTCTACACATACACGCTGGAATTTCTCTCTCAGGCAAGAATCAGACGTTTCATCTCAAACATTCTGTGTCTGTCGTGACTGGGGCTGCGTGTTTTGCTCACCTCTCTGTTTCTGTCTAACAGGAGCACCTGGTCTACACTATCGGAGAGAGTGCCGCTTTAGGCTCTGCTGGTGTAGTTCTTTGGGGTGACCACGCTCTTTCCAAAACTCAGGTACAATAACTGATTTGTCCATTTGATGTAATTGGCTGTAATAGTGAAAGTGAGGATGTTACATTTCTCACTGATGCCTATAAGGGTCTTTGTTTTATAAGTTACGCTTTTAAAAAATGTTGAAAGTTACACACAGGAAACTGTATTGCACAAAAATTACTGAAATGAAAAAGAAAAAAACTTACTTTAAAACTTCCTTATTTCATATTCAAGCTCTTTAGTTTTAAGGTCTGTTTGGAATCGCTCCACTGTATATTTCATTTGTTACCTCTCCGCAACAAGGCCTCTCAATCCTGCTGAACACACACAGTACTGGTAAAAAAGACAGTACACCCTTTTTCAACCATAAGGATTTAAGTTTCAGGACATATTCAAATCATCCCGCTCTTAGCAGGTCTTAAAGTTAAGTGAATACAACCTCAGATGGAAAACAAGATATGATATATTGCACCAGGTCATTATTTATTTAACAAAAACGAATCCAAAATGCAGAAGCAGTGTGTGGAAAAATACAAAATATCCTTACTGCTACCTAACAAATTGAGATGGAGAATAAACTTACACTTGATTAGCTGATCATCAGCAGTGTTGGGAAGGTTACTTTTAAAATGTATTCCACTACAGATTACAGATTACATGCCCCAAAATGTATTTTGTAACATATTCTGAATACTTTGGATTACTTGATATATTATCATGCTTTTTTTTTTTTTTACAACTACATGAATGTATTGCTGTGTGATTTATTACTATTACTGAAGACTACTCGCCATACCAATACCAACTAGATTTTTAAATCTTAATATAAAATGAGTAACAGTAGGGTGGACATTAGGGTAAGGCTGCACTTTTTGCAGCGATCTCGTATAGAAAACTATTCCACGCGAATATAAAACAGGTCCGCAGCTCCGAACCGTAGTAAAGGGACCTCTGACTAATACGTTAAGTTTTGGGCTCATAGACGAAAACTCGCTTTACTTTGTTGTCTGGGTCAACTTTGCTAGCGAGAGACAGAGAGAGGCGTTGAAAGGCTGCTCCAACGGAACTTATTGTTTCGGAGGAAAACACGAACACGGTGTACAATCGAGTCTTAATATCTTATTTACAACTGGGCTCGTCAGGCACTCTTTTTGGCTGTAGTGGTTATTATTATATTTACATGCTTCCAGCTCCCATTTCTGCTCAATGACAACTCGTACTTTTCGACTATCCTTTTTCTCCCTCCTCGCGCTCACAGATACATAACGAGTATGGCAGTCCATTCTCCCTGCAACACGGACTACACTGCCCATGAGGCTACATTCTTTAAGGCGATGCCTGTAACACTCTGCTATTGCCTTCATATTAAATCATTTTTGTGAATAATTTTTGTAAAATAATTCTTCACGTCATTATGTGGGCCGCAAATAGAGGTGACATGGGCCGCCAGATTGACACACAGGCATAAGAGCCTCTTAATAGGCTACGCGTGTTGTTTAGGTTTCCTCCGGTGTGGAATTACCAAAAATAGAGAGAGCATAGCCTAATATATGAAACAGGAAAAGACCGCCGTGTAATCCATTTATTTCAACAAAGTAACTGTATTCTGAATACCACCCTTGTAACTGTAATGGAATACAGTCACTCATATTTTGTATTTAAAATACGTAACGGCGGTACATGTATTCCGTTACTCCCCAACACTGATCATCAGCAAGCATGAGCACCTGTGTGAAAGCAGAAGTTTTACCAATTTAATGGTCTGGAGCAAGACCCAGAGGTCAGACTGTGCAATGCTGATGAGAGAAATTGCAATAAAAAAACCCTGAGCTTCATTTCAGACTTCACGGGCTTCCATCAGCTTATTAAATGTTCAAGTTCATGACTGTGCAATTAGAAAAAGACTGAACAAGTATGTTTGTTTGAAAGGGTTGCTAGGAGTACCTGTTCTCTCTCTGAAAGAATGTTTCGGCATGTTCGGCATGTGCCCGCAAACCACGTTGAACTGAAGCAACATTGTAAAGAAGAGTGGGCCAAAATTCCTCCAGAACCATGTGAGAGACTGCTAAAGTCATACAAACAAAGCTGTTTCGGCATGTTCTGGAACAACGTCCTTGATGGATTGTTAAAACCACACACTGCATATCAGCACAAATACCTCACACCAGCTGTCAGGCACAGTGGTAGAGGGGTGATTCGACACCTTGCAGTCACTGAGTCGATCACGAACTCCTCTTCACACCAAAATATTCTAGCGTCTAAAACTTAGTTGAAACTGGGTCATGCAACAGGGCAATGATTCCCAGCAAGGCAGCAATCTCTTACAGAGTGGCTGAAAAAGAAGAGAATGAAGGTGTTGCAATGAGAATTAAGAGAGCTGTAAACAAGTGCCCGCAAACCACATTGAACTGAAGCAACATTGTAAAGAAGAGTGGGCCAAAATTCCTCCAGAAGCATGTGAGAGGCTGCTAAAGTCATACAGAAAGCTATTACTTCAAGCTACTGTTGTTAAAAGTGGTTCTCCAAGCAGCTGAATCGTGGGGTGCACTTAGCTTTTCACACGTGTCTTCTGCATTTCGCTTTAGTTTTTGTTAAATAAACAACATGGTGCAATATGTCACATGTTGTTTTTCATCCAAGGTTGTAGTTACGTGATTTTAAGACCTGCTAATGTCTAGATAATGCTTTTATCCTATCCTGATATTTAGAAACCTCAGAAATGTCAGAGGGCGTACTTTCTTTTTTAATGTGACAAATATGTGGTTTCATTTTATAAAAGGAGCTCTCTGCACAGCTGGACACTGATATTTGGCAAACATTACTCAGATGGGAGTAAATGAAGCATTTACTGGAGATTTTTTTTTCAGCTGCAGATTAAAGTGGTTTAAACAACAGGTCTTTTGTATATGGGACTGAGTCAAAAGAAGCCAGAGCGCTTGTTTATGTGTTCATGAGCATCACCGGGTAAAAAACAAGGTGGCACATTGTGTTTTTAACAGTCTATTGATGATGATGCTAGAGTGGCGCTTTTCTCAGCACCTTTTGCTTTGACCACTGATAATATCTTTAACAGTCTTAATGTATTTTTTGCATGCTGAGTAAAACAGGACATGTTACCTGCTCTGAAATACGTCTTTGTTCATTTTGTAATAGCTTTAGACTAAATAACATATTCATGCTGTTACCTGAGCATGCATATAGCTTAAAGATTCTGTTATGTAAAGTTGCATTAAAGCTTTTATTGGGCATTCTTCTGCACATCCCTGGTTTATCATATCCTGTTTCTTTCCTGCTTTCAGTCTACCTGTGCTGCCGTCAAGTCCTACATCGATAACACTCTGGGTCCTTACCTGGTAAACGTGACATCAGCGGCTACGCTTTGCAGTCAGACCATGTGTTCCTCTCATGGACGGTGTCAGAGGAAGGATCCACAGTCGAAGGCCTACCTCCACCTTGACCCTGCCTCGTGGAAGGTGGTGTCCAAGAGGAAACCAAATGGATGGAGGAAATACAGAGTTTTAGGACATTTGCAGCCACGTCATGTAAAGCTAATGGAGTCTGAGTTTCAGTGCAGGTGTTACGCTGGATGGAGGGGTCAGAGCTGCTCTGAGCCTGTTCAGCTATAAGACTTAGGCACTTTTGAAACTAGTAGTTAATTAATGGCTTCTTAGCAGTGAATGTATCAAGATACACTAAGACACTTTATTAGGTACACCTGGTTAGTACCTGGCTGGACCCTCTTCTGCCCTAATTCTTTGTGGCATAGATTCAACAAAGCGCAGGAAACATTCCTCAGACATTTTGGTCCACACTGACACGATAACATCACGCCGTTGCTGCCGATTTGTCAGCTGCACATTCATGGTGCAAGCCTCTGATATCACCACATCCTAATGGTGCTCTTTTGGATTGAGATCTGGTGACTGTGGAGGCTGTTTGAGTGCACTGTCATGTTCAAAAAACTAATTTGAGACGATTTGAGCTTTGGGATATGAAAGCATCTATCAGAATATGAATACACTGTTGTCATAAAGGGATAGCTATGTTTAGCAACAATACTCAGGTAGGCTACGGTGCCCAAAATGTGCTGAGAGAAAATCCCTCACACCACTATATCATCACCACCAGCATGAGCCGTTCATACAAGGCAGGATGGATTCATGTTTACATGTTGTTTACTACATCCCAGTTTCACAGCAGAAACTGAGCCTTGGCAGACCAGGCAAAACTTTTATAATCTTCTATTGTCCAACTCTGGTGACCTTATTCGAATGATACCCTTAGTTTCCTATTCTTAGCTGAGAGGAGGAGCACCCGGTGTGGGCTTCTGCTGCTGCTTCTTCTTCAAGATTTGATGTGTCATGTGTTCAGAGATGTCCTTCTGCATACCTTGTGGTAATGAGTTGACCTCTGACCTCCAGTATCAACAGGAAATTTTCCCCCAGAGTAACTGCTGCTCACGGGATATTTCCTCTTTTTCAGATCATTCTCTGCAAACTTTAGAGATAATTGTGTGGGAAAAATCCCAGAAGATCAGCAGTTTCTGAAACGCTCAGGCTAACCTATCTGGCACCAACAACCATGCCATGTTCGAAGTCACATAAAATCACCTTTCTTCCACATTCCGATGCTCAGTTTGAGCAGCAGGTCGTCTCGACCGTGTCTGCATTCCTAACGAGGCATTATCCCATGCATCAATAAGCTGTTAGACAGATGTACCTAATAAAATGTCTGGTGATTGTATATTATTATTTGAGTGACAGAAATCAGCTTTAAACTTTTATGCAACTACAGTTTTTACAGAGGGTTTCCTCTACTGCAGTATTTTGTTTTATTACTTTGAACTTTTCTTACTTTGTCCATAATAAGGTTGGGCACAGAGTCTGAATTCAGTGCTCGCTTTCTGTTCTTTAATGGTATTTTAAGGCGTGCTACTAGGGGTAAAAAAAAAAAATCTCAGCTTATCAGTGAAGGAGCGCTGGTGTCCACCAGCTGAACAATGCAATATTTGTATACTCAGAGACATTCTGATTTCATTTAGGGAAAAGGTTTGATTGCAACTCCGTCCTGTATTCACGTGAAACAAAGAAGCAAGAAACAACTTACTGTCAAGACTGAGCAACAATTTAAAGTTGAAATATTTAAATACATTATTATGAGTTCTTTGGGGGTAAAAACAGTTACAAATTAGTGCTCAGAGAACACTATTATAATCTCTTTAAACATTTGTGCAAGGACCAACTAATGCATGAAACCTGCGGGTGTTCTCCTGGATTTTAAACGTCAGAACTGGATGATCATGGCTGCTGTAGCACCATCTCACTTTTCCTTGATAGTTTATTTCCATAATAAAGTCATATATATTTGATACTTTACATTAGCGTCTCTTGAAATATCATTTCTGCACATCAAACCTGATCTCACCAGCATTCCCAATGTTGGTGGAACTACTACATGTTGATAGTGCATGACACCAGACCATGGACATGCTCGCCTAAATAGTCAAAAGAAGGAACACTAGAGTCCTACTCAGACAGCTGCAGGGCAGGGCTGCGGCTGCAAGAATGCAATAAAATACAAGTTGAAGCAGCTCATCGCAGTTTTCTACCAGGAATATGAGATCAGAGATGGTGCACTCGTAAAGTGAAGTAATTGTGACCCCAAATGCTGATTAAAATCAATCAACTGGAACCAAGAACTACTCACAGAATATGTTTGGTTCTTCCAAAAGGTTAAAATAATGTGCAGAAAAACTGAAAATCCATCTCACGATATAAAACTTATTTTGTGACGAGTATAGAACACATCAACATTAATAATGTTAGAAAGTACATCAGGGCTCTTCGTTTTGTAGTTAACATTTATGCTTTCTCTAAACTTTTCTATGTAAAATTTATACCTTTATACCAGCAGGTGGTGTTGCTGGACAACTTACTAACAGCAAAAGGGCATCAGACATCAAGGTCAAAGCTCTGAGTGCTAGTAATAACTGAAAAAGTCAAATAAAAGCAGAGGTAAAGCCCGGTTTGGCTGTGTATGTCAGGTTCTGATAAGTTTACATCCGTGCTGTGCAACAGCTGGGGTGCCCACTATGAACTGAACCCGCTATAACACAGAAGCAAAGGGAGCAAAGAGGTGACCTTGATTGATTTAAGAGTGGCATGTACAATTCTGCCTTATCTGATAGAAACGGCTGCCGCAAACTGGTGTCACTGATGGTAATTTCCCTCCTCTGTCCCCCGAGGCTCAGTATACCAGAAGAATAGACTCCTACAAGGCCCCACTGTTTCCCATTTCCGGCTTTATCATAACTGGCTGGATTGTGAGGAAATGAGAAGAAGATGGGTGCTTATTTTGAAGGCGCTGGTGAGTCTATGCTTTTTGAACATCATTTTGGCCTTTATAGGTCATTTTGCAGTTGTTTTCTAAAGAAGACAGCTGCCTCGACTGGTTTTCAGCGACCAAGGACAAAATTGAATCTATCTCCTTAAACGCTGTGGTTACATGTAGTTACCTTATAATGACAGTCTATAGTAACTGACAGTTTTTCTGTTTAGTGTTAGTATTTTTCCTCAAAACATAAAAATTGCTCCATGTGTCCAAAAGCAAGGAAGAAATTACAGCCTGATAATGTTGTGATGCTGTTCTTTTCAAAATTCAGTTCAGTTTTATTTTTATAAAATTTATGTAGCGCAAACAACAATCACTTCAAGGCACTTTGTATTGGAAGGAAGAGACCCTGCATTGATAGAGAGAAAACCCCAACAATCAGACAACCTCCCTGTAAGCAAGCACATGGTGACAGTGAAGGAAGGAAAAACTCCCTTTTAACAGGAAGAAACCTCCTAATGATTACATGAATAAACCTAAATGCAAGTTTGAAGTCCGGTCTTAAAAGTAAAGGTCATTGTATCAAAGTCATTTAAGTATAAGAAAGAAAAATCTGATTCAAAATAAAGTCTTGAATTTTAGGCAGACTTTTACACAGTGTTACCATCCCTCCATTTTTCTGATTAAACCATAGTTGTGCTGGTTCTGATCCCCCAAAACCCTTCTTTGCTAACATTATACAGGTCATAAGTCCTTCACTTTATAAACAGCCTTTTCAAAACCTTTAAAAAAAACAAAACAAAGACCCTTTAAGTATCTGTACATTCACGGAGGCTGTTCTGATCACTTTATCTGCTTCGAGCGGTCGTTTCCTCTTCCCACACCCTCCATCAGGTCTCTCAGGCCCTCTATTTCTCTATCCTCTCATCTCTGCATTTCTTCATTTTGGCGTCTCGCTCTGTCACCCTTTCATGGTCACGTCTCCCCTTCCCCTACTGCTCGGTCTAGAGATCGTCTCGCTTGTGCTCGGTTTAATAACTGTTTTGTCACGCTCGGTCTCTGTGTCCTTCAGAGGAGTCGACTCTCTGATCAGGTTTCTTAAAGATCTGATGCACACTTGTTTACATGATTTATGTGTGTATATGCCACCCCGGCCTCGGCATTGTGCACTCATCGTGCTGTTAAATGCTGAATAGTCACCGTGAGAATGTGAAGAGAAGAATGATGCCACATTAATGTGTGCGTGATAAATCTGCGTGCTTAACAAACAACTGAAGTCAGGGGAAACACGGATTCTGGTGCTGTGTATAGGGGGAGGGGAAAGTGCTATGTTAGTGAGCAGAGGGAGAAGTTTGGGTTTGATGGAAGGGTCAACAGAGAACAAGTAGCACTGATTTCTTTGAACCCTAATTATAACTAAGAAGTAATCATAGCCATGACGAAGGTTTGTTTTTCTGCAGAAATATGAGCATTTAATTTTTCCTACCATTAAGCAAATGGCTTTCCAGACTAAACTTGGCTACAGAATAAAAGCTTTTTTTTTTTAAATCTTTGAACCAACATTGTTACCCTACATTGTTACATTGTTACCCTATTTAAATATATAAATGCTAGTTTGTTTCATTTGAAAGACTTGTTACCAAATATGCAGTGACTCTTTGGACTCTGAGCAGTTTTTTAAAATTGTTTTTTTTAAAGATTTGTAATACATTAATTTGTGATCTTGTCAACAGAGCTGCTTTTTATGTCAGAGATTTTATAAAAATCAAGTGTTGACAAGCAGCACATGAACTTTTATATCCTTTAGGCAAACAGCACCTCTCATGTGATGCACGGCTCTATTTCAAAGTAAAAGGAGCTCATAATGAGCGAGCAGGCTGTAAAACCTGATGGAGAGCTGTCTTTGAATCACCTTTTATAACAACTCTTTGTAACTAAATGTAATCAGAGCAGTGAATCGGAGACATAAAATGAAAGGCTGAAAAAGCAGCACGCCGGGGAGGTCACCGCGTCCTATCTCGAAGGAGATGCAGTTTTGATATCTTTCCACTCCGAGCTTGCTCGTCCACTGGCGGACTCACAACCAGGCCACGTCACGCAATAGCGATGATTGATGCATTCGCACGTGAACTAGTGTAAAGATAATACAAGGATGTACAGCAACTTGATGTGTTTTATGTGCACATTTGCACATAAAACACACCAATGTGATATGAAATGTGTTTCTGCGTTATTGCCGTTGAAGATTTGCTTTCTGTGCTGTACACCTCCTGACGAGAGGTGACCTGACAGACTGCCACGTGACTTGTCGTGCGACGGGCAACACTGTGCTCAACCTTAGTCCCTGCCCCGCAAGACCCCATCAGAGCTCAGAGAATATCATTCAAAAGCAAGAGGAAACTCACATTCACACACTTACTATACAAAGGTGGCTCCTGCCAAAGTCACACAATAACTGTGTGTGTCCGGGGGCCACTCAGGTGGAAAATTACACTGCCCAATCAATCGCTAATACAAAGTATTTCCTCCGGCAGGGGCCAATCAAACGCTCACAATATGCCTTCTCCTTGAGACAACGGCCAATCAGTTGCTCACACACTTGCCACTGTCATGTTGATGCTGATAAAATGTAATTATTCTCTGCTTTTCACACACACATATTGATGACACAGGGCAGTGATGAATGTGACAATAAATAAATGCAAGCTAATAAGAAAATAAGTGAGGAAATGGAGGACGAGAAAGCATTTTTTCAGCACCGATGGCCTTTCAGTTTGTAATTAATTCAAATATGATTTTTTTTCTGCAAGCATATAATCCATTTCAGCATTTTCACATTCATTTTATAGGATTTGATCTTGGCTCATTTGAATAAACATTTTGCTCCATATTAGTCTGGGTAATGAAGTGGATCTCAGAAGAAAAATGCTTTTGTTATGAGAGTGGCACAAAGGAGTGTCACACTGGTCAGCTCAGCAGGGAAATTGCTGATTGGATAGCAGATTCCATCTAATGCAGAATACTAACGACTAATACCCCCCCGCCGTTCTTTTTGACAAAGTTTGATTGTCAAGAATGATGAAAATGTGGTTGTTTAAGCAGGAAGTGGGGATTCAAAACTCTGTTCTTTGGTCACAGAGTTTTTATTTATTAATGGAATTTGCTAAAATCTTTTATGGCATCCGCAAGATAAACATGTAGAGTTGTGTTCAGAAGTTTACATATACTCATCATGGGTATGCATTCTTTTGGATTTTCTATAATGAACACAGGATCAAATGTATACATAAGGTCCCACTAATATTTGGTTAAATGGCTCTTAGCTCCTTGCACGTCCACCAGGCTTTGGTAGCAATCAACAAGCTTCTGGAATAATTGCAGCTGGATATTTGACCACTCTCCTTGGTAGAAATATTAGAGTCCATTTAAACTGGTTGGTTTACTGATCCAGACTCAACTTTCAAGCACAGTCAACACATTTTCAATAGGGTTGAGGTCAGAACTGTGGGAAAACCATTCCAGAAGCTTAATGTTAGCCTGTTTTATCTACTCCAAAACCAGTTTTGATGTGGCTTTGCGATCATTGTTCAACCATGTTTCAACCGTGTAGCTGTTCAGCTGAGGTGAAGTTGAAGAATTTGGAGTTAGTTCTTCTTCTTAATTATTCCATCCACTTTGTGCAATGTACCAGTGCCACTGGCAGCAAATCAGCTTCAGAGCAGGATGCTACCGCCAAATATCTCAATTTTTGTCTCATCTGACAACAAAACTTGTCCATGTGGGCAACTGCAAATTTCAGTCGATTTTGAAGGTGTAAATTTTGAACAGGGACTTTATTTGTGGCGCCTTCTTAGTCCATGATGATGTAAAACTCACATCACTTTGGACAGTGACACTGGTATTCAAGAAATTTCCAGTTCATGGCAGGCTTCAGCCTTGGTGGTTCATTGGTGGTGAGGGTGACACTTTGGGTCTTCTTAAGGGAAGAAGGGAAGGGCCATGGGAAAGTTGCGACACATCCAAATGACTTGTACATACAATAGTTTGAACGGATGATTTTGGAATCTGCAGTAGTTTAGAAATGGCTTCAAGAGACTTTCACAAATGTAAACCTACAATTCTACTTCCTTGGATTTTCCCATTGTTCCCAGTTGTCAATCACGATCACAAATGAGATGCTAATAGGTCTTGGTCTTGTCAAGTGAAAAGACATCATAGAACCTACCTGTATGTAAACATTGTGTAGATTCATACTTGTGCACCCAATTCTTGTTTTTTTTAACAGTCTTTAAAGACGTATTTGGTGCAATCATTCCACACTGAAAAAAGAAACAGTTTATGGAAATCATGAAAAGTCCAAACTTACTGTACAACAACATTCATGCCCATGATGAGTGTATATAAACTCATAATGTATGTAGAAACGTACATGGAAGTCATCATACTTTTGGCTACTTGTGCTACGAGTCTGTTTTTCATGGCTTGTCAGAGACGTCTGAAATTCCCTGATAGAGATCAATATTTCACACTTTTTTGTTTGAAACACCCCGACGACCCATCACCACCAATCAAGTTCATGATGTCAGCGGTGTATTTGCCTCGAAAACCCCACTGCCCTCATTTAAGAATCACTTCCCCTTTTTTCTGCTGTTATATTAAAATGTACAGTCACACAAATCCATGTCTGTAACTGTAAATCCTGTTTCAAGATTGGTTTGGAAAAACCTGACTGCACTGAACTGACCTTTAACAACTACAGCAAGCCAGACTCTCTCACCTCACATCAGTGGTGTATTGCAGTGGTGGATAAATGGAAACACAGCTGTCTAGGTTCCAAAGTGATTTTCCAAAGAGGTAGAGAGATTTTCCATTTTCTTTGGAGGAAGCTCCTCGGGTGTCCACATACTTTTGCCCTTGATATAGAGGCCCTAAGTAAAACTAACTAAAACATCAGTCTTGCCTATACATTTGTGGAAGCGTTGAATTTTCTTTAGGAAGACTCTGGATAAACTAAAACAAGGGCGAAAAACTCACCTCTTTCTGTTTCTCCCATATTCACAAGGAGTGCAGAGTTTTATCCCAAATACTCTTCTTGATGCAGTGCTCCCTGGGATTTAATAGGATCCTGATCTTGAGTTGGGAACCTTTCGAGTTTTAGGTGAATGCATTAATCATTACACTTTTTAAACACAGCAGTCTCTCTTGTTTCATGTTTCTATTATGTGCTGAAATTCTCAAATGCATCTTCTAATTCAGACCTTCCCAAAGTGTGGGGCCCGCCCCCTAGAGGGGGCGCAGAGCCATTGCAGGGGGGGGGCGCGGTGTGAAAAGGGGGAAAAAAACAAAATGCTTGGACACTGCTAGCACGGGGCGCCCACAGAAATGCAAAGCAGGAGATGAAGCATCGCTGAATATGTTTCCAAACCAACTTCATTCTACGCCAAAGACTAGAAAATATGGTGAAGCATGTCTTCCCTTTGGTTTCACCTGCACAAGTGCCGAGGTAGGTCTCCCCTGCAGAATTGGTTTTCCCTGTGTCGGGAGCAGCCCTGGACTGTTTAAATCACGGACAAACAGGATCCCACAGTTGTTTATGTTTTTAAACCCATTTTGCACAGAGAGGCATTTTTTGAAAAATGTATTGATAGCAATATTGAATATTATTACACATGAAAAAAAACCAACTACACGTAAAATAATTACACCGAGACACCTCTGCCTTTCTAAATAGAGGGACAGTATATGTAAGCATGTAAAACCTGAAGATAGTCAGATTAACAGTATTTTGTCTCTATCTGCCATTCTGCAATTCATCTCATGTAAACAATAACGTGGGGCACAGCATGACGTGAAAAAAGGCACATACCTTTGACATTGAGTGATGAACTCTGTATTCCTCGTCCACACGTAAACGCAAAAAAGGAGTTTTAAAAAATCTCAGTTTTCGGTGATTCGAAACGCCGTTTACGTGTGGACGAAACAGCTGCGTTTTCAAAAATACCCTGTAGGTGTGGATGTAGCGTAAAAGAGTTAGTAGTTTATTTTATTACTACTTGTAATTTATTGCAGATTACTTGTATTTGCTTAATTGTTTACTAAATGTTTGAGGTGTGAAATAAACCGCAATGGAGCAAAATATGGGTGTGTGGTTGGAGGATGTGTGCGTGCGTGTGCGTGCGTGCGTGCACGCGCGAGAAGGGGGCGGGGGCGCGAACATTTTTCTTGTAAAACAAAGAGGGGCCTTGCAAAAAAAGTTTGGGAACCACTGTTCTAATTGATTTACTGATTTCAGTTTGCATGCTGTGCTTCTGATTTTTTTTAATTCTTCTTGATGTTTCAGGGAATAGCATCTGAAAGCAAACACGAAAAAAGTGATATTTTTTTCCTACGTACTTTCATGAATAAGGTCAAAAAAGTGCATAACAGTCATTTCCTGCCTCTCGAAAGTGCTCTGCTCTCTTGATGATCTCTGAACGTAAAGTGTGTTTTAATGGGATTCATGACTCCCATTTCGCTTTCATCTTAATCGACTGTTTGTTCCTTATGCTTTGATTTACTTTTTCTCTTTATTCTATAACCTTTTATCATAAACAAAAGAGTGTGGAGCCCGTGCACACACTTCAAAGGCAGGGAAGCACTCATACAAACACACATGGATTCAAGATTAGTCTACAGAAATCAGGGTTTGTTGGGTCTCAACAGAAATGTCATGGTGAGTCGTAACCTTTACTGGAGCACGTTATCTGCTCTGATAGCGTGGCCAGACCGGGACGGGGACCTACGCGATGCGATTGGATTTGAAAGGTCCCCATCCCAGTCATGCCCACCGGCTATCTTGCCTCCACAGTTCAGCAACACCAGCATAACGGCATGCCGCAAAGTTTCAAGGATCTGATCTGTCCTGCTGCATCTACATCTCCCTGCCCCTAATTAATCAGCTGAGGCCGGAGAATAGGAGCTGGGTCATTCTGTGTTTGAGCGGAGAGGATGTATGACGTGAGGAAGCGTGACACAGAAAGGGATAGCAGTGAAAGAAATCAGTTCGACATTTCTCAGCTGCTCTTTTTTTTGCTTAAATGTGGGAGTGGGATATGAGAAGCTGTTGAGAGAAAAGATGGATGGGATAGGTGTTATTAAATGCAGATCTGTTTAGAGAAGTGCTGACATGTGTATCTGTCACTTTGGGTCATGAGTTATGAAAGTGACAATGCCACCTCTTTGCTTAAACCAGAGAGATCCGAGGATGTCCTTGATGTCAGCTTGGATAGACAAATGGATATCTACATTTCATAAACCACGCTACATTTTTAAAAAGGAAGCCATAGGGGTGATGCTCTGTCTTTTTTTTTTTGTCACATTCATTATTACAGAACATTATTACAGCTACAGAGAGTAAAATGTGGTGACATAATTAGCGGGATTGTTGCAAAGCAAAGCTCTGAGTCTAGCTCAGGTCATACTGCAGTTTAAAGACAACTGCACCTTCAAATATTTAAGCTGCCATTCACAATTTAATTAAAACTGCTCCTGCCTGCCTCACACTCACACACACACACACACACACACACACACACACACACACACACACACACACACACACACACACACACACACTCTGATGGAAAGCAGATAACAGTCTTATACCCTGACGGTGAGGTGCAGAAGGTTTCAGGCGTGTGTAAAAGTTTCAAAATAAAAGCTTTCAATGTGATGCAAAAGATTAGTTAGTTGACCACAACCACGTCCAAAAAAATAACAAATAAAAGCCTTGGTTTAAAGATTCTTTAGTCACACATTTTCAAAAAACAACAACAACAACAACAACAACAACAACAACAAAAAGCCTCCAGTTGTATGCATAAAGGCACTGGGATCTCTATTCAAGACCAGTAAACTACAGAAAATGACAAATCTCCCCTCAAAAAAGAAAAGAAAATGTCCATAGTTAGTTCTATAAACTTAAAAACATGATAAGAGTAAATATAACGTTTAACAATAGTTAGGTTTTCAAATTAAAAACCCTGGACTACCTGAAGAGGAATCTATTCTATCAAAATAAAACTCTCCAGTTATTATCGGATGTTTTACAGAAGCTTTAATGCCATGAGCATTTCAAAATAAACTTGTTAAAAATCATTTGAAAAAAAATACGGATCCTGAAAAGTCACAGACTTTCAAAGTAAAAGCCATCATTGAGTTACAGGAACTTATCAGCATTCTTTAAGGTGTCAGTTCTTTTCAAAATAAAAGTCTTTCATTAAAAAAATGTATTTATTTACTATATGAGTATTGCCTAGTATCTTCACTCAACTTTTTTTTTTTTTTAAAGCTGACCTTTTTAGCAGGAAACAACAGAATCCAGCAGTAGTGACAGTCCCAACAGAGTTTCTCCAGAATTTGCACAGTCTTGTTTATGCGAGTGTTTTGTTCTAGCTTTTGACATATTTCACCTTTAGCTTATCGTCTCAGAGCAATTCACCTTTCAGCCAGGGGAAACTCAAAACACACACAGACTTCAACGTAAATACATGAAACCTCTCACTAGGTTTCAAGGCTAAGTGTCCCAGGATGTTGTCAATGTTTTGTTTTTGCAATCATTTCCCACACTAATGGACAACATCGAAATTATTTGATATATTGATGGTAATAAATTAATGAGAAGCCTCAATATATTAGAATTTGGCCTAATAGATTTCAGGATACCAGGTGTGACCATAACTACATACAACTTATACATACATACATACAGACTTTTTTTTTTCTTTATTTTTTTTTTCAAACCAAACTTGGCATAAATTTGGCCAGTCTTCCCTTGTTGTGTGTTGTCTCCTAGTGCCCCTCTGGACAGCTTCCAGTACTGCTGCTTATTTTAGATCCGTGCCTCTTCTGAACATCTGGACATTTCCAATGAGCTCGTGATTGCCTTCAATTTGGGGAAGAAGAGAAAATTACAGGGAGTCAGATCCAACACAACAACATTCAAGTCGTTTACATAGAATGTTCTCCCTTAAATGTAGTAAAATTTTGCATTGATAGTCCAAGTTTTGGGAGGATTCACTGTGAAGATCCCCTTGAATATCAGTAAAAACAACAAGCATGCCCCCAGTACTACCCTGACCTGACGCTCCTCATTTGAGGTTGGACACTGGAGGCAGATTTTACTGAAAACTGCAGTACGACTCTAACTCATATTTAGAAATCCAGCTCTCATCACCAGTGATGACAGTCAACATGAAAGCTGAGTCACTTTGACACAAAAGAGTTATTCTTTCCATCCTCTCAGCTCGAAGCAGTCTGGCCATTCTCTCCTCTGACCTCTGGCATCAACAAAGCATTTTCACTCAGAGAACCGCCGCTCTCTGGATATTCACTCTTTTTGGGATCATTCTCTACAAACCCTAGACTTGGTTATGCAGGAAAATCCCAGCAGAATAGCAGTTTCTGAAATACTTAAACGAGCCTGTCTGGCACCAACAACCGTTGCACATTCAAAATCAACGTTCTTCCCCACTCGGTTTGAACTTCAGCAGGTCGGCTTGACCATGTCTACATTTCTAAAGGGCTTGAGCTACTGTGACGTGATTGGCTAGCTAGATTTTTGCATTAACAAGCAGTGAAACAGCTGTGCCAGATGAAGTACTAAGTGAGAATATATTATTGAGTATGCTAAAACAAGGCCACGTGTTTTCATCAACACTTTGGCAGAAAACCTTGTCCATGCCACCATCAAATTATGAGGGGATATAACAGCTTCTCCCACTGGTTGTTTCTATTAGAAACTTGTGAACAGTTTGATAGAGTTTCATGGCGGTGAAAGAATCAGTCACCCTGTTAGTCCCGGTCTTTTGTACTCAGCTCCACCCTGAAGTGAAAAGCTCAAGGTGAAAGCAGACCGTAAAATTAGTTGATCCTTTAAAAGCTGTCTTCTGTTGCTGACTTGGTGAGACAGATTCTGCACAATATAGATTATATCCTCTAAAAATCTAATTGTACACAACTACATGTGAGACTTTCCTTTGACTAAAGGGCTTCTGACTTTTACTTACTTTTTGTTTTGAACAGCCTCTTTTGGGAAGGCCAGAATTTTAGAGCGGCACAGTTTATGTATATCTAAGCTTATTCCATTTAAATCATCTCTTATTTTTAAATCAGCTTTTAGGAAAGAGTCATTAATACAAGATTATCTTCTTCTTTGGAGCTCATGCCTGATTTGCCAGGATTCCATATTTCACCTGTGACTGTGGCCATAAGTGTTGGCCTGCTGTCCACCACGGGTGAAAGCGTTGACACTCTGAGATAAATTATGGCTCAGGTTAGTGTCACAGCAGGGGGCAGTAGTGAATAGTGTTTCTGCTGGGAGTCTGTACCAAGATGCCTCTTCTGTTTTTTTCAGTATTTCTGGGCGAGGTCATAAGTCTGTTGCTTTTTTGATGTTGTTTTTTTGCTGGTGAGTGCCGAGTGTCTTCTGTTGGCAGAAAATCTGGTGTAATAAGTGGTATTGTGTGCTCGATATGTAGATGACAAAAAACTGACTGATAGGACATAGTATTCAGCATAAATTGATGGGTAAAGAAAGGGGAAATTTACACTACAAAGACATGTGTGAAGTGTTAATTTTGAGAACTGTTCTTTTCAAACAGTTTGCTCCATGTTGTATTAGTTCCACATTTATTTTTCATGAATTATGCTGAAGATGAGGATTATACCATCAGGTGGTCTTTTTTCTCTTTCCATGGTCTTCTACCCCCCCAGTTTGCTTGAATTGCAGCTTTCATTGGTTCAGTGGAGCAGTGTGGCTCCACAGGGTGACATTCGCCTGGCGCGCTGTTGTTCTTGGGCGTTGCTAAACGGCAGCTCCTGGGCTGCTCAGCCAGTGTCGAAATTCTTCAATTCTGCACCTGTTTCCTAGACAACTGACATTTAAAGGGGCGGCTCTGGTTATTGACTGTTTGCCCTTGACCCGCACTCGGCTTTAGCTTAAAAAACTGTTTGTTTCAACCTGTGATTGTTTGAGTTTTTCTCTGTAAAGTTGTGAAATCACGGCCGACTGCAGCAGATGTGGCTGAAAGCTGCACTTGAACTATTTGGGTGGAGCAACTTGGGGGGGATTACACACACGAGCATTGACTTTGCCTTGTCTCCAGCGCTTTAATTCAAAAACAGCTTTCCACTGAGAATGCTTTTGAGTCATAGTTTAAGCTTAATGTGGGAAATCAGCCTAAATGAGCAGTGAAATGAGCAAACTCCAAACGCTATGCTGCCAAAATCAGTTGGCGGCAAAGCACTTGTGTAGGTGTAGCTGTGGATTCACATGAGTGACTGAAAAACAGGTTTATGTAGACACTGGCACCCTACAGTGCAACTGCCACACCACCAAATTAAAATTAAACCACCTAAGATGAATGTAGAGGAGAATGTTTTCCTCCCTCCTTCTCCTCTGATCTCTGGTGGAGTCCTCCTTGAATGCTCTTTTATGTTATCAACAGAGAGCCTGATGTCTCAATCTGGCAACTCATCTCTTGTTTCCCAGTGATGGTTAGGGTGAAATTATTCACTAGCAGGTAAAACCAGCAAAAAATAATGGGATTCCTCACCTCGAAATAGCAGAACAGATTTTGTGTCTGAAACCAGATATTTTAAGAGCTGCATGGAAATGAACAACTAAAGAAAATAGATACAAATTTCACTTATGCTGGAAAAAATGGTAAAGTATGTAAATTTGTAATTCATTGCATGCAGCGGGGTAGTAGCTCTAAGCAGAACATTAATGGGTCCACTCAAAGGAGACCGCTTTTATAAGGGACTGGTCCAAAATAGGCAAAGATAAAGTGCTTTTAAAGATGGATTTTTTGTTATTCAACAGATTTTGACTTGCCTAAAATATGCCAGTCACAGCTCTCGCATACTCAACACATTCACAACAAGATTCACTTCAAATTTCATTGTCAAGGAAATCAAAATTAAGTTACCATTACCACTACTAGAACCATTAAACACAACAAACACATAACAAGATTATATAAATCTGTTAAAATAAGTCTGGATAAGAGGTTAAGGAGATGGGTGGAAGCAAATTGTTGTAGTTCAGTCCATAATTTGTTGTACAAAGACACAATTAAGTATCTTTCCTTCTGTATGCCACCAGACTGGATTGTAAATCAAACAATCGATGTGATTAAAGTGCAGACTCTCAGCAGACTTTTAATTTAAGTGGTTTAACAAAAAATCTTTTTTGAAATAGCTGTTTGGAATTGCAGCAATTTTTGGACACAGACTCAAAAAACAGGGTGCAATTGACAAAACTTGTATCTTTGTCCAACAAATGTTGGATTTATGGTAAGTGTATGTGTATCAGAGGACACCGAAGTTGCCTAGTGTAACAGTGTAAAGTGTCCTGGATGGTGCAGGATTACACACACACACACACACACACACACACACACACACACACACACACGGAATGCATAAAACTGTACAAGATCAACATGACCCTAAGAATCAGGAACTCAATGAGAATGTGGTGAACAGCACTAGAGACCAACTTTAAGCCAATCGCACAAGTCAACATCAAGTGTGGGATTTACCAAGGAGATGCTCTGTCCCCACTGCTGTTCTTCATAGGCTTGAACCCACTCATTGAGGTCATTGACTGATTACGGATACAGACTATGGAATGGAGCAATCGTCAGCCACCTCCTCTACCTGCATGACATCAAGAGGTCCTGATGTTGCTGTCATGCGGTATCGCTACGTTTGTCACTACGGCCGTCTTCCTCTGCTTGTCCACCACTAGTATGTCCGGTTGGTTAGCCATCACAGTTTTGTCTGTCTGTAACCTTTCATATTTACATTAAACAACATAAAACATAACACTACAAACCTTAAAATAGCCCATTAGACTTAAACAATAATCAACTAAATAATGTATGACAGTAGGCTTTTTGAAATTTTTTTGGTAGTGTGCTATTTTGACTTAAAGCCGATCTTCTCCATTACCAGCTGTAACACACTGCTGCCTTGCAAATCTGTGAGCCAGTTTAAGAAGGCTGAATTGTGACCCACGATTCTGACAGAGTGATCACATCAAAACAAGAAGTGGGTTCTTGTATTTTTCAGTTGTTAATCAGCGATCAATGTAGAAATATCTGAAGCCTTTAATTCTGTTTAATTAGAATTACATAATTCCCATTATTCTTTTCTTTTTCACATTATCAAACCAATTTCAAGGCCTTGGTTATGGTTGTACAGAGAACAAAGAGAAGAGATTGTTTCTTTTTAATTCTAGTCTTTTTTTTTCTATAGAAAGTTGGATTTAAAGACTTATTAAATAGTTTGGATGGTTACAATAGATCAGACCCAATTTCAGTTCTGCACTTGTAACATCCTGTGAAATGTCTGCAGGTAAAGATATTTTTAGCGTTTGAAAAGTCAGCTGTATTTCAGACTTTGATCAGATGATTCAGTTACATTTGCTGTACCATGTTAACCCTGAATATTACCCTACCGTGCTTGAGGGATTTCTCTCCTTGTAGTCATTAAACCCTATTGACAGCATACTGAATGAACTGATAAATATTTGAGCTAACTGGTTTTAGAAGCAGCTTTTGTGACATATTCAGTCTTTTTTGGGGGGAGTTCACAGTCAGGACATCACAGCTCAAGACGCTCAAAATAAACAGAAAAAGCCAATTTATTGAGTTGCTTCTTAGCTGCTACAATGCTTATTCATAAATTTCTAATTGCAGCAGGCAAAAGTTAATTAGACTAGAGGACTTAGACCTGTATGAAAATTAGTGCTGGTGTCATCACAAAGAGGTCTTATAGGTTTAGTCAGTAAATACTGTCTCGGGTCACACTGGTCTGTGAGTTTAGTCGATGTTCTTGACTTCTAAATAGATCAAGCAAATAAATGAAGACTAAAGAAGCAGGTTATATAAGATGCCTCACATCTGTTTACATTCTTCTTCATTTTGTGTCAGAAAAAGATTCATGCAGTTGGTACAGATGTTGTGTTCAAGGTGCAAATCTGTTTTTTTTTTTTCACAAAAGTTTCATGTCTCAGAAATAAGGCCATTTAAGGAGCCCCTCATGTCATGTGCTGCTACAATGCTCAAATCTTCTTTTGATGCCATGTGCAATTCCATCAAAGGCCATCAGTGCAGTACAATATTGTCATCTGGATAAAGGACTATGTGAAGTTGAGGGGAGATGGCTGAAAGCAGATGGACAAATGGAGCAGTGGACACACATTCAGTCCAACTTACATCCCCTGACAAAAGCTTTCAAGGTCACTAAGATGAAAAAGCCAAACCAAAATCTTGAAGTCCCACTTTTGCCTTTCCCTCACAAACAGCACCTCCATTCATTTCTTTGTTTTTTTTCCCCCTCTTTCTTTCTTTTTCTGTCTCTTTCGCTCTCCTCTCCCTGCATCGTCTCCCTGATCGGGCGGCAGACAGCGTGTAAGTGCTCTAACCCAGAGAAGTCTCCAGGAGCTCTTGTGATTGGCTGTGCTCTGCAGCACTGTTCACAATCGATTAAGGCACGGTGAGCTCCCGTTAACAGCTTTTCTCTGCTGCTCCTGTGGCTTTGATACCGTCACACAGACTCCAACTTCGCCCTTAACCCTTCAACCGCTGTCCTCTCTTTTTCTCTTTGTCTCTTTCACGTTTTCTCTTTAAACTTTTACCTTCATTTTCAAAGCCCCAGACTCCCCCCCCCCCCCAACTCTATTGGCCCTCAAAGACATTTCTTATAACTCTCACTCCAGGCTTGTGTTATCCCCCCACCCTTGAGTTCTTACTCTTAAGTCACTTAGAGCCTCTTCTACCCTCACTCACCTTGTGCTGTCATCTGAAATTTCACTCACAGTTCTGTGCTCAGGGGAAAAGCTCAAAAGATAGACAGAACTGGAGAGATGGAAGAAAGATGGAGCTCTTTAAATGTAATAATACAACTGCTGCCAGACCCTACAGATGGTCTTGTTCATAATATTGGCTAACTAAGGACGTCATGATGGGTTTTTCCGAGCCAGAAGTTACCAAGTTTGGATGAGAGGTTGGAGAGCTAAGTTATTAGCTAAGGCCAGCGAGCTTGGTTAGCAAACTGCATCTTTTTTTTCTGCCATGTTATTCTGTCTTTAAAACTTCTTATTACACAATAATCCCACAGCATATGAAACTCAAATGAAGAACACAGGAAGAGTAAATGTTCAAAATCTCTTTAACCCTGGAAAACCCATGGGGTCAGAGCCGACCCCATTGGTTTTCTAGGGAACCCATGGGGTCAAATTTGACCCCATGGGTTCTCCAGGGTTAATTAAGGCTGAAGTTATGCACAGCTCAGCAAATAAACCAGGAAAGGAGAAAGCCACAGGCAAAAAGTTTAAAGATGAGGAGAGAAACTAGAAATAGTGAAAATCTGAGGAATACAAAATTTGCTGGACTGGAGTGACTGATGAGTAACCCGACAATTTGACAGGAAACAAAGGGTAGCAGGAGCAGTAGCGTGTCTAAAAAAATGTGAATATTATGAATATCCTGGTAGGTGGCCGAGCTGACTTTGGACTTGATGAAACACAATGCACAGACCACCACCAAAACCAGCAGGTGACACGAGCACCCAAAATCATCACAGCCGCAGAAACTTCAAACTGGACTTCAAACGCTTTGTATTTTGTGCCTCATCTCTTTTTCTCCGGACTTTGGGACTCTGGTTTCCAAATGAAATGCAAAATTTGCTTTCATTTGGAAAGAGGACTTTGAACAATTGAGCAACAGCCCAGAGAAGATGCTTCTAATGTGGTCTCTGGTTCAGAAGTGGATTGATGTTATGAATGCCGCAGCTGTAGCCCCTTTCCTGGAAACACCTGTGCGTGCGTAACAGCTCCTGATGCAAGCACGCTAACCTCAGTCAACTCCCTGGAACAGCCAGCCTATTCAGCAGTGACCTTCTGTGGCTTGTGGAGGGTGCTGATGATTGTCATCTGCACAGCCATCAAGTTAGCACACTTCCCCGTGATTGCAGTTGTGTTTACTGAACTACGCGAGAGATATGTGGTATTTATACTGGTGATTTACTCTGACTGAAAACTACATGTTTAAATAATTTGAGATACTGGTTTTCTGATTTTCTATATAAAAGCTTACCCTTTTTGAATTAAGTTGCAGAGAATTATTTTTCTTTTTTTCCTTGTGCATTAGTATGTACACACTAACAGGAATGACTGGATAATGCAACACGGGTGATACTAACTGTGGTGGGACAGACCATAGCAACAAAAGGTAGAAACAGAAACAAAGGCTACAAGCAAAGCTAACAGCAATAAAACAGGGTGAGCAAAAACGAAACAGCAACTGACAGAAGTAGCTCAAATCCATGAACCATGACAGCACCAGTAGTGCAGACAGTGACATTTCTGGAAAGAAAATTTCCTTTTAAAAACAAAACATTGGTCTGTTTCTAATGTCAAAAAATGTGTAGCTGTCTCATTCCCAACCTCAAATGCATCCAACACCTTTGGGATCAGTCGAGGCAGATTGTGAGCCAGGATTTATTGGCAAGCATTTGTGGTTCTTGAGGGTAAAAGGGATAAAAAAAAAAATCCTGCTGCCAGTTTCTAAAACGATGTAGAAAATCCCCTTAAAGTGCAAAGTTTGAAGAAAAAAAATTGCGCAACAACAGTCTCTGGATGAGATGTTTAGAAATCAGATATGGATACAGTGCTTTCGTATCCACAGGCTTCTGGCCAAAATAAAATTTCACATTAGGTTTAAAATCATTTGTTTAGTACTTCTCTAAATGTGGTTTTAACAGTTCTTTTTTGTGTTACACACACAAAAGAAATCACCAGTGCCACTTCAGCTCAGTGGGTGAGCAGGGAACCACATGCTACACAGTATCACCAAAAGTGTTCACTTACCCATCCAAATCATTGAATTCACTCACTTCCACAGCCACAGGTGTATAAAATCAACCACCTACACATGCAGACTGCTTCTACAAACCTTTGTGAAATAATGGGACATTCATAGGAGCTCAGTGAATTCCTGCATGTTACTGTGATAGGACGCCACCTGTCCATTTGTGAAATTTCCTCGTTACTAAATATTCCACAGTCAGCTGTTAATGTCATTATAACAAAGTGGAAGCGACTGGGAATGACATCTACAGAGTGGGTCACACCTCTAAAGTGGCCTTCATGGAATGGGTTTCCATGGCCGAGAAGCTTCCAAGTCTTACATCACCAAGCGCCAAAGTGACAAGATTTGTGTGCTGTCCTATATCCAGTGGACTCTAAATCAGTGCAGAAGTGTTCTCTGGAGTGATGAATCACACTTCATTGTCTGGCAATCTGAAGGACGATTCTGGGTTTGGCAGTTGCCAGGAGAACGAAACTCGTCTGCCTGCGTGTGAAGGAAACAGTGTACATGGCACAGGCTCAACCGGTGGGCCTTTGCTGCGTATCTTCTCGTTTTCCTGTCCATATTCACTGCCCTACTATCCAATGCAGGAAAAAAATGCTAAAGAAATGATATTAAAAAAAAATCACCAAAATAACAAGTAGGTAAGCAAGAACTTACTTTTTATATAAATACTAATTCCCCTCTTCACTCATTTTTGCTTTTAAACACAAAAGCTGACTTTGTGACCTTCTCTGTGTTTCTTCAGTCTGAATTGAATGTTTTGGTCTAATTCGATTTAATAACATGATACATATCTAACCGCCTTTGCTTTCTGTATCCCTCTGCCTGCAATTAAGTCATTACTTTGTTGCAGCTTTTGTGCTGGAGCATGTTATCTCCGCCTACTTGAGACGAATGAGAAATTAGTATGTTTAAGTACAGGCAGGAATGCAGTTCATCCAAAACTGTGACCAAAATGCGAATTTCCAGCTTTTTGTGACTGTTCATCGAGCAATGGAGGACAGCATTGCCTGAAGAAAATTACATTTTTATTGTAGAAAAGCAATGAACCATTCTCTATGAAACATAAAAGATGTGCAGCGAGAGAGGCCAGTGGCTCAATCTGCCCAGACAGGGTGTTCTTTTCTTCTGCTGCTTTCCCCCCCATTTTTCTCTATTGTGGCTCACAGAGAAAGCTTTAAGGAGCATTTAGCCCGTCTACTTGGTGCAAACATGGCCTACAGCTGCTAACGTCTGCTGTCTGGTATAGGGGAGCGTATAGTATGGTCCGCAATTATTATTATTGTGATGCACATCTGTTCAGTCGTACATATCATTGACACATTTTTTAGCTCAAGCTTAATTGTTTTAAAGAATAAAAATATCCCATGCTTCCCAAACAAATAAACTAAAGATGATGATTAAAAAGGTGGCACCTTCACAGCACCACAAAGTTGCTGGAAAAAAACTAGAACCACCGAACGCCAATATATCCACCAGAGAATAGCAAATGGTTTATTTCTTTTTGACTGAAAACACCGCAACTTCTGCTAGTAGCATTATTAGGGATGTAATAGTACACACTGATCATGATTTGCTATGTATTTTGGTTTTGAGTTGCTTTTTTGTAACTCACTGTAGTCCTTGATGTCCACCAATCACAGAAGAAGCCTTGGGTTGAGAATTCAAGCCTGTACTTGTTTATAAAAGGTTGGCATGATCTGCTAGCTAAAATGTACACAAGAAGGAACTTTGCGCCGTTACTTTCAGCATGTGTTTTAAGTCTTTACCCCTCAAAAGCTTATCAGGAGTAACCCTTGAAAGTTTCTGTTTTCTATTTCAGACCTGAGTGTCTTTATGATTGTCTGGTTCTAGAGGTTACGTCCACATGTACACAGGTATTTCTGAAAACAGAGATTTTCCTTTTTCGTTTTTAAAAAAAATCCCATCCAAACGTGCAGTTTTTAAAAAATATCTACGTCCACATGTAAATGCTAAAAAAGAAATGTTGGCCAATCAGAAGTCTAGAAGCCTGGGAGGGAAAGAGTAAATAGGGTTTCGTGCCCTCACTAAACCTTAAGTACTTCTGAAAAGTTTTGGTTTTGTTTGAAAGGCAGCTAATTTTGTGTTACTTTTCAAGTGCCTTCATCATCTCAAATGTTAATAACTAAAGACAGCATTTTGGTTGGTGTGGACTCACAACTTAGGAATGAACAAAATGCATACAGCATACATAAATGTAATTTTTTTTAAAAAGTCAATTTACTCAAAACCAACATCGGGATTTGAGTTGTGAGAGCATCTGTGTTGAATGTAGAAGCCATGTCCAAAGTTCACTCTGACGCCTCTGTCTTTCTAAATGGAGGAACAGTAACTACGTGTGTATATGTAAGCGTGGAAAAACTGCAGATGTACATGTGGATGTAGCCTAAGTGTGGCTGCATTTCTGCTGCTGTAAAAGCTAGCAAAGTTAGCAGTCCCTTTTAGCAAGGGACTGCTAACTTTGCTATTGCTACATGTTTTTTTTTGCCCATACCAGTTCTGTTTACATTCATGTAGTGCTGTTTCAAATGAATAATCAAATTGAACAGAGTCAGCTCCATACCCAATTGCAGTTGAAAAATGTCAGCATATAGCTTTTGTCCGATCCACCTGCCGTTGTCCATTGTCTGAGGAAACTGTAATATTCTTGCACAAGAATATTACAAGACTTTAATGATGGTGTAGGGACTTAACTACATACATGCGTCAAACCAAAAGAATTATACCAAAAGCTATGGGACTCTTATACCTCTCAGACATGTTGAAATGCTTGGTTCTCAAAAGAAAGGCATTAATGACCCAATGATCCGACATTTAAGCCTGGCACATGAGGAGGTGAGAAGAGCTCGGTATTGTACTCTGATTGATTTTTCACCTTGGTGCTCAACTTTAAGTGAGACTTTTCATATAAATACACCCATATCACAGGATCCCTGGAGAGACTGTCAGAAAATGTATGCACAGTCCTTAATATTAATATTTCCCATCTTCTTCTCATGTCCATATTTTCTCTTTAGCTTGTATTATGTCAATTTGGATGTCAAGTTGGAACACATCTGATTTCTCTAACTCTTATAGTTAGACATCATGTCTTATTGACTCTTTTAAGTACTCCTAAATTAGACAACAGAATATTATCACTGTTTAATTTAGCTATGAATAATGGCTGGCTTACTTTAGGCCTTTAAAGCACTTGAGGATTACCAATATTTTTTGGTCTTTATTGAAAAGAATATTATTTGATTCCCAGCCCACACAGCATTTTACTTTTTCTTTTCTTTGCCACGGAGAGAAGAAACTAAGTCTACTGAACTATGGAAGTTGTTGCCACAAGAATATTATTTCAGTGTGTTGCTTTTTTGGGGGGTTTGCTGAAATTCATGGATTGCTGAGGACAGTTTGCTTTAGGTAGCAAGACAGAAAGGAAGCATTTGAAGGGGATGGATGGCCCTGTCAGCCCGTCCTTATTCCCAAGACATCAAATACTGCCCTTTTGTCAAAGCCGATGGCACCTCACAGATACGCACAAGGTGTCCTTTTGGTGTCTGTGCTGTGAAGCACATGACATCTTTCCGTGAAGTTTATGGGAACAGTGAAGTAAGTTTGTCTCACCTAACATGTCATATATGGACACTTCTACAGAAACCTTTGGTTCATAGTTAAACTTCACTGTTTTGAAAACACAAAATACTGCTTAAATTACTGCGTTTTCCTAAAACTAACCAAGTATATTTGACAACAACAAGGTGCAGCATATTTTACTCATAAATATGCACAGATTAGTTTGTAATTATGTCTTCCAAGAAATTCACGAGTTCTCATAAATTCATAATTAATCCATTAAAAATAGATAGGTGTGGGTTTGCAGTTTGTGGAAGCCACCATGTTCTGCAACAGCTAACACAGGCTAACGGCAGCACAAGCAGCAGATTTACTGACAACTCACGGTACCACTGTCTGGCCTGGGGGTTGGGGACCGCTGGTCTAAACAGTAGTAGAAACCACCCAGCCAGCCTTTGCTGTTATGGGAACCAGTCTAAATGTGATGTTTTTTTATGTCGCACCAAAAGTGTCATGCACTTGGATTAGGAGGGATAAGAAAACAGAATTTAGTTGACTACATTCTGCAATCCTCTGACATTTAGTGTTAAAAATTGTACACACTGTAACTTTAAAGGAAGTAAAATAGTGAAAACAAAAGAAATAAAATGGTGAAGAAACAAAATTAGAAAGAAGCAAGTGAGCAAATGAAAAACAGCTGATAAAAAAATCTAAATCAGGGCCTGTACAGCTATCTCCTGGTTAAAAAAAAGCTTGTGATTCACTCCTTCACCAGCCCTCTAGCTGTCAAATACAGACTTTGTAGATCTTTAAAAGCTGTCTTTTGATGTTCATGCCCAGCTCATCTAGGCACCTTACACAATATTCGATTCCCGGGGATGAGAGTATACGGGCCATGTAAACAGAGTGGCACAAATTTTAGTTAACAAGCTTTAGGTACACCTTAACTGCTCATTTTTTAACGCAGATGATTAAATATTCCCAAAGCACAAGTTTGTTTTTATGCTTGTTTGCTGGTTTTCTGCCCTTTTTCTAACTCACGGTGCTTCCAGTGATACTCTTTTGATGACTTGACCCCTTTCTATCCCAGCAGAAACTGTGAAACTGAATTTCTGTACTGAGGTCGCATATCGACTCCTGGGCAAGTTCCTTTCACTGAAAAAAACTTGTGCAATCCCCTCAAAAGCTCAAGAAATACAGCATATAAAAGAAGCTTTTATTTTAACACAGTATTTCATGCCATCTATTATTGTATATGCTGTAATTTGGAAACAGCAACTAGCAACCTCACCACAGAATTAAAAGAAGAAGAAGCGCTGATTGAAATGAGCTTGTTTCCTCTGCTAAAGTATTATTGACAGCTCATTAAATATTACATGACCCTTTAAAGTGAGTCTGTTTCTAAAGTCTTGAAAGTCAAATTTCTGTCTCAATCTTTGAGCCAACATGCATAATAAATCCTTAAAATGCTCAGAAAAAGAACATTTAAACTTCTTAATTTTTACAGGAAACTGCAAACTTCACATGATGAAAAGTTTTAGATAAATTGACCTTGTTTGAGGTTTTTTTTTTTACTGCCAACTATATTATTCTACTGCAGAAATGTCGATAATAGCTAAGTGTTTCACTTTATTGACTTTTAAAATGTGTACAATATGTTTTTTTTTTTACCACTCTTTATGTTGTCTGCTGTGTCATTATATGCTTTATACCTTGAATGCATCTTAGAGAGATGCTGACACATTCAATGCCACAATTTGTGCCACGCTTTCTCTTTCTATTATCATCTCATCATCGCAGAGATGAGAAAAGTTTCTTCACTCCCCCGCTGCTGCTCTATGACTCGTATTCATCTGTCACATGCCTTTCACAATGGATACAAACTTGTGCAGGATTATAGCAAAGCAGCGCGTGTAGCGTGTGACAGGTGATGAAGATCTCCAGCAGAGAATAATACTGGACAGTCAACCTGTCGGCGTATGATATGTGCCCAGAGCCCTCTGGGTGTTGTAGTTTGTACTCGTCTCTCTGTTGGTATCACTGCTCACTGCGTTTGATGGCAGGTGCCACATGTAATGGAGAGATGAGGATGTGGCGTCTTCAAAGCAGACATGACCTCCAGGGGCCGTGGTTCAATGTGTTTGTTTGGAGATGGATCTTGTTGGGACTTTGCCGGTGTATGGTCCCCCCCCCCCAGAAGTCCTGTCTCCTCAGAGCTGTAATCACAGCAGACTGCATGTCACAGCACCCTGCTCTAATTGGCCTGTCACTCTCAGTGCGCTGGGGGGGGGGAGGGGCTGGCCTTTGTAGGGCTGCCATGGCGACTGGGCCATTTAATGAGAACGAGCACGCTGTGACTAATGACATCCCTGAGCCCATCGGATATACTGCAAATGGACAATTTGCTGCATCACTCACACACTTGCACAACAATACACAAAATTAAAGGCACAGAGCTCGGCGTGGTCAGACCTCATTGAATAGAGGACAGTTTCCCTTTCTGCCTTTTTTCACTATGAATCAATATGTGACAAGTGGACTTCAGCAGTAACGCGAGCTTTTAGCGATTGTTTTATTTAATAAGGCCACTGCTAATATCAAGCAGTGATATTAACTACAGCTTAAACACATAAGCTATTGGGTGCGTTATTGCTCAGCAGACCTTAATAGGAGATATGAGGCATATCGTGAATAATAGGACTATGGATCTGATGCGAGGTAGGATAACACAGTCGAGCACGTTTGCAGCGGAGAGAAACACATTAGCTCAACCATCTTCTCTTCCTATCATACTGTTTATTGGTCCATTAGTGACCAAGTGACAGCTTGAAATTTGTGGACATCTATCAAATATATCACTTCCTGAGCTGGATGGGATGGTAACCCAACATGTTTTGGGGTTTTTTGTCTGAAAGTATTAATGTGCTTAAAACAACAACCATTCACAGGGGTTAAGGTCACGGTTCACACAAGTTTATAAGGCTGAAACAATGCGTCTGTCAGTGGGTTCGATCTGGTCCACCGGTTGGCTTTAGAAAAGTGAAAAATGGAAAAGATGGCCTTTAATTTGGAGCTTTTTGTATATTTTGGTCAGTTTTACAGCCTTCTTACTGACAAAGACATCACCCACACCCTAGCATACTAACCAAAGTGAGCAAGTACAACAAACCTACCTAACCCCATCTCTTTCAACAGTGGGAGGAAGGTGGAGAACCCACGCAGACGCAGGGAGAACCTGCAAACTCCACACAGAAAGACCAGATGATGGATTCAAACCCAGGACCATCTTACTGTGAGACAACAGTGTTAACCACCAGGCCAACTTACTGCCCCACTTTTGAAATGCTAGATTAAAAAACTGGGACCAGATCTATGACCACTTGCAGTCATTTGCCTTCTTCAAAGCAACTTTCTATTAAAAATTAAAGTCTGGCTTATGAACTGCCATTGGTTTTTGTGTAATGTTATGCAATTATTTCTTAGATGTAAATCCAGAGAACTATGCAGCAACACTAGGCCTGGTAATCATAGACTGTATATAAAAGATGTGGCCACCACAATGTTAGCGATTGGTTTGTGAAAATATTGTTAATCTGATTTTCTTTACACATTTTGACTTATTTTTTCAACCCAAGGAGTCGTCCCCTATTTGCCATTAGAAAGAATACAGACGCAAAGCCCTTTCACATTACATTTACTTTTCAAACCCAGAAACTACATGTATTTTCGGTCTAATATGGCAACCTGTACTAGTCATATGACCATTTCCATGCAGGTTGTAAGACTGCAGAGAATCTCCTAGCTCCCTCTTTTGAATACCAAGAGCATTGCCAGGAGTGAATATCACCTGAAAAACTACTGTAGCATGTCATGTCTGATCAGGCTGTCCTCACTCTCATCGCCTGCCTCCTCGCTCTCATTTTCAATAGTTTTTGGTTCCTCTTGACAAGCTTTTTATCGTGCAACTTTGCATACTAAAGCAAACTAAATAGCAATTTACTTAAGTAAATACATTTTGCACAATGTAAGTAGCATGCACTCCCTTAGGATTGCCAATATTGAACTGGAGAGTGTGATAAACAGACACCAAATAAAGGATATCAGCTCAAATATCTGCAGAGCTACATCCCCATTTACCATCACCTTAACGCTGCCTATCTCCAGTGACACGGTGTGACAGAGCACACTAGTTTGGTCAGGCACTGGGGAATATGAAGAAAGGGACACTGCTTTTTATGTCTGTGCAATTAGACTGATTACCATTAATGTCTTGGTGATTCAGCATACCCAGAGTTCAACATGTTTGAAAAATCAAAACATGAATCAAAATGCCAGAGAAAATCTGGCCCTCGCTGCAATCCCCAGTTAATCAGCACAAATAATGTTTTGCTAAACTATAATCTTGTCTGTGAATAATAATAAGGGCTCTAAGGGACCTCAGTTGAGTGATGAGGGAGTGCTCGTGGCTCCCATCTGAAAAGTGGGCAAACCATAGAGACAGACCGTTACACCACTCAGCTATCAGTTGGCCGTCTTTGCTTTCCTCAGTGACCCTTAAGTGTGAAAGCAATATGTGGCTATGTTTCAGTAACAGCAGACAGCTCTGTCAACAAACTGCCATTTTGCATGCAACATGGACACCCAAGAACACACACACCAACACACACACACACACACAGGAATGAACAGAGCATGAGATTAGACAGAAGCTTTTTCTTTTTGCACATTTGAGTGTTCCACGTTGGCTAAGAGTGATATCTCTGAAGGGCATCAGGAGCGTTTACAGCCCATGTAGCCTTTGGAGAATCGATAACAACACGAGGACTGTGGACAGGTTAATGGTGTGTGAAGGGACTGTTACATGTAAAATCCAAATTGTTACTTGTAGAAATGGTGCACACATCACCATCAGAGTATTGAAGTCTGACTGTTGTGCCTGATCTAAGCCCGGACTGTGACCCACGAGATGCACATCAAATAAGAAGAATCAATCATGGAGACGGCGTCCAGCCATTACAGACTGAATGTGATCACCAATGCGGTCAGCCGTGTTGGGTTTGCCTTGATTCAACAACGCATTATAAACACACTGGTGACAGTGGCGGATGAGAGGAGGCTGTTCTGGGTTAAGTAATCGTAACACTAAGCCATAATGGAAACGGAGTGAAAAGCACCCTGAGATCAGAACCAAGGGGCAACTGCAGCGTGCTTCTTGTGGCTAACCATCTATGGTTTGGTTTCTGGCAGGGGCATCCCCAGCTGGTGGGACATGCAACCCCTTGGAGGTGAAATTTATTGGTATGGATTTTGTGCTGCTACTGGTGGATTGAATCAGTGTGACCAAGCAGGCAGGCAGAGGGAAATGGGGCTGTTCTGAGAGTGAATTATAAGCAGTCACACACTCAATTTACCCCTGAAAACCTAGTTATGGAGGGAACAGACATGGAGGCATACACATGCTGTGGGGTAGCAAGCATGCACACTGGCGCGCATGCATCCGTTAAAGCATGCACTCGTCATTAGTTAACAGGATTAAGGACATTAAGTCAAGACAGAAATGAAATCCAATTTTTAATTTGTGCAGCAAATTGGAACGATACATTATTTTAGGCAATGACATGAAATGTTTCACAACACTGACATAAAAATGTGCTTAAAACAAAAACACATGAAAGAGTGAATGCAGCCAGCACTGATTAAAATATAGGTTAATATCAGTTCGTTTGCGTCATTAATTTCCAGTTTGAACAAATACTTTTCATGGATATTGAACCCCAACTCCACACCAGCCCACCATGTAATTGATCACGTTACTGCCAGCAGCCGTACAGACAGTCAGTGGAGAATCGCGCTGCCAGGCTGTTCTGTTTGATCTGGATGACTGTGTTGAAACCTCTTAATGCCAGTTCATATAAAATATTCATCTTCATTTCGCAGGCCATGAATCATCAAGGTGTTTCTGGCCCTCCGCCCTCACTCCTGTCCTGTGGCAGAGCAGACAGCTGTTTGAAATTAGACACCAGATTGTGTTACTTAAACCCGCTAGCAGGAGTAATGCTGATCGCTCCCTAACCCAGCGAGCAATCTGTTAGCGTGCTGAATCATGTGAATGTGATCATGGGGGTGCTCTTGTAGTAGTTAAAGCCTGGCCTCCCTCCCAAACAAAGAGTCGCTTCTAAACATGAACACAGTGATCCTGTTATGTATTATTCTAAAAAGAAAATACTCACAGTATATGATATCTGCAGCACGAAGAGGCTTGTTTCTAGCACTGAAAAAAGAATCTGCAGTGGAATTTTTTTCTTCCTTTTTTCTATCCATAAGTCAAAATTGTTTGACTTAATAATTCAAAATGTAAAGTTTTCATTTATTTATTTGGTCAATTTGAGTAGTTTCTTCACCATTTTAAGTTAGTAAAACCCAGACAAACCTAACCTCTAACCCTCAACCTAATTTTGTAGAACATCAAAAAATTTTAGATAACATTTTGTGTTTTGAGTGTTTGAAGATCACAACAAGGAGCACAGGGTTATGACACAACCTGTAATTTCTCAGATGCTAATCTTATTTATCAGCTCAGTGATGTGCAGGACCAACCTGATCCATGCATCTCCACCCTGATGGCACAAGACCTAAAGTATCCAGTGCCAAGATTCAAAATGGTGCGAAGAGGAATAAAAAAAGAAATAAAATATAAAGTCATGCCAAAAAAGTTTGTAGACAAATGCATCAACTATAAGAGAGAAATTATAAAAAAAATACATCACTCTCACTGATCAGAATCAGTCTTGCTACATGATGGCATTTGTGTCTATTAGTTAATAACAGTGGTATAAAGCAAATGTGTTGGTCTGTGACAATGACTGTAGAAAACAGACTGTTTTCTACAGTCAGTGGTCTGTGAGGTTGCACCTGGGCACTGCTAACACCAGCAGGTTAAAAAGCTCACAATTTAGTCTGTTAGCAGGATAATGTTTGCTAAGTAGTACTAAACAAAAAGCATATGAATGAGGGAAAAAAAATACTACTCTGACCTGATGATAGGACGAAATTGCTCTTTGTTGTTGCAGAATTGATCTTGAGGGCAAAATGACCAAGCATCTAATGATCCAGCAGTTGTTGCATTAATTAATTAGGGCCCTTGTTAACTTGTTAACAGATTTCTGAAACACAGTTTTTTGTGACATACAAAATGTTGCCCAATTTGTTTTAACTTCTCATTGATAATAAATGGTTTCTCCAATTCCCATTAAATCTTCTGTGTGCAATCTTCACTCTACTTTTAATATTAGGCGTAAAACTTTCCTCTTCATAAACCATATCGTTAGGGCTGGATCAGGTGACCCTGAACCCTCCCTTAGTTACTGTGTAATAGGCCTGCTTCTCACAATTCACTCACCTATTTTAATTTTATATCTACAGCACTCTGAATGTAATCATTAGTTATCATTAACAAACTTCCACCATGTGTCTTTTATTCTGTCTTCCTCCCCTCACCCCACACCAGTCCCATCAGACGACTGCCCCTCACTGAGCCTGGTTCTCCTGGAGGTTTCTTCCTGTGAAAAGTTAGTTTTTTCTTTCCACTGTCACCAAGCGCTAACATGGGGTGTTGTTTCATTGTTGAGGTTTTCTCTCTCTATATATATATATTGTAGGGTCTTTACCTTACAATATAAAGCACCTTGAGGTGACTGTTTGGTAATATACAAATCAAATTGAATAAAACTGTATACATTCGTTAGTGCTTCTACTTTAATTTGTATTGACACAGACTCACACAGATTTTGATTAAGAAAAAAACCCCTATACTAATACAAAGCACATTTTATGCTAAGTAATTCGGTGGTAATAACGACAATTACACAGCTTCTTTCTCTGCTCTCAAGTTCTGGCTCGCTGAATGTCCATCTATGGTTCATTCACGTTTTTCTGGGGGGGTGTTCACACTCCATTTTGGAGAAGAGGAGACTTGTTTGTCTCTTCCTACAACGGGACTCTTTCTTTTTCTGGTGAAATGTCCACAGCTATCCCAGTTGTTCCACAGTTTCAGATATCCGTAGCTACCATTCATTAACCTGGGAGCAAAAGTCGTGTCATTTTCTTGTTCCGACATCACAATCAAGCTAGCAGACAGAATATTATATCGTCAGTGTGGCTCATAGACTACCAATTGAGATAACAAAGGTGCCATTACTCTTTAGCTAATACCTAGTGCAATCAACATTTATTTGGTAAGTTAAAGCAAAAAGTTACCTTTTGCAAGTTTCATTTTGAGTTTTTATCAGTGATTGATGAGGTAATTACCTCAGATATTTGAGATTTGGCTTCTTAAGTGACTGATTATTGCAGCCTGTGGCTCGGTTATATAGAAGGTATAGTATATATATGTATATATATATATATGATACCAATATGGGCCCATAGTGGAAACACTGTATCCCAAATAAATTCACTGTCACAGTAATGACTCAGATAACACCTAAAGGCAACACGTTATTCGTTTATGTGTTAAGCATCAGTCAACGGTTTATGAATAATGCCATTAGGCTTTTCATATTATATAGGGTGCCCGTGCTTTCACTGCTTTAACCATTTTAGCAGTTGGCATGTTTCAGTTTGTACCTGTGGTGAGGCTCTTTGATCTTCTGCTTTTGAATTTTAACAGATTATGACCGAAAATGAGGAATTATTACTCACTTCTTCAATACTTGCTTTGCCCGTGGGTTAGCATAAGTCAATACTGTGCAATTACACGTGGAATATGACACCGAAATGATAATCCCCAGTAGCTGTCTTGTAAAATCAATCAGGCCATTGAAGCCCAGGGACAATGGTGGTGAGATGACTAGTGAATCCTGTGGTCTGGTGAGGACAAGCGAAGGCTTTGATAGATGGCCGTATTCTCTGAAGCAGGCAGGGAACAGACTGTGATTAATTCTCTGAGAATGATTTGCCGGAAGTAGCAAAGAAATCGTTGCGGTTATTTCCCCTTTTCTATCTGTTAATAACGTGTGTACGAGAATATTCCACCGAATGCATCTTTTTCTTGCTCTACACGCGAAGCATAGTGTTTGTAATGCAAATCACAAAGCCACTCACTCACTCTTATCATTTTTAGTGATCCTCTCATAATGACGTTTAGGAAGAAAACGAATAATTGTCTTACACTGACAGCCGGTTTGGCGAGCATTTACTACCAGCAGATGAAAAGGGGCTGAAATGACACACGAGCTAATCAAAACTGGATATTAAGTATTGAATTGAAGCAGGCCCTTCTCGACAGTCAATTTTTTATAAAGCTCTTTAATGTTCTGTTATATGAATCAAGCTCATATTAACCTTCAGCTCTGTTCCCCCATTTTTCCCAGCGTTCACTGCTCACTCAGATTGTCAGAGAACCTGCAAGCTGTGTTTTACATCTAAATGTGTGTGCAAAACAGACAGCATTTTAGTATTGGTAAATGTGGCTTGTTTATCCTTCAAAAGAAACCATTAGTCAAACAAACAAAGAGCGGTATGTGAGCAGACGTTACTGGCAGAAGCATTAAAATCCACTGCAACTCTCTGCCAGGTTAGTAATTGCTCTTTTTATGGTGGTAATTATTTCCTCTAAGGTGCGCACTGTTGCACACTGCAATTATACATGTGCTGCTATCTCTGTGTGGAAGAGAATGTGGGAGGAGAGATGTGGAAAGTATTCTGAAAAATTGTGCATTTTGCGTGTGTGGATGTGAGCATGTGTGTGTGTGTAGGTGTATGTGTGTGGGATGTGCAGTGAGAGAGAAAAGAAAAATTGACGCTGCTGCGATCTGAATTGATGCACAGTTTCTAACAAGACAACAAAACAACAAAAATCAAACAACGGTGTGACACAGCACCGTGTTTCCAGTATATTTTTCTGTTTTTCTGCCTTCAGTTAAGTCCTCGCTTCAATAACACAACCCTGCTGAAAGGCATTGTACAGAAAAGCCAGCATGTAAGGCATGATAAGGCCAATACCCTACTATTCATAATTCTGTTTCCTTTGTCCCCCCTGTCCTCTCTCTCCATCTCGTTCTCAGTTGTTGTTCGGTTTGCTTTTTTCCTCCCTCCACTTGCTCCAAACATTGTGACCTGCAGGACCAGCCTGGAAAAACGCCATTACACAAACACCTCTCACTGATAAGGTCTCCGCTGGGAAACGGAGCAGACAGTGTTTCCTGATGTTTCTCAGATGCTGCGAGGACACGGGTGCTGCTGAGCCGGAGAACAGAAAGCAGAAATTCATATGGATGATTCTGTGAAAATGCAGCAACAGCAGCTTTCGGCGGTTTCAGCTGATCTAAGGAGAAGAAGTCCGATTTGCATATTATTCAGTGAAATCGCTCTCTGCACCTTTGTCCCAGTCAGTGTATAGTATGAGTGAATAGATGTTTTTTTTTCTTTGTGAAAACACTGTTGTATAAATATATGAGAATCCTTAGGTGTCCCACTGAAGAAGAAATTCTATTGTACTAAAGGGACGGTATATAATAGATGTAAATGTACCAGTTACTTTTCTCTGTGTAAAAGGAAATCATTCGTGGAGGTGATTATCAGAACTTCTAACAACTAAGATGATGGGAAACAAAATGGGTAACACGGAAACAAGCGACGGCCATAAAAACAGCCAAATTCTTCTGTTTGCTGAGTGATCATTAACCACAAATAGGTTCAAAGTTATGCATTTCCAGTGTCTTTATTTTTCCTTTATTGGACATGAATTCAGCTAAAACCTCAGTTAAAACATTGCATGTGACAAAAGAAAAAGAAATGCCATTGGCGAGGGACGCAAATCTGTAAAGCTGGAACACTGAACGTTTTTTATGAACAACAGCCGAGCGTAGTGTGAAATTGCTTGCTCATTATAACCAACTCACAGAGGAATTATCACCTGACTTGGCGGGTATTCTCAGCTCTACAGCTGCATTTGAGCATTTTTAGCACATTGTTTTGGTTTTTATGGCCTTCACACAGAAGCAGAAACACTGCAGCTTTTACCTAAATTGAAAAATCAATATATGAGAACGAAAGAACTAAAAAGTGCTAACAGCAATTTTTACAGCTATGAATGTTGGTAGAATTGCTGCTAAATGGTCTGCATGTGGGATTCTTTCATTAGACTCTGGGAAAGTTTAACAAATGTATCTTTTCTACTTCATATCATCTTCCTTCCAGATCTTTAAGACTGACAGCAACGAAACCGCACAAGGAATAAGCAATCAATTATTATTAGCACTATTATTTGCAGCAGATTTGCCGTTACATACATTTGTCTTCCTCTCCTCACCCCCCAACCTAACTGCTGCTTCTCCTTGATCCTGGTTCTGCTGGAAGTTCCTTCCTATTATCCCCTTTTCTGGATAATTGTAGGTTGTTTACTTTGCAACAGCTCCTTGAAGCAACTGTTGTTGTGATTTGGCACTATATAAATAATATTGAATTGAACTAAATAGATTGGCAACCAAAATACACAAGCAAGTTTGTATCTTAGCTGTAAGGTGTTGACTTTGAAGATATTTTTTTTTATATCTTTTTTTAATATCTAACATTTAAATCTCTATCCCAGCCTCTAAAACTTCTTAGATACACTAAGGTCAAATGTGTAGCATAATCAAGCAGACAGAAGTGTAAGTTTTCAGTTCAATTCAATTCAGTTTTATTTATACAGCACCAAATCACAACAACAGTCGCCTCAAGATGCTTTATATTGCAACGTAGACCCTACAATAATACATACAGAGAAAAACCCAACAATCATATGACCCTCTGTGAGTAAGCACTTTGGCGACAGTGGGAAGGAAAAACTCCCTTCCAACAGGAAGAAACCTCCAAGCAGAACCAGGCTCAGGGAGGGGCGGGGCCATCTGCTGCGACCGGTTGGGGTGAGAGAAGGAAGACAGGATAAAGACATGCTGAGGATAAGAGAGACAGAGATTAATAAGAAATATGATTCAGTGCAGAGAGGTCTATTAACACATAGTGAGTGAGAAAGGTGACTGAAGAAGAAGAAATACTCAGTGCATCATGGGAATCCCCCAGCAGCCTACACCTACTGCAGCATAACTAAGGGAGGATTCAGGGTCACCCGATCCAGCTCTAACTATATGCTTTAGCAAAAAGGAAAGTTTAAGCCTAATCTTAAACGTAGAGATAGTGTCTGTCTCCCGAATCCAAACTGGAAGCTAAGCTGGAAGTTAAAATGTGTAAAATGTTTAATAAACAACAATACTGTTTTTTAACAGTATTTTAACGTGCACATTAATTAAAGAACGTGAGCACTGGATCGTAAAAATGTGTCAGTAACAAGTACAATATGTAACACTTCTTCTTGTCTTTAAGAATGAACACTACATCCACTCCTCACTTTGTCTGATTCTAGTAACAACAGTCTGAGTCCTTAGGGCATCTTATCAATCACCGAGTGCGGTTGGATGGGAGGAGATGTGATAATTGTCCCTTCCTCTATCTAGTATGGTATCATGCCCTAATTCTGAGAGATAACATCTCCTGGGAGAATTCCTTCTGCCATCACACTGTTCCACATTCCCATTCAGCTGAACTGGAAACTATATTTATCCTATTTTTCCCCAGTTAACATTTGGATGATTTGTAATCATCATTCAACCTGAGATTTCCTGAGCAGCTCCCAATTAACCTGACTCTCCTCTCTTTTTGACCTCATCAGTGCTCCATTAAGCTCACACTGTCACTAGGGTCCTGTTCTGCATCGTAAAACTGTACAGATGGAGAGGGGCGGTGTCTTTGCAAGTAAATTTGTGCCACAACATGTTATTGTATCGCTCATAAGAAAGAACGTGCTGTCTGTTTGTGCTTTAGTCTTTACTGCAGATTTATACAGTATATCTACTAGTATTTAAATATGCATGGGTGTAGTTGTATTCCTTATATTGTGAGGTCCTATGTTTACACAGTCATACTGTAGGGACGTGCCTCTCTTTTGGGGACAAAGACTTAATCTGAGTTTTGCATAAGTCGTAATAAGAGCATAATATTACTTTAGTGTAGGTCTGTGTATTCCTGGCAGCCGCTTTGCAACCCACCAACACTAGCTCCTCCTGTCATGCTATAATAATACCTGCTGCCACTGAATCTGTGCTGGGATCTTGCTGCTGCTCACAGAAACATGATGCAAAATATAAATTATTGCAGTTGGAAATGACAGTTTTCCTTTGACTGAGTCTTCAGAAAATGACTGTAAGCCCTCTGAAGTGATGTGTCTGTGTGCACGGCAGTACGTGGTAGTGCTTTCGCTTGACTTTTGTTTACATTGTATCTAAATTCTGTGGAACCTCTGTCCACCTCTCTATTGACCTTTGTCTTGTTTTGAATCTCATTACTGTGTGGCTGTGTATATGTGTAGAGTGTATGTGTATGCGCGTTGCATGTGTGTCTGTGGATTGAAATGCATTAGCTCACTCCTCCCAGTGGAATGCCAGTCTAAACTAAGCAGCATGATGATGATGCTCTCTGTGAGCTGACACAACCCATTTGGCAATTTGGAGCTGATCTACACCAGCGCTGCTCATTTACAGTATGGGAGGGGTAGGGAGGATGGCGTCTGTCTGCGTCCACTCAACCCTCGTGTCCTTGTCTGGGTGTGAACAGGACTAGCAGCAGAAAGAATGAGGCAGCTTCATCTGTTGAACATTAGGCATCCCTTAAGTGTGTAAGAGCTCAAAGAATATTTGTATGTTAAAATAAACTTTTTAATTTTTATGAATGGGACCCATAAATGTTAGTTTTTGTACCTGCGTCCACTTTCCAGGACTTTTTCACTACACTGTTTCGGTTTCTCCAGTCTGTTTACTCTCAGACTGTATAGGCCTTTTATACACAGGTCTCTTTTGAAAAAGTATCAAGTGTCAAGCTTATTATTATTAGCAGTAGTACTAGTTTCATCTATGTCTTGTTCCCCACCTGTGACTAATCACCAGTCATTAGAAGACTGAGTAACCTTATCAAGTCATAAGTGTCTTATGACATGATAATGCTCACTCAAACCTCGTCTTCTTATCCCCACATCGCCGAGGTCTGCTCTGCTACACTATTTTCTGGACAGCTAGTGTTTTTATAACTTGATTGATGATCAGTGGCGCGACGATCGTAGAAAATGCACAAAGCAAAGGGATGTATCGTGTGCACACTAAACATCAACAAATGTGAACACGTTGTAAGGTCACGATTCAATGCTCAATTGAACTGACAAATGTACAGTGCCCTAAGCACTGTTTATGCAAAGTTTCATCATTAATGGTCCACACGTGTCCCAGGAGCAGATAAGGAACATATGCCATGAATATGTTAGTATGATGCTACGATAGGCAGCTGATAGACTACATATGTATCTTTATATTTGTTGACCTGTGGACATTAGAGCTGATTTTGACACATTACAGCAACTTTGTATAAAATACATTCAGTTGAATAGTTTTAATTGTTTTTATAAGCTTACATTTTCTTGAAAACAAAAGAATAGATGGACAATTATTTTGAAAGGATAAGTTAAAAAAATGACATCTTTCATATCCATACAAGTAGAGCAGCTGATTAAATACAGAATGCAATACTCAGTACTGCAGTACTCAGATTCTTACACCTGTATGTTAATGTATGCACAGCACATACCCGTTTACCATTTTGGGCTGACACATGCAGTCTGTATTATCTGTCATGCTATTTTAATCTAGATTTAGAAACCTAACCAGGGAGAGGGCTGTAAATTAGCTTCACAGATAGATGTCCTACATACAATAAATCTGCTGCATTGCTTATCCGTATACAACAATCTTTGATCTGTATGTCTGATGTTTAGTTTTTTTTGAAGAAAATACATTTAGTCTTTCAATAATCAGAATGCGTATGTTTTTTTTAAGATCCCCAAAACAATGCTTAATAAAAATAAATAAATTAACATCTTTGAAGACATAGCTGCAGTGACGAGGGAAAAATGTAACGTGTAGGTTGAATAATAAAATGATGCGGAACCATTATGGTGACAAATTACATGTGATATTTATAAATTTATTAGAACACCTTATATTTGTGTTACAGGTGTGGAGATCTGATGCTAGTATGTTACAAAGAGAACGTGCTGTACTACTCCTATGTATCACCAAAGCTGCTGTTCAGCTGATAAGTGGCAATGATTGCTATCGCTGGCACTATAAACTGCGTTTATTTGTGTAATGACTCATATTAAACATCCGACTGAGCAAGCTACAATCTTAAAGAGGCAATATCACCGAGGAGCCGCAAGATCAGTGCTCAAAGCTACACCATCATCTCTGTTTCCACACTCTTCTCTCTGTTAAACAAACGAGATAAAGAAGAAGATGCAGGAAAACAAAGAATGTTTGTCTGGCCACAGCTCAAATAGGAAGGAAGCTTCCTATTAGCACTGGTGAGATAAGGTCCAGGTGGCTAAATTGCATTCGCAAATGTGTTTCATCTGCACAGACATGTAGCTAGGCAACAAAGTGCAGGACTGTAGCATATTTGATTTGTCTTGTGTCTAATTTTTACACTTTCAGTCAGTCAGTTAGTGATTTAAGAATGCTCGGGAACTAGAATCGAAGCATATTAGTAATACTTCATGTTAAAAGTCAGAAACTAACTTGAAATTTTATTTGTTTGTTTTTGATAGTTTGCAATAATTATAGCTTAAATGTAGTGAGTTCACAGGTCAGCTGAAAGGTCAAATATGTACACTTCGATTTCAGGTATATGCTTATAATAGTGTGTTCATTAATAACTGAATGATGACATTTACTTGAGTCATTCAATCAAAGAGAATTGGTTCAGTTCAGTAAACCTAACAGTCCTCTTTGACTGCTCAATTAGAACAAAATGACAGACAGCAATTCTCAAGAATTAATTGAGAAACAATGGCTCTGCCTTCTCATCACTATTAAAGAATCCCTGGTGCTTTCTTGTAAACATAATATGTGTTTACAGTGAGCGTTAATCACCAAAACACATTTTCTATCCTAACTGTTTCCTTGCCAGCAGCCTTGCTCTCTGCCTTTCTGGGTGCGTTGCTGCATTTTCATCTGCCATGTTTCCTTTAACATGGCAGATGTTAAAGGAAGGGAAAGGATGTTCCTTTAACTGTGAAATCAGCATCAGGATGTTTATCATGTCACCTGCTTACAAGCATTAATAGACACATACACAAAATCAAGAAGTGGTAGAAGAAACAAAGAAAAAAACCTCATTAAGTGGTCATTTTTGTTTTGTTCACAGCTACTTGCAAAGTAGGTCAGACTTAATTCATCCAGATGAACACAGTAACAAAATGCATGATGATTACACGTATGCTTTGCAAAACCTTAACATTTAAAGTGCCCAGCTCAACATGTATGAGAGAGAAAAAGAGCAGATATGGATGTTAATGATTGAGGCTCTGTGTCCACAGGGAGGGAAGCTCAGTGTTGACAGCATTCAGAGTCTTTAGAGCCAAAATCCCCTGAGCACCAAGTGTTTTAATCTCACTACACTCACGATGCACTCCTAGTTGGTATTGGCTGATATGCTGGTATTGGTAATGGATCGATATTAGCGTGATATGATCAGTACTTTGTTTCTGTTCTCTAAGTTCAGCTTGTAGCCCGCTAAATTGTATTAAATGAATTTTGTTTTTAAATTAAAACCCATATTTCAACCATGCAATATGAAAAATGTTTGAACCATTTTGTGTTAAGTGTCATGTCTATTTTATTTATAGCCCAAAGCACATTTAAATAGCAGAGGCTGACTCAAAGTTCTTCAGAGACAGGCATATTTACAGGTCTCTCAAAATACATGGAAAGCTAAAAGGTGTGTCTCCGTGTGTTAATTAACTATCGCGGAAAGTAAAAGTCACAGTGATTTAGTGGTCATTAAAATGTGTCAAGAATTTAAATTCGTGGTGATTCATCTCATAAATCATGACACACTGCTCTCCGTGACATAAGCTGCCTTTATAAGTTAAAAGTATTGGTATGGGCAATGCTGGCCCTGTATTTAATTGGCATCAGATCATCAGTATCAAGAAGGTTTTTCAATGCTGTAAATATTGAGGAGATATAAATAGTGATGGTGCCGTCTGTGGAAACAAACCCTAAATAATGAGCGGTATCATTTTATTGAGAACAAAGAAGATAACCAGAGAAAAAAAACTTAATTTCTGATTGTTTTCACAGTAGTTATAGCCTGCTACCCACCTTTAAAAATTACATAATGAATTTACCCTCAGAGAGAGACCACTCTGATCAAGCCACAAACTAGCCGTTGCTGTTTCAGAGCCCAATACTTTAGCCTCCTCTTCAGTGGGACCTGCCACTTGCACCGTATAGCTGTGCTTAGCTTGCAGGCACTCCTCCAATTCTGAAGTAGAGCTCTTTGCAGCTGACAGACTCGTCACCGTGGCGCATTTTGCATTTCACCGTGATGTTGTTCTTTTCCTTTTTAACAACAAGTTCAAAACACTTTCATAACATGAATGCTGGCCTTTTCTGCCATCTCACTCTTTGACCTATGAATGTGCACAATAGTAGGCTTGGATAACAAAAGGAACAGAGAAATGCAGTACAGTTTTATCTGTGACACATTGCTTTTGTGAAAAAGTAAATAGCTGCTTACTCGAATTGCAGACTAACATTTGTGAAAAGTTAATCTCCAGTCATGTGAAAAAGAAAGTGGACTCTCTTTTGATTTCAATTTTCTACAGATCAGAAGATAATAATAAAATTTGTCTTAAAGTGAGGTAACTACATCCTCAAACGAACAACAACTTATATCGTATTACACCACATCATTAATCTTGCAAAAACAAGCCAAAATACAGAAGCAGTGTGTGAAGAAAAATAAAATCTTTACTGCTCCTAAAGTAATCAAGAGTGTAAGTAGCAGCCACATGCTGCTTATCAGATGTATTTGATTAACTGATCATCAACAAGTGTGACTATCTCTATAAACGCCGGATTTTTATCAGCTGGCTCGTCTGGAGTGGTGTGTCTTAACACAATGCCAAGTAATGATCTTACTTGATGCTGGCCATCAGTCTGTGGAAAGTTACGAGCCATTTCCAAATTTAGCTTTAGCTTGTTAACTGTTAAAGTTCATAATTGTAAAATTAGAAAAAGGCTAAACAAGTATGACATGTTTGGAAGGATTGCCAGGAGGAAGCTTCTTCTCTCTAAAAAGAACGCGACAGCATGGCCCACGTTTGCAAAGATGCATCTGACCAGACCACAAAACTTCTGGAGCAGTGTCCTTTGGACAGGTGAGACCAAAGTGGAGATGTCAGGGCAGATGTGCCATAATGCACAGCACCATGTTTGATGAAAAACACAACATATCGGCACAAACACCTCATACCGGTGTCAGCACAGTGGTCGAGGGGTGGCTGTAGAGCAGGTCACCTAATAATCAGAAGGTTGGTGGTTTGAGCCCCCTCTCCTCCAGTCTGCATGCCAAATATTTTGGTAAGACATTAACCCCAAGTTGCTCTCTAATGCATCCATCAGAGTATGAATGCATCTCACTGTGATATTGTCCTTTTCCTTTTTTAACAACAAGTTCAAAACACTTTCATAACATGAATGTTTAAGGTTACGTGATAGTATGTAGATAGAAAGAGCACAGAAAGAAAAAAGCACTTGTGTAAATGGGTGAATGAGACAAGTTGTGTAAAGCGTTTTGAGTAGAAAATTGCTATAAAAGAACCATTTACCATGATTTGGGCTTTTTCAGCAGCCACAAGACCTACGCACCTGAGCTGTAACACCTGCTACAGCCAAAAGAGATCAAGAGAGCTTTGCATAAACAGATGCCTTCAAACCTCAGGAACTAAAGCAACATTGTAAAGAAAAATGAGCCAAATCTACCTCACAGTAATGTAAGAGACTGATTACATCATACAGAACATGATACTTCAAGTTAGTGCTATTGAATCATAGAGTGTACTTATTTTTTCATTCCCAGCAATCTGGCTTAGTTTTTGTTAAATAGGAAATGACCAGAGGTTAGAGATACTTCATTACTAGACTTAAGCAGAATTGTTTGAGTATTTCTTTTACTTTTTACTTTTACACCCTAGAGTTTAACACTTTCAACTCAAAACCGGCTTGTTACGTTTGTTTTAAGACATCTGAGGAGTTATTTCACGTCACCGTGCACCTTTAAACATCAAACCGATTTGAGCCTAAACAGTGAAATGCAATCCTATTGGTGTGTCAGTCATCAGGGGCTATCCTATACAAAGTGATGAAAGAGGCGAAACCATGCAATTGAGGCATTACTTATATCATCATATTAGGAGTTAAAGTGGGCCGTTTTTTTGTTTGTTTGTTTGTTTGTTTTTTGGCACAACACCGAACTCGAAACAACAGAAACAGTCATGTAACCTTAAACTACACACACACTGCTCAGAGTTTGCAGCCCACAAACATCCCAAACACAGCAAAAAAAAAGAAGAAATCTATAGCCAGAGGGAAGGGTCTCTTCAGATAAATACTCTGCCACACACCGGTGGTTCATAAGTGATGGCTAAAAAGAGAGATTACCTTTGTCTATATACTTCATGCACTTTCAGGGGCACCAAACTTAAAATGAATTAAACTGAAAGAAAACACATTTTGTGATAAACAGACATTTACAGCGACGTTATTACAAAAAGTAAACAATTTAAAAATTATTTTCTGTGTACATATTGAACCCGTGTTGAAGTCCTCTTAGCATGGATTAAAAAATAGCCCCAAATTCCCACCACAGCCACCTTTACAGTGACTGTGAATGGCTCTTTAAAGGCGCAGCTGAACAGCCCTCACTCGAGCACAAATGACCAAATCATCAGACGGCTGCTGCCTCATTCTGTTCATAATTGTAATCCCTTGGACCGATGAAAGGGGCGAACTATGCCGGTTAATTAAAACTGCAATCAAATTCACCCCTTAAACTGGCTGCAGAAAGGGACCTCATTCAATTAAATCATGCATCACTTTCTTTTCAATAACACACAAACAAACAAGTGAGCGGGAAAGAGTCATGTAAATCCACGTTCGTGTTGATTGCCTTCTGCAGCTGGGATTTTTTTTTTAATTTGGTAAACAGTGGCTGAGGTGGCGCTTGAGGTGGTGTGGAGGAGAGTCCAGGGAGCAAAGGGGATTAAAGACCATTCCACTGGCCTTCTATTGGCACTTGTCATGCACTTAATTTGATGCTGTAATTAACTTTGGAAATCTCAAGGCATTTTCAGCATGTATACATGGGATTCTTTGCAGATAACTGCCAGGCTGAGGCTGATAGGATAAAGTAGCTGACTCACTGCTGCAGAAAGCACTTACTGTTTATCTCTTCCCACTACAAGAAAGTGCATGATCCCAAAGCCCTCTGAAGGCCTTTTGTTATACATCCGCATTATGTGTGTTCATGTGTATTTGTGTGAAAGCAATTACGCTGACGGAAAAACTTTGTGCTTTGTCACATTTTGCCCACCTGCTACATGTCGTCCGCCTGCTTGACAGAAGAAAGACTCGCGTGCTGTGAAGGGTATGAGATTTTTCTTTTGTACTTATACACAAGCACACAGAGACACAGTACACACCAAGATTCACACTCACGCAGGTAAATCAATTCATGCAGAAATCCACAAGGGTTTAGCTGAATGGAGAGTGGGCGACTTTTTCATCTGGGCCAGCCAATCACGCGATAATTGCTTTGAAATTAAGTACCTTTTGTATTTGAATGCTAATTAACTGATGAAAGAAAAATGCTCAATAAGTCATTAACAGAAACCTAAACGAACGTGTTGATCAAGTTCTTTTTAATTTTTAAGCACCGACCGCAGACAGATTGAGTGTTTAAATGAGAGTTTGACTGCCATTGACCTCGATACGCGGTCATTACAGTCCAAGCAATCAGACGCTGTCCTGTTGATTATTTACTGTAGACTGTTGATGAAGTTTATCTTAGTTTAGAGTTGAGAATTTGGTCCTCAAACTACAGAATTAATGTATATTAAATACTTCTGGTTTGTGAGTGATACATATAGAATAGCTTTGACCTTTTAAGGCTTCTTTTAATATATGAAAAACGCAGTATTCAGATGGTCAATTTCACATTTCGACTCCATTGCCCTCTACTCCTCAGCCGTTTGCAGTTTTTGCTAAGCTCTCTGGGTCACTGAAAAACTTCCAATGTCAGGCTTTCCTCTTTTTGCACTTCTGAGATAAAATTCTGCGTGCACATCCAGCCTCTCCCATAAGTAATGTGCATTACTTAAAAAAAAAAAACACTGAAAATCATTTGAATATCTTCTTGGGAAAATGGTTCTGTAAGTGGGACGAGACCCTGTTGAACTGTCGAGATGTGAGCAAGGGCACAGCGAAGGGACAACAGCAAGATAAAGTGTCTCTGTTTGCTTTGTGCATGTCAATGTGTGTAATGGAAAGAAAGAGGGAAAATCATTTGCACGAGCCTGGATAGGAGGAGAACAGAAAACCTCGAGTAGAAGTCTTTATATTTTACTAAAGTTAAAGTAAAATGACTGTATTCATGTGAAAAAATGCACCCGTTAAACTAGTAGTTTCTGTAAATCAGGAGTGGCCAATTAATTTTCCCAAAGTGCTACATGAAAAATTAGGACTGTTTTCAAGCTTATAAACAAATAAAATAAATACTGGGCAGAACTGAGTTCAGCGAATTGAAGAGTCCCAGTTTCTCATTTGGCCCCTTGTGAAAATTATTGGTTACTCCTTGTGTATAATATGGAAGCGATGACTTGTAGAGGGTGTACCCTGCCTATCACCTAATGGCAGGTGGGATAGGCTCCATGGGCGGAGGGATGGATATGGTATGGTTAAATAATATAACTATTAAATGAAACAACACCTTAACACAGGTCACCAAATTCAGTGTGTGTGTGTGTGTGTGTGTGTGTGAGAGACTGACTACGTTGTATGGACTACACAGTGTACTTCACTAACACGTACACAGAAAAGGTTTCTCTCCAAATTGAGTTACAACAATCTTTGAGTCAATTATTGTACTTGTCTGAACGATCGGTCTACAACAGTTCGATCAAGTCCCCAGCAATCTGCTCGAGCTTCAACTTCACAACCGAGTAACACTCAGTCGCACAGACAGCACAAATGTGATCCACATGTCAGCAGAGAATGCACCAATTGTAATTTTTCAAAAACAAGCTTTTCTCACAGTAAACTATATAAGATACAAGTTATAGGATTGTCACAAATTGAAAAATAAAGTGCTCTGCTACTACAAAGAGGCTCAAATAATTTCTGCACCCAGCATTACCTGACATAGTTTATCTTGGCAAACAAGAGCAGGTGCGACAGATTAATATAACAAAACAAACGTCGGGTATTTAGTTTATTTTCCAGTATGTTTTTAAATTGTCCAGACAAGAGGAACTTGAACCTTTTTTCTTTTTTTACTCATCTGCATAATTTTCACTAATTTGATCCTTTGCTCATACCGAGGCTGTTGGCGCTGAGCTCTGGATACACTGTAAAAAAATTGTACTATAAAAGTATTTTACTGTGTATTTTACAGTTTTGTACTGTTCTTCTAGAATATCATTAAATTTACATAAATAGACTGTGATTTTACATTTCAAATGTAACTTAAAGTAAAATCACTGTAAATGTAATAAAACATAATTTTCTTGTTTTTTAAATGTATTTGTATACATATGCATATTTAGATTGTTAAAATATATTCACAAATGTATCATAATTTCAAAAATATTTGTCCATTATTTGAAAGATTGAACTGTTAAATTCAAATGTAATGCTATGGGAAAATATATAAAATGATTCTTATAAACTTTTTTTTACATCAAATAATTATTGTTGTTTAGGGCAATCGTGGCTCAAGAGTTGGCAGTTCGCCTTGTAATCAGAAGGTTGCCGGTTCAAGCCCCGACTTGGACACTCTTCATCGTTGTGCCCTTGGGCAAGACACTTCACCTACCACCTCCTGGTGATGGCCAGAGGGGAGTTATAAAGCGCTTTGAGGGTCTCATAAAGCGCTATATGAATGAAATCCATTATTATTTAAACCAACTGTTAACTGTGTATTTCTGCACATTTAAGTATTATTATTCATATTGCCGCATTCATTGACCTTGTTTATAGGTAATTTCATTGTTTAACCCCTGGAGGGTCCTAGAAAAATGCATACACTATCGGACCTAGAGCCACAAATCGACCCAAGACTCTCCAGGGGTTAATCACATTAAAATGTTCCTAATTTAATGTTTAAAAGCACTTGAAAAAGGCAAAATCCCATGTAAAATTAGGGCAACAAACTGTATTGTCATTACTGAAAATAACCGTATTTTCATGAGAAAGTTATTTTCTGTTATTTTCTGGTATTATTTTGGCATCCCAGCTGCCGGAATATTACTGTTTTTTTAGGATTTTTTTTTTTACAGTGTAGCCTTAGCTTTGTTGCCTTTGTTAGTTTCTTTAAAGTTTCAGCGTTCAGCTGGATGACGGTGATTTCAGCATCTGATTAGGTTTGTTGTTACAACGTTTTTTTGTTGGTTTAATTTAGTGAATGCCATTCATAATGAAGCGCTGTAACTGTGTGGCTGCTAGTGTGAATGACTGTTTGCCTGCAACCTTTCATGTGTATTAGGCATGCTTCAAACACAGCAGCTCTTAATCAGACGATGGTAGGTTGACCGGCTGAGCACGCTGAAAATTGGCCAATTCTGGTCCCTAACATTTGGATCGCTGCATCTTTCAGTAACTTTGAAGTTACTCCCGAAGAGTCAACTGTTAGCATCTTGGCCTTAAGAATCAGCTAGACTCACAATTTGAACTTGTTTGGCCCACTTAGTATGTTTGAATAGGTGGCGTATCTGTACTGAGTAACAAAGTTGACACCAGTTATTTCCATAAAGGCATCCTGTGCTTTTCTGTAAGATCCTTTTCAGAAACTGCTAACCCCAGGCCAAGTGTGACCATACTCCTGTGACACTTAATGAACAATATTAATTGTCATGTACAGATGTCAGTAGGAGCCTTGAAAGAAACTTGGACTTGGATGTTTAACTTTTCATCCAAAATGGCTTCTTCAGTTCCAAAACCAAATGTAAATGTGCAAGATAAACAACATGTACACTGTAAATATATGTATGAGGAATTGTATGCCTGACAGGTGTGTTCTCCTGTCACTAAAAAAAAAATTTTTGTACAGTTTTATGAAGAATGGAAGGAATGACTTCCTGAAGTGTTCTTTATGGCACAGGTTTGAATAAGAGCCCTGGTGCCGCAGTAGAATCGTGGAATGTCCAGGAGGGAATTTCAAACTGACTGCAACGGTTGCATCCTGTTACAGTAACACACTCAGATTGCTCTTTCGAATGAAAGCCATTCTTTCACAAATGGCTGCAGAGGTAGAACACAGAGCTAGGTGTTTGATTATTTTATACATCCGAGGCACTGAACACAACTGAACACAAAGATTAAGAAGTGTGGCCCAGTACTTCCCTTCATACAGTGTATGCTCTCACAAACAATAAAAAACATTAAAGTAAAGAAAAATTTAAAAATGAAAGAAAATTAAATTTGTGTTGCAGAAGAGTTTGTTTTCTTTTAACCATCTTGAGGTTTATCTTGTAACCCTTTGAGTTTGGGAACAACTTTATAGTAGGAGACTAAATGCACATTAAACATGTATTAACTTTTTATAACAATGCAGTTACATAATATACCAGCCACAGAGAGCTAATGTGATACGGGGTAATGTTTTTAATAGACAGTATTGCATGTAAGTAAAATGACTTTGCTCCTTCAATTTATGTGTAGTTATACAAGTGGCTTCGTGCTTAAGATGGTTGTTATGTCACCTCCTGACGTTTGTCCCCGTCATTAACCTGGGATTAGCGTGGCAGAAATGGAAGTGAAGGGTCAGAGAGTAAGTGAGTCACCCCACTGCACAGTCTGTTTTCCAAGCCCTGAATTAGCAGTTAATGCTTCCCTCTTATAAGTGAAAAAAATAAAAACATCTTTCCTCACCTCAAGGGAATTTGTGCAAGTGTGCATTTTCTGTGGATGTGCAGCCGATAGTTGCACAAGTGGCCAGGAGATATTACATGAAGCTGCTACTTTTTAATCTTTTTTCTGTGTGATTCTCATCAGAAACGTGCTGCCGATTTGCACATCGAGCTCAAAGTTTAAGGGGGTTGCGGCTATTTGGCTGCCAAGGAGGTATGAATGGGGAACGCGTTTGGCTGACGCTTCTGAAGGGGGCAGAATTTGTTTTATGAGGGTAATTGATGCTTTGCTGCAGGAGAAGAGGGCAAAGCAGGCATGAAATTGTGCAGGGGATCAGATCCGTATCGGAGCATACGGGAGAGCTGAGGGAGAACAACGGAGCCTAGCAGCCCGGGGGCGGCTGGATTAGGGTGCTGCTCAGCACTGAGGTACAGTTAAGAGCCAATTTTATTCTCTAGCAACCCAATCAGTGGAAAAGCCCTGTATCCTATTAGAGTCAAGTTTAGGGAGGAGAAGCAGAGCTGCTGCAGAATGGCCATTAAGACATTCGTATATATAGCCATCCGAACAGAAAAAAAATAAAATAAGAAAACCCCCAAAATATTCACCCAAGAAACTTTTCTATAAGTAAACTCACAACTTGATATCTTGAAACTAAAACTGATAGAAAAACTGATGACTTTGTGCCTTTTCAGGGGTCATCCAGCACTAAAGGCTAAGAAAATGAACAACTGAGCAGGTGGTTGCCTGGTCATTTTACACCTGATTAAACCGCTGATCTCTCATTGTACCCAGGTTTACACCGCGTGAGCAGCGAGCAGGGTCATCGGTTCAATTCCCCCTGCGCATTCTTGTGTCATTGTGTTTGGAGGCGGCGTGGAGCTCGCTGCTGACAAATGCATAGAGGGCACAGCTCATCAGGATTCCAGAGCTGTCTATCTGTGAATAAGGAGACCAAATTGGCTGTCAATCCCTAATTAATAAACTCTGCTTCTCTCCCCCTCAACTCTGCACGGGGTTGTCTGATCAATAACCATTGTGCACTGCCTCAGATGGAAGCCATTCAGATTTATCTGCTAATATCATGGGTGATAGCCGGAGCTAGACTGGAGATGACAGTAGGCTCAAAGCCCATTACCTCCCTATTTACTGTTTTAAATTCTGCTATAGTCACAGCCAGTTGGTGTCTCTAGAGTAACAAATAGGGGAAAATCTCCTCCCGCTTCCTGGGACAAGTCAAGGACAAAGCCGATCGAAAACATATGACTGTCTCTTCGTTTTAGCTTGATTTCTGGGCAAACACGTGCAAACACGTGCACGTGTGTGTATGCAGATGTAGACATCTCTGTTTCAATATACTCAATGTGAAATATGCAAGTTTAAACCGGTGACCTGCTTTTCCTGTCTGGCAAAAATTTTTTATAATAATCAATTCACTTGCCATCGCCTCCTTTCCAATCAATGCTCCATCTCCTCTAAAAATGACACCCCATTTCAAAACAAGCTGGTTAATTTCTAAATCCTCATCCTGTTATATATAAATCCTGCTGCTTTATCTTCAGCCCAGTCAGCTGCAGTCAGTCTGCACATCCTGTTCATCTATCAGCAAAGTCTGACAGTAGTACAAATATTCCTGTTATTCACAGTGATCTACAGCCGGTGAATAAAATCAGACACAGAAGCAGAAGCTTGGAAACAGAGACGAAGAGCTTCACAATTAAGAGTGGCACTGGATCGACTCCAGTATCTACTCTGGTGCCACATAAAAAGCTTAAGAGTGAATTCATGAGTCCCAACCTTCACTCACAGGGACAGCTTTTATAGAATTTACAAGAAGATTTATTTTACGGTTGTACCCATAGACTATATAAAAGATGGAGGTAGCCACTGTGACGACACAGAATGGTTTGTAGAGGCCATTTTTAAGCTGTGGCTTTAGCGAAACATAGCAGTTGGCAGGCAAAAATGGCATTATTGGGATGAGAGGGTGAAATCCAAAAGTTATCAGTTAATGTTCGCAGGCTTAATTAGTTATTCTGTTGTATCCTATTGATTATGTGGATGAACTGGTCACCTAATTCTATTATTTGTTGGATTACGGCATTATAAATGCCAAAAAACGACTGCACGACCTGATGATTAGGTTCAGAGTCCAGTTTTTCAACACATCCCACAGGGGCTCTGTTGGATTGAGATCTGATGACTGAGGAGGCCAGTGAACTCAGCGTCAGGTGCAAGAAACTAGTCGGAGATAATTTGAGCTTTGTGACATGGTGCATTAACTTGTGGGAAAGAGTGACGAGAGGGTGGGTAGAATGAGTTCCTAAAGGGATGGACATGTTAAGGAACAATACTAAGGTAGACTGTGGTGTTAACCTCCTAAGACTCGAACTCTTCCACGGCATGCATTTTTTATTTCTCTTTCATATTTGGGCTGATTGGGACCTAATGAATGTAAAAACAAAGAATTACCAGATTTTTTTTTTTTACCTAATTTTTGTTTCTAAGAAAAATGAGAGCCACATATGAGGATATTCGTTTAAAATTTCGATAGAACAGTAGCAGTATGATGTCCTCGTCAGTGGATATCAGGCCCTTGTAGAGCAAAATTGAGTATTTTGGTCTAAATAACCCAAAATGTAATGTCAACATATGTGGACGCCAGGTCCTAGGAGGTTAAATGATGCTCAGCTCATACTAAGGGGAACACCATTACACCACCAAAACCTTGCTTTTCACGCTCAACCTGAACTTCAACAGGTTGTCTTGAACATGTCTACGGGCCTAAATGAGTTGCTACCATGTGATTAGCTGAGTAGATGTATTAACAAGCATTTGACAAGCGTAGCTAATAACACAACTCACCGTTACTTCTCATCACCTCCACTCTTCACTTTCCACTCCAACAAAAGCAACTTATACTCTCTGATTTAAAAGGGTGACAACTCATTTCAGACTTTGGAGTTTGGAGGATGTAGTTTGTGGTAGACAACTGCAGTACACAGACAAGGCTCTTTCCCACCCTTATTCACACTATGTTGACAGCTTACTTGGTCTAATAACAGTTACAACAGAAAGATTCTACTGGCGTTAATGTTATAATGCTCAGGTTTGTTTAGACCAGTCAAATGCAATGCTGATTCATCTTTATGGTTTCAGTAGTTTCCAGTGCCATTAAATTATTGCATGCTTGCTTCAACCCAGGTAGACACACTATATAAGACAGGCTTTAAATAAACCCTAAGGTAAGCTAACCTTCATTTGGGAGAGAAAAACAAACATAAGGATTTCCTGGTTCAACTTCACACTTCTGTCTTTGTCCTGGCAGCTGCTGACACATTTCCCTTTCTAATAAGGGTGTATTTTGCTGGGTGTGTTCACTTCTGCAGCTGAAGGGCAGCCATGTTATGACACTTGAGCAATTACTATATTTTGGCCAGTAAATTATAATTAATGAAGTTTAAAAAATTAGATCATAGCTGCGACAAACCACACATTTCACTGTGAGGTCAAACTGTGCCTTATTATACAATCATCATAATTATGTGCACAATCAGCTTTGAGGGCAGATTTTAGGATACTGGTGGGGCTGGAGTCTTTAGGTTCATTGCGGCTCCGCACAGGCTTCAGGTGGCCCACACATGGGAGGTCTTGATAAGCACTTTGCCACAATCATTATTCTTGTTCAATGGAGTTGAACTGAATTATCAGAACATCCAAGAAGGGATTTGAATTCAAGGTGCGAAACTGGGTGATGTTTATGCTCCATCACCCAATTTCAGTGGCAAACTTGTTGTTAGTGCCGTCCTGCGGAGTGAGCTTTCCTCGATGTTATCTCTGTTGATCACTTGGGGGCTGATTACAGAGGCTGGCCTGAGATACGATGGTGTCGGCACACAAATTCAGAGTGCGGAGGGAGGATTGAAGCACACGGGAGACCCATGCTCGGGAATGAGATGTTAGCACCCTCAACAAGCTTTCACATCGTTTTTTTTGCAACGATTGAAACTATCTACTGGATCACAGCCTGTCGCAAACTGGGGATTATTCTGCATATGCTTACAAAGCTTTAAAGTGACATTTTGGAAGTGTGTTTGACTTGCAAAGTGGTCGCTTGTGTGTGGTATTTAACGGTGATAAAGACTGCAACAGGCCAAAGTCCATATACTATTTAAATAGACATATTTGCCCAATTAGATGATCCGTAGGGGGTTAAAAGCAAACACATACACAAATCCCCCCGCCTCAAAATAACCACTAACCCAGCCGCCCACACAGGCATGCACACACATACACAAATACAATCCATTAATCTGCTTTTTGATTCAGGTCTTAATCTCCTGTCTGCTACTCCACTGGCAGGTCCCGCCTTCCAGCTTAGTAGTAACAAAGAGGCTGGAGATTCGTGAAGAGGCTCAAACAGGCAGCATGCATCATAAAACCTGTTTATCTCTGCTGTAACCTTGTTGCCCATGCACATGTGTGTGTTTGCAGGGACCCGTGTTAAAAACACGTTTAGCTGCAGGTTTGGGGGTTGATTACATGTATTTACTAATGAGACTTTTCTCAGTCTCACAGTTTCTTTCTGTTCGTCTACAGCTGTGTTGTACAAAAACATGCGATCAGAGTTGGTTTATTAAATTGTTGGTCCTTGCAGCGGTGCTGGAGCAAACTGGAATTTGATGTCGATCCAAAACGTAAAAGCCTGATGATTTACTGCTAATAACCATGCAGGGAGTGCGAGGCCTGTTTACTCATGTGCAGATGTCTTGATTACCGAGCCATTAGATGAATTGAGATAAGCTTTACCATGCTGCTCATAGATCCTGAATATCCCCCCGTGCAAATAATCAGCGCTTGTCAGTGCAAGGTTAATACAATATTCTATAGAGGGCCTCGAAAGACAACAACACGGCAGTGCAGAAAAAAACTCCAAGAATGAAATGAGACACCCGCCTTAAAAACTGTGCTGAATCATGTCTGCAGCCTTGTGGGACCAATGGACTATGTCCCAGCACTGATAGCTTGACAGATGATACATTACCATCAGCTGCAGACTCTATTGTTATGACAGCAGGAAAGATGCTATCATTGGTGCAATATCCACAATCTGATAAACACACACAGCATACTGTAACACAGAGTAAACACTAATTATAGTGACTTTTTCCTGCCATAAAAGCACACACAAATGCAGTTTTTGCTTCTCTTTACAAGTCACACTGGAATATTGGTGAAGTACTGTGCAGTTGCCACTAGATGTCTCACTCCATGCTTGTTTTTAGGCCACACACATTTATACACACACACACACACACACATGCACACGCACGGTCACATGCAGGGTGCACATGGTGTGTTTAATATGACCAGCCTAGCCACTCTCCACATGTGTCGCAGTCTCCTCTGGGAGGACAGGAATGCATCTGCCTCCCTCTGTCTGTCTAACACATTTCTGGGAAAATAGCCCAAATCTGAGGCTCAGGAGGAGGGATACACATACTCACACAAACAAATATACACCTGCGCGTCTGAGCAAAAATAACAATCATTTGTGCAAATATATTAATGCGCCCCAATTTTCATTTCATATTATTGAATTTAGAAAACATTGGTGTGATGCTGATTATCCCTACATGCTGGAAGAGATGCAGTAATAACGCTGGTAATGATAAAGATTTATGCAGCAGTTTTCTAAGCCCGGGTCCAAATAAAAAAGTGAGCATATCAGCAATCCATTAGCTCTAATGAGGGGAGAGTTAAACTTCTAGATCTGTCAGGTACTCAGAAGCAGTTTCAGCAAATACAGAAGGGTTTGCCTATTTGCTCTAGTAGTGTTTTGAATTTCTGTGTTGTATTTTGCTGAGGGCAATAGGTGCCTTCTGGACGATGGAAAGCAATGAATAAAGGAAATGCAGCATGCACTATTGGAGCAGGAATTATGGTAAAATTCATAGAAGCATAAGCCACTTCTAGGTCGATAGCCCTTACTTCTAGGGAGAAGCTTGCTGATTAATTAAGCGTGAACTGTTCAAGGATTTTCTCAGATAGGATTGTTCTCCAGCAGCAGAGTGCTGTTAACATTAGAACTTCAAAATTTAGTTGGAAAATTAATTAACAGAATTTCCATTATCAGTTAATCAGTCAGCACAAACATACATTCACTGGCTTGAGTTTCTGCTGCCTTTTATGTTTTGTATTACTGTAAATGTAATACGCATATTTGTGCTTTATTTACTGTTAGGAAAGGAAAATAGCATTTTTCTACTTTAACTACCTAATTTCTAAATCAATTATGTCATAAATGATTTAAATACAATTAAATCAAGTCCAAGTCCAAGATAAGCATGTACTTTATATAAAAGGTGGATGACGCTTTGATGTCGCCCATTGGTTTGTTGGCTATTATGATAGTGTTCACATATAATAATTATATGTAATTCAAGAATTGCATGCATTGAAAAACTGAGTACAGACTTCTTGAATTGGCTGTTGGTGCAATTAACCACAGGGGCTATGTGCAACCCATTAATCACACGCAAGTCATATTATTTGTCTGATAATTGCTTTAAAATGCTCCTGAAGGCACTAACACCTCAATCATGATAGAGCGGTCGAATTAGTCACCTAGCAGACTCTGTGAGTATCCACCTATCATTCAAAGTGGTCACATCCCAAATAGAAAAGTATTAATATAAATCCATGAGTCATCAAAAGATTTATACCTGTAGATGTCACGAAAGGGCAAATTAGCTATAGAGAAAAAAGCAACGTCTCGTTGGGTATTTCAACAGTAACTCTGTGAGGACGGACCAATAACTATATAAAAGAAGAACATATTGTGGCATCATTCACTAGCTGTGGACGTGAGTGTTAATTTTGGTATTTTGAAGCCAACCTTATAAAGCTAGTTAGTTTGGTTACAAACTTATATAAGCAATAAGCCATCCAAAATGCGCCAAGAGCACACAAACTGTTAAGCACTCTAGGTTATTGATTCAAAGTAGTAGCAGACTAGCAGACTCCAGCCACAGCAATCTTTGTCAGGATATTTGTCAATCGGCAGGCCACACCTCTAACTCAATCATGGAGGTGGAGGAATCACAACACAGAGTTGTTACAAGGGAGGAAACTATCTTTGTACCAGGCTGTGAAGACACCATTAACGCTATAATACTGATCTTTTTAACATAGGGATTGACTCCTTTTTGAAGTCAGCTACAAATGAGACTTGGGCACATCTGGACCTTCAAACACATTCTCATCCCGCACGTAACATACCGACGCTATGTGACAAATTGTCAGTATGTTACGCTTTCGGAGGCTTGAGAGCTGGTTGGAATGAATCTATACATGTAAATATGTTTAATATTGTGATCATGAATCGCTTTGGAAAACACTATCTGACAGGGTAAAGGTTATGGTTAAGGTTTGGGCCGGAACTGATGGCTGGAGCATGTCTTACTGCCACAAGTGGCATTCTATTGGATTCGAATGCAAATGTGGTGCGTCTCATAAGGATGCAGAAGGGTACCTTTCACGTTACTATGAGACGCCTCGGGACATGACAAATCGTCGGTATGTTATGCATTGGGAATGAGAATGCTCTGGGACCTTTGGTTGTCCCTGACCAGCCCAATGTCCATGGGAAATTAGGATTCAAATGCAAATAAGTATACCATGAAGTTTACTCCCCAAATGGCTTTCTATTTTGTGTGATTTGTGTGAAATCACAATATGACTTTGTAGCTTTTATTTCGAATGGAACTGCTGGTTTTTTTTGGTTTTCAAATTAAAATCTACACATGTGGGTTTGTGTTCAAGGATGCAGTTTCACTTGAAATGCATTTATGAGAAAGTTCGTTTGTCATCCCTAGAAGATATTAGGTCACATCAAAAAAGAAAAAGAAAATGGAGAATGTTGAGTTTTTAACAAGACATTTACTTCTAAGTATTGATTTACTGAAGTCAGAGGTAAATGTGTGTGCTCAGTTTCTGGAAAGCCGATGTTTTTAAGGGTTACAATTTGAATCTTCAGTATGAGACCAAACATGCAGAGAAATACAGGAATCTGACTGATGCAGATCATGTACATTTGAACCTTTTTTTTTTTCAAGGGATGGAGCAGTCAAGACCAGCTTTGTGATTTCTCACAAAATCACAAAAAACAGTAAGTCTAATGGGGTGTTTATCAAAGAGTGTTTGGTGGAGGGTGGAGGGTCTGTCACGCTAATATGCCCTGAGAAAAAGACAAAGAAACATTTGAGAAAGTGCACCTCTCCAGGCAACCCGTAACAAGACGAATGGAGGACACCGCAGGAAATATGGAGCTTCAGCTGAAAATCAAAGCAGACAATCTTGACTTTTTCTCTTTGGCTTTGGATGAGGACTGTGATCTCTGCAATACAGCCCAGTTACTCATCTTCGTACGTGGGATAATGAAAGTGTTTGAGATTATGGAGGAGCTGGCAGCAAAGCGTTCAATAAAAGGGACTAGGCATGGAGTGATTTGTTCACGGAGGTAAGTGCATGCTTGGATAAGCTGGGACTGAAATGGAACAAACTGGCAGATGTTACAACCAATGGCTGTCCAACTCTGACAGGGAAAAATTTGGGATTGTTGAAACAGATGCAAGATAAGGGACTGAAATAAATTTAGAACTGAAATGGATACACCAGGAGGTGTTGTATAAGTCAGTGCCAAAAATTAACTATATTGTTGATGTTGTAACTAAAACAGTTAGCAGTGAATTGCAGGTAGGTTGTTGCAATTTTGGAGGTTCTTTAGACTGAAAATGGTGACATAGGCTACCACTGAGGAATAAACTAAATGAAATGTACAGCCTGGTGAAGGCTTACACGGGAAAATGACAGATTCTTTCAAACTAACTGGAGAGCAACATTATTACTCACTTAGTTGCTTGCAATGAAGATGTTGGTTCTCCTTGGATCGACCTTCATGTGTGAACAAACTTTCTCATTGATGAAGTTCACCAAATCAAGATACAGATCCTTCCTCAGTCATAATCACATATCTGCTGTTCTTTGCATTTCTAACTCAGATATTGAGTCTAACTTTTATGCACTTGTACGAACCAGTACTACTATAAACTGGTACTCTAACCAGTACCAGTTTATAAAGAAATAAAATTAATTTTATGCAGAACTGAGTTCCTCTTATTGGTGTAGCCTTCCATAACAGTTTCAGTTTCTTATATGGCCCCTTGAGATTAATTCGCCACCCCTGACCTCTTGTGTTGATTTCATTTTTCAGCGCTGGATGGAGACTACTCCAAGGGATTGGAGCCAGCCTCAAGTGGCCATTTGGGGAACTGCAGCTTTTGGTTTCACTTTTAAGCCCCAGACGTTGGTATTTACTCAGAATTGAGTTTCATTTGAAACATTTTTAAAAGGTAAGTTGACCTGTAACGAGGTGAAAACTGCAAAATCTGCATGTTCATGTAGAAACTAATTGAAATTACTTTGTATTGCGGGTTTGCATGAATGTGAAAGTAAGCCACTTATAGGTTAACCTAAACCATTCAGTAGAACTAACAACAAGTAAGTTATCTGCAGATAATAGATTCATCGATGTAATTATTGTGCTTTGCATGTGCTTTAGTTGCGTATTTTGGTATACTGGGCACTGCAGACCTGCTCTGTCTATGAAATGCTGTTGTATGTTGTATTAATCAGTTTAAATTGCACTTCTAATAGATGCGTATCTGTTAATAGGTGAATAACCAAAACAGTTCTGACCCGACTAACAAGCATGCCATGAATCCCCTTAAAAGCCTAGAGTGATTGCAGCACATGCTTTTCCATTCAAACCAATGCTCCAGCTGTAAAACCTGTGAAGGTTAGCTGTTGTCATGCATGGTGATGTGATGTATTACAGGCTTTCAGTCTTGGTCCTGCCTCTCGCTGCAGGCCACCTATTTCCCCATGAATCCTCACTCGCTCTGTCTTGGGTTGTAAAATCTGCCCGTTTGAGTACAGCTGTGTGTGTTTGTGTCTGTCAGTGTGACTATGGCGAATAAGCTCCAGAATGTGTGTTATCTATTAATTCCTTCATTAAGCTCTTATCACCAGTTTTAATGCCAATTAAGATGCGCTTTAATGTGACGGCAGGGCGGGCAAGCGACTATGCACTTCTCACTCCACAGTGACAAGAGAAGAGGGGTAGACCACGTTCAGACAGGACCACCCGCTTGCCTTATCAAACCACCAAAGGCACCACAGGCCTGTTAGTTTTGCCTCTTTAGTACTGACACTGTTTAATGTGCTCTGTATGGCAACACCTAGCACTTCAGTCACTGCAAACATATTGAAGGCCCATTTGATGTGGGCATCCCACCGTAGAGCAGATTGTAGTGGTTCCTGCTTGAGTTTTTTTTTTTTTTAACATAAATTCAACACATTTCATCTGATTTTTAAAATAGATTAAACTTTAGAAGCATTTGAATGGAGGGTTTCTGAGGTTCACCAGAAGACAGAACTGGGAGATGAGTTGAAAATTGTTGCGAAGAGGCAAAAATCACATGCTCCACTTCACAACGTAGGACATGTAGAAGTCAGAGCTTTCTCTGAATGTGAGCTGACACTGCTCTGCTATATGAACGCACAGGATAGAGACCACATTTAGATGGGTACGTAGCCACATACAGACAGGTGCCTTCTGTGTTCGTACCATATGGAACAAGGCAAAACTTTTGCAAACACAGCCAGGGTCACGATGAGCACTTTTCTGTGCATTATAATTAGGCAGCATTGACAGATCTGCAATATGCAGAGTAAGCAGATGGCTCATGGACAGTGAGAGGGAGGGGCAGGGGGTGTTGTGCCACGACGGGCTACAGGTCTCGTGTTATAGCAGCTGGCTGTCAACTCTGGGATGTTGTATGTCAGCAAAACGAGTTTTTAAAAAGGAGACTGAAGAGTGATGGAGATTGAAAGAAAAGAGAATAATGGTGGATTGAGGATAAGGAGATCTAATATTGGATCATAAATGATATACTGCAACTTATGACTGTCACTATCAATACGGGGGTTTTGGCACTTTTTAAAGCGATCAATTATTTTGTCAGAATGATACTGAATCAGTCAAACTATTGTGTAATTCTAAATAAAGCCAATGTATGATTTGTATTTTCTGACAGTAAAAGATCAGAATAATATCTGGTATATTGAAACGTATGACAAATAGCATAAAAGGCTTATACTTTCAGAAGCTGCAAGCAGCAAATTTTTTAGCAGTTTTGCTCAAAAATCTGATTATTTTATGGTTACAATAATTCAATTTTGTCTTTTGACTATTTTAGTATTTGGCTAATTGTTTGGGCAGCAGACTTACAGTGGCCAAATGGAAGTGACTATAAGGCTGATTTTGACTGTAAAAAGTTTTTTTTTCCTTCAGACATAGAACCCAAAGATGTCAAATGCTAATTATAGTATATGTAAATAGTCATACAAGGTTATGGTCTAAATCAAGATAGCTAAAAATAGCTAAATAAGAATACAAATCTGAGCAGTCTGCAGAAACATTCAGTCAATACCAAAGGCAAACTGTCTTCAAACAGTGCTGCTATAGCCCTGGTGTACTACGCTGACACGAACCGCAAGTCTAAAATATACTGGACTGACCTTTCTATGAATGTCATAAACCAGAACTACAGCACTTCCTTTCGTGTGTTTCTTCATCTCCTCTCCCTGTGTGGCACTGATGTCTCTTTCCTCCCCTCTATTTCCACTCTCTATCCTTCTCAATCCCAGCTTTGATGTATGCATGAGGGAGGATTTCCTGAAGACCAAAGAGGCCATTACCCAGGGGCCATTAGGCCTCTAGTAGAGCATGTCAATGAGTGCTGAGTCTTGCTCTGTTTTCACATGCGACCACTTGCCTATGTGGGTGAGGCAGGGAAAGATTCTCCGGGGGAGATAAAATAAAATGTGGCTTTTAAATGCTCATATTTCTTGCAAATACATCTCTACTTGTAATATCGCAGCGCTGTTTGTGTGCCCTGCTGTAGAATTTAATATAGGGTTTGTTTACTGTACTGTTGCACGTGTTGAGGTTGGGTCATTAATTGGCGCTGTTGTTCTTTCATGCAGACTAAGAACGAGGGGAGTGAGTCATCATCATCAGGATGAAACGCTCTGACATTTGAGCACGAAAGTCCCAGAGTGCTTTGCAGCCCATCGTCTCTGGGTATGTTTGTATTTTACAGTAAGGTATACAGAGCACTGGGGCCTGAATCAGGGATTTCCCTTATTGATTTTTTCACAAAGCGGTTAGGTCGTGTAGGAAAACACTGTGTTATAGAGCCAAGCAAATAATATGGCATGGTGGGCTATATAAATATTTATGTAAAATAAATGTCTTGTTTGGAGGTTTTTTCCTGATCTTCTTAGTGGATAAAACTAAATAGGGGGATAAGCTGTGAGGTGAGCAGGGAGCGAAGTAAAAGAGACACAAAGGGAAAATAACCTTGATTACTGGAATCACTTTGCTGATCTTTTCAGTACATCCCCGTGGAAGACAAGGGCACTGTGCCTTTTCTCTGCTATGGTTAAAAAAATACTCTCAAAGAGAGCATGTGGCAAATGAGTGACAGTATATCATGCTCCTGTTTTTACAGGAAACACTTGAGAGGATCATTGAAGTTTTCTGAGAGCCTTGGGGCTCTCTCTCAAGGGCAACTGACTCTATCATCTGCACTGAATGCGATGCACAGTCATTGTCTAATCAGAAAAATAAAATCTTAGCATTCAGCATGCAGACTAGAGTCGGTTTTACAGAGGGTGAAGCCTCACATTTTCTGTCCAGCCCACCAGAACGTCAGCACAGAGGCCACAGAAAGAGACGGAGGAGGAGGTTAAGGGAGAGAGAACGATGGATAAGGTGGAGGAAAAGTGAGATAAGAGACCAGTGCATCTCTGTGTGTATGTGTGTGTACTTGTCTGGATGTGTGGAGCGTGCCTTTACTGGTGACTTCCCCTGAGGCCTGCAGACAGGGAAACAAGGAGTGATTAATTTTACTCTAACCTACTTGGCCTCTGTCTAGGAGAGCACTCCTCAGAAAGGAAGCTGGAGTCCAATGCACAGCTACGAATCCTGCCTCCTTTCGCAACACTCACAAGGATCAATAACAGATTGGCAGGTCAATCACTTCAGACCAAAACGCACGGCCAATGGGAGACACCCTATGTAGCGGAGCCCCGCCTCTTGTTTACTTTTCTCACCCTCTGAAGGCTCAGCAAAGCTTGAGGCCATTGATCTGTGTGTTTTCACTGAGCAGATCCCTTAGCTGGCCTGATCGATCAGCTATAATAAAGAGTGGATTCTCTATAAGCGTTGCAGCGTGGTCAATGAGATCCAAGGCCCCAGGGTGACAATCACCTCTTTTATCTTCCTCTCTTCTGCCCACGAACGCCACTGCAAGTACGGGTGAATTAAATTAAATTTGCATTTAAGGTGTGACATTGTTGAATATGACCCGGCCAACACGCAGTGTTACTTAAATTGGTTGCCAGTGTTATTTTGGTCCCCAAAGGTATGTGTACACACTGTTATTTTATTTGCATGGATTAAAAAAAAAAAGTCCAGCTCTGGACAGCTCTTTTATTGAGAGAAATCTACAAACTGTTCGCTCATTTAAAATTAGTTAATTTTTCCATGTCCTGGCCCTTTGAGTCAGGTGAATTGAGATACGTTGGCCTAATGTATGTTTGAATGGACGGATTGAACCAGGGGTGTCAGTGAGTCAGCGCAAACGTTTAGTGTGAGTCAGCCAACCTACCAGTATCTGGTTGCTGTTATTATTAATGCGACGATGGGGAGTATAATGGTGTAAATTAATGTGTGAGAGTAGCCATCAATTAAGGTTATTTTTCCCAGCGTGGGGAATAGTAATGTATCAAAACATGACTGTTTCCTGCCTCTCTGCTACACATTTGTTTGAATGAGAGGGAGATGCTCAATATGATTAAAAAAAACTATAGCTCTGGGAACTATAGAAGTGTATTTGTTTCCTCATTTCCTGAGAAACAGATGTTTGTTCTGACTGAATGATCCGTGACAACTATGTACATAAGCAGGGGACTGCTGCTGCTGTAGCTCTTCATCCCTGCCATCAGGTGGGTTTTTTCCCCCTCCTGCTGAGGTCCATGCCCCGCAGTGTGTCCTTTCTACCAAAACAGCCCCGTCTTCTCTGTCAGGGAAGAGACAGAAATGCTGTGCAGCAACCCTGCCGACTGCTGTGCGGCTTTCTGTAGCAGAGCACCTGCGTGTCCCCTGCCGAATGACTGAGCCAAGGACAACACAGCTACAAGAACGACTGTCTCTCTGTGCCCAGCAAATGAGCTGAGAGATGCATGGCTCCCCCAGGAGCAGCCGAAGGGGACCGAGTGTCCCGAGCCTGCGCTTTTGACTGGCAGACAACTGGAAAAATCAGGAAAAAAACCCAAACCTGATGCCCTGAGCACCTTAATCCCTAAACTCTGGGATTTTATAGTGTTGCTTGATCGCAGTAATGAGAATAAATATGAAGTGGCACACCTTAAGTCAGAAACTATACCGTTTCTATATATTGTATGAATGTATCTGGAATATAGGCTTTGTTTAGGTGCAAATGTGCCCTTCAGTTATGGAAACAGGAAGATCAGAGAACAGAGCAGTGCAGGAAAAGGTAAAAAAGCAGGTACAGGTGTGCATGTGTGCACACATACAAAGACACAAGCACACACACGCACACAGCTGATAGAAGGAGATAGTCACTTCTCCAGGGGGGAACTTCATGCTGAATTACATTTACTCTGAGGTTTCTGTGCATCTCTCCTCCTTGTTTACCTTTAAAATGAACACTATCTGACTTATATGTCCAGAGGAAAAGTTGCTCCACTCAAATATGACCTATTAAATAGCTTATGATAATGGGAGGTTGCTATTTATGAGAAACAAGGAGCCAGACCCTGCCTTTCTGTTAATTCAAAGCCCCTCGATCCAAATAGCCGGTGAGAGCATGAAACACTATTGCTAGGTATCTAGGTGGCTAATTTTCCTTGCATCCATTTAAATGTTCATCCACTGGACGAGAGGTCTTAATGAGTAGAACAAATATAGTTTGGGAAGCAGCCCCAAGGCCACTGCTGCTGACTGTTTATACTCTAGTTAATATAACATGGCCCTCTGGTATTATGCTTCCAATTACCCCAAATGACACCTTGGTTTCTGATCATAATCTCGAGTCTGGTGAAAACATAAGAGTATGAACTGGACATGAGGAGGAGGAGGAGGTGGCCTGATGCGCGCCCCCGTCTGTTGCACAGAAGTAGGTTGTTTGAATGGAGGAAGGGCCGCCAGTGCCAACAGCTGAGTCAAGTGTCACAGATGGACGAGGCGATTACAGGAAGTTGGGCTACCAGGCTTACAAAAATAAAATCCTACAACTCTAAAGCTTAAATCTAGCCAGAGAGCTTTCTTTAAAAGAGCAGCTAATTTTCGAAGTTGGTGAAAAAAGCGCATCATATGTGGTCAAAAAATGCTCATATGATGTAAGACCGCTGAAATCCGGGTTTTTTCTGATTAAAAAAAACACTTTTGGCAGGTTTTTTGGTCTCTTTTCTGTTGGATACTGGCCTAAAGGCGTCACATTGTTTTATTTTGAAAATCACAATGGGAAAATTGAAGCGGCATAGCGACCAGCTTCACCGTGTATGGTTGTTACATTGGAGACGTTGGGAGAGAAAAGGAGCAAATGTGCGCGGCGACGGAGAGGGAGGGAGGAAAGCGAGTGCGCAAATAGGCAGCCAGGCACATCGGCAGCCGCGGCAGAGCATCTTCCTGATCCTGATCTCCCGTGTCTTCAGCTGCCAATTCTTCGTGTGCGTCTCTGATTGAGATTTCACTGCCGGGCTGAAGTGTCCAGAAGCCTCCGCCAACCATCACCTCCCACTACACACTTTCTCCGGAGCTCGGTTATTCTTAGCTCAGCTGTGAGAGACTGTCCTTCCGGTCCTTCTCTTATTTATCTCAGTTTCTTGAATATTTAATGGAAAATGGCGATCTGCGCACAGTCGTACGGTGTCTTCTGCCTCTTGACAATCCAAACTGTACTTATCATATGCGTCTCCACGCCGACAGCCGGGACCCACCTCTTCCCACAGCACTACACGTAAGTACCCTGCACGGTTTTGGTGGGGAGGATAAACTGGGGGGGGTGCGGAGTGCGGAACTAGGACAGGTGGCCCCAGACGAGCCTGCACATGAAGCGGCGTTTACCTTGGTGCGAGATGAGCCGCTGTCCCTGATGCTGAGACGCAGACGCAGCTTCCGTCTCCGATGCTGCGTTATGAGTGTCATTCTCACACGGCTTATGTTGTTGTTGTGGTGGTGTTGGTGGGCACTGGCATTAAAGCCCAAAGTCTTATTCCGCTAGTCAACATGGAGTACGCACATGTGGCGAAAGAAAAAGGAGGTGGGGGGAGAAAACACAGTGCCAGCGATAGTTAAAAATACAAAAATATTAAAGAGATAGTCCGAGTGTTGTTTTGCTGTCAGTGCAGGAGGGAGAATATCCCGCTCAGACGCAGTCCTCTACAAAGTCTCTAAAAGCACTCGCACCGTGAAAGTAATCATATCTATCTCACCTCAGGGTGTGTTTTTTGTTTTGTTTTTGCTTTTAATGGCTCATTTTGTTTCAGACTCTAAATGTGGAAACGTCACACTCGAAATTTAGACGCACTTGAGGGCAGCATTACAAGTGACCGCAGGGCGCAGAAAGTAGTAAAGCATCCAGCTGTGAGGAGAGCACAAAAAATAAAGCAAAAATACAAACACACAAACAAAAAACAACAGCAACAAAAAAACTATTTCTGGAATTATTCAGCGCACATCTGTTGGGGGGAATATTTAGCATTTATACCCCCATTCCCTTCTCTTATGCGAACATTATAATAATTTCACCTTGAAAGACGCGCAAAGGCGACTGAAGCCAAATGTTTACCGCGACAGTTTACCACCTGTGCACCGTCAACTGTTCAATAAAAGTCAGTAATTTATCCCCCCAAAAAATATTTTTCCCTATTTTTTTTTTCTTTCAATGGCTATTACTTCACTTAAGATTGTATTTCAGAGTTCCGATAATCCTCTTTATGCTCAACAATAAACCCTCGTGAGTGCAACAGTTAGTCTCACACTGAAGTATCGCTCCAAATGTCGCCCTCTTTATAATAACCATGACGTGATGATCTGATGCGAAGACTGTGTGTAGCCCGAAGTGCTGTTTAGTCAGTCAGGTTCCCAGAAATGATTCCTGTGTGATGCATCAACCAGATCATGTCTTTAAAATCTCCGGGGCTCTGTTAATTCGATGGCCAAGGTGACTTTCAAAAAAAAAAAAAAAAAATCAGTTATCTTTTATTCTACTGTGGATTGACTTAAAACTACAATTTACCGGATCACTGATTTGATTGTTTTAGCTCTGTAAGTGATGCAGTTAATTTATCTTACACCCGAGTTACTTTGCAAACAAAACCCTGAAATTCAGTTTATTATGACTTTTAAGCAACCCTAATTTCCATCTCCCCCCGTTTAAAGACACGTTTATTTTCCAAAACTACGTTTTCTTTAACTATACACTACTGTTCCTTTTTAATAGAGAAACTGTGTCATTATTTCTCACTTTCCCTGTGTCCTTGTTTAAGCAGATAAAGAGAAGCTAAATATTCTGTAGGGCTGGTTATATATGCAGTCTGTGTTTTATCCAGTCATCTCTTGAGATTTCTAAACTGGGTTTTGGGTCACCCACATCACTGTGGTATTTGCCAGAATTTGACAGTTAATTGAAGTGTATCGGGAGCAATGGTGGCAGTTTATTTGATGTGTATTGCTGACACACACAGACACACAAACACGCCCATGCACGGGTCAGAGCTTCTCCGTGTTCGAGGTCTAGCTGAAGAAATGCACGTATAAGGATGCTCGCTTCGTTTTCACAGCAGTCTCCAGAAAGTGTGCGTTTTCTACAGCTTGCCATCTACCAGTATGGGCTGCATAGTACTAAATATTACACTGAAGTGTTGTTTATGCTTATAATTTAGTGTGTATGTAGGTGTGTGTGGTAGACTGAGAGGTATCTGCAGGGGAAGTTATTTCCTCATTTCTAAAAAAAAAAAAAAAGTTGATAACTGGAATCTAAATGTCAAAATATTATCAGCACTTTGCACCAGATGATATGACCACACACAAAAATAGCCCACCTTCTGCCCTAATAGATAGATGAGAGTGGCACTTCGAATGATGAGATCCATTGCGGCCGAATGAGCGTAGTGACAGTATGGGTCTGACTCACACAGGTCTTCCATCCAAACTCATTTCATCACACTTTCTGCTTTTCCATAATGTTTGGCTAACATAAATCATAAAACAACCAAGACGAATCAAAACACAAGAAGGCAAATGGCAAAGTTGTACTGCTGCTTTGGACTACAGAGAGCCAGAGAGCATCAGTCGGCTTTCATGTAGTGCATTATGACAACTTTTGTCTTTTAAAGAGAGATCACAGCTTTCATAATGCAGAAGGTCTCCAAGCACTCACTGAGCATTAGGCCACAGTAATGCATATAATTTACCAAACAACAGCGTCCTGCTATCTCTGCAGCTGCTATTGAATGAACATACTTCATACTGCAAGATATTTTTTGCCACGCAGTCTCCAACTTCTTGCTTTGTGCTTTAAAACATTGTTATTCCAGCTTTATTTGACCTGGTGCGATGCAAGTCGTGTAGTCTGTTCACACACAGAATATAAATATGACACAGATGTTATTTTAAGTGCTAAATGTATTCAACTTAGACTGAAACCATTAGATAGGAGGCCTATGTGCATCAGTGCACGTGTGTATAAATGACCTATAGATACTTTTATCACAATACGAGACACAATATTAGCTGAGATTTTTAGATTTATTAGATTTTAATTGGTGGCCTAAGCTTAAACATATGTCTTGACATAATATGCAGTGCAAGGGTATTTATGTGTACCTCACCTACAGGTCTCCCAATCCAAACTTGTGTTTCTTTATCCCTGGAGTGGGCAATGTGAAAAAAGTAATATGGCCTTAATATTGCTATGCATTTTTTACATACTGACTAAAATATTCAAATCACATGGTGAACATTCAAACTGATGGCTATCCTTCTGTGTCAAATCAATCTCATATTATAAGTCTTTAAGAGAAACATGCATGCAGCATGCGGTCTCTCTCAATTAAGTCACAATAGCATCTCTATAGCAGGAATTTTCTTCACTGTATTATTTGTTAGAGATTACACAATGAAAAGGTAAATGGAAATATTAAGTTACTGCCTATCTATCTATCTATCTATCTATCTATCTATCTATCTATCTATCTATCTATCTATCTATCTATCTATCTATCTATCTATCTATCTATCTATCTATCTATCTATCTATCTATCTATCTATCTATCTATCTATCTATCTATCTATCTATGATGTTGTGTGTAGTATCCAGACTAAAGAGGTTGCGTAAGAAGTCTGCCTGGCTCGGGGACAGAGGTATTGTCCCTCACTGTTAGTATCACTGTGTCCTGCTCAGCTCTGTTCTCACTGTAAACTTGTTTTCATTTCATATTGAATGACCTTTTTATAGTCACAGCTTCCCCCCCTTCTCTGCTCCTTTTAGAGGCCCTCTTGCTTTCCTTTAATCACGGTCCCTATAAACACAGGGAACTTGCTCACTCGCTGGCGTGTTTGCTCTGCTGTTACTCGCTTGATGAAGCCCGCTCTGGCTTGGTGATTATGGCGGGCGCTGTCACTACTTGGCAGATTTGTGCAATTTAATAAATCTGTCTCCCCTCTTGTCTTCAGAGCAAATCTGACATTTAAAGATGACATTTGTCTCCGTCATCATATTAAAAGACAAACGGCTGTGTTGTTGATGCTAGTGATTAGCTATCTGCAGGCTGCTGAAAGGAAAAAGGTTGGCATGGAATCAGCGGTTGGCTAGCAAACACATGACATAATTTATTCATCTGATTGCTGAAAGATGAGCTTTCATAATAGGTTTTTTTTTTTGTTCTCCTTTTTTTCTGTGAAAATTTCTTCTTGGCTTTTCACATGAGTTGTTCAGCATGAATCTTGGTTGGCAGGTTGGCCCCTGCTGCTTCTCTAAAGTGATCTGGTAAAAATCTTCATCCATTAAGTCATTTGTTGCTTGCTGAGAGATATACAGTGATGAGCTCCAGCCGTTTGATCTCTTAATTCCAAACTTGGCTCCGTCTAACGGAGATCAGCTCCTGCTTAGGCTGCACTTCTGTCAGACCTGAGCAGTTTTATTGTAGAACCGCTGATCCCAGTCGAGCGTAGACAGGCACGTACGCTGCCGGTCCTGGACGGAACACATACATGCAAGATGTGATGGGGAGAGAAGATGCTGATGACCAACCCAGACATTAACTGGAGATAGGATAGTGATGCTTCCAGACAGGCATCCCAAAAGGGGCAGAGTGTGGCAGTTTTCCAGCAGAAAGAGAGCCACACACTGCCGCCGTCTTGCAAATGCACTCACTTATACGCAGTGGTAGAGAAATGAAAGTTTTCGTGATGATGTTGAAATTGATAATGTTGAAAATGTCTTAACTTTACTTTTGCAGAATGATTCACTGGGCTGGACGCATTGAGAAGGAGCTGGAAAAGGTTCTGCAGCACGTCACCGGAGCTCAGCAGATGAGATCGGTAAGTTGACGTCACGCCTGCAAGTGACGCCCCGCATTTTCCTGCATTATTAATCAGTATGATTGCACTCCTCTTCAAGGTCCAGCGTGAGGGTGTGGATATCTTTAAGGTACTGTGTTGACTTGAGTGATGAAGTGAGATAATATAGAAGAAGTGAGCTTCTATATTAGCATGACATAACTTCACGAGTGGAGATGACTGCCTTTTTTCCAAATCATCTTTTGCTGTCAAGAATTTTCCTTTGGCCAGATCCCCCTAAACTTCTAGTAACCTCTAGATTGATTGTTCATTTAATTTGAAATAAGCATTTAAAAAATTGAGACACACATTAGGCATGATTATGGTGTTGGATATTTAAGTGTCTATTTAAGTGTTTCCTTCTGTTTTTTTGCACCACATGTCTGTCCTGTGATAGGCAGATGGTTTAGCATAGTGTGACTGACACAGTTTCATCATATTTGTGCTGCGTGCGCGTGTTGGCCACGTTTCCAGAGTTTGTCATTCACCCTGAAATAAATGCTTCATTATTGCTGTGTAGATGAGAATGATTCATCCAGCCAGTACGGAGCCTGTGGCTTTAATTCCAGCAGCAACAGTGGTTAGTGCGATAGCAATGTTGATCTGCAGGGCCCACGACCCCTTTATAGGAAGTCTGGTTCAGCTCTCTGTTAAAAAGGTCCTAACCTCTGATCCTATGAGTCTTACCCAGTACGTAACGCAGAGTTCAGATGAAGCCGATGTGGGTGAGGGGGCTCGCCCAGTCCTGACTGCCTCGAAATCATCCCAATGTCTTCCCTTTCTTCATCTGGTAAATTTTATGAAATCATACATTTTTAAAGTCAGACATTCAGAGATCAGGGCGTCCGCTGTGGCACGTCATTCCTCACACACACACACCCTCATATTTCTTAAGGCCGTTTCTACACAGGCTTTCAGTTAGGCCTGCCCTTAGAATGGTTGCTGTATTTTCACATTATTATATTGATTAACTTCAACATAATTATACCTGTCTGGTTATATTCTTATCAGTATTTAGCATAGTGAACTATCAGCAAAATTACATATGAATCATATTTCTGTGTCTATAAATCACATAAAAACCTGGATGATGAGTCTTTTACTTGTGGTTGGAGCTGAGCTGAGAGATCTCAGCCTCCATGACAGCTGTTAGTATAGTGGCGACACTGATGGATCCCAGAGAGGAGGAAGTAAGCTGACAGAAATCGCGCTGCTGTAAAGGGTAATGACCATTAGTGGATATCAGGCGCGCACTCAGACAGCATGATAGAGACAGGTTGATTTTTAGCACTCATCCAGTGTAAACAAAACACAGACAGAGTATTTACCTGCTAAAATATTTGCCTTTTGCTTTTTTGTTGCTCCCACTGGGCAGTGTGGATATCTACACAGGCAGTAGACTTTAAAAATAAGGCGACTCATTGTTTGAAAGTCAAAGTATCTGAAAAATGTATTCTATCTCAAGAATATTGTCATTTTTAAAACAGTATTGATTTAAATGTGGTGTAGATGCATTCTGGGGATAAACTGGGTGGAGAAAGTTTGAAGAGTTTTCTCAACGTATAAAGTTGCCGATCACCCTTTAACTGATCTAAAAGGTTAGTAAACTACTAAAGTACTACCCTCTTTTTAAAAAAAAACAAAAACAACTCAGTTTGTGCATTTTGGTGATAATTTGCTGCCAATTTTGATCTCAAGTTGGCCGGGTCTGTAAATCCACTGAAAAGTAACCAATAAAAACCCTCCACATTTCCCCACTTTCTTGTAGTGTAAAGACAGAAAACATTCACATTTAGTGCAGTTCAGCTGTAGCAATAAGTCACTTTTCTTCACATTCAGTCTGTTTGCTGTCATTGAAAAGAAATGCTGCTGCCATAAATCACACAAACACGTTTGTTACTTCATGGGTAATGTCTCTGTCAGGAGGAAGGCTGTAAAACTGACAATTTGTTTTATCCCATGGCTCGGGTTTAACTAGCAGTTTGGACGGCTGTCACGACCCGATCGCTTCCGTCAATAATGACCTGCAACACAATGTTCCTGATGCAATATCCCCCTTAGATTTGTTGGCTTATGTTTAATTCTTTTATGTTTTGTTTTGGATTTCTGATTATTGTTAAATTACTCCATTCTTTTCTTCACTAAATGTTGGAAAGGGCCAAAAAAGGCTGTCATATTACTACTCATTATAAAACTCATTCAGCATGTATAGCTGAATGAACCTGAACTTAATGATTCCTAAAGCTGCAAAGTGGTGTTGACATGACGTTAAATGCTCAGTAGGATTTAAGTTCTGTGGATTTAAACTAATTTCCACTGGCGGTGACTCAAGTTTATTCTGTGGACCAAACCCAGTGAAGCCACTCTCTTCTGAAAACGCTGCGTCTGCCTGGCGATGGTTTGCGTGGGGTGCCCATATGGCTGTGCGTGCATGTGTATGCGGTGGCTTGACTGTGTGCACAGGCCGGGTGCGAAAGAACATTTATCATTGCCCCAAACAGGAGTCGTCACAGGGTGTGCTAAATGGCCCAGCATGCCTAGAAAAGCCATTTTCTAAATGGATGCCTCTCTCTATACGTGTGTCTGATAGAAATCTTCCCAGGGCTATGCCGGCTGGTAACAAGATTGCCTCCCTCTGCGCCCCCTTCCTCTTCATGCGCAGTTTATTCTCAGAGACAAAAAATGTAAAGTGTGTGCAAATTATTTTTGAGTTTGTCTTACATGGGGAGAGACAAGGGAACTAAGTTGAATGTAATGTGGCATGCTCAGTTGGTGTCGGTCGAGATTTTATTTTCTCTGACAAGCGAGGTAGTGGGTGAAAGAGAGAGAGAGGCCAAGACAGTCCGAAGTCGCATAAGTAAATAAGGAAAAAACAACAAAAAAACATGCTCCGCTCAAGCATTTGCCCGTACGCTATATGAAGCTAATATTTCTTTGTTATTGACCTATTGCTTTGTTGAATTTGGATATGAAAATTTTCACTAAAATTTTGGCAAACAGATTAAATGGACATGTTGGATCAATTATCCATCCGGATCAAACTGGGTTTGTCCCCCAGAGGTTTTCCTTCTTTAATGTTCGAAGATTGATGAATATTATGTATCATAGGCACTGGGGAGCTTCCAAGATCGCAGCACTGAGCTTAGATGCTGAAAAGGCGTTTGACCAGGTCGAGTGGGCCTATATGCTTCGGGTACTGGAGAAGTTTGGTTTAGGCGAACAGTTTATATCATGGGTTGATATGATATATAGGCATCCTTCTTCTTCCATTCTTACTAACCAAGATAGATCAGCGCCTTTTTTTTTACACCGCGGGACACGACAAGGCTGCCCTTTGAACCCTTTGCTCTTCGCAATTGAACCTCTTGCAGTAGCCAATAGGAATGAGCCCTCTATTGACCCTGTCTGATTGGGGAATATCAAGCACTACATTTCTTTATATGCGGATGATGTTGTTTTGTTCTTGTCAAATCCTGAGCGATCTGTTCCTGTACTTTTAGATGTGATGAGGTCGTTTGGGGAAATCTCAGGTTATACAATTAATTGGCAGAAGAGTGAGTTTGTGGCTTTAACTGCAAACCTGGATGTTGATTTTTTTTTTTATAATTTTGCCTTTTAAAATTACAGACAGATTGAAATACTTAGGTGTTATTTTGCCTAAGGATCCTAAATTGATCTTTAAGTTGAATTATCTTGAACAAGTTGAAAAACTGTAAAAGGACATTGAGAAATGGAGGGCTCTCCCTATTTCTATGGTAGGTCGCATTAATGCAATCAAAATGGTTTCCCTTCCTAAATTTCTATATTTATTTTTAAACTTACCTATTTTTTTGAATAAGCAATTTTTTAAGGTGATTTTTCCTTCTATTAGTACCGATTTGTTGGGCTTTAAAAATCATAGGATATCAAAAGTTCATCTATCTAAGTCTAAATGTGAGGGTGGATTTGGTCTGCCATGTTTTTAGTTTTATTATTGGGCTGCAAATGCTAGAACTCTTGCTTAGTGGTAGGAAGGGTACAAAAAGGTCATGTCTGCTGATACCCCACCTTGGGTGGTCATAGAGAGTGGTGGGGTTGAGAATAGTTTCCTCCCTGCTCTTCTTTTTTCGTCCTCTAATCCGCGAACCAAGGTCAATAATTTTATAGTTTCGAACTGCGTTAAAATCTTTAGTCAGATCAAAAAAGGTTGTGCTCTACCAGACACTTCGACCCATACTCCAATATATTGTATATCATGCATTTCCACCCTCATGTTTAGATGCCTCTTTTGAGGTCTGGACACAGAAAGCTATTGTTACTCTCAAAGACTTATATATATTGACAGGCAGTTTGCATCATTAACTCAGTTGCAGAACAAGTTCTCTCTCCCTGTGTCACATTTTTTTCATTACTTACAGATAAGAAACTATGTTCGTCAGAGTATTCTTAATTTTCCATCTCTTCCGGAAGAGGGGTCAATTTTTACACTCCTTCTGAGTTCCCTGGATTCTAAAAAATTGGTTGTTGGTTTTGTGAAAGCTTTTTCTGAGTATTTAAATTTTAAGTCTGACTTTTTGAAGATGGCATGGGAGGAGGAGCTTAGTTTGCAAATTGGAGATGAGGTGTGGGAGAGGAGTCTGTGTAGGATCCATTCTTGCTCTATAAATGCAAGGCATTAGTTAATTCAATTCAAAGTGCTTCACAGACTTCATTATTCAAAAACTAAACTTCACAGGATTTTTCCTCCTATTAGTCCGACATGTGATCGTTGTAAACTTGGAGAAGGCTCTCTCACTCATTTATTTTGGACTTGCCCCAAATTGCATAACTATTGGTTGGACATTTTTAAATGTTTTGCTGATATCTATAATTGCACATTAGAGCTGGACCCAATAATTGCATTGTTTGGATCTTCCTCTTCCCTTTTACACCTCAGGTCTGCTGCACAAACTACAGTTTTGTTCAGAATGGTAATTGCTAAGAAATTTATCTTGACTCTCTGGAAGTCGGATATTGTACCTCAATTCAAAATCAGGCGATCGTGGCTCAAAAGTTGGGAGTTCGCCTTGTAATCGGAAGGTTGCCGGTTCGATCCCCGGGCTTGGACAGTCTCGGTCGTTGTGTCCTTGAGCAAGACACTTCACCTGTTTGCCTACTAGTGGTGGTCAGAGGTGGCGCCAGTGTCCGGCAGCCTCGCCTCTGTCAGTGCGCCCCAGGGTGGCTGTGGCTACAATGTAGCTTGCCACCAGTGTGTGAATGGGTGGATGACTGGATGTGGAAAGCGCTTTGGGGTCCTTAGGGACTAGTAAAGCGTATGGAGAGAACTAGGTACACATTAGCGGACAAACTTAGTAATTTCTTTGATGTGTGGCAGCCACTTTTAGACCATGTATTAAAACAAAGTCCTGTTTGATCGATCACCAATAACTTAGCCTACCACCTTAGCGTTTTATTTCTGTTTATTGCCAGTGTTGAAGTAGTATTTTTGTCTTTGCAGTGTAATCTTTTGTCTTATTTGTGTTTTTTAGCCCTTGCTGTTGTGTTGTCTGTTGTTTTTTTGTTTTTTGTTTTTTTTTGTGTCCCTTTTTTTCCTTATATCAAAAAATCTCAATAAACATACTTAAAAAAAAAACATGCTCCGAATTGGTTAAGTTTTAAAGCAGCTCACAGATGTGCGTCTCTGTTCCAAATGTTCAGGTCCCTCTGAAGATAAATAAGAAGATTCAAGCTCTTCAAATATTTAATAAAATCACGCTCTAATATATTTGGCCCAGGTTTGGTCAAGATGTTCTTCTCGCCCAGGGGAGTGAAAGAAAGCTAGAGGGTGAGTGCACTGGAGGAGTTGGAAGTTTCAAATGGAAGAGCGCAGATAGACAAGGAGAGTGGGCGGCTTTCAGAGCGGAGGAGGGTTTTTTAGAGAGAAAAGGAATGAAGGATGGCTTGACAATTGAGATTGATGTTCAGGCGATTTTGTGTGTATATTTAGTGTCAAACTACTTGAGATGGATGAAATGATAGAGGAAAAGGACGAGAATTGGTAAATTTAAATATGAGCAGACAGATGCTGTTTATAGTCCTTATCCTCCTCATTATCCTCCGTGCCGCTGCTTTTGATGTGTTACAGTACGTGGTGATGATGAGAGGCGGTGGTGGACACTGGCATTGTTTTCTTATCCTCGGGCTTATTCAAAGCAGTTTTAATAGGGAACACATGAGCAGCGCGCCCACGCCCACATACTGTCGTTACAGATGGTTAATCAGAGATACAGACTTGCAAAAATTCCATTAATCCAATAATAATAATTATTTAGATATTTGAAGATTTATTGGAGTTATTTTTGAAAGCAAAAATAAAAACGAGTTACTGGTTAAAAGCCCATCAAGTGAGAAGATTTAATATTTTGGCTGCATGCTGGGGGGTTGCTCAGACAAAATAAAACAATAGGCTGAAGATTTAATGGCGAATCAAATATATGACTGATTGATTATTTGTTATGTTTATAGATTGAACAAAATGATAGAACAGGATTGGTCCATATTGACATAACTGCATCACACAGTTCCTGTATCCCAAAGGTCCTCTCTTGAATTGAGACCTAGTGACCACGGAGGCTGTTTGAGTGCAGCGAACTCATTGCCATGTTCAAAAAACCAGTTTGAGAAGATCTGAGGTTTGATTTGAGCGTATTCATTCAGAGAACTGCCGCTCACTGGATATTTTATCTTTTTCAGCCCATTCTCTGTAAACCCTACAAATGGTTATGAGGAAAAAAGTCCCAGTGCATGAACGACTTCTGAAATACTCATACCAGCCTGTCGGACATCAACAACCATGGCATGGTGAAAATGACTAAAATAAAAGCCTTTCTTCCCCATTCTGATGCTCATTTTGAACTTCATCTTGCTCATGTCTACATGCCCGAATGCACTGAATTGTTGTCATTGTGATTAGATATCTGCCTTAAAAAGCCGCTGAATAGGTGTACCTAACTTGACTTTCCTCTCCCATCACTAAAGGTCGATATATCTACGTGGATTTAACCACAGCAGCTACACAATAGCCCCCTCTATGATTCCGAATGGCTAATTGCTTGCCCTCCTGCAGCCCTCGTTGGACTGATTGCTTTGTTTAAACTAAAAAAAACTGCTGTTTCATGTCGCAATTCAAGATAAACCAATCAGCTGGATGGAGTGGACAGACTCGAAGATATGGTCCCAAGCAAGAAAAAGCTGCCAATCAGTAATCAGTGACTGCAGAAGGACTTGGTTTGATTGGTGTGTTCTGCGGGAATGCCTTCGAGACATGACCACTACAAGTAACTCCCTCTGCAGGGCATACCTACTTAAGAGGAAAGTCCCACTATAAGTAACATCCACTACACGAGACTGCATTTGTGTGTTGGTTAAGGCTAGGGTCGCACTTAGAAAATAACAACTTATAGGTATGCTTGGGTGATTCACACACCTCCAGCTACAACTTATATCGCTACATGCTCCACACTTTGGCGACTTTCAATGAGCCCTAAGTGTTCTTATTCCATATCTGAGGCTCTGAATGGTGTTAGGGAGACTTCTGTTTTAGGCTGAGTGTCTTTACTCTAGCCTGACTGAGCCCTGAATGTCTCGACCAGCTCTGCAGAGTCACAGAGGACAGGGTGTACAACATTTGGATAAATCTAGTGCAACTTGTCAGAACCTGGCCCCAGTGAAAGATATGATAGGCCTTGCCTATCACAGTGCATTGTGATGTTCTTCTTTCTATTCAGTCTGCCACCTGCCTTCTTTGTGCCTTTTCTCAAAGTGTGCTGCCACTCTGATTTTTACAGCGGCTGCTTAAAACATAGTTTAGCCAAAACTGGCCCCTAATTTTCCTCACCAGCAGCTCCTTCAGTCTCACAATATCATTGTCAGCCATAACACGATATGCCAGCAGCAAATAAAGCTTTAAAGCAACCAGCAACAGACAATTGCACGATACAGTAGTCACCTAAATGAAATTACCACTAAAACACACCCCTGTGCTCTACTGCACACAGTCGTGTTGGTGGAGATTTACAACAAATGATAGCAAAATTGGCAACAGCGCACAATAACACAGATGAAAGCATAACTGGTTATGGAACACCTGTGCATTAACTACATTAGTCATGTCTGCACTTATGCCTTATAAAGAAAAACACAAGCGTGACAGTCAGATACCTCACGCTCACCATCTCCAGGTGGTGGCTAGCATTAGCACTAGCAGGTGTGCTCACAGAGTGCTTTTAAAGAATCTGACATTTCTGTGCTCGTACTCCATTTCATCTGAGTCACCGTCTCTCTTCTGTGTAGATTTTTGCAGTTGGAGGCACGTAGGGAGATTTTTTTAGCTTCAATATGTTCACTAAGAGTTAAAAAGAATTACTGTTTGGGCAGCAGAGCTAACTAAGACTGATTCAGTCACAGCTAGTAGGTGACGGGATGTAAACAGAGGGTTTATGGAGATGAACAGGAAATGAAACAACGTGCTACATTACAAATTTTCTGTTTAATTTTTTTGGGGGGGCCATTTCTTTCATTTTTTGTTTTTTTTGTAAAATACTGAAAAATATTCCAAACCCTTTGGATTCAGATACTCATTTATAAGAATCTGAGACATGTTTGAGCAAAATCACTCTTTGGGGTAACTATGCAGCAACTTACTTCTGGTCTGCAACAAGGCAGAGTACACTAGGTCTAACTAGACACTGGTTGTGTAATTATAAGCACAGACTTTATAATACATATATGTATATATATTATCTTGTATTTATAAATTTCATGGCTGCAGAAAGAGAGGGTGCTATCCTTGTTGCAAAAGGCACATTAAATATCACAGCAACCTCTGCCAAATGGAAAAGAAATACATAGATGACTAAATAAACGTGTTAAAACACTTTCAGTAATAAAATTGCCTTTAATTTGCCTTAAAAATAAATGGCAAGCATCATTGCAAAATAACATTGCATAGCATAGTCACCAGTAGCTAGACATCGCACGTTTTTCTAAGTAAGCTATCAGGTCAGTTATCATAATAGCACAGTAAGATTATTTTCTTTTAAAGTTTTTGATAACCAGCTTATAAAAAACGCAGCAGCTATATTAAGAAGCTCAATGCAGCTGTTCACAGAGGCTGAAAACTCTTGCAGTTGTCCCACTGTTTACCAAATCGGTGGCCTTGTCTGAGTGATAGTTCTTCGAAACATGGTTACACTCGACCACAAACCAAAGAGACTCACATACTGCCACTGATGAATGTCCTTACACACATTTTGAACATGTTGGACATGTTGGAAATTTATCGCCTAAACTTCTGAGTGCAAAGTGACATTTGGGGTGTTACAACCGTGCCTGCAGATGAAGGTAATGCTTTGGCTTAATGCGAGGTGCTGCCGGGCAGTTTAACATTATCATTAAGCTGCAAAAAGGGCATTTGACTTTTTTGCTGCCCAAATTGGACTTTTGGGTCTGGTAAAATATTGTGCATATTTGGATGTGTTCTAGTCTGCTGTGCATAAATAGGCTTATTGTATGTTATTGGCGGCTGTGTCTAAAGGAAGCCTGCAGTTCAGTGCTGCCGTACTTTTTTTCATTATGAATTTGCTCACCTGTGTGTGACCAACCTAGGCACCCTCTCATATAGCAGAAGTTTAATTACTCATATTTGTGCTATTAAAATATTGTGCTTGTTTCAATGATCCTTTTCTCTGCTCTTCGGCCAAGTATTGCATGCTTATTCTGGCCAGTTGTGTGCAGCATGCTTTGGTAGTCCCAAGACTGGTTTACTTTGATTTATTTTCCAGTTAATTTAAAAAAAAAAAAAAAAAAAAAGCTCGAGCTGCTCCCTTAATCACAAGGGGCGGCCACAGTGGGAGCGCTGCATGTTTGATTTGGTTTTTTTTATGCTAGATGCCCTTCCTGATGCAACCCCATAGAGATTTGTGTCCATGACTACTAAAAAAAACTAAGTAAACTTTGAGGCCTTTCCTACAGCTCTGGTCCTTTTTATGTAAAATTTTAATCTCTCAAGTACATCCTGACCATGCAGCAAATGAATGTACGGCTGTTAAAACTACAGTATTTCCCACTGACTTTTAGTGGAGTACTTCAGTACATGTAATTAAGTATATTCATGAACTTTTATAAACGTGCAAAAATCACACACATGCCCATCATGTCAGAGCAGTTTCCACAAATTCAGTTTAGAAAAAAAAATAAAAATAATTTCAATGACAAGATAATAATCAGCATGAATGATTTAGACTTATACATATCAGTTTATAACGCTGCACTCTGAGGATCTGACAGCTCGCCTCCACGCCCTGTCTGCCTGCCATTTACTGCTCTTTGCTGGGAACCTGATAGCAGCATCAAGATCAATATACCCACATGTTAACGTAGGGTGGAAGGACTTAATGCCAATTAATGGACATGTGATTCATTCAGTTTTCATTCAAGTTTTGTTTTGTTGTTGTTTTTGTGCTCTCTTTCTTTCCTTTCCCTCATTCTCACTCTGTTTGTATCTTTGTGCCGGATGGTCAACACTGTATCAGTCGGCACCACCGACCACATGCTGGTAGCAAGTTTATCTCAGTGCAGCACAGACCTTCTCGCCTCTGGTGCTGCCAGTGCACACACGCACACAGTCATGAGCGTGCACGTGTGCACCGGCAGCACTAGCGCCGTCTTTTCTTTATGTTGTTGACATTGCTGATGAGCTTCTGGTTCAATTTGGTCAGTTCGATTTGGTTTTGTTATATGCAGGCTGAATGCAATTTCAAATGTCTTTTCTACTTCTCTAAACCTTCTCTCTTCCTCCACTCCAAAAAAAAAGAGACGGTTACTCACAGCCGAGACAACCAGCTTGGACAAACAGATATCTCTCTAAAGTGCACTGGTGGATTTACTCAGTATTGCTGACTACAGAAATTTCCAATAATCTGTCTGAAATGCCGAATCCTATGCTAGACATCTCCTGTGCTCTCACACCACACCTCCTTTTTTCCTATAGCTGATGTCAGCTTCAACCCCCCCACACACCTCACACCTCAGTCCCTCTGCAGGCTCATCCGTCAGTAGATGATTATGTGAGGGCTGATCAATCCCATTCATTCTGTGATTTAATGGCTTCCTTGGACTACACATGGCTTACAGAAGAGTTAAAGGTCCCTCCTCTCAATGCGAGCAGTTACCTTTAAAGGAATGAGAGATGGAGCGTGCTCAGGCCTCCTCTGTCAGTTCTCCTTCTGCCCTTCCCCCTCTATCTTCTGGCCTGGACCTTACACAACAGCTACTTGTTATCTGGTTGTGTGAAACATCAGAGGCTATTTCTGAACAACAGTTGACTCTCTGGCTCTCGTATTCTTTACCCGTGGCTTGTGTTTGGCTTGAGTATCCCTGAGTCATTGCGTAGCTCACGTCAGTGTACACCATAGTTTATTCTGTCCGTTAAAATGGGTGATTAATTCACTGCAGCTTTTTAAAAAGCATTTTACATCAGCAGCAAAAGCTGTGGACAAATAGAGGCTTTCTCTGCATTTTTGTGGCACCAAATTTGCAGTTGATTATTATGTACGCTCAAAGTGTTTGATACTTTCCTCTTGGACCGTAATTAAAACTAAACATGCTAAACAAGTTATGGTAGGGCAAAAACAGTTAAGTAACTGTGCTAAAAAAAAATAAAATTACGCTTAGGTTGTAAGGAATATAATGCAATCATGACTTTTTCCCACTTTATAATTGAACAAATGTTTAATATTATGTATGTAGAACTTCTAAATCAGATAAGCGAGCAGAGACATGCATCACTAAGTGGTTTCGGGTGTGCTGGTTTAGATAGAAGCAGAATAATATTGTAAAATAAAAGAATTTAAGCTTACGTCCAAAAACACTGAGTGAACTGAACATTATGAAGGTGTTTGCATTAAAAATGCATTTTAGCCTGTTGCTTTTGAATTTTCTTGTTGCGAGAAATACGAGGAAAACACTAGAAACACCATTTGTGTAACAGAATAGTGTAACAGTAATGTAACAGGGTTTTTTTTGTAGTATCCTTCTGTACTGATGCAACTACAATGTCAATGGAATAGAAATGTCAAATCAATGAGGGTCTGCAGTTTGTTTTTTACACAGTGCTAAATTAAGATTGAGCGTGGCATAATGGGGCCATTTCGTTAGGCACTAGAGCACTGAGGTTAAGTACGTCTAATTGTGATGCATTGATACAGTAATAAATTATGCACCATTGTTTGTCTACATTTCTATCCAGTTGCGCTTTTGCCGAGGATGTACTGTTTAAACCTGGACGAATCCCCATCGAGATGTCTCATTAGCCGTCCCAGTGGTGACGGGTCCTCGGGGTCCGAAGGGTTGTGAAAACGTAGAGTCAGCTAACAAACGACTTTTTATTCTGCTTGCCTCTCTGTTTGTGTGCTTTCTCTGACAGCTACTGTTTACCATGGGAAAAATAAAAAATAAAACCATGAGAAAATAACTGGACATTAGAGGCACATAAAACCAGAAGTCGGTTAAATGTTATGCAGTGTGAGGGAGCTGGTCAGCACCATTACTCCCAGCCCCAGCCTCCCCTGAGCTGACAGGAGAACAGAAGGGCATGCAACCACACACTGTTTATTTTTCTGCCTTTTTATTGGTTTTCTGACACCGGGGAAGGTTACAAGGATTCCTCAGCTCCCGAGCTTGATGGCCTGGCACTGGTTGGCGGTGTTTGTATAAATGAAAATACATACGTATATCTGCAGAGTGCAACCCTGGGCTGCATGCTGATATCTCTGGGTTAGCGTTAGGAGCAATTACTAGAAATAGCTTTGCAATAAAAAATATGACAGTTTGGAAAAAGTGGAACCAGATTATGTAGCGCCAGTCCCCCGTCTTCAGTTTCACATGACGTCTGTTTTTTTTTTTTTAAATTATGATTAATATTTTCCCCAGCTTGCTAAAAGCTGTTGAAAACCTCCAGTATCTGATCCAGTATGATTTTCTAATAATCGTTATTAAATCTTAACTCTAAAATATTTTATTTTGAAACCGTCAGAAGATTCCTCGACACCCTTGACTTCAAAGAAAAACCTGTTTTTCCTTCTTGTGATGTAACCGCTGAGTCCTAGAGTAAAGTCATCTGACTGACATCAATAATGCAGGCTTGAAAGACACAGTGCTTACGTCATCTCTGGTCACATCATGAAGCAGCTTACCTTTATTTTACCAGGAAGTGAACGAGATTAAGAGTCTCTGTGTTTTATACGTTTTAGTCTTTGTGCAAACACTTGGAGAACATGCAAATCCACATAGAAAGTCTCTGGATTTGAACCCTGGACCTTGTTGCTGTGTGTACATCCAATGAAATGAATTACTTGGACAGAGTAGGAGAAGCCAGCCGGGGGCTGGCTTCTTGGCTTCTTGAGTGTCAGCATGAAACTAACCAGGATGGTCGCAGTGTCTGATTCTCACTGACATGCACTCTGATACATTAGGGGACTATATTTGTGTAACTAATTGCCTGATGAATTCAAGGAAGACAAAAGGCCGATGCGTTCATCCTACTAGAGGCTTTTTGGGGAGAAGAGAAGGCCTTGCACTTGTTTAAAGGAAGACAATATAGCATTATGTGTCAAAATAGGATTAGGGGGTCTGCTAAAGCTCCAGCCCTGTCAAAGGAAGATGCTTTATTTTGCCGATGCTGCAAATCTCTTCCCCTTGTCTCTGTCTCTTGGCATTACTTGCGAAGCGTGTGTTCACATGCTTGTGCGATTTTCATTGGTTCTTCTGTTTGATTGTTCAGGCACCACATGACATGTCTTTGGTGCTATCTGCGCTTGACAGAAAGAAACAACTGGGTACAGTTCCCTGAATGGGTTGCACTGGTAATGTGGAGTGGCGTGATGCCCTAGAAAATTCCAGGTGTGAAGTGCTTTATTCACTCCACTGCAGAGGGAGTGCTTCTGCATGTGTGAAGTGGTAGGTGTGACGCTTATTCTCCATTGTGAGCAAAATATATTTGTGTCTTTTTATGGGTGTTTGCATGTGAGAGAGTTTGGTTGCGCCGAAGTCTCTGAGGTTTTGTCCTCTTCTTCTTCTCTTCCTCCTCCACCTGCCTCGTCTGTGATTGATTGGTCACAGTTCTGAATAACTTTAATTGGCTTGCCTCAGCAGTGGGTGGTTCTCAAACACAGGACTGCTGTGGAAGTCCTAGAAAACTGTTTTAATTTTTGATCATGTAGGCAGTAAGGACTCTCTGCTGCCTTCTGAGAGGGGTCTTCAGAAGTGCTACCTACAGTGTTTTAATTCTGTAAATCATCGTGTCTTCTGCCTTGTTATCTTTCTCTTCAAAAGCTGGAAGTGAAGCTCCCGCTCCCTCCGCAATCTGTCCACCCCCTTATTTGGCTTCGAGCTGGACTCGCTCTCATCTCTGCCTCTGGCCCTTCTCCCAGGGCCCCGTTGTTTGATGGGATTTGCTCCACCAGTACAATTGCTGCTTCACGCATACACTCGTGTATGTGTACGCATTCATATTCCATATTTACAAAAAACATACAGTATAGCAACCGTGTCTTCTAAAAATTACATTTATGTAATTTGTAAGTGAAAATATGCTTTAAGAGGGAGTGCACGCGCAGCCTTACAATTTTGATGTTGATGTTTAAATATATATGTTTTTGCTATCCAAGTGAAGGTTTGATAGTTGGAGATGGTGAGTAGCTAAATACAGAACCAGCATTACTGATACTTTTAAATTTGAAAGGCAGCTTATGTAGGGGAGAGCAGTATGTCATGATTTATGAGATGAATCAACATTAATTATCAAATTCTGAACACATTTCAATGACCACTAAATGACTTTCCACAGTAATAAGTTAACACAGTAAAACACACCTATGATTTGGCCTCATGCGGAGGACAGAAACAAAATATCGGTCCTATTTGCGCTAGTATTATTCCAGTACCAATAACAGTGCTTGAATTGATACTGTTGATATTTGAATCGATCCGCCCACTTCTAATGGTGAGACGAAAGAAGTGCAATTTCAGCAGTAAATCTCAGTTTTTCTATATAATACAGAAATGCTGATGTAGTACCGGTAAATGCAAGAAATCTGTCAGCACTTATAAATAAATGTGTAAAATTACAGAAGAAGCTGGTGGCTGACTAGTAATCTTGATGATCCATGTAAAAAATAGAAAGAAAATAGAATAGAAAAAGAAAATTCTATAGCAGATTGTGAAAAAATACATGAACCTTTCTGTGATTTAATTGTTATTGTTTATCTATTACTTAATTACTTTGGTGTAGTATGAATGGCAATAATGGAGGTTTTTGTCAGTAGGAAACACTGTAAAAACATTAAAGTTAAAAAGAGTTAAAAGTTACAGTTAAAATTAGGCATTGTGTCAGCCTGATGGGGTCTTTGCTGGGCTAATTCTTGGCCTCGGGCATTGTGTTTGTGACACAACCCTACACAACCCTTCTCCATCCTTTTCCAGCCCCCTTGTCTCCGTCACGTAAGTGTCTTGCCACTGTTTTGGAGATAAACCAGTCCTTTATATACCCAAACACCCCAAAACTGAAATAAAATAATTTTAAGCTCCCATCCTGTTTTTACTGCTTCAGTCACACCTGCTCCTTCATAGTGATCCCCATAACAAAAGCAGACAGGGGCATGTGGTCCTCCTGTTGCCATTTTTTGGCCATCAAAACTTGTGGACCTGAAAGCCTCTCATAAAGGCCGGTCAGTATAAAATACTGACGTAGCTCCAAGCAGGATGTAGTAAAAAGCATCGCTATCAACACATTAGACTGATTAGAGACAAAGAGAACACCATTACCTCCCTTTACGAGTTATTTCACAGTGAAATTGAAAGATAACGAGCCGCGTTTCCATTTTTCCCAACCAATATTACAAACTCAAAATGTTTAGCACTCGCATACTCATTAAACTTGTTGAGCAACTTTCCACAATCAAACGTTTCGCCAGTGCCGCTGTGCCATTTATTATCTTCACATTCAGAGAGTATCCTACCATAAAAGTAAATAAATGATTTTAATGCTCATATAAGTCATTTATTTTTGAAAAACAGCATCCGGCAGTGCACAGTCGCCCCGACTTCCAACCTCACAATTTGCACAAATCTGTGTGTTTGTTTATAAATAATTCTGTTTATGTTTTTTCTGTCACCGGTTTCAATGCAGCGGCCAATTGTCTCAGCTACAACCGACGTTGCTATTTACATTAGCATCAACACTGTAATTACTATCACTCAGCGTGTATTTAGAAATGACACGGCTGATCTAATTGAATTCGAGCTAAATGCATTCGTTTATTGTGAGTTATAATTACATTAATGACAGTGTAGGTGTGACTTTAAAGGCTCTGTAACTTTTGGCGAAGCAGAAATAAATCATAAAAGTGCTTGAGGGAAAAATACAACAAATGCTTGATTCGGGTTACTGACACCTAAGAGCTTAATCAGATACGTTTTGTGTACGACAGTTAAAATTTCATCCTGACATTTACTGCTGTGCAGCTGCGTCTGCTTTGCACAGGTATTGTGTGTGTAAGCCAGCCGTCTGTTGTTGCCTGCAGGCTGCTTAAGCTTCCATTGTCATGTGGATGGTATGTGAGTGAATGTTTTGGGGATGCTCAAGAGTTAAATCCTGAAGAGTGCAATGGATTTGCTTCTCAACACAGCGAGGCAGAGTTTCTGATGGTGTTTTGGCACTATAGGATATGCGATATGAGCTGATTGATTACTGTGTGGCTGGATTCACGTGCCCACATCAGTGGTCCCTCCAGTTTTTCTCTCTCTTTTTTTAGGTGTGATGAGTACGCGCGTACGACCGTGTATGTATGTGCTGGCATGTGTATGAGTGAACCCTGGACCACCAGCTCATTTCACACGCAGGCAGACATCAAAGGCGTTTTGAATTAACCCTGCGTGTCGGGGCCGCTCTGCATGCCATCCACAATTTCACATCTCTGCCGCTCCAGCGGCACCAAACTTACATGCCCATTCATATTGAAATGAACAGATGGAGTTTTGCCATGCAGCGAATCGCCATCCTTCACTGAGAAAAGATAAAACTTCAAAAGAGCGGAGATACATTGGGATCTGTTTTAGCAGGTGGTGAGGCTGTGTATCGTCGCAGGTGGAGTGAAGGTGTTCTGTGTGTCTGTGAAAGTGTGGGCAAAGTGCAAGTATCGTGTTTTTTCTTATTAAAGCAGGTCAATTGTGTTTACATTACAGCTCCCTTGCAAAAGCTGGCTCCCTTTCTCCTTGATTAGACACTGCAGAAATGATGTCATGGTCACGCGCACACATGCACACACACACACACACTCACAGACGCGCGCACAGGTACAAACATCAAAGCATATGTGGCTCACCTCTTTTAACTCATTTCATAAATCCATAACAGGAAGCCTGTCGCCTCACCGCGTTGTTTGCTTGTGTCCGAAATGTGTTTTTTGATTGTTTCGACTGGATAGCGTTACCTCTGCCTTTGCCTCCAAACACTTATTCTCACATTTTCACCTCATCTTGGCAGCTAATTTAATTTTATATTGTATTTATTGATCTGGCCGACTTCAATTTCCTGCAGCGGCGTGATTCCGCCGCGCGATGAAAGCGATAATGTAGATGAACAGGCGATGGCTGATGGTGAGGATGGGAATAGTGATGAAGAGTGTGATGATGATCATTTCTGTGGGTGATTGTGATTGCGATGAGTTTGTATGCTGATTAGAGTAGTTTCTGAAGATGGCGGGGGTCGCTGAAGTGTAGGTGAAGCCATCAGCTGCGCCGTGTATTTTTAATATCCCTGAGCCATCAGTAGGCTGCCATGACAGCTGTTCAGTAAACACATTCATATTTCATTAATCTAGCCTCTCCCCTCTCCGCCCCTGATGGCCTCTTATTGTCTCCTTTAGAGGTTGTTCAGTAATCCACTGAGACCTTACCTCGTCCTGCTGTGCTACCTGCACCCACACTCCTACACTCTGCTGTAAGTACTATACGAGGAAGTCTTTTCTCATGGTTATTTGTCATACTCTTAGTGTTCTCCATGACAGCTAAATTTAACAGTGTATAGGGCCACTGTTAATACAGATACACCCACACACATATGCGTTCACCCATCCATATTTATAGCATGTAAGCACACAGACAGGATCTTACTACACACCCTCACTGACATGCAAACATATGTAAAATTACATAAAACCACTCAAATTTGTGCATAACAGACTTTCTAGTCATGTCTATAATATGTCTATGTGTCTTACTTATGTTTACCACAATGCTGTTTAAACATGTATTAGTCAGCCCTCTTGCGCCAAGTACATCATATTTGACAGATGAGGTTTTGAGACCTCCACATCATCAGTGTGATTTTTGAATCATAACAATAACTCCCTTATAGGTTTTTGTGTGTTTAAGATAAACAAACTGAACAATGTAGCAAAAAGGATACAAATTAAAACTCATATATGCAAATTTATATTTAGTTTCTTCTTTTTAAATATAATTGACAAAGGATTTAATAAACCCTTGGTGTAAAAAAAAAAAAATAAATAAAAATTTCATGCCATTACTTCATGGTTCAGGCTTTACAGGGTTAAGACAGAGTCACAAAAAAGAGCACAAAATGGATAATATGGCTCAACATAACTCTCATAGGGCTGTGGGTTAGACAAAGTTATTCCAAGTTAGACGGCCAAATTTATGAATATTTGCATGGAATCATTCTTAACCTGTGCAAAAAAAAACAACCAAAAACCAAAAACGTTTGCATGCAAAAATTATTGTTGCTTTTATGAAATGTGCATACCTGTTTTGCTCTCAGCCTTGTGCATTCTCCATACAATTTCCATACTATCTGCATACTGTTCCGCCTCCATTTCTCTATATAAGGAAACACACTTACCTCTACACTGTTCCAAAAAATAGTAATGTCAAATTATTTTACTGTGTATTTTACGGTTGTGTACTGTTTTTCTAGAATATCATTACATCTACATAAGTAGACTGTGATCTGACACGTCAAATGTAAAATAACATAACATCACTGTAAATGTAATAAAACACAATTTACTTGTTTGTTAAATATATTTTGTTGTACATATGCATATTTAGATCGTAAAAATACATCCAGAAATGTCTCCCATCATGTCTTGGGACATGTGCTGCTGTTTAGATGTTCTTGTTTTATTGTTTATGGTTACGTTACTTTTAACTGTTATCTTGAATGTTGTGTTTACGCCGTGTTGCAGCGTCACTGACAGTTGTTGTTTTGTAGAGAGAGTGCTGTACCATGAGTGACTTCTGTTGTGCTGTTGTTGAACCTTGAGGCACATAGTAGCAGCGACAAGTATTTCAATAAAGAGCGCCCCCTACCAGCTTGGGGTTAAATAACAAGCTGTGAGCTTCGTTGTTAAGATTTCTCAGCATGCCACAATGTAGAACATTGCACGGACACACTGTGCTAATTATATATTTTGAAAAAGAAAAGTAGAGGTAGGAATTGCAATTAATATAAATAACATGACGCTAAGCATCGGCCAATGAATGTGAACTAACAACAAGGAAAAAACCCTAATATGAAGGTATTTTACTGTGCATTTTACAGTAATGTTCTGTTCTTCTAGAATATCATTAAAGTTACGTAAATAGACTTTGACTTCACATTTTGAATGTAAATTAACGTTAAATCACTGTAATGTAATACAACATAATTTTCATGATTATTAAATGTATCTGTCTGTACATATGCATATTTAGATCGTTAAAATACATTCACAAATGTATCATGGTTTCACAAATATCTGTCCGTTATTTGAAAGATTGAACTGTTGAATTCAAATGTAATGCTATGGAAAAGTATATAACATGATCCCTATGAGCTTGTGTTACATCACATAAGTATTATTATCATTGCTAGTTAGGGCGTTCGTGGCTCAAGAGTTGGCAGTTCGCCTTGTGATCAGAAGATTGCCGGTTCGAGCCCCGGCTCGGACACTCTCCGTCGTTGTGTCCGTGGTCAGGACTCTCCGCCTACTAGTGATGGCCAAAGGGGCCGATGGTGCGATATGGCAGCCTCGCCTCTGTCAGTCTGTCCCAGGGCATGCAATCAATTATTATTTAAACCAACTGTTAACTGTATATTTCTGTACATTTACGTATTATGATTCATATTTCCACATTCAGTGACCTTGTTTATAGGTAATTTCATTGTTTGATCACGTAAAAATGTTCCTAATTTAATGTCTAAAAGTACTTGGAAAAGGCAGAATCCCATGTCAAATTAGCGCAACAAACTCTATTTTCATTACTGAAAATGACCGTATTTTTATGGGACAGTTATTTTCTGTTATTTTACGGTCGTATTTTGGCACCCCAGCTGCCGGAATATTACCGTTGTTTTAGGATGTTTTCTTTTAACAGTGTAGGTGAAGCAGAGGAAGTGGTGATGATGTTGTAAGATAGAAGCCTGCACCTCTACGCAAGAAATAAGGAGAAAGCCTGACTGTACGAAATTGAATAATAGCGTCTGAGGTTTGAGGAGGAAGCCAGAAGAGGTGCAGCTTTCCAAAGTGCTTCCACGTGAGTGACAAATGTTTAAAAATAAATAAATAAAAATTGACTCTCAGTGAAAAAAATATAAGCTTGGACTCAGAGTTGATTGAAGACTAACACAAAAACAAGACTCTCAAGCATCTGTGGGAAAGTGCCAAGAAATGATACAGCAAGTGATGACATCCAGCAATGATAGTCGTAATTTTTGATGAAAGATAAGAACAATTTAAGATAGCCTATGTCACGGTGAGATAAGAATAATGGAATATGTTTAAATTAAACCGACAGTGCAGGCAGGGCTGGATCCAGATATGAGGTCTGGACTTTGGTCATTTTGTTTTCAGAACAAGACAGTAAAACTGGATCATTGTGGCTTTTACTTTGAAAAGACTATGGGAATTCTGGGAATTCTGCAGTGACTCTGACTGGCTTGTGTTTAGGAGGTTAGGTTAACACAGGACTCATGAGGAATGATAATTGGTTGGTTTAGACACCAGGAGTGAGTCAGAGGCACAGTGGAGCCAGGGCCAGGAGTGAGTAACTTTTTTTTCTTTCTGCTGTTTTAATTTCAAGGGAGGGAATAATTCTTTTGTGTTTTATTTTATTTTATCTTTTTTACAGCCAGACAAGATTCAACTTCCACATTTATATATATACACAAAGTAGCTTCTGTGAAAAAGAGGGAAGCTATACAAAATAAAGTACTTTACAGTTTTCAGAATTTCTGGTGTGAATTTCTTTGTACCGAATCTCTTCAGAAGTCTGGCCTTTTCTGCTGGTCACTGAAGCACACATGTTGTAAAGAGAAAAAATTCTGGACCTCGTTCATTTCTAGAACAGGAACAGAACAGGAAATGTTAACATTGTACTTTACTGACAGGACACAGACTGAAGTGTTGGGGTGGTTTCCGAGCAGCCTACTAACGTTACTACGAGGTGAAATCTTATTCACATTACTTTAGCTTAAGCATTTATATACTGTTAACTGCTGCAACCATTTTAGCCCATTTCACCGCTCAGTGACATCTGTCTCAAACTAATTTAGCACTGTTGCCTCACAGTAAGAAGGTCCTGACTTCGACTCCACCACCAGGCCGGGGCCTCCCCCCCCCCAATTCTCCTTGTGTTTGCTTCTCACCGGGTACTCCAGCTTCCTCCCACAGTCCAAAGACATGCATTTAGTGGGGTTAAGTTAACTGGCGATTCTAAATTGCCTACAGGTATGAATGTGAGTGCGACTGGTTGTTTGTCTCCCTGTGTTAGCCCTACGTAGGCTGGCTACTTGTCCAGGGTGTTCCAGCTACCATAGGGTGAGAGCCCTATGGTAGTACAGGTCTGCGCTCCACAGGCTCTAGTTATCACCCTTTGTTCATCCCTGACTCTTTCTTGTCAATGAGTTGGGTTGTTGTTAACTTTTACCTGTGCTTGTGGGCATCCTCCTCCTTCAGCATGTCAGGTTAGACTAGAACACTTGTGGGTGTATGCTGCCTCCATCACTTAGACGAATTACAGCTTCGGCACATACGCTGCCTACAGTTGCTGCCACACGTTAAAAAACTGGTGCTGTGCAAAGCTGCCTGAAAAATATCACAAAGAACGCATTAACCTATCCTCCAAACCGTGAAAAAGATTTCAAGCTGTGAGGTTTCACCAGAACAAGCCCATTGGGCCAGCATAGATGACAAGTTCAGAATGCTCAGAATAGACCTTACCCTGTGAAGAAGTGACTCCACTAAAAAGAAAAAGCCACATCTTAGTCTGGCAAAAGTCTCTCTTCTTGTCCTTTGCAACTTTTCCTCAAAAGAAAGGATTCAGGGATTTCCTTTTCACTCATAACTCGTGTTTTTCAGGTAAGACCTGTGAGACATCAGTCTCAAACTAACTAATGTTCCTGACCTTGTGCTCAGTTGTGCACCAGGCCTTAGTGCACAGTGTTATATGATATCCTCCATTCTTTAGAAATTTCCTTTTTCCTTTTTTGTGTGGCTATTCTAAGACTGTAATCGAGCAACAAAGGCTGAGGCTCCAGACACTTAACTAGCCACATTTATTGCTCCTTTAATCAGCATAACTGTTTTCAGCTGTGTTAGCATAATTGGAAAATGGTTGTTTTAATGATCAGTTAGCCTTTTAACATGATAAACTTGCATTAGGTAACACAGTGTGCCACTGGGTGGCTGTGTGGAATATGGGCCTCTGTATACCTGCACAGTCCATTTAAAGTCATAAATGGTCATCTGACTAATTATTCCATTACCCATTAATTATCTTCAACATTTATGATCAAGTTTGTTATTTTAATGTATCATTGAAAACAAATCCACTCTTTTTTTCCCTGAAACCCAGTGTTGCTTCACTCTAAAAAATCTTTTTGTCTTTTATTAATGGGCACGCTCAGCGATCCAGTAAGTTGTGAACCAGCTCAACCAATGATCGAGCTCGCACAACACCAGGACTTGAAAGCCAAAGCAGCTAAATGGAATTTAACCATTGCTCTTTGTGTTATTTACGTCAGCGCTTTTCAAAGATGAAAATCACCTGCAATGGAAACATTTAACAGCTACAGTTCGATGACAGCTGAGCAAATTCCATCTGCTGATGAAGGCCACTGATGTAAAAGCAAATGGAGCTACTGAAAAGTGTGTGCTTGAAAGCTCTTGTGCGTCACTGTGTAGTTCAAGGTGAGATAAGTTGTAGAAGTTGAGGATAAATTACACCTTAAGTGCTCTAGGAATGCATCAGTGATCTTTTTTTGTAGTATTTTGTAGAAAGTTAGATTTGTGCCTATTGTTTCTTTTATTTTAATGATCAGTAGTATTGACCTTAAGGGATATTATGATGGAATTTTCAGCATTCAAACCTGGACCTTGCACTACAAAACAAGTTCATCTTACCCAGAATATTACTCTGATAGCATGGTTTGAATGTGTGTGCTTTAAACGTTTCAGTTAGTATGAAAGAGCTACTATTTTAATGAAGCATAGCCAATTTGAAGGCAGGAAGAAAAGCTGGCAATGTGTGAGCTTACAGTGAAGGAATAAAATTGCATCCAAGAATCTGTATTTATTACTCATCCTCATCTGGGAAACACAGAGACATTAGACGGAATTTCAAGAGAACTTCCAGGAACGGTGACGCTGTTTCCTGGAGATTTGATTGATCAGTAGACAGTGATTGCATACACAGCAAAATCTCCAGTGTTAAATTAACACTGGAGAGTGTCTATATGGGTCCACACCTCTGAGTGTTAAATACAACACTGTTGAGTGTTAAATTAACACTTTTGACAGTGTTATATGTTTAAAAGTAACCTAGTCAGTTTTGAAGATTAACAAAGACTAACACTGAGCAGTGCTGATTTTCTAACACTGGAAAATAACTCAAAATGTTAGAAATATTCCAGTGTTAGAAAATCAGCACTGCTCAGTGTTAGCCATTGTTAATCTTCAAAACTGACTAGGTTACTTTTAAACATATAACACTGTCAAAAGTGTTAATTTAACACTCAACAGTGTTGTATTTAACACTCAGAGGTGTGGACCCATATAGACACTCTCTAGTGTTAATTTAACACTGGAGATTTTGCTGTGTACCTGTTGATCTCTAATCAGGAACATAAGCAGATTAGGTTTGCAGCATTAGTTACCATGGTGATGTACCCCTGTACGAACTGGACCACATTCATAGTACAGAAACATAAAACAAGATCCTGTAGTACAGGTCTGCGCTCCACAGCTCACCGAGGAGTGATTGAACAAATGAAAGAGCGAATGACTGGAAGCAACGGCATTAAGGAGAACAAAGCAGTGAATCAGAGAATTAAACAATTTTCTGCTCGTTTGAGAGTGGCTACGTTCTAAAACAGAAATACAAGCACCCACACCTCTGCAAACCTTCACGCTGCCCTGCAGCGAGGCTTCGCATTGCCGGATTTTGTGTGAATGCATCCAAGGCGCTCGCCGTCATCCTGTCCACTGTGGCTTCTCCGCTCTGTAAGTGTGTGCAATCAGCATCAAGCAAGCGGCAACGCAGCTCTTTATACATTCATGACACAGGCAGAGAGCACTGCAGTGACAGAGACAGTCATGTAACCAGAGACCGTACGCAAAAAAATGGACTTAACCAGCTGTAAGTCTATTTAAACACTTTGGTTGTCGGCGTCTAACAAGTAAGGTAGCAGCTTGCCAGTCACCTGTTCTGTTCTATATGGAAACATAATTTAGGACAATATAAACATTGTGTTGTAGTTAAGACTTTAACGTAGAAAATGAGATCATAAACTTACCGGGGACTTGTTTACTGAGGTCGTAAATACTGTGAGCACGATTCTCAAAAGCTTCTGTATAGTCAAACTTATTTTTTTAATCAGTGCTGGTGATTGAAATTGATTGTTCTATATATGGGCTCATGTGTAACCTGGTTGCAGTGTTTTCTACTTGTTCTGCCCTCACAGCCTGGACATTGCTGCTGCCTGGTGTTACACAACCTCTCAGCAAAGGTTGCAGCCCAGCAATGTCCAAAACAGAGCAAAATAAGAGAGAAAGGAGACAGCAGAGGCAGAAGGAAGAGTCTCGTTAGATGAATATGCATACGCACTTTGAGTGGGCTGTGAGTAATGGCTGAGAGGGACTATTTTTGTATCGGTCTGTTTAGGTTTTTTTTTTTTTTAAATGAAAGTGTTGCATACTATACTTTTAAAGTTAATTTTGATATCTAAAGGAGGAGATGACCAGAAGCACGACTTGTTGTCTCTTCCATTGGCGTGATTTCAGGCCATTTGCTTTATATTCAATGCCATTCATTAGTTTGAGGCTCCCGTGTGTCATGTTGTGTTTTTCTTGAATGCAAAAAGCTATTAAAGCTTTGCGGAGTTAATTTCAGGCTGATTTCTGGTGTAATTTACTTCTGCATGCCAATAATATGGTAATGGGTCACTGCGTATAGGGTGGCATTTTTTTGAAGGGCTGTCTCATAGTTCTTGTACCATACAAAACAAGCATTTGTCCCTGCTCATAATGAAGGCTCGTTGTAAATTTTTCCTGATATGAATTATTCAGGTGCACTCAGCTCAACTGATCTAGGTGCATTTGTAGATTGTGCGTGCGTGCATGTGTGTTTGTAGCTGTTCCAGATAAAGATGGTCTGCAGAGCGGGAAAAGGGATGAAGCTGTTTGTTATTGGGTAGGATTCAGTGTCAAATTTGGAGGATGAATAGTCCATCCAGGACTGATTGAGCCTCGTCATATGATATAGACACAAGGATAAAAAAAAGTGTAGTGAAGCATGTGTTTATATATGTGCCTGGGTGGAGCTTAGATCTGAGTTTGTGTACATGAGGAGAGAATCTGGAAGCATGAAGACTGAGAGTGAAATCCCTTTTTGTTCACCAGCGTGGTGTATTTTTTGCAGAGATTTTGACAGTGAATGTAGCTCAAGAGGTTGTGTGTGTGTGATGAAATCCTAGTGATGAAAACCCCGTATGGCCTCTGGGGTCTGTAATGTTAAATTCACTGTTAAATGTGTGGAGTAGTTCAGCCTTCTGCTGGGACACCTTAGCGTTTGAGCACTGCCAACGAGACCAGAAGATATGAGCTAATGACATGCAGACATGGAAGCTGCACACCAGCTCCGTGGTCCAGACTCACTCTGGGGTTTAGTCACTCCTATTTTGCCATACCAACGTCTGCATGTCTATTTTCAAACTGGCTCTTAGTCACTTCTTTCTATGGCTCTCATGCCATTAAGATACAGTTGGCTGGTGTCTCAAAAGGCATGTGTCTAACACAGCTAGAGTCTCTCTGTATGTAGTGGACTGCTGCACTCAAATTAGTAGCTTTTAGTCACAGTTCTCTTTGTGACTCAACTATACAGCCTCTGTGTGAGTTGATAGGCAAGGCTGAGGTCAACTCTGCACTTCTCTTTTTGTATACGGCACACTTTAATATAGCTTTTACTGTGAAACAGCTGAAAAAATGCATTATTTTGGGGGGGAGAGATTTACTTGCTAAATGGTTAAACTATGTTCAGGCCATTAAAAATCCATTTAAAGTCACATAATAACAGTAGGTGGGATGGTGCTTAGCACTGATTCAGTTCAGTTCAGTTTTATTTATATAGCGCCAAATCACAACAGTTGCCTCAAGGTGGTTTATATTATAAGGTAAAGATCTTACAGTAATACAGAACAAACCCCGACAATCAGACGACCCCCCGTGAGCAAGCACTTGGCGACAGTGGGAACAAGAGCACTTGGAGAGCAACTTGCCCCTGAAAGGCAAAGGCTATACTAAAACTTTGATGTGTAATGATGTTTTTATTACAGCATGCTGACATCCGCCTGCTTTTCTAACAACACGCTGACCTATGACCTTGAAGCATTAGATACTAAAATGGTGTATTTTATTATTATCTTATATTTTTTGACTTTACGCTATAAAAACTTGAGATTTTAAGATGTATTTATGCAGTGTGTGATTTTGCAAAACTTTATGTCGTCATGGGTTTGAGTGAACCAGCTGCCTGTGTGTAGTTAGATTGTTTTCCTTCGCAGTCCAAAGACATGTATGTTGGGTTAACTAGGTTAACTGGTGATTGTAAACTTACTGTAAGTGAAAGTATGAGAGGTTGTCTGTCTCACTGTGGTGTCGCCTGCCTCTCACTGTATGACAGCTGGAACAGGCTGCAGCCCAACTGAACTGGATAAATAGAAAATGCATGGATTGCTGTAATAATTACTCCACGAATACATTCATTTGAATTTGAAAATGGTACTATGGTATGGAGTGGTAGGGGTTTAGGAACACAATAGTTGAGTTCACCATCAGGCTTTCTAAAATAGATAAGTAAAGAATATCAAGCAGCTAAGTCATTTCTAATATGTCCAACTGAAGTAGAACAGAAAGGCAGAAATAGTGACCGTACCTCAATAGTTTAGTTTAATTTAACCCTGAAAAGAGTGTTATTAACGTTGCACGTGTTGGAGTTTTTGGAAATGGTGTTATTGCTTGTGACTTTAATCAGTGACAATTTAAGACAAAACTAGTAACTGGGGGCACCAGAAGGTGCATATGCCACAAGAGCCAAATGCAGCAGTCCGGGTTTGGCTCAAACAAACCTTCCTCTCTCCTTCCTCTCCCTGCTACTCTTCGTTGTGCTATCTAAACAAATGATTAATTGGCTGTTGTGTGAATGAGACACGGCGGGTCCAGGGATCATAGGTTTGAGCCATTTTATTCAATATTTGTCACACCACAACACCCACCAACCCCTGAGTCCTCGTGTTTTTAACAAGGTGGGCGTGATTAAGGATGCCGTGCAGGTGCGTCCGCCCTCCCTGCACGGCACCGCAGACCACGCCCCACCACATTGGCCAATCAATCATCAATATGGATCATGATTAATGCAATGGACTGAAGGGGATCATTTATAAACCAAACTAAGCTGAAACATCAAACTAAATAATGGTTAAAATAAATAAGTCAATTTATGTAAAAGAGACTTTATATGATTGTTGTGCAGGTAAAAGTACCTCCACAAGTTATCGTCGAACTAGAGATTTAAAAATGACACATTCTGCTTATAATACTCAGATAACTCATATAAAAGGAAAACACACAGTCTTGGTCAGACTCTGCTCGCCTTTTTCTTCACAGACTTAAAGACTCCACAATGACAGAGCCACTAAAGTGGAAATTGAAACTTACGGCTTGAAGAATGAGCATTTTATGAAACATTTTCCTTTGTACTGTAGCTTTTCAAATTTGTGCACCAAAGCGTAAACTTTCTGGCTCTAAAGAGGATCATTCTTTTCAGCCATCAGTCAGGCTGGTTCACAGTCGCTCTGCATCAAATATTTCTGCCACACACAAACACTCGAGCATACATATGAGACATAAATGATGAAACAGTGACATCTTTCTTCAGTATATCTCCACAGCTCTGTGCCTTGCTGCAGGAAATCAGACATTTAGCTGCAGTTTATCATGTAATATAGATGACATAGCGAGAACCAAGGTTCATCCTTATAAATAATCTTTACGATAACAAACTATGATATATTCTGTCCCAGAGATATTCATTTTGATGCTATGAGTGAGAAAGAAAATAGGTTGTGACTTTCAAAAATGATCATTTTTAGGCTGAAATTAAGGTTTATTTTAAGGCAACCTGGATTATTTTGGATTATTTTGACATTGGGAATAATTCTCTGCACTTAGTTTTGTGAAAAATGTTTTTGTGAATCAAATCCTTTAGCAGTCTTTAGCTGTGAAATAAAAGGAGCGGCACAGTTACAGACCGCATGCTCATTACTCAGGGTCTTAGCCGTGATCCTGAAAGGTTGTGTTAAATGTGTTTTTGTTTGGTTTTTAGGAGTACTAAGCAGTCGTTAGGACCCAGCATGCGTGTCTGTGTCGTATGATAACATAGTAAGGAAGGCCCTGCATTGATCTCTGTTTTAATAGTGTGTTTGTAGAGCCTTTCAAAGAGCAGCCCTCGTGTTCAAGGCATTGATTGTTGCACAGTCACACGCTTTGTACAAATGCTGATCGACAGCTCTTTCTTGAATGTTGTCTCCATTTGTGCCACACAACTTCGGGGGAATTGACTCTCTGAATTTGTTGTTCTAAATTGTCAAAATTGAGTTTCCTTCGGAAGGAATATGGCAAGCGACGTTGGCTCCAAAAAATGGTTTGGAGTCAGAATTTTCAGGATAACACAAGGAAGCTAAAAGCTTTGGATGTTACCTCTTATGTGTGTTTCCCAAAAAAGGGTTTGCCAGATACTATTAGTCGTGCCTGTCCCTGAGTAAGCATTTAAGTTCACTGTATTCATTGTACGGTTGTTTTAATTAATCAGTACTAGTTTTGTTTCTGTCTTGTATATTTAATCATTTGTTCTACATTTTCAGCAATAACACATTAGTATACTGTGATTGTACATGTGAAACTATAGATAAAGATGGACAGTTACACAGACTTTGTATATAGGTTTTTTATTGATTCGTTTTAATAATTAATGTATACTTCATGCTGTATAAACCTCGTATAGCTCATATTTTTATATCTAAAGAGCAAAAATTATTTGTAGGTTTTAATATATCTTTAATATATCTATGTAATTCTTATTTATCTCAAATCTCGTAGCTCTCAATTTAATTTCATTTTTTTATTTTTGATTCATTCTCGTTGCACCCTGTGGGTCAGAGAGAGATGACATTTCATTTTCCTGTGTAAACCCTGTACTTCCCACTGTTACCCTGTACGTACAGCATATAGGAATTAACAAGGAAGTTGACTTTGATGATTACAAATAACAAAAATCTACTATGTAAAGCCACAGTGAGAACTCAAAGTAATGTAAAGTCAGTGAAAAAAAGACGCCTTTGTAAAATGTAGCATCACATTTGGCTGAAAGAATGAAGAAAAGGCTGGAATGAGGAGACTATTATTAAACATTTACATTCAGGACACTGAAAGCTCAATTACACACTTCATAAAACAGGTAGACAACCAACAAAGTACACACACACACACACACACACACACACATTGCATAATGTAATCAGTTACAACCAGTTGTCTTTTTGGAAAGAACCTAAGAAACCTGTATCTTTGCCAGCCGTCTCTGGAAGAAAGACAGTAACAATGTTTTACGTGACGACGTAACGTCACCCTGCCTGGAAAATAAGTAATGGGCCTGTATTTGAAGCAGGTTCCTATATAATTGCTGATATTAAGTCGTTTTTCTTTCATAGCAGGGACTTGAGCGATTATCTTTTTCATAAAGCGTTATTTTAGGATCTGCCCTAGTTTTCTCTGTTAAAGTTGGTTTGTTATGCTGTTAGTACAAACTCACTGCTTCCTGTCACTGTCAAATTAAAGGCCTGTAGTATTTCACTACTTTTATTGTGAGCATTAGATGGCGAGTAACAGCCTAATGGGATAAAAGACAGGGAAAAGCAAAGCGTATCACAGTAAATGAATTAAAAGTAAAGAAAGAACAAGAAGTATTGGAAACAGTGTTGTCATATTCCTGAATGCATTATTAAGGTAGTAGAAATGCACAGTACATTACATGCAGTATACACTTTACATAATGCCAGGAATCTAGTACCATCCCTGTTTCACCGGTTTGGTGCCAGGCAATTAGTACCTATTTTTACGATTTAATCGTGGTTGGCAAACAGCTTACAGGTCCATTACCAGGCTCTTGACCACACCTTGTGCCATTATTGGAGAGCCAGCTTTTAGTTGACTACTGGCTTTTAACAGAGGAAACACTACAGTTTGTTCATACGAGATTGGCAGTGTCTTTGGAGGCACACTTACTCAAGAATGGAGACGTTTAAAGCTTTTTAGTTTGTGGCCACAGTTTTGTCTTCAGGTTCTGAGGGTCTAAAATTTTAATAGGATTTCAGTCAACAATTATTTTTGAATGCGTTTTGTCTCACAGGTTGCGGATGTTTTCGGAAACGAACCTAATTCACGTGAAACTTTTGCCAATCCTGGATTTTGTATTTGCAATTTTAATGGATGTGTAATTGCTTGCTTTATGAATAATCAGATCAGCTCATGCACAGAGGAGTGAAAGTGTGGGCTTTCAGCAGCCAAACAGTGTGTTGCTTCTGTTGAGAGGGATCAGATCCAGTTATGTGGAAACCACCGACTAAGCTGTGCAGAGAGACATTAAGGTGCATGGTGTGTGTGAGTGAGTGAGTGTGATGTGATTGGTGCTCACGTGTGAGATTTTACATCTGACCTGTCAGTGTTGTGTCAAATATTTACATATTAATGTCACACTAACAGGTCATCGTTACAGGCCTCATAGCTAATGACAGCTGTAGGATTAGGTTTATATATTCTAAATTAATCAGGCTAATATTTTCAGTTAGTGTAAAAATGCACAGAATATTATAATAATGGTTCATTTAACATAGAAGCTCTCTGGTTATCAGTTTAGTCATGCGCTGGAGGTCCTAATTCCTCATGCATGCTGCAATATAGCAAATTGAAACCATTGTTTTAATGGGAATAACCACTAGGGGCCAGCTTCAAAACAACATGGAAAAATAGTATGGATTTGATCAGATTTGTAGTGGAAAATGCAGAATCTCATCTTCTTTTTCTGCTCTTAGATAAATTGCTGGTTCGGGCACATTGCAGATTAAGAGAATGGAAACGATAAAGAACTGGATTTGGGTTAGGCTAAATATTTAAAGCTGAAGTAGAGTTCACAAAAACGACAATGCAAGGAACTGCTACATTTGATGAAACAGTTTACAGCTCGTTAATTATCAATATTATTTATTTTCTGGTTTTACTTTGTGGTGATGGTCGGTTTTCATTGCCAGACTAATGAAAAATTCAAAACAATAGACAAACCGACAGAGTGACAGTATCCGCTACCCACGTATATCCAGTTATAGGTGCCGGTGTGGTCAAACCACAGCTCTTTTTAAGGCCACGCTTGCTGTCGTAGGGGTGTCCCATGAAATGGTTAAGCCCAGGCTCTTTTTCTACCCTGCAGAATGGGTAGGCATTAATCTGGCCCAGCTGGACAGAAGGAAATTAATGATCATTTACACTGACGACATAATCAGGCTTCACGCTGTCCTCCGATACTAAATTGCTTCTTTTGTTCCACAAGATCTCCGTCTTTCTCTCGCCATCTCTCTCTGTCAGTGGCTTTCTCTTTCTCGCTTGCTCTCAACTCCCTTTTTTCCCAGGTCGTTCTCTGTTATCGGTCATTAAGTGCTACGTTTCCATGGAAACAGCCAGTTTGGCAGGAATTGGCATGCTGTAAAAGTGGCCCTGTGATGTTCAATATGGAGAACTATCTGCCTTCCGCTGAGAGCTTGTCCAGTTTAGTGTGTCACTGCAAACCTGTTAGGGCTGTTAGGGCTGCGAGTTGCTGAGGGAGCGAACGGGGCTGGATGCGACTCTGACATCTCTGCGGGTTAGATATGGAGGGTTGTTAAGGGCCCCCAACCCCACCTCCACCCGAAGACATCCCAGCCGTCCCTTATCTCTCCACAAGGGTTTGCGTCGCCGTATGCTTAATGCAGTCACTTCTAAGAGCAGTAACCCTGTTGGCAGGTTACATGGGGCCGTCTGTGTGTAATTAGGCTGTGCTCCGTGTGTAATGACTTAGCATGGAGCCACTCTCTATCAGGCCCAGCAGACAGCCACTGTTAGCGTCACACAGCGGGAAGGAGGGAGGAAGAGGTTTGGCCGTCACCAAGGGCAAGCCTATAGGACGTTTCTGCAGCCATGTCTCTCAGAGGGGAGGTTAAATTGAGTTCCTGAGTCAGTGAAAATCCCCCTATCACTTATCGAAAGGCAAGAGGGTTAAATATTCAGTCTGGGAGGTTTGAAATGTAATCGGCACTGTGAGTTTAAATTGTCTTTGGATTTCTCCCTCTCTGCTCTCTTCTGCCTGTGGTAAGACAGATAAGTTGGCCGGAATAAAATGGCTGTCATAGCGGCTGTCACTCAGGTAGGTGCCGGGCCTGCAGAGTCAAAAGCTAAACTTAACTCACCAACCATTTGATATAAATTTGGTAGCTAATTTAAAGGCAGCATCAAGAGATGTGTTTTAAGCTTCAGTAGGCAGTAATCTAGAAATGGCAAGGTCTTTTAAGCTCCTCCCACCAGGTAAGGACTTGCATACGCTGCAGCTCATATTCAGTGAAAGTAAGTCAATCCTGATTTTTGGCCACCAGGGGTTTTCAAACGCTGCTCAGTGAGGTTAGAGTCGTCTCCTTAAGCCATCTTGATTCCAGTGTGGATTTTTATTCTTTATTCTTCTTTATATTACTCTGATTTAGTCTGACCTATGCTTGGCCCATTTCCTGGCCTGAACTTGATTTTTTTTTTAAATTATTGTTATGTCAGATTTTTAAGGCTAAAAGGGTAAAAAGGAGTTTCCGTTACCTTTCAGAAAACCAACAATATGCTGAAAGCTTATTAAGGATTTTCTTTTCATCCAATGACAAAAAACATGTTGAGTCCCCTGGCTTAAATCAAGAAGTTCACTGCATAAAACATTAATCCTCAGATTTTGCCAAAAATATATTTTTCTCAGAGCACAACAACAGATGGATGGGATAATTCCATTTGTTCGTGGTAAAAGCTTTAAAACAAGATGAAATGCAAGATGAAATGTGCCAGATTGCTGCTAGGATTAGGCAGATGTATTTCAGGTGGTTAACTGGGTCGCCTGTTAATTGTAAGGCTGCTGGTGCAATTTCCTTACTGCTCCCGCCTACATTTTTCAGCGTTCTCGAGGAAAACGGAGAACCCTAAATTGCTCCACATGCTAATGCATTTTGGGTTGTAATCAAGTTGATTTGAAAAAAGGTTCATAAATGTAATTCAGGTGTAAGAGGAGAGTTGCAAAGCAGCTTGCAGATGTACATTAACTGTAGCAATTTAAAAGCTGCAACCTCTAGTTCCCCATAAGATGCATATGCATGTGTCAGCTGAGACATCAGCTGCTGAAGGCTAAAAGAGAACCCTGCATCCTTGCAACTATTCCGAAAAGCTCTTAAAAACGAACATTTATTTTGAAATCAGACTAAAATCATAATAAAAAAATGACTCAGTAATAAACATTACTAAGATGCAGATTTTTTTTTTCTTTTGCAAGGTTACTCTGTGTGACATATCATCTGTATTTTATGATAACGAGTACTGAATTCCACTGCTGTGCATCTTTTAAGCCATTTGAATTATATAATAGCTCCTCATTGACCTCTGCTGCTCTAATACCTCTATGAAGCCTTATCTCCAAATTATAGCTGATCCATGCTTGGCTGTTTCTGGCTGTGCAAGTTGCTTACTCTTAGCTCATTATTCATCTCATATTTACTCATGTTTTACAAGGGAGAACTTAACAGGGGAGATTTAGGTTAACTCGTCTTATTTAAAGAGCTGACAAAAGCAGTAACGCTGCCAGGAAGGTAGTATTTTTTTAATACGTATAGTCCAGCACGGTGGAAACGGATAGTCACTCCAGGTTAAAATCTAACACTAAAGCTTGGGAGAGATGGTCAGAGACCGGAGGAGCAGTTTATGCAGCGTAGGACAGATTAGGCTTCGGTGTAAAAGATGCTGTATAGATATGAGCTAACGGACAGAAACAGACAGATTGCGTGTAAAAGCAGCGGTGCCTATATTTTGTGTCACAGATTACCTAAGAACATTAGCATGAGCAGTGAACTGCAAACCAAAAATAATGCAATTGGACATTGATTATTTAAAAACATAATGAACCAAAGCTGCTATCTTTGCTATAGTATTTGTGGATGTGCTGAAAGTCATGCTGAGAGAAGTCTAGTTCCTGTCAAAGTACATTTTCCTGCTAACCCTTCGTATCAATGGTTTAAAACAAGTCAACCTAACAGACTGATGGACAGCTGCCAGGCTTCATCAGTGGCGTGGAAGTTGCGCAGTAATTAGTCAAATGAGGAGGAAGTGGAGGAGACAATACAGAAAGAGAAGCCCCCTGGGGCTCTGTCTCCTCATCAAGAGGACCGCCGTGGCCACTCAAACACACACACAGTGAAAACACAGCCACTCAAACGCTAATTAAACCAACATATATATACCGCAACATCTAGAGTCACACACAAAATGAAGCACGTATGCCACCCAATAAGGTACATGCTCACACATGCTCTCGCACAGGCTGACACTGATCACATGTTACTTTGCTGCTGCTGTGAGTTAATGCGATGGGATGGGAGATGAAATTTGGATGATTGTATGTGTGATATACAGCAGGCCCTGACAGAGACATTACTGTGACAATATGCAGGCAGTTTTAGTGCCGCATAAACTATTGAATAGGGGGTGTTGATGGGGAGGGGGCTGAGGAAGTCAAGAAAATAAGAGAAATGGGCGATGGAAGAATTATAGGGAGGGTATTTTTGCTGCTGTCTATTTGAGAAAAGCTAGTGGATGGAAAAAACAATTCCCTACCATCAGCAAGTTAATAAAAAGGCTGCAGTTTATCTCTGTCTAAAAGACAAATACCCTGACTGAGGCAGGATGGAAGGGAGGAGAGGAGCAGGGGTGAGGCTGCCCCACATTTACCTTCGTCCTTCCCCGCTCCAACAAGTCACTTACTATGAATCCCTCAGTCTGATATTTGCTAACCGGCTGGCTGGTTTTCAGCGAACAATTCTGGGATCACACACCACTTCTGCATGACCCTTTGGTTGTGTTGACAGGGCTAATTAATGAATTCATACTAAACCTGGCAGTTAAAAGATTGCTGTGGGCTCAATCTGTCCAGTTGGTCAGATTTGCGGTTCAGCATAGCGAACGTCCCCTCACATCCCCACATGCAGTATTGGCATGCATTGTTTTTTAAAAGAGTCATTTTTTAAATCTTCTTTTTTCTCTTTTTTTGAATGAGTTAAGTTGTGCGACACTTCTTGTAAAGGGTGTTTTATTCCGGGATGGTTGAGCTATAATGTCGAGTAAATTATGACCCAGATTTTTACATCACTACAAGTGCAACCACTTTGGGGACCTCCGTATCTTGTAAAATGTGACACGAGTAAGCTCTGTTTGATCACTATCACTTGGCGTCCAACTAAAATGTGGGGAAAGACAGCGAATTTAAATAGTCTGATGAGATTTGTATGAGACCGTACCTGCAGGTGAATAGGCTATGTCAGCACGGAGATTAAGCGAGGCTAAGCGTATGCAAAGTCCTGTCTCTGTGGGCTGTTTGTTCACGTGTGTGTGGCTTTGGTTGTGTGTATGCAAATGTTGTTTCCCTTTGTTTAAACCTGTTTGTATCACTGGATGACAATCCCTCTGATAATGTTACAGAAGCCAACACACCCTTACCCCCAATCCCCCTCTGCCGGATTTCATCCTTCTGTTTCTTTCTTGCTCCGGTCTCAAACTCTCCCCATGGGGTTTATGTAAATATTTAGCCCAGCCTTACTCTCTCATGATGGGTGCCCGGATGGAGTCTGCTCTGATTTACTTTGTGTTGGGACAAGCACCCTGGATTGCCTCTGAGGCTGTACTCAGATGTTTATTTTAATTTCTTTTTTCCCCCGCCTCTACTCAATGCCCAACAATATCTGGCTGTGACACTTTGTGGCTGACCCAGGCTCATTTGCACCTCTGTCACTATTTTAATATTCATTGAAAGCATTTCATGTGTAGAGCAGCTGTTTTTTCGCCAACATTTCTAAAGCCGCTTTTAAACAAGCCCCGCAAACCCGTTCACGACCAAATTGGCACGATGCGTAAAGAGTAAATAAAAACAGGAAGCAATGATTTGCAAATTATTGCCTTCAATGTTTTAATGAAAAAAGTATAAAGACAACAAATAAATGACAAAATTATATTCTAGTTTTGAAACAAAATGTGGGCTCGTTTTCAATTTTCAGTTTACGCAGGAGGACAAACACACACACACACACACGCACACAGCCTTCCCAGCACTGACAAGGATAGCCAGAGGAGCAGTTTATGCAGCTTCCCTGATTTTGCCTTCTATAAAAGTGAAAATTGAGTTTGATTGAAGTCGGAGAGCTATTAGATTTTGTGGCGTCTGCTCAGCTCCGCCCTTCCCAACACGCATCTAAAGCGAGGGGAGGGGAACTTGTGCGACCGTAAATGACATCAAAATGCAGTACACAGACACTTTCACTAAGCTGAAATGAAACAAGTACACTTAAATTTGGGGAATAACATTAACCAAACATTCATATGCACGCCCCCACCACTGCTTTAAGAAACTTCTCTACGAGGTAATTGTAGGTAAAGACACTGACATTTTAAACAAATTTGGGTGGGAGGGGTGTTTACCTCTTTTTTAAAAAACAATACACAACCTTTCACAGAGCCGGTTGCTGTAGTTTTGAAAAGTGGAATATTTTTCAGTTCTTGCTTAGTTCCTTTTTTCTCGTATGCTGCAGATGTTAGAGGGGCCAGCTCAGTGTGCTGACTCTGACTACAGATGCATGTTGTAGTCTGCAGTGTGGTTGGACATTATTATGATGGGTCAGCAAAGCCTCTCCTGTAAAGCATGGAGTGAATGGCATCTTAGCATTTAGTGTTAATGGAGTCTTTACAGATTTGCAGTTTAGCCATGCCACATACAGGCACCGTAGGAACTGGTATTTAACTGCACTGGATAGTCCCTATATTTTTTAACCCAGAGGATGTTGTTATTTTTAGGCCATAAGGCCACCTTAAATAAGCTTTAATTTTGGAAATGGTGGTAGAGCAGGTTGTCTACAGGTGGATCAGTAGATCTTGGGCATGATACTGAACCTCGTGTTGCTCCCAGTGCACCTATTAGTGTGTGAGTGTGTGTGAAAAGCAGTGATTAATGTGTGTGTGACTGGGGGATGAGACTTGTTGTAGAAACTGATTTGAGCGCTCAAAATGGAGTCGAATGCTGCTATATAAGTGCTACTTATCATTTGGCCCCAGAGGAGATGACTTTAGTGTTTTTTTAAGCCTGAGTGCATAAAATAAACATATGATCAACATGTGTGAAGAAGGTAGCTGTGGATGTAGTGTAAGGCACTCGAATGAGTAAAAAACCACCAGTCCATAGTCCTGAGGACATGTAATGTTGATGTGTGTGTGTAGGCGTCTGTCTCTCCTCCACTGTGCTCACACAGGTACAGAGTGGTACTCCTCCACACATAGGCTGTGAGTCTTTTGCTGACATGAAAAGTTGTTAAGGGGGACATGAAGTAATATCCCTGCAAACACAGTTACCTTAAGCACAAATTTAAAATCAAATTAGCAGGCACGCACCTTGATTTCAAATGGGGCAAAGGTGCGACCTAAACTTGTGTGTCAGTTTTATGCAAAGATGCTTACGTTACACAATAGCGAGGCAGATTAAACCGAACATGAATTGTTAATGCTGATATTGATTTGATGGATTATTCTGAAAGCGAGCTAAAATCGCCTTGATTCTCAAGCTATTGACAATCACTCAGATCTCTGGTCTCCAAGGTCATCATCCATCAGCACGGCCCTACACCAAAAAAATGTTTCTCTCAGCCTTATGCTGCTTTATGTGCAGAAATTCAAAAGCTGACAGACCTGCCATGTTTGGTCATGGCTGCTCAGCTGTGATCTGGCCGTCAATGTGCATTCACTGAATGAAAAGTGCAGAAATTCAAAGAAAATTCAACAGCAAAACATAAAGCTTCAGTATTGTTTTTGCCTCATACAGATGTATGAACCATCTTCCTGGTGTGCTACATTCTGATCTGTTTGCGTGATGCGGTGCCTGCCCTGGTATACAGGAGCAAAGAGGGACATAGGAGTAAAGTATATGTCATCAAAGCAGGCGACAGATTAATTGGGTGCGTGTTGTCCATTTCTTTTCCTCCTCTGTCTCAAAGGGATAGAAAACCTCCTTGTGTTACTAACTTAACAGTAGCAGTTAGGGTCTGCTTTTTTCTGCATCTGACTGGACTCTCAGAGTCCTATTGAACTATAAGAGCTTTCTGGTGTGTTGTGTCTTATCGAGCTCCTCTGAGGGCCCGCTGCTCCCTATGTGTTCTTTCTTATTGAACTCTTCCTGGGGCCTCTGGAAGCCCAGTCTGCTCGACAGAACCCACTAATATTCCTTAATGATGTGGCATCAGTCTCTGTCAACTTCTGCGTCGCCGCAGCCAGACGTGGCCTATTGTGGCTGACTTCACAGAGAGATAAGCAGTCCTCTCCTTTAGACACAGGCGAAGGCACAATAACATCAGCACTGCTGAGGAACATCAGTGCTACCGGCGAACATAGCAAAAAAAAAAAGTCAACAAACAAGTCTTTATAAAAAGTGTCAGAGGCAGAGAGAAATGGTTTTCATTTTTTTATCATTTTCACTGTTTTGCCTTTCCTCTGCTCTGTTGATGACAGGAGGAACATTTTGAAATATTCAAGGTTTGTGTGATAACATGAGTCGGTACTGAAATGTTATGCAGCATTAACAATTTTTAAAAAAAAATAGTATGGAAATTGACTTGCAGAGCGGTGGACTGCTTTGATGAAATTTGAAGCCAGCTGAATCTGCATACCACTTTTTAGCAGTCTTTTTTTTTTTTTGAAGTCTTGTCACCCTCTGTCTTTCCATCTGCGTGTTTACAGTGACACTTAGGGCTTGGCACATTGAAACCAGTCATCAGGGCTAATGATGAGAATGTGAGTATGTGCGACGCTGCACAGAGGGTGTGAGTTTGCAGACAAGCACATTTGTATCTCTCGCTGTGTGTGCGATTTTTCAGAACTTGAATGTCCCGACTGCCAGTGAAAGCATATTGGTGGCGATTGGCAGAGATACTGTCGTATCCTGTGTGAGCGTTAGCGGCAGAAGGTTTGACTGGCCGTCAGAGGCGCTCTGGAGAGCCACCTCTCCTCTTTTCCTGTGAGAATGACAGGCCTGCACAGAAAGCTGTCTAAGCGTCACAGCTTCCAGCCAACAGCATAACTGATTAACGCTGCTAATTTGCTCCACATTTTCCAGTACGTGAATTATCATTCCTCTTTACAAAAAAAGGACGGGCACCGCTTAACAGTCACATCCACATTTTGTCTGTTTTGATTGTAATTTTTATACTGTAAAATGCTGCTCAGAGCTGTCATGTCTGTGTATTATAAATGGGACTTAACCATGCCTCTAATCTTTCAGTGGGGGGGGGGGACATCAATCATCGGCCTACTTTCAAGTCTATAAATGCATAAAATGATTTGTATTTGTTGCCTTTATATTGTGGTGATGTGAACTGCAGAAGCTGCCCTATATAGTAGGGGGAAATAAATAAGTTTAAGTACTCTTCCTGAATTCAATATAACCCTTACCCTTTACTTGAGCTTTTTTTTTTTCACTTGAGTTGTACTCTACAATATATTGGATTGAAAGAGTCCTACTCCACATCACCAGCCCTGGGTTTTAGCCCTGGGATTCAACATCACTTGAATTGGAAACCCCTGGGGTTGATTTACACAAAAATTGCTTTGATCCTGCAGAAGGTAAAAATGTGGATTCCTCTAATAAATCTATTGTGACACAGTGTAAGTCAGATGTAAGTAGTATACTAAGTAGTGTTTTCTCTGGAAACATTAAGTAAAAATATAAAATAACTGCTTAATACTTTAATATAACAGTAGTTAAAGTAACTTCACCTTAGATCTCATCGTAAGCTGCACAATATTGTCAAATAGTAAAACTGAAAAATATTTTGGAACTGTAAGCAGCTGCTTTTTCACCGTGTAAGCACATCAGTAATTTCTATCCACTGATGCTGTTTCTGTCAAATGGAGTGCAACTAGTGAGTGCTCCAGCGATGCTCGGTGGAGTCTTTTGTTTACTTTACATCACCAGCTGCTCATATCTCCTACTTCATAGTCAGGTTGTGCTCAAAGGTGTGCTTTTGTCTCCAGTGGTGAAACAAGTTTGCCGTTTCCACCTTTAGCGGGAACAGTTTTCTTGTATATTTTGCATAGCACTGTAGTTTTTTAGAAGTTGAAGGAGCTCCCTTTTTAGATACTAAGTCATCACGGGAGGTGACACGTGTCTCTTGCTCTCAAACAGGCTCCAGACAAGGATGAGGGACCATAAACTACACCAATGATATTGGGATATGACAGTTTTAGATCACGTAAGAATTTATACCAGTATTACTGCAGATGATGTAACATGGCAAAGTGTATTTTATTATGGGCAGTTGACAATGCAGTCAGGTAAGCATCCATTCAGATATAGTGTCATCTGAACCACAATTCTACTGCCTTAAAAGACTGACTACAGTGACCATGAAAACAATGAGTCAGCCTTACGCAGCTATGCAGCGCTCACCTTTCCATTCGCACTGAAGGATTCTTAGTTTGTTCTTATGTTTTCCAAATGTTCACATTATTGTCCCATTTAAATCAGTTTATATAACAATCTGTATTTTTATGCACATTAATCCTGATAGCAGTGGAAGGGAAGGGATTCTCCACATGATATATGTAAATATGCCAAACTGGAGCTCCAGGGGGGACTTTTAGTTTTAGTTTAGCTTTAGTATTTAGTGGTCTAAGTACTGCAAGAGCTACTGTGTAAAAATAGAAATAGATGAAAACATGGACAGGCTTTACTGCAGTATTTGAAGTGGAGAGTGTTGACCAGCATCAGTATTCAGTATTGAATTCAGTATTCTTTCACCTAATTGATTATATCTGAATAAAGTACTTATTTTGTATTTATTTTATATGAAACTAGACAAAACATATTCAAAAATCCAATTATGTGCATCAAGTACAGTTAAATTCACTACTCATATTGGTAGGCTTAGTTGGATTTCATAGCTATAGTTGGATTATAGATGCACAGCACATCAGTAAGTGAACAGACCTCTAATATTTCTGCTGTTATTTATTTTTACAAGCCCAGAGTGCCTGAAGTGGTTTGCCTCAGCTGAAACACTGCATATGATTTTCAGAAGAGTTGCCAGCGACTGCGTTTGTGTGTTTTTTTTTTTACTCCGGTAGCTGCCCCATTACCTGAGCGAGTCAAGCTCTAAAGCCCTCAAATATAATTTCACACAGGCTGATGTACTTATGGCCCTTCAGCGATGATGGTCACTCATCTCCAACCTCTAGGTAAAGGGTATTTAAAGCTCCTCAGGCCCTTCATGCCAGCATTACCATGCGCTGTCAGTCTACACCCAATACTCCTCCAGCACAATTCTCATTGGCCGGCCAGAGCTTAGTCTAGCTGACAGCGCTGCTCAATCCTCTCCCGGAGTAAACAGAAACCTCATCTGCTTGTTGAAGGAGATTGTAATGGCCAACCTGTCGGATAGATGAGTACCCTACAGTACTATCGGCCTTTATTTGTTGTGGTTTTTTATGAGTGTATGTACAGCGATGATGGAGATAAGTTTGCCTTTCATCAGGTAAACATAATAAAAAAGTAGAGAGAAACTGATACCAGCAGAGCTTATGTGACAGCAGGGCATGATTAAAAAAAATAGGCATAGGTCACCGGAGAAGGAGACATGATGTGTAGGTGGATACAGTGCAGCGGTGTCATGCTCATTTAAATTGAAAGAGCACTTGCCAGCACAGGTATATTTAACTGACATCTAATCTGTAGACTTATGTAAATATGGTCTTGAAGGGGCAAATGGATGAAATGATAATTACCATTAACCAGACAAACTTGAATAGCTGGAAAAAACTTATAATTTCAATGTATTTAACATATAATTAATTATTAAAATAGAATTTATTATGCATTTAGACAGCAGAGCTATGGGGAATGTTTAGTGAAGTAGATCAAATTTCACCACAAAGTAATTTAGAGAGATCATGGTAATATGCGGTGCAGCACACAGTAACCCTGTGAGGTGTTTTTCCTTGGCAAACAGCGGCGTGTATTATGGGCAACAGAATCCAAGTAGTTTGAGATTTTAATAGGTGTTCTGCTTTTATTTTAGACCTGCACGTACCAACCTAATGTTTGCTGCATAAGCCAATTTTCATATATTTTGGACCAATGACAATAGTTGACTTAATTTCTTAATGGTTAGCCGACTCTGCGCTTTGAGGAGGTAATTAAGGAGTGCATTTTCCGACATGTCTGTTTGATGAGTATAGCAGTATAGCAGCAGACACTGCACAATTATGCAGTCCATTTGAATGATTTTTAATTCCCTAAATGATGGCAGTTGCATTAGAGCAGTGTCTCTTTCCTGTAAAAATCCTCCCCAAAGCTATATTTTGATAAAGAGGATTCGCAAACGAGGAACGATAAAAACACTGACCTCACTATAAGTCGTGGCGGATAAAGTGATTTGGAATTTGTACATTAAGCATTATGAATTTTTATCGATCTCTCTCTTTGTGTTTTGTTTCAAGGATCAGGATAGAGAAAGTCCTGTTTGTAATGTCCCCGAGACTGCCATGAATCTTCCAGGGTGAGGCGGACCCAGAAAGTACTACCACACATTAAGGGAATGAATATTGATTTAAAACCAAATTTGACATGGTTTTAAAATTGACTAGAAAAATGCATCACTTAAAAGAGTCAGGGGTTTGTAGTCTGTCAATGGAGCGGAAAAAAAATTCGCTCTTGTTTTATGGTTTAATAAGATTCCATTAACGGCTTCTTGCACCTTGGAAAAAAAAGGTCTGAAGCAGGGGTAATGAGTAATTTATCTGTGTGTGTGAATTCAGAGTGGGACAAAATAATGGTTTGGCGATATTTTCCAAGCTTCCTTTTTCAATATGGTATCAAAATCTGGTGCCTGATGCTGTTATTTCTTAACAAGTTCTTCAAAATAGATTCCCACGGCAGCTTAACTCACCAGACTCACCAATTCATGACTCTTTCTTGTGGTCCTTATCAAACGAATGAGGGGACGTTCAATATAAGTTAACCAGGGAAGAAGTAAAAACTATTAAGGATAAAATGGCAGACAACTTAAACAACTAATTGAATTGACATTTTATTTATGTCACCAAATGAGTTTCCTCCAAATGGTCTCTGGGCTGTGGAGGTCGGTATTCCTCGATATTGAAAGGAGCCAGCGGAGGTGTTTTGAGGATGCCTCCCAAGCGAGGTGTTTCTGGCATGTCCAACCCAGGGCAAACCCTGGACACGCTGGAAAGATTAAGACTCTCTGCTGGCTTGGAAGCTACTCGGTGTCCCTCCGAAGAGCTGGAAGAGGTGACTGGGGAGAAAAGTGATGTCTAAGCATCTCTGCTAATGACTGTTGTCTACATGTTGTAGCTGTTTACTGTCACCAGGGGGCAGTGTCACAAACAACCCATCTGTGGGACACTCTTGCTCATTCTGTTCTTGGTCCTTGCCGATGTAGAGAAGAGTACGGTAGCTCCAAGAGGTCAAACGGACTGCAGCTGCAAATTATATGAATCATGCGATTACAACACATAATACCTTCATCATGTAATCCCTGACAACACTGATGAACCCTCGTGTTCTGGTTTCTGTCACTTCCACAGCTGGTTCGCCACATTATCATGTTCCCAGAAAGACTTCCGTTTTGTTTTGTGCGCTTTTGCAGGGTTTTTCTGTTTGCTGGTGTTAAGTAGCGGTCCATTTGACCTCTCAGGGCCACCATAGAAGAGACCGTTATACCGAGCTGAGCTGAAATAAAACCAGATATTAAAAACATCAAAAACATGTCACCTGCAGCCGTTGTCTGTGCTTCTTATGCTGTATTTTTTTTATTCTTGATGTTTTTTCACGCTTCACTCTGAAGACTGCTCCTTTCTTTGTTCTGGCTCACCTTTCAACCAATCAGCATTTGACCAATGCACAGTGTCACCCATGTATGAAGACGCTGTTTGTAGGTCAAATGTGTAGGCTGTTGTGTTTCTGGAGGACTGCACACAAGAATAATTTGCATAGGGTGAAAACCCCTCCCTGTTGTCTCTCTGTGGCAAAATACCTTCAAATCAGACACAACTGATAAACCATAAATTTAGCATCACACTGCTGCACCTGTGACCTGGATAGGGAGGTTTTTCTCCTCCAGGTTTAGATATGGTGACGTGTTACGTATAGCTATTTTGCAGTATTTTTAGTATCACGAAATTGCTGTATCGTGGTCAAACTGTTATTGTGGGCAATGTATCACAATAATCTTGAACACTAAGTGACTCTGTGGTGTGCCAAAAGAAGATTTCACCTTCACATTTCACTTTGTGTTGTTTGAAACTAAGCAAGATCCCTGGTGCTTGAGAGGGCGGCCAACATCAGGCAATCTCAACAGAGTGCTCGGCTGGCATGGTTTTAGCTTCTCAGGCTTGCATGTTCAGTGGGCCAGTGGAGGGAGACTGCGTCTGGCTGCTTGCCCAGCTTTCAGCTTGACAGAGACGGATCAAATGGATGGCTGTGATTTCCTTTCCTAATTGTCCACAGCAGCACATCAATCCAACAGAAATGGATTTTTTGTTTAATTTCAAGCAAGAAATCGGAAGTTCATCAAGTCTTGAATAAATATGTGTTTGGTTTGTAAACGTTCAGTTTTAACCTTTGAGCAAACATCATTAGTTTTGTTTATGTGCATACATTTTTGCATCTGTTATTCCAGATATTAGATTAGATCCAATACTTTAATAGATTTTTCTCAGTTCTAAAGTATACAACCACACAGGGGCAATGCAATAATAGCAGGTTGGACCCCTGGAAAGTCTGTAATAGTCAGCATTTGTGGTTGACTGGTGCACAAAAAAATATGCATTAAAAAAGTACTACTGTTCATTTAGGAGCACTTTAGTCAAAAGAAAATTGGTATTTCCATTAGCAGCAATTTAGAGGCCTCTGTTCTGGAAGAGCATATCTCTCTGCCCTTCATAACCGGAAGCAGGCAGAGTAGCAGCAGCCAGAGCAGGAACCACTCAGTACAGAGGAGGCACGAAGGACAGCCTGTCAGACACAGCATAGAAAAGAGGGACGGGGCTGTTGGTGGGTTTTGAAGCAGTTTGTAGATGTTCAGTAACTGTGGGCAGCTTAAATAGGACACCCTATTTGAGATTTGTCAAATAGAAATATAGGAAGGCTTCAGTTCAGTCATCTGCTGATGTGGGCTGACAGATCACTGAGATCAGATGATCTAGTGGGGTTTGCGTTAACCTTGACTTTATGGTCTGCCACCTTTGATTTTAAACCAGTCTGAGGCCTTGCTGAAAAAACAACAGGAAAAAATCAACCTCTAAAAACAAGATGATGAGTATTTAAGAAGCAGCTACTTGAGCCCAATGCTGCACCCTGCTGACTGCTGTTTTTAAGAAGATTTGGAAATTTTCTAATTAATTTTAGACATCTTAGCATCTCCTGAATTAGTTATGACAGCTTGTGTTCATGCTGCGTCAGATCCCCTTTTCTGTATTGTGGAGCTTAACACGCACCTTCATTTTATAATTGATTTGCATGCACGGTGATATGTCCTTATTTATGAAGAGTTTAGTATAAACTAAATTATTACCCATTCTTAGCTTTCAGTATGTGATTGACTGATTGAGGAAGTCAGTAGTACCAGTGAGGCCAGCTAAACACCCTGCAAATGCAGCATTTCAGGCTGACGTGACTCTAATTGCTTTAACATATTCAACAACAACAACAACAACAGGCTTCTCTTTGGGCTTCCTTCAAAAGAACTATACAAAATGGTTTTATGGAGTGAAAATGGGTCTTGTGGTGTCTTAGGGCAGCAGGATAAGTGGTAATCCCTCGGGTGGTGCTCTGTTGTAGTCTACAGATCCTATAGAGAGCTCTGGCTGCTGAGTCAGCTTTCACAATTCTTCCAGGGGAGCAGACTAATCTCTGTAGCACCGTCCCTTTAAGCGGTCCAAGTATGCACAGTTCTACCATCTGAAGCTGATTTACTATGTGTTTTGCAATGTCCGTCGCTGTTTTAAGTGTTATTGATTGATTGCTAATTGCTAATTTAGTATAAGTACAATTCCCTTTTTCACATAATCTTCTAGTGATCATAAATTATGCATCTAGATTGACTAAAGTTTAAAGCTTTGATTAAAGCTAAGTTAATCTGTAGCTAACACAATGGATTGAACTGCAGATATTTGGTCAGCAAGTTGTGAATACCTCTGCTTGTCTCAGAGTTAGAGGCCTAAAGGGTTAACACAGTCGAAATACAAGGTGCTCACCCAGTGGTGAGAATCCGCTGGAGTTTGTGTTTATTTAATTTGAGCCTAACTGCCAGATGCAGCTAGCTAAGTGTTTTGCCATTAAGGCTCTGTTCTGTGTTTAATTCTGCTACAGTGCCGAGGCTTACTGGCGTAATGGCAGGTTCCTTACTGCCTGCTCTATAGTAAATGTTTACCATTCTCCGTGCTACATTGTGAATAGGGCAACCTGCTCCTCTGTGATACTCTTAATTAAACAAATGTCTCCAATAACCCGACCTTTGATTCCCCGTGTTTTCTTTTTGCAGATTTATAACGAGAAGAAGAGCCAGTTTGAAATCAAGCGAAACAACCCCAGGGATTTGGTGGAGAGGGTGGCACGGGACATCTCCAAGCTGCTCAACAGCAAGAGAAAAGCCCTGGAGGTAAGAGGATGATGCTCCACATGTATTAAAACACCTGTGCACAAACACATGCTATGCCCCACTGCACACATACATGGTGAGTGTTTTAGATTCTTCTGAAAGGTGAACCTTCTGTGCATACAAAGGCATCCGCTGCCGTTATATTTTTCAGTGCCAGCACTCTGAAAGCTCAATTTAATTAATTAAGACTTGCTTGAAGAATCTCCTGCTTTTGTAAATCAGAGTTAGCTGTGATGGATCTAAGGAGTTTTAGGCACGCATTACAATAACGATGTCTTTTTTTGGCTGTGACTACAAATGCTAAATACTTGACAGAAACATATTGGTCAATCATCCATAATTGAACAGTTTCCTGCACATTATAAATGATGCATTGTTTTTATGTTGCAGTTAATCTTTCCTCCTACTTATTTGAAAACAACGGATTTTCTTTAAATTTGATGGAAAAAGCTGCATAGTTTTTCTTTACAGTTAAAATACAGTTTGAGCTAATTATATTTTGTCGACAACTAACCGTATTCATGCTTTGTTTTTCAAATTAGTTTTGAGGGGTTTTATTTTTCTGTTAAATGTTGAAGGCGTATATTCTGAAATATAGTTTGTATGGTGTGTGAGAAGGTTATCATTTCAATGTCCCGCATTTTAGGATGTAATTATTACCACTGTTATGCTCAGGCAGTGCTGTGATTAGTTAAAAATGTGTTTCACTCTCCCAGTGGGAAACCTCTAACCCAGAGGAGAAGGGGGTGGTTGGGAAATAAACGCCAAGAAGATGAGTGGCAAGTAGGTAAATGAGAAAAGTGGAGACGGTTAATTTTTTAAATTTAAATAGACAGAGATAAAGTAAAAGACTGTTTGTAAAATCCACCATTTCAGAATTAGTCCAATCTAATGTCTCCTGTTTAGTATTTTGTTTTGCTGAGCAGAAGTATGTTGAAAAATTTTGAAAAAGTCGTCACCGCTCGTTCCTGTTTAGTTTGGTTTAAAGGAGCCAGACTTTCTCGCTCGTAATTAAATGCAATAGAACTATTGAGCGATAGTTCCTCAGGTTCCCTGAAGGTCATTCAAAGGTTTTCTTTGCACATTGGCTGCTTTTTCACTCACTTTCTGTTCAGTCCCTGTACATGACTGTACATGGCCTCCCCAGAGCTGAGACCTCAACATTATTGAAGCAGTGAGGGATCATCTTGACAGAGAACAGAACAAAAAAAAGCTAAAAACCAAAGAAGAGCTTTAAATGTCCTTCAGAAAAGCCCGGAGAGCAATCCCTGAACACCACTTAAAGCAATTACAAGAATGCTGCCTAAAAGAGTTCAGGCTGTGTTGAAAAGTAGTCGAAGCTAAATGTTGACTTTGAGGCTCATCACACGTAGAGTGGTGCAAACACTGTTTTTGCTTTATATGTTGCATTTCTAGTTATACTTGCACGTTTCAATAAATTGCTGCACCTTATTTCCATTTTCCCAGCAAAATATAAAGAAACAAGTGTTGGCTCAAGAATTTTGCACTTTACTGTAGTTCTCCAAACCTTGCCTTAGATGGAGCACACTGTGTGTGGGTATGTACAAGATATACTTTGACTTTAGTCCATATGGCACATTATTTAAAGATGGAGGTGACCGAGGGACTGTCTGCTTTCCTTCCCTCTGTCTCTGCCCAAATGCGGTCACTCAAGGCCAAAGCAGTGATATTTATGAAGTCCTCTGAAGGAGCAGAAGTGTATATCTTTTAAGAGCATGAGGTCTTGTGGGAAGTGAGGCACATTCATGCTAAGGAGCAAAAGTTTCTCAAAGGCACGGTTAATTCTGCAGCTTGGATCCTTAAAGCGAAGAAAACGTAACTGTAGGTCTCCTGTGGTCATGTCCAGGATTGAATTTGGAACGGCAAAAACCCTCTTCATCTTTTTTTTTTTTGGACTATACCCCCACCTTAACCCCTTCCACCTTCCTCAACACACACACATGCACGCACATGTACGGACACACACACTGAAGCCCCACACCCCCGCCCTAACTTCCACAGGCCACGCTGTCACCTCACATCCTGTCTGGGAGATTCAGACTCAGGAGGGAGGAAATGAGGTGAAAAAAGAGAAGGTCTGGAATGAGAATGTCTCCCTGAGGCGTGGAAAAATCAAGAAAATGATGTTCAGAAATTCATAGATTTGAAAATGAGCAGCCAGCGAGAGGGAAGGAAAGAGGGAGCAGGAGGGGTAAGAAGGGAGAGAAAGAGTGTGCAAAAAAAAATAAAAAATAATAATCGGAAGAAGAAAGCAGGTGGATGGGGAAAAAAGGGAGTCGGATGATTAAAGGGAAAGAAGAAATGGAGTGATTATGGCATTATAAAACATAAATGTTAACACAAAGTATGCAACAAGCTAATATGTTTCATTTAGGCAGGTTATGATTTCTTCATTATTATTATTTTCACTAAAACTGAAAATTCAAGACTGTAGGCAAATAAATTCATGTGGACTTATTATTCATACAGGGAGGAAAGTGAAAGCCATGTCTTAATGCAGTCTGTAGATAAGAAGGTCTCACACTCCGCTCAGCGCGCCGTTGACAGCGTTTTATATTCCAGCCTGTTTCTACCCCCTGTAATGGTTATTTAGTTCCAAATATTCCCTGCCACACATTTAAAAAATGAGGAAATGTGTGCGTGTGTGCGCGCACATGTGTGTTTGTGTGCATGCACGAAGAAATTATTCTCCTGCAACCTATTTAAATAATGCTTCGGGTGCTTCGTTGTAATTCATGTTTATATTACTAATGAGAAAATGCACATTGACTCTAAACACTGGTTACTGATATATAAGGGAGAGCGAAGCCTTTCTCACTGCTCAGCATTGACTTGATTCGGCCTAAATTCCTAAATTAGCAGCACATTTATTCATTTAAGTGCTCTGGTTGTATAGTTGTAAAGGTGTGAAGCAAAATAAATCAGTCTACTGAGTTTTTATTTGTTTTGTTTTCTAATTCTTACTTTCTTTACCTGCGAGAGCTAACACTCGTACAGGTATATTTGGGTAACATGGTGATGCAGTGTTTAGCACTGTCATTTCACAGAAAGACGGTTCCTGGTTCGAATCTTCTGCTCAGCTGGCGCTTTTCCTGTCTATACGTTCTCACTATGCGTGTGTGGGTTTCCTCCCACAGGCCATTGACACATGCCTGTAAGGTTAATTGGCAATCAGGTGTTTGAAGTGTATAAAATAAAGCGTTTGATGAATATATGCTTGAAATTTATGGCAGATGGAATGTTTTTGGTCTTCAGCTTTTTAACTTTAATGTCTAGTAGAGTGATATATGCCTGCGTTCATACAGCTACTGTCAAAATAGGTATTTAAATATGTATTATTTAAAGTGCACTGTACTCAGTCTACCCCATTCTAAAAATGGAAACGATATAAGCTGACTTACTTTTTTGTCAAAAGCCTCTCCGTGTTTATTCTTTTCCTTCCCTTGTCTTAATCTCCTCCTTTGAATGTATCTGTCTGCTCTCCCTCTCTTGCCTCTGGCTTCAGCCATCTCCTCAAACAATGATCTGATTCTACGGTCGGTGCCAAAATTAAAATGTGGCAAAAACCTTCAGCTAGCTGAAAGGCTCGCATGTTGCCGGTGGACATTTTTATATAAAGCTGTCTTTTTTTTTTTGTGCACGAGGTACGTTGAAATTTGATACAAGAGTTTTCTCTCTCTGATGTTTTTTTTTTAATTTCAGTGGCTTTTTGTCTTGAACCTGACATCTAGACAGTCACTTTTTATTTGAGGGGTACAAGTATTTGTGTTTGGACTTTTTCCTGTTTTATGTGAGCTCCAACTTTTTGCTTAATGCGCATTCGAAGATATAAAAGATGTCCTTGTTCACTTGTACTCATATGAAACTAATGTATGTTAGAAGACTTTGGAAACACTTTATTTTATGCGCTGGTAATTTCTGAGTACTAGCCGCATAATTTCCAAGAATTTACTTTTCATTACAGAGAAAATCAAAACAGTTTTCACTTGACAGACTTCCATTTAGCTATTTCCAATTAGTGACATAACCTGTAGCGTCATCTAGTCTATATGCCGAGCACAAACTGTGAAAAGTTTTCTGTGGGTAAGCAAGATTTACATATACGATGAACAATAAGCTGATAATTATGTGTAGTAAATAAAGTTAGGCCTCCGAAAAAAATTAATAAGCTAAAAACATGATACAAGTACATTGACTTCAGTCAGGTCAACTGTAATAAGTTGTTCTGAGAGTGAAACCCAAAACGTTTAAGGCAGAAGGACACTATACCTAAAGAAATAGAGCAAAGGCCGTAAACTTTATTTATAAGGTGCTTTAAAACAACAAGTATACGAAAATAAAAATACCCCCAAAAATAAATGTGTGTAGTCGTTTTTTTCTTTGTTCCACGGTCATGCTTCAATACTTTACATAATTTCTCTCCAAGAGTCCTCCTGGATTTAAGTACAGGAGGGGAAGACACAAAATTAGTTAGACCACAAGCATCCAAGATCCACGGCAGTCAGTGAAACCGTAATCTCAGGCGAGACCACTCCCTTTAGGATACAAATGCTTCATCAAGGGACAAAGGTCATCAATTCTTAGCAACCTTGCATTGATTCTTGATAAGTGATCAAGTGGGCCGGAAGTGTGCCAACTAAATAACCCTATCAGTATAACAGTGGCGCTGGATTCTCTCACCGTGACGGTCAACAGTTCAAGCCTGTAGTGTTGTTTCAGTAAATACACACGTGCACCAACCCACTTGTCAAGAATATGTTGAAGGATGACTCATTTGACATATCACTATTTTCCACATTTCTGTAGAACAGTGCCTTTTTATTTGCACCAGTGAACTCTCAAATGTGCACTCGTCTTTGTAATGAGGGGTGTATGCACTGCGAGCCTCCTTTAATATTCCTCTTGGTGTAATTTTTGACGAACTCTTCTTATTGGCCGTCTGATCACGTCCCGCTCTGACATTCTCATTCACCTGAGGAAGAGTCAATCTTCCATTATTCTAATTCACGAGTATCGCACGCATCGAATGTGAAATGTGGACCACGATTTACACTAATTCTCCACTAGCCGTGTTCATAGATTATAAATGGAGATTTCAATTAAGTCGGGAGTACGATTGACACGCTGGCCAGCCGAGCATTCTTTGAGGTTGAAGCTTCAGCCATCAGAACCCAAATAATGAAACTCTTCTGCAATGTGACAGATTTTTTTTACCCTTTCAATCTTGATATAAAATCAGTATCATATGGGCCTCTTTTGCATTTTATTCATACCCCAGTACATGATCCAAAGTTAACTCTTTGTACCAGGGAGAGCATCCGTGTAAATGAATCTGGATTCATTTATTTATTTATTTATTTTTATTAAGGTTTTTCCTTTAATTTGTCGGATCTTGTCATATTCATTTTATTTCCCTGAATCAGACACATTTGGATCATATTCAAACTAGTATTTATAATTAGTACCATCTAAACATGCGAATAAGATGAGCTACAGGTTGGAGTAACTGTGTAACTGTTTAAACTTTCACTTTGGCTTGATTATCTGAGATCACATTTACTGAGATGTTGCAGTAGCATCTGAACTCCCCAGTGTGTGCATGTGCACGTCTGTCTGCTTAATATCTTCATTGTGTCTGCCTATATGTTTGTGCATGTGTTATCTGAGCAACAGGCTCACGCCTGACTGATACTGCAAGTGTCAGTCTGACAGGCCTTTTAACCCAGAGCAGCCAAAGAGAACACAGCCCTTCATGTAATCTGTCATGTGTATAAAGCCAAACAGGTGTGATAGACCTCCCAGACTGATGCTAGCTCTCATACCTTCCATTGCCCCTCGCTGTGATGCGCCATATCATTGCCACAGAGTCCTGAGATCAGTGGGGCCCTTTAGAACCAGCTGAAACGGGAAAATATCCTGTATGCTGTCAAAGATAGGCAGAGTCGAGCTGTCAGTCAGGCTTCTGCTGGGACTTTTTAGTCTCTGTAAGGGAAGACAAGGCCACGAGCCACAGGCAGAGATCATTCTACATTCCCATCAGCTGTTGCTCAGCAAAACTACCATTGTCAAAGCTCTTGAGTTATGATTTCACAGAGGAGACTGGTGAAATAGAAAAGGGACTAAGGTTGGTCTAATCCAATTACACAGATCTCAAAACTATTCCAATACCTCTTATAGGCTGAAGGATGAGTGCCTCTGGCCTGCTGGCTGTTTGATAGAAACACACCCAACACTTTGCTGGGATAGTTTTGGGGTTGGGATAGTCAGAAAATGAAAGCATGGAAATGATGTAGAAAGCAAAGGGACAGTGTAAAGATTAAGTTTAAAAAACAAACAAAAAATGGAAGCAGACTTAGGCAGCAAGTGCAGAGATACAATTCAAGTAAAAAAAAAAAGACAAAAATAAGAATAATTTGTGGCTCACTTCACTGCTCTGGAAAACAAATATGCGTGAAGTGGCCACTTCTGACGGCAGCTCTCTCTCCACGTTGCTCACACCTTCTGAAGGAAAGACCTGTCCTCTCCACTCCAGCGTCACTAAAAGCAGTAGAGAGCTTGTCAGTGCCATCACCACCACCTGTTCACTCACTTGGCTGGCACCGCCCCTTGAGCTCACTGCGCCACACCTCCCCTGCAGCTGAGCCACACCTCCGCCACAATATGATTTAGTCTGAAGTTGACAGCAGATGTGCAACAAGCATCTTTTTGTCCAAAGTTAAACTGATGTGTGATGCCGTTCCACCTGGCACGTTCACACCTGACGTATATTTGTAGCTTTTCGAGGAGCTCTGCTGATGTCTTGCTAAAAGATCATCTACAACATTCACAGCATATAAACTTTTTTCCTGTTTGATAGCGTCTGTGTCAGTAATACAGTTCAGTGTGTTATCACATGTTGTATAGACTGACTTAATCCTACCTGTCACACTGGGGGAAGCAGTGGTTGGAGACCTAAAAATTATTGTGACCATGTGCAATGAACTTGTGATCTTGTTGCCTTTGAAATTGTTGCTTAGAAGACGAGAAAATGGTCTCAGCTGCCATCTTCAAAGCAACTTTGGTCTGCCAAGATGGTAATAAAATGTTGGGGCAATGAGACAGAGTCAGTCTGCTATTAGTTTGGACTAAATTGGATCATGCAATTTGTGATAAACTGGTGAAAATCACAAAACTGTTGTCTTTCATACACACAGAAATTCATATTAACTACATACATTTAGAGTCCAGAGAAGCTCACACATTTATGACAGAACTTTAGAAAGTTTTCCACAAATAGTCACACGATAACAGCAGGACAAAATGTGTCAGACTGAGTCACCTACTGCAAAGAGATACAGTTTCAGCCATTATGCAGATGTACTGTTTATAAGGTTGTTGATACCTGCAGTCAGCTTAGACTCAAGAAGCCACTTAGATGAGTGATGAAATGATCCTCCCACTGAAAACGCTACATCTATACGTCCAGATGAAAAGAATCAGCTCTTTGGGATTTCCTTACCTGGATGATTGAGCGTGCATTGACTTAGATGTTTTGCGACTTTGCGGTCATGCTGATAGTGATTGTGAAAGATTGCAGGAGAGCTCAGATTGGACACTGTGCAGGGAAAACAAAAGAGTTCTTGACAGAATTAATCAATCGGACTGCATGGCCCTCCGTCTCTTTACTAACCATGGAAACCAAGACGACACAGGGATGGGGAGGGATCATCCGCTCCGAGTCATCTGTCATCATATTGCATCCATAAATAATTCACTAAGACAATGACTCTCATGCATGGCTCTCACTGACAACATGCATGCTGAAAGTAGTGTCAGCGTGCACGTGTTGACACAGGTGTGACCATTTGGACCTGCTCAGAGTTAAAATGAAGTATACTGACATTTTTACAGTGCTTAAAAATTACATCTGAAATACCCACTGGTATTTCTGCCAAATTACCGCTCACACTGAACAGTCATCAAACTGCAAAAAGGCAGCAGCGAGTTGTTGGTCAGCTGCTTTCTTCTTCTGTGACCTTGTTTTCAAGTCAATCATTCTGATGGTTTTGTATACCTCACTGTGACAAAGAACACACACAAAAGAAAAGAAAAACACACGAAAACTCAACGTCCAGTTAAAGCTTCAACATTTTTCTATCACTCACTGACCACCACAAAACTGTATCCGCTATATGAGGAGACAAAACCAACTGGCAGCTCAAAAATATTTATCAAAGGATGTCAAGCCTTTATGAAGATTGGAGACGGACAGCATTTTTTTTGAAGTAACATATTTACCCAGAGCTTTGTTTTTATTTCTGTCTGTATACTGGCATATGTAGTATTCACTGGCCACTTAGTTAGGTATGCCTTGCTAATACCAGATTGGACTTTTGCCTTCAGAACTGCCTTAATTTTTCATAGCACAGATTCAGCAAGGGGCTGAAAACTTGGAGATCCATTTTGACATGATGAAATCACTCAGTTAATACAGATGTGAATCTCTTGTTTCACCCCATCCCAAAGGTGCTCTTTGGACTGAGATTTGGTGACTGTGTAGGTCATTTAAGCGCAGCGAACTCATTGTCATGTTCTATAAACCAGTTTGAGATGATTTGACCTTTTGTGACATGGTGCGATATCCTGCTGGAAGCAGTGATCAATAAATGGGTACACAGTTGTCATGAAGGGAAAGACATGGTCACATGTAGGCTGTGGGTTTCTAATCTTCTGTCCAATTTTGGTGAGTCTGCGCGGTGTAGCATCAGTTTGCTGTTCTTAGCTGACAGGAGTGTGAGCTGGCATGGTTTTCTGCTCCTTTAAGGTTAAATGTGTAGTCCTTATTTGACTTTGTGGTGTCACATTCAAAATCATTTAAATCAACTTTCTTCTCCGTTCTGATGCTCTGTTTGAGCTTCTGTACATGCCTAAATGGATTGAGCTGCTGCCATGTGATTGGCTGATTAGATATTTGTGTTAACGAGCAATTGAACAAGTGTACCTAATGAAGTGGCCAGCGAGTGTATAATTAAAAGGCTTATTAGTTAACTGTGGGCCAAAAGAACAACAAAGAAAAATCAACAGTTTAATTGCTGTTACTGGTGGTTGTACTCCTGATGTTAGCACAGTAACATCAGGAGTACAACCACCTCCTTAGAGTTTGTGGTTGATGACTTGGATCGTCATCCCAGCGAGATCTCAAATGCTTCAGTGAGTGGCTTTAATTGAACAGGCATCCGGCACAAATAACCAATTTATAACAGCTAAATTTAGCCCTCGGTCTTTTAAAGGCTCACCAGTCCTAAAAAATCAGAATCCTGCTGAAGCTGCTGTGACTAGCAAGCGCTGTCACTTGGATCTGGATTGGCCCTCAGTGGTAGAGGGTACTAGAGCTCAAGGATTAGTAAGTGTCTGGTTACTGATTGCAGTACGACTGCCGGTGATTCTTTTCAGTTACTTAGACTATTCTGTGCTACGTTGTGTTGTACGTTGCCCACTGTGGCTGTAATTGTACTGTATACATCCTTTAGAAGACAGATTTTTTTTTTTAAAAAAAAGTATCGCCATAGTTTCTAGATCACTTGAAAGACTTGATTTCGAAAGTTTCTGCCATTCCAACTAGCGGCAGTATGGCACCAGCTGTTCTGACTGCAATGAATTACACCACTGGCAGAAAGTGATTATGTCCCTCCTGTTTGCATGATGCAATAACAAATGAAGGAGTTGTCTCCCACTTTGAGGGGGAGGCAGATTTCCCTGCAGCCTTGTTTCCCTTACTCTCCATTCTGGGATGGGATTTAAGTGATTTTATTTATAAATTAATTTTATTTTTGTACGTCTGCTGTGATTATTATCTGAAGTCATCTTCTTATGTAGATACATAGCATTGTTTATTGTATATCCATATTGATATATGCATTTTTGGTATTGTGATTTGTTTATTTTACTTAAATGCCTAATCAAATACTTATGGACAATATTGTCTGACAATCTTATTTTTATAGCTTATATTTTATATCCTTTAACTCATCTATCGTAATCTACTCTAAGTAGTTAACCTGAAGCCCTGGCCTCATCACAGTATTAAAACTTGATCCACATACTTATTATTAACCTCCTTGACGCACAGCATGCCACTCAGTAATAGCAAGCACCCCTCAGTATGGCTTGTGTTCATTTAGGGGGCTTAATGAATTACAAGGGCTTCATAATGACTGTGTCTGAGCAGTGCTGTGGGGAGGTCAGATGGTTAGAATAACTAATGAACCCAATCACCAGTCAGAACTTTAACATGCATGAAACATTTGGTATATGCTGTTGGAGGAGGCGTACAGATACATACTGCAACCCTAGCCCACCCACTACCACCACCGCAAGCACTGCAAGAAAGTGAAGAAACTAAATTAAAGAGGAGACTCTAACAAAGTAATTTGGTTTTCCATTTCCTGTAGGCCTTTGGAGAGGCAGTTATAACTCTCAGGTCCCATTAGAGAAGAACAGGGGAAGTAGGGCGAGCTCTACTTGGGTTAAAATAGAAAAGTTTCAGTGTGCAGTGATTGGCAAATCAAATTTCTGTAGTTGTAAAAGAATGCTTATTAATGAATAAGTAGCACATTTAACAGGCTCTCAATGAGTCCCTTAAAAAAGATATTTCGCCAGATGTTTTGGGTTTTCTTAGTTTAAATGTAGAATAAGTCCATTTAAAGTCCAATCATTACTGCATAAGATGTGCATTTTTAAGTATTCTTTTGGCTGTATTTATCCAGCATTGTCTCACTAAGTCACAGTAACATATTCACATATTTTTCTGAATGATGTGAAAGCTGCTCAGCTGTCAAGCTGAAAAGGAGCTTTCATAGGTTTGATTATCAGGTCAAAGTAAAAGATTTGACCTGATAATGGTGCTATAGGACGCTTAAGTTCAATTCAGTTCAATTACATTTTATTCTATAACAGGTGTCTGAAGGTGCTTTATATTGTAAGGTTACAATAAAACAAAGAAAACATAGGAAACCCCAACAATCATGAGCAAACTTAAAGGTGGCACAAAAACATTGATTTCATTTTTTCTGCCCCAAATTTCTGCCTATTTTTAATCAATATTCACATAATATTATGTGGATATTTAGCTCAAAACTATGAGTGTTATCCACATGTTAGAGCTACTGAGGATCACATCAGAATTCATTCTCATGGCACCGTAAATATCTGACAGTCTCTGCGATAATTAGAGTTCGGTGTGGACCAAAATCTAAGGACTAGAAGCACTAAATGGTCTACTTTCTAAGGGACCCACAGTAATTGTGCATATGTACTCAGAGATAGACACACTCTAACACATGGATGTGCACATACACACATGCACGCAAAATCGCACATTCCCTCTCATAATCTCATCCCCAATCCCCTGGCCCCTGTCATTCAGATCTATGAACTTCCATTAGCAACCATCTGTTACAACCTGCAGCAAAGCTATTACACTTCAAACACGCACTCTCTCGCTCGCTCTCTTTTACTCGCACACACGCAAGCCTGTGAATGGACACACTTGCTTCGCTCGACGTATGGCGGACTAACTTCGTCTAAGCCTTGAGAGAATTTGCCGTTTCCTGTTTAACCTTCAAAGCAGAAGTCACCCGTGCGCTCGCAAACACCTGCCATAGCGTCACTGCGCCGCTGCCCACTACAGATGCGTCAGAAGGTCAACAACCCTCATGGTCTCACACACGCACACTGATGCACACAAACGGGAAGGCGGGCTTAACGACACACACACGCACCCGCAGGAACACTGGAGGTCATGGCATTGTGTTGTAAAAACAGATTGTCGTATCTCTAGATTATTCTATCCATAGTATTGGGTCGTTCTGTCATTCCCACTGATAAAGGTCACAACATCGCACCCACTGTTCCTTGGCAGCATTTCACATTAGACAAAATGTCAGAACCTGATCTGCTTCATGGCAGCATGCTGCCTCCAGCACTTTTCTTCACATCTCCAATGCACACATTTATTTTAGGTCTGAATGTACAATTTTCAGCTCCATTTGAATGTTCTGCTTTTTTTTTCTTCTAAACAAATGTCAGTGTACAGCAGAAGATTTATATTTTTTGCTGTGTTCCTGCCTGAATCAAAATCATTCATTTGAGTGACAATATGGGTTCCAGGCAGGAAGTCGAGGGGTGGGGGTTGGGGCGGGGGGGGGGGTTTGATTCAGCATCTAATTATCCAACTTCTTCTCGAAAGGGGGGGAAAAAATGCTTTCTGTGTTTAAGCAACTTGTTCACGTAGCAGTGGCATCTGCTTCACTCCTTCATTTCCCCGTCAGCGAGAGACAAATGAATAGAAATGACTGCTTTGTGCTTTTATGCAGCCAAGCCGCATAAAACATATATTTCCAGCCTCCCATGTGCAAATTTGTATCTGCAGAGAGGGAAAAGAAAAGGACAGACACACTCGAATCAGGAATTGCTGTGCTAAAATGCCGATTTTTTTTTCTTTCTTATTGCAAGGCAGTACTCTTGTCTGTTCGTTGTTTTCTTTCCTAGAGGGCACAATTGAAAAAGATCATTTTTATGAAAGGGGCCTTTGAAAAGCACCTCAGCAATCAAACCGAAAACATATGTAATACCACTTTGGGGATGAAAAAAATGAAATAAGCACTGTGCAAAATAGTGCCTGCTACAAATAGAAAATTGCATTTTGACAGACAAAAATGCACAGTGTGACCATCTGCTTTTCTTGGCGAGACCCTGCTGTAGAGTGACAAAATGATTTGTTAAAATAAAATATATCATTATTGTTTGCCATCCTAAGCAGGTCGAAATCCACTCTGCTTTTAGTCCTCCAGCCCTCTCTTGTGGCAGATCCCTTCACCTCTGCTACCTCCTCATCACCCCACTGATTCTCTGCCAGCATTATCAACCGAGAGGCGTTATAGCAATGTGCTTCCTATGGAGGAAAGTTACAGTGCAAATCACAAATATTAGGTTTTTACAATAATTACATATTCATTCACTACTGTTTTCTTTTTTTGCCTGAGTGGCTCTTTGCACTTTGTTGCAGTGAAAGTGAACATTACTGGACGTATTTACAATGTTTGGCAAAGACAAGGTCTTTGCTTTTAAGCAGACGCTGAATGGAAGGCTGGATGTTGCTTGTGTGTTGTAAGTAGCTATTGATGGGGAGGTAAAATAATCCCTGTCTCCGAATGCTAGCCTGATATCCATAGCCTGTCTCTGACCCTGGGAAGCTGTGCCTTAATTCCAGTGTGATGGAGTGTCGGGTTCTGCTTGAGCGAGCCCCTTCTTTTATTCCTTGTGGAATGGACAAGGCAAATAATGGGCTTGTGTCCTGACAAGGAGTTCTTAGTTCCTGACAGACCATTGATCGCGAGAACAAGGGCTGTTTTCACAGTATGGTGTGCTTACATAACCAGATACATGCACAGACACACTCACCCACACGCGCACGCACACATACAAGAACTCCAGGTTTATGTTAATCTTAGCTAATACAGACAGACAAGTCAATTTTCTCTTTACTAAGGCTTTTGAAAGTATCAACCTCACAACAGAGGATGTCAGACGGTATAGAAAGGAACCAGATGCTGAGAGAAATCTGTGCATGAAATCAGAGAATACATTAATGTGACATAGAGAGAATAAACCACCTTTTACCTGCATTTGATTGGGCATTCAGTCACAATCACAATTCAATAAAGCTAATTTGATATTTTAAAACAAAGATGCATTTTCTTCCTAGGATGTAGTGATTACATTTGTGTAATTTTATCTGTTCTTTTTAAAGCAATACATTTTGTCTCTGTCAATGCAAATGTCATTGAATTTTATTCAGTTTTGTTCAAAATGATACAGCACATTGTCTGTCTGAGACCTCTGGCTATAACGTGCACTTAGTTAGATATCGTTTTTGTTTGAGAAGGATGCTGCTAGAAGATTATAACCTGGTTACTTAAGTGCATGTTACACACCAATGATGATAAATATCGCTGCATATATGTGTGTAATCTAATTGGCAGACAGTTTACTTTTTTTGCATCCAACAACACAGATGATGTAGATGTTTCACAAAGTACTGATGTTTTATCAGTTAAGCAATAATAGCTTTTTTGAGGAGCCAAAATGATCCATTTAGGTGTTTCATATTAAACAAAAATCACACAACAAAAATTTAAAAAAGGTCCAAATAAAACACAATTGTTCCCCGTCTCACATGATTAACACAAGTCTGTTTCAAGGGCTGAATAGCAGCACTGTTTCTCCCACCTTTTGTCTCCCACTTCTTTTTGGAGTCTTATTGAACATGTCATCTGTTCCAGGGTATGTAAATTTTTAACACTGTTAATGAACAAGGTGCATGTAGGTCAGTCTTTCTGAAGCCAGAACTTTGTGATGGCTTTTTTTTTTTTTTTGCTACCTGCCAGCAGGACCTTTAGAAGGTATTTATCCATAGAGTTTAATCCATGTGGTATGTGTTCAAGCTAAAAAGAAGGATATTTATACCTACAAATAAATACTGATACATCTTTCCAAAAATGTTGAATGGAAGTCCAGAAAATGTGTCCACAATCTGCTGTGTTTTCTCCACGTTCTCTCCAACACACTAGATGAGTTCCAGTTAATTTGGGTTTCTGATTGGGAGTAACAAAAAAAAACATATTAATTTTTTTTCTAGAAAATCCCTCCAGGTCCAGGAATTAGATGATTATTGCGTCGTCCAAGCTGTTTGCCACACATCCGTGAATATCACAATGCCTAAATTCTTTCTCCCATCATTGTTTCACTTGCTCTGTATTGTCCTTGTTTAGTAAAGCGATACTATGATACAGTTTATTTAATAATTATGTTGTTTTGACAAAGCTGTATGCATCAATAATTAGCTGTGTGATATGTGACAGTTCTTTTTTGTTCATATCTATAAAAAGGCTGTTTTGCTAACGCCTCTGATGCAAAGTATTAAAATCACATAGCTCCCAACCTTTAACCATCTTGCATATGGAGGTAATACCAAAATATATTCATTGCACAAACCTACTGTCTTGCATTGCTGGTTGTAGGCTCGCCGTCTGAGCGGTTTGTGGTTCTTGTTTTCTTGAAGGTGTAAGCATTTACACAAGTCTCCAACAGTAAGGAAAGCTTAATGGGTAAGATCTACCTTTTGCTGAGCCTTAGCACTCAATCTGCAATGATCCAAGAGACCAACGTCACGGCTCCACTACAGTTCTTGCAGAACCGCTCAGTTTTACCTGCAAACTTCTGTCTTTTTGTAATTCCTCTGCTTCAACACTGAATGGGCTTAGACAATTAGAAGTGATCTTCAGAGAAGCCTTTTGCTGGTGCACCCACCAAAGCTATTGTATGATTTTCCGGTGAAAGACTGCGGGGAAATGAAAAGTCTGACTCTAAAGACAAAAAGGGATGAGTTTGAAAGGCTGTGAGGGGTCGTGCAGCTCCTATTCCACACAGGAGGAATGTCATTCGTTTCTTTCTGCCTTGGCTGTTGTTGACTGTTTAAAAATTCTCATCATGGTTATTGTGCACGATCCCCACCACTTGTCCCCACTGAGTAAGGACACTCATGCAGAGAGGCCAAGGGAATCAGAGGTCGACTTGCCTTTATTTTGCTCTTCCATCAGAGCAAGCAGTTAATCTTTGGTTGGCCCCAGCTTATCTGGGTGCCTGCCACCCTAGCCCTGCCCAGGGAGAAAGGCATCATACGCCTCAGCCCTCTCTCCTCCTCCTCCGCCTTCCCCTCAGCTCAGTTCTCCTTGGCTGACTGGAGGAGGTGGCTGCAGATTGAATTATTCTCTCCGTTCCATTTCTCCCAAGTATGCATTCATTTGCAGTGCGCTGTCACTTCTCTTCTGTTGTGTTTGTTTCTTAAGTGGAAGCCATTCAGAGTCTGTCTCAGCTTGTTGCATCATCTCATATCAGTTGTGGCACTGGTCTGCAATAGCGGTTAGACAAAAAAAAAAAAAAAAAAGAGCGAATCAGTGCTGTTATTGGTGTTAAAGCACATTTGCGGAAGCAAATGCCCAGAACTTCCCTTCTGTTTTACACATGCTCTTTTTATGCGTGTGCGAATTGGTAGTGGTAGCGAAGAGGTCACACGCTGGGACCGCTTCGACTTTCAAAGTCTTCGACATAACGTTTGCCAAATGCACCTGTTTAGGGGTTCAAGCTTTGGTTGGGGTTAAGAAAAATGTATATTAACTTTTTTAATTAGATTTAACATTTATTTTCAATGCCAGTTTGCTGATATGTAAAACAGAGAATTGTGGCAGAACCTTAAATTGTGTGTTTCTACCTGTTCAAGAGGAATTAGACAGTTAAGCAATTCTCTAAATAAGAACTCATTTAAAATAACTGTTTTTGTCATTTTAAATATTTGATTTATTTTGGACGTTTCACCACGGAATTGCATTTTTACTGTGTATTACTAAATGTTTGGAAAAACTCTTTGTTAGATTTTTCAATTAGTTTGTTCTGCATTTAGTGGTGATTGAAAATTTTTAGAAATTTTGGTGACCGTTAAATGACGTGTGCACATTAAGCGTTACATGTGAAACAACCACAAATGGAGAACATTAGATTGCAGTTGCAGGGGAATGATAAAATGAACTTACTACAAGGAAGAATTAAAATAATTCAAATGATAACATAATAAAAATATCAACACATTGAGAATTCCTGTATGTGTGTAGATGTTTGTGCAAAGTTTCACCGAGACTGGCCTGCCTGATTGCGCTAATCTAGGAAGAATTATACAGCAACAGTTCACAACAGTTATTCATGGCACTTTATATTGAAAACTAACATTTTACCGAGCTCTTATGGCTCAGTGATGCACTAATAGCCAGCACTTGGTGAAGGTGGGAGGACATCATTTGGAGGGTGAGAAGAAAGAGAAGACAGTGAAGAAAAGTGCACTTTCTCAAATATTTATCAGTCTGTTGTTTTGGGAGTTTAGTAAGTTGGAAAAGTTTAAAGACACTTAAAGTTATATTAGTCCTGTATGTACTTTTGAGTCTTTAGGGTGAGTTTTGAATTCATGCTGTCAAACTCTGGTTCACCGGCCCCTCTTTTGCAGCCCGTTGCCCTTTGTCCTCCTCCTTTTCCTCATTCGTGTTTTCTGCCCCACTGTCTTGAGCTTTGACAGCCTGTCATAACTCTGTCAGCCTGTTATAGCCTGTCTTAACATAATGACCTAACACTTTTCATGATTGGCAGGTGTTTTTCCTTACAGGCCAATGAAGTAGGAGCTGAAAGATGTGGTTTGATGCTCAGTTACCTTGTTTTTTTTCCCCTGACTGACAGGTGCCTCCTCAAACTACACAGAGAAATGGCCCAGTGGTGTGTTTATTGACCATTTAATTTGTCCTGTGTTTGAAAAGCTATGTGGTCGCTGTCAGCTGTAGCTTTGGCTCATTCGAAGTAGTGACCAGAGGGATGGGACATTTTTCCTCCACTGGATGAGTGACAGAGGAAAGGCGCAGAAATTGAAGAAGAAGGGAAGGGAAGATAGGAGTGTGCCTGGAGGCAGTCGAGGAGAGAGGAGGTGCTGGAGGAAGCTCGGGGGGTTGGGGAGTTATACTTTTGAGAGACAGTTGAGGAGAATCGCAAATATTGACCTTGGAAAACCACCTCTGTGATAATAATTATCTCACACTGTCTCTTCTTGTTCACTTCTCTTCTCTACACTTGCCTGTTTTACCGGCCTGCTCCCTTTCTTTTTTTTGCTCTCACTTTTTTGTGTTTGTCCTTTGCTCCTGTAATCTTAGCGACCTCAGATAAAAGCAACCCAGCTTCTTTTCTTCTTTTTGATACACATTAATCCCTATCATTGATTACAAACTTACAAGCTCAGGTTCAGCTTATCACAGTAAGCCTCAAACATTTGACCCCCTCTCCCCCTGCAAAGATTTATAATACTGAGCACGATACAGTGCATTAAACACTGCATTAAGTTTTGATTTTCCAAAGTGTTCTTTGCAAAATAAAACAAATGTCATGCAATTACTATGAGCCTGAATATCAGGCCTTCCAAAATAATGGTATCTTCATTGTGAGCACCATCTTCTGCAAGTAGCAGAAACTTCAAAGACAAGTCTGTCCCCTTGACCTCCATCGTAAAAACATGTCTACAGCCTCAAACAAACACATTTTGTGTCTCTATATAGCTAATTTGCTTTGAAGAAGGTGCAATTTTGTATAACTCAACTATTTCTTTGTATTAAGCTTTAGGGCTATGCGTTGTTAAGAAATTCAATGTGTCAAACTGGACCCTTCGGGTTATGGTCTCTCTGTCTTCTAGAACATAATAATATGATAAATAATACAATATGCTATAATAATACAATATGAATAATTGTTTTTGTTAATTAAATTATATTATTATGTATATATTAGCACTAATGAGCAGAACTGCACCACTCGAAAAAAAGCTAAAAGAAAGAAAGGAGTCAATGTCCTGTTATCTGGTAAAGTTACAAACATATATACGCCATTGGAAATGGTGTAACTGACATTTGTTTTGTCATATAAAACCTGTTGGATCTGCTTTTGTTTGGTGAATATGTCAGGTAACGGTGGGCGTACTGCAACTCGTTTTCAGATAATTAGCTGAACCTCTTTCAAGTTGTAGAGCATTTTATTTATTTTATTTTCAGTTGTTGAAAATAAGAGAGAGAAGATCCTGTAACTTGCTGAAGTTTGGGAGAAAGTGTTCAATAATTTCTTTTAGTATAAATACAAATAGCATTCAAGAAAATCTGAATTTTCTTTCTATATGCTGTCAGTTTTAATTCTTAGAAAAAAAGACTGGGATTGACAAAAATTGCACCTTTCTCTCCAAGGTAGCTAGCATTATTCACAGACTCGATCCTCTCGTTCAAATATGGCCACTTCTGGCTCGCTCAACATACAGTACAAACCTCCAGGCTGTAGTAACCAAACCAATGGATGATGTCACAGTGGTTGTGCCCATCAGGTGTTTACAGTCTATGGTTAGTTGCAATATTTCTTGCTAACTAAATATCCAAGTTGCAAGGATATTTACAGCGTGGTTTTGAGCAAATGTAGGTATTTAGTGTGTAAAAGCATGCAAACCCGAATAGCTTGGAATGCACCATAATATGAGTGCTTATAAATGCAAATAACAAGCAAACCTTTATAGAGAAATATTAGTGAGTAAAATGAACTAAAATCAATTTAAAAAATAGTTCTTTATCCCATTATGTCTTACAGAACCTGAAAAGTTCAGGCTACACCTCTCTCACACACTCTCACACAGGTGGCTTAGTGTGAATGCCTAACACGATACTATAATCATGGTCTGTATACATGATAATCACACACTTTAGAGGCTTTTTTTTGTCCCCATTCTGTTTTGAGATCTTGCTTGCTGCACTGCCATTTCACATGACACAGTGGTGGTGTTTCTTAAAATCAACCACAGCAAAGTGTGCTAAGTGAAGGCGGAGGAGTACATCTATTCATTTAAATTGGTGCTAATGGCACACTATTTAAAAGTCAATTAATTGCTAGGGGCCAAATGCACAGTGGCAGTTAATGCTGTCACAACGCTGAGTAGTAATTGGATGTGTTGATGGGGTGTGCATGTGTGTGCTAGTGTGTATTCCTTTTTTCCAAAACTGGGTGGCCACCTGCTGTACTAAAAAAAATGCTTGTAACAAAAGGATTTTCTGTTGTCCACTGGATAATATTTGCTATAAAGCAAAGCATCACGGGGAAGCGGCATAATAGCCCAAATTCTCTTTGTCTTGCAGTTTTGTGGATATGTATTTGCCTTCTTTGTCATAAAATGTTTCTTTTCAATTTTCTCTCGCTCCGTTTTCTTTTTACTTTGCGCTGCTGTTTCTGAAATTAGCTTTTGAATCTGTATCATTTTTGTTCTTCTCAGTTTGGCATCACTACTGCCATCTCCATTCTCTCGCACCTTTTCATCGTCTTCCTCACTTTATCACGCTCGTCTGTACGACAGAGGGGGGGAGGCCTGAGATCGATGTTAGGCCTGCGCACACAGAGACCGGCAGCTGGCTGAATCGGAGTGATCGATCAGGCACAGAGCATTTACTCTGCCAGACTGCTGGGCCTTTGTGGATGGAGATTATTTCTAAATTATTACAGGAGGCAGATGCTTGTCAGAAGATGCACTCTGTCAAGGTTAGACTGCTCCAGTCCTACCTACCTCGCTCCCTCTCTCTCCCTCTCTCTCCCCTTGAATCACACTTTGTGCTTTTTAAATGATTCTACTTCGCCGTAGAGTTTTTTTGTTTTTTAAATCTTTCACCCCTTTCTTCTTTCCTTCAATGGTTTTTCTGTAATTTAAGATATTCCACATTGCCTTTTTGTTTTATGGAGTTGTCTTTCTTGCAGTGTGTTGTTTCTCCAACAGCAGATATTTTTAGCACGTAATAGGTGAGATAAAAGGTGCGCAGTGTATACCACTTGGGTAATGAGAAGCTGGAAATGCCTTCTTCTAAATTGACTTCATCCACACAGACAGACCAAATGGGCTACCCGCTATAATCTTTGACCAATGTTAGTCTGTAATGATACTGAATATGCCATCAGACCGCTGTGTGCATGACACATTTTCAAAAATGAGTTTGTTCTTTTTGAAATGATTTAAATGAGGTATTTTCAATCTCTGCCTTTGCACAGTGCTTAGCGCCTAAGAAACAGATGTATGTGAATGGATTTTTTTGCGCGCGCGTGTGTGTGTGTGTGCGCTTTTGAGTTGGGGAATCTGTACGTGTGTGTGTTTAAAACTGATAATTCAAGTATGAGATATCTCTAGTATTTGTAATTCAGCCGTGTTAGACTGATTAGACTTGGTAGCGTTCTTGTAGGCCCAGGGCTCTACCCCTTGTGTTATCAGTCATTTATCCAGAGCTGTGTCTTATTCTCGTGGTCAGCATAAATGATCCAAGTTCTCCTCTCTTACAGTATATCACAGCCACTGCTATCTTTATTAAGTTTTTTTTAAACTTTAATTCTTAATCCAATCTCTTTACAGCGTCAGTGGATTGATGTATGTGGATGTTGCTATCATACACTAAAATAATCAAATCAGATAAGATAATTAAAAGATCCCTGACTTTAGAATAAAAGAAATAGTCTAGTTGTTTTGGTTAAAGGTACAATGTATAAAATCTCACTGCTAGCCAACAAATTCTGTTTTCTTACCACTCCCAATTCAAGTGCTTAATCCTAGCTACGGTAGCTGCTGTAGGACAAACATGTTTAGTCTGCCAAGAGAGATCAAAAACATTACATTAGGACTGCACCCCTTAATGGCCTGGCCAGTCACTTAGTGTTTCCCTATAACTGTGGCCATGTTTGTTGGCATGTTTTTCCTATTGCTTGTGTATCCAATCATTTTTGTACGCACTGCATTTTAACATATTTGAATAACTTAGCTATTAACTTATGATAGCTATTAACATATTGCTAATAACTAACAACTAACTAATAACTTGCTAATAAGCAACATGTTTTAATTATATAATTTGTGGTATTTTATATTTTTCCCCCCGAGTCCACTCGAAAAGTCTAGCTACTGTTCATCTGTAGTGACTGTCAGCTGTCAGTCTGATATTTAATTCACAGGGTGCCCATGTTTATTTACTCTGTCTGTAAAACTTTGCGAAGGAAGTCCAGATACGAGTCAATGAGTCAGTGTAGCTCACTTTTGTCTGATGGCTTTCTGTGCTGCAGTAAACACTGCTGTATTTGGTGCTAGCATTAGCTAGCATAATGTTAGCTTATAACCAGCTGTTGTTTAGTCAGCTTGTTGTCAGCTGTACAGAGACGGACAATAACTAATCGCGAGAATATTGGGCGTGCTATGCATTTTCCTGGTCTTTAGCCACATGTGTAGTATGAGCACAATCTTTTTTGTAGATAATCTAAAAAGAATCATAAACGGTACCTTTAAACCATTACACTTTAGCATATGCACACAAAGCCAAATCATTTCCACTGAGAGAAAATGTGAATATTGTCAAGAGAATGAGTAAAGTTTAAATGCAGGAATTAATCGAGCACGATTTCACTTTTTTTTTTGCTTTCTCTGCTTTTGCACTATATCAGTTTATTGAAAAATGCAGTCTCTTCTCTGCTTTTAAACCCATTTACAGGCCTGCAAATAGTTGATTGGTCAGTCAAAGGTGATAACATGTTACAAAGACACTAATTGATGCCTAGTTTTGTTTAAATTGTAGTTGCTTAGATGGTTTGACAGCATGTAAAGCAGCAGCTGTGTGTACACGTTTTGTTGTCCAGCTAAAAGTCTTTGCCACATTTATTCAACCTTTTACTTTTTGCACTCCTTAGGCCAGTTTTTGATTTGTAAATTCTGAGATACCATAGTAACAGGGTAATGCAGCATGGCACACACTGTAGAAGAGCACTTACTCCCATTGTACCTAAAACCTGGGTGTAGCTCTTGGTCTAAAAAGGCCAGCAAGCTGCAAACACACAACTCAATAAACCTGATAAGGTGTGGCTACTTTGTGAATGACAAATCACAAGCATATGTCCAGTCTGTGCTTAGTCAAGTCCGGTTTTAAAGATGACTATGGCCAAACTACTTGTTGAGGCAAGTCGAGTAGCGAGACAGCACAGCTCTGTCTACATATTTTATTTACACCAACAGTTCACAATCCACCACTGTGTTTTATACACTTGTGCACTTTGCACTCAGGGTCAGCTTCCTTGGTTGTATTGTGGCTGCGGCTACACCAGCCGCTGTCTATGCTTGCACAGGTTGCCCCTATTGTGCTCCTGCATCAATTATTATGCATTATCTGTGCAACGTAGCATCTCATCACTTCTAACCTCTGAACCAAAACCACACCCCACTGCCACATTTGCAACACTGACAGGCACACAGAGGATGATCATGATGGCTGCCAGCATCTTTTATATACAGTCTATGCTCTCTCCATATAAAATACTCACTGTAATCTGATTTTCATGTTAAAACACAGTTATGGATAGTTTATTTCATTTCTGCCCATAGATATCCACCACTCTGATCCTATGGTAGCTATTAACACTGTAATGGTATATTTCAATAATTACTTTTTGGGTGATAATTTGCTCTTTATCAAGCCCAGGTTATGGGCAAAATGCCATCTTATATAGGAAAAGTGAAAAATCAGCTCTCCAAAACCCACAAAGATGTCTTATTTACATGTTTATTCTGTTATCTAGTGTGCTTGGCACCAGTGCATTCATGAGTCAGCAAGGTTTTAAATTACAACATTTGCAGGCTCAGTGTGTGATGGCAGGACTCCTGACACGCTGTGAGCACTATTTGCACCCAGCAGTTGTACTTTTATTTTTCTATATGCCACAGCTAGACAACTTATATGCACAAAAGTTATTCAGAGGGGTTTCTTTGCAGTGGTACTTAGTTACAATGCCACATCATATGTAAGCTTTGCATTGTACACACTGTAACTTACCCAAGAAAAGCAGTATTTCAGTTTACATTTATTTTGTAATTTAATTCAGAATAAAACAGGAAATGGTCCCATATTGGATTCTAGAATATACTGTGCATATGGTATAACTAAGTTCAGCTGGTTCTTTGATGACACTTTGAAGTCCAGATTAATTTTCACAAAAAAAGAAGAAGAAAAAACCCCCACAATACCAGTCACCCTAGTGTATCAGCAGCTCAGAGAGAAGCACTCTCAGTCTATCCACATCACACTGTAATGAAAAGAAAGCTTTGGGATTCTTTGAGAGAGAATTTAAAATCGGGGAGAAAAAGAATTGAGCTATATTGTTGCATACTGTGTCACAATGGACCTCCCAGCACATAGTCACAGACACACGTTTTCAAACCTTTTAATAATTACGTCTTTAGTTTTCTGTTTGTTCTGTCTGCCTCTACAAATTGCCTCATATAGATCTTGCATATGTTAGTCTCAGCTGAATTCTGAGCATCGCTGCTTGGTTAAATATTCAACACATCATGTCTCAGTGGCTGAGGAGCATGAACTGCATGAGGACAAGCCACAGCAGACTGATCAAACATTTACATAGTTAGCCAGATGTTATTTGACATTATCATACGAAAACCTGCGAGCTTATTCTTATTCTCCACACAAGGATGACAGTATCATTTATGTGTTAGTCAGAAGGCACATTGCCAGTTAAAGTCATTTCATAGTTTTACTTGTAGTAAACCTGATTATGAATCCATGTAGTATTGGTTTTGCTCTTTAAACAAATCACACCAATTGTAGGGCACTGACTAGTGATTATAAAAACTTAATTTTGTGTCCACTTACACAGCTCAAACATCAGGCCACTTAGCTCTATTTCTCTCTAGTAAAAAAAGAAAAGAAAAAACAGAGAAAAGAAGGCAAGTTAAGGCCTGGATGGGGAGTGAGAGAGAGGGTGATGAGAAGAAGGGAAATAAGGGGGGATTAATTGTTCACCCAGGAGAGCGAGATAACATCAGATGTTTAAAAGCCGCCACAACTAATCCTGTCATTTCTTGGACTAGAATAATGAAAATGGTGAAATGATATCTCGTGGAGAACTGGAAACTGAGCTAATCTGTATGCCTGTAACGAGCGCATGTTTGTGATTGCTAAGTGGTCTACAGATAGTATAATTCTACTTGCGTGGCATCAGTTTCCAGCGTTAAAGCAGTTTTTTTTAAAAGAAGTGCTTTTATTATTCAATGAAAGAACATTTTCATTTCAGCGTTTTCAAAGTGTTGTAGTTTTTGTTGCCTTCTCAGCTAATTATTTTTGAATAAATAATTACTTGGTAAGTTGTAAAATATACTACGTTTAGCAGGAATTCCATTGGCGAAGTCTTGTGAACTGTAGGAGTTTTGCATGTTTTACTCAATTAATTGCAATACTTTGTCCCAAAGCATACCATATGGTTTCAGACTGAGTTCCCAACTTTTAGAAGCTTTTCTTTTTCCCATTACTTTTATTAGAGTAAGGAAAGCTACTCATATGGATAATATTGTCGGTTAAATGATAACAATTTGGGGTGCTGTCACAGTTGCAGTATGTCATTGACAAAATTTTATATACTGGATAAAAACTGTTGCTCAGCAGATGCAAATGTGAAATTTTATGGTAAACATTTACTGTTTTAAGCAAAGCTCCAAGTTAATTCCTGAAATTATTATACAGACGATGCCAAATCAGTCCAACAACATATGGCGTGTTTTCGAACGTGTCTGCAGTGAACTTGAGCTAACGCGTTCTAAACCATCTGAACCGTCCTTTAAATCTCGGTTGAGTTCATTCCCGATGCTCTCTGCATGGGACCAGCTCTCTGCCCCACTTCTGTCTATTTGCTCTTCTATCCAAGTAGCTTTCTCTTCCTCTCTGACCCACACCTGGCGTTCTCTTCATCATGTCTTCCACCCTTTGGTCCCGCAGCACTCCCTTTCCTCCCCTGTCATATCTGTCATAGACATTCAGTCGCTAGTGTTGCTCTAGGCTTCAAATTTAATTTGGTTTCAGTCTGCTGTAATTGCTTTGAGAGACAGCCGTGTCTGCATGTTTTTCCTCTCTTATGTCTGCTGGAATACTGGATAGGGTATGTGCGCGTGTGTGTGTCCACGTGCGTGCGTGTGTGTGTGTGTGTGTGTATGCATGGATAAATATGACTGAAGGTTTGTATTCATGTGTTCACATGTGTAAATCCTCAACAACTGACCTGCCGTGCGCTGTCAGTGATATACTTTGTCAAACACCAACTGCTGTCATTGAGCTTTCTTGCACTCTGACAGTGGTTTTGTCAGGAAGCATACATTTTCCCTTTGTAGCCATAAAGACGAAAGGGAGGGAGCAAGGTAAATCTGCAAGACATAAAATAGCTTTTAGGAAACGCATCGTGGCCTTTTAGTTGAATTAGAACTGCCCTTATAAGCTCCCGCAGTATAACTCTTTTCATTAAACTATCAGTAATCTTCAAGTAAGAGGGAAGCTGATTGAAGTAAAGGGCAAAAATAGACAGAAAAAATATACAGTTTGCCCTTGAACTGCAGACATCGCTGTGGAAAGGTGAGGTGAGACGAGCCAAGCTAAGCTGATGGGCTGAGATTATATTGGTATGGCTCTAAGCAAAAAAATAAAAAGAGTCTTTCCGCCTCTTGTTGTTCTTTCTTTTCCCCCGTCTTTCTTATTTTTTCATCTCTGCATCAATATATTTAAAACATAACATAAAAAAGTATATTGTAGTACATTAGATTCAATGTTGATGCAACCCCAACCTCCAGACATTAACTATATCAGGTGATGATGTTAGATATTAGTTTGCATTTAAGAATAAGAGCTAGAGAATGGCTTTATGGTCAGTCCGATGATTCCTGGGAGGCATGGGGGCAATAGGACAGTGACATCCTCCCGATATATTAGCTATTTGGCAATACAGTATACTGGTGTCTTTGTTTATATTGGCAGATAAATGAACATTTTAAAAACTAAGGAGGAGGCATGAGAAACTGCCTTTAGCCATGTCGCGAGTGTTGCTGTTACACAGTTTGTCCACCAGAGGCCACTCAGTAATGTTCAACAGCAGGGCTAATTGGATGATGATAACAATAAAACAAGATTATTTTTAAACTGTCCTCTCATATTATTTTAGTAAGGAGTCCTATGAAACACACATTAAAAAAATCATTTTATTATTTTATCTTTCACGTGTCTGAAAGGAACAAAAATTTCGGCTGTGATATCAGATTTTACCAAATATCGGTAACGATCTTAAAGATCCTACATCGATCGGGCTTAACCTGATTGGAGCCCATACATAATAACTAGAGATTCATTTCTTAGTTAACGGGTAAGATACACGTTGTGCATGTCTGCTAAAAATCTTTCGAGGGTTATTTAGTCGTATTAACCAGAAAACTACAATCTGATCAAAACAAGCAAAAAACTACAACTATGTGTGGGAACTGTTTTGCTTGCTCTATCAGCAAACGAGGACAAAATAACAGTAATTATATGGCAACTGAATCAACATTATGTTCATGCAAACTTAATGCTGATTCACCCACCCAGATCAGATGTGCCAATGAAGCATCGCACGCCCAAACAAGTCCAAATATGTTTTATTTTGTAATTATTTTCAAATAGTCCACAGCACAGTGATCAAAACATATGTAGCTTTAGTATTTCACAAAACAGATTTTGATGCTTATTAACTGAGAGTCTAGTGATGTCAGACTGCCCCCCCCACTGCTATTGCATGTTTCTGCACAATTTCAAGCTTTGGTTGTTTGCTCGTCTCCATCCCATTAAATGGTCTACATTGTCTCATTTGTTTCAGCAGCACACATCTGACTGTCCAACTGTATTGCCATCCAAGCCCAGCACTCAGCGTACGTCTGCCAGAGAAGGGACACACAGCATACAAATGCTTGTATAACTGATTGCCTGTTGATTAATGAGGGCTCTTTTGGTCTGATTGCAAGTGTACAGTATGAACATACATCTCGGTGGAGTCTGTGTCGGTGCGCCGCGTGACCAGTGGTGATTAAAAGTGCGCCTTAGCGTCTGCATGTACAATCATGCTTGTCTTCCATTCAAGATGTCAGCTGCCGCTGTTTTCGTGCTCATTTTAAATGTTTGCGTGTGTGTTTTTACATAATGTGTGTGTGTGTGTTTTGGCAATGATTGGGGTTTTTGTCATGATGCGACACAAATAACAGATTGCTGAAATATAGAACAGCGGCGGAGTACAGACATAAGCTCTCTGTCTTGTTCTGTTGTTGTTGGTTGTGATGCCGCATGCTTATGTCACTCTAACCTCTGAAGACATGCTTAATGATGCTGTTCCCACCCACTCCACCTACACAGGAGGAGGTGGACGCAACATGTGGGTCGTCTGTGAAGCCCCATGAACATGTTAACATTTGTGCCACGTTAAAGTGGAAGTGATGTGCTCACTTTTTCTCTTGTGGAATGTCAGTGGGCTTCTTCTTTTTGACTTATGGATTTTATTCACCACTTTTTTTACAAGTATGCAGCTTTCTTCGTCTAAGTCACCCACAAGGTCGGTGCTTTATGAGCTGCTGGAGAACCTTTTTTCTGAAATGTTACTTCCTCCCTTTCTCTCCCTCTCTGCTCCTGTGTCTGGTTGATGCCAGTAACAGCAGGAAAGGCTGGGCACGTCTGCGACTATCTGTCAAACAATAGACAGTGAGCCCAACCAGCCAGACACTCGCATGTCACTGAGCTGATCCTGGCCCCATCAACACACTGCTCAGTCTGCACGCTCACCCTGAGCCCCCTGCTGGCCTCTGCATGTAGGAATCATGGCTACCTGTGAGCATTCAAGGATGCATATCTCTATGGCATGTTCTTGCAGTGACCTTGTTTTACCGTAACGCATGCGTGCTGCATTTGTGCACGGTGACTTGTGTGGATTCATAGTTTTGAAAGCATGCGTTTTATCTACATAGAGCTTGTTTGTAGCACTTATCCCATAGGAGGTTTAATTGAAATTACAGTGGTAGCAGCTCCAGTGAATGATAATGTGTAGCACAATGGTCTTTGGCCTCATTCTGTGCTATGATGAGCCTGCCACTTAGCTTCAAAGGCACTGTGGTTTAATGAGTGAAATGCATATTATTTTGAGTGTATCTCAAATGAAACAAAGAGCATCCCAATTAAAAGAGAATTAGTTTTTAGCGAGAATTGTTTTTATGGAGATACTTCAGCAGTCAGTAATATATTAGATTAGCACGTTTGCTCCTGTGATATTGCTTCTATCATAATCGTATTTTGATTATATCCATATCATAAACTTAGAAGTAGATCTGTTAGCACACAAGGGTTTATGATCAAGGTCGATCACTTTGGCGTAACGCTGAAGAACCACTGCGAGGTTACAGGAGCTCTTTGCAGCAGCTATTGTTCCAGAGTAAAGACAGCTGCCTTTTTTGTCTCAGTGAACTACACAGAAGCTTCCGCACAATGCTGGCAATCGTCTTTGGAAATGTAGTGTTTCCGCGAGGCTCTGTGGAGTGTAGAGAAAGAAAAAAGAGTGTTTGATTTTGAAAAGCTGGTGAGCTGATGCTGCTGTGGGTAGGTGACATCTCACATCTTCCAGATCCAGCTTCTGTGGAAACAGAAGTGGAGTTGGGAATGCGCTGCCATGAGTGGGGAAAAGCAAAAGACAGTGTTAACATTTCCGTTGTGGTGGAGGAAGATTATGGGTGAGAAACAAAGGCAGGGATTATCTCAGCACATGCTACAATAGCACTACACACACACACACACACAGCCTCTGCAAACTGGTCTGCCACAGGGTGCTTTGGATCACAGAACAAAGGCAGGGTCTCCCACCCATCCATGCACATCCTCTGTCAGAGTTAGCTAATAACGGCTACAATACCCAGCTGCCAGTAGCTAACCAACCAGGGACTTGGAATTAAGGGTCATTATTGCACCTCATTATGGACTTTTACATTGTTTGGCAACTATAAGGGGGAACGTCTATTGTTATTATCAGTGTCCTCCTCAGAGGAACTTTGCGTGGCAATCTTGAAATTTGATAGTCTGTCAGAAGGCTGGGTTGCAGTCAAAACGAGTTATAAGTTTTCCAGCTCTTTCCCAGTTCAAAGTACTTCACAGAGGAAATTCTCCAATCTGTGAAGTCAATTAAACTCTTCTGCAGTTGATTTGAGTGTGTTGTTGGAATTAATATGGCTTTAGTGGAGGGAGAAAGTTTGGGGGCAGTAAACTGAGACAGATGGAGAGAAATGGAGTACAGCATATGATGGCAGGATAAAACAGCCGAGCGGAGAGGAGAGATAAAAGGATGGTGCGAGAATGAAAGATGGTGGCGGCGGTGGGGGATGGTGGCGGCGAGGGTGCGAGGCCGAGTGAAAGTGAGTTTGTCTGTGATGTTTTAAAATTCTGGAGTGGAAAGTCCCTCCATCTGTTATTGTGGGACGGTTCTGACTCAGTGATTTCTATGATTGGCCTTAATCCCGGCCGAGTGGAGAAGACAGAATGAAGAGCTTAAAGCAGACTGCTCTCACTCTGACAGGCTCCACTGGCTGCTGCTGCTGCTGCTGCTGCTACTGCTGGCGCTCAGTCTGCTGCCCCCTAATGGACTAACTGCTGCATGACATTACGTCTCCCTGCATTACTACAGCACACTGAGCAGCTCTTAGGGCCATGACACATCTGTGACCTTGTGAGTGCAAGAAGTATTTTATCAGCAGATATAACAAACAGCAGTCTGTACTCAAACTCTAATCATCATATCGTACTTATCTCCTAATACAACAATATTTTATGGAGCTGTGACATGCCTTTCAAACTGTCTCTTGGTAGATCTACCAGTGCTGGAAATTCGTCTCTATCATGCATGTGTCAGAGGATATTTGGGAGGACTATAGAGATGCTGTGGTTTGATGTTTAATTCAACATTGCTGGAAGGACCCTTGAGAAAACGGTTCTATATTTAGAAATAATTTTTTTGTTTGTTTTCAAAGAACCCGGCTTACCTTTATGTCTGCAGCCAGCCGTAATTTAAAAAAAACTCTCATTGAAAAATGTACCAAGGGTCTTCCCTCGCTGTATTAGTCTCAGTGAGAAGGTTAAGTGACCTCAGCAGAGTCATTTCACAGTCTTTTGGTCTCCAAGGTGACTTAAGTGTTCGCATAAACCGAGCTAAAGGGGTCATTTGAGAATGTGTCGAGTACCTTAGTCAAAGCCGCAATCACATGTACAGTCCGTGTCGTGTTTTCTCAAGTGTCCTCACGGTCAAACACACGCATTGTGAGGCTGTTTTTTAAGACCCTCCAGATCACACAGGCGGCAATGTGTTGAGTGCCCTTTAAGTTAGTGCTCAGTGGAAAGGCCTAACAGGCTACGGCGGCCCAGTGTCGAGTTGGCGCTCACCGCAGCATGACGCTGTCCGTCCCTGGTGTGCTGTCATTCCTTTAGAAATAACATGACTTTGACTGATTAAACCGCTCCCCTCTGGAAGAGAGGAAACTTAACAGTTATGAATATTAAAGATCCTAATCGTCTCATGCTGAGCTTTTTGTTACTTTTTTTCCCGCTCTCTCTCTCGCCGTCTTCTTGCTCTGTGAGTTCACAGTGAGGGACCGCGGCTCTTCGCCGGCAGCGTTCTACGACAGCGGAGGCATCGGCAAGCTGCTGGTGTCTGCTCTTTGGTTGTTTGCACAATTACGCTGTCACCTGCGCTATTACGTACAATGTTCCCATACGTGACAGATTCCATTGCGTGTTGTTTAAGTCTGCAGAAGTGGTAGAAGCACTTCAAACGCCACTACAGATCGCAGAGTTGCGTTTATGGTTCTTGACCTTGCCCGACGACTGCGTGACAAATGGCCCAACATGTGAGGCGTTTTGTGTCAAGGTTACAATAGCGGTAACATTAGCGCTTCACGCTCATGTTGTTGACTGTCCTGGTGTATTTGTGCCTGCATGCTGTAGTGTAGCTGAGTTTCTGTGTTGTGTGGGCCTGTACTGGGCTTATCTGTGCTGTACTGCGCTGATCTCACTATGCTCATCCAGTGCTCTAAGCTGCTTGGGCTCCAGCCACCAGCATAGATGATATATCCCTGCCCCCCTCCTTCCCACATCTCTCACTGTGATTCATTGGCTGTTTGTGTTGCCCATCCATCTGGGCCAGCACAGAGGAAGGAAAGACACATGAAGACACATGGCTGTTTTGGAGCGGGGACTGCATTAAGCAGCGAGAGAAGCGATAGGATCCCAGAGAAATGTTTGCCTACCAGGACGAGAGGAAGGAAGAAGACCAGGAGAAAGGCAGCTGGAGAAAACAGAGAACTGGAAAAACAAGATGTGTTGGCCACTCAAGGGGTGGGAAATGGATTTTCTGAAGGAACAAAGTCGAGATTCTTACTGACAGACTAAATCCTGAGGGGAATGGCTAGATCATAGATCATAAGAGAGGACTGAGAAAAGACTGCTAAGAAAATGCAACTTGCTACTATATCTTCACAAATATTTGCATATTAATGAAAAGCTTTACATGTACCATGTGTTGAGACAGAGTTTGAAATCATGTGGCTAACCTCTGAGCTGCCACAATGTAGTGAAATCTTTGTTTGGCTCCTCTGTTTGTCCCGAATTGAATATGGGAGTGCTGATAGCTATGAGATTATTGTTGTGGTGCTGCCCTTTAGCGAAGTTGACCGTCCTTAACAAAAAGCCGTGCAATTACTGCTTTTTATAATGGACTCTGGTAATAATTTCAATAAGCTAATTAGATCCTTATTTCTTTGTTTTAGCTTTCTATTGTCTCAACAGGAAATGAATGAAATCATTATTAAAAGCTTATTCAGGTGCTTAATAGCACAATGCAAAAGTGGCTTTAAAGATCCAGATTTATTGCTACCGCACGCCACAAATTATGCTAGTGATATCACATTGTGTACATGCTTAGAGCGAAGCAATTATCTTTACTAACATCCCGCATGACCACACATAGAGCTTGTGTGCGTGCATTGAGATGTATTGTTTCTGCAGAAATGGGGTGGGCGGGGCACTTAATAGAAATAGGACAGCTTCCACTATAATGACAGTTTATGTCTTGCATGTTTTTTGTAGATAAAAAGGCTCTCATAGCAGGGGACAGGCTCCTTCGGTGTAGCTCCGCAAATGAATGAGCTCTCTTTGCAGCAGGGGTCTAAATTAGGGTTAGTAATTTTTCGAGCCTTGGGACTTGTGGCTGATCACACTATTCTGTGACGAAAATAACATCGCCCCCTAGAGGGCTGGGGAAACCTAGATACTGAAGCACAAGAGGGAAGGAGGGTGAGATTCACTGTGGGGTAGGAGGCGTATTTGCCACTTGGACGACTTCCTATGAGAGAAGTTTCTACAGGGATGAACCACATCATAGGAAATGATGTTAGAACATGAAAGAACATCACGGGCAGTGGTGCTAAATATCAGTTTAAGATGATAATATTATGTGTATGTCAGCAGAATAGTAACAGAAGCTCAAGTTAAAACACTTTATATTCAGTCAGACTTTTGACTGACATTTTATGACACGATTTTCAGCAACTCTTCTATTTGGCTGTTGTTGTTTCACTGCATGATGGGGAAAAAAATCAAGTTTCATATTTGACGTTATCACGAAGGTGACCCTTGACTGTGTTGATGGAGAGTATTTGTGCATATTGAGAGAGAAAAAAACAGTAAAAAGAAGAAGTGTGTGCTGCCAGGGTGTTAGAACGTTTAACAAGATAAGCATACGCGTTGGTGTTTAAGAAATGTGCGCATTAAATATAAAAGTCATGGTGCACAGAAACTTCTGTTGTCAATATGGACTAAATCAAATAATGCATTCTTAACTTGACTGCAGCTGAAGATAACAATTTTGAATCATAGCAAACACTGCCTTTCAAGTTAATGTCCATCTCTTATCTGCATGCGTGGAAAAATATGGATATTATTGACAAACAGCCATTCAAGATGAGTCTTTGTTTGGAGCGATGAGGATCAGCACCAGTACTTATTGTAAACATCGTATGGTACTATGTCACATTTGTTTACATTGTGTCTCAGCTCTCAAATAAATGGATACACTTGCAGTATAAGATTATTATTACCTGTGCAATATGTAATAACATCTTATATAAAAATAATAATTTTATAATAAAAATCATCCATCCATCCATTTTCTATGATCTTTGTCTTTTTTCATGAACATCTTTTGAGCCCTTTGAGGGATTTTCTTCAAATTTGGCTCAAAGGTTCACCTGGAATTAGTTAAAGGTTATCTTGACTTTTTCCATCCTTCTTCTTATCTTTGGGCTACTGTTATAGATGGCGCACTTCCTAATTTAAAGTGTGAATCTACTGAAACAAGGAGCCAGCAGCAGCAGCATTGTAGTGCAATAGCAGTGACTCAGCAGTATTTCCAGTAACACAGCATGAAAGGAATATACGCACAAAAGTAGCTTTAGTAGTGTTTGCCCTGGAAATATTTAGTGAAAGCATAACATAACTATGTAGCACTTCACTTTGACAAGAGCTAAAGCAATTAGCTAACTCTTCAGGATCTGCACAATATTGTCACATAATACAAGTGAAAAATATTTTATAACTAGGATGTTGTATCTTGGGTTGAGATTTTTAACCAGTTGCTTAAAGCTCTGCTTTTCCATCATGTAACCACATAAGAAATTTCTATCTACCATTTGAACTTTCTGTTGAATGGAGTGCAACAAGCGATGTTTGGTTGACTTGTTTACGTTTGGGTTGCAAGTTTGCAGAACTAGATACCTAATTGCCGTTGGAGACTGACAAGCGGCTCTTGCTCTCAGACATGCCCGGGCTTGTCTCGTTGTTGTACACACCATGGAACATATGCATATGTTTGTTATTGTAATGTGACACTTTCATATCAGGTAAAAATGTATCAAGTATTAATGTGGGCAATATGATATGGCACAGCCTTAGCCTTTCAGATTTCACAAACCATGTCCAGTTATTTACAAATCAGTACCTATTACCCATTACCCACTCCTACATAGTGTTTGTGCAATCAAACAATGTGTCATATATACGTTTTTACTGCACTACGAACGTCTTAAAGTACACTTAACAAGAACAAAGAAAATTTAATTAATATATACAAAATATAATACTATTGCCTTAAATTATCACCAGAGTGTGAGTTGCCTTGGTGGGGATTTGGACTCTCGGTGTGCTTCTTGGCAACAAGTGTGAATATTATTTACATATTAAATCCTAAAGTTTTGACTACATACAGTATGTCAATTAGACAGACATGGATTTGAAGATACAAGTGCAAAGTGATATTTTCTACACTGTAATACAGAGAGTGCACTGTTTAAGATTAATAAAGCATTAACAAACTGAACAAACAGTTTTTAGGTTGACTGAGACGATGAAAATTGGATATTTTCTTGCTTGTAATTGTTATTTCAGTGCAGATAAAAATAATAATAATAACATTTATTTTTTAATTTGTCTTTTAAATTTTATTTTATTTTTTGTAAGTTGGAGAGGATATAGGGCAGTGGTAGGGGAAACATTGAATGCTCATCTCCTGGTGCTGTGAGACCGGTGCTTAAAGGAGGACAGCTGCCGTTGTAATCATCAGCTTTTATAGGCAACAAGGTCACCATTTCCATTCTGTCTGTTTGTCCGTGGCACACACAAACACGCCCACACACACACACACACACACACAAACAAATCAATTTTCTATTGACTTCTGATACTGACACTGCTATTTTTTTTCTCTTTTTGCTACCTTGTAGAAACTGGCCAGAGAAGCAGAGCAGCTTCAGAAGGAACACGTCTGGCAAGATGGTGTGACGGTAAAGTAGGACACCCGCTCCTCTCCCTCCTTTCCAAGACTTCTGCCTTTTTCCCTTTTTTCTTTTCTAGGCAAACTGGTTTATCTTCCTGTCATCTGCTTTCCAATTTCCCCTCAATTTAACACCTTTAAAGGTAACCCTTTGATGACAATGTGATCAGCATCACAGAGACAATGTGGTGATTAGTACAAAAAACAGTAATGCACATTATGACCTTAGCATTATATCCATACACCCTGAAATTGCTTACTTAAAATTGCTTGAAAATTACTTCTGGGGTTGTTATTTTTATGGTATATAAAGCCTTTGCTTTTTTTGTTTTGCGGGCCGTAGTAACTTGAACATTACATTCTCCTGCAGCTGACCTTTTAAAATACTAGACATCTGCTCTTGAAATCTAAAAAAGGAGAAACGGTATTACTCTGGCTTGTGTGTCTTTGAGCCGGTGTGCTCCAGTGACTCTCAAATTTGCAAACATTCAGATGCCCTGCACACACAATGCACACATATATGCATGTATATATAGCCTCACCCGACGCATGCACACTCCCTACTGTCACATCCTCTGTCTCCAGGGAGACAAGCTCGATGTCATGGTACACTTCTCACAAATGGATTTTTAACCCCACGCCTCCTGGGGGATATTTGAGAAAAGGCTTTAACTGATTTTAAAACGAATAATTATTATGAAGCCTACTTCCCTGCAAGTCCATTTTTATTCATGGTTGCTTACACTCTAAAGCTGTACTCTTGGGGTGGGGCTGGTTCTGCAATCCTCCGTCTCACCCTGCTGGTCCAAGGGACAGAGCTGCAGTGTGGATGTCCCTTCATCTTAGACCTGAGTGGGGTTGATGCCTGCCTCTCCCTGCCCGGATCTGATGCACCTCAATGGGATGTGTAACCATGCAGGAAGTGAAGCCTGGGTCACAGGGACCAAGCACAGCACACCTGTTCATAAGTAGCTCCGTCCAATATGGCATCAATACCTCCTCGTGTGGAAAAGCCAGCACTCTCTTTAAACTAACCCTCCCCCTCCAGAACACCTCTCTCTGTCCCTCTGTTTCGACTCTTTCGCCTTTTCTCCTTCATTTTTTGCATCTCTTTCTGTCCAGTCACCAGTCTCATTCGCACTCTAACCTTCAGCACTTCCATCACATTCATAAACCTTTTTTTTCCCTCCCTATGTGTCTTTAATCAGCCATGAAAACATTTGGAATATACCATATTGTTGCAAATACTGCAAATGAATCCTAATAGTGTTTCTCTATTAATAATGTATTGAGCTGATTTCATTTGCCTTTATAATTAGAACAGGTAATGAATCTCAGCAGGGGCAACTGTGAAACCATTAAAAAATATCACAAAAAGGTGGTGGCGGTGGTAGATATGCCACATCCCTGCAAGATTTTTTTTTTCTCCTGTTTGTAGATTTTGTGCTCTCCTAATTTCTCTTTGGGTGAACACTCTGCTGACTGACACTCTAATTAGATTAGGGCTGCATGCTCTTTGGGTATATTAGGCGAAATGTGTTGCATCTTAAACTAGCGGGTGGAGCAGTCTGTCAAATGAAGAGAAAAGGTGTTTATGCATGCGAGACGGTGCATTTTGGTAGAACTCGTGTGTGTGGGTGCGCGTGCTCTCTGCTCTGGGTCGAAAATGCATAATGTGGCTGTGTTTGTCAGAGTGGGTATTCATTTGTATGTGTTTATTAATGGTAGGTTCTGTACCTGGCCCAGCCCATCTGCTTGCCTCGCCAAAGAGTGACATCATAGAAACTCAATGACACGCTTGTTCCTCATAGCGGCTGCCATCGCAGCTGTTACCCATGCAGTGGGAAGACCTCACTTCTTCTCTCCCCGCCTCGCTCTCACACACACATTCGAGCATTTTCCCGGTTTAACTGCAGAGGCGATGCCTGACCACCCCGACTGCTGGACATTATGGATGTCAAAATGTTGATCGTAACAACTGTTGAAATGGTCGTTCAGGGTTTTAAATCCATTGGAATCAAATGGTGTGTGAAATAGACATTAAAGTGTTGGATTGCCACTGATTTCTCAAGGTCAGGTGCCCATCGCTCTGTGACACCCGGCTACCGTGTTGGCAACAGAGTCATCCCCAGGCGACTCGAGTCATTTCAGTGCTGTTGTGCTTTTCTCTTAAGGGCAAAGAGAACCAACATCTTTAGAGCCAAGTATCACATATCTCTGTTTTGTATACTGAAAATTGGCTGCATGACAGTGGAGCACTATGAAACTGCTCAGAGTAACGTCAGCAACGTCTAATATTTCTGTATCAGAATGAAGTGATTAAGCAGTCCCGGGTCTTACAGCTTTGACCACTGCTGAAAGTCTGCATGCGAGGTGTTTAGAGTGTCATTTAAATCCCGTCCTGCAGAGGAAAGTGCATTTCTCTTGGTAATATGATTGCCTGGGTGTTTACCCGCTCAAAGTAGCTACTGAAATGTTTTATTGCTTTTAATGGTTTTTCTCCCAGAACACCAGCAAATACATACCCCGTGTTAGCGACTTTTGAAGCTGCATTTTCAGCTAGAGGGGTTTTGGAGCAGCTTGGCTTCACACTAAAATTGTAATCTTTTATATAGAAGCACTTTTATATGTTTATAGCATGACAGAAATGCAAAAATTATATTATATCCACTTACATGGGACATAGTCTCGTCTAAAATGTGCAGGGAGGTTTACCCCAGTCTTTATACCCCATCTCTTCTGTCAGGTTATGCTGCTTAGACTGCAGGCACGTTAGGCTTATGGACAATGGTGTTGTTGAAACAGCAAAACTACTGCCATTATCAAAATATAGTGTATTAAATGAGACATAAGATATGCTGTTGAAAGACAGAGGCTGTATTCTGTGATTATCTGTTGTATTTGCATAGTTGGAAATGGTAATGTGATTTTGAATTTGGCTCTCTTTCAGAAACTGGGGGTGGGCAGTAAAAGGGCCAGATGTCCTGTTTTAGGTTCTGTCCCATACATAGCAAAATCTGGAAGTTCCTGATTCACTTGAACTTCATATATGATAAAATGACGTAATGAGGCCTGTAATTTAAATGTAGACGTAGATATCTGGAGACGCAGCACATCTCATTGTAGTTCATGCAGTAGTCACAACCTCTAAGTCATATTTCCAGATACAGATTTAACACTTGTTTTTTTTTTTTTTCCTGAAACATGAATTTCCCAAATTTATTTTGATCTACTGATTTGTGAACTGATTCTTGTCCATGCAGAGAAAATGAGCATTTTTCGGATTTAATAGGTGAAAAAGTCACACTTAAGAGGTCAGAGGGGTTGGTGCTGGTGGGGCAATTCAATCACTGCTCACACCAGAGAGCCAAGTTAGCATTATACACATCAAAGATTTTTAATTGAATTTCTATTTTTTTAATACATTAATAATTTTGTTCAATTCATTAATTATCATTAAAAACTACTTGGTTAGTTTTAGGCAATACAAACTACTTGGTTAGTTTTAGGCAATACAAACTACTTGGTGATTTAGTTGAAAATATTGCCACTTTTTTTGAAAAGTCAGTTTCCGTAGTTGCCATGGTGATGCATCCTCTGCTAAAGGCTCTGGAAAACATATGTGCTACAAACATGAAATATATCTTAGTTACTTAGTGTACCTCAGTTACAAAACAATGCTGATTGTCATGAAAAAAACATTTCTCTTAGGGCTGTGCGATATGACCAAAATCTCATATCCCGATATAAGACATCTATCATCCGATAACGATATAAATCACAAAATTTTTACATATTCTGTAAATTCTGTGAATATCAGGCAGCTCGGCTTGCGTGAAGTGTTTCCAGCTGCGCGTCATGTACCTGGAGTCGAGTGTTTTAACAGATGCATGAAACGATACATTTTTAGACATAGGTTGTAACAGTCGCCGTTTTCTTTGTGAGTATTTATTACTCAGCGTGCTGCGGGGAAAAGCCTGTTCTAACGTTTGAGTAAGGTTTATTTTTTAGCATCTGACGGCTCTTTTTTGCTTCTCATCCATAAATACTGGGCATAATCTTTCACGTGACTCAGTTTATTTTGAAAAGTCTCAATAGGATCTTGAGCTTTTTGTGAAAGGTTTATGTGGAAAATAAACAAGCGGACACGCGATGGTTTTACCGTTGTTGTTGCTAACTACAACGCATAAAACAGGCGCTTGTCCGTCCTTAGTGTGGTTATATTAAATATAAGAGAAAGAGAGAACTTTAAGAAATTAATATAGCCACTACAGTGACCATCAAAACGATGAAACAATATGGCTGTAAACAGTTTATTTTGCGAAACAAATGATAGTGTAAAATGAAACGATAGACGTTTTTATATCGTCATCCGATATCTATCGTTATATCACACAGCCCTAATTTCTCTTATATTTCACATTTTGCTACTGGCAGAGACGGGGCTGGGAGATGGACAGATATTGTTCCCACAACGTAATTATGACTTCGTATTTCAGTGTGGATATCAGCGAGTTAGACATTTGTTAAACACTTTTGGGGAGTTCTGCAATCTTCTGGCTAGAGCTAAAAAAAAAGTTTGGTTTTAGTAGTTTTAATGTTGGGACGCTGTGTAACAAGTAAATAAAGAATGCAAGAATTTACAAACCTCATACAATGTTTTTCCAGTCATGTATGAGAGGATTCGGGATCCATCATCTATCTACATATCTATCTATCGATATATATATATGTATATATATATATATATATATATATATATATATATATAAATGTATCTGGCGAGCTACTTTGTAGGTATATTAGCAATGTTATTATCAGCCACACGTCCCATATCACGTATAGAGGTTGCTGTTGATGACCACTGTCATATATCTGAGGAAGAGTTGACATAAGGCGCAGCACATTAGGACCGAGACACAAGATTGGATGAAGAAAGGACAGAGATTGGAGAGATTGGAGGAAGACATGTCCTTTCATTCAGATTGCGATGTGGCAGCTGCTGTATGTTTGAAATGCATTAGTACTAATAGCTGTGCCATTAGGAGAGAGAGAGAGAGAGAAAGAGGCGCTGTGTTGATGGGTTGCCATGATGAAACCAGGGAGAAGAGGGGGTGACAAAGAGAAGCACGACGGGAATGAGAGAGAGAGTGAGAGAGGTGTAAGTGAGAAAGCAAGTGAGTGAGGGAAGAAGGTATAAGAGATGGAGAAAACGGGAAACAGAGATGGAGCCATCTTCCAGGCCATTTACTGCAATCATCACTCTCTAATCAATCAAGCCTTTCATCATAGGACAACACAATCTCTCCTTCTCTTTCTCTTCTTCTCTCTCTCTGCTTCTCTCTCTTCAACTCCACTCAGCCACCCACTCTCATACATAATAGTGGTATTCATGTGACCTCTTTATGGCTCTCAGCACATGTACATACAGGTGACAAATTAAAGGAAAAACCTGACCCCCCTCCACCCCTAGCCCAGCAGCTTTGTTATGCTGTCGGGGCATTTTGCTGCCGTGCTTAAAATCTGAAAAAGAAAGGATTGTGCAAATCAATATAAAGTGTTTCTGATCGTGATGGGAGGGGTCTCTTCCAGGATGACAGGGCATGAGGGGTCTTGAAATGATCTGATAAGAAAAAGCACACTGTGTGGCCTTTTTCAGTCATCAGACCTAAATCCAGTTAAAAATCTCTCTGTCACCAAGGATTTGCAAGAACAATATTTCATTCTTATTGTAGCATTTCAGATACTCATATTAATCAACACCAACAGACATCACTAACATACTGTGTTTTTTTTTCTTTAATTTGTCACCCTTCTATAGTAGCTACATTTAGTCAGTATTTCCAGCCACATTAAATGTCCTTAAATCACTATAGGTCCCCTTAGAGGTGTAACATGACCTGAAGTGCTGGGAGCGCGAGCTGCAAGGGTTTGTTCACTTGACCAAGTTCGGCTCCTTTCATAATGCCTCTATTTGAGATAATTGGCCCTTCAGAGGAAATGAGTGAGAATCATTGTGGCGACTCTCAGCCCAGCCCTCGAAGCAACCAGCTCCATTAACCACAGAATACATTAGTCTTATGAGGGCTGCCTTGGACACATTCAAATTCTGGTAAAATAGACAGAAATGAAGGGTGCCTGTCCCTGGCTCCTCTCTACATGTTAATGTTACGTGTTATTTCTCCTTTTCTGTGGTTATCTGAAAATGTTACTTGCCTCTTGTTATTATCTCTTCATTTTACTGTATTAACTAAAAGGAAGACGTTTCGATTTTTTTTTTTTTTTTGTTAGCACACACTACTGTGCCAACAATTAAGAATTGTTTATATGTGCAGGAGTTAGGAGTAAATTAGTAATTTGGCATAAAACAGACCAAGGTTAATGAGTTTTAAAAAGAGGAAAAATTATATATTAAATTATATATAATTTAAGTGGACTGATATTAAAGTCAAAGCTGCCACTCAAGATGATTCTCACATTAAATAGTCTTCAGGTAGAAAGCACATTTTAACCTTAGCTGTTATACAAAGCACTCGACAATGCTTATATCTCTGACAGTAAATTAGCTTGTTATAAATGTACAAAACCAATAATAAACATATTGGGATGTTATCTGAAAAGCAGAATGGAATGATATGCACAACTTTACTCACAGTGGACCACAGAAAACATATCAGTTTGTTGCTATTTCATCAAAAATATTAGTGCATTTTGAATTTCTGTGGCACAACACATTTAAAAAAAAGTTGGAATTAATTGGCAACAGGTCAACATGATTGGGTATAAAAAGCATATTTTGGAGTTTTTCTGAAGTAATGATAAGCAAAACTTCAAGTAAAATGTGACTTTTTTTGTGGAAAACATAGACACCGTATCCTCTGGACAAAGGAGGGTAGGGACCATGCAGCTAGGGCTGCTCAATTAATCGAATTTTAATCACGATTACGATCTGGGCTTTCAACTATGGGCTCAAAATGTGGTCATAAATATTTTGTACTTGTAAATCGGTTTTGTACTTGTAAATCAGGATTTGTATGTGTAAAAAAAATTTGTGCGTGCGTAAAAAAGATTTGTGTGTGGACTTAGCCAAAAAACCCCTGCAAGTTACAAGTACGAATTTTGACCCTATTTTTCTTCCTTTCATCTGATTGGTCAATGTCATGTCAATCACAAATGTAACAATCCAATCAGAGAACAGATGGGTTTGGCTGTCGGAGGGGCGCTTTTTTTGAACTGCAGGTCTTTGAAGGGAATAAATGCCCTTTTACATGCCAACCCAGCGTTTTCCTTCATCACCATGAAGGAAAACAGTCTGTGGTCGTCCGAGTTTGGGGATTTTTGTGTCACAGGTCTATGTGTTTAATATAGGGACTTCCACAGCCTTTTCAACAGCGCTGCGGACCGCGGGGGGCGGGCAGTGTTTTGGAAATGACAGTCTTCATTACAAAGCTTTCTCCGTTATCAATTAGCATTCATGTTTTTATTGAACATTTGAAGAACTAGCACAAAAAACCAGAAACTCTTGTAGAGGACTGTTAAGTCTAATTGTTGAATGTTGCCATTGTGTTTCTTAAATTTGTACAGTCTTAGTTCAAGCAGTAGGATCAAAGCCATTCCTTTGATCCTGACCACCTCTCCAACCACTCTGTGCTGGGGGAGGTTTTATTGTAGATACATCCTGAATCTGAAAGATCTGTTTCTTTTGATGTAAACTTCCTGGGTTTACGACCCTTTGGTCAGCAGGATATCTAACACACACACACACATTCTCACATTCTCACATAACACACACACACTCTTACTTAAATACAGAAGTTCACACATCTTAGGACCATGTGGGCGTGGCTTTGTTCTGATGTGTTTTGTGTGAACTGTCTCTCAATAAAAGGTAGCAGGAGGAGGTCAGATCTGGGGGTCATTTTCGTGGTGGACACAGACGAGGCCTCCCTTGCGCAAATAATCGATCGATCGACTGTCTTGTTTTCTTCATGATGAATAAGTCTCTAGAATTAGCGGGGCTTGTGGAAACACAGACCCAACAAGACATAAAATCAGAGATAGAAAAGACAAGGAGCAGGTGCATCTAGTACAGGTAGAGCTGCTGCAAAAACCCACAGAGCCCAGCAGCCAGCGCAACATATTCTGGATCCTTTGCTTTTAGTTAGCATTAGCAGCACATCCCACGTCTGATGTGAAAGGACTTTTATGCTGCGCACTGTGACTCACAGCCATGGTCCCGGGTCAGCCCTGACTTTGTGTTAAACTAATCCTAAAGTAATAATGGTATTTCTAACCACTGATATACCACAACTTTACCCTTTCAACAGCTACTGAAAGTTAGGGGACCTAGCTGCTACCCTTCAAGGACCTGCAGTTCAAAAAAGTGCCCCTCCGACAGCCAAACCCATCTGTTCTCTGATTGGATTGTTACATTTGTGATTGACATGACATTGACCAATCAGATGAAAGGAAGAAAAATAGGGTCAAAATTCGTACTTGTAACTTGCAGGGGTTTTTTGGCTAAGTCCACACACAAATCTTTTTTATGCACGCACAGATCTTTTTTACACATACAAATCTTTTTTACGCACACACAAATTTATTTTACACATACAAATCTTTTTTACGCACACACAAATTTATTTTACACATACAAATCTTTTTTACACACACACAAATTTTTTTTACACATACAAATCCTGATTTACAAGTACAAAACCGATTTACAAGTACAAAATATTTATGACCACATTTTGAGCCCATAATGACTGAGCCGATTATTAGCCCCTCCCTCGTGCTTTACTCTCGCGCTGCTCCGTGTGGCAAATCGAGCGCACCTCTCTGCATTTCGAACACACTTCACAACAATTAAGAGGACCCAAGGGAAGCTCGGAAAGCTCGGAAAGCTAAGCAGAAGTTATTTGGAGAGCAGAGTGACTGCCGTTGGTTGAAAAGAGAGGTAAAAAAAAACTTCAGTGGTGTGGAAACATTATGGGTTCGCAGAGTCAGACATCAAGTACATAGTGTGTAAACTTTGCTATGGTGTAGTAGCTGCACCACAGAGCAACACTGCAAAGTTCACTAAACATAGATGTTTACATTTTTCATTTATTTTTTATATTGCAAACATTTGCACTGTTATCAGTATTTGCACACTATTTTATATTATTTTTTTAAAGTCATTATTCAATACATTGTTATTGTTAACCCTTTAAATCCCTGTAGAACCGGAACCGTGTAAGCTAGCGCAATAATTTGTTTTGCATAAGAAACCGGAGGAGTTGCACTTACATCTTATGCCATCAGCTTGTCCTAGGTCACGGTTTCCACATATAGCTTTGCAAAAATTGCATAAAAAGCGCTTGCAGGAACAAAAACATAATATTCCAGAAACACGCTTTGCCATCCGATCAGCTGTTTGTAACACTTCCCACATTGAAAAAGACGTCAACGCGAACTATCGCATGTCCGCCATTTGCTGTCCGAAACCGGAAGTGACGTCATTTTCGCAGAAAATGTAGTTTTTTACTTGTAGGCCTTAAAAGCCTATACTGGTGTTTTTATAAGTCATGTTTGACTCTATACTTTTCTGAATAGTTTCTGGGATGCTTAGAACTCGGATTGCACTGCTGGAAATAGTTTATTTTGATGCACCTGCTGTTTTCTTTGCAAATTTGCATCATAGGATTGTTTTTTGTTTTTCCTGCAGTATATAAAAATTGCTGTATGTCCAAAGTAAAACTATGAAGACACTCAAAATAAATTTCCTGTGGTGGGAAACTATTTTTTGCAACTTTTTTGTATTTAAAGTTTTGAGGGATAAACCTCTTAAATTTCCCCAAGTAGAAATATATGTAAAAAAAAAACAAAACAAAAACGATTTTCAATTTTTTTGTAGTTTATTGCGCTTTTTTGCAATTAATGTAATTACTATGGACTTAATGCATACATATTATTAAAATATGGGCTATAACAGTTGTATTGATGTATAGCAACTTGAAATGCTCCCAAAAATGGCACTACAGCATGTAAAAAAAATAATATAAGCTCTGGCGGACTTGGTTCTATGGTAGGTCTTAAAGGGTTAAATAAATGTCGTCAAATAATCGAGATCTCAATTTCAGTGAAAATAATCGTGATTATCATTTTTGCCATAATCGAGCAGCCCTACATGCAGCTTGTCATAACTGGGCCTCTCTGATGGGGATGGATTACTGCCTATGGAATTGGCTGCTGGTACATCTGGAAAGGCACCATCAGTGCTGACAGGTATTACAGGTTTTAAGGCAACATGTGCTCCTGTCCAGATGGATTTTTCAGGAAAGGTCTTGCATATTCCACTAACACACTGATAAACCGCATACTATATCTATTACAGAAGTATGGCTTCCTAGATAAAAAGTCCAGGTCCTGAAGTGGGCTGCATGCAGTCCAGACTTTTCAACAACTGAAAACACTGGCTGCATCATGAAATAAAAAATACCACAAGGAAGACCCAAGAGTCCAGCAGCTGGTCTCCTCAGTTCCCAGACATTTATGGGCTGCTGAAAATAACAAGGAATGTAATTTCAACTTTTTTCAGACATCAAATTCTGCCATCAACTTGATGGGACAGTGAGTCTTGATTAGACCAGGACTTTTTGTAGTTTAATATCTACAAATCATAATCTGACAGCATAAAGCCTATTTTTCCTGTAATTATAGCTTTTGCTATTCAAAACAGTAATCAAACTGTTGGTGTGGTTCTGTGTTTTATGGGATATCCAGTCCTCTTTTCAAACATCAGCTACAGACCTTGTAAATAAAAATTGAATCCATCTTGTGTTAGCAGAACCAAACTCAAAACGTCTCCGCTGCAGAGGGCTGATGGAAAAAAGTCTGGAATATAGCCGTGTGAACCCGTTTTTTAACGCACAGTTCTTATTTCAAACACTGATAAGCATAGTCACAAATAAACTGCATCTATTTCCATTGTGAGCTTTCACCCCTTCCACTTCCTTATAGCTGCACTGAGACAGAGTGCTCGCAGCCTGCCGAGCACGTAATAGAACTCGTAAACAGTGTTATCACTGAATCCTGAACCATGGAACGGCCTTCCATCTGCTCATCACTGGAAGGGAAAAATATGTGGATGGGATATATGGACAGAAATTCCTACACATTTTGCTTTTTCGCTGTTTGAAAAGGACGTCTCTTCCCTTTCAAACGTGATGGTGTGAGGGGCTCAGTAGAATAAGGATTAAACATAACTCGTGCTCATACTCAGTGACAACCACAACAACAATAGGAATAGGAAATTGGATAAAAGGGATAGGATAGAATAGGAAAGCTGGTAATCTGTGCTTGAAGAATATGTGCTGATTAAGACACTCCTGATCAACTGATTTGTTAGTCTTATGCCAGTACAGTTAAAACCTAAACCTGTGTTTTGACCGCAGTTTACCTCGTCTCCTCAGCTCTCCCATCCCTTTAGCACCTCCTCCCCTGTTACCTCCCTTCATTTTTCTATCAACTGCTGTGCTGCTCACAGCTTTGATCAGACTTCTGGTTGCTGTGGTGACCCAGCAGTTTGGTAATTTCAGCTCCTTGATTGCAGACCGTTGTAATTTGTTTAAGTGGTGCGCTCTGAGGTGGAAATGTCCTTTTCACCTTTTTTTCTCCTTTTCCCGCTCAGACTCTTTTCTCATCTCTCTGAGGTATTTTCCCCCCCACGTTTCATAACTAATGTGTTGCTGTTACCTTAAGAAACACCTTTTCACAAAAACACGAGCAGGGGGGACATCACAAAGTGTAAGGTGACTCAGAATGGAAGAAGCATTAAAGTGCAGAAACATTAAGAAAAAAAAAGATGACAGAGAAAGAAAAGTTCAGAGATGTCAGTAAGCCTTCTGTCAGGAGGAGTTTGCCCAACTGTGATGCGGCATGCAGGCCAGGAGGGAGGGCTGAGAAAGTGGCCCCCATGTCTAAATCCCACTGATCGATCCCTCTGCCTCACAGGAGATGGGAATCAATAGTCAGAGAAATCCACCGAGTTATGCTGCAGAACTTGATTTTCCCATTTGAACACATGGCTAACGCCCATGAAATGTTATTTTAAAGGGTAAACCTGCTGCCTGTTGGCTCTTCTGGTCAGAGCTCGATAGTAAAAAACGAAGTCACAATGGACTGATAAGCACTTGAGATACAGCTTTCTGTATTCAAGTATTCTCACTTTTTTGAGATGTTGACGTTTAGTCTTAAAGACTAAATGAATAGATCATATACTGATAGATAACTATTCTACAGCAACCCTGGGGACTTAAAAAAATACATTTCTTTTGTTATAGAGCTGACAGTGTAGAGATGACTAGAAATTAGAGGAGAGAGAGATAATATTGATCACCTACTGTACATCCAGTTAGAGTTAGGCACCGTGTATTTGCCTGCCAGTCCAACAAGTGGTAATTGCTGATATATTAACATAAGTGTGATGGGTACTTTTCTTTTTCTACTGCACTTAATATTGATCATATATTCATCCATTCCCTTCAATCCTAGTTACAGTTCAGTGTCAAATCCCTATTCCTCTATAACAATTTTTACATCTGCTAAATCCTAAAGAAAAATATCAGAAACTTTATTTCTTAATGTAAGTTTCAGCTTTTCTACAATGTAACATTTAAGGTTGTCATAATACTAGAATTTCAAACTCAATATCAATAGCCAGGAAAATACTCAATACCATTTCTGATACCACAGAGGGAAAATAACCTTATAACCTTAAATAAGAGGTATAGTTTTTGTAAACAAAGATTAGAACAATATTGTCCATGCACATGTAATCAGCTGCAGCTCTATTTATTTCCTGTAATTATGTAATTAAGGTAAGTTGCTGTTGTTTCATTCTAGCTACTGATATCTACCTTTCTCAGCTTCAGCCTAGAAGCATAATATATTTTAGAGGCACATAATTGCATAATCCTGTTAAATTAACATGTCTATTACCACTGCAGTTCAAAACTGATAACATCTGCTGCTTAACTCCCACATTAAATTTATTGTTTTATTATTAGTCATAGTGTCATGGGGGTTTGGCAAAAAAGAAGCCAAATGCAGGACTCGCAGACAAAGCAAGGTAATGAAACTAACCTTTATTTGGTTTAAAGCTGATAAGCAATACCTTTACGATCATTTAACAGGTGGCTAACGTGAGTAGCTGCCAATAATTAAACAGCTAACGTTAACATTAACGTGTGCCCTGGCCAAGTCAGTATTTATGACAGTTGTTTGATACTTGACTGTTGTTGAAACAGGAGCTTTACTGATATCATGAAATTCTTCATAAAGACCGGGCTGTCATTCTTTAAGGTGCTTCACTGAGTTTGCTGTGCTGCTGTCCATGTGTTCAGCTGCTAGTGAGAGGTGGGGCTAGCTGAAGTTGTATGTTAGCTGGAGGAGGCCAAGGCCGCACTGTTGCAAATAAATATGTAATCAGATGGTAATTTAATAACAATTAGCCTTCAAGTATGAGTATAGTTATCTCTAGTTATCTAGTTATAGGTATCTCTAGGTTTTGTCCAAAATTTTGAACACAAGAAGCACTCTTGCCTTGATCTCTGGTGATGCCCATTTATTAACTGCAGAGGTACAGCCCCATATTGTCTCATTTTGCCTCCATTAAATAGCATGTTTGCAAGAAACCTGCTCATTTTCTCTCTGCGTTTGAGGCCACCACAGCTTTCCAGGAAAGTGATGCCTCTCGTCAGCTAGGCTGTCATTTTGTGAGCGGTGAGAGCTTGGTTATGCTGCTGCTGAGGAAAGATTCCTGCTCGGGTTTTAGCACTCGCTTGATGAATTCTGTCCCCGCTGTCTTTGGTTCCTATCTGCAGATATCTTAAAGCAGGGTTCCCTTTGTCATTTCAATGTTCAAATCATTGTGAGGTACAGCAAGGCATGTGATGGAAATGATTATGGGGTCGAAAATAACAGGTTTCCTTTGGCTGGCGCTGATTGTTGATTGGGCACTCTCAGTCAGGCTGTAAAGAGGGGGTGGTGACTTTTAGGGACTCTACGGACTAGCGGTGGTAAAATGGCTGAAAAACATCAGTGAAATGAAAAGCAGCATTCAGCCCTCCGAGAAAAATGCAACCTGGAAACATTTTGCTAAGATAAGCGTAGAACCAGTGTCATACCAAGCTGCAGTGTGATTGGCGGGGCGGTCCACACAGAGCGCTGGAGTGTATGTGATTGGTCACTTCAGCTATGGAAGCCGTACAATGTTAGACACACGTAATTGCATTTGCTTTATCAAATCCCTTGGGAATCCAATGATAGCGTTAGTATTGTCACGCCCTGTTTATCTTATTTGTCTTTATTTGGTGTTACAGCACCTCTTTCCTTCTTTTCCTGTGATGATCAGATTGCAGGCTTGTTTGGAGGTGTGGGCATGCGTGTGCCACATTGGATAGGCTTTTTATCTGGCACTGTGTCCATGCAGGGTGGTGATGCTATCAGCGTTAAAACCTGCTACTCAATGGAGCCCTGTCAGCCAACAATGGAGTGCAGCATTACCCAGAGTGCAGCAGGACAAAGCCTTCTTTCCTTATCACAGGATTGGAATATTCACAGACTGATTTAACTGCTTTTACCGAGGGAAAGTGTCAGGCTCTGAAAGAAAAAGACAGCACAGCAGAGATGTAAACGAAAGAGGAAAAGAGAGGGAGGAAGGATATAAGAGGAGAAAAAAAGTTGGCATCTTTGACCTGCAGGGTGTTTACAAAGAGAGACTTAAAGATTCATGGGCCAAATTGGGGGCACATGTAACGTAATGTAATGTATTCAAATAAACTATTTCGTTTTCATTTTAAAATAATCAAGACTCTTCTCTTTCTTCACTCGTTTCTTCTAATATCTCGCGGATTTTTGCCCATCATTGCCAGTCTTTGAAGTCAGCGTGCAGTTCGGAGGAGGCATGGGGTTGTGCGTGAAGAGGAGCAAGACATTGATGAGTTGTCCATGGAGAATGTCATTCACTTTGCTGAATTTGCACTGTGTATTGGAGCTTTAATCTGGGGGCACATTTGTTTATTGGCATACAAATGAACATCTGCATGGAGCTATGCTTGGACGCCATGGTCTCAGCAGCTCCCTAATCGCTTAAAAGCCTCGAGATACAGAGCATGCCAATGAGAGAGCAAGAGAGAGAGAGAGCGAGGCAGCCGCGCCCAAGGCCTCAATCATACACCCCTTTATCTGAGTTTCACTTCAGCTCAATAGCTCTCTCCTTCTCTTGTTTTCTTATTCTTCCGGGCCAGCGGTTTAATTTCCAGTTTGCCTGTTGACTCTTCTCATTGACTTGGAATTATAAAGAGCCATTTTTCTAACCTTCACTGGTTAAAAAAAACAAAACAGAATTTTTTTCAGGACCTGACACATCAAACAGCAGTCTGCCTTGAAGAGCTGAAGTTAAAAGGCATTAGCAATACTTTGCCTTAAACCCACAGAAAAATACATAAATGAAAACATTTTGAAAATTCCTTTAACACATATATATATTAGATAGATAGATTTGTATTATTTGTTTGCACCTCTTATTTTTAGACTTTAGATGTAGTTTGCTTCTGTTAATAAGAGTTAGGGTTTTCTGTGCATGTGTGTGTTTGGTAAAATGTGTGTCTGCCTGTCTGTATTCATTCTGACTGGAGAGTTGGCACACATACAGAGACAGAACAGGAACTACTCAAGCTGATGACCACTCGTTATGTTACTGTAAGTACAACGAAGGCTTCAAGCCACAGCACTAATAGCTCCCACGCTGATAACTCTACAGCCGCACCCCACAGCAAGCGCACTAGGACTGGCAATGCCCCGCACCAACCACCCCTCCCCCAGAAATGCAGTCTGCTATAGGTGGAAGTCCTGCACTGTAAAATGTTCCATGCATTTTAATTACAAACGTCCACATACTGTGCTTTTTATGAGCATACAGTGAGAAGGAAAAAAAACACACTGCCAGCAGCGAGAACAGCTCCCCTAAAGAACAAAGTTTCATATTTTATTCACAGGCAACCTCTGCAGTTCAAGATCAAAGTGGTAAAAGGCCCCTCAGATTTATGACAATTTTTTTTTAAATGTCTATGATGAATTTGCCTCTGTTTAGGAGACATATTTCATGAGTTCACCTTTTCAGTACAAACCTGAGAGCCATATATACTAAAGAAAACGAGCTGAACAAATTAGTTTCTGATGGCGTATTACGATTTAATTTGGATGTCTCTCCTTTTAGTATGAATGCCCTTGTGTATGTATTTCCTCTGTCTCCATAAGAAATTGGATGTCAGTCATTTCTTGCTTAACATACGTAAATTGTATTATGTGTGTGTGGTGTGCGCACAGGAGTTGACGTGTGCCAAACACGAAGGGTAGCGTCTCTTACTGCAAAGAATCATAATATTGTCCAGTTTTATCAAGTTCAAACGTCTGGAGAGTGAAGTCAGGATAAAGTCTGAACATGTGACATTTCACATATGTGACGTTTTAGATGAGATGTGCTGCCTGGGTAGAGCGTGCAGGAGGTGGGAGACATGATGCTCGCACACTTGCTGTGAATTCTCCAGACACCTGCTATATTCTCATATAGGTGCAATCAGACTCTGTAATAGCGAGCGTCCAATCTGACTTAGTCAGAGATTTGTATTCTCACTCATCACCCAGCCGGATAATGGACTGCAGTTCATGTGCTAAACTGGTATCTAGATAAAGATAGGAGTGGAAATCAGAGCCAAGGAGATATGAAGGGGGTGAAAATGTAAAGCATCTTAACTGGTTTCCAGCAAAACTTCACAGATTAGTTCTCTGGAGTCGGATCACATTGTATCAGCTTTCCTTTTTTATTCTACTTCAATTTTCACACTAACTGAGCTGTGTGCGCATGTGTGCATGTGTTTGTGTGGTAGTGTGTACCTTATGGGCTGATGTGCGTAGGTTAATGAAGAGCAGTAAATGAAAAACTTTATTGTGTTTGATATAATGTCAGCTTCCATTAGGGAAACTGGTGCTTGGAATGATTGCAAGACTATCGGGGCCAAGAGAGAGGTTCACAGTGTGTGCGTGTCTGTGTGTGTGTTTGTGTTATTCCATGCTTGTGTGCACACCCCAGGGCACAGCAGAAGCACAAAGTGTGTTCTGTAATTATAAATTCATTAGCAGGTGTCCAGAGGAGATATGAATATGACTGTAATCTGTCCCCACCGATGATGGAGCGCTTGTCTCGCATTCAAATGTCAACCTGTCGCAGCCAGCATGCTGAGAGAGCTCACAGATTCAAATTCAGAAGATTGAGCCCCAGCGACCGTGCTCAGTCATAACATGTACCCCTACATTTAGCATCCTTTTATAGGTGCCAGCCATTTTTCAGTCAGAATTGTTATGACGCGCTTTAGAAGATGAATTATCTGCCAAGCTCTTCTTCACATATCATGAAATTTTGGACTCTGACCTTCACCTGAAAGTGGATATTGAAGTTTAAATGTGTAACTACAAGCAATAGCCGAATTTGAAATAGCATGCATCACCTGTGAGAAGAAAACACAATGAAGAAGAACAACCTTTCACAGAGACATTTAAAAAAACAAACAAAGCAAAGATAGGCAGGCATGTATCTGGTCAGACATAAAAACGAGCAGGCATAGGAGCCCTGGCGAGGAGACAAAGTCACATTGTGATCTAGAGCACAGGGGCGGTTTCTATAGCAACAGTAGGCATCTAACCTACGCGCTGCTGCTTTTGGTGAAATCAGAAATTGGCGAGAGGAGGCCGGTATTGAGGAAAGAGAGATTGGAAAAGATGAAGATAAGACGGGGCAGGGGGGAGGAGAAGGGGAGATGGGGCAAAGGGAGAAAAGAGGAAGCAGATCAAGATAACGGTGAGCGGAGGAGGGCGGTAGGAGATGAGCAGGGGAAGATTGATGTAGGGGAGTGGCTGGAGATCATCAGCTGACCTCAGTGTTTGTCTCCTGTTTGGAATTTGTTGGTCCACTCAGCATGATAGATTTAATTTACTGATAGCACTGTGTCAGTGGGAATTTCTCCTGCTTTGTGTGTTTCTGTTTTGTGGGTATGTACATGCAAGCTATAGTTTGCATGTACACACCCAGTTTCTGTAGACATAAGATCATACATTTTTTCGTGCATGTGTAAGCCAGCCGTGTGCAGAGGGCAAGGAGATCAGTGAGGGATAATTGCTGGCTTGGTGTTGTATGAGATGTGTGTTTAACCCAGACCCTGAGCCCGTGGAGGCCTGTGACCAGCCACAGCAGATGGCCATGTTACCCTAGTGAATGCTCAAAGGGTCATGGTAGCCTCGGACCCGTCTTCTGTGCGTGCTTGTGAGTGGTTGGATGTGTGGTGGAGTAGGCAGGCTCTCATAGTCAGGAGTTTGATTTTTGGTGGTGTTTGTGATCATGAAGCCGATTCCTGATGGGTAAATGTCTGTCCCCATTGGCTGCTGCCTCTACCACAAGAGGTCGAGCCTCGGCGCTGTCCAGGATGACTCACATCTCTGGGAACTTGGCAATGGGAGCCCAGACAGAACCTTCTTATGACTTTTAACTCCTTTACTTAGATCTTGTTTGCCAAAGTTGCCAAAGGCTCTTTGTCATGCAGCTTGGCTCGAGCTGAACTAAACAGTGAGTTTAGGCTTTTAGGCATTAGCAGTCGCTGCAACAATGTAAAAGAAAAAGGGTGTGCTTGGTTTTTAGGAATACAAAACAATGCTGCTGCAAAACAGGAATGCAGCAAAACAATCAGGATTATGATGTTTACAAGCAGCAGGATCATAACAGATGTGATACGAATATCATCAAAAAGACAGAAAATTAACTGTTAATTTTTTTAAATGAGCCTCAGAAAAGCTACACTACTCTGTGGCAAAGACTATAGACACTTTTCTCCTTAAACACAATACTTCATTTGGAGTTTGATGACATTGGCAGAGGCTGCTGTTCAAAATAACCCAGATGCATCTAACCAGGTTGAGGTCTGGTGACTGTATCGTTTTTATGAGTGTTAAATTAGTGACCCCTTGTGTCCTATATGGAAGTAGAGCTGGGCGATATAAGATTTTTTCATATCACGATATGTTTTTTTCATTTCAGGCGATAACGATATCTATCACGATATAAGCCAAATAACTATATTTGTAAGATTTAAATGTGCCGTTGCTCACAAGTAAAATGTGAAATAATCAGCAGCTTATTTTTATTTAAATATTTATTTCCCATAATACGTAGCGCATGCACCAGTTTATTGTATTTCCAGACTTGCTTTCGGCACAATTTACAGTGCACACTACTCTGTTTTTTGTCAGACTTGAAATAGCCGAAATACCTTCACACTACGGAACTTCTATGGCTCTTCAGTTCGACAAGCTCTGTTTTCTCTTCGGTAACCTTCGGTCACGCTCGGTTGATTTTTCTAGTCGGCACACTCATTTCCTCCATTACTCGGGCGGTACGGTGGCTGGCTGCTTCCCAAACAAATACACATGTGCGGCTTGGCACTTGTGCTGTACGTAACAAGTCATGTGACGCTGTGGCTGTGATTGGTTCGGCTCTGCGCTACTTAATTTGGATTGGCTGTTCTTTTTTTTTTTTTTTTAAAGAGGACAAGAGCGGCGAGGTCTATCGCGATAGTTTAATTTTTCTATCGAGAAAAAGTTATATTGCGATACATATCGTTATTGTTCTATCGCCCAGCTCTATATGGAAGTATGTGCAACTGTTATGTAGTCACATATTTAGCTTTTACATTTGAATTACTGTCTGACCTAATAAGGGCTACATAGCAAAACAGCAGTTCAAATGGTAATCGGGAAGTAGGCAACTACAGTTTGAGTAAAGATGCTGGACGGTGTCCCTTGGGTGTGAGGAACCCAGCTTTTATTTACAGGAAGCAGTTCTGAATAATGACTTGTAATGCCGCAGCAGTGAGAGTAAACTCTTTAGAAGCATGGGACCAGTCTAAGCAGGACTGGGCTCCGGATCAATCCAGCTGGCAGACACAACAACCCTGTTGCTTTGCCATAGTCCCTCTCTCGCTCTCGCTCTCACTTCATTTCTCTTCTCTCTCTGCAGAGGCATGGGCTATTTTTAGCCCTGGCAGCTCTTTCCCCACTGCACCCAACCACAACCACCCATCGCTCGTTCTCTCTCTCTCTCTCTCTCTCTCTCTCTCTCTCTCGCTTCACAATTCATCCCTTCATATCAGCCTGGTCTGAGCCTCCATCCTAACCTCCAACTTAACCCAGTGTACTCCCTGAAAGATCTGCTCTGATCCTCCACTCAGCTCCTTTCCTTACTTTGCTCACTCCTGATGTCTGAAAGAGCTGGGCGCCACAGGGAGTGCTGGTAAGTTGAGGAGATGTGTCGGGAAGGAAATCCTGTTCTTCCTCTCTCTTGTCCTCTCTAATTTCCCAAACAAGCTGAGCCCAGACTCACCCACCCCATGTTTGGTGTCAGCTTGAGTTTTGATCTTTTTTCCTTTTTTTTGGTTTTGTTTTGTTTTGCTTTTTTCTTTCTTTGATGGATTGTTTGGTACTGAGCTGATGACTGACTTGCTGATTATCACTGCAGGCGTGCCAAGACCTCGGCTGTTGTGTGTAGAAAGGCTTTTACATTGAAAGAGAATGATGGGATAATGAGCGCTGGCTGAAAGAGAGGACCTGTCCATATAGATACATGCGAGTGTATGGGTGTGTGTTTTTGTCTTGAGATCAATAAATGCACAGAGCACCTGAGAGATGCGAATAATTATGTACCAAACAGTAGGAGTAAGAAAGAGCCTAATAGAAACTGAGTAAATTAATCAGGCTGAGTACTCATTGTTTAAGACTTTGTACACCTGTATAGAAAACTCTATTTCTCTGTCAGCTATCCTCCTTCATCAGACCATGACCAGCTCTTATAGTGTGGGCGAGGCGGTCACTGGGCTGCCCTTGAGAGTGCATCCTCAGCCAGCCTTCTCATGATAATGAGGCAGGCCACACGGACGCTGGGCGATACACGCAGCCCCTGCCCGCCCTCACGCCTGCCTTTGTGGGAGATAAGCATGCCATTTCACTGAAAAAGCGCGGCGGGGAAGCTAACATCCTGGGAATAGTGCCAGGTAAAGGCTGAAAACTGAATTTGGGGCTTCAGCAGGTGACCACAAACTTTACTTGTTAATTAAGTAATGCAAATAAATTTTCATTCTTTTCCTTTTTCTGTTTCTTCCCTCCCACGAGAGCTGTTTGCCTAGACTGAAAACACAACCAGCAGAGGTTGATAAGACTCCCAGAGAGAGTAATGTTTTGAGTTTATTTTTGCTCGCACACGAACCACTTTACTCCATGTTACATCTGAGCTCATGCCACAGCGCCACACAAGGGGACAACAGTTTCCACAGCACCAGAAACTGTTCCTGTAGCGTCTCAAACAAAGCGCAAACATGTGCCACGTACATTTGCATCTTATTAACAAAAGCATCGTCCAGATGCAGCACATCCTACAGCTATCTTCTCACCTTCTCATGACATTCCACATCACACTACTCCTCTGTGTTCTGTGATGCTGATTATATTCTCATGCTGAACAGTGTGATTGAATATAACCATGAGTCTCTTTACCTTACCACCGCAGGTCCGGGCTGATATAGGCACTGCTATATCTTCTCTCATCATCTTTCTTTTTACTTTTCTTTTCTGTACAGGAGAATGCCATTTCATACTACGATTCCAAAGCGGATTCAGACTATGTGAGTACAGTACGGACTGCTACCCCCTCCCACGCACACGTCTGCCTGCCTTAAACCCCAAATCCCACCCACTCAACTTCCTACCCCTGCCACCGTGTCCTGCAACCCTACCCCATCCTTTCCCTTCTTGGTGTTGATGCACCCCTCCCCGCCTTCCCCTTCCTCCGGTCATAGGCCCCTGGGCTGTCTGTGTGCGTTAGCGAGGTGACACTGCTATATGGTGAGCTGGTGTGACAGAGCAGGGCTAGGCTGACATGCATGTGACAGTGATTTTAGATGTCCTCCCTCCGGTCTAATTTCCAGAGTTTTCTCCTTCCTCTGGACCACGATGGTTGTCAGACCTCTGTGCTCATCGAGACACCTCAGACCTAAGCACAGGTCACATCGCAGTTTCATACAGTGGGAACAATTTCTATCACTCGTGCCGTTCACACTGAAGAATATGAGTGGCATTCAAAGAAGCAGAAAAGCCCAGCAAATCATTGGTCTCACCAGGCCGCCACTCTGGTTGCAGCCTGCAGTTCCTCCTCAGGATGGGGTGCACTTGGAGCCCGTGCCCGCTGATTGATTAAGTTTCAAGGAGGAGTGCAAGAATCCTCTTTAGATCACCAAAGCACAAAAAAAGGATGGGAAGAGAGTGAGAAAGGGAGGCAGAGGAGCAATAAATCATGATGTGATTTTCTCTTTGTGCACGCCACTCCCTTGATTAATGACACAGCGCTTTAGGGCCTGTCAGCGCATCTAATTGGAGAACATCGGTCATCATTAACATGGCACGCTGAGGCCAAACCAGCGACACACCTCTGACCCCCACATCACCAAGTCCACAACCACCACCACCCCTAAAAAAGACAGGATAAGTCAGGCAGAGGTCATTCCTCTCTAAAATCCCAACAGTAGTCCACTAGTACTCCCTTGTCTGAATCTTGATTCCTCCCTCGATGACTTTTTCTTTCAGTTAAGCTCCACTTCTTGAGTAAAAACCTTTTAATGATAGAGCAATGGGATGTTTGAAGACTGTTTTCAAGAATGGTAAGTAACTGGCAGGCTCTTTTCTCTCTTCTACACTGTACCCTGTTAACTTCTCCTGTTGTCAGTGTGCGCTTGATATAAATGTGGAATGCGATGATTCATTTTAAGTTAAAAACCGGTCATGTCCCAAAGCATGTCTGATGTTCATTCTAATGTGGAAGCTGAAGAATGTTTTATTTGCCTCTTTTAGATACGTTCAGCTATCGAGCTTTTTAAATAGCGAGTTTGTTTGGATGTGAAATAACACTGTGACTTTTGGGTCCCGTGTGGCCGTGAGTTAAAACACTTGTATCTTTGCAAAAACAAACAAAAGCAGCTCCCTCTCACCTCCTAAAAGATTATAAGATACGCTTCGGCAGAGAGCAGACAAAGCATCCCGGGTGAAAATGCAAATATTATTTGGACTGCGTGATCCCGCTTTCAGCACAATACTTATATCTGCCTGGCTGAAAAATATTGTCAATCATGTCTCACTAGGTTGTAATTTACTTGGAGGACAAGCATCAGACACATAAAATATATTATTACAAGTGTGATTAGTGTAATTGTGACTCAAAATTGAAATGGTTTTTCACAGTTTTTCAGATGTGACGTACAAATGCAAATAGCACTACTTGTTAAGCATGTTAAACATCTGTTTAGTGTTCATATTGTTGCTTTCTGTGAAGCAGCCATTGTTTAAAAGGATTATCTTAGTCTTAGGTTATCATAGTCTTTTTTTCTTTCCCTCCACCTAAGCACTCTCTTGTGCAAGCACATACACAGGGTCACAAGCGGTATGTCTCAGGTTAGCCCTGGTTGGCTGAAGGTGAGATAGAAAGAAGCTTTAAAATGTCATCTCTGGCCTCTTCAGTCTTTAATTAAACCTTGAGAACGGGTAGATAAAATTAACAAATTGGGTAATGAATGGGGCAAAACAGGTGGTGGATGGTTGAAGAAAATGAACCAATCAGTCTTTCCTGTGTGGATTTATTCAGCTCCTAATTAGACACTGCCTTGGTTAATTATGATTGGGCTCTTCTGAAGAAAGGGGAGGGAAAAAAAGAGGCTCCATGCCCGACATTGACAGAATTAGTGTCACACTGAGTGATAAACAAACTCACAGTTAGTGCCGCTGAAAAGCCAACATCCCTAACCCAATCAGGTTCACTGTTGTTTGATAGTCAAAGCTCAAAGCATTTCAGATTCACAGCAGAAACAATATGTTAAACTGACATGAATCCAGCAGACATCTATTTGCTATCAAACCCCTGTGTAACCAGTAATATTATAGTGTGATCATGCTTTTACAGTAACTAATTCTTATGTGTTTTCCTTAGAAAATTACCTCCCTCTTTAGCTTAGCCTCAGTTTATTTTTCTTATGAAGTTGGAACATAAAAAGCCCCATTAAACCAGGACAAGAGGACAACATTATGTGTATTATGTATTTGTTGTTGTTGCCTGATAGTGTAAGAATTGTGTTTGTAACTTTTAATGAACTGGGAGTGTTTAAAGAGAGAGACTTTGAAAAATCCTGGCACATGCCAATGTGGCTGACATAGGCGGTTGCCTGTGTCAGGGTTACAGTAACAACATATCAACAAAAACAGGTTTTTAATTACAGTAATGAACATAGTGCACCCCCTGAACTGACAGTCACAGGTTGACAATATGAAGGAATAAACGGTGCCTGCTATCAAAACTGATACATGTAATCAATGCACAACAACATGCGCTCTATTCATGCTGCCAACTCAGTGATTTTTTTTTTTCAGGGAAAAAATACAAAACAACTCTGAACATCAGGGTTTTTCCACATTTCAGCTGCAGCACTGGTTAATTGGTGTTACAAAGAGCATAAAAAAGCACACACAAGCTTGTCTATAAAGGAATTAATCCTGGTTGTGGTTTTTGCTTACTGCTGTTTGTAGGTGTCTTTCTTTTGACAGTATTAAAAACCTGAAGCTTCACAGGGTTACCTCAAGCAGCAGGATCCATATGAGCACTGTGAAAACGAGAGAACTGTTTGCATTTACAATATGAATTATTCCAAAAGTAGACAGAATAGAATAGGGCAAGACTCGAAGCTTTTACAGACAGGCTGCGTTCAATCATAGTTCTTTTTACACCGCAGCAGAACTTCGCTATTTTATTACCAGTTTACTAAATTCAAAATATTTTTCACGTGAATTGTATTTTTATAAGTCTTTCCTCTTAAATTCAAACTCAAAATTTGTGGTAGACTTTATTCTACATTTGTTGTGTGCAACAGATCTTCAGTATAACTAAACAGAGGAGGTAAACTCTCTAATATTAAAGAAACAATGGGTATAGGTGACCTTGTAACAAAAAAATTTACATTGTGCCATGAGTTTAAGTTGAATTAGTAATTTAGTTAGTGGAACTAATACTCATTTTTAATTGATTTTCTAAAACATTTCCAGTTAGGTAAATTAGATTTAACTAGACACTTTTTTGAGAGGTCATTAGTTTTAATGTTTAACTATTTTAAAAACACAAATAAAGTAGTGGTCTATGGGTTAAATATCATATGTGCAAGCATACTGTATATTTCCCAATGTATATTTTTCCTGTGCTATAATATATTATTTATAGTAATGAAAACTTTCCCCTGAGCTGGGGAACAATACTCACAATACTCATCGTCTCTTCTGCTGTCTTTCAATGGGGCTTCAGCAAAGCTATCGCTCGGCTCATTCCGACAACAGTTTGTAATTGCATTTTAATAGTCAATTAAAGTGTGCCCATCAATCAAATTTTGCTCTGGACGTGGGGTTTTGATTTAATTTCTTCAAAAAACAACCTTTTTTTTTTCATGTCAGGTCCAATTAACCCGTGCTGCTTTATCAAAGCGATGCGATGTGAAATGCTGCTCTTTGGCTATTCAAATGCACGAAGAATGATCTGAGATATGAGTTTTTTGTTTTGCAAGCATTAAGTGAATGAAATCAAATGAAGGATCACTAATAAAAAAGGAATTAGAGAAGCACGATGCCTGAGTTTGCTGAGGGTTACTTCTGTATCACAGGTTGGTGCATGAGTACACATAAATTCCATATTTCTTTTTACTTTGTAGCAAGGAGTCAACCACGCTGACTTGTCAGCTTTACCTGTTTTTTAGGAAGTGCATCTAACAGGGCTTTAGAGGGCACACACAGTAATATCAGATCAAGATGAGCTAATAAACAGAGTCAGGCAGCAGGCTTATATCTTGTTTTTTTCACAACCTAAAATCTCTTCATCCGGTGTTAACAGGCACAGATTGTACTACAGTGATAACTTATCAAGATAAAAAGCTCAAATGTCAGTTTAGCTCTTTTTTTAATATTCAGGCTCTCTTTGATATCTAGAGTTCCTAATGTAATATGTGTCAAGCTTTCTCATCTTTACTCTCGGTGCTGAACACGCTATAAGTAGAAAAATTAGATGCTAATTATTTATTTCTTTAAATGTTAAATGTTCATCGGTGAGAGAAGCGAAACAGCGCTGCTCTCGTTCGTCCTGGCGGTAAACTAAACAGTGATTAAGTGGTGCTAGGTGCTAGTTATTGTTGGGGTTAATTTGTGCGACACCTCATGTGTCTGAGATTGTCATCAGGAGTACTAATGAGTGCCTCCGTTTGGTGTCTGCGCTAATACCTGCTATTGTTCTCCTACGAGAACCGAAGCATCTAAACCAGGAAGCAGACAATAGGTCCTGTAAAACCACAATATGCGAGGTGACAAAATACGGTTCTACATTAGCGTGTTTCTCCATGTTTTTCCTGTCTGTTCTTATTTGTGTTCTCACTTAGATTTGTGTGTGTGTGTGTGTGTGTGTGCATGTGTGTGTGTGTGCATGTGTGTCTGCAGACCGAGGACGGGGAAGAGGAGAATCCACTGGAGACTTCATCGTCTTTGGAACTGGAGTTTGTGGACGATCCCAATTTTAAAAACAAGGTCAACTACTCTTCGAGTGCAGTCCAGATTCCTACAGACATATACAAAGGCTGTAAGTTACAACTTTTTTGCTGCTATTGTTTACATTGTTGGTATGTGTGTGAATGGCCAGTGTGAGATGGTGGTGAAACGGTGAAAAGGAAGGCAAATTCATAACACTGAATGCACCTTCGGATTTGCACAGCTGCCAGCAGCTTTCACATATGTGCTGGATGCACCAAAAGGCCTGTTTTTCGTAGGTAGCAGTGGGTCACGGATAGATGACAGTCTGTTTTAACTTGATCTCTCTTCTTTTTCTCAGCATGTTAACACAGTCTCTCCCTCCTCCACTTTAACACACTAACATGATTTTTGATGACAGACACTCCCTCACACCAGATCTGCACTATTATTTTTTTTTCCTTTTGTCATGAGTGGGCACAGTCCCCCCTGCTCATGGACCTTGCTCTTCCTGCTTGGCACTGTCCTGCCCTGTAGACATAACACTCTCCTTACTCTGTCGCTGCCAAATGGACAAAAGCGAACACGCGTACCTTCCGGGACTCTGATTTCACTTGGCATGCTCCCTCTGTTATCCACCTCTAACCTTTTGGATATTCTATGCCTGTCTCTTTAAAGACTCAAAAACCACAGCATGTGCAGACAGACAGCCATTTTCACAGTGGCAGCCCCCCCCCCATTTTCTGTTATTGTCTAGCTCTTCACTGTCTTTGTTGAACAGGCAGTATATGGCACCTGTCTGTAACAATGCCCTCCAGCTGTGTCTCCAGACAAATCTTGTCAGAATTAGACACTCTTGGTTCAGGAGGAGATGTCAAAGGCCACAGCTAACTCACAATAGAGCAATCAGGCCTGCACATTGTTCCCGGAGCCATTTTGTTGCAGCTCTGGTTCCCCTGACTGAAGATATGAGTCAGAGAATAAAGCCCTCTTGATTGAGGCTGGTGGAGACTACAGGAGTAGAGTGGTACTGTGCACAGAGTTAGTTTTTGCTCCGCTGTTCTGTGGAAAATGTTTACTATTAATGTTGTTTAGTTAGCTCCCATAGTGCGGTCTGCTGTGCAGAGATTACCAACTGCAGACTTTGTGCCAACTCCATTATGAACATGTGTGCTGTGTTTTAGCTGCGGATAAATAAGCAATTGAAAAACATGTTGTTAAACAAATGTGCATTAATTCTTTAAAAATGTCCTGGAATCAGTCTTTAGATACTAAAGGTAGAGCTTCCTTTAGCTAATGTTAAAAAGTAAATTCAATCTGCTTGATCTATAAAATCCTTGCCGCTCTTAGAGCAGGAGTGTCCATCTAATATTACATCGTGGGCCACACCTTGTAAAGCCAAGTGTGTCATATTTGACACATGAGACATTTTTTCCCCAGAAAAGCCAAAAGAAATTACACAAGCAATAAATTGCAAAATTGCTATATCATATTTTTTATTGATGTAAGTTAGAACTCATATATTTGAATTACCATTATTATTTTAATTTCATCAGAAAAGAAGTTTTCATGGTTCAAGCTTGAAAGTGTTAAGCGGACCAGACAGGACAGTGAAACTCTCCTTTCTTACAGTGTAAAGACTTTTAAATAAACATTTAATCTCTCAAATATCTTCATATAAAAAGTGCAATTTTGTATGTCTCAGTTTTTCGACATGACAAATGTGTAAAATTACTGAAAAAGTTCTGGCAGCTCATTGCCCAGTTTGGTTCATTCACAGAAGATAGTGAAAAACAGAAACCTTTCTGTCATTTAATTGTTTATCTATTGCTTAACTGCGTTGGTGTACTATGAATGACAATAGGTGAGGTCTTTATCAACACTAAAAGCTGTAAAACTTATCAAAATACCGTTAACAGTATAAATTTTTGTCATGTTCCTGGGTCTGTTGACTCAGCGTTTTAAGTTTTAGTTTATTTGGATGTTGATGTTTAAGTTCTTTAGGTTAGCTAAGTTCAATTGTTTATTAGATTACTTTTGTGTTTTTCTACCCCTGTGTTTAAGTTTCCCCGAGCCCTTTATGTGTTTCATGCTGCGTGTCTTATCTTGTCAAGTTCGTATTGCCATGTCTGCGTCTCATGTTTCCTGTTTTATTTTGAAGGTATGTGTCCTATGTCAGTGTAGTCGGCTTTGCTTCCTTTGTCTCGTTATGTCAGATTACTGTCAGCTGTTTCCCCGTGTGTTTCCACTTCCCCTAATCACCCTTGTTTAGGCTACGTCCACACGTACACGGGTATTTTTGAAAACGGAGATTTTCTGTTTTCGTTTTTTTTTTTTTTTAAATCCCGTCCACACGTAAAAGCAAAAACGAAGGAAAACGCTGCTAGGAACATGCCAAAGCAACAGGTGGCGATATATACCTAACCGTGTAGAAATGTTGGCCAATCAGAAGTCTAGAAGCCTCGGCAGGAAACAGTAAACAAAGATGGCGCATAGAAGCAGAACCGAGTCCTATGTGTGGAGGGACAGTAACTGTGTGTGTATATGTAAGCATGTAAACACTGCAGAGAGTAAAATTAACAGTAACAGTATTTTGTCTAAGTCCGCCATTGTAGAAATCCATTTCACCGAAACAATAACGTGGCGCACAGCGTTGCGCTGCGTTTTCTCCGTTTTCTTCGTCCACACGTAAATGCAAAACCTGAGTTTTTGAAAATGTCCACCCTGGCAGGAGTTTTAAAAAATCTCCGTTTTCAGTGACCGAAAACGCCGTTTACGTGTGGACGAAAGGATAAAAACGCATAGAAAAATCTACCCGGGTACCTGTGGACGTAGCCTTAGTCTGTGTGTTTCTGTTCATTTATTGTCAGGTTGTGTTGTCCTTTGTGCCACGTTTCCATGTTCCATGTATCTTTGTATCCATGTCAAGTTTCATTTCTTGTTTTTTTTTATGTTTAGTTTCTCCAGTTTAAGTTATCGTTTAGCTTCATCTCTGCCTTTTGTTTTGTAATCTTTTACCAGCCTTAATAAACGGCTCACTTTCTGTTAACATTCAAGTTTTGTTCCACGTTCCTTGGTGTCCGCATTTTGGGTCCTCTTCGTCACTCCACACAGTCTGCCTCTCCCAGACTTTGACATCTATGCCTACCTTCACTTTTTCCAAAGCCTTTGCTGGGCTTATTCTGGCCCCCCGCCTTATGTTTGATACCCTGGTTTTGCATATCGCTTCAGACGAAGCTGTGGAAAGTCAGATCAACCAGCTTCTGACAATTTAAAGACACAGCTTTATTGATTTTGACACCGTTGTCTTAAATAAGAAAACTAAAACAGAAAAAAGTGCTAATTTATGTTAATTAGTACATTGTTTGACCCTTCTGTGCTGCTGGCAAACTGGTGTACTTAATCACAATAAGAAAGTTAAAAATAAATAGTTTATGTGGGAAAAAAATGGGCAATTTTACCCTGTTGCCAGGTGATTGCTAGGTATGTATAAATCAAAGCTGAGTTAGTGTTAGCGCTGTGAAATTAAAATGATAAGATGTTTTCATAAAGTGTTGTAGCTGCATAAAGGCTAAAAATGTGTCATTGCCAGGCAATTTATTGGCGTATAAAAATATAATATATATGCTGAGTACAGATGAAGTCCTGACAAAAAGTTTTTACTTTTTGAAACGAGGATCAATCTTAAGGTAAAGTGTGTCACACGTGAGCACAGTTCAACACTGTACGTGTGTTGGTGTAGTTTCCTTTTAATGTGTGTAAACTATCCACATGTATATGTATGAGTAGATAACTACTGAGCTGGTGGAATATTTTAACTAACACTTAAAGGAATTTACATCAAGTTTTTATGATGGCTCTACAGACACGGTCAGAGTGGATCGTTATCTATATGTCATGCTCTGCTGTGGTCCTACCAGTGGGAGCCTGCAAGGTGCCTTGGATGTCTGAGGAAACTAATGTGGGCGGTTTGTTGTCCTCTGGGTCTGAAGTGCAGAAACATTGTATGTGGGTAGATTCAGTACTTATTTCTCAGGAGAGGCCAGAGGAAAAAGAAAACACTAGGAAGAACAGTGTACAGTCCAAAGAACAGCATAATGTTCAACAGTTGATCGAAGATAGTGTGCTATTTATTAGCATGCATGCTCTGTGTAGTTGAAGTAGCTTGCTTTGATTTGCACACATTGTTAATGCACTGAATAAATTGACTATTTTACAGAAAATGGCAGTTTGTATTATCTATTGCATCCAAATGGGTGTCCTTAGAGATGGACTTTGAGAGAGGTGTAGATAGAAGAACAGATAGAAGAAAAAGAGGTGAGAGGAGAAGAAACACTTTAATAATAGAAACCATTTAGTGAGGGGAAAAAAAAAGAATTTTCTTTCCTTTTTTTTTTTTATTGTGATCCTTTCAGCAAGTAAATGAGGCGAGGTATGCGTCTTGGTTTGATTTGTCTGCTAGGCCCCATGTCCGTTTATTGAGATTGAGAGTGTTCCCTGAGCGCAGTAATGAACCATTTTATGATTCATTATCCCGCTGCTGATTCCTGCTGCCAAGTCTGCAAACTTTCTAATTAGCTTAGGTCAAACATTCATACAGTTTTCTTCTAATTATCATTGCCTATTACAAAATGGACATCACAACACAACCACTGAGGAAAAAACTGAGGTGGCTGGTGTTGTCCATGGAGGAAGAGGTTGCAGAAGTAGTGGGGTGCTGCAGGGAAGAAGGGCTCTCATAATCTCACATAACAAATAAGCACAAATATTGATTAAAAAATAAGTATAAAAGCAGTGAGAGGATATATGCAGGGGTTAAAGAGGCCCATAATGATCCAGAACGGCTTTTGACACCTTCACATAACAAGCAATTAAATCTGGTAGGCAGGTTCCTGCATATTACTGGTGAATGAATGAATTTTGCGTGTGCTGCAGCCCAACGTTGCTTTCAGAGATACCTGCTCAGTAATAAGAAAATAATGAAATGATTGCATTTTTTTTCTCATCCCTGTGATGTGTTCATGGTGCAGATGTAAAGTTGCGGTCGCTGTACTTAAGCGTCTAGCTAGCTAATGAAAAGGCGCAAACATAAACAGAGTACATTTTTCTAAGTGGCAGCTAATTTCAAATGCAACTATTCACGCAGCTCAACTAACATCAGCAAACACGCAAACTGTTTCTGTGCTGTCGGTCACAAAGATGTGCCGGTGTTTGTTCTGTGTAGGGGTTAGAAAATCAGCAACAGAGCTCGTGACACATCTGCTTATATGTTGAAAGCACTTGGCTAAATATACAAAGAGCAGTAAATAAAAGTTGATCACAGACTCACAAAAACAAGTTATTATGTGACTTATTCCTTACTAATTCTTTTCCCATGCTGCATTGCTCCCCCCCCCCCCCCTCTCTACATATATATACTATTTATAAATAGATAGATAGACATTTGTGTTCAGTGTTGCATGTTGAAATTTGAAATTAAAGGATGTTATAAATGAGACTTTTTTTTAATTGTGTGTAAATGTGTGTGTATTGTACACATAATTTGGGAATACATTAGTGCTAGTTGGAGAATAAGCAGCCACTGTTCCCAGCAGGGAATAAAGGAAACCACCACTGAATGTGTGAAGGCCTTTCATGAAATTTGAAGTTTAAATCCGCCGCATGCTGCTTCTTTTCCAGCAGCCTAACGTCATCTTGTCAGTTTGCTATTGTAGTCAGGCACAGTCACAAACTTGGTTATTAGAAATGAATGGCTACAACTGGCTGATTGTGTGTGCAGATGAAAGAGCAGAGCTTAAATGTTCTGCATGGTACGATTAACCCTCCCACCCCATCCTCCACACACACACACACACACACACACACACACACACACACACACACACACACACACACACACACACACAGACACACCATAGCCATTGTTACCACCCCTTTCTATACTTGGTTGTCTGTCTTCCACCCACTGCTTCATTCAAAATTGCAAATTTTGCTTTGCACTCAACCGATAGTTTTTTCAAAGTACGCCATACTTTTTACGGTGAATTTTCTACCATTTATGCAGCCACTGGCTGCATTGCAACCTTCTGGGTGTACCCAACCTGAGATAACAAATTGCTTTTATCAACAACAAAGGTGAGAACAAAAACCTGGTTATAATGAAGGTTTCTTCCTGTTAAAAGGGAGTTCTTTCTCCCCAGTGTCAACGAGTGCTTGCTCATAGGGGATTATCAGATTTTCCCTATAAGATAAACATGTCAGGTGTGTTGTACGATGGTTTTTCTCATCTGTTAACTGTGTCAGTATAACAGCGAAATAACCATACCTGCTTTTATTCCATCAAATTTTTTATCTTTTCTCAAAAGAAGCAGATTTCCCTAATATTTGCTATTTTTATTCTGCAAATTCTGCTTGGATCAGCTGGCTGCTATATTTGTGGCATTTCAAAACATGTTGCCAACATTGCTGAGTGCCCTCTGGTGGACAATCTATGCAATGTCAACACTGATAACAGGGTTGAAGGGTGTTTTTTTCCCCCCATTTCTCCTTTATTTAATTTAACTTTGCTTTATGTTAGGATGACACTTTTCATTTATCAGCATTTATAAATGCTTTTACAAAAAGATCAGTAAATGGCTAACATCTGCAATAAAATCAGCCCACTGATTAATCGATCCACTTCTACTTGAGATCTGAACACGCTGTTGTTAGCGTCAAAAATAAGCGAAAGACCCACCTGTGCAAGCTTGATTTTGCTTAGTTTGGTCTCTTTTAGTTGTTGTAGCTACACATTTTTATCTATTTTATAGTATGCTGTGAGGCACTCTAAGATTTTTCTTCTTGAAACAAGCTATATAAATACATTTGACTTACATTACCTCACAGTCTAAAGCACCTTTTAAATGACTGCAGTTTTTAACTTGCACTGTATAAGTAAAATTGAAATGAACTGAATATTTATTTGCACACTAATACATTTCTGTACTTCTCAGACTCTGAAGTAAAATGCCTTTCTTAGACATCAACAGAAATGATCCTTTGGAGAATATTCAGGAATAGTATAAACTATAAACAATGCGCAATTGACAACATTTCCTTAGGTATAAAATTGCAGGAGGAATTACAAAACTCCTAGTTTTTTGCTAAACTAGCTTCTTCTGCTCCTCACTGTTTAAAAGTTACAATACACTAGTCTGTGGTTAGATCCGCTCTGGAAAGTGGTGATCCTGTTCACCTCTGCAAATGACAAATTTCACAGAATGTGTATAATTTGCAAACTTTAATGTGCATCAAATATATAGAAGTGAGCATCAATGCAAAAGAAATATTTGTAAACATCTGTCAGTCAAACTGCTGCTGATGTTGAAAATGAACATGGAGAGAGCTCAATTTTCTTCAGAAAGGAAGAGGAAATAATAACGACCCCCGTTTAATTTTGTCTTTGCGTCAGATAAGTTTAAATAAAAAGCTACATTTGTCATCTTAAAGCAAAAAACTATCACGCTTGCGATTTGCCTCAGTTAAATGTAAAATGTCATCGCTGTCAGTGAGAAGTTATGTGTGTGTGTTTGTGCACATGCAGTACATGCGCTCTTTATTTGTTTCTCACGCCCCAGGTTCCTTCCAGTAGAGGAAGCTTCGCTGTCAACTTGCTCACACCACACTGGAGATCAACTCAGCCCCTCTCAACATCAAACCAGATTTAAATGTGTGGAAAAGAGCAAAAGTGATTTGTGGGGAAAAAAAGGGAGAAAGTGGGGGAAAAAGAGGAAGGGATTTAAAGTTAAAGCAAAAAAAGAAGAAAGGCGTATAAACACTGCGGGCTCTATTTTGTTCCCAAATTTACAGGCTCCATCTCTCGCTCTCTCTCCGCCGACCCCTCCCCCCCTCCCCAATCTCACCCATCCAAACCCTATAGTGTGTGCCCATTGAAGGGGCACTATCATTTACCTGCACACTAATTAGAACAGTCAGCACAGCAAACTCCACTTCACTCACCACCAGGCTCACAAATTACATTTCATGTGTTTGTTATTTACTGCTCTTCTTTAATTAGAAAAAGTATTTGGAGGAGCATTCTTGAGGTACGGTGAAATGTTTTCCTCTCCCCCTGTTTTATTCTCCATACTAAATAGTCGTCCCTCCTCAGAGAAATTCTCTTTTGTTTCACTCTCTATAGGCACTTTCAGACCAATCTTTTTTATCATGTCTGCATTGCATGGGCCGGGGTCCATTGTGGTTCTTGAAACTGTTTTTAGATTCTTTTTTTAAGGTCCTAACATAAAATAGGTACATTTCCAGCATAAGAGTAAATTTAAGCAATGCAGGTGTACTGTGATTGGTCCATTGGGGTATATTTATCGCTCAAAATTCATGAATGCAGCAGCAAGAATAACTGTTTTAAAAAGTGTTAACCATATTAAATGACTTCACACAGCACCTCTTAATGTTAGCCTTAAGATAAGAGCAAAAAAATGAGCTGACAGTGAAGTCAGGCTTTATTGAGATACGACAGAGGACTCATCACAGTAAAACAAAAATCTTAGCTGTCAGTTTCCCCGAATTGCTGCTAGGCATCCCCTACACATTAACGCAAAGTAGAGAGAAAATGAAGAGGCTGCTTTACCGAAAGATTCAGTCACTGAATCTGATTACCAAGTTGACTTTGTTTTACTTGAATTTTATAGTACCCCATATCTAGCAACCACTTCACCATACAAGATTTTTTTTTAAATTGGTGAAAATATTGTATTTACGCTGGTTTTATTTAGCTTTTTGGGTTTCTGCATGATTGTGTCTTTTGTAAAGCAAGCCTTCACCCACTGTGTTCCTTTCTTAGGGTCTGCCTTCGAAAAGAAAATAGTATTTGGAGCTACCATCTTCATTTTTGTTGTTGCAAGTACCTTCAATTTATTGTTTTACTAAGGTTATGCATGGGGATTGGAAAAAAATATTTTAGCTGATGATCTTGCAAGTTCAGTGGTAACGCTCTGTTTGCACCTCCAACTCGATGGCTTTTAATCTGCACAGAACTGTGAACAGAGTGTCGCATCGCTGTATCTGGAGATAAGTATGGAGGATGCTGCAGAAACAACAAGAAGCAGTCTGAGAGCACAAGCCTCCACCAAGGAAGCTCACCATCTGGGCAGTATTTACTTTTAAGTTGCCATAACAATCAATGGCAGTAAGAATTATAGTTTTAATAGTTCTACATAGGATTATGATTAAAACTTTGGCATTCAGATCATTCTATTGACCTTGTAGGAGAGGTTGAAGGTTAAATGTGATATGATATTTTAAATTTTTATGCGGTACTTGTGGGGCGATTGTGGTTCAGGGGGTTTGGAAGTTCATCTTGTAACTGGAAGGTTGCCGGTTTGATCCCCAGCTCTGTCTGTCTTGGTTGTTGTGTCCTTGGGCAACACACTTCACCTACTGCTTACTGGTGATGGCCAGAGGGGCCGATGGCGCAGCCTCGCTTCTGTCAGTCTGCCCCAGGGCAGCTGTGGCTACAACTGTAGCTTGCCTCCACCAGTGTGTGAATGTCAGAGTGAATGAATAGTGGAATTGCAAAGCGCTTTGAGGATCTGAAAAAGCGCTATATAAATGCAATCCATTATTATTACTTTCTCTATATTGACTATGCACAACACATTTGAAAGAATCATAGCTTCTAAGTTATAAGGCTTTTCAAGGCTTTGTCAATTTTCAACTAATAAGCTATTAAGTCGACCCTGAAAACCTTGGTGGATATAAACCAAATCTTAACAGATTGTTAACAAAACGCCACTCTACATGATAAAAAGAAGGGACAGGAAGAATGCAGGAGAGAGGAAGTAAGAAAAAGGGGGCATATGGAGTAGCAATTTGGGTTGACAAGACGAAAAGCAGGAGAAGGCAGGCGGTGGATGCATCTGAGATTACCTTGAACTGTGCAGGAAGCTTTTTGTTTCTCACTTAATGTACATTTAGTATGATTTTTTTATTACGTGCTCACTGTGAAGTCTTGAAATTATCCAGCAATATTGTTTCTCAGCATACACATTGCTAATGAATTTTGAAATTGAAACGGTTCAAAAATGTGAGCACGACAAATAACATTTTATTCATCTGAATTGTTTTGGTATGAAAACAAAAAAGCTCACAGGTGGATATCTGAAAGTCTGGAGAAAAAACAAACATACTATTCCAACAATTTTCATGGTTCGAACCCATTCTTACAGCTTCAGCTTTTACAATTTAGTGAAATACCTGAATACATAGTGCGTAAAAAAAACCAAAACAAACATATTTATATTTTTCTTACATCTTAACCCACTAATATTTACATGCATATCTCGGTGTTTTGCTTAATGGAAACAGTCTACAGAGAAGCATAACTAAAAACTACAAAAAAAGAGGCATAAACAAAAGCAGGAACATGAGAAATAAATGGTTAACATTTAGAGAACAGAGGCAGACGAGCAGGCAGAGAACACATTCACCCTGAAACTATAATATAAAGTGGAAACGTCAGGGTAACAAGACACAGCTGAACTAGAAGATGAGACCCAGGGCAGTAAAACTGATTGCAAGGTACAGTTAGAAGGTGAGTAACAAACTAAAGCAGGAAGTAACTGAGAGTAACTGAGTAATGCAGCAGCATGAGACCCACACTGAGCGTGGTATAGTACAAGGGTGGGCAAATCCAGGCCTGCAGGTTTTAGATGAGTCATTCATCCATCACAGCTGATTTAAATGGCTAAATTACCTCCTCAACATGTCTTGCAGTTTTCCAGAAGCCTGGTAATGAACTAATCATTTGATTCAGGTATGCTGACCCAGGTTGAAACCTGCAGGACACTGGCCCTTGAGGCCTGGAGTTGCCACCCCTCATATACTAGAACACTGGGAGGGTATATAATCTCTTTGTTTAACATGATCGTTAAATTAAAATTTAAACAAGAACTAAAAGACTCAGAATACAAGTTCTGCTATAGCTGGAAAAGGCAAAATAATAAACAAAATCACAAGGAATTAAAACCCAACTAGATTAGCGAAGTGACTGAACAAAAACGCAAACATGAATGAAACAAAGAGCAAATTTCCAGAAGCTCAAAACTCTGCCTCCAAAACACAGGAACCATTCGCTAACATTTAGTCGCTCTGTTTAAAACACTGAAATATATAATGCTTATGGTCATGACGGCGTTGATGGTTATGGCTCTTCAGAGGGTCTCTGGTAATAGATTTAGCTCCATTACAATTATGGATTTCTTATAAGGCGCCACTTGTGTTGCTTGATGATATACTGCAGGTCATTTTTCTGCTCTCTATGCACAGCAGTGGCGCAACGACTTGTTTCTGTAATGTTGGATTAACACAGAACATAAGGGACATATTGTTTTAGATGGGATTTTTTTTGTTTGTTTGTTTATCACAGGTACATCAGGGTGAGTAATGTGTGTACTTGGAGTTAAGGGGTGGGGTCACAGGATCGAGGTGGGAGGAGATGAGGAATGATCTCACACAGAGATGCTCCATAAATCCCACTCATAATTGTTTCCCTACTTGGTGTGCAGTCTTGCTCCATAAAGGGGGCAAAGCCAAGGGTGCTCTAAATGTCAGGGGAGCGGTGCGCTGATGAATTACCTTTTAAAGATATCAGAGAGAGGCGCATTTCATGTGAAAGATGAGGCCAACACAGTCCTCTTAGGCCCTGTCTGCCTGTGTGAGCATATTTCCCCCCCAGGGGAAATTTGTCTTTTTATCAACTGTCCAGAGAAGTCACAGCATATCCTAACTGAATAAATCAAAGAGAATTAGTTTGCTAGCTTCTCTTATCTGTGATGTGCCTGTTTTTCTGCAGAGATCACCTGCAGATGTGGGTAAATATGTGTGTGCGTGTTTGCTGAATTGGCCTGACAGTAGCGATGGCTCAAATATGAATGGTTTAGTTTCAGCTGGCAGTGTGAATGTACTGCTCTGTCTTTTTTAGAGGAACAAGACTGACCAACAGTAGGGTGTAAACAAAAACTCATACATAGCTGCTGAGTTAGCATGCTTATATGTGTGCAAAGCAAGTACTAAGTAGTACATCATGTGTTTGTGGGTGTGTTGAGCAAAGTCCTGTACATCTAAAATTACCAAATAAGATAAAACATAGGTCAGAATGACATGACAGAGTTTAAGAAAAGAAATATGAGACAAAACAGTAAAAACAACACAGATTTAAAAAAGGTCAGAATTCCTTGTGATTTAAAAACCAGAGTAAACCAGAGTTCAGTTACTACCTTGATCTTCGTCGAGGCAGCTGAAACTAGGCTAGTTTTAACAGAGGTCACCGGATGTCTCGTTGCCCTTGGCCTGTCTGGGACAGCTATCATTACAGAACCGGTGCTTCTTCAGATAAGAGCACCAGGACTTCACAGCACATGGGCTGCCACTGCAGTAACCTGCTGTGATAGCTCATGCTTAAAGGATAATACTTTTTTACACATTAATCAGATGGCTCTTTGACCACAGAGTATTGCACGGCACAGGTGAAATTGAAAAGCGTGGTTTGGTTCCCTGATAATCTCCGCGCAAGTATCAGTAGAATATAGCCACTGGTGTCACTGAAATGCTTCGGAGTCTTGGAAGCGATGACAGCAAGTTTGAAAATACATGGTTATAATGTCAGACATACTGCGAGTCGCACAAATTTCGCTCTCCGCTTTAATCTCTCTGGCTCTTCATACCATCTGGATTCTTGGCAAATGTAAACACTGAGTTATGAGAGACGGAACAGAAAGCTCTTTTGCTTTCTAATTCTGGTAGAATGCAATTTATTTTGTAGCAGGCGTGTTAGTGGCATCATTCACAAATGAATCATCAAAATAGCCACACATACACACACACACATACACAGACACAAAATAACTGACAAGGCATGAGAAAATCGAGTCCTCTAATACAATAATGTGCATAATTCTTGAACCAACCCTCAATTCTTTATATTTTGCAAGGAAAATGGGAAAGAAGTGCATTGATTGATTGAAACATAGCTAATCATAAATGGAAATACAGCATATACGGCAAAAACAGAGCTTGGAAGTCAGTACTTGGTATGACCACCTTTGTTCTTCAGCACAGCCTGAACTCTCTTAGAGAAGCTTTCTGGTAATTTCTTTAAGTAGGCTTCAGAAACAGTTCCCCAGGCTTCTTGAAGGACATTCAAAGCTCTTGTTTGGATGTTGGTTGTCTTTTGTTCTGTTCTTTCCAAGATCCCACACTGCTTCACAAAGGCTCTGAGGAGGCCAATCCATGGCTGATAGTGTTCCATTGTGTGCTTCTCTATCCAGATATGCTTTTACTTTTGCCTATCAGATGCTATCCAGATGGTACTGCATGGCAGATCAAACTCCAGTGCCATCAATTTCAAAGATCCCTGTTTCTTTCTTTTCTTAATCATCTGTTATTTGGTTAACACTGGTTCATCTCTTGAGTTAGGTGGCTTTTTGTGCCTGAATGGTTCATAGGTCATTGGCTTAACAAAAAAAACAACAAAACAACACAAAAAACAACATCCGTCTGAAAATGGTCATGAACAAGGACCAGACTGAAAATGTATGGAAAAGCAGCCAGTTTAAAGAAGTGTAAAGAAAACCTTCCTGAAAGCCTGTTACTGTTACTTAAGACCATTTTGAACATTTTAAAAATTACTAAAAATGTCTGGCTCCTGGAAGCAAAACGTAAAGACATGCATATATCATGTATGCATCAAAATATTGCTGAACTCATACCTTATAACTGAACCTCTGAAACTGTGTTTAACAACGTCAAAGGTGATCCGTCATTTGTTCTTTGCTGTTACACGATCTAAAAATAAACCGAATAATCAGTTCTTTGACCTAAATAGCGTCTTAGGTTTTCAATTTAACAGTTGAACATCAAGTTTGTTTTGGGTATTTTTTTTCCTCTGCCCCCATGGGCGAGAAATTGCTTTCTTTCTTGCTGTGAAAGCAGCCAGTCACTCGTGTTAATTTTCGTGTTTCTTTCCATCAATCACCCCCCCCCCCCCTCCCCCAAATGTGTTTTTATGTTTGTGCCCATTTGCAGGGCTGCCTCTATCCTCTTCCATTCTTCTTTTGTGTTTGTGTCTATGAATTTCAAGAAAAAAAGCATGTCGAGGAGCTCCCTTTGGTGATGGCGGCAATTTGGCTTTCATATCCTCCAAACGTTGCTTAGTGCTGCTTTATGGTGTGTGTGTGTGTGTGTGCATTTTAGGATGCAGGATACAGGTTGTTTTGAGCCACAATTTTAAAAAGACTTTGGCAGCTTTCAACTAAAAACAATAAACAGTGTTATATTTTTCTATAATGTGTGACAGCTCACAGTAAAGGAGGTGAGAAGTGAATGATGGAAGGCTAGTGTCATATTTCTTACCTCTTAAACTGACAGGTTGTCAAAGACTGAGCAGTAATTGAAAAGCATGGAAAAGTGGATAATGATCGTTTATTTGTGTGAAATTCAAACGTGGGGTTGAGAAAAGCTGGACTTGTCGGTTCAGGGGCTTATCTAGCTTTGGTTGGCTGAGTAATTAAATCAGAGAAGCGAGTGAAGTTCTCCTCAGCTCAGCGCCTTGTCTTGTTTCCTCTTTAATCAGGTGGCTATTAAACCTCTGATTGCACTCCCCATCTTCTGACTTCAGCTTAGCTATTAAACACAGACTGAAAGCTTTTTTTTTTTGGCTTATGTGTGTGTGGATGCACATTGCGTCAAGCAGGGATATGCACGAATGGAAAGCATGATTTAGATCACGAGTGCAAGCAAAACAACGACAGCGTAAAAACAACAGAAGACAGGCGGAAGCAGAAAAGATGCGCGTTTTACACTTGCGTCGTGTTCCTCCACCTATTGTTGACTAGATGATAAATGCTTCTTTCCGCAGTTATAAATCCATTTATGTCTGACATTTGAGATCTATGACCTTATGCTTCAGCTCAGAACATGCACAATAATGCATCTGGTCATGCATGCACAAGCATTTACTTTACTATATAAAGCACCTTGTGATTTGGCACTATATTAATAAAGTTGACTTGAATAGTCTTTTTCCTTTTACCTGTTTCTCCTCTCCAAATAACCAAGCACCCGTAAATCCTCTAACACCCTAATGGATGTCTGCAGAAACAGTTTATGGGCCCCTATTATCAAACATTCAGCAGTTGTTTCTTTCTCCAAAACCTGCTAGTGACAGTATGACTGTACGACCTCCTCCAAGGTCATATCAGATCCTTCCCCTGCCCTCCAAAGAAGATTTCCCAGATTAGACTAATTCCATACTCAGACGTGACCTCCGGCCAAGCCGCCTGCATACATGCATTCTTATGTTTTAAGCTTTCTTTGCTGGTGTGGACAAGGTTGTTCAGCAAGAGAGTTGACCTTTGGGTTCGTAACAGAGAAAAACTGCTGTTATGTTACACTCAGGTCCACTATCTTTGCAGGCAACAGCCATTAGGCTGGTGTTGTTTTCACCTTGTGGGTCTGTCTTGGTACGTGTGTCATCTGAGCAAAACTTTATCCAGGAGACACCTGCTGAAAAGAGAACAAGCGCAACGGTGTTTTTGATTCCTATGTAGAAATCTGTGTTTCTGTGGGGTTTTTTTTAGCACTGCAACCTTGCAACAGACCATAACAGAACTATGGAGAGCAGAACTTGACCCCTGAATACCTGCAAATCATGTAATCATGTAATAATATATAGTATTGACAAGTGACTACTTTTTTTTTTCTCAGAAAATCAGCATGCCGAGAGGCATTGAGAGTTGTGTGACCCCCTTAAATAATGGGGTCTACTTACATCTTTGTATTTCTGCAATTTGATGAATAACAAAGCCTTTGGTGCCTGAGTTGCATCTATTGTGCACCAAAAAATGCAAAAATCACTAAAAAAAAAAAGAACAAATCAGTGTAAGGCTGAAGCCTGCATAAATATCTGTTCCAATTAACCATAATGAGTCTTTTCTCATGTGCTTTGCTCTCTGTGTTTTCCCCCAGCCCCCGTCATCCTTAATGAATTAAACTGGACCCAGGCACTGGAGAGGGTCTTCATTGAAAACCGTAGGGAGGACAGCTCTCTCCGCTGGCAGGTGTTTGGGAGTGCCACGGGCATGACACGATACTACCCAGGTAGGCTGCACAGTACTGAGTCAACAGTGATGCCTCAGTCATAACTTACTGCATGATAGAGTCTAAATTGACCCTAGGGCTCCTCAGCTGGAGAACATTGCCAATCTCTTATCAGATGGCTCTACTGGTAACTTGATAGAGAGACTGAAATTATGATTACCTTGATCTAATCTGATCTGAAACATCCTACAGTGCACTGGATGGGCTATAATTTGTTTTCTTGTGCTCTCTAGCAACTCCATGGAGGGCACCCAACAAGATTGACCTATACGATGTCCGCAGAAGACCATGGTAAGTGCCCTCTTTATAGAGAACTCCTGTCCACAAGTCATTATTTGCATGCTTTGTTGCGCTATTATTAATGCCTGCTGGCCTTTTTAAGAAGAAAAGGAAAACAGCTGCGTTTACTTAGAGCCAGATATGTAAGTGGTGAATGCAAAAATTGTATTATTGTCCTATAACACTGCACAGTGTTGCACATAAATAATTTGGATCATCATTCAATGAACTCAGCTCGGGCCAGCTGAGCGGGAAGTATTCCTGCTGTGTAAACAGCTTTTACCTGTTAATGAAAAAATGTAACTATTTTTAACGTCCTCTAAAATCTTAGATAAAGTTGTTATACTTTGAAATTTGCAGGGTGTTCCATCTTTGTATTGAATTTGAGTGCTTACCAGGTGAGTCCCATTGAACATTGAGGGGCAAAGAGTTTGCTCAGGTGACTCCTAACCTATGCAAAAATCAGCAGTAGCAACAGAGTGAAATTAAAAAGTGAAAAAAAGCAACAGCTTTGCTGGCGTACTATCTTAAGACTATGGCAAATTGTGTTCTGTTTTCAACCTCTACACACACACACACACACGCACTGTAACCATTTTCACATTTTAATATAACAGAGGCAGCGGCCTGTGTCACTTCACTGCATATGCCTTTTGTTTTTATATTGAAAATAATCTGTGGTAATTTCATCTTCATAAGCCTTATAATTATTTGCTCGGTGAAACAGCATAACCTGTGATTGCATTTAAAATGCTCTTCACAACGTAGCACACTGTGTGCATTGATGCAGCTATTATAAAAATGCTCGAAATACCCCGTTTGAATTTAAAAAGAACATCATTTTCAGAGGATTTCCCTAACTGGCTTCACATGAAGAAAAACAAACAGAAGAAGTAGGAGTCCTGTGCTGAGCTCAGAGCTAAGAGAATAATATTTAACTCAATCAGATCATTGACTGTTTCCAGACTTATCACAGTAGTATACATATAGTAAGGAGCATATACGATGCCTTTTCTCGGGTGCCCACTTTGACGTGTGTCCTGTGTTCAAATGCTAATACCTATACAGAGTGATGAGCTGGACAGAAATAGGCAGCGTTGGGCTAAACACCCACCCGCCCGAGCTTCCTGTCCACCCCTCGACTTTCTGTCTACCTGCCACTGTCACATCAGCTTTGTGGTAGCGCTGGCTGTTGCCTGGTTACAGGTTGGAGTGAACTGGACATAATCATGACAGCAATGTTGATTAGACCTGACCCCATTTTCCATCTCTGTCTTCAGCCAGCTCAAAGTGAGTGGCTGTTTGAGGTCAGGCCAGGCTGGCAGACGAAGTCAACAAGAACTACCTCAGAACTAAACAAACGCCAGCGACCCTTTCTATTGTGTTACTGTTTATATGAAACTCAATATTCCACAGGTAATATCTTGAAATGTATCCGAGTCTGACGATGACTCAGGCAAAAGCCTCGATTTTCTAAATGAAATGAAATTAAACATAAAATCAGTTACTCGTTTCATGTTCTAGTGGAGTTTTAAGGTCCCATCAAGGTTCAGTTTATTCATCCGTGAAAACTGAGAGATTACTCTGCACCCAACCTGATCAACAAGTGCAGATTGCATCAAATAAACACATCCGGTGGCTCGTAAAACTATTCATATTCCCTCAGACAATTATTACTACTGTATTTGCAAGTAGTCGATTTAAAGCTGAGTCTATAGGATGTCTCACAACAACGCAAACAAATAGAGGCCTGTCCCCAAATGCAGTGTAGGGATCATGTTTACTGTTCAGTTCCTCGGGTTGTGTTTTATTTATCTTCAGGCTACATGAGAGAACCAAGCCATGATGCTGTAAATGCAGTCTGTGTTAGCACAGGTAGATCTGCACATGCAGAGAAACTCAAACTTTCTATTAAAGGTGAGTCATGGCTTTCTACAGAAAAAACCCCCAAAGGAACTTGTGTGTCTTGTTTTGAAATCTTTAAAAAAACAACAAAAAAAACTGGTCTAGCTATTTAATAAATTGCGTCAAATCTATATGCAAAATCAGAATTGTTAACAAAAAATGTATTTTAAAAAGGTACATTTGAATATTTGATGATATATTTGATAATATTTGAAAATAATTGAGTTTAAATGACCGGTTGTGACCTGGCTCAAAGTTGGTGCTCTCTTTAAAATGATTAACACTGGATTCATTCAAGTACTTATAACAGGGGTGTCAAACTCAAATACACAGTGGGCCAAAATTCAAAACTGGAACAAAGTCGCGGGCTAACGTTAATATTTATTTAAATATATTTATTCCTCCAGATATAAGAATAAATCTTTTCTTATGGACTTTTCTTCAAAAAACTGAATATGGAACAAGCAAAGCTTAATACTAAACAATATATATATTATCTGTATAATACCAGTAGGCCAGCTCTGATAATAAATTGGTATGGCTTCGCGGCCAAATATAATTAGGCTGCGGGCCAATTTGTCCCGTGGGCCAGAGTTTGACACCTATGACTTATAATATCAGCTAAAAGCAAAAAGCATGGAGGCAAGAAGTGGTGTCTCTCACTTCAAGCCACCCTCAGGCAAGCCTTAATCCTCACCTCGTCAGGCGTAGACAATTAGCAGGTAACCCTTAGCAACACCCAGAGACGGCACTGCCGCTGCAAGGTGAGCAGGGGTGGCAGACGGGCCTAACACTCGAGCAAGAGCAGATTTTGTTCGGGGTGACACTTCTATTTACAGTAAGATCACGGATTGTGCCTCCGAATGAAAACATTAACATCTCAGTGTACAAACATGAGACTAACAAGGTGTTCCCCGACAGTTTAATTAAGTTAACACCAGGCTTAAGTCTCTAAAGTTGTGCTGCACTGTCACATCAGGCAACACTAGAAACATGTAAAACACTGGAAAACACAAGGCAGTGTCTAGCGGGACATGTTAAAACAGTGATCCTGTCGGTGATCTGTCAGTGCAATAACAGAAGTAAACCTGATTTTAATTCTTGTTACACATGTTGTGACTGGGGGACTCTTCCCGGAGACAGAAATGAATGAGGCGGATGAGAAGGTTGACGAGGACGGTGCAGCAGGAGCATGTGTGATGGGGTGGACAAGAGGAAGTGGGGTTTTTTGCACAGAGGAACACCTTGTCACCCACCCACCGCCCCGGTTGTCCGTGTTTGTCACTGTCATTTCTGTTGAGCTTTTACTCATGTTGGAGATTTCGACATTCCCGTTGCCTGTTGCTTAGCAACTTGTGCACAGCCGCGCTGAGTGGCACAGCCGTGGCAGGGAGTGTCATGATATGTCAGGTCAGACTTGTGTGATTATACTCTAACGTGCTGTCTCCCCAACTGACATTCTCCGGAGAGGTCAGCCAATCACGCATTTTCCAAAACCAGTCTCCTGGTGTTAGGTAAGCCCGTCGTGTGGCAGCTGTAGATAGCGGCATCCGTTGCGACGACAGATGCAAGGTGTACAGAAGCTAAGAAGAGCACAATATATGTGTCTGTGTGGCATTTAGGTAGGACTAAAATCCTTCCCTTCTTTTTTTTTTTTTGTGTATGTGTAAAAAAATATGAATTGTGCATTTGTAGCTGCTGCTATGCACATTTTTTAAGTTTTATTTTACAGTTGTTTCTACGTTTGGTAGTTCAGTCGATAGGCGCCAAAATTTTGTGATACATCAACTGAAGGTAGAAAAAAGCACATAAAAAGCACATAAACAAAGCATGTTTTTCATATTGTCTAAGATTTGTCGTTTGAAAAACAGATAATAAACGAATATGATGGAACAGAAAAATGGCACATGCTACAATTGAACTCATGGTATTTCCTAATAGAAGCTCTAATTGAGCTTAAGTTAGGTGTGACAGTGGGCAGAGGTTCCTCTACATGTATAAAAAAAACCTACAGAATGAATATCTTGATGCACAGGAAATACAACACTACAAACACATAAGGTGAAAATTTCAAATCCGAGAATATATTGATTCATCAACTATAGTCTTCTGTTTCAGTGTGAGAAGCTAACTAGCATTTGAAAGCCTGTTCAAATTGCCACCTTATTTGTTGAAGCACATTAAAGCTCTGTCAAGTCTACCGGTGTTCATACAAAGGTTTTCCTTTCGTAAAGTGATGTCGCATCTTGAGAAACAGAAGCTCATTTGGGCAAATGTCATCCAGTAGTTTCACAGTATAATGTGCAATATCTAGAGTTAGCTAATATAAGGTGCTGGCATTTCTGATGCTATAAAATTATTCACGTTAAAGACTTTACAAGAAACAAACTTGAACTTTTGAACAATCACCTTAAAAATAGCCTATATAACATGAGCTTTGGATCAGGATTTTTTCACAGTGAGTAATCCAAACCACACAGGAGCATATTAATAACTACCCTTGTGCCGTGGATGGATCACTTTAGATGCTCTTTTGGCTGAAGTTTAGCCTGTTTTTGGCATTTTCTTCCTGTCATATGATCCTTAACATGAAGATTATTGAGAAGAGTTTAACCTTCATCCTACATCTTCCCCTGTGGTCGTGTGTTTATGTTAGCCTAGTTCCCCACCAAGGAGCACGTCATTATATGTCAGCTTGCCTAATTCCATTAACCCTCCAGATTCCATTAAAATGTATTTTTGTGTTTTTGTTTAACTGAAAAAATATTGCAGTGCTATATGTTTGAGTCTTTTAGAACTACTCTGCTCAGAACATGGCATATGCTAACTTCCTGCTAACTCGTGATTCCTCTAAACCTTATAAATCGACTTTTTCATGAAAGCCTTGGCAGTAAAAATTTCTTGCCAAACCAGGGAGAAAAGCTACTCTGTTTATTTTATTGGAACTGAAAGAATTTGGACCGTCTTTGATTCTCAGTAGTGCTTCAGAGTTTCTTTGATTTTGGAAACCAAAGGAGCGTTTGGACCCAGATACATCGCCATTAAACCCTCACTACGTATTGCACGTTAAGATTCGTTGATTTGTTTGGCTAGTCACCATTTCAGTGACCTCAAGGAATGTCGAGATTTGGCCCTTGGTTCCAAATAGGACAAATGCTAGATTTGAAATTTTTGATGACAGTAATTATCCCTGTCCAGTTGTCTCAGTAGTTTTTAAATTGCCTATAATTTTACATGACGAATGGTGCAGTGGCTGGCTTTTCAGTTCTGGCCCTGAAATTCAACTTTTCTATCATCTCATGTCAAGTCACTGTGACTTAACTCAACTGTACTATTCTATGTAGTTTTGTGCTCATCTCACATCATGCAAGGTACAACTTTAAATTGCTTTCATTTACAGCAACAGCTAACCCACAACACAGAGGTGTACCAAAAGTAAATACACTGGCATTGGAGCTTCCTGCAGGCTAGAAAATGTGCACAAATAGTGACTAAAAATGACAAACACACACTTTCTACTCACATACCGACCGGCCCTTTTCCTCCTACACATAAATCAGATCACATGCTGTGATACCGGTCAGATGCTATAGATTCTACACCTTTGCAAATACCAGTAAAGCCAGAGAATACACAGATCTAATCTCAGTACCATCCTTCAGTAATATAAGGAGTGATGTCGTCTATAAGAAGAGTCCCATCAAAGAGCAGCAGCTCTTTTGTAGTGTAAACCTGTAGTTTTACTGGGAGTAACTGATAGTGGTGTGACTGACCTGGCCAGAGCTGTCCAGGTGGTCTTCCGTGGAAAGAAAACATAATTAATTAATAAATTTTAAAAAACAGAGGGGCCGCCTTCCTTTACAGATGGTCTTTCTCGCCTTCTGCTCCCCTACCAACAGCCCCAGGAAAATTAATGGTCCAGTCAACACACTTAATTGTCTCCAATTGCTCTGACATTAATTATTAACATTTGTCCATTATAATGTCTGCACTTGTTATCAAGGGAAGCGAAGCAGAGGTTGAAGTGAGGGAGAGGGAGATGGGGAAAGTGAAAGGCGAAGAAAGAAATAACCAGAGACAGGCGTGGAGTCCTGTTAGCCAAGCGTTGCAAAGATCCCATTACCTCCCAGGTTCACAACAGCATGTAGGCTGTATCACATATTGATTTCTTCAAGAAGTCAATCTAACCTCTTTATAAATATTATGACTATGGCGGTCAATCCGTGAAGCTGAAGCTCCCGAAAACACAATTCTAATATATATAGATCCCTGGGCTTTGCCCCCTCTTTTCTCTTTGTTCTCCCGACTTCAGGTAGAAGCCGGGTCAAAAGAGAGGCCTACTGAAGGTGATGCAGCAGGCTTTTATCAGAAGGTTTGCACTAAAAAAAGATCTTTCATCTGCTAAAACAACAATGTCAGGCTGATACTTGGTTGCTAAACTTTACTATGAAGAAATATGCATGACTAATTCAATATTCAGTATTTATTTCAGATTGAAAAGTGGTGAAAAAAAACCCCAAAACAAAACAACTGTATTTACAGGCATATCCGAAAATATGGACACGTGAATCATCTCGGTGCCAGCACTTCCAATAATCAACAGAAAGTGGAATAAATAAATGGCAGACAACATCTTTTTCTCCTGCAGGCTCTCTGGGCGCTGTCCTCCTATATTGTTATCTTAATTCAATCTTTATTTGCCTGCCACATCCACAGGAGCACTAAGAGAGCAGCAGTCCATAAAATAATAAGCCCATCAGCACAACACAAATCCACGCACATAAGGGAGCAGACACACATCCACACACACGCGCGCGGACACACACACACACACACACATAAACAGACTTTCCCTGTGTTACAATTCTCCCATTAATCTGTGGTTATTCGCCATATATCTATTTTATATGATGCATCCTTATCAAGCGTATCGCTGTGAGGAAAACTCACATTTTGTAGTGTCAGTTTCATTATACAGAGTATGTGTGTATGCATGCAGCTCATTATCAGCACAGTGCGTTTAATAAGCACAACTCACTTCAACAATACAGAAAACCTTTTTTTCCCACTCCATAGATCATGTTATATGTATCTGCATGTTTCTGAAATGTATGTAGAAGATGATTCTTCCAATTTAAATGTAATGCACAGCATTTCGGTGAATGGGTCAGGGTGCATAAACACAATCTCCTGAGAGAGTTATGCACACATACACGCATGCCCCCCCCACGGCACAGTTAACGTATTGATTTTACAACGTGGTGCCTTGATAAAACTACTTCATGAATTCCAATGAGACTCCCTTTACTAGACTGTTACAAAAGGAGCAAAACACAATCACTGCAACATAGAATATGTCATTGTGTTCATTGCTTGTGTAATGCATTTCTTTTTGATTTATTTATCACTTAGAGCAATACCTCCTTCCACCTCAGTGTAAAGAGCACATGTCTGCTGCACGCACATATCAGGCTGCGTCTTGATTTTCGATATTTGTGAGTGTATGGATGCATTCATGTAGAGTACATGATGTGTTTTGTGATTATGGGTGTTAAAATCAATACTTTTGCTTTTTATTTAAAATAACTACTAACCAGTTAAACCTCGGCAGTTACAATTAGCTATTATGTCACATGTCATGCATGCTTTCCTAAACGACCGCTCCAGTGATTATTGCCTTACTGATTAATTTAGGGTTTCTGCTTTTGATGAATATTTTATTCAACAAGACGTCGACAACTAGAAGTAATTGCTCTTCACGTGTTCTCGGAGGTAATGTCAGCCCATTAATTGTTTTGTCCAACTAACAGTCAAAAAGATTAATTTTCCAGCAGCATTATAAGGTAGAGTAGTGATTTCAAAATAAAGGACTGTAACAAGGTGCAAAATCCCTTTTATTAATCATTTTTTCAAGTTTACATAATGTCACAATGTTCACAAGTCACACTAAATGGTCTATTACCACCATACAGTGATCCTTGCATGCCTAGTAGCCATTTCTATATGATATTTAATATTTTATGAGGTGTAATATTTTACTTAGCATCCTAGATGCAATGGACAGGTGTAATGAACAGGCTGAATTAAATTTGGGCTCACGAGGTGGACTCAGAAGGAGACCTTTCGCATTAGTTTATCTACTGTAATGAGCTGTTCACGGGTAAACAAGAACTGACACCTCGTCATATGAAATACATGTAGTAAAATACCCTCTGTCACTATTTCTAATGGGTCATTGTCTGTGGTAAAATATTGACCATAACTAAAAGAGAATGGACTGCTAGGACACAGGCCGAGATGTTGTGTCTGCTGGCTGGCGGTCCTGTCGCCGGGGGACAGAATGGGCGACAGGGCTCCGTTCAGCACCAGCCAGGCCCATCTGCTTGTCACCTGGCCTTGGCACGCAGGAGACTGGGTAATGACAGGGAAAGAATGGCATCAGTGGGCAGAAGCTGAGAGGTAATTACTGACTGGAATCCATGCAGAAACAACACATCTGGATCCATGAGTCAAAATGTGGAGAATTATATATAGTAATACCGGCCTCGATTTATGATTTTTATCTGTCAGAACAGTAGAACGACGTATCAGCCCAGAGACTGAAAATTCTTGACTCCATTGCACTCTCTCTGATCCTGTTGCTCTCTGCTCAGAGGCATAGAGAAAATTCATTTGTACTTCAGGCACTGGAAAGGCTGAGAAAGAGAGGAGTGCTGATACACTAAGACAATCTTTGTGGAAGATCAGCCATGGCAGCACTATAGCTCCAGTGTTGAGTGACGCTATCCTTGCTCATGTGTTACTCTTCCTTACTCTATCACTACGTGCACATTCTTCTTAAACCCCATTACTGCTGATCAATGCTGCCTCTCTCACAGTTAGGGAGAAACGATCTGCTTGAAAGTAATATTTTCTCGCCATATTTCAGGTCCAGAACTCAGTTTTCCATTGTGAGATTTTACATTGGTGCAGCTGAAGATGACCTATAATGACTAAGTAATAGAGGTCTGCATTGCATTACAATTAACATTTAGCCCCCTTCAAAATAACTCCAAGACCCATTGAAGGACTATTCTCCTCTATGAGAAATAGACTGACCACAGAAGTTAATGAAATCCTGCAGTAGGTCTGTGGGCATCAGCCGTCACCAAATGACCCTCGCTCAATCTTCAGACAGGGTGTCTCCATCCACGAGCCTGAGGGACTGGAGACGTGGGCCACATTCTGACCGAGTTTCGGTCCTGCATCGATGATCGCTTTCACAAACCCCTTCCGCTCAAAAGAAAGTGGTGGAGTCTCAGCCCCCCTGCCTCTGCCTCAAATTAAGATTTCAGTAATTAAATTGATAAAAGTCATGCATGCCAGCATGCCTCATGGTTCCAGGCCTGATTTCATACGCCACACACTTTTGGAGAGCTGTGGAAGTTCTACCTTTGATGTGGCATTCTTTATTATTGAAAATAATTGGTTTCTCCCTCCTCCTACTCCTCTCTCTCTCACTCTCTCTTTTACGCATGCATACATTTTGCCTATGCTCACTCTGGGCATGCTCAGTTAATCGACCTCACGGGAGGCAGTGCTGGTACATCGCCCTGGTTCCATCCGGGAGGTTGCAGAGTAAGGTCCAGATCGTGTCTTAAAGTGGATTAGAACCCAGGCACCGTGATGGGTAGATGTCACTGCAGAATGGGTCAGAGGTCATTCTGCAGGTTGAAGTGGCGCCTGCCAGTGAACGGGAGCACTGGGACTTGCGGCGAGGCCTACCGAGGCTCCGCTGCTCTACCTCCACATCAGCTTGGCCGAGCATAAGAAAAGAGCCTCTCTGGCCCACAGGCAGCTGGCTTCTCTCCACACTCAGTGGAATGGCTGATTATCAGCTGTAAGAGACCCCTGATGATTACGCTGCCGAAGACGGCTGCTAACTGCTTGCCTGCTCGCTTCCCAGAATGTCAAACTAGTGCTCACATTTGAACCCCCCCCCCCCCCCCCACCACCACCACCACCACCACCACCACCACTCCAACCCCCACCGCTTCCCTCGTTCCAGCGCTCCACAGAAAAGCATATAATGTCCATCAATCTCAGCTCTCTTTGCATCAGTGGTAAATGTGAATTTAATTGCCGCTGGAAGAGACTGAGGGGATTTCAGATTTCCTTCTGTATGTCATCCTCTATCAACGGTGGACAGATGTTATGTGCGCGCCTCTTCCAGGACGCAAGTTGTCTGGGCAGCTAGCTCACTGCTGCGTCTGCCTTGTGGGCTTGTGTCGTGGCAGACGCACACATCAGAAAAGCCCTATTTTAGAAGTTGCTTTGCAGATGAAGCACAATGGTCTTAAGCAGCTTGTGTACCCCCCCCCCCCCCCACCCCCAATAAATAAATAAAAATAAAAAACAAAGGGCCTGCCAGAGTAAATAATGTGGTTTGACGCCCAACTGATGAGTCATCAAAGGAACAGAACATCAGCTATCTTCTTTTACTGACAGCACTTAGCTCAGCACAGGCTCTCCAGTGAGCAGGTCAACACTACTCAGGCTGCTCCTTTACAGTAAATATCAAGTGACTAAATATATTGCACGGTAGACTCCATGAGTCACAATAGCATAACAGGATAAATAAAGATGAATTTTCTATGTGACTCCTACAATTATTTGATGAAATAATTATCAATGGAAGCTGCAAGATTACTAGCACTACAAAAAGAAATTGTCTTGGAAATTTTTATGCTGTTGGAATTTAGTGACACAAAGTGTGATTTCATCTAAACTCTACTTGAAATTCAAGACTCCAGCAATCTCAGCACGTCTCCAGCACAGCTTATGGTGACCTGACTGATATCAATTAAAAAAAAAAAAAAGAACAACAAGAAACTTGCTCATCTATGTCAAAAGTAAAATAAATATCTGTAGCAGTAAAATAGTATGTCTGAATATCAAAACAACCTAGCCCTTGTAAAAATATTAACTCGGCTACTGGTACTAATTAATAATTGAGTCAATCTTCTGGTGATACTGAATACATTTTTATTTTTCACAGGTCTTTTTAAAAGTGCCATCTTAAAAGGGGGTTGTGCAGATCAGTACAGCCAGTTGTACTAAATATGTTATTATACACTTAGTCTGTAAACTAGTAATTACTTTGTCTCACGCAGTAATTATTTAGAGTGGGCATTGTTGTTCGGCAAAGAGGACTATCTGTGTTGAAGTCAGCTCGCAGAAGCTGTAGCCAACACTGAAGTATATCACAACTTATTAACTCTTCTAAGCACATAAGCCTTTTCAGTATTCTGTAGCTTAAGTGGGCTCAGCCGTGGTTGCTCCATATTATGATGGCTCAGCTCATTGTGACTTTGGCTTCTTTTTAAAGTGCAATTTTCAGAGATTACGGGAACAAATTAAAGCCCATTCTTTGTCTCCCTTTGTCCAGGTATATCCAAGGTGCATCATCTCCAAAGGACATGGTCATCATTGTGGATGTGTGAGTGTCTCGCTTCTCTTTTAACCTTTTTTTTTTCTTCTGGTATGAGTGTGTGCCTCCTTCAAAGGGTGCTAGTGCCACCTGTTGGTCTGACAAAAGACCAAACATAAAGGAAGATTCATATTCTCCTTTTTTTTAGCTTTAATTAATTTTATGTTGGTCTTATTCCTAAATATGCATGTCATTTATTGAATACATGTCCAAATATGGAGTGATTTTCTAAGTATAACCCACAATTTTGATTTAAAAAGTAGACACGACCAAAAAATAAAAATGAAACGTCTGTCTGTAACTTGAGCGTGCAAGTGCTTCGTTGCTTCTTTTCTGCAGGAGTGGAAGTGTCAGCGGACTCACTCTGAAGCTCATGAAGACCTCCGTAGTGGAGATGCTAGACACTTTATCAGATGATGACTATGTGAATGTGGCTAGTGTAAGTGGAAGCTTGCAGACCACATTTGCAGTGAACACAAATACGAATCTCTTCGGAAAACAACATCAACACAAATATTTGTGGCACTCATTAAGCAGGTGGTACTCAAGCAGGGAGTTAGTAAGCTGGTCATTCAGCTCCCAGTTGTTGTGGAAACCATTCTCTTTCCTCATTACATTGTCTGCTTGTCCTCCCTCACTGCTGTCCCTGTAGGATTGTGGCCGTCTGCCTCTTTTACTCTACTTATTACCAAGTTTTCTATTGAGACTAATGTGTAGGGGAACCTTAATGTTATTCTATATTGCAGGGCAGATAACACATAAACACACACACACGCACAGAAACACGTCCTCTTGCTCGGTGTGGTGGCTCTGTTTGTCGACTCCCTTCAGTAATCCCTCATAATCCATTGCTCTTAGCCACTGTATGCCTCTAAATCCCAGCTCTAAGAGCAATAAATGAGCATGGTAATCTGGGTGGGAAAGCATCTGATTTTCCCCTTTTAAATAAAAAAAAAGTATGGGCTTAGAAAAACTTTGAATTCCTTCCAAACCCAAAATGCATTAAAAAAAAATACAAATGAACCAAAAGTAATCATCTGGTTTCACTTGTAAGGGCTTGTATAATTAGTTATAATAATATATGGTAATGTATTAGCACATGTGACCTGATTAATTTTGTCTTGATCATATGGTGCAGATTCTGCTTTCCCTAACATTTGAAGAAGCAGCAGTATAATTCTTTCTGTCTTTGTCTGCCAGTTTAAATATGACATGATACCGACCTAATCAAAATGCCATCTTTTCTCTCATGTAGTAGTTTACATCAATCTGTCCCGAAAACATTAATTGATTCTGAAGCTGACCTTCGAGAAGATACATCATTTGAAACATGCTATTACAAACATGCTGCTAATAGCGCGCAGAGATGCCACACACACGAGCAGGAGCACATGCATATACACAGGTTTAGGCTAATTTGGTAGATGAGATGAGACAGATTATATTACCTTGGCTGGGTTTCTGTTCAGTGTAATGCACTGGCGTTTCAGGTGCACCTGTTCTTGGTGTGGAAAGTTGTAATTACCAGTGTTTACTGCCAGCCAGGAGCAGGGTAGCTTACATCTGCACACACCCACGTCTGCATCCTGTCTCCAGGAACTGTGCACACATGCATACGCTACATAGAAATATGCACTTTTACAACTGTTTTTTAAACGGGCAAATCATTCAATTCTTCTTATGTCTCCTTCCAGTTCAATGAAAAGGCCGTTTTTGTAGTTGATTGCTTCAGGACTTTGGTCCAGGCCAACGTTCGTAACAAGAAGATCTTCAAGGAAGCCGTCATGCGTATGCAAGCTAAGGGGACCACAGATTACAAATCTGGCTTCACATTCGCCTTTGAACAGCTTCTCAATGTAAGAGCCAACAAGCCTTTCAGGGAAAGGCGATCCTCAAGCGCCTTGTTTGTCTGTGGCTGACGTTGCTGTCTAATCCAATTAATAAAACAGAATTTACAGTGATAACACAAAGCTGACAGTGAGTGGCTGAGGTTTGCGTAAGACATTTCCAGAGGGCTGTCAGTGTTGAAGGCAAGTCTGATTATAACTGCGGTAGCAATGGAGTGACGCTAGCTTTTTCAGCAGCCAGCACCGTGGCGAGGTCTGTCAGCAGCAGGGATCCACGTGCTCCCGACACAGGTGCTGCCTCAGCTCCGTATGCTGCTGTGTATTTTAGGAGGCTGCCACCCTAATGGGCTCTGATGGGATGATTGATGAGCGCAGCCCAGAGGATATCAGCCACAGACACTTTATATTCCTCTGGTGGGCTCGGAGGCATGGAGCCAAGTGATCTCCCCTCCATACCCGCACCCTCACAACTTCCCTTTTGCCGGCAGAATGAGAAATAAAAAGGCCCCTTTTAATCGCTGTCTGTAGATGACTCACTGCCGTGATTGGAGACAAAAGCACAATAAAAATATGTAATTGTCGCAATATTATTTGTCTTTATTAGAATCTTGTCAGATTGACTTGCTGCTGGTCTGCATATCAATGACAGCTGCAGTGCAGGAGGGTGGCGGGGACTATAATGCCAGTGAAAATGTTTTCGAGACAACCAGATTTAATGCTAGAATAAGGTTGTATACTTGAGATGCAATCCTAAAATTACGCTAATGTGAAGAAGCCTTTGGCTGCCAAGTAAGAAATCTATAAATGTTTCAGTAAAGCAATGAGTGGATTAGAGGAGGTTTTTTTTAAACAGATGAAGGAAAAAAAGAAAAAATATAGAAGATTTAATACATGAAGAGGAAGGGAATAATAGATACGAGTACTGGTCTGATTTGATCACATATGGACTCTTATTCAGAACTCTTGGTTTTACAATGATGGGCAGTGGAGCGGGTTGTTTAGCAACTGAAAGGTTAATGGTTCGATTCCCACTTTCTCTAGTGAATATGTTGAAGTGTCCTTTATAGTTTGATTTTGAGAAGGGGAATATTTTAAACTAAACCACAATCTTTTCCAGAACTTAATCAAGTAGCTTTAGTGGTTGAAACTCAACCACTAAATGAGTGAAAATGAAATCAAAGAGCGAAAGAAACACAAACCGCAGCGCCCAGGTCAGATTTACACCCCTGGCAATATACTATCCCATCAGTGTTAAACGGTTTAATAACCATTTACAATGTTTTATAAACCTCATTTCCAGCTTTACAATATCTAGCAGCTCAAATATATGGTTTAAAGACCAATTATTAACCGATTACTAAGCACTTTGTAATCATTTTGTTGTTAACATAACTAAAGCTAATTAAGTGCTTGTAATTATTGCATTGGGATCATACAGTGGATATGTTTTAGTATCTTGCCCCTTTACTGCTGCATTTTTTAGCATGTCTCCCTGCCTTGTTTCCCTTTATCTTCTCATTTTGTTTCTTGTGCCACAGGAGAGCAATGCCCCAAGGGCCAACTGCAATAAGATGATAATGATGTTTACAGATGGCGGGGAGGATCGCGCACAGGAAATCTTTGAGAAGTACAACTGGCCCAACAAAACAGTGAGTTTGTCCCTATGAGGATGTTATCTGTTCAGCCCAAGAGATCACGCATCTCCAGAAACTGCCTTTTCTCTCCCTGTTTCCATTGTTTTCTGCTGACATTGTCTGAATATAGCATAAACAGATCTTTTAGCTAGACAGTCAGACATGCCAAGCCCTCCAATCTGTGCACATAAAGTGCTCTCCAAGCTTCTTCACTCCCATTTGTTTTGTTTTTTAAATCTCCTTAGTCTTTCTTCAACTCGCTCCTCTCTCTCATTCCTTCCCTCTTATTTTGTCTCTTTTGTTGTTTAGCTGCTGGTGTTAACAGCTCTGACCTGCTGACTAATTAGCCACTTTATCATCAGAGCCTGTAATATTACAGCCAGTAGATACTCCACTAGTAGCTTGTTGTCACTTCCACCCTTCATTTCCCTGATTTCATAGTTCTACCATTATTCATCACTCTGCGGTTCCTTCATGACGAATGCTGTCATATAGGATTAATCTGCAGTTTCACTTCTGTATCACTGTCGTCTACTGTTGGAGATATTTGTGAGGTCAGTCAGTATAGTTGAAGTTTATGTACATGATGCTGACTTTATTGGCAGTAAGTAAGTTTGTGGATTATTGTCAGTTACTTTTTTATATATATATATATATAAATTTCCTTGATGTGATTCGTCTCTTTTATCTGTTGTTTTCGTCAATCAGGTTCGTGTTTTCACTTTCTCTGTTGGCCAGCATAACTACGATGTCACCCCTTTGCAGTGGATAGCATGCGCCAATAAAGGTAAGTGGAGAAGTTCATACTTGTATGCAAAGTCTAAGAAAAGGGAATGCTTTGTGTCGCCCATTAATCACAGTGTAGGCATCTACATACTTGATGTGTGCTTGAAAACATGGAGTGCTGTGATTATACATCCACCACATGCCCTCGAATCAATATAATGCTATTTATTAGAACACTTTTGGACCCTGATGAATGATATTGTCTTAGTCAAGCCATTCTGAGGGGGGAAGTGTAAAAAAAAAAGCAAGAAAATAGCTAAATTTAGCGTGCCTAGTTTATTTTTCAGAACTTCCATGCTGTAATTATTTATACAGATAGGCTGTGTCCACTTGTTTGCAGAGCACAATTCAAAATACAGAATGCCTCTTATTACTTAAAGTTATATGAAAAGTGTGTTAAATGATCGTTTTTAGAATAATTAGGGTGCTGTTCTTGCCAAAGAGCTAACATGTCTAAACAGAACATCTACAGGGAATGAGACTGTGGGGAAGTCTGAACTTTCCATATTGTGAGGCGATACTTCTTACTGTTAAACTAAAATTCTGAAAATAAATTAGGTGTATTATGTGTAGAAACCCTTGTATTATAGTGAAACTGTCAAAATTGTATTACCTTTCAATTCTGTTTTTTTCTATGAAGTAACGTGGGAGATTTTTTTTAGCTTTTAGTTTAAAATAGAATAGAGAGACAGCATTGAAACTACCAGCATCATCCTAAACCAGCTGTGGTTTAGGAGGTCTGGTTGGTGGTTTGGTCCCTCTAGTCTGCATGTAGAAGTGTTCTTGGAGAAGATATTGAACCCTGATTTTCCCCGATACACCCATCAGAGTGTGAGCTGTGAATATTAGGTTTAAAGCTCTTAGGCATAGAAAAAGGCACTTGTATGAATGGGTGAATAAGGCTTATAGTGAAAAGGCTTTGAGTGCTCAACTAGAGTGGAAAGTGCTTTACAAGTACCATTGCACCAAAAGTCTGTTTATCTGTGACTTCTGTTACAAAAGTTATTACACATGCTGTTCACAGTTTTTGGATTTCACAAGATTTAAAAAAAAAACTCCACACGGCTTTCTTTCTTTCCCGTCTTTTGTCCTGGGATAATGAAATACAAACTGCCTGAAGATGTAAACCCCTGAAAGCTTGTCGGCTGACCTCAGGAGTGCGTTGGTGTACAATTAGCAATTTTCACAACCTTAAATTGGAACAACAGATTTTTGTAAGGATTTGCTGTGGCAGTCTTCAAATCACTAAGCAAAGGACTTTTCCTTATGAGAGGGCACAAAATTGCGCAATTACGCCTTACAAAAGAAAGCCTGATGAGTACAAGCAACACATTCTTTATTCAGATGAAGCAAAAAGCCATTTGTCTGGATTTCAGTGTTTGGTGTGGACCTGGCAATGAATGCCAGAGTGACTGCATAGGTCTGACCTTGAAACATGGAGGTGGGAGCATGTTGATATGGGTCTGCAGTAATGCCAGAGGTTTAGAGGAGGTGGCGTTTGCAAAGTGAGCTCACTCAAACGCAGAATAAAGAGTGGGCTCGTAGTGTCAAGAAGCTTGGCAAAAGACACAAACAATCGCACATCTTTTGTTTGTTTTTTTCAAGAAAAGTGAACTATGACTTAGCCAAGTATGTCTTCTGACGTGAATCCAACAGAACACCCACATCTGGAGAACTTAAAGTGCAACCCCTGCAGCAAAGAGGATCTGAAAAGAAACATCTGTGAATAATGGCAGAACATCTCTTCACAGATTTGTGCCAGACTGATATCATGCAGAAAATATTTAAGCATGGGTGCACTGACTTGTGTTGTTGTTCCTTAATTAGTTAAAAGATGAATTAGTCAAGTAAATATTCAGTTATTTAAGAATAATTGGATTAATTAATGAGAATAACGTTATTAACCCTCTCAAGGCAGGCGTTGCAGATTTGCAACAGTTAAAAACTAACAACTTGATTACCCCACATACATATTTTATGATTTTTTTTTTACTCAGAAGTACCACTGCAGGACTTGGTTGTGCATTAGCAACAAAAAGTTTAATTTGAGCCTGAGAGGGTTAATGTTGTCCCAGACCTTCGTCAGTTTTGTTATACATTGTGTATACACAATCACAAAATTTGGCTACTTCACCCATAGTAATCAAAAACCAAGCCTGATATTTTTTGATAGCACCTTAAGGGTCCCTTTCTGACCACCAGTGCTTAACAAATTGATATTGCAGAAAGTCCAAACTTCCACCTTTTACATCAAACTGAGCCAATTTAGGCAAGGATCGTCATTGCTGAAGGGAGCTGGATCTCTAGCTATAGCCCAGAGATGTAGAGGAGGTGACATTTATAAAAAGGCCGTTTTCAGCTAAATCGGTCGCAGTATCCAATCCCGAGTGCTTCACGGGGTTGTGCACCTTGAACTTTTCCTGCTGGGTCAGACTGTCAACACAGAGTTCTGCTGTAACATCCACTGACGTCTGAGGAAACAAAAACTCAGCTCACAGGAGCAGAAAACCCAGCAGATTGAAAATCTGGAGTTTTGTTTTTTTTTACCAGAACCAGTAGCATCTTGGTAGATTTGACTCCCTCCAACAACATTGTTTCCCCAGAATTGGAATTAAAGTTAATGCGTCACTGTTTTGATGGGAAATACTTGAAACAATCCAAAAATACTAAGAGCTAGAGCATTGCCCCAGGAGACTATAAGTTCAGTATGACAGTGCAACTTTGTAATCACACGTTGTCACTTTTATTTTTTAGACCCTGTTGATTTAACCTGTTGCCTTGCAGCAGTGATAAAAAGGTGGCAACCGGGACAGTGTGACTTCACATCCAAACCCAACCACACCCATCGGTGATGCTCACTGTGCTCTGAAATAAAACAGGTTTAAAGCTTTCAGAAAGAGAAAGGTATTAAGACACTGCCTTCCATCTGTTGTTGAGTTGCTTTAAAATAATGTCTTCTGGCATATGATGCTGAGATCAGCAGCCCTGAAATAACCCAGCAAACAGGCAGCTCTGCCTCTGACCCTCAGTCTGACAGCCCACATGACTCAGCTGGTCTTCCTGTGAGCTACTTTGTCTTCATGCATCTCATTTTGACTTAGCTCATTTGTCTCCAGCCTAGTTTGCTGTTGTTGTCGAGCTCACTCTTATGTTTTTAACCCGCTTCTCTTTTGGCTTGTTGTGGTTTGTTTAATTTTGTTTCTCAGTGTTGTGATTTATCTGAAACTGCTCCTTTATGTGGCCTTCAGTTGTGTGCCGATTAGCTTATTGCCAGTGAAGCCAAGTGCTTCAGAAGTATCTCCCCAGAAGTTGTTATTAATTAGCAGGAGGAGTCTGGTAGCAGGATGATTACCATGCCATCTCCCTGTCAGGCTGGGGAAAGTCCAGGATTATGCCTCTGTGCCAACAAGCTCTCCTCTGTTCATGACTGTAGTGATTACCATGCTACTAAAGTCTATGCTGGCATAAGACAATAGTGTTGACACACAGGCCTCAATGGAGCTGTCCTCTCGTATCTTCAGTACTTATTACTCTTTGGTATCTCACTCCAGCAGAGCTAGCTCCCTGACACTTCCAGGCCCTAACCCTTCACCCATGACACACACACACACACACATTCGACAAACCACATTAATGCACACCAACAAGCACAAACATGCACAACTAGGGCACTTGAAGATGCTAGTTGTTGCCTCACTTGAGCTGCAATCCCGTTTTAAGAAGAAAGCAACCTCTCTGTGACTCTGAGGACAATGGGACCATTTCGGCATGCTCTCACACAGTGTAACAAAATCCAAAACAGAAAAGAAAGTTATCTCCAAAAAGCAGGTGAAGTCGAGGATACAAACAGCAAACGTCACATGCCGCGTGGGTGATCCTAATACTCCCACAAAAGTGTTGAATTTAATCCAAAGTTAGAAGTACAATATTCCACAAATCATAATGCCCACCACCAAGAGAAGTAAAATCAATTACACCATGAAATTAGGTGCACGGGTTTACTGGGTAAACTTCAGTTTAAATACTTTGTCTCAGTAAAAGCGTTAAAGAAACTGGATGTCATCAGAAAGCTGTTCATTCTGTTCTTCTGAGCAGGAGAATGCATTCTTCTTTACACAGTAAAAACTATCAGGCCCAAAAGAAGTCACCACCTCGATTTAACTAAGAAAACAGGAGGAGAAGACGAGCCTTCCATTGGATAATTACTGCAGTGGTTAATATGTTTGGGCTGGCAACAGTTTGGGTTATTTAGACCCGAACTGATGCAGTGAGTAACTTCTCATTACTTAAATATGTTGGAAGGCACATTGGAAAGATGTTACTCCATTTTGGAAGCTTCACATTATCAGCAAAGAAAACATCTAAGGGCATTACTGAAACTACAAAACTGGGTTAAGACCTGTTCAGTGAATTATTGAAATCTGGAAAGATACTGTGAACCATCATCCTTGAGGACGGCTGGAAAAATGTCTCGAATGATTGTGATCGCGAAACTACACGACTATAATGAATAACCAGGTTTTTGTCATCAGTGGATTCTTTTTCTTCCCTGATGGATATATTCCAGGAGAACAAAACCAGGACTCATCAGGCTCAAAGTGGGACAGAGACATAATTTCACCCATGGATTGGCCACCAGAGTCCACTGAAAATGTTTAAATATGCTGGGGAAGACTTTACGCGGTGGTCTGACTCTCGCATCATCAATACAAGAGCTATAGACAGAAATAAATGTTGTGACACTGCATATATTTATCAAAAAGGATCAAAGCTAAAAGTTTTCTAGTGTAATATTAGTGTGGATGTTTTTGGACACGCAGTGTTTAAGTTTACATCAATGATTAGTTTTTTTGTTTTTTATAGAAAGCACAAAGTTATTTTTAATAGAAAGGCTTGATATGTATTTGGTAATCAGTGTAAGGCAAGGCAAATTTCTGGGAGTTTGTTCCAGATATAAGGAGCATAAAAGCTGAATGCAGCTTCTCCGTGTCTGGTTCTGACTCTGGGAACTGATAAAAGACCGGATCCAGATGACCTGAGGGATCTGGAAGGTTCATACTGGGTCAGGAGGTCAGTGATGTATTTTGGTCCTAAACCATTCAGAGCTTTATAGACCAGCATCAGAACTTTAAAGTCTATCCTCTGACGGACAGGCAGCCAGTGTAAGGACCTCAGAGCTGGACTGATGTGGTCCACTTTTTTGGTCTTAGTGAGGACTCGAGCAGCAGAGTTCTGAATGAGCTGTAGTTGTCTGACTGATTTTTTAGGTAGACCTGCAAAGATGCTGTTACAGTAATCAAGCCTACTAAAGATGAATGCATGGACTAGTTTTTCCAGGTCCTGTTGAGACATCAGATCTTTTATCCTTGATATATTCTTGAGGTGATAGTAAGCTGATTTTGTTATTGTCTTAATGTGTTTTTCTAAGTTTAGGTCTGCATCCATCACTACACCCAAATTTCTCGCCTGGTTTGTGGTTTTTAGATGTATAGATTGAAGTTCTCTGGTGACCTGTAATCGTTTTTCTTTGGCGCCAAAGACTATTACCTCAGTTTTGTTTTTGTTTAGCTGGAGAAAATTGTGGCACAACCAGTCATTAATTTCCTCAATGCATTTACCAAGAGCCTGTACAGGGCCTTGGTCTCCTGGTGACATTGTGATATATATTTGTGTGTCATCTGCATAGCTATGATAGTTTATTTTGTTGTTCTTTATAATCTGTGCCAGTGGGAGCATGTAAATGTTAAACAGAGGGGGTCCCAAGATGGAACCTTGGGGAACTCCACGTGTGATACTTGTCTGCTCGGATGTGAAGTTACCTATTGATACAAAGTATTTCCTGTTTTCTAAGTATGTTTTGAACCAGTTTAGTACAGTTCCTGAAAGACCTGTCCAGTTCTCCAGTCGTTTGAGTAATATGTTGTGGTCAGCTGTATCAAATGCTGCACTGAGATCCAGTAAAACTAAGACTGACATTTTTCCACTGTCTGTGTTCAGACATATGTCATTAAACACTTTGGTCAGAGCGGTTTCAGTGCTGTGGTTCTGTCTAAAACCTGACTGGAAGGCATCGTAGCAGTTATTCTGTGTTAAGAAGTAACTGAGCTGTTGAGAAACTGCTTTTTCAATGATCTTACTTAAAAATGGGAGATTTGAGATCGGCCTGTAGTTGTTCATTTGTGTCTTGTCAAGATTGTCCTTTTTCAGTATAGGTTTTATTACAGCAGTTTTTAGTGATTCTGGAAACACACCTGATAATAAAGAAAAGTTGACGATCTGTAACAGGTCTGACTCTAAAGTCTTTGAGACCTTTTTGAAAAAACTTGTTGGCAGGACATCTAAACAGCAGGAGGAGGAGTTCAGTTGACCTAAGATGTCCTCCAGGTCTTTGCTGTTAATCGGGTGAAACTGTTTCATGGTGTTTAAACAGTTTTTTGGTGGACACAGTACATATCCTGGATCTGCTGTTGATGTACCAATTGCTTGTCTAATTTTTTACGCAGTGGTCTGACTCTCGCATCATCAATACAAGAGCTATAGACAGAAATAAATGTTGTGACACTGCATATATTTATCAAAAAGGATCAAAGCTAAAAGTTTTCTAGTGTAATATTAGTGAAGATGGTGTTATTAAGTGTACCTGTATGTGATTTCTTTAGACTCCAGTACTTAAAAAATGTATTAGACCATGACTAAACATAAGGTTTTAAATGTCACAGCTGCCCTAAATTTACATTACTGGTATTTAACAAAATCATTTTTGTATTTTTCTGTGATTGTTAATTCCCCATTATGCACAAGCACATGTTAAAATCGAATTATTGTTGGATTATTGTTGTAATACATGATTTTTGAAATTCACCATTTAAAAAAGCAAAATAATAATAATATTAAAATAAATGAATAGAAAAGCACACTATTTATTTTTTACTAAGATGCCAAATTACAGTTATTTACTCAGATTCCTGAACAGAAAAATTAGTTTGAGTGCTTGAGTAATTTCTGACCACTCAAATTTGTGTGTAAAACACAAACTCAGTTCAGTGAATTCAGTGTTTTTTTTTTCATTTTAAATAAGTTTTTGACACATTTCTAAAACATTTACATGTTCTTATTTTTTATGGCACGGGAATAAAAGTGTGTTATCACCAAGCACTGTATTTGTTTAACAGAGACCCAAATTACTTCCTAAATGTGAAGAAGGAGTTTGAGGACAACTGAATTATAGTCAAAGAAAATAAATGATTGATAAAGCCCGTAACTGAAAATCTTCACTGAACCTGCAGCGCAGAGCGGAGATTTACATTTTGGTCACTGCACACATTTTCCTTTTTTCACCTCTTGCCGTGCTTTGCTCCATAACCACTTCCCTGGCACACAGTCAGAAATCACTTGGACAATGGCTGTTATTAGCAGAGCAGTAACAAATAGCTGTGCCCTGCGTGTGTGCACATGTGAACCTCAGTCTGAGGGTGCAGAGATGTGTACGGATGAGCACGTGCGCTAATGAATGAGACACAGGAGACAAATTTCAACGCAGACCAGGCGAGTAAAAAAAAAAGCGCATAATGTATCAAAATAATGAAAGTTATCTCCACCTTTTAACATTCTGGGGATGCTGCCTCCATTTCTCAGCTCTTTGTATAAACATTCATGGCTTTAATAACTTGGGGAGCAGCGTGGTTATTGACCCAGTCGGGCATTCTCCTCCATTCCTAATCAGCAGAAGCAGAGCCTTGGGCTCAGCATTCCCAATGAGCCACCACATTTACATCCTGCAACGCAGCCACGAGTCTGAAAGGGTCAGTGGCTACAGGCTCCTCCATGCCTGCAGTGCCCAACATCATCAGCTGACGATGGTGTTATTAAGTGTGCCTTATAACATGAAGAGATTAGACTCCAATCTTTAATGGATCACTTTACTGCACACTGTGACTGTTTAATTTTTGAAAATATATGTATGACACGGGCTGCTCCATGAAGCAGACTGGATGCAAGCTCGGCGTGGAGATAGTGCATTAATTCTCTCCTCTTAATCTTCAGGTTACTACTTTGAAATTCCATCTATTGGAGCCATCAGAATCAACACTCAGGTAAGATATACAGAGTTTGTATTAGCTGCAAAATGGTGTTGGGAATACTACTTTTAAAATTAAAAGTTAGTAATGGCACCACTTCTACAGGCTGTTGATTCTTCACTATCTTTGACAATAGGAGCACAAAAGATCTATTGGGTAATAATTTGAAGGAATATCATGGAAAATTCTTGGATGTAGTGAATGAAGAGGGTTGGTGCAACAGTAGAGGATGTCAGGAAGATGGTAAGAAGGAGGCAGATGATCTGCTGTTTCGTCCCCTAAAGGGAGCAAATGAAAGGAGAAGAAAACAGTAATGTGAAAACCTGTTTCTGATGTTAGAAGAAAAATGCTACTAAAACATTAACAACGAAAGTCATTCTTATCCTATAATTTGACCACTAGCCTTAACGTGTGTGGCTGGTCACACGCCTGTTGAGTTTAAGTTGCTTAAAGCAGCAGATGTTTATTTGGCAGATAAAAAGCTGTGCAAATTCAGAACGTTGCTTAAAAACATCCTACCAGATGAAAAGAACCAATCTAGCTCCTTGTAAGATATCCTACCCTAAAATTTGATTCGTAAATTTGATCAAATGGCTTTTGCTGATCCACCTGTACAGAAGAAGAAGACAATCTGCCACAGCAAAGGGATGCAAATGTTTATACATGCAGATTTCCAGAAAGATCTGTACTTTAGCTTTACTTTAATTTAGATGCATATTTTCGCTCAGAACTTCACCTGATTATTTTGTAGGTTAATTATATAATTCTGCTACTGACTCTCCAAATCCTTTCATGGACTCAAAAGTCCACAAAAGGATATTTTAAATGAAGAACTTAGTTTACTTTTCTGCCATGCTGGCTTTGATGATAATTACACTGTAGCTTTGCTTTCAAGAGTTCCTGAGGAACAGAAGAAAGCATAGCTGGATGGCAATAAATTGGAAGTGACACGAGTTTAGATGTACCGATAACAAATGTGGTCTTTCCATGAGAACATACCTGAACGCTAAGTAAAGTAGAAGGCCCGCAGACGTCCCCTACCCACCCCATGCACGCACACATACACATTTGCTTAAGGCACTTTGGGCTTCGAGAGGCCCTCGGGATAACCTCATTCTAGCTGGAGAAATTGACTCCATTGTTTGGTGGTGGGGGAGCTGCTCCAAACCCCTCCTCCCCTATGCTCCGCTTCCCACCCACCCCCAGTCCTGGTGAGTGATCAGGCCCTAGAATAGACTGTCAGCTGTTCCATTAACTCTGGCATATTTATATTCTGAGAACCGCCACTTACTCTAATAGGTTTTCTGAAGGTGGGTGACTACAGCTTTCTGTGCAGGCCCAGAAGACACACTGGGGCCAGATGTTATTTAACCACCGTCTGCCCTTCAGTATCACACACTCATCGCGTAGTCTTGCTTAAATATGATAGTACTATTCAAATAGCAGATGGACTACAGAAGGCAAAAAATTATTATTATACTCACCATCCTGAGTCATACTTTTATGAATGAATAGTTGGAAATACTTTGACTTATATATCCTGGCTTCTTTGTATGGGATCTCAGTGGAGCAACAATAACAGTGCAGGCATTAGTTTGGATGTTTGGCTTCTGTGTGACCAGACTGGTGAATTCACTGTCTGCATTTGTCATTTGTGTGTGTGTGTGGGGGGGGGGACCAGATATCTCCAGTTGCTGACTTTTTATGTTTCCCAGATTGTTGTAGCCGGGCAGAAAATTCCCCCTCTTTATCCCGTGAAGAGGTCTGGCTGTCACTGTCCTGATGGAATATCTCCCTGTGGCGCATTAAACCGGACTTTTATTGAGCTAATAATAGAATAGGTTACGCTTGTCAGCACCTTACTGTTCAGACGCTGGAAAACAACTGGTCAAAATCACGATACTGAAGTAGCTGCATGCTTATACAGGTCACGCCTTTTGTGTTTCAAGGGTAGATGGTGTCAGAGGTCAGACATTTGCAATATCATTTCCCCTTTCGCTGCTGAATGGATGGAAATTTGTCGTTATGTGCAAAATGTTAAATTAACATTTAACCCAGATGACCTGCTGGGTTTTTTTGTTTGCTTTTTGCTGATCTTGTTACACTTAATTATATTGTGGTGATACATGACTTTATGGCTCACTGACTGCTGAGTAGGATACTCAGGAAAAAAGGAGCTATTATGGAAGAAGTATACAGTTAGTTTTAATTATACAACAGTTTTGCCTTCTTCTTCTGGTCTCTGTGAGATTATATTTCTGGCATCCATTTCTTTCCTCTGTCATAAGGTCACTTTTTAACCAGTTAAGCATCTCCTAACAGACACAGATCAATCAGTTGTTTTCAAAAAAGACATCCCAGTTTTTGTTTGAGGTGGCTTCAGACGGCAAAAAGAAAATAATGAATATGATGTATTACTAGTAGACTTAACCCCTCACCTCTACTCACAATTGCTGTGGGACGTTATCACATTCCTAGCATTGACAGGAAAGCCTCTGGGAAAATGGCGTGGTTGCACGTCGTGCCATTGACACCCTTAATGTGTTTTTAATAGCTCCTTCATAATGATGAAAAACGGCCTTGAGCGGCTCCGGACTGGAGGCTTTATGGCTCGGCAGGACCGGGACGCGGCTGCTGCTGGTGGCCCGCTGCTTTATGTGGTGATAGAGACGAGGCCGGTCAGGGTCTTGTAGTTTTATGACAGATGAACGTCGGAAGGCTCTTCAAGTTCTCTGCTTTAATGGCAGTACATGACACGCACTATAAATGGCTGTTTGATTATGTGTGAATACTGTAGGCAGTCGTACTAGCATTTGTGGTTTTGCTGGTGCAGGAGTACCTGGATGTCCTGGGCCGTCCGATGGTGCTCGCCGGGACTAAAGCCAAGCAGGTGCAGTGGACAAACGTCTACCAGGATGCACTGGTAAGCAAGAATTTATAATCATAATGAATTTATAAGCATATCCTGTGCACGTATAGGCTAGGAGTTGATACACTGACAGTACAAAGCAGTGGTGAAGTCATACTATTTTTAAAGCAGGGGGCACTTTCATTGGCTGGCATATAAAGTGGTTTATTTTTTGCAAATCGCTGTAAATCGTCAGGTCACTTTTATTCAATTCAATTCCATTTCACTGTACCGGTAGTTTTATTTATATAGCATCAAATCACAGCATTTAACCACCTATGAGCAAGCACTTGGCAACAGGGGGAAAGAAAAAGTCCAGTTTTTCACAGGAAGAAACCTCTGACAGAAGTTTTCTCTGGGAAGACTAGCCATCTGCCGCAACCTGTTGGGGGTGGGAGGTCTTATCATTTACTAATTCGGGCATGACTGGTATGTAGAAACACGGTGCGTTTGAGATATGTTGGAACTCAGGACTCATGTTCCTGAAAACATGAGTTTGCCGTTAAAAGAATTCATGTGGCAACAACAGCGAGAAAGAAATGGAATTTGGCAAAACAAACAAAAAAGGGGGCTATGACATCGTTTATGTGGGGTGTCCATACCTTGGTTTATGGTGGGATTAGTCACCCATCTGGCCACCTCTTGCATTTGCCCCTGGTAAACAGTGTTCTTCATATTTTTGTTGTCATCTATATCTGGGCATGTGCTTTAAGGATACAATTAATTTGATTTCTAATGTGTTTTATTAGGGTTTGGGCCTTGTCATCACCGGCACAATGCCGGTCTTCAACCTCACTGCTGATACTGCAAGCTCTCAGGTAAAAGCAACACTGCAACATAGGATGTGACCTTAAAATAGCTGTGCTTTTGCACTTTATCATTATTATTTAGTAAATATAATGTTTTGGGGTTTTTTTTTTACATCTATCCAGGCAGGTAGGGCTGTAAAGTTACTAAAAACAGACACAAGTTGGAGGAGCAGAAGGATTTGAGGTTTTATTTCTTGTTGTTGACCATCATCAATCATTTGTAACGGTGTCCGCCCAGCTGCTCTTCTATGCAACACCTCCCCCCTGAGGTGACGACAGACATCACAGCAACTCATCTGTACTATCTACTAACATCCATAGATGCATCCAGCTTTCAGTATCCATGACCAAAGTATTTACTCTGAGCTTATCACAAAGGCTTAAAGCAGCAAACCGACTCAGTTTAAGATAGACTGTGAAAATATGTGCTAATCAGATTGCGCACAAACTGATAAGTCAGAGATGGCATAGAGATGTTCTTAGCACGCTCACGGCACAGCCACCAGCCCCGTGTGATTCTCTGATACTAGCAGCGGCTGTGGATAAAATGCTTATAATTGCTTTATGTCTTCTGCATACAGAACCAGCTCATCCTTGGAGTCATGGGAGTAGACATTGCAATCAACGAAATCAAAAAGAAGACACCTACATACAGAGTGAGCATGTCACTGAAGATGTCTCTTGTGTTACTTTCAGATATGTGTGGTTTTTGAATTTCACCATTCCCTTTTGTGCTGTGCAGCTTGGAGCTAATGGCTACACCTTTGCCATCGATCCAAATGGTTATGTACTGCTGCATCCCAACCTTCGGCCTAAGGTAGACCCAGCTATTAACACTTCTGTGCATCTAAAGAGTTGTCAATGTAAAATTTTGGACATTATTCCTGCTGACTGACGTTCACCCTCCTCCTCCATCTTCCACTGCTTTCTCTCTCTGTGCAGATCATTAACTTCAGGGAGCCCGTCACTCTGGACTTTTTGGATGCAGAACTGCAAGACAGCAACAAAGAGGAGGTGCAGAACTGTTCCCGTGCAATATCATGACTGTCACCACCTGTGTTTCATGCAATTTGTGTTACATTTAACCTTTTAACTGTCACTTGTTTTCAACCATTTTTGTCTTTCATTATGAACACTCACGCCACAGCCTCTGTGTTTCGCTTGCCTTTCAGATCCGCCGACAGATGATTGATGGCAAATCAGGGCAAAGGAAAATCAAGACGCTCATTAAATCAGTTGATGAGGCAAGTCATCAATATATGAAACTCAATCATGATCCAAAGTAGCACCTTACTGAATGGTGTTGTAATGAATTTGAAGCTCTCAGTATGTTTAGTGTCTGTTGTTACTCTCCGATTATGGGAGGAGGTGTGAAGGTTACCTTTTTGTGGTTGCCAACAGAGGTACATTGACGAGGCCGTGCGGACGTACACGTGGACCCCTGTGGAGGGTACAGATTACAGGTAGGTTGGAAATGCAAACATGCATCACCTGACCGTCAGAGAAAAAGATGGCGCAACTTGAACCTGTGAGTGAAGTCCAGATTTTACACTTTAAATTGTTGAGTCACAAGTCTCAGATATCTGCTTGACAGCTTCTGCCTATGAATGTTTGTGAACAGTAGCTTCCCTGAATTAATGGCGGCTCGCTAATGAATTTGACTGAAAATTAAAAAGCCACTTCTTTTTCTATCTTTGCTAACATTTCTGAGGAGTAGCGTAAATTAACTGCTTAGTTTACTCATCTCAAAACTTGGTTGAACATTTGAAGTTGTATCATAATGACATTTCCTCTAGGCAACACTCTGCAAATTACAGTTTATGACATTCGGTAGTCCTACAAATGCCTGATTTGTGTTTTTTATTACGTCTGCTGGCTGCGTGCCTAGTCCTGGCAGAGTGCATATGAGGCTCTCGCTGCACAGTCCTATTAATATCCAACTCAAATGGATATTCCAGTGTATTTAAGAATCTGTGTGAAACTCAAATAACCGACATCCAAAGCTCTGCACAGTAGTGTATCCTACATTGTGCAGTTCAAGGCTCATAGAATTTTTTTTCTGTTTGAGTTTTAATCTCTTCCTATTATATCTGTGAAGACTTCTATTTTAGGCTTGCGTGGCAACAAAGATCAAGAAATGGGACATCTCTGTCCCGTTTAAATTCTGCTTTCGGCGATGACTGTTTGTACAATTTATGACCTATTATGTCTTAATGGTGATGTATTGCAGGGTAAAAGTGACGTACTTTCACAGTGGCCTCACTAGTATTGGATAAAAATCAGGCTCTCTGAGGTGTTTTCTATTTTTTCCATCTTTATCGTTTAGGGTCACTCTTGCTGCGTTTACCTGCGTCATTTGTAGCTTCAGATGGCAGCTGTTTCCCAGAGAAAAAGCTTTGATGAACTGATTGTACACAAACTGCTCAGAGCCACTCAGCAGACAAATGCTTCCTGTATTTCTTGTTTCATTAGCATTTCATACAATGCAGGGGTACTTGGCGATATGATTATTATTAGTTTAATTGTTCTTTATTTATTGTTTTTCTTTTTTATGTCTTGGATTTTATTATCTTATTTGATTATGTGAGATTTTATATTATAATGTAATTATTATTTATGTGGCGCCCAGGAAGGACTGTTCCATCTTTTTTATAGATTAAGGGGAATTCAAATAAACAGTAAACAAAGAAAGCAAGTGGCTGGTGAATATAGTGGATCTTCATCAGCTAAACTAGTGATTTTCCCTAAAGAAGGTTGGCCACAGTTTTAATGGTAATTGTTATCATTGCCAAAAATCTATAGTGTCAAAACTCCCATTAGCTGCCTCACTTTAACTCAAGAAGAAATACAGCAAACTCACAGTTTCCAGCCAATACGTGAATTTGATTGTGATGCTGGTTTCCAACTCTATATTTTTAATCATGGACTACACCAAACTAGCTTTGGATGATTCAAAGTTCCAAATAATCCTTATTTACCTTTAACAGCCCCATCCACTGTCTGAAACAAGTCATTTGAGCTCTTTCCGCTCCTTTCTTTCGATTGGCTACCCCTCTCTAACAGAAGGGTTGAACACAGCAGATGGCGCTGTTTTACTGAAACCTAGAGTTGTGTATTTGACAATACAAAGAGCTGTCCGTTTGAGCATTAGAGCCTTATCAATTTATTGGCAGGCCGATATTATCATCAATATTAGCTATAAATGCTGATCGTTAAATTACTAGATGCAGGTAAAAGATGCTAGGGTTTTTTTATTTTTTTAAATTTTGTGTGTCTTAAAAGAAAAATGTCGGCCAATGTATCAGAATATTGGAACTTTAAATCACCAAATACTTGTATCAGCCTTAAAAATCCTATATCAGTATTTCTTGCATATGCACAGACTTGATTTTTTTTGAGAACAGAAAATAAGCAAAAGCAAACTAGGCGTGCAGTAAAGCACATATGTATTTTGTGTATTTGTGGCTTTTAACATAATCTTGCATTAAATGTTCCTGTTTTTTTGGATCTTTTCACCTCAGTCTAGGGTTGGTACTGCCTACATATAGTGAGAACCACATCAAGGCCAATCTAAGTGACCAGATCCTCCAGGTGCAGTGTAAGTACTCTTGGGTATACCCAACATCCTTCACTCTCTGTCTCTACTACTCTGTCTCTCTTGCCTCTCTGCTCTCCGCCCAATATGACCTTTACGCTCTGGTTCAGTCCTCTGTCCCGGGTCTTCAACATCATCATAGAGAGTGTCCGAGCGGAGGCACCTGCCCAGTCCCCCCCCCTCCCCCTCTCCTTCACTCCTTGTCTTCGCTCTATCTATGCTCTCTGATAGGCAGGATCATTCCTGAGTCCCCCCGACTCCTCTTCTGCCCCCGTTCCCTCCTGTCTTCATGCTGTGCTGTAAAAACGGTGATGTTTTTTCTTCACACTGGCTGAAGAAAAAAAACAACTGAACTAACAGAAAGGTGAAAGCTGTGGTCTTACTGTGTTACTCAGGTGAAAATAATGGTGACCTTTGTGCTATTATTTTTTTTGCCAAATGCTCTCGCCTCTTCTTCCACCAAGTAATGATTCTGAAGCGTCTGTGTTCAAAGTATTTGATGTTATGGATAACTGTGAAAACATGCATGCTTTTCACTCCTTATGATGATTTTTTTAAAATAATTTTGGGAACTTTTCCTTGTGTTATGTGTGTTATTTTTGATTTGATTTAATTTTTTTGTTAGACTGTGTGAGATGTTTCTCGGCTTTGGAATCATTCGACTGATAAACTCCCACATGGCCTGGGATACTGGCTTGTCAACTGTGGGAGTTTGGGTTTTTTGTGGGTCTGAATGGGGACACGTGTTGTCTCTCTCATTCTTTCTTTGTCCAGACCTCATTACTTCCCTCTTTTCCTGGTGCATTTGATTTTTTTCCCCATGGTTATCTCTCATAATTACTGGTTTGTCTTTGCTGTTTTTTTCTTTTCCTAGATTGTCATGTTTGGTTTTGTTTTTCCTTTCTTCCGTTGGTTTCCGTTTCCTCGTTTGCTCTTGCAAATAAGTTGTTTGCTCTTCATTTCTTTTTTCTCTCTTGTCTTGTTTGACTTTAATTGGTTTCTTTTTTTCAAGAAAACAATATTTTTATTCAAACAGTAATTGAATAAAATATTGTCTGTGATCCTCCCTTCCCACCCGATCCCCTGTTTCTTTTCTTGCTCACTCCTTCTCTGATGGATCCACACAGTGTCATACACCAAGGGCAAGTATACTCCATATTGGTCCACGTTCCCTACCTCTACTTCCTACTCCCTACCGCTTCCTCCCCTTTCCTACACCTCTCATCCTAAACCTTCTCCCGCTGACCCCCTCCCTCCCTTCCCTCACCCATCCTAGCCTGCTTGCCTCTGTTCCTGCCCGTCTTGCCTTCAGGATTTCCTCCCCTTTCCCTCTTTTTTTCTCCTCCACTTTCTCCTCTAATCCCTCCTTCCTCCTCTTCCTTCTCACTCTCTTGCTGCAGCTCAGATCCCACATCTCTCACAGTGGCTCCTCCAGTCCCCAACCTCGACCACCTTCTCTCATATCCACTGCTCCAGAATCAGAAATAAATAAATAATTAAACAAACAGCTGTACCCGAGGAAGACAGATATTCATGTTTTCTGTTAAAACTTGTCTTTTGCTCCCTGCACCTCAGTCCTTTTCCTTTTGTAGATAGCTCCAAACACGTTGTCTACCTTCTTTCCTCTGCCTCTCTCTTCCACTTCATTTGCTTTGACTACATTTCTCTCTTTCCCTCATTTTTCTCTTCCTCACCTTCCCCATTTCTCTTTGGCTCTCTTCTTCTTCTCTTTCCGTATTTTTCTTACAGTGTAGTTTATAAACGTCTTAAGTAAGTCTAACACTAAGACTCAGGTATTGATAGATATTTAATTAAATAAATAAATATGTATACATTTTGTGGAATATCTATTGTTATTTGGGCACATGGAGCCCTACTAAAAGATCTGTAATTATTCAATGTAAGTCTGTGCAAGTTACTAGCTATAATAATATATCAGCTATTGATAGTGATGGCATTTTTTACAGTATAATAGGGATATGTTGAAGTCATGATTTTTTTAAAGGCATCTATATATAAATACACTGTTTGTTAGCTGCAGCAGTATCTCATGGCTGGGAGCATTGCAGCTTGCAGACTGCAGACCTACAGTCTGAGCTGTGTCCTGCCCTCTCAGGTCCTCCCATATTGTCAGGTGTCAGGGTGCCAGTCGGCATGGCACCTCACTTCTATGTCGTCCCTCTGTACCCCCTATCTCCATCAGCTTGTCTCCCTCCCTCCTCACCCCTCAGACTGCCAGGTGCACGGCCCAACGCTTCCTCAATAAAGCTGACCCCGGATGTGCATGGCATTGTGGGCGGAAAACTACCTGGGCACTCTATTTTAGCCCTTCAAATGAATATTTAATTCCTCTTCTGGACACAGTTGCAGGTCACGACTTAATGAGAAAATGACATGTCGGATTCATCGCAGACTCACCTGCTGGTTGATATTTGTGTTCTGTTTTGTCTGTGATAGATTCACTGAAGTTGCCCTTTTGACATGCCCTTCACAATGCAATGCATTTCCTCTGATTATGTGTCTCTCCGAGTCCTCTCTCCTGCCAGTCTGAGGGGTGACCACTTCCATCAGGACCTTCACCCACCCCCCCCTGCAATAGTTGGCCATGTTGATGCCTGCCTGATCTAAAAGCACTCACCGTGGATAACCTGTCTGAGAACTCACTTCCTGACAAATCAAGTCAGTTCTCCGACATCCCAAATATGTTAGATTGAAACCCGACACAATCAGAAAATGTTTGCCGGCAAAATAACAAACCAGAAACCAAAAGTGTGAGTGCTTCTGAAAGTAAAACGGTCTTCCATTGAGTCAGGTTCCTTTTTAGGCACCATATTGGCTAACGCTAGTGTTCCCATGATACCTCAGTGTTGCTATGGTAAACTCCCTTCTGCGTCCCCGCACCTCTGAAGAACAGCTGCTGTTTATCCACAACTCCCCACTGCTCTGCCCACTGCTCTTCCTGGATAATCTTCCCCTTTCTGTTGCAGATTTTGAGTCACTGCTGCCAAACACTTTTGAGTCTGAAGGACATGTATTCATTGCTCCCAGGTAGCCTTGTCTGTGATTGCTGCCTGTCGTTAATGGTCATCGGTTTTCGGTGCCGTCTTTGCATCCTGTTTTCTTTCCACCTCGTATTTCAAATTTTCTTGTATGGTTTGATTTTACATTTTGAGTGGTGTGTTTACTCATAGTTAAAAGTTCATTTGACAAAAATTACATTTATGAGGAATAAAATTCATCTGGTTTTGATTTTTTTTTCATATATTATTCATAAATTGTATTCCCCAAGTTACGCTCATTACACGAGACCACTGAAGACACATCAACCCTTCTTGCCTGCTGCTACTGTGGTGCTGCATGTTTTACACAAATTAAGCATTATTAATGCATTTGCACAATGTATTGTAAGGATTACTGAAGCTATTGGGCAAAAAATATCATCTGCATGTGCATACAGCCTATAATATGCTCGGTATTGCAGTACAAGTCCACCTTTTGTTTTGACTGACACCACTATAGCACATTAAAGCTTTGCCATGTGCATGCGGCACACAATAGCATCAAGTAATGTGTGTATGGGTTTGTGCATCTTCATCTCCATTATGTGTCCATCTATGAGGAGCAAGTGAGGCAGAATAAGAGTAACGAGCTCTATTTTTGCCTTCTCTTTGAATTAAAACACTGCGTCTCCTCCTCAGGGAGTACTGCAATGATCTGGAACTGTCCAACAACAACACTGAGTTCCTGCTCAACTTCATTGCTCTAATGGAGAAGGTGACACCAGACTCCAAACAATGTGAGTTTCATTTTCTTTTCACCCACACAGTAAAGTCACAGTTTGTTCTACATTAAATAATTCACCATGAGCTCGTCTAGTGATATTCTGTAAACATATCCCTATAAAAAGGCAAAATAAACAGCAGTGATCCAACTAATAGGTATTTTCTTCGTAGCCAGAATCTGATATAACCTATTGCCTGTTGCCTAGATACAGTTAAAAAGCATCAGCAAGCCTCACTTCTGCACCTGATGACATGTTTCTTTCTTGTGACGAGCACAGTTTATTTCGAGATAATCCCACATGCATTATCCTGCTGTCACAAATCCTCCAATGATGAAAATGTGTATTAATTCACAGCTGTAAATAGTACGTAACAAATGCAATATTAAGCTTTCGGTGAGAAATATTTAGTAATAACCACAGCAGCTCGGTAGAAGAAAGTTGTTAGGTTGTTTTGTTTTGTTTGCCAAGGAGGTTATGATTTTGGCAGTGTTTGTGTCTGTAAATACGCTGGCCGGAAAAGTTTTGAATGAATTCTGATAGAAGTTTGTAGCGGTGCAGAGTGCGGTCATGTTAAAAATCCAGTATAATTCTGTTTACATCCACTAAAGTCTTCGAAGTCGACTTGATGATTTTTTTTGACCAAAAACCTATTTAAAGGTGTGGTGTGCATTATCGACATATAAAAAGTACCACAATTAAAAATATATCACATTTGATCTTTGACCTGGTGTTCAAGGTCAAAAAGGCCAAAGTGATAATAACAATATATAGAGCTATTTCAATATTTGTTTCTACCTGTGGTTGTTTGTATTGACAGCATATAGGTAAATAGGGAATTATATATCACATTTCAGTTTGCATCCAAATCATCTTATGTTTGACCTGTGACCTCACTCTGACCTGCCTTTCTTTCAAATGTACCACAAAATGTGCTGCAAGTGTTTTCAGGAGAAGGACAATGAGCTGCCTAGTGGTGCCTATTATCCATTACCTACTCATACATAATGTTTGTGTAATCGAAGTAAGCGAATGTCATGCTACCCATATCTGATTTTAACCCTTATCTGAGGGCTTCCTGTTTGTGCTAAGGGTTAGTCCTAGTAGGCTTTCAAGGAGGAAAGAGTTAAAATTGGGATTTGGTCCACACGTTCCACATTGGGCATCTGATATAGACCATGTGTCGCCTCAGTGCAGCTGTCAAATATGCCCAAATTGTTGTTGTTTTTTCTTCTTTTCAAGAACCATAAAATACGCTTTTTCATCGGGTTTTAAATGTAGGAGAACTGCTGAACTAATGATCCAGAATACCTGACATCTGCTATTAATGCAGTGTCACCTCAAACACCATCACTGTCAATCAGACAGTTACCAGTCCTGGATTACTACCATGGTGTTAACACAATCTCTATATTTCATTTTTTGAATATAACGACTATCATCAGCTGCTATATGGCAGCACCCCTAATGTGGATTAAACTCTTTAATCTCTCTTATGCCAGGTGACAATTTGCTCCTTCACAACCTCATTCTGGACACGGGCATCATCAGACAGTTGGTCGAGAAAGTGTGGAAGAATAAAGATTTGAACACGTGAGTGTGACCAGCCAGTATTGAGGGAAGTGCATTTTAAGATTTTTGGATATTGATTTGAAGCCCCTTTCTGTCTTTGCTTCCACCTGACATTTAGATACGGCTTCCTGGCTGTGTTTGCTGCAACAGATGGAGGTATAACAAGAGTGTTTCCAAACAAGTGAGTGCACTCTTCATCGAGGCCCGTGTGTCTGGACTCCAGCTGCTTTGTAGTTCTGATACATTTTTCTCTTTGTTCTCTTTTGAAGTGGTATGCTGTTAAGTTTCAAAAAACATGTGGGATAGGCAAAGCAGGTAGCTTATACGTGAGACAATTACAGCTCTGGTATCTCTCGTTTTAAACCTTAGGGCTGCAGAAACCTGGGAGGAAGACCCTGAGCCGTTTAATGCCACCTATTACCGCCGCAGCCTCGACAACAAGGGTTACATCTTCCGAGCGCCTTATCGAACAGGTGAATGATGCTCTTAGTCTTGAGTTATATAACTCGCCTCGTAATAGAAAAGGCTGTTTGTATCTAACCTCGCTCTCTTGGCTCGTTTTCCCTTGTTTGTAGCCAGGGACGAGCAGCTGAACCCAGAAAATGACACCGTAGGTATTCTGGTCAGCACAGCTTTGGAGATGACAATAGGAGGGAAGACCATCAAACCTGCAGGTGGGTACTCTTCTGAAAGAGGAAACAAATTGTTGTGATATAATGATAGAGAAAAGCTTTCGGAGCGAGATAATTACACGTCTGAGTTTGTTATTTTGTCACTTTGTGTTGGCATGTCTCTGCCCTGCATATATCTATTCTTTTTACACACCTGTCGTTTTCTTCTGTGAGCTTTTAAACTTTCTTTCCTCAGTTGTCGGAGTGAAGCTAGACCTCGAAGCCTGGACGGATAAGTTTAAGATTCTTGCCAGCAACCATACAGACAGCCGACAAGGCTCAAATACGGTAAAATACACGTGTTTAATATAATATACGTAATATATAAATCTTTTTTTATTTGGCTAACACTGTTTTTTTTCCTTGTCTGTGATAGTGTGGACCAAACAGGGGCTGTGAAATGGACTGTGAAGCCAACAGTGATGTAAGTATTGATGCAAATTTTAACTGCACCTTCTGAATCTGAGCACTCCCCAGCTTATCTCTGTACTTCCAGTTAGCAGTGCATTTCTGTGTCTGTCCGCAGGATCTGTTGTGTTATTTAGTAGATGACGGCGGATTCCTAATCATGTCCAATCAGAAGGACGACTGGAACAAGGTTTTATTAAAAAAGAATTCGTTCTTCCGCTGATCGTAGCCTCGCGCTTAGCTTTACACTGAGCTTTGCCTCGTGTTTTTTATCCCACAGGTGGGCATGTTCTTCAGTGATGTTGACCCCTACTTGATGTACGCGCTCTACAACAATTCTTTCTACAACAGCAAACAATCATTTGATTACCAGTCTGTTTGTGAACGGATGCCCAACAGCGAAGCCGGAGCTGCACCCAGAGGAGTGTTCGTGGTAAGATAACACTTGAAAGAGAGATACCGTGAGTGAAATGAAGGAGGCAGAGTAGAAGACAATTAGTTTAATCAATGCATGGACGTATGGGGAAACTATAGCTGCATTCACACTGCAAGTCTGTGTGCAAAAATCAGATCAGCTGCTGACTTTTTAAGAATTAGTTTTTGTTTAATTGGACTAATATCAGATTCCAGGGTGAACTCGTGAGAGATATCACTTTTATATTAAAGTGGAGACAGATAAGAAAAAAGGTCCTTTAAAGACTTTCTCCACACAGGTGTCAGTGGATATGGCGTCAATGGCAGGAATAGTTTGATTCCAAAAGCAGTCCGAATGTAGCCTAATGGGTGTTTGATTGAACTTAAATATTGATTTTGTTTTTTATTTCCCTCTGTATCTGTAGCCCACTATTGCAGATTTTGCCAACCTGGCTTGGTGGACATCAGCTGCTGCATGGTAAGATTATTAATGTATAGTAACATACAGCAAGTTTTAAACGTATTACAAACTGATAATATTTGTTGTTATTAGCCAGCATTATTTCATAGATTAAGATCCATAATTTGTTAATACAAAAAAAAGAAAAAGGTTGGGCCAGGTGAACCCTGCTCACATAATATTTTGATTTAATTTAAAGTGTTGAATTTATATTTTACTTCTCTTCACTGTTATTTTAAATACCCAAAGACCATGATTTGGACAGATGAAACAAACATTAACTTGGAAACAAAGCATGCCACATCATCTGTCAAACATGGTGGACGCAGTATTACGGCATGAACATATTTGGGTGCCACTGGAACTGGGCCAGTAGTGTTTTATGATGCTGTGACTGCTAAAGCAGCAGGATGAGCTGTGACGTGTACAGGGCTACACTCTCAATCTCAGATTCAGCTAAATGCTGCACAACTTATCAGACAGCGCTTTGGGGTGAAAATGGATAATGACCCGAAGGATAGTGCAGGAACACGAATTTCTCAAGGAAAGAAATGGTATATTCTTCAATGATCTCAGCCCAACAGAGCGTATTTTTCACACACTTAAAAAAGGCTGAATGACTACATTTAAAACAGTCCTTATATTTAAAATAATGTTAGTTTATGCCTCTCAAAATTTGAGACTATGTAAAACAATGTGTATAATACCTGAACAGTTACTGCACATATTTTTGTTAAATTATTTGAATTAAAGCTGAAAGTCTGCATTTCGATCACATTTTGTACTGTACTGTATTGCACTGCCATGAGTTTCATTGTTATTTCTGTGGTCAGGTAATTGTGACTCGTTTTGTAAAGTTTTACGGCCTGCCATACTCATTACCTGGACTGCTGCATGTGCAGTAGTCCTGCTAACAAAAAAGCTTGACTCATGATTTTAATCATTGCACAATGTTAAATTAAATGCAAAATACATTGCAGCAGACGTTTTTTTGTCCACAAGTTGAATTAAAAACAAATCCTGTCTCCTCAGGTCCTTATTCCAACAGTTCATATATGGACTGGCATACCACAGTTGGTTTGTCACAGGTGGGTGACACGTTTTATACGATACCATTTTTATACGATATTGGAAAAAAGGTTTAAAAGTGCTAAAAGTAGATTTTGATCAAATCTATTTGGAGCTTTAAGCCAACAGCAAATAAACCTTAAATCCAAATATAGTGAAAAAATTACACATGACATACATCTTTGGGCATTAAGCTGAAAATCAGATCTGAGAAATGAGTTAAAGAGATAATCATTTCCTGTGCTGTTTTTTTGTTTTTTTGTTTTTTTTTATGCAGATGAGGTGGATGCCGAAGGAATCGACTCTAAAGAGAGAAGCTGTGTAATGATCCAGACCCAGTACTTCTTTAGTAATCTCAGCAGTTCCTACTACATACTGCAGGACTGTGGCAACTGCTCCAGGTCTGTATGCGTGACGTAGTACTTTTAACACTCACACATAATCAGACATGCATATGCTTAGACAAGTAGCATGAAGAATCGCAGTGTGACAGCGACGCAGTTAGTGAGACAGATTCATCTTTCTGTTGGAGTTAATAAACTCTGCTGATGATTAACCCATATCAGCTCTAATGAAATCGTCGTATCATTGGCTAAATGAGCCTTATAAGACTGTCTCATGAATCTCGCTCATCCATTAGCAAATGAGTCTGTGATGTAAGTGAGCAGAGGGGGGTTGTTGACAGAGCTGTCGCTCTCTGCAGGCTGATTCATGCCAAGAGGATAAACAACACCAACTTGCTGTTTGTGGTAGCAGAAAAGATGCCATGCAACACCTGCGAGATAGAGAAGCTATCCCAGGAGGAGAAGGAGTGTATCCTTTTTTTTCTTCTTCACATTGTACACCAGCTGGCACAGGAGAAGAAACACTCTGTCATCTCTAGATTTTCTCTCCTCATCACCATACCTGTGGAAACGCGAACATTTCACATTCATTTTAAGGCTATTTTTAAGATTGATGGCATGAATTATAGCCAGTCATTTACATGTGTAGGGCTGCATGAGGAATTGGTGCTCAGGCGGATAATGAAAAATTGCACAGAAGAAAGAAAAAGAAATTCAAAGGAGTTTCATTTTCCTTAATGGAGTCAATTTTCAGTCAAGGAGGAGGATCCATGTAGAGAACCGCCTGAGGCACGCTATCGAAAAGGACCCTCCACCTGCTTCGACAGTAACATCGCTGTAAGATTTTCAGATAACACAACACATGAATATCCACCTTATTCTGAAGAAAAACAAAAACATTATTTAGCATTGAATCCTGGTGCTTGCTAGTTAAATATACTATGTTTAAAATTTGTCAGCAGAGCATAGCTAAAATCCTATCGCTATGTTCAGTTGGCTCCAGCTGGGGTTTTGAGCTTTCTCTGATTTTCTAATGCAGCTGGTAATAGTTGGTTCATTATGTAACACAAAAAAATATCCTACTTTTATTCTGAGATCAAGTATTGACCTGGTAATTATATGCCGCTAGGTCCATTATTTGCTGGATAAAGACCCAGTTTTTGTAGATTTGCCTCTGTACACCACAGCAGTGGATTTCAAAAATCAAACAATCAAGATGCTTTAATTCAAGGGATTTTGTGAAATTTGTTGCATTAAGTGTACTGAGGCAAAACTAACAAAAATTGTTTGTACACTTTTAAAGATTTACATCTCGCTCACGCTCAATTGCAGTTCTTGCTGCCAAAGGTGGCACAACCAGTTATTAGGTTTAGGGAGGAATTACTTTTTCACATCAGGCGAGGTAGGTATGGATAACCTTTATCCCTTAATAAATGAAATCTTCATTTAATAAAATAGTTTTTATCTAATACTAAAATTTGTTTGATGAACTGTGGCAAATACAAAAACACTTCAACGACACTAAAAACTCAGGAAGGGGGCGATTACATTTTCACAGCACTGTATAGTCAACTAAATGAAAATTACTTTGTTCAGACTCTGTTGGCAATATAGAGCTCGATGCAGATAGAAGGTAAGATAAAAGTGTTACCAGAGAGCGATTATTGAATGTAAGTGTTTATTTGATGGTGGAAGAACTTTCATATAAACTCAGTTTATAACTCCAGCTTCTTTTCTGTGGTTTTGCAGGAGAACACGTCGGACTGCGGGCGAGGTCACTCCTTCCGCCCATCCCTCTACACTTTACTGCTCATTCAGCTGCTTCTGCTTTATCCAGCTGTCAGTCCTCACCTTCTCTCCCTACTACATTAATTTCATTTTCCTGCACTTGTCCTCCTTTTCACCCTCCTCAGCTTCTGTCCCATCCTAAGCCCCCCTCATCCACCTCCTAGCCCCTTCGCCCTCCACCTTGGTATAGTCATAGGTAATTATGGGACTTCCCATCATGGTGAGTTGGAAGCCCTGAGCGCTGCGCTACCCAGCTTGCTTTGGTCTGTGTTGCTTTGTGAAAACAGAGAGACATTTGCGTCCTCACCTTCATCTGCAAGATGAGCTAGGGTGGTGCTGGACCACTTGGATCATCAGAGGCAATGTCAGAAAAGAGATATCAAGCCACCCAACCACCCCGTCAAGCCTACAACCATCCCACCACCTTCTCCATCCAGACAAGGGAGGGTGAAAAGGACAGGCCGATCTCCTCGTCAAAGACCTCCCACCACAGACTGGAGAACTGAGGTTGCGTGTCCACCTTCACCTCTGTCTGTCAGAGGGACAGCAGGACTCCTCCTCCTTCTCCTTTCCTCCATCTCAGAGTCTCATCGCTCTGTCATTTGCCTCTTGTAAGAGGCTGTGGACCATTCAGCCAGTAATAGCCACCATAGAAGAAAAATAGCAGAAAAATAAAAGAACTGTTAAGTATACAAAATGTCACATATAAACTGCTGAAGTGATGAGTATTCTAAACATACAGTATATTTAGGTTTTAACATGAAAAGGAAGTTAAGTGTAAAAAAGACATGAATTAGTTTATGCGCTATATCTACTTGCCAAAATGAGATATACTTTCGTGTGGTCTTATTTTTATAGCCAAAACACGAAGAGGAAATGGATTTAGATTTAGGATAAAGCTCGAGAGGAAGAGGAGACACTCGGCAGCTGAATGCTGACTCATAATTACAGATTAATGCTTTTAAAAGACATCCACTGGGGATTAATGTAATTACACGATGGTAATCTCATTTTCTTGAAGTATTTTTCCTCATACTTACTATTTGAGGTTAGTGCTATCTGGCTTTTATTGTAAAATATGAATCAGTGTTCGGTTGCTGCAGGAACTTGTTGTGTAGTATTCTCCTTTACGATTAATCGACCACGCTGACCTCGGCTTTGGACTGATGTTTAAAGGGGAAAAAAAAAATCTCTGCACCCTCTGATGAAAAAGCTCACCTCTGCCACTCCTCATGAGGCTTCTCCAACAACCTCGACTAACGCTCCTAACCCCGATTTGTATTCGTGCTTTACTTTTGTCACACAGCAAACACACTCAAATCTCCCCGCCATAGTAGTTCCAGTTTTTTTTTTTGTCCCTTCCTTTCTTCCTCATCTGTGCTTGGGTTGGGGGGGTGCTAATCATTTTTCTTTTGGTGTGTGCTTGTATTACCTTTGACTGATGCTGTTCAAACTTCAAAACCATTCGCTGCTGGGGGATAGGGGCTTATCAACATTTCCAACAAAAGTGCAGAAGAGGCCACTAAATATGGTGATCATGTGCAGTAAGTAGTGTGGTTGTAATCCATCGCAGTCCGTCATTTGATCATGTGTGAAAAGTCATTTTAGACTCCCATGTTTAGGAGCCGCTCTGTTTCATAGTGCCTTGATGCACTTTGTTTTGGAACGCATCGGCTGTATAAGAGTAGAGCTACTGTATAGTACCTTTATAAAGCAGCCGTCTTTGAGGCTTTGGACACTACAGGAGCCTAAGACTGAATCTGTTGGCTAAAGAAATAGCTTTACACAGAGCCATCGAACTGACTGGCTCGGCTTAATGTATTTTCCCCTCTTGGCTGTTGTTGCTGTACTCCTCCAACGCCACCTGACTGTCATCATATGGAGTTACTATACCGTTCCTTTACAAAGCCATGTATAGAGCTACACTATCAGTATACAGCGACTTAACTGGCCATAGAGCTTTTTTTGTGTTGTTTTCTTTTCCTTTCTTTTAGGGCCACCTGACTGCTATAGTTCTGCCTGAATCGTATGTGTTTGTGTGTGGATGTATGCGCGTTAGTTTAAAAACCCTCAAAGGGAATGTCTTTTTAAATGAGTCGTGGAGTGCTCGGGGGATGGCAGTTGTGCTCGTGTAACTGTTTTTCCTCGGCGTGTTGCGACAGACAAAAAAACAAATCCAGTGTTGCTGTGGAGAAAAGGGGGGGATTTTATGAAAACAAAAGGAGATCCATGTTGACTGCTTAAATATTAATATACGGGGGCAGAGGAGGCAGAAAGAATGTGTAGTTCATCAGTGTTTTCTGTTTCAAAACCTCGCTAAATGCCTTAGTGTTACACGTATGGAGCTCCGATACCCCCACATAACCCTCTTTCTCACACACAAATCGATCCTGAAATATTTCACTCCCCTGGGCTTTTTTTTTCTTGGTGTTATGCAGTAAATATAGTGAGCTCTAATTTTATATTTTTACGTCTCGGAATGATTAGTTATCGATCGATGCCTGTTTGATTAAATGCTTGAAAGTGGGTGGAAGTTTTTAAAATTTAAAAAAAAAAAAAAAGACAAAGAAAAAAAAGCCTCTGACCTTCGATGTTCACATCCCACCCGAGACTTGCCGTAGTATTGCTCAGGTGGGATGATTCACTCGACATTTTGAAGCTTAACTAGACACTCTGTACAGTCGTAGGTACTATTTGATGTGACAAAATGTTGCTGGCACAGTAACTGCAGCTCAGCTCTGGACAAATCAGAGGAAAAACAAAATTCATACTGTTAAAGACAATGAAAATCAGAATGAGCATTTCCAATGTGGCCCGTTACTATCTGATGCTGGATGCAGTTTCACTTTTCTGCCATCTGTTTGTCTCTGTCCTGTGCCACTATTCTGTCTGTATTTCTCTATTTCCACTGTCTGTAAATGAACGCTACACGTGCCTGTGGAAATGTACCCCCTGCAACTTACTCTCCTTTTCCTGACTGTGTGCGCACACAATCTCACTCCCAAACCGAATACACTCTGTGCACCTGCACTCAGACATTATGCACACACACACACACACACACACCTATAAGCAACCATGTAATGACACTGACTCATCCCCCGCTGGGAGATGTCAAACACCAGGAAGAAGTAAGCCAAGGACGTCACCTTCCAGGTGTTTTTATTTTATTTTATTTTATTTATTTTTTCGTGAGCGGACGAGATGTCAGAGGCAAGCTCAGGGAGTGGGTCTCCACAGAGCATCACGAGCCTGGTAAACAGAAGGTCGTGGGAGAGACATCTAGTGACGTCTGTGTGTGCATCCTGATGGAAAATAGCTTCCGAAGGGACACACATGTCTGATTTCTGTGGTTTGACAAATTTAATTTTGCCAAAAAAAAGGGAACATAAATAGATAATTGGACCAGCTTGGGGGACGAGAGGGAGGGGTCAGCTTTAAAACATCACCCTAAAGTAGATTAATGCGGGTTTTCACGAAGCGTCTCCCTTCCCCTCCACCGACCCTCGCTGCGACCCTTTGTGTTGGTGCGTCTATGTGGGAAAGACACGTGTGTATGTGATTCTGTAGTCTGTAGTCTGGTGCTATGTGACCATGTTTGACACGTGTGTGAAAAAAATAACAGCAACAATTTAGAGAGAAAAAAAAAGAGTAAATTCAGTCAAACTTTCAGTGAAGTTTAAAAAAATATAGGAATACAGCACTGTTGATAAGTTTGAGATCTGATGTCAAAATGTTTTCTTTTTTTTTTTGGTTTTTCTTTTCTTCCTCGTACGTGTGTGAGTGTGAATGTTTGTATGTGTGGAAGATTTAGCTCCTTCTTTTCTGGGCACTAGTCCATGTCGTCGCTCCATTCTTTTGTACAGATGAAGCTTAAAAAAAAGAAGAAGAAAACAAAAAAGAAGAGGGCAAAATTTGTAAAATATTGTGTCTGTGACTCCTTGTAAAATATTTTCAAATTGTTTATTACAGAGAATCAGTTATTAAATAATGTTCATATTTTTCACTTCATTTTATTGTGTGGTGTTTTCTTTTTGGGGGGGTGGAAAAATTCCCCAGTAAAAATTCCAATCTGGCTGGAAAATGTGAACGAGTGCGTAGATTTTTAACTGTTTTTGTGTAGGTTTTACAGATTTTCCTATTGATAAAGACAGCACCACATTGCTATTCATACTATTCTAAAGTCATTAAGTAATAGATAAACAATTAAATGACAGAAAAGTTCCAGCTTTTCTACAATCTACCCATCTATCTATAGAAACATCAGCTGGGTAATGAACTAAACTGTAATTTTACATGTTTCTCATGTACTTTCACTGGGCTGACCCACTTGAAGTCGAAGCTGTCTGTGGCCCGTGATGTAAAATCAGTTTGACGTTACCTGCTTTAACTCCTCGGTTAAATAGAAAACACAGTCTGTCGAGAACCAAGCAAATATATAATAATTATAATGATGCTTTATTAAAAATATTCACTTCTAACGCTGGGATGAGACGATTAATACAACCCTGGTGTGTGTGAGTGCAATGTGTAGGCAGCTAGCATTTGGCAAACGTAACGTGGTGCAGAGACATGAAAGTGACCTGCAGCCTGCTCTCTTTGAACTTTATTCTGTTTGTGCTATTTAGACACATCACGAACATTTCCATGTTCATAACATGCTCCCTTCTGATTGCTTCATAATTACAGAGTTTCAGTGTGTGAGGCATAAAGTGTCATTCTTTTATTAAAACTTGGGTTCAGTTATATTGAAAAATGGTCTTTGGCGAATTTAAGGCATTGTTCGTGCTGATTTCAGGCAGTTCTGTAATGATTACTGCAAAGTCAGATAAACTGCATTAGGACAGAAACACTGAGACATAAAAGCGGCACATGTTTAACACATTTCTATCTTGCTTCGCAGCCTTGACCAGGTGCCCGTTGGAAGACTTGCAGTTTTGTGTGCACTCAACAAACACTAAAACAACCACGGTCATTTTATATGATGTTAGTGAACTGTAGCTTCAGTCACCTAAATTAAACCAAAATTACTCAAACGAAATATTTTACAACAACGAAACAGGAAACAAAGTTTCCAGAGTGGAAATACTGGACGCTGTTCAGTGATGTGGGAGAACCACGTGTCGTTATCCTACACGCCTGGGTTCAGTAGTCGGCTGCAGACTTGAGCTTTGTGTTTAGTGTACAGATTCAAGACTGACATCAGGTTTTCTCATTTAAGAAACAATATTTCTCAAAAAGCTTCAGGCTTCAACCTTTTAAGGAAAAGTTCATCTGCTGTCACCATTAGAAAAGGCCCGATTTGCAGACGTATCAAAACATACAAATCAGGTTAAGCATTGGGAATACGTGAGTTCAATTCTTCACAAGTGATTAATGTGTTTGCCTATGCGTGACCGCATTCTTGGCGATCGCGCTGCTAATGCACAGCAAAGAGCTTCACAGCGTGTTAAGGAAGTCTGTAAGAGCTTTGTGCCAAGTGTCTGGGTCGTCCAGGTAACAGGGGTGGCCTGCTCCCTTCATCACCACCACTTTGTGATTGGCCAGATTGCTGAGGTTACGGAGCGACACCTCCCCGAGCTGATGGTCCTGGTCACCGTAAACGATCAGCGATGGGACCTGGACACAAAAATCACAACAATAATGAAAAAAAAAAGAGCCCTTTGCAGAGTGATTTCCACTGTCCTTTTTCTCGCATTTGAAAATCTGTCTCTCTTTTATTTGTTTTTAAATTCAAACCCATAGCTAAAGGGATTTTGCAGATGTCCTAAATTTCACCTCAAGCTGGAAAAAAAAAAAAAAAAGGAAAGAAGGAAATCAAAACAAGTCCTGTGAAAAGCTAAGACTAAAAGATTTTAGGTGTAACAGATTTATGTGTCTAGTAGTCAATAAGAATTATAAAAGTGAGAAAAACTACAGTCTTAGTTTTTCCAGCCTGAGAAGAGACGTTCAGATCTCTCATCTTATTAAAAAAAAATACAGCAATATGAACAAACTCTATTACAAGTAAAAGGTTATAAAAAGCATTTATTTTTGTACCAGTTTTTTTTTTTAAACTGGTACAAAACATCGATCAGATTACTTCATCAGAAAACCTGAAGAACTTGTGAATACAACTTAATCGTTTCCCACATCTTCACTGCATTAAAGTTCCGAACCCTCATTGCAGAAATACACATGAATGCAGTTACTCCGGCTTAGTTATTTTAGTTGTAACACACTTTGACACTTAATGACAGCATAAATGTTTGTTTTATGCTTTTTTTATCATCAGTAAGTTGCATTTATTACTCTATTGTCCATCTTTTGAGTTACTCTGCTGCTCCGATGTCTCTTCGTTTGCTAAGAGATTGCTGAAAGTGGAGATACAAATACAGAGGCCTGTAACAACCTGTCACAAAAGGGACAGAGGAGCAGGTTCTTTGTATCAAGCGCAGAGACCCTTTGGGTTTTTAATGATTTCAGAATCAGAATCAGAAAGGGTTTTATTGCCAAATGTTGAGCAGGTTTACAACATTAGGAAATTGCTGCGGTACTTAGCGCAAACATACTGTCAGAACCAGATTTGCTCTGCTCCCTGGGTTGACCAGCTTCTTTGTAATTTCTTAAGCAGTTATGATGAGTGTTTTCTAATCTCCATCTTATTTCTAAAATAGCTAAATTTCATTTATCTGATTTTTTTTCTTAAAATCTTTAGGATCTTTCTTGTAAAGTAAAACTTGGTCACTTAACATTCCCCGTTAGCTGTTTAACTGTTATTTATAAAACCAACAGTGTGCCTTTTAAAACACTTAATAAAAGATTAAATATGATATCCGATAGTATTCTCTGCAAAACATCCTTTAAAACTAAAAACACTCATTATACAGAAAAACTGCTCCTGTTCGTGCCAATCTTCTTGCTGCATTATAATTGCTGAGACTTTAATGTGTGAGCTGAGTCTTTAGAATATTGTTTGGATTAAAATAAAAAAAAGAATGTACAACTTCTGCATTTAAACTGTTTATAAAGGAAAGCAAATTTTGTTAAGGTAAGTGCTTGTTCTAAATAAGTAAATTAGACAAATCGCTTTTCAGGCTAATGTGCCTACAATTGATTTGCCATTAAGACATTTCTGAGCTGGATGAAAGCCAGTGGCATCTGTGCAGGTAAAGTCACTGTCTCTTTTAAAAAGAAGAGTTGGAAAATTGGATGATATTCACAGCTGCTCAAGTTATCCTTTAAAAAAGGAAATGACAGTGCATATACTATACCAAAAAAGAGGAAAAAAAAAACTTTTGCAGGAGAGGAACCTACAAAGGAATATCAAGCAGAGGCATATCCTCACACACAGACTCTACCTTTACGCTCTGGTACTGCTCCGCTGTGAATTTGTCCGTACAGATGGGAGCGACAGGGATGTAGGCTCGCACCAGAGCCTGGTGCTCGAGGAGGAAGGGCAGGGAATACATCCCGCTAAGGGATGGGCTGATCACCACCACCGGGGTTAGATTCAGCTGCTCACACACCTCTTTGAGGAAACCTGCAGGGGCGGGTGTTCCCACTGCCGCCGGGGCTTTGGCCGATTTAGACTGACCAAGTTCTGTGGAGAGAGGGGAGGCACGAGAAAAGAAGAGGAGGAGAGGAGTAAGGTTTGTTGATGGACACTGACTTATTAACGTAATTACTGTCCCCAAGGCAAACATTTTTCTTTTGGGCCCATGCTGCCTCAGTGATCTATATAAATTGTAGAGTGCCTGCCAGATCATCACTAGAGGCTGTCAAAGCATGAGACAAAAATACCAGATTCTAAAAACAAGCAGAACACGGGCTGTAACAATGACTCATGGAAGCAATTCAGTTCACTTCAAGTTTGAGCCCCCATGCACATTTGACTTTCCAAACAAAGCCAAAGTCCTGATGCCAACTGCAAATACATATCCATAAATATAATGCAAAAAGTTAAAGTTTCACCTATGAAAATAGGTAAAACGACAGGACACAGCTAGCTTAAAAAAAAGCTCTCATAAAAAGTTTAGAATATAAACAACAATAAGAAAGTTAAGAAACAGAGTTTTTGAGACTTTTTGTTGAAAAACTTAAATTTTTAAAATAAAAGTTTTAAGCAATAAATTGCAAACAAAAAATTAAAACAGGTTATAACTCATATATCCCAGCTGATATTTAATTAATATGTTTGTTTTTCATTTTCAGAGGGGTTAGCATAGGGCCACACAATTAGGTATTACTGTCAATAGTCCCAATTTAATATTTGCGAGCATTCAAAACAGCGAAGAGCCAAAAGTTTGACCCTGAGACTTTTAGGAGCTCTTTATGTGCCGGTGGCAGCCTGTTGCCTTGCTGCGCTTCATTGGTCATGCTGACTTTTCAGTTAAAAGCCGAGTGACGGAAGGAGATGGTGTTTGTTCCCTGACAAACGCACCTGGCAGGTCGATGGCGACCGCGCGGCAACCCGCTTTGGCCAGCGTCTCCAGAGTGCCGATGCTGAGCCAGTTTTCTGAAGAGAAGCGTATGCCGTGAAGAAGCAGAACCGACACTTTTGCTTCTCCTGTCACAGGTTCGCTTTGTCTGTAAAACAGTGGCGCGTTGCAGCTCTCCACCTGCACTGTACCCTCCGTCATTTTAACAGCTGCCATCCTGAACAACAACAGAAGAAAGAGAAAGCAGTTATTTCACATGGTTTTCCACACTGTTATACCTCCCATTTTTCCTCCTCTTTAACAATATTAGTTCCTTCAGGTGGAAAACCCAATCATCTTCTATGCCGCCAGTTTCTGTGAAGCTCTTCTCTTGTCTCTTGACAGAATTAAAGATCACTCCAAGAGAGGACCATATTTCTTTGCAGAGAGAGAAAGTCTTGTGGAGATGCTAAAAAATAAAATTCCCAACCATAATGGGTGTACGCCATAAAAATGCAATGATTCATTTGCTTTGTTTTCCTTACAAAGTGCAAGCACAGAAAGATAAACTTCATGTAACTTTATGTAACATTTTTCAGCACAATAATGATCCCAAACACACTGTCAGTCTGGTAAAAGCATATCTGATAACACTATCAGTCATGAATTGGTCTCCACAGAGCTCAGACTTCAACATTATCGAAGCAGTGTGAGATCATCACGATCGAGAGAGAACAGAACAAAAGCCGACATCCAAAGAAAAGCTTTGAATGTCATTCAAGAAGCCTGGAGAACTATTAATAGACTATTTAAAGAAGTTTGTCCACGATCCCCGTGCTTTCAAAGATCAGCGTGGACTTAATCGGATGTTCCACGGACGCATAATCAGCAGACAGAAGTGTGTGCGCAGCTGCGGGTTAAACAAGTCGGATCAAAGTCCAGATTAGATCATTTTTATTTTACATCGAACTCGCCTATCTAGGTGCTTTTTGCTCATCATTCAAAACACACGTGGCGACAGAATAACAACCCCCTCCTTCCCTTTTCTTACCCGACTGTGAATCCCCGATGATTAAAGGTGCAAAACAGAGAAAGTCAGACAGGTTCTTGAACCAGCTGCAGCTTAGCTTCAGTTTATCTCCCCCGGAAAACAAGAGAAAGAGAACAAACCTTTGGAAATCGCCCTACTGACGTCTAGCGTTTGTGGCGAGAATTGCGTTCATTGTGGCAGAAAAGAAAATCACAAGTTTTCTGTTTTTTTCCCAGGATATTGAGCGTGATCCTGATGCAAATATTTATATATCTGAGGGGCATGAAGAAGGTTCATGAACAAGGACCAATGTGCCACTCCTCATTAATGATTAATACATGTATTGATCGGCTGTGTTTTGGGGATTAGGGCCACTGTTTGAGCAAAGGCGCGACGCTGGCGTGTGGGTGGTCGTGATTTAGACTTTTTGTGTGGATGTTTAACATCGTGCTGAGCTTCTGGGGGTATTTTTCTGCCTGTCAGGTCGAGCTGTTCGTTGTTTGAAGTTGACCACGGCATCAAAATAGAGGAGATTTTAGAGCAGAGATCTCGTTTTGACCCCCATAACGTGATTATAATAGTTTTATTTTCCACCGATTCAAACAATGAAACCGTTTCTGCAGTGCATTCTCCTGACTGTCGGAGTGGTCACTGGTAAGTTTGATTAATTTCTTAGTTATTCTGTCTACTTTCATTATTTTTGGTTGTTTAAATCTATTTGGTTAAAGATGAGGCCTATTTACAGACTGCCCAGATAGCAAGGAGACATTGAACAGATGTTGATTTTCCATCTGAACCATCAGAATCGTCAGGATTGAAATGGCAACACAAAACCAATGTTGAAACAACATTGAAATACTGATGAAACCTGACACTGACATTGAAATAACATTGATTCACTGTTGTTCTGTCATCGTTGATTGTTGATCTATTTATAGTTGACAAGGTGACAACAATCACGTTGAAAAACCATCGATTTATGGTTGAGGGGGAAATTAAAGCTGCACTGATGAGCACTTTCAAAACAAATAAACTATTTTAAAAGACAGCTATTTTCATTTTGACAGCACCACTATTAGTATGTGATGGATTTTGTATCATTTCATTAGTGTATACTGGCAGTATCTGTGTTAACGGGGGCCTGTTTGAGTTACCAGTAGTGTAACTGTTGCTGTTCAAACCTTTTCTGGATATCTGCTGCCTCAAACTTGCAGCAGAGCGTTGGTCCAAAGGTTATATGTGTCCAGGCTCCTGCCCAAATATTCCATGTGGTGCCACTGCTCTCCAGTTAAAACCAGGACTAAACAGATGCAGATACTGCATGGTCCCCACATCAGTCTGTAAGCATTATGTTTGTGGTTTTGTTATACATGAACAGGGTACCGCAGTCCTCTGAATGACTTCCAGCGCTCCGAGGGCCGAGAGCTCGTTCCTACCTCCTGGAACTCTGCTCGAGTGCAGATTTTACCAGGCCTGAACCTTGAGGACTGTGCCACACGCTGCTCACAGTCACTGGACTGCAGGTAAACAACACACTTAAACTACTTAAAGATTACGGTTTGCAAAAGGACTTTGCTTATAAATTGGCCAAGAACTTAAAACATATTTTCATAATAGATATGGATGTCATTGTCACTTTGGGAATTTGGAATTGGGCGAATTTTTTTTTATGTGATATATTTTGAATTCTCTCTAATTCACACAGGGTCAAAAGTATACACCCCCATTAATAGTTAGTCAATAGAAGGTGCTTCTGATTGAAGTGCAACTTGGCAAATTGCACTTCAATCAGGGGCTTTTTTTTGTTTTTTGCCATGAACAAGCTTCTGGGCGCTGGTTTAGCTCAGTGGGTTAGCAGGCGACCATTTCCCGTATGACCGCAGAGAAGTACACCGAGGTTCGAGTCCCACAGCCCTCTCCTTGCTTTCCTGCCTCTATCCAATAAAGGCTAAAAGGCCAAAAAAAAAAAATCATCTTTAAAAGAAACAGGCTTCTGGCATAATTCTGGATCGATATTTGACCACTGTTCTTGGCATAAATGCTGGAGTTCATTTAGCTGACTTCTTGGTACGGCCAAGGCTTTTGATTTCCTTAGGGATTATTAAAGTTTTCTGATTAAGCATAGTGCACAAATTTTCAGTAGGGTTAACATCAAGGCTTTGGAAAGTCCATTCCAGAAGCTTAACGGAGCCATTGCCAAACAACTGCACATTCTAAGATCATCAGTTTAAACAATTGCACATAAGTACAAGCTTTTCTGATGTGTCACAATTTTTCTAAGGTCCAGAACAATACCTAAACTCTTATCCTTAGATGAAAGGAAATTAATTAGGATGTTCAGAAGCAACCCAGGAACCGCCAAGAACACCTGACTCACCGTTCACAGTTATATCGCCAAGGACTGAAACAGTGTCAACCAAGAAAGAAGCCCCCGTTTCAAAATTGACGCTTTCATGCTGACTGAGATGTGCAGCTTTCCATACAGACGAGCCAAATGCCTTCTCGATTAAAGTTTTATGGTTAGGTGATACAGAAATTTAGCTGTTTGGCTAGTATGACAAAGAGGAGAAGGTGGTGCTAGTATCATCCTCTGGTGCTGTTTTACTGCCAGTACAACTGACACATTGCAAAAAGTGGATGGAATAATGAAAAAGGCAGACTACCTCCAAATTCTTCAGCTCAAATTAGCAACTAGATGGTTGAAATTACCAGCAGGACAAACTCACATGAAAAATTTTGGAAGGATAAAGCAGGCTGACATTAAACTTCTGGAATGTTTTTCCACAACAAAGTCCTGACCTCCTGGACTATAAAAATTTGTGGACTATGCTTAAAAGCCGGATCCGTGCCAAGAAACCAACCAACCATTCTGAATGAGCTCTACCAGTTCTACCAAGCAGAGTGGTCAAATATTCAGCCAGAATTGTGCGAGAAACTTGTTGATGGAAACCAAAAGCATCTGGTTGAGGTGCAACTTGCTAAGGGACATTCAACCAAATATTAATGGACTCAGGGCTTTGAGAAAATCTAGAGTCAATTAAAACCTGTGCACCCAATTCTTGTTTTTTAAAGTCATTAAAGATGTATGCTGCACAACCTTTCCACCCTGGAATGAATGTCTAGCCTTGTAGATATTTATTAGTAAAAGGCTAGATGATGTGAGGCTTTCCACCACAGAATGAGTCCTTATTCAGTCTGGACTATCAACATTGTCATTGCAGCTTCTTTCCCCATAGTTTTGCCATCTTAAGACTAGAACAGTAGATAATAATGGCCCGCCATTACTATCTACTGATATTAGGTAATTGCCAGCAACATCGACATTTATAAATGCCAATAAATTTAAAAGAAAGAAGAAGAAATGGGAGAAACACTCTTCAAACACATCATGTTGCTGTTTCATAGTTTCTAAATATGAACTTAACTGTCTGCAACACATGTTTGGAGCACCAGAAACACAACAAACAGTGAATTGTGTCCCTGAAAGAAAAAGAAATCAACCGATATATCAGAATAGTCTTAAATGATTAAATATTGGTATTGATATCAATATTAAAATCTGTATCTTTACCAATCGGGGTCTAGTTAAGACAGCATTTATTTAATGATGCTGACACAGATATATCGGCAATCAGCTGACATGTCATCCCTGCCAGTATATCAGTCGGGCTTTCATTATACTGTCTGTTAAATGTTAAACATAATAGTCTTAAAAATAACTTTAAAATGTTCACTGATTAATTTAAAAACACTTTGCAGGCATTAGGTTTATCCTCTGAAAGTAAAGAGCTTTGACGTGAAAATATTTCTCAACATTAGAGCTTTCAACTATGAGACTCGTCCAGTTGTCACCTGTAAACATCTGCCCTGGGTGGGTGATGGCACCAATGCAGAAGTGAAGAGAAACGTGAACTGTGATCTTTATGAGAAGAAGGGTAAGACTCACATCGGTGATATCACAGAGATCAGTGCTTCCCATCGATACTGTAACCACTGATTGCTTTTTTTTATGCAGTCTATGTAAGGAAGTGCATTGTGGGTAAAGGGGAAGACTATCGAGGCAAAGTGTCCACCACAAGAAGCGGACTCACCTGCCAACAGTGGTGGTCCAAATTTCCTCACGATCACAGGTGAGTTACATCTTCACTGTACTGGAAAAAAACATTGTGAAGATAAAGTGCTGCATTTCACTTTCAGTTCAGAGGTGAACAACAGCACAGCCGTATTTATAATTATTTTCCAATTGTGGGAGAGAGATGCAGAGGTGGGAAATTCACGACGAAGAAGCTTTCCTGAATAACCGTGTCTTTCATTTCCCTTAAAGCCAGACTGAAGGCAGAAAGCCAGAGTGCATTACTGCTCGTACCCCTTTCACTGTTGTGGTATCTGTAAATTTCACTGTTTTTAAGCCTTATTTCCACCAGTGTGGGTGCCTGTTTTCTTCAGAAAAACTGATAAGCAAAATATCATAAGCAGTCTTCAGAGCAAAGTAAGGAGCCAGATCTTTTCTCTGTACCTGACAGCGATTAAATCATGATGAATATCTGAGTAATAGCCATCAGGTGGCCAGCAGTTCTCTAACTACACCACCGTGAAGGAGGTGTACAGGTGTGCCTGATAAATCTGCAAATGATAGCAGATTTACATGTGATAACCAAAACAAATTTATGTCAGATATGTGTACTCTTCAGCTTGTAAAAATCCATTAATACATCTGTAAGTGTTTAAGATTGAACCCAGTCACTTTCTGTCATAGTTGTCTGAATCCATCCCTCGGGCTTAAGAACAGCTGCAGCTTCTATATTATTCATCCACACTAGAAGTTGACACTCCCAGATTAGGGAGTTGTCACTTCAACTGCATTGTTTGTTCTATTTTAAACGACCAGTTGTACCAAAGTGTATGACTAACTGAAAAATTCTTTTTTTTTCTCAGGTGGACTCCTACAGCTACCAATGGTCTGGAGCTGAACTACTGCAGGAATCCGGATGGGGATCGGATCGGTCCGTGGTGCTACACCACCGACCCGGAGCGACGCTATGAAAGCTGCAACATTCCCCAATGCAAAGATGGTACATCCTATAAATTACCACACATCATCCTGCTTATCTAAACTGCAAATGTGAGATTTGTAAAGCTTTACGTAAGCTTTATTTCCCCCAAATGTCTCGTAATTAGCACTTTAATTTGGTGGAACTGGAAAACTTGTTTTATGGCTTACCTGCTGATAGCAGTGCACTTACAATAGTTACTGTTTCAAGTTGCCTCATGAATAGCTTCAAGTTTCATTCTTTAAATGTGCTTTAAGAAAATTATTCAGCAATTGTAGAAGCTGTTAAAAAAAGAGTGGGGCTTTCTGTATGTGTGTTTCTCTTTACTTCAAGCATCTTTCACTTTGTGAGTCATTCTGCTTGCAGAGGTGTGCATCACGTGTAATGGAGAGGACTACAGGGGCCAGGTTGACCACACTGTGAATGGCAGAGAGTGTCAGAGATGGGACCAGCAGTACCCTCACCAACACATCTACCAACCTGAAAAGTATGCAATCATTACTACTGTTGTGTTTGCACCTGAGTTAGCATTGCACAACATATTTTGCTGTTGCACCTGAAATATTTAAGTCATTTCTTTTTTCCATTTCCAGGTGATTAAAAACCTGCCTATGTGTATTTTTCAGGTACCCTGATAAGAGTTTAGATGACAACTACTGCCGTAACCCTGATGCCTCTCCGGTGCCTTGGTGTTACACCACTGACCCTGAGGTGGAAAGGGAAAACTGTGACATCAGCCGATGTAGTAAGAGCTTGCATTTATTGGACCTTTACTGGACCAACTCCTATAGTAGAGTCTTTACTTTTACTTTTTTAGAGAGAGGAAAAAGGAAAGGCAAAAAATCTCCATCCTTTCTTTCTTCTCCAAAATTCAGTATCTTTTGGATCTGTTTATAGGCAAAATTGCTGGCTTATACAGCGAGTAAGATAATTACTAGATGTTACTGTAATGTTTTCTCTAACTGTATAAATTTAATGGATTAAACTTCTGGCTTATTTGTTTGTTCTGTTCTTGTCAGTGGGTCCCTCAGGCAAGAAAGAGGAAGCCAAATTGATTCCTGTAGTACTCTGAGACGGTGGGATTAGAGTCTCATTAAGTTGCTGTAATTAAATCTAGAAAAATCACCTTTTCTGTGTTTGTACAAATTGCGTTCAGAAATGTGAGACATTTCAGGGCAGACGATGATTCTCTTTAAACGAATCAATTTAAAAAAGTGTTTTTTCATTGATTTAATCCATGTATAACAGGCTGTGTTTGCCAGATATAGTGGCTTCAGTTGTAGTAGTAATAGTAGTTTTATTACACCCCCCCAGCCTTTTTTTTTTCTATGCCTTTTTGTACTGCTTTTAATTCCAGTGTATTTTTGTAGGTCTTTGTAACTCTTGCCTATGAAAGGCACTTTAAAATGTTGCTTACTTTTAACAATAACTAAAAGTTTTATTGTTTGTTTGTTTTTTGCTTGTTTGTTTGTTGGTTTTTTTAATTACATTCATGACATACAGGCCCATACTTTAAAAAATAATTGTAATTCTAAAGCAGGTAGATGATGGCCACGTGTGTTTTTTTTTTTATACACTCAAGGACTAAGAGAGAACGTGAACAACCAGCAAAACAAATCAAATAAACAGGGCATTAGTGTTCTCCCAAAAATTTCAACAGAAGTTGTGTAACCTGGGGATTTCCAATGAGAATCATTGACACAAGAGAGGATCACGATAAAACAGTGCCATCCTGTGGTGTGATTAGTATTATGTAACATGTTATTATCCTTCACACGTGGAAACAACGGTGTTTTCCTGAGCTTCTTGTGTTTTCACTGTCACTTTCACATCTTAGTTTTCTCATGATTTTTATCCTGTTTCGTTAGGTAATTATTCTCCTCTTTTATATCTGTGTTTATTTGATCCTCCGCGTAGTTTCTCTCTGCCGCTGTAAATCAGCATCATTTGGCCCTTAAAGGTGATTCATTAAAAAATGAGGTCACGTTGTTCTTTTATCTCATGAGACTATTCCAACAAACTTTCGTTTTCTCCTGCATTTTGTTGATGTTTATGTCATCTTTAACCTGTTCCTTCTCTCCAGCTGAAGTTCACGTAGAGAAGCGCCAGCGCTCCAGCTTCACCACCAAGTGTTTCCGTGGGCGCGGGGAGGATTACCGCGGGAGAGTCAACGAGACCACGTCAGGCATCCCCTGCCAGCGGTGGGATGCCCAGCAACCCCATGAGCACCCCTTCTACCCAAACATATATGAGTGCAAGTAAGCGTTGATCGCTGTTAAGGTTAACCTTTTCATTTAGTCTTTTTTTTTTTATTTTGTTTGTTGTCACAGCTTGTTAGTTTGATAGTGCTCTCGCTGCATTGCACATGAATATTAATGTCAAAACGTCATTGCAGTGAGATTTCTTGCATCTTATTTCTCTGCTGACAGTTGACAGTAGATGATGGATAGTCAGTAATTCTCCATTAAAAGCAGATCGCTCTCAGAGTGGCAGCATGCATGTGAAATGAATATTAAACTTCTTTGTGATGCTGTGATCGCTCATCATGCCAGAAGTGATTAGCAGCATTTCATTCACTCAAGGGTGGGGGGACAAGAACTTAGTTATTTCAGCCTGATCTCTGTGTCTCTGCACTAACCCGGCACAGTGTCAGTGACCAGTAATTTAATGCATCAATGATGAGCTGAATCTGTGTTACATTTCATCCAGGGGTTTGGAGGAGAACTACTGTCGTAACCCAGATGGGTCGGAGGCTCCCTGGTGCTTCACATCTGTCCCAGCGATGAGGACTGCTCTCTGCTTGCAAATCAAACGCTGTGCAGACGACATAGAAGCTGAGGGTATTAGCCTTCTTCTCCATTTTAATATGAATCCAGCGAACAGGCTCCTGTTGGCATTAATGAATAAAGATGACCTTACGATGCATCGACTGTATGAATATTCATATGAGGACGTGCAGGGCTGTAATATCAATGTGATGAAGACCCCTCCAGCGAGAGCCCCAAATCCCTGGAATATCTGACGAGTCGCCAGAAATTGTTTCTTTTTTTCTTTTTCTCTGTTTGAACATTTAACTATAGATGAGGACAGAATTATTAGCCCTCCTATGCAAATTTTCTTTAAAAAAAAAAAGCAGCAAAGAGACAATTTTGGATGCTTACATTATTTTACTCTGAAACAAAACAACGAAATTATTTCTCAAAAAGCCAAAACTACTAGGGGCAGGATTATTATTCACTTTGGTCTTCAGTTCTCTCTCCACAGACCTTCAGTGGGATTAAAGTCAGGACTTTGTGCAGGCCACTCAGTGAAGTTCACTTTGGTCTTCTCGAAAAACGACGCTTGTTTTAAGTCGTTGTCATCTTGGAAGACAAAGCGAAGTCTTCAGTGACATTATTACTTGATCTGCCACACGGGGTCCATTCCTGTGCAGGCTTCTAGTAATTGTCTTCTTTTAAACAACAATTCCTAACTTGGCTAAGTCATTTACTAGTGTCTTGGTAGTTGTTCTTAAATCTTTAGAGACATCTCTCACGAGTCTTTAAAATCTTTTCTCCCTCTGCCAGGCTTGTTCTGTGCGGCTCTTTGAATTTCCTGATGATACTTCTCACTCTAATTCTTGACACTTAGAAAGATTGTGAATCCATTTTGTTTTAACTTTGATTTTGGCACAATGCTTTCTCAAGTGGCAGCTCACTTATGGGTAAATTGGAAGAGGTTTACCTCAGGTTTAACTTTATAAAGCTCAAAGCTTGTAATATAAAAGTTAAATCACACCATTGCACAGCAGCGGTTTGTGCTATGGCTCAACAAAAAGGTCAGTTTTCAGGGGCTCATAATACGTAATTCCTTTTTTTCCCTTTAATAATTTAATTACCGTGTGCTAAAAGAAATGATTTATGCATTCTAAATAAAACTACCATGTTGAAAATTTCTTTCTCTGTTAAATAATTAAATAATTTATCTGCATACCATTATTATAAGGCAGAAATAAGAAACTTTGTAATGCCCAGACTTCACCTCAAATGTAGCTTTGTTTCTAAATGAAGACAGAGTGCAGTGTTGTTCTGTCCCATTATGCTCATTTGACAGTCTGCCATACTTAGTAATGGCTGTTGCGATGATGATGAAGTCTTTCGTCTTCTTTCCAGACTGTTACCATGAAAACGGAAGAAACTACAGAGGCACTGTGCGTAAAACTCGTAAGGGCATAACCTGCCAGAAATGGAACGTTAACACGCCTCACAGGACAAAGTAAGATAAACATTTAAGTTATTAAACAGCAGAGGATTTATTTTATGCACATGTATGACTATGACCACTAATTGGCTTTATATTGAAAGTGTATCTGCACTTCATACTAACATCGAGTGGATTTTGTTTTCTGTTCGAACCGATGAATACATTAGAAAATGTACTATTAAAAAATAGGCTCTATACTTTATATTTTATTAAGGTGGTCTGTAACATAATAGCTGGTAACAGTGTCTTGAGTAAGAAAAAAAGAATAATATTGTTACAAACAGAAGGACTGTCGTGTTTTCAGCATTTTTAGCATGCCTATATATTTTAAGAGATCTGTGTGATCTTCCAGGATAAACCCAAGAACGCATCCAGATGCCAATCTGACAGAAAACTATTGTCGCAACCCAGATGGTGACCATCACGGACCCTGGTGCTACACCACAGACCACAAAACAGAGTTTGACTACTGTGCCATCAAACAGTGCGGTACAGATCTTTTCTACCTGTCTCTTGTAGCACTTTATTGGGCTGTGTGGTGATGGTTCATCCAGAGTTTGAGTTTAACATTCAGTCTGTTGGTGTTTTTACACAGCTGGGGAGAAAGTGTCTATCACTGAACCAGTAGGTTAGTTGAGCAGGCTTTCTAATATATTTCAAACATCTGCAAAATATGTTTTACAGTATTGAGTCGCCTTTTTGTGATCACAGAAAACGTGGAGTTTAGTGAGTGTGGAAAGAGAGAAGACCGGGCCCATACGAGTCCCATAATGCGTATAGTGAATGGGATTCCTGGGAACTCACCTTGGACGGTGAGCCTGAGAGACAGGTGAGTCTGACAGCTGATGGTGTTTAACAGTTATAGTAAAAGGCTTTCTGCTATGTTGGATGTAACCTCTGACCTGTGTGTGTGCAGAAAAGGAAACCACTTCTGTGGAGGATCCCTGGTTAATGCTAGATGGGTGATCAGCACCAAACAGTGTTTCTCCTCCTGGTAAGTCTGGTTCTTTTAAAAGTGCTCTCTGATTTCACACATCTAAAGTTTTTGGCATTTTTGCAAATGTTTATTCTTAATAAGCGTTAGATGAGAAAACTGATTCCAGTTGTATGTCCAGTCACAAATAAAAACAACTCCACGTTAGCATTTCAGCGTGCAGCTTGTCTGTACTGGTTTAAACCAGATGCAGAAGTTTTCTTACTTGTGTAAAATACCACAGAGAGAACAACAATGGCAAAAGACCAGAGATTATTTTGGTGTTTGTGTGTTTAAAGTAGCACAAGAGCATGAAGAAGACTGGGATCATTGCAAAACATTCCTGCAAAGATATTAGAGCAGTAAAGAGAGGCAGCGTTCACCTGTTCAACTGCTCTTGACACAAATATTCAATCAGCCAATTGCATGGCAGTAATTTAATACATTTACACATGGACAAGGTCCAGATGACGTCGTTGATAGAAAGACAACGGTAACTCAAATAATCACTTGTTACAACAACCAAGGTATGCAGCAGACACACAGCAGTCTGTCGACAGCAGCGGCAGCAGACCACACCGGGTGCCACTCCTGTGAGCTAAGAACAGGAAACTGAGGCTACAATTGATATGGGCTCCCCCTAACCGGACAACAGAAGATTGGAAAAATGTTGCCTGGTCTGCTGAGTCTCAATTTCTGCAGTGACACTCAGATAGTAGGGTCAGAATTTGGAGTAAACAACATGAAAGCTTGAATCCATCCTGCTTTGCATCAACGGTTCAGGCTGGTGGTGGTATGTAATGGCACACTCTGGGCCTCTTAATACCAACTGAACATTATTTACGCACCACAGCTTACCCGAATGTTGTTGCTGACGATGTCCATCTTCTGATCAAACTGGTTTCTTGAACATGACTGTGAGTTCAGACTACTCGAATGCCCTCCACAGTCACCAGAACTTAATCCAATAGAATCTGAATGTGGTGAAGGCAGAACGGGTGCTAACACAGTTTTAGGAACCTAATTACTACCTAATAAAGTGGTTGGTGAGTGCATATAAAAGTGTGAAATTTAAATTAAATCTCTAATAGGTCTGACTTACTGTTAGACTTTGGATATTTCTAAGACATGTCTAAATTTCTCAGTTTACAAAGCTTCAGATTTACCATCCAGATATGATAGAGAGAAAAAGCCGTTCATTTAAATCTCATCAGGAAAGTAAATAAGTAAATAATTTCCAAACTTTCAAAACTCAAAAATGCTTTAATATATATTGATAGTGCTTAATCATCTGAATGTGTGCATAGCTACGTTGACCTGCCTGGATATTCAGCCAAGATGGGAACTCTGTTTCGTGATCCTCAAGAAGGAGAACCCGGTGTGCAAACCATCCCTCTCACTAAGATTGTTTGCGGACCTTCTGAGTCTCAACTGGTCATGCTACAACTGGAATAGTGTGTACTGTCAAGTCCCACCAGCACACACACACATGCATGCATATGTACACAGACATATACCTAAAAGTCCTCCTGACTCTTTTTCCTCCTCCCTTTCTTTCTGTAGCCCGGCCGAGTTTAATGCGCGTGTCTCTCAGATTTGCCTCCCTCCTGAGCGCTACATTGTAAGCGAGGGGACGAGGTGTGAAATTGCAGGATGGGGCGAGACAAGAGGCAAGTATAATCCTTCGGAAGTGCCGACTTCATGCAGTACCCTTCTACTTCGAATAATTAATAAAAGGTGTCTTCCTTAGAACGAGCATCTTGTTTCTGCCCTTGAAGTAATGTTTCTTCTAAATGAGGGCTATCCAGGCTACTGAGCAACAGATGGCACTGCTATTTTCAAAATCTTTCAACAGCTGTCCAACTTCCTTTTCGTTTCACTGTGCCTCTAAATACATTAGCTGCTAACTAATTCCTTCTTCTTAATCTTTTTCAAGGGACTGGTAATGAGGCTGTCCTCAATGTGGCCCACATGTCTGTTATTAGTAACAAGGAGTGCAACAAATACTTCAGAGGTCGTGTTCGTGAAAATGAGATGTGCACAAACGCCTTCCAAGCTGGAGTAGGCGCGTGCGAGGTACGTATCTGCGTAAAAGTGGTGGACCATTTCAAAACTTTGCCGCTGTGATGTTACAGGAGAAATGCAAGGTCCCCTGCTTGAAGTGGTTTCTTAACCAAGTCATAACAGAAACACAGCACTGACCATCTTTGGTATTAATAGCTGTAAAAATTAATAGAATAGTTTGATGTTTAAAAATGGGAAAGTACGTGCTTAAACTGTGAGTTTAAGAGACACTGTTTAAATGTTCTCTTAAGCTGTGAGTTTATAAGGTCCTGGTAGGTGGATTTCATTACCTTTGGGCAGAGCCGATCCAGCTGGTTCCACCAGCTGTTTCCGCCGCTGTTTGTGTTAAGCTAAACTAACCAACTGCTTGTCTAGCTTTGTGTTAAAAGTGCAGATACTTGAAACCCCCGGCAAGAAAGTGAACACAAGTATCTTCCCAAAGTGTCAAACTATGTTCCTTAAGTGCCACAAAATAACGGTGTAACGTGTTAGGACTTAACGCTTCAAATGCTGATGGTTGGGAAAACTGTTTGATAATGAAAGTTACTTTAAGCAAAGCGCATACAGTTATTTATATGTTCCTATAAATCAAACACAGTCACCAGTTGGATAATGGAAGTGAACTGGACAAGATGTGACTGCAAGATGTTTCTAACTTCAGCAGTGACAGTCAGTCATAACAGAGACAAATAATGACCCCGGAGTGTTGTTCCTGTGTGTCTGCAGCGAGACTACGGCGGACCTCTGGCGTGTCAGAACACGGACTGTTGGGTACTCGAGGGGGTGATCATCCCCATGAGGCGCTGTGGACACCCGGGGCAGCCCAACATCTTTATCCGCGTGTCTATGTACGTGGACTGGATAAAGAAAGTCATGGAGATGGCTTAGAAAGAGAGAGCGCTGTCAAACACAGAACTGATTATTCTGAGTGTTATCAAAATTTGCGAGACCTTTTCATGCGCTGAACATGTACACGTTTCCTCTTCTCAGATGCCTCTTTGTCTATAAAATCTATCCCTAACACAAATCCAGATTTATAATTAGAATGTGTTATATGACTTGTATTACTATTACATTACTATAATATGAAAAAAAAGTTTTGTAGTAATGCATCTTTCGGGATTTCTTCTGTTATGTCTGCATTACATCTGCATGATTTAATGAATCCTTTCAGTCGCAATAACTAACATTAGGTGGATCAGAATCCTTTTTTTTTTTTCTTTTTTTTTGTTGTTGCTGCTGGCAGCCAGAAACCAACAGATATGCCAAAATAATAAGAACTCAATAATCACGCACGCTGACATGTAAAATAAAAAGCCATGCGGAAAAGGTTCATCATAAAAATGTGAGCTGCTTTTCAAAGTTTTACTTTGATGAGATTTTTCATTTTTATTACCTACTACTACTTTTCCAGTCTTTATTCGCCTTTACCCTGATAAATGTTTATCTGCTCACAACTACTTTTTCTTTCTTTTTTTTTTTTAACCTTTTTTTGTAATGTTTATGCACCACAAACAGGGATTAAAGGGCTTCTAATTTTGCCCGTTTTTGCACCAACTTCTAAAAAGATTTAAAAGCTTTCAAATGAATCAAATCAAATATAGCCCCCGAGGAGTCAGAGGAAAATATCATCCCTAATTAACTTCCAGTTAGAGCAGGGGTGCAGAGGTTTACGGCACAGTTTCAGAGTTCCTAACATCCCCTGGAAATGCACCCTTTATTGCAAAACTGTACGCCTCCCCTGCTCTCCCTGGCAATGAATGGAACTCCGAAATACCTTCTTTGCCCCCAGCCTCTAAAGAAATCCCTCCTCTGCCTGTCTTTTGATGCCTGCCCCCACCTCTAAAGACATGCCTTTGTGCCTTATGCAGAACTGTATGCGCTGCACATTCTTTCTAGTTCTATAGGAGGATTTTTGTAACGCGGTCCTGATGAGCCCACGGAATTCAGCTTAAATAAACCTCAAGATCAGAGTCCAACCGAATCTCAGACACACCACACGCCGCGGAAGGCCAGTGAACTCTCTCATACATTGACACACACACACACGCATAATTTTGCTCTCGCGACCTCCCCCCCCCTCCTCCCCACCACCACCACTACCACCTCCTTCCCCTACCTCTACCTTCTCCCCCATTCTATCTTTCTGTGTCTTTCTCAGTAAAACTTAAACTTTTTTTTATCTCAGATAATCCCAAGATTTATGTTTATATTTGTTTGCAGAAATAGAACCCGATAAGAGAAAAGCTTAGGCCGCGTTCCTGTCTAACTGATGATGGCCAGTTATGCTCCTGTTCTATAGAGTGTTTGGAAACAGCAGACTGGCGGTTGTGATTTCAGAGTCATCCTGTTCACTTTCATTTAGTAATATTTATAGTAGATGACTAATGAAAATTTGTATATGACTACCAGTTCTAAGTAACTGTTGACAAAAGCTGCTGGGAAACCCGACTGAAATCTGTAATAAATGCTGCCATAAAAAAAAAATGCAGATGTTTTCTTCTTTATTTTGCTTTTGTGCATTTTATGGTAATAACCTGAGACATATAGGCTACGTTTGGTTGAATTATTATTATTAATTTATTTTTATCTGGTTTCGTAAGATGTTCAGTTTAAGAATGTATTAATTACATGATGAAAGTGACACTGCAAATCACCCAAACTAATCTCCGTGCTTCATCTTTTTTAACTTAAAGCTTTATATTTTGGTCGCACGCCAACGTATTCACCTGACATGACTCCGTGAGCGGTCCAGTGGCAGCAGCAGCTGCCTCTGGAATGTGTATTCTCTGCGGTGGGTCAAACATTTCCATCCAATTTTTATCAGTTTGTGTAAACGCAAAAAGTTACATCTTGAAAATATATTATTTTAGGGTTTTTTTTTCCAGCTGCACACAGGCAGCATGTAAAGCAGAAATCCACACAGAAAGGGATCTTTTAATCTAAAAATGCTCCATGTTGACTTATTATTATTTCATTATTATTATTTGAAAATAAACAGTTGTATAATTTTTTTTTTAATAACTGGGCTACACTTGTTAAAAGTACTTGAATACAAAATCCAAAGATTGCATCTAATCGCAACTTTTTGCGTGCTCTATAAGTTTTTCTGCTGATGACTTCAAATGCTCTTTGCACAGTTTTTGAAATGAGCTGAGCCGGGGTTACATTTTCCCCTAAAGAAAATGTATATGATAGTGCTGCTGAGCAAACTTTGTTCTTCTGAAACTCCATTTGATGTTTTATTCCTTTATGACACAGTTAACATCTCTTAGCACTGTAGGTGGGGAGATAACAGAGGGACAGAGAGTGAAACTTTTTGCTTGAAACAGTGCAGACAGTCTGCTCTCACCACTCTGTTCTGCTGAAACAAACTGAACCTTTTCCTCCCTTCTTTGGGGAACTTCCCAGCCCCCAAACCCCACTTTGGGAACCCCGGAACCAGACCCTCCTGTCTGATGCCCGTCTTTCTCCCTCTTAAGTGGGTGGTCCAGGGAGCTTTTAGGGGCGGGGTCCGCTGTTTCAACCCTCCTACCCTCGTTCTTTCTTGAAACATGCTTTAATAGAGAAAGTATGCAATGCATACAGCTCTGCTACAACCCCCCACTATACTGCATCTGGGGTATTCGTGACTGGACGTCTGGGGGATCACACACATTTCCGATTAGGAGGAGGGAGGGAGAGAGAGAGAGAGAGCGAGAGAGAGAGAGAGAGAGCGAGGGAGCGAGAGAGAGAGATTACCCTTTCATTCCAGCCAATGAGACGGTCGATACACTAAGATTTTCATAGTTGTGCAGGAGCACAAAGTGGAGTGAGTGTGTGTGAACTTCCAGGTAAAACTGCAAACCAACTTAAGGTAAGTCGAACCGCCTCTGCTCCCTCTGTTATTTGGCGCTGGCTGCATGGGCAGGATTGCTCAGCCAGAACATGGAGCCTATAGCCTAAATGTATGTCCTGCTTTTGAAAGCAGAGGTTTTGCACCTGTGTTGCTTGCCTTTGTCCTTGGCAAAGTTTTTTTTTCCTCCTTCTTCCTCCAGCTCTTTCTAGCACACGGTTCATCCACTTTGGCGAACCTGTTATCGGTCCAAAAACCCAAACACATTAGAGATCGATTGCGCAAGTGATGGAAGCAGGGGGATGTTGTTTGGTCAGCGTCGACTTTACGCTTTAAAACACTGCTGGCCTGTTGCTCGACTGTTGTTTTGGCGTTTGCATGTGCCAGTTACCAAACTCAAGTCGACGCTTTGGGCTCACGGCTTCGCTTCAGGAGCGCCTCGCGCACCTTGGTAAACGCTGTAAAAGAATGTGTTTTTATGGTTGCAATTGCCGCCCATATGCAAAAAGTACATTCAGTCCCGTACTTGACTGCCAAACGCGGACTAGTTGAGCGGACGGTCTGCTGCTGCAAGAGAAGTGCACGTCGCCTGTTGAGCTGTTTGGAAACGAGTTTTAAAAGCGACGAAACGACGTCGTGCGTCTCGTTTGGCTTTAAATCGTTTCAAGCGAGGACGTATTTCTCAAATTACTCCGACTTCCTGCTTCGGTGCGGCCGTTTTTGATAGGCTGTGTTGGCAATTAGTGTTTGGCACATTCCTCGCAGAGCTGCCCGTTGTGGTAAGCGACCACCTTGGGACATTACCAAAAGTCAGTTTTAAGTGGTTATTTATTTGTTCCACCCATGGAAATAAACCCATCACGTTTACAAATGGTTCGACCAGTGATCAAAGTGGAATATACAATGTTTACAGTACCAGTGCTATTAATCAGGCCCGTGATGGGCTGCTACTAGAGCTGAAACAAGTCAGTCGACAAAATAATTCACCAATTGATTTTTTTAAAATTAATTTATTTTTTTTTACAAAGACTTAACTGGCAATTGTTGTGAAAATCGATTTAACGTGAAAAGTAGTTTGTTTGTTTGTTTTTTGCAAATATATATATATATATATATATATATATATAATGCAAACGTTATAGCCACCTGAATGTTGGTCAGGCAGTCCGAGCGACACGAAGACGTCCTGAAGGGCTGCAGGAGCTGTGAGGGCCATTTCTCGCCATTTTATTGAGTAGACAGTTAATCAGCTGTAAAGGCCTATTTAGAGATTACAGATTTACTTTGTAAATCTATCTTTTTGACCAAACCAAATATATTCACGTAAACCTTACACATTACTATAAGAAATTAAATGACTCTTACATTATCCAAATAGCTGTAGCTTTATTTCCCAGTTTTGCACTACAGGCTCCAAACTGTAAATTTACTAGTAGTTTCAATTCTTTTTGTTAAGTTTTTGCATGTAGCGTCTTTCATTTCTTGCAAATCATTGTCTGAGTTGCACAAGTTTTACATTTAAAAATGTCGCATCACCACACGTACAACATGCAACGCCTAGCAGAGGGCAGATGGAAGTGGGGAGTGTAGTACAGTAGATGCAGATTTTGGATGGTAGATTGAGTTGTGAATATCTGTGCTACTTTTAGTCTCTGCACACCATTCTCATGTTTCCTTGCATTTGCCAGACCCCTGTCTGTGTTCCGATGAACCTGGTGCCAAGGCTTATGTATAAGCAGTTCCCACGCTTGCTCTTGGAAAAGAGTCCTGTGTGATCCTGAATTATCCTGTTAATGATGTCATTAAGCACTGATTGGAACTCATTGTGGTAATTGTGCAAAAAGAAAATTATTTGAAGTGGTATAATAGAGCTGATTATGCTAAATTTGTCAGAGACGATTGCTGCGCTGCATTCAAAACGAGTCATTTTTTCCACGTTCCTTTGCTCGCATCTCCAGCTCCTGATACTCAACTCTGCTCCTCTTTAAGCCCTCGAGGCCGCTGCTCCAGGCTTTGATGCCCACACAGTTTGAAGCAGGTGGACAGACGCAGGCATGAGTAACAGTGGGACCAAAGAGCCATCTCCTCAGCCAAGCACTGCCCAGTCACCTCCTGAGCCTCAGCGTAGGGGCAGAGGTCGACCAAGGAAACAGCAGCAGGTAGGACTCCATTTATTAAGCATGTGAATGTGATGAGCTTTGCCTTACTGAGCCGATGGCGTGTTTACATCTACTAGATCCACATCTAATGTTTCTCCACAGGAGCCTGTTGGACCACCAACTCCAAAGCGGCCAAGAGGACGACCAAAAGGCAGCAAGAACAAAGGCCCCAGAACTGCACTGAAGGTTGAAACTGATCAGAGTATAATTTCATTACAGTTAATTTGTTTCAAATAACCAAACATTGCATAATAAGAAAGCTGAAATGGATGCAGATGCTTAGGGTTTAGTGGCAGTGTCTGCACTTTTTAAAAAATAATTCAGACTTTGCAATCTTAGTGGGCTTAACTTTGCAATGTACCTGTGTTAGTGAGTTTTTTTTTGTGTGTAATACAATTTAATTCAATTATACTTTTGTGGCTACAAAGCAGCCATCACAGGGGCAAAAATGAGGTTGCAAAACAAAGACAGAAAGAAAGACAAGCTCAAGTTAAATCACTGCAGTTTTTATGCCTCATGCGTTATTATTCTGACAAATAAAACATTGTCTTGTCAGGAACAACGATTACATTACATAAGTGGTTGGAAGTATCAGAGTGGATGGACTTGCTTACACCACCTTGCTTACACCAGCTTTAAAGACTTATTTTACTGTAAAGATCAGCAATTTTCTGGCAATAGACTCGTGAATGATTTGATTAGTCTTTTCCCATATAAACCAACCAATATTCATCGTTTTGCTGCTTGTAAAATTAGACAGAAATTTGTGTGCATATAAAAAAATTTGGTTTCACTGTAGTTTAGAAATAAAGTAAAGAAAACTTGCTGTAGAAGGTGTGACGTCATCATCATCATTGATCCACATCTTGTAGTGGATCAACTATTTGGCTAATCATACAAAAATATGCTGAAAAATATAATTTGAAAATTTTCTGTTTTGTCAGGAGACATCAGACTCACAAGATTTCTTTTTTATTCTTCATCACTAGCTCTGAGGGGGAAGTGTTATTGTCAGGCAACTGAGCTTGTTAAACTTGTTACAACATGGCAGAGAGAGGTATTTCATGTATAAGCCTGCAATTAGACATGGCAAATCACACAAATCCATCCTTTGTGTTTTCAACCTGAACATTTCTCAAAACAGAATGATTTTAAAGAAAAGAACTCCACGAATATTAATTTAAACGTTCCTCTTTAATTGTTTAAAATCATTTTACTTGGTTGTGATAGGCCAAGTAAACTTTGCACATGCTGATGCCTGCGAAAACTTTAATTTGGCATATTGTTCATCTGTGCAGGCACTGTACATGCATACAACTCCTACCCCTTGCATTTTTTTTTTTTTTTGCACTAAATTCTGAAGTTTTGTTTCAACTGTTGACTTTACCAACAGGAGTTGTACAGCCCCATCAAAGTATTCACCAAAATGTTTCTTTAATTAAGGAAATGGTGCCACTCCTGAGAGGGGTGTTCCCCCCTTGACCTACAGGAAACTGTATCTAGCAAATAAATATGACTGCTGGATTGAAGATTGAAAAACTACAATACTCTAAAGAAAACCACAGGATTTGTGTTTTCAACCGTTTTTCTCTTCCTCTGCAGAAAGTAGAGCCCATTGGAGAGAAGCGACCACGTGGGCGACCAAGGAAATGGGTATGAAGCAATCACTGACATTCATGGAGTTAATTGTAAATGTATGTCCAAAGCCTCCAAGGTGTCCTTGAGGGCCCGTTTTCCTTCATGTTTAATTAATTCTGCTGCCTCTCTTTTCACAGCCCCAGAAAGTAGTGCTAGAAGTAACTGAAGAACAGCAGGTGAGGAAAACGAAATCTTTAAAGGGCAGTAGGGTGGTCCGGTTTTGTTTTGATGTAACACTTTGAGACGCAGGTTCCCACAACTGAAACGCTGTTGTTGTTGTGAAAGTGCCGCTGTTTGAATAATGGAATTAGGGCCTGTGTTTAAGATACGCTTGAGACAACTTCACAAAATAAAGTAAACCACTTAACATTCACAGCCGCGTTCCCCACTATATCAAATTTATGGCTTAACAAACTTAGCAGTGGCTTTGCGGCGGAATCCTTAAAACATTTACAATCATCAAATCATTGAAGTGTCTTGCAGTGTAATCTGTATTATTATAAGTCACTTTTAGAGTTTGTGACTGTGGTGTAATGTGAGCCCTGCTTCAGTTGGGCAGAAATCTCATTTTGTGTCATACATTTACCTTTTGACTAATGTCAGTTACATTTATGTTGTGAGACCTGCAGTGCTGATTTGCATAGCTTATCTTATTTATTAATATCAAAAGTTCATCATCAAAGAAAAACTACATTCAAAAGTCCCTTGTACTTTTTAGTGAAGCTGCAATTAAAACAACACGCTATAATCTGGCCTGCAAACTCTACAGGGTGAGTAAAAAAACAACAAAACAAAAACATTAACAGTTGCGCAAGTAGTGTATGCACTGTACATTTACATAACCAGTCTACTCACAAGTATTGATAAATACCTAAAACGAAGAGCAAAATACAAAAAAAATGTCTAACATTAAGTTTTAAAATATTGAATCTGCTTGAAACTAGTAGGTAAAGGTTTCTAGAAAGTTGCACCAGCTAGTGATGAATATTTATATAATACAAATAAATATTTTCTACTAAATGTTATTTGCCCCCTTTAAGATATTTAATATAGTATACTCAGTAACTTACAAACTTAAGTCCCTAAAATGACATGGTGTTGACATGTCCTCCATGACGCTGCAGATACTGTTTTTTTTTTTTTTTTTTTTTGTTTTTTTTTTTAAGCTGCTTTTAGTCCTGGTAGGATTTACTGATAGCAATAAAAGTGAGATAGAGAGAGACATGATGGAAACACAGCCGCTAATCTACTAGGATCATAAGGTTATATAAAATTAGGCTTAGTGATGTGCAGCCTTTAAACTGGCCGTGGCACAGAATCCCATCCTCTGGCTTTGTCAACAGTAAAGTCCTTTATGCTATATGTATACACTCAGCTGCCACTTAATGCATTAAGTGTCACCATAACGCTCATGGTCCATATTCTGAAAAGTGTCCAGTTAACTGCCTGAGAAATTTGCAGTACTGTTGATCTGTATTGCAGTACTGGTAAAGTAGCAAGTGACACCAGTGACAGAACAGAAATGCCTCTTAGTGTCAAAATAAAGCCTTTCCTTATATTTTTCTGTATCTGTTCATGGAAGAACATCCCAAATAATTCCATCTTCTGAAAAGTGCCCCAAAATCTAACAATTGTAAAAGGGAAAGACTTTCAAGAAGCGAAACTGCCTTGTTTCCAGTGTACTGAAGCACATTGTCTTTAATTAATCCTTTATACTCCCCCGCACGTTGCGTATCTGCTCTTTTTAAATATATGGATTTCACTTTGCGCAATGCTGTGTTTCAGTTCAGTACTCCTAGGATTTGTGTATGTTATAACCTTTTCAGGCCTTGGCACATTTTTACTAAAATGCAACTATAAAACCACTTAAAAACTCATTACCTTAGCACATTTGATAGCAAAGCTGTGAATGCACATGCTTCTTGCGCTTCATGTACACTGACTTCATGAGGATATGCCAAATTCTTGAAAATTCACAGATGCCGTTGCTAAATTCCCCAGATAAACCGCCAGAAACATCGTCTTGTGACACCAAGTGCTTCTCTGTAACTTTGGTTCGTTTAGCCATTTTTTTTCTTCTTCTTTTTTTTGAATTTCAAATGAAGTTGCACAACAGTTCTCACCGAAGCGGGGCAGTTCTCTTGATGCCCCTCGTGTGTCTTATCGCATCCTCTCCACTAAGCAGTTTGTCAAAGGGGTTGAGATGCTTTAAGAACTGAAACCGTTGAGACAGACTTCATTTCTCAGACGCACACACATGAAGGGGAAGAATGAGTCAATATAGTGAGGGGAAACCTGCTCTAACTGTTCTCTTCCCCTGTCTTTTTGGTTTCCTGATGTAACCGTCATCTTCCTCACATTTCTGGGTCTGACAGCTGGAACCTGCTTCCTCGCACGCAATCGCTCCATGAGATTTTAACAGTCATTCTTGTATTCTCGTGCGTTTTCTAGTATTGATTCATGTGCTTGAGCATCATGAGTCAGTAGACCAAAAGAGATAACAACAAAGTGAAAAAGTGTTTTGGGTTTTTTTTTGTTTGTTTTTTTTTGGGTGTCCTGCTGTTCCAGGGCGCTTCAGAAGAGGCTGAGGAGGGTCCCTCGTCATCTCAGGCGGCAGCACAGGAGGAAGGGGAGTAGATAGGGCACCTCTCTACCTACCTCAAGGTTTGGCCTCAGATAAACAGGGGTTTAAATCTGACTCCTATCTGTGATGGGGATTCAGGAACACACAGACACACACACACTCAAAAGTAATTGCAGTCAGTAATTTCTTCTCCTGATGTGATACCTTGGATTTGTTATAAATTTTTTAAGAGTTTTGGATTTTTGGTGAGCAAACTGTGTTTTAACATCGGAGTATTTGATCTTTCAGTAAGGTTTATTGAATAGGAATAGTTCCACTTTTTGGGAAATGCACTTGAGGCATACCATTTTCACATATAAATATGCCGTTCATACCTGCAGCATCTCTAAAGCTCGCACACACATATTGTCTCATTTCTGAAATCTAAAAATGTAAAAGCAGTTTTTGTGGTCGTTTTAGACGTGCCTGCTTCTCATGTGACTTTAAGCAGTAAAGGGAAAAACAAAAAGGGTGCATTTCCCATAAAAATTGAACTATTCCTACAAGTATGCCAGCTTTCCTGAGCCCCTTAGTGTGCATGGTTGCGTGTGAGCGAGTGTGAGCGCGTGTGTGCGGCGGTTGCATGGAGAGGGGACTAGGCTGCCGGCTGAAATGAGACTGGTTAAGAAAAACAAAGGAACCAAACTGAATCGTTTTTATTGAAACATGTTTCTAAATCAAATATCACAAACCCTCGTATGAAACATCGTTACAATATAGACATGGTGCGCTGAAGTCATTATGATGAAAGTTGTGTGAAAGGTTTAAACTGAAAATGAAATATCAAATTATTTGAGGGGTGGGGCAGGGGCTCCTTACAAAAAAAAAGAAGATTAAATTGGATCCAAAAAAGTGACATTCAGGGTTTTGTTTTTCTTCAATCCAGCAGCTGATTTGAGAGAAATTGTTTGAATATTTCATTTAGAAAAGAGAAACCCTTCACACATCATTTAGTCAACAAGGATGTTGACATGTCATTTTTTTTTTCACTCAGGATTTCACTATTAACAGTGCTTTTACACCATATTGAAACCTCAGGTACAAAACTATTCAGGAACATGTTGTCTACTCAGAAATAATTATGGTGCTGTGTTTGTTGTGCATTTCTGATCTGTATTTGACATTACCAGTATGCCTTGACACAAAGACCTCATTTAAACCTCAGTTACCTTCAGCTTCTTAATCTCTCATTCTACCTCAGTAACACAAAATGATCTCCTGCAAAGTAATCCTTCGCTCCCTCAACAGTGATATACACAATTACTGTACACACACACGCGCGCGCGCAAACACACACAGGTTTTTGTGCAGATATACAGTACGATTACACACGAGGTTTTCAGGGCTGCAGGCCAACACGTGGAAGCAGATGTTACACTCCAGTCGGGGAGTACAAATAAAAGCATCAGTATAATTTTTTTTTTTAACTGTATTTGATATAAACTGAAGTGAGATTTTGTTTGTTTGCTCTCCTGGGAAATAAAATGCAGCCAATAGTTTACAACAACCTGATGAAATACTTGCTTTTTAGGGTGCAGTTCCTCATGAAATACTTGTTTTTGTTTTTTGGGGGTGGGGTGGGGATTGTTATTCTTTTCTCATTTTTATTCTATCATGTATTTTCTGATTCTTACACTGTAAATTGTATGTGTGACACTCTTAATACATGGCAGCAAATAACCACAAAGTGCTGAAATACATAAGCGTTATGGCTAACTTCAGGCACCGGCCATACCAGACCGACTAAGGCTATAGCAACAAAACACCTCGTTGTACTGAAGGTATTGGGAGTGCGTTTTATGGTCTATCAATTAAACAAGTTTAACTTTATTTAGTTTCATAGAGAGGAAGTGCATCATATCTTGTTGCAAATTTTACAGTCTTCCTTTAAAGGATTGTTTCACTTACCTCTAAAAGCATGCAGCTACACAGCTACAGTATGTACACCTCAATGCAACAAAGTGCATGGGATTTATTTTGTAGTGCTTAATGAACATTTTCTGTTGAAGCTACTTTCTACTTAAGAAAATGTTGACAAAGTGGTTTAAGACTTGTCCACACTAACATGCTGTGGTAACTCCCAGTCTGTAAGAACTCTATAAATAAAACTCAGTTCATCTCCATTGCATTCAGAAATCTTTAAAAAAAAAAACCGAAATGGGAGATTTTCAAATAGAAACATTAATTCAGAACTAGCTGCATGCCACCAGAAAAAGTGAATGTAGTATTTTTCACCATGAATACAGTACTGTGCAAAAGTCACCATCATTTCTATATTTTGCATACAAGGAGCCAGACTTTCTTGTAATTTTTTAGGTGGACTTGAGCAATAGTTCTCCAGGTTTTCTGAAGGTCTTTCAAAGGTTTTCTTTGGATATTGGCTACTTTCTCACTTACTTTCACTCCAGTCTTTGTAGCTGACCATTTATATAGAAATGTTTTTGTTGGTTAAACCACTAAACGCTGTGCTAGGAATCATTCACGCATAAAAAAAGGCACCTAACTCAAGGGATGAAGAGTGCTGTGTCTACACATAACAGACAACTGGGCAAAGAACCAATTATAAGTTCTTTGTAAGTATCTTTGGGCACTTAAAAAGAACAAAGACTTCTTTAGTTGAATCTACAAAATATAACAGTTTTTCAGGCAAATACTAGTTTTGCTCCAACAAGGTGACTCCTAAAGATCTAATAGAAAGAAAATCCAGCAAAGCCCTGATACAGGACCCGAAGGGTATACCTGACCCTTTAGCTGATTTATCTACTGTTCAAGCCTCATCAGAAATGGTTTTCTGCCCTTCTTAAGGCAGAAACGAGGAGAAAAGGATCAGGTATGCCAAATTACACAAAAACTGGACCAAAAATCTGTGGCAATGGGGCTTATGGATTGATGAATACAAATTAGAAATTTTGGGTACAAATCACAGAAAGGAACACTATCAGTCATAGATTGGCCTCCTCAGACCCCAGACCTCAACGTTATTGAAGCATTGTGGGCTCATCTTGAAAGAGAACAGAACAAAAGAAGACTTTGAATGTCCTTCAAGAAGCCCGGAGAACTATTCCTGAAGACTACTTAAAGAAATTACAAAAAGGTTGCCTAAAAGAGTTCAGGCTGTGTTAAAGAATAAATGTGGTCATACCAAATATTGAGTTTTTTTCCTTAGAAACTGTATTTCCACGTGTCTAAATGTTTCAGTAAGTTGGTGCACCTATTTCCCAATTTCCTAGCAAAATTTAAAGAAATGAGTGGCTCAGGACTTTTGCACAGCACTCTATGTCTCTGGCACCAGACAGTAATGCAGGGAAATGAAATTTACAAAAAAAAATGTAATTGAACGTTAAAGGTATTTTATATATATAATATATATATATTATATATGTTCGTAGATAGTAAATCTGGTTTCTATCATGAATCAACATAAGTAGCCACATAGATATATAGAATAATCTGGAGAGCTCAGGATGTCTTTTTCCCTCATGGAGATGTTTCTCATACAAATGACTGAATCCTTTATGTCTAAAACATCAGAGGTTAAGAAATTTCCTGCCTCCATGTAGTTTAAAAAATGTTTTTGAGAAGTCGTTTTGTGAACATTTATCCAAATTAGATATCACTTACAAGTTGCTAATTACTGCACATTACTTGAATATCACCATTATTTACTGTATATATGTTTCTTCCACGTAAAATGTACTTATATTATCACTGATATTTTGTATTTCAGTCATTTCATGTATTTCAGCATTGTTGACAAAATTGCAGCCGGATTAGATATTGATTCAGTGTTCATCTGCATTGACTTTAATTTTGTTTTTTGCTTTTGGGTTGTTTTTGCTTTTTTTTTTTTTTTTGACTATGCTCCCTGGACTACCTCTGAAAACAAACACGCCTGGGTCATCTCTGGGGGAAACTCTTGGTTAAATATGTCTAATAGTTCCCATTAGACCTGCAGGTCATGTGGATCATGAAATTTTGAAGTAACTGTCAAACTAGTACTGTCGTAGTCCACATCACTCATCTCACTACATTCATATGACCATAAGTGAATGGAAGTCAGCCTTAAAGGGTGCCTTTTAATTTAACTACAGCTGAGTCAATGTGTGTTATTTTACAAGAGCTGTCTAGATATTTACTCTCTAAATGGGGACAATGTTTTGTGATTTTACTGATAGTTATAGAGTTACATACAGTACTTGATCCATTTTCAACTCTTGAAAAGGTTGAAGTGTAACTTGAGAAATCAACTTTTTATGCCTTACTCTTAACACCATTTTGTAGTTATGTTATGTGTTGATGTGTCCTCATCCACTTCCTTAATAGAACTCACAAACCTGTGATATATATTTTGTTTTGATTCTTTACCTTGTGATTTGTGTTACTCTACGTCTGCGCATCACTTATTAATAAAATATCACCTATCAACTCCTTTGTTCTAGATTTGTACGACAAGAACATTTCGTTCGAAAAAGGTTTAAATAACTTTAATGTACACACACGCAGAGAAACAATCCTTAAACGCTCACAAAAGAATAAACCGACTGGGGAGAAACACTTTACTTAAGGATGGAAACACATCCAGCTTTGAATCTTGTCAGGAATGTAGGACCAAAAAAAATCACTAGAACACAGATGTACACTTCTCTTTTATGAAACATAGACGTAGATACTGAAGCTCAGAAGAACTTTCCTGACAAGCTACCAAATATTTTAACAGCAATGACATGACATGATTTTTTTCCCTTAAAAAAAGTGCATCCCACTTCATTTGTGTGCCATATGATAACAGTGCAAGATCATACGTGATGCTTCCCGTTGCCCTTCTCCACCATACATGCAACCGCTGCCGTTCCACGCATGGTGACGATAACCTTCATCAGAGCTCCAGTTGCTCCGCCACACAGTCTGGTTTCACTTTATAGAGGACAGCAAACCTCGCAAACTGATTTTATCCAATGGAAGAGAGCTGTTAAGCGTTGAGAGCTTTGGCTACATCTGTGAAGACAAGACGACTGGGCCTTTGTGTTGTCCCTTGGGAGCTTGTAAGAGTCTGCAGGAAAGCGGTAGCAGGAAGCAGGAAAGCGAAAACCGTTACATTAAGATCATGTGATGACACAAGCTTTATAGTGTCATTAGTAATAAAAGAAAGAAGGACAGAAGGAAACTATAACAATAACTAAATTATTCTTTTCCCAGTAATGTTTTGCTACTTTTAGAACAATAAGATCACCTACACAGACTTAGCATTTTAGTTTTAGACTGTGATTCATTACTGAAACTAGAAAATTTGTACCAGAGGCCACAGACCACAGATGATGTAAATCATAAAATCCAGAATTATGAAAATACCAGCATGTGTTATAAAACTGATTGATGCCGTTGTCCTGGTTGTTTTACACAGCATTAACACACACACACACATTAAGGTTTGAAAGCCATTTTTAGGCTTTCAAATGCATTTAATGCACAACATCAACAAGGACACAGTGGGATAGATTTAGTCGACATCTGAAAACTCTGAAAATGTGTTTGCTTCATGTGGCCCCTGGGGTAGTTTATGTGTAAGTATTTAGTTGAAAGAGTGAGAAGGAAAGGATGTGAAAGGCAATATGAATGTAGGTTCAAAGGAAAAGGCAGTATGATGTAGCGCTGTTTGTCCTCCATGTATATACTCTAATGCAGATTAGGTCAATGAATTAGAGGTTGTAGTTTTATTTGAGATACAGATACAAAGACAGCATGAAAGAATAAGGGTAGTGAGAAAAGGGGGTTTTAGAGAAATGGTTGAAACGACATACAGGCCATACTTTACCATTTTTTGCCTTTTATAACTATGCCATTGTCAAAACTTAAAAGGAATTAAAGAAAATAAAGAATTATGACAGCGAAAACACTTAACAGGAAAGCAACGTCATAAGAAAAACATACAAAAAATCTGCACTGAAATCTTCAGATTATACATAAAAATAAACACAAACAGTAAAAAAAGAAAAACTGTCAGTCCTACCTTGGCGTTGGGCCCTGTGATGCTGCCTTCCCGACCGTGATCCAGTAGTTCCTGTTCCAGCAGGTCATCTTGTTCTTCAGCTGGATCGAAGTTGTACATGGGCATGAGCTGGTGTCTCAATTTCTCCAACCTGTGTGATGACAGGTTAAAGATGAGTAAGGGGGGGGGAGACTTTGAAATTAACATAATAATCATGTTGAACACACACTGAGCCAAACTTGGTGCCCTCTGTGTGATCCTAGTGGTACTAATTTGAGCAAATGATTTGCTTTTTTCAGGAATGATTATGCACTAGATCTCAATGTAAGCTTAAACCCATGAAATACCTAATAAAGATATGTTTTAGTTGAGTTAATTGATTATTTTCCTTTTGTGAAGACTCAAAACAGATGGTAATCCAGCCTTGCTTGGTTGTGGCAACTTACCGCTTCCGTTTCCTGATATACAGCATCTGGAATGGAGAAGCAAAGATATGACGGAGAAAGTTAAATAACTTTTATGTTTTATACTGTGTGAAATGGTTTTGAAGAAACCATGTTTAAATGATTCCTTACTATTGCCACTGCTAAGCCAATGACTGTGATGATGCCAAAAGGTACGAGCAACATTCCCATGCCTGAGCTCTCAATCACGACTTCTGGCAACGCAGTGGCATTCAAATTGGTCTCATTTGTCGTTATAGTCACAGTCATTAACGTTCTTGAGGTGATATTGTCTCTGCTTCCAGGACTTGTCGAGAGGAAGGGGATCGTGGAGGTCGTAGGGGTTGTGGCAGTTGTTGAGAAAAAACTTGTAGTTGTCCTAGTTCCATTTGCAGCCATGTTCGAGTGTAGCTGTTTCAACCGGAGTGTGGATCTTCACTATTTGTGTAGATGCTGTTATACTGCTCAGCCTCTAGTGTGTGTCATGATCAGCAAAAGTGTCTTCGTGCTGGTCCGACGTCTCCTGAGGCATCGACGGTGCTTTGGCCATAAGATCTGTAAAATAAAACCTAACACATGAAGGAGAAGCTGATAACTATTTTGCTACAATGAATCTGTAGAAGGTTTCATGTGATAAAATGAATTGAATGAACTATAACCATATATATGAAAATGCTTACATCCTATTTTCTTATTGCTTTTTTACTCATGATTTAGTTAAATCTTTAAAAAAAAAAAAAAAAAAGAAGCAAAGAATTAACATTTCACTTTTGGAACCCTCACCCTCATATTTACTCAAACCGTGGTGATTTTGCCAGTGGGTTGTGGTAGGTGTTTTGGGCAGGATGTGGGTCGTAAACGCACAGAAGGAAATCGGTATGCAGAAAAAAAAAAAAAGCTTCATGAATTTCAGCGGAATGGTAAGCGTTCAAACTTCAATATGCACTGTGAGGAAATGTGTTGGCAGCGTATTCTAACATCAAAATCAACTTACATCCACCCACACACACACACACACACAGGTTCCAAAAATATCCTCTGCATCCAAGACTTGGTACATGTGCCTTCCACACGTACTATGCACATCCCATGAGAGTGCAAAGCAGTTTTTCCTTAAGATTTACATTATATGAGGAGTGCTAAAAGACGAACATGCTTTCCATTTTGTTATATGGTGACACAGAAAGGCATAGACATATGATCCATTCCTCCCTCCTCATCCTGTCTGCTTGTGCTCTTAATGAGGAACATGTGCAACTGAAGCCAACCAATGAAAAACAAAGACTGGATTCAGTCATTGCTCTTGTCCAGTTAGCAATTCCTACACTCCACAAAGACGGAGCATGCAACATTTTACATGGTCTTTGTGAGGATGATTGTATGATTGTATTACCATGTGATACGGATGCGTGTTATGTTTAGTTGAGGTGTAGTGGATCTCAGCTGTCCTGCACTAACAGCTGAAGCTAATAATCCTGCCACCAGGACCAGGTCTTACTCATGTGTCCTCTCAGATTAGAGATCCATACGTACCTTAACATACAACATGCATGCTCAGAGGTGACCTGCGGCAGACTAGGGGCAGCTAAAGACAGAGAATTTTCACTGTAAGAGGCAACATTTGCTCCAGTATTTGCCCCTCCTCCTCCTCTTCTGCTTCCCCCTTTAGCAATGCAGGTATTGGACAAGCTGTTTACATTGACAAAACAGCCATTTTCTCTGAAGATGGTTTCCACACGTCAAAGAAACCCTACCCTGGTAACCCCCAAGATCTTCCTTTCCAGTTCTTTGATAGCCTCCTAGGATCTACTCCCGTCGTCTTGCCCTTTCTTGTATTTCACACAGCAGAGGTTGCTCTGGGGATGCTGCAAACAGAGATCAGTGCGGCAAGCTCCCTCCCCCTTCACCCTGCAATTGGTCTAATGGCTTCAAGATGATAAATGTGGTTGGCTCCCTCAGCTGTCTGTTTGGCTTTGCAAGGATGAGAATGGGATTTAATGGGACTGCACACCAGATGCTGTCAGACCCGTGTGAATGACTGCATCCGGGTGGCAGGTCTGAGGAAATTAACCCTGTGATGTCTTCTGTCCGAACCTCAATGACCCGAATTCCCCCAGGAACACATGAACAGAAGAAGAAACCAGTAGAGAAATTAGCATTAAAATTTTGTTTCACTGGTAAGGATTTGCACAGTTGCACAAAAATCACCACACAGATAAGTGACTGAACACATTTTATTTTCCATTTTTTTTGTCGATTTTAAGCAAATCTGTAGATTCTTCAAGTCATTTTGAACAAGTTTCCAGTCATCATTGCCACAAATTCTGAAAAAATAAAAATAAGGACCCAGATCTGTCTCAGGATCTCCTCTTAGTTGGGTATGCCTAAAATACCTCACAGAGGAAGCACCCAAGAGGGACCCTAGTCAGATCCCAAAACTAAATAAGCCGGATCCTTTTAATTGTGGACTGTTAGGAGTTTCAAACCCTTCATGAATTACTGAGCTCCTAACTCAATATCTAATAGACCCGGCAGCCACCCTTCAGAGGAAGCTCATTTGTAGATTTAGATAAAATGTGTAAAAGCAATAATGACTTGATATGATACACTAAACATTTTCTGATTGATTTGAAAAAAATAAAATTAATCACAATCATCAAAATGATAAAATATAAAAGAGAATGCATATAACATGCCTTCATAATCAGTCTCCATCTGATATCTGCCTACACTGATATTAAACATGAAAAAAATACTAAAGACAAATTCCAATTAACACTAAGTGAAACTACGATGGCGTATTAGGGCCACATTAAGAAAATTATAAATTATTGTCCAATTTGAGAAAGAAGATGAAATGTGGAGGTTAAAGTTGTTTTTTTCAAGTCAAACACTGCCATGGCTGATATACCCTCTACAAAATACCTTGTGTATGATGAGTTAGTGAAACAACTTGATGAGCTGTCTTATTGTGTCTTGTGATGCAACACGACTGGATGAGAGTGTGACCATCGACACCCTTGCATCTGTCCATTTCCAGTAATTTTATTTTGCAAACCCGGCCAACTCATTCAAATTTGTGTGTTTTTTCCTTCTGACCAGAAGCAGCTTTCTGCACCATCTCTTCAATGGTGTTATACTTCTCACACTGTGTGTATGTGCTAAAAATAATAATATTTTTTTACTAATACTGATCCTGAAGTATGATTTCACTAGCTTGTCTACACAGGGCATTTTGTATATATCAAAATTGTGGGTATGTCTCAGCTTGCATTGGTTCAGACAGAAAACGGAGGAGGGAGGTGTAAAGAGAGCAGGGAAGACAATAGGAAATCGGAAACAGGAAAGGAAATTGCAATATTTCCTCCAGTTCTTCAGATGAAATGACACATAACATAACTAACACAGTTTTGCTAAGTTAAAGTGACATGAAAACTATACTTCAGCATAAGTTAATTCCCAGGAATGCAGTGTTTCAGTGCATCACAGGTCATATAATGGTTAATTCATTATATCATTCATTTCACAAATGCAAGAAACTTTTAAATCACACTAGGAACAACTGAGGAACAATGAGCATTTCATTTCTACAAAAATTAACAAATAAATGTATAATTTAATAGTTTAAATGTTGGAATCTGTGTGTGTGTGTGTGTGTGTGTGTGTGTGTGTGTGTGTGTGTGTGTGTGTGTGTGTGTGTGTGTGTGTGTGTGTGTGTGTGTGTATTTTCGGTTGCTTGGGAGATTCGGCAATGCAAATAATCATAGAACCACTAGACACTTCTCAGGTTACACACTGTAAAACAATGCCACCTAGTGATTCACAGAGAAACCTGCAGTAAGACTGCGGCATACATAATGTTTTTAAATGCATTTTGGAATATTATTGTTCTCTGGGAAAGCTGCTTCATAAATCCTTAATCGATTAAGATGTGTATTAAAATTCTGGGCCCAAATAGGCACAGAGGATAATACCACAAATATCTTAAGATTAATTTATCAGATCAACAAACAACAAACATCAATTTCATATCAGCACTTTTCCTAAGTTGAATAAGCCACATTATCGCTACAGCATTTTACTTGTCTGGTTTGGGCTGATTTTAAAGAGATGAAGCTTCCACTAATGCGCACATTAACGTGCAGTGGATGTATAAAAAGACATTTCTAAAGTATGTAAATAGAACCGGTTTACGTGCAACACAGTATAATAAAGCATAACAACTGCAACAACTTGATTAAAGCTCAATCAGCAGACAACAGAAGTAGAACCTTAGAAAGTTCTATGTCCACTTGCTAGATAGATACAGTACATTGCAAAAGTCTTGAGCCATGCCATGCCTAGCATGTTTTGCTAAGAAAATGATGAATAGGTGCAGTGATTTATTGAAACATGTTCAAACATAATTTGAAATTTAGTATATAAGGCAGAAACGGTGTTTGTACACTTGAGAGTCAATATTTGGTATGACCACCTTCATTCTTCCACACAGCCTGAACTCTCTTTGCCAGATTTTCTTGTAATTTCTTTAAGAAGTCTTCAAGAAATGTTTTCCACGCTTCTTGGAGGACATTCAAAGCTCTTTTATAGAACAAATTTTGCATTTTTGAGAAGAGCTGATAGTAACAAAGTGCCCAAAGATACGTTGTCTGTTACATGTAGACACAACACTGGTTCACCTCTTGACTTTGGTGCTTTTTTAATGCTTGAATGATTTGTATGTTGAGGTGAAATGGTTTAACAAACAAAAGAAAAATCCTATGAAAATGGTCAGGGGCAAGAACTGGGCTGAAAATGAGTGAAAAAGCAGCCAATGGCCAAAGAAAATATTTGCTATTCTTCAGTCTAAGATCACTATAGAGAACATATGGAGAAATTATGGGTAGCTCAAGAACTCTGCAGAGTAAGACAGAGGGTTTTTATTCCCATAGCAAGGAATTTTGCAGGTATCTTCTTTGTCCACATCTTTGGCCATCTGGATGAGCTCGCTCTTGGTAGGATTGATTCCAGTTAAACTCATCATCCTCTCTAGCTCTTGGGTCTTCACTTCTCCATTTCCTTCTTCATCAAACATCTCAAAAATTACATTGTATTTTTTGATCTGTACTTGTGATAATTTGCTGACCTGGAAGGAAATGAAAATGGGGAAACTTTTTAAGAAGCTGCAGTTTTATGCTGCCAACAATATTTATTAGAGGATTGTTAATCATGATCCTAAAACCTCTCATTTCAAGTTAGTCATTTTAGATATTATTCAAATTAATAACTATTAATAGTTAATTCTCAAGATAGCATACTCACCAATTTTTCAGGATTATATAGAAACGAGTCAGTGCAAGTACTGTGTGTACCGAAAACACTTAATGCACAATAAGAGGATGTCTTAGCCTCATCATTTCTAAATGTTTAATGCTCTTTCCCCAGAGTTTAGAAAAGCCTGCCAGAAGACCATTTATGGCACTTAGAGGATGGACTTGCTAATCACCCATGAGGAATAATTTGATACTGATCTCACCCATCAAATGCAACACAGCTACACTGGAAAATAACTAGTTTGTATAGCTTTAAATTCGTCAAATATCCGTATTTTTAGAGAAAGTAACAGCAACGCAGCAAAATATTGTAAACAAGCAGATGCATTTTTGTGTGACCTCAGTGTCACATGACGACACAGTTATGGGAACTGCAATTAGCTTAGTGTGGCCCATTAGCAGGTGTTTGCACAGCCCCCCGGTGACTTTTATGAAAGCTGACATCCAAATAAGGAGGCACTCAACTGCAAGATGTTATTTTCAACATTACAATGGGAACATTAAGAATTTCACATTTGTTAGCTGAGTGAAAGAGCTGTGTATCAGTGTACACCTCATTCCTCTTGTGAGCTAATTCAGTGCAGAGTGCAGAATTTAAAAGGACACAACATAGAAATCAAAATTAAAAGTTATGTGAAGCTATTAGCATTTAATATGTAGATTAGGTAATAGGCAACGAGATAATAGTTACTTTTTTTTAAACATTACTACCAGCTGTCAGGTGAATTTCATGAGCTGAATTTACCAGGTTCCTGTCCTTCGAGTTAAGCAATTACATGACTAATAGATCATTGTGACATTTGCAAATAAAAATAATATGACCGGGAGAATTCACATACATTGAATTATAACTTACACAGCAATGTGGGAATACTTTTCTTTCTGCATCTGCATGTTGAAATCAAATAACTGCTTTCATTCATGATCAAAATGTAATATTAAAATGATACTGACAAGCCATAATAAAGATGGTCATGATAATCCAAATGTTATGCCATTTGTTTTTATTCCACGGGGTCACTCAGAGGTATGGTACTAAAGAGATTCTATGTATTCTTCGTTTTGCTGATGGAAAAGATTATAGTAGATAAATCCTGTCGTAAAATGTGAGTCTAACAAAAATAAAGAGGGAAAGGTAAACACAGTGGCTTTTCACATGCTGTGTATTAAGAAGAGATTTGTCAAACACTAGTTTCAATGTTACCGATTCCCATCTTGTCTTTATATTTTTATATATATGTGGACCATCAGTACCAATAATCGATTCAAGGTTTTCAAGGTTTAGTTATGCAGGGTAGTGATGGATGATGAATGGATGATGCGAGAAGGAAATGAATATAGGAAGATCAGGTCTTATGTCATCTGAGCCTACTTTGAGCTCCAGATGGTATCTTGAAAATGGAGAGAAGGGAGAGTAGTCTGATTGAAAGAGGAAGGATGGACAAGATGCAGCGAGGGCTTAGATAATGAGCGGATGTGGTGACGGGTATGAATAAGATGGAATTTGTGAGGCAAGTGAGACAAAGAGGTTGGTAGTCGCTAACTAGGTAGCTAAGAAATTTGCCTGACAGGTGATTACATGTGGAACTTTAGTTAACGTCTTTACTACATTTACTCAACCAAATCCATTGCAGGTTTTTTTCCCCTGTATGACATTCCCGAGCTACTTATTTTTTCTGGTATGGATTAATTGGATTCTTATATTCTAGTTTGTCTAGTATGTATTTCTTACATGAACTGGGTCTAATTAGGATTTTTTTACGAGTGTATTTGTGCATCAGATGACTGCTTAGTATGACTAAATTAAATATCAAAACCGCTCATGCCACCAAAATAGCTTTATTCTGTCAGGTCATGAAACGGGACCTCTGGGGGTGTCCTGTGGTATCTGGCACTATGAAGTTGGCAGAGGATCCTTTGGGTCCCATGGATTGTGGGGTGGGAACAGATAAGGTTTGTTTCATGCCATCTCACAAATGCACTATAGCTCACATGGGTAAAATAATGCTCGAGGGCAGGGATGAGCCTTGAACCATCTCAATCTAACCCCCGATGTCCTAAGAGAAAAGCAAAACAAATGCCAGTGAAATCAGAGTGTAATCATTGATGAAGGAATCTTGAGGTGAATGACTGCACTGGGTCCACACAGCTATTTAATTTTATTCAGTGCTGGGTTTTTGTTTTGTTTTTTAATATCAGTGACCTAGTAGTAGTGCAGTAGTACATATCATACAACTGGCAAGATGTAGGCTAATTTAAAATGTATATAACAACTTTTTCATTTGGATTTTTTAAGCCTGTGCGGCCCTCTGGAAAAAAAAAATCTTACCTACCCCCTACTCTATCAGTTAGGGATTCATGGAATGTTGAGGCAGGGTCAAGTAGCAGCTATGTCATTGTGTCTTTGCTAGGGTGTGTATACTCACTCTGCAAGAGCATTTTGGCTGCTGGTGCAATCAAAGTAGCATTGATATGTATGCTCACCAACAAGATTTTCCAGCAGAAAATTGCATTGCATCGCGGCATATGTTGAAAAAGTAATCATACAATTTTTCTGAGTGTTTTTTCCCCAGTTGTTTTCTTATTTTGAATCATGAACTTTGACCTTAAGTGCAATAACTGAGGCTTCCAGTTCTTTAGATGTTGTAATGGGTTCTTTGTGACCTCCTGGATGAGTCGTCGGTGCACTCATGGAGTAATTTTGACAGATCGGCCACTCATGGGAAGGTTCACCTCTGTTCTACGTTTTTTTAATTTGTGGATAATGGCCTTCACCGTGGTTGACTGGAAAAAAATCTTGGAAATGGATTTGTAACCCAGAATGATAGATGTGAGTGGCTTTATCATCTATTCTTGGGTTGCTTTTGAGACCTTTTAACTTGCTATTTAATTACTTGATGTCTTGATTCTGCAGGTCTGGCAGTAATCAGGCCTGAGTGTAGCTCCTGAAATTGACTCAGTTTTCAGAAGAAAAAAAATGTGGTTACTCACAGTTAATTCATAATTTCACAAAGGGGATTTGGGGAAGTAGCTGGGTAATTATGTTTTCACGTAGGGCCATAGGGTTTGGATATCTTCTTTCACAGTTAATAAATGAAATAATCATTTTTTAAAAAGTGCATTTTATCAACAAGAGTGGAAAATATACGAAAAACTAAGAAATCGGGAAGGGAGCAAATGCCCCCCCCCCCTACAGCACTGTACTGAAATCATGATTACCACTTCCTACTTTAGAAGCGAAGTTGGGGCCCTGTTTACTCGATCTTTAACTTCGGCTCCTTTGCTGAGAACATAAGCGAACACTGTGCTCTCTTAAACTGTATTGTGCTCGAATTAAATACGCCTGTACAAAATTAGACGTGCTAAACATCGCTGCAAGGGGGCTGATGATAATTGTAGCATCTCCAGTTATAGAACTCCAATCGAAGGTTCTCTCTCCCTCTCTGCTGCAACGTGGGGTTTCCCAGCGCTGACTGCAGGGTTACCGCGCCCATCTCATCGCTCGGTGGCCGGACAAGAGTGTTACTACGGAAAGGGCAGATGTTAAGCTCGGCAAAAGGGAGACAGTAGGCTGTCTTGTTGGGTGAGCTTTAGTGAATTTAAAGATTGGCTTTTTATCTGCCTGGGCAGTGCCTTCATTAAAGGGCTTTAGTGGGTGTGATTCCCCCCTCTCCGTCCCCTCTCCGGTTGGTTGACTGAGGTTGTCAAGCTCCCCCAGCCGTAGCCTGCGTTCGGGAAGGGCTACTCCTCGGAAAACTACGCTAGCTGGCTTAAGCTAGTTAGTAAGCTAGCGTTGTGGTGTTCGTTGATGCGTGGATCGGAGATACACACCGTCCCGTGTTCCAGTCAATGCCCAAACTCAAAAACAGGCGCAAATTGAATCAGGTAAGGCAAAATGAAGCGACCAGCACACTGCTTTTAGAGCTGTAATTGTAACTGTTCTACCTTTAGCTAATGAATTGTGGCGGAATTGAACTGCCCGGGGGTGGGGTAGCAGTAGCCTAGCCTTCTAGTTAGCAGGGGTTAGCTAGCATTAAGTTGGCTATTTTGCCATAAGAGTGTTTGCATCGGTGGATCCCGGTGTAGAGTATTAGCTGCAAATTAAATGACAGAACTTAACTAGTATCCAAGCATCTGAGCAACGTTAGCTACAATTAATGTCGGCGGAAGCTTCTGGCTGGCGTTTAAGTAATAATGTTGGCCCAGCGGAGGTGCTTCTTGATATAAAATGCATTGATAACCATATGATATAAGAGACAACTGCAGTAATCATGCTTAAATTTAAAGCTTCACTGATTGCACTGACTTACATTATAATCGAAATGGTATATTTAAAGATTTTGTGAGTTGATGATGACATACTGGGTTGGGCTGGAACAATAAACGTCCCGTAATAACAGCAAACAGTGTTTTTCTTGTGATTAAAAAGAGTGGGTTATAGCATCACTTGTTAACTGCGCACGCTTCTGTGGATTAAATTGCAACACTTATTTAACGTAAATGCCATTGCCGCGTTTACACCCTGTTTTTACCAGCCGAGCAAATAAGTTAGCATATCGGTGCCTGTCTGCAACAAAACGGCCGCGTCGATGCAACGCCTTAACTCGTGTTGGGAACATTACTTATCAACAGCCAGCTAACTTGCAGGTTTCATGGATTTAGTTTATTTTTTCTTTCTGTATTCGCTTATTTTCTGAAAGGTCATTTGCTTTATGAAAAACACCCAGCCCCCCTTCCCTCCCCCCTTTTTTTCTTCTTGCATTTGTCGCTTGCTGGAGTAAAACAGGCCATCGCCGCCCGACCTTGCAGTTTTACAGTCTTCCCCCTCCCTCCGTCTGCTGCAAGATTAAAAGGACCAAATAAATTTACGTGGTAATCAAATTAACTTGGAAGTACTGCGTTTAACAAGATTGTTAGTATGTAAGTAAGTGGATCTCCGAAGGCCAATTCACAAGCCAGTTTTCTGGTTTACCCACTGTTGCTTAAAAGCTAACTACATAGCACTCTGTATAATTGCGGAAGAGCGGCGGAGTCTTCCCTGAAGTGACTGTGGTTACGTTATTTTGCATTAGATAATTCTGGCTATTTGGTTCGCGTGTTATGAAATTTTGCGAGTGTTGCGTTACATTGACTCTGCTCGTTTCCAGGCATTTTTAACCCTTGTGTGTAACTGTTCTTAATAAGGTGACTAATTTTTTGAATATTAGCTCTGCCCTGCCTGCAGGCCTACTCTGTCGAGCTTGCTAACAAGCTAACTAGCGGACAGCAGTCTGCAAGATGGCGTTTAGCTGCATCTTCAGTGCAAGTCATATTATTTTTACACTGTGCAGCACTCAGTATTTTTGCCACCTTATTGTGCAGAATTGCGTGTAATTTCCTCCTGAAATGTGCGTGCAGCCTCTGTAGAGTAACCTACTAAACAAATTCAAACCAAAAGCGGAGTTAAAACAGCTATCCGGCAGCCATTCAAATGCAACGCAAAGTCCAATGCAAATGATTTCATTGTGACTGTTGTAGGCAAATCACAGTACTGCACACAATGTCTGTGTCAACTATCAGTACAACCCATACACTGTTGGTTAAACCTTTGCACACAAACACGTTAGTTCATGCTGTTGATTGATACTAGTACATTTTATTTCTGTCACAAAATCTGTTTGCATTGTTGTTAAAACTACCAATAGTGTTTTGAAATTAATTGTATGTTACTGGATTCCTTCAGAAAGTAGTCCTACTTGTATCTGGTCACAACTGCATGAGAGGATCTGTAATATGGTTGCGATGTCATTGGAAGCTGAAAATCCTGGCAATTTCTCAAAGCAAGTGCCTGGATTAGTTGTGTGTAAAAGAATTAAGATTAATCTCATCCTTTTATGATTGGAAAAACATATTTCTAATGCCTGGACAGGCTTTGCCAGCTGTTTACATTAGTGGACATGGATAGGATTAGAGACTCATTGACTGAGGATTTTAGCTTTTAGGATTATGGAGTTGCTCAGTGATACTGCTGGTTATGGCTTTTTCTGTGATCCAGCTTTAGACCTGTGAAACATTGCATTATTATTATTATTTAACAGTACAGATAAGCCGGTATGTTCTTGAGAACAAATGTTTGTTTATCTAGTGAAACATACACATTTAACTGAAAATGTAGAAGACACCTAAAATAGCAGACACAATCTGCCCTTAAGGGACTTGAAAACTAGTGAGCTGCAACTTCAGGCTGTTTGCCACTGCTCATTGTTTATCATGCAGTCAGCTGACCCTGATCAGGCGCTTGGAAAGGAGAAGTGATGAGGGAGAGGAACTCCTTAACTGTAAGCATCCACAGAGGTCAACAAGATTGAATTTGTATTTTATTTATTTTTTTATTTCTGAATGTAGAATATTTAAAACTCAGATTTATAACATGACTTCAGGCTATTCCACATTAACATTTGCCGCTGGAATTTATTTTTATTTTTTGGGGAATTTGGCAGTTTAAGAAAGGACAAAAAAGATGTAGGTGTCTTATTTCATCGGACTCAAGTTTGAATTTAAAACATTGAACATTGAGTAGCACTTTAAAACTAACAGCTTTTCATAGTTTAGTTGTGATAGATACTCATCAGTTTAACTTAAAAGAATTTAATTTAAATTCATTGGAAAAGTTCAAAATCAGGCAGAGTTACTTATCTAACCTCCTTTTTCTGTAGTTGTTTCCAACTCTGTGTACTAAATAAAAAACTCTTATGTTTTATTTTTGAGTTCATGGGATTAATTATACTTAAAGTTAAGACAGGAAACTCTACATTAGTGTAGTAAATATTTCTAACTTCAATTATTAGTTCTTTTATTTTTCTCAGGTTGAGAGAAGTTGGGAATATAGTTTTAAAATTATGTTTTAAGAGGTTTTCAAGGTGAGAATGGCATCCTGCTGTCACTGGATGATGCTTAATCATGATTGCGTTCCATGACACATTTATTATAAGATTAATGAGCATAAGAGGATAACTTGAGTTAGAAAGGCCAACCAGTCAGACAACTTAAACGATAGTGTAGATAAGGTTGAGAAGACGTTCAGTCTTGTCCTGCAACTTCTAGTAACATAGGTGAGCTGACAGAAAAACACAAGGTAAGGTAACTAGTAGGGCAGTGCTAGTTAACTTGATCTTTAGTCACTTTACAATCATATTTAAATCTGTACTGCATTTTGTTTTTAATTTCTGGGTTAATTAGGTTTGGTAATGTTATTTATTTTTCACTTTTAAGCTGTTACATGTGTAACAAGTAAAAATTCTGAGTTTAACTTTGTGACCGTCGTCTTCAGTATCCGTATAATAGAAGGAAGTTACAATTCTTTAGAAAGAATTTGGCTTCCAAGCGTTCACATGTTCTAAGAATACAATAACTCTTGAATCTGTAGAAAATTATGGCTGATCTTACATTTGGTCAAAACTGAGTGTTTTCTCCACTTCAGGTTGGTAACTTATTTACTCTTTGCAGTTCAATACAGAAGTATCCGTTTCCCATTTTAAATGCAAAGAGATGTCCCGTGTGCAGCTTCAGGTTGGTTTTGTAAAGTATTTTTGTTCACTGCACTTTCATAATTCATTAGATGGATTTTACCACAAGGTTATTTGTCTTACAGGATAACTGGAGTCAGTATAAGAACATTTGTCCAACTAATAATCCTCCTACTGACCTTATTATTAAATTCAATACTATATTCATAAATCCATTCCTACCTGTTGATTGCAGCCATCTTTTAGGTGTTTCATTCTTCTATCTTAGGAAAACCTTACTTTTCGTTACTCTTAAGTATGCTGACGTGGACGTTACTGAAATGGACAGTTAACAAATGTTCCAACCATAACAGAAATTAAAATGGTAGATGAATCTGTCATGCTAAATGCAGTTTTAGTTCAGTATTGCATTGCTGAGCTTTTGTCTTTTTCCTGATATCTTACATGTGAATGAAATCAGTGTCTCATACAAAGAAACTGATTTCAGACACACTGGGAATGATAGATGTGTGTATATGTATGTATATATATATGTATGTATGTATGTATATATATATATATATATATATATGTATGTATGTATGTATGTGTGTATGTATGTATGTGTGTATGTGTGTATGTGTGTATGTGTGTATGTATGTATGTGTGTATGTATGTATGTATGTGTATATATATGTATATGTATGTGTGTATATATATATATATATATATATATATATATATATATATATAATATATATATATATATATATATATATATCTCTCTCAATCATCAGTAAAATTAATATGTATATAGTTTATTAGCTGAACTTTGAGCGTGCCTCGCGGCTCTGTATTAATATAAGTGGCTTATTGATCACTGAAATTCTTAGTATCCCAGGGATTGAGGTCAACAGGATAATGACTGCTTTTCGGATCACTGGAAAGTCATGCGTTAACAAGATTTGTCTGGCAATATGAATTGTGTGTCAGGATTTAGCTGGTGACATTGAGGTGGGAAAGTAAGGTTGAAGCATGAACTGCACATTGGACATATTGTAGGTAAACAATTCTTTTCCTTTTTTTTTTTTTTTTTTTTTTTTTTTTCCCCCATCAATTCAATCAAAACAATCTCGGTGAAAATCTTTATCCACTGCAGGTCTGTGAGCTGCGTTCAGACCCATTTTGCGTTTGTCTTCATTACAGCTTTGATTTTAAAATGGTTTTCTTGAAAGATTAAAGTTCCTCATATTTCCTTTGTTTTTGTTGCTTTTTTAGAGCAACAAGTGCCCGTGGTAGCTGGAGTAAGGTAATTGAAAAAGCAGAATAAGATGAGTGAACTGGACCAGTTACGCCAAGAGGCAGAGCAGCTCAAGAATCAGATCAGAGTGAGTAACAAAGTATCACTTCTCCACATAAAAGCATACAGACGTTTATTCTGAAAAATCTGACAGCCCTTCCAGTCGAGACTGGTGTGAGATGGAAAATGTCTGACCAAAGTGTTGACCCCCCCCCCCCCCCCCCCCCTTTTTTTTTTTTTTTTTTTTTTTTTTTTGGTGTCTCCTCAGGATGCCAGGAAAGCATGTGCAGATGCCACACTATCACAGGTAACATTTAACTTTTCATAGTGTTTGGGTTGAAAAGCATTTGATGGGAAATGAACCTTATAGCACTTAATGTTTTACAGATCACAGCTAACATTGACCCTGTTGGCCGAATCCAGATGCGTACAAGACGAACGCTGCGGGGCCATTTGGCTAAAATATATGCCATGCATTGGGGAACAGATTCTAGGTAAAAACCTAACAGCCAGAATATGATTTGTGGAGCATAGTGAACTTTGTGTCTTTCAGCAGTTTATGCATATTTTTCTATTGTTTTTAACTCTGGATAAAAAAATAGATGCGTGACAACCCCTGGATACTGTGTTAGTGATGTTCATATTACTGTTCTTTTCTTTTTTTGTAGGCTCTTGGTCAGTGCCTCTCAAGATGGCAAACTTATTATTTGGGATAGCTATACCACAAATAAGGTAATTTTCTTCATTATTATTTTATAATGAGGACTAATGGAATAATAGGCAAATCTTGTGTTTAATCTAGTTGACAGGTAATAACAACACAGCCTTACAAAGCGCAGACAAAAAAAGTGCGGTCATCTTCATTCTGATTTTTTAAAATGTTTACATAGATTGGATACTAAAAGTGATCTTGAAATTAATAAAACTATATACATTTAGTTTACCTTTTAAGTTGTTCCTTTTGTACTATGTTGTATTTCTTTATGGGATAAAACAATTTTTTTTGAACCTATGAGGATATGTTGAATTGAAAAGAGGGAAAACTTATATTTAAAAGTGTTGCAGATCAGCTGAGCAAGAGGCATTTGTGCCCTTTCCCCTGAGGCTGATGTGTCTGGTGTGCAGTTGTTGATATCGGAGGAATGAGTACACTGTTTTAATGCCTAAAAGGTAATCTGGCTTCTCCACCAAAGACAGAAGTTTCTTCGGGATCCTTAAAAAGCTTTCTGACTTGTTTGGGATACTGAAGAACCTTTTGGGGTAATATAATTTAACATGATACTGTGGACAATGATCCAGCTGGTAATAAAAAGATTAAAGGGTAATTCTTCCAACATTAAAGGGTAGATAGAGGTTTGATTTGTTTATGGGATACTTTAATGCAAGGCTGGTTATTTCATCCTCTTGTTTAATTAAGCTGTTGCATTATGGTGTCCCTAAGCAGCAAATTATTGACTGATATCATGTTTCCATTGAAATGGAAAAATTACGGCCGTGATTTTTACAGGATGCTGTCTAATATCTCAACAGTGCAGCCTCTTCTGAGTTGTAGCTTGGGTCACAAGAACTTACTTTGTGATCTGGCAGTACCTCACAATAGCTTATTTTTATAGTTTAGACTTGAAAAGAATTTGGCAGTTTTTTTTTTTTTTTTTTGTTTGTTTAGAAACATCTTTTGTTCAGTTTAAATTTCAGGCCTAGGCTTGTCCTCGAAGGAACCATTGGAAACTTGTCAGCAAGCCACCAGAGCGTTCTTTGCTGTAAGCTTTGGTTCACTGCTGCAGTCAGGTTGTTGCGCTCTGGAGATTTTTTTCTTTTCTCTTAAAGGAACCTTGTGTTTGGCTTCTGTCTAACTACTCTACCATAAAGACCTTTTTGATGACGTGCTGACATGATTGTCTTCCTGGCAGAACTTTCTAAACTGTTTAATCCAATAATTTTGACATAGGTCAACTCTACTGAAGCCCTACACACAAATTTTAAGGACACATTAAATCCAGCAGGACACAGCTGACTACATCGTTGAGTGCTATAGCAAAGGGTCTGAATACTTGTTTAAAAGAAAGCTTGAAACTTTGAAGTGTAAAAAGTGAAGGAGTTGCAGTACTTTCTAAATTGTATAAATAAGTATTGACATTTATTTTATGCTTTATAAAGGCAGACTGACATTGTGTGTTAGTGTTTAAATGCCAAATTTAGTTATTGTAACATTGCTCTCCAAAAGGTATGTAATCCTATTTTAAAGATTTTGTTTCTTTGACAAAATGGAACTTAAGTATCTGTGCATGTGTCTGTTTGTTACTCTATAGGTTCATGCCATTCCACTTCGATCTTCCTGGGTCATGACTTGCGCATATGCGCCTTCAGGAAACTATGTGGCCTGTGGTGGCTTAGATAACATCTGTTCCATCTACAACCTGAAAACACGTGAGGGGAATGTACGTGTGAGCCGTGAGCTCGCTGGACATACAGGTAAATGGTTGTAAATGTCTTCTAAAACAGCAAAGTATCAGTTAAAACATGCTTCTTTTGCCATATTGTCTATGTTAACTTATAGTTGGATTCAACAAAACAGTGGCATGATAAGGTGTATGTTGCTTTAAAAATTTGTGTTAGCCTTTTTTTTTTTTTTTTTTAATTTTCAATGAATTCTAAATAACTGATCTATTTACTGCTAATTGATGATTAGCCGTAACTGCAAGTAGGGGTTAAATGTGCACTGCTAGTTCTACATTTGTCTTTCACTTGTGTATTAATGACTTCTATTGACTCTCAATATTAGGATACCTGTCCTGTTGTCGCTTTCTTGATGACAACCAGATTGTTACAAGCTCTGGAGATACCACTTGGTGAGTGAAAAGATGACATTGAGTTCCGTTAATGAGCGGTTAACGTGCTAGACAACAGGCAAACTGATTCTAAATCCTTTATTTCACAGTGCACTTTGGGACATTGAGACTGGCCAGCAGACAACCACATTTGCTGGACACACCGGTGATGTCATGAGCCTGTCACTCGCCCCTGACTCAAGGTTATTTGTCTCTGGTGCTTGTGATGCCTCTGCTAAACTCTGGGATGTTCGAGAGGGCATGTGCAGACAGACATTTACTGGCCATGAGTCTGACATTAATGCCATCTGTGTAAGTTCCATACACATGTAAATACAAGTGTTTTGCTTGCTAAATTTGTTTCCTGTTTGTTATTTCAATCGATAATTGGACAATAATTATTTCTGTTTTTGGAACTTGCAGTTTTTCCCTAATGGAAATGCCTTTGCCACGGGCTCTGATGATGCCACCTGCAGGCTGTTCGATCTGCGTGCTGATCAGGAATTAATGATCTATTCTCATGACAATATCATATGTGGCATCACCTCTGTGGCATTCTCAAAGAGTGGCCGCCTTCTTCTGGCAGGATATGATGACTTTAACTGCAATGTGTGGGACACACTAAAAGCTGATCGTGCTGGTTAGTATTGCTGAAAAAGCCTTTTATCTCCTTAGTGTTGGTAAATCCCAAGAGCACTTTGTAACATCCAAACTGATGTGACCTGTATTTCCTTAGTGCACTACTGTTAACTAAATGACAATTATGATTGCTTATAGGTGTGTTGGCTGGACATGACAACCGCGTTAGCTGCCTGGGAGTTACTGATGATGGCATGGCAGTTGCAACAGGATCCTGGGACAGTTTTCTGAAGATCTGGAATTGAAGCCTGAAGGTCCTTTTACTGTTTGATTGTTTGTTTGTTTTTGTTGGGGTTTTTTTTTTTTTTTTTTTTTTTTTTTTTTTGCATATTTTTTTTTTGGGTTTTTTTTCTTTTTTGTTATTATTATTATTATTTTATTTTTTTTACATTTGTATCCAAATAAATGCCAATTTCCCTCCAAAATCCAGTTACCTTTACGCTTGTTCCACACTTGGTTGTTGTTTGTAATGGGACACAATCAGTGCTTGATCTTTGTCCATCAAGTTTTAAGGTCTTAACCTGGCAGAACATTAAAAAAAAAAAAAAGGCTAAACAGTAGGTCAGATTAGATTATTCAAATCTTAAATTTAACCTTTCTTTGTTTCTCAGATGTTCATTTAACTCCAAAGTTGACTGGAAGACCATTACAACTTGAGAATGTTCACAGCATCTTCTTCAACACTGTTTAAACTGACTTGGACACCACAAAAACGAAGGGAAACCAATGCCTTTCCTACACAAAGAAGAGCACAATTGTTTATCACCTAGTTAAGAAAGGATCTCCTGTGGTATCAAATCCAAAACTTGTGCATTCCTTCTTGGACCATTTTATGTTACCTTGAAAGAGAAAACAACACTATCATCCCATGCAAATGTGTGCGTCTTGAAAGCAAATGTTGGAGTGTAATTGTACAAATTATTTAACTTTTTTTCCTTTTTTTTTTTTTTTTTTTTTTTTTTTTTTTTTTAAGATTTCTATTCTGATGGTTTGTTATTCTTGATGGCTTTTTTTTTTTTTTTTTTTTTTTTGTCATATTTCTTTAGTGGTTTTAGATATGTTTGAATTACAGCTTGTCTTTCTAATCCAGGTGAATCATATAAGACAGATGAGAAAAACATGCAGAAGTAAAAAGCTTGGATCATATTACACGAGCAGCTTTCAAAATGTCCATGATGTATTTATATACTAGCTGTTTTTGTTTCATCACAGCCTTTTGCACATGAAGCTTTGCCTCTCAACTAATACTGTGTTAACTAACCAAGCACATGCTATAAGTTATGAATGCTCATTCCAGTACAGAAAGAGTTATTACCAGTAAATTATCCAGTTAAGCCCCTTAATTCTTGTACATGCCTTTGACTTTTGGTGGGAAGGGTTTGGTTTAGGGTGCTGAGGTAACTGAGGCATGGCTCGATTTTACTATATGAAAGGGGATTTGTGTTTCGTATCCACTTTGAGTGAAACACCTCACCTGACTTAATAGACACTTCCTTTGCTTGGGACTGCAGTTGCAACTCTGTGAATGAAATGTACAAAATCAATGTCTGAAAATAATGGTCTGTTTTAAGTTAAGACATTTAATTTTGTCTGCCACGAGTTAATTTAGATGTGCATGCTGTAGACTTGCTTTCAATGGTGCAAAAATCCTAGATTTTTCTTTTGTTTCCAAAAAGGAGAGTAACCTGTTGATTGAACTTAATAGAGGCCAATTTATTTTTGGCTCAAACTCTGCATACATACATCATGTACTAATACTGGTAACGCTATGCACCAGAGTGAGCAAGAATGGAAACAGACTTATTATTGACTGCATACTTAATGTAAATTATGCTTACCAGTTCTATTGATGCCAATTTTGTAATAATTATAACAATCATTGTGAGAAATCTATCCTTGAAAAGTCCTTCTCTCTCCTTCAAATCTTCACACACACAATGGAACAGAAGTGTCCTCACACACTGTCCATACTAAAACTTTTTGTACATCCCCCCCCCCCCCCCCCTCCATTGGTCTTAAATTGAAAATCAGAACATCTGAATGACAACATTTTCACTGTATACAGAAGCACTTTTGTTAAAGTTGTGACATATTTTCACTTTTTTCTTTTTCTTTTTTCTTTTTTTTTTTTTCTTTTCCTTTCTGCGATGATGTACAATAAATGTGATGTATTCGTGTATGGCCACAAGTGAAAATGCAATTCAACTGAGGTGGATTCCCTTTTCTCTTTCCATTAATATTATAGAGCTCTGCACCCTTATGTACCTATTCACTTTTTGTATTTCATTTCGGTCTGTTGGTGTTCCACGGTGAGCTGGATGCAAGATAGATACTGTACTAAATTGTACTGTTATTGATTGGAAAATGTAATAAAAAGCTGTTTGAGATCTTGCTTTGTTGTGTTTTTGTGAGGGTTCTGTCAGAATCTTCTGATGTGCCATTTAAACAATTCACTGCTTTGTACAGCTTTGAGTTTTTGGAGGGAGCCTTAAAAAACTAACTTGTATGCAGTAATTGTATTGTGTTCACTAAAGAGAGACCGGATTTGTTTTTCTGACCTATGCAGAAGGAATTGTGATGCATCTGGATGTAGAAATTTTGAGTTTTTTAAAATTGTGTAACAGTGCTTGTATTATTACTCTTTATTGTCAGATTTCAGCAACATAATTTTATATGGTACCTTTTTTTTTTTTTCCCTCTCCTTTCAAGGATTTGAAAGTCACTTTCATATGACTTGAAGTAAAATTTCTCATTTGCACCCTGGTTAGAAACCAAGAAGGCGGCCCTGCTTCTGCTGGTGTAGATGTCTGTGCTGGTGGGGCTTTCACCGCCCTCACCAGAGTACCAGCATACCTCAGGTTCATGAGAAAGAATTGGTGTCCCTTCGTAAGTAGGTAGCAAGTGCTATGGCTCCAGGTAAAGTTCTCAATGAGAAACACCAAGGTACCTGAAAGTGGAGGCCACTCCCACAGATGAAGTGCAGAGGAGGAGGGGAGTTACCTTTTCTGCCGAAACCAATGATCATCACCTTTATTATCCCTGCACCAGCTTCCGTTGCTTTACCTCTTGTCTGTAGTCAGTCAATGTTGATCCCCAAACTTCTAAAATTGGTTTGTAAAACTGCTTTATGCACATGGAACTTTAAAGTTTCACTGTTCAAGTGAACAACATCCTATTAGGGGGATAAGCCATGCAGAAAGACCAATTATCTGAAAATGACAATATTGAAAAAGCCAGTCTCTTCATCATAACTGGATTCTTTTAAGTTCACCCCAAACCGACGCAATAATGCATTTTACATTAACATGGGCATGACAGCTATGCTTTAGACACGCTCCAGTCTTCTGAAATTTGAAAGGCGGGGGCGCATTTACCTACAATTTAAAAATGTAGGTAAATACTTGTGATCCTAACTTCTTATTATCTGTCTGGCTTTCAAAGTTTGTATAGCTCATTCAAACCGCCATCTTCCAATCTCCAGCCAACAAACGGAAGCTGTTGTTGTAAATGACATACACTAGGCCTTATCTACTCCGTTTACGGGGGGGGGGGGGGAACAAAATTCACAATTAACTGTTAAGTTTAATTGTTTATATTGCATTTAATCAATATAAACCAGTAAAGTAAAACATAAAATATTAGCCTTAGAATGCATTACGTAGATACTTACTTACAACTGCTACTTACTTTTACCGACACAGACAGGACACCGCCCCCCGCCTGCCTGGGTGAAATGAAACCTTCCAGTTTAGTGACGTAGTTCCTTCTTCGCTTAGATAATGCCATTTTGCTCGCCTTACATGGCGCTATTATTTTTCGCCTCGTGGAAAAATACTCGTCTGAGCTTTCCTTACTTTGCATGTTGGACGAGACAAGCGCTTTATTTAAGTTGCACCACTCCTCTGGGCCGAGCAAACTATTTTTAGGAAAACGTTACATCTTTTTGTTTAGCTACGGAATTTGCGCAGTTTTCTTTTCAACAGGCACGTTAGAGCGGTCGTCGTCCGGTGTTGACGGCACAGATCCCCGTCCCAGCAAACAAAGGAGCAGTAAGATCGTTGCCCGCTTTTTAGCGCAATCTAAAAGTAGCATTATTGATTAAACCATTTGGATGTAAACTAGCCCCGACGCCGTTTTAGTTTTTTGTATTTGAGAAGTCTTTGTCTCAAGTATAATAAACAGTTTAGCCTGACTCATTCAGTCCTGTTAGCGTCATCGGCTAAGGTTAGCCGATTCTGTGGACAATTAGCGAGCTAACCGCTAGCATTGTTTTGCTTTTGCGAGTAAGTTTTATTTTTGCGGGGAAATGGCTGAGGTGTACATTCGAGTGGCGGAGGAAGAAAATGAGGAGCCCATGGAGATTCCCTCCGAAGACGACGGCACTGTTCTTCTTTCCACCGTGGCGGCTCAGTTTCCTGGGGCTTGCGGCCTGCGGTTCAGGAGCCCCGTGTCTCAGTGCATGAGAGGAGTGCGACTCGTGGAAGGGGTCCTGCACGCGCCAGAAAATGGATGGGGGAATGTAGTGTACGTGGTGAACTATCCAAAAGGTAAGGATTGGTGTTTTCCTTGTTCTTATTTAAACCTAGAGACTTTATCCGAACAGGTGGGCAGATGTTATTTATAATTCATGAAGTAGCCTCAGGTTACTGAAAATAGATGAGTGACGTGACAAGTGATTTGGTCACGCCCACCAGAGTTCGGGCACTAAATCCATTCATTAAAAAGAGCACCAAAGGATTGATTTTTGTTCCTTAAAGTCCTTCTGCCAAACCAAGTACCTATATTGCTGGACTTTGTTTTGAAGGGCATGATTATTTTAACCTTACCATTTGGTGTTTTTGTTTCGCCCGATTCCATTAAGGAACTTTTTAATTAAGATTAAAATTTAATTAAGAGCTGACTGGGTTTTCACCAAAGGAATATCACCAGAACTGATTTTAAATTATCATTATTATTGTTCAAGTGGTGTGCAATTTGTTTTATTAAATGTCAAGGGAAAGAGGAAAATGCAGAAACTACTAACTATATAAGAATTTTATATTTTGCACTTTTGTTGTATAGCTTTTAAAATATTAACTTTTTTTTCCCCCCATCTTTCCATTTAGACAATAAAAGAAAAATGGATGAAATCGATGCCTCTTCTGCCGTGAAAATGAAGAGGGGAGACATGAAAACATCGGACCTGATTGTATTGGGTCTTCCTTGGAAAACGACCGAACAGGACCTTAAAGACTACTTTAGCACGTTTGGAGAAGTCATCATGGTTCAGGTATTACTTGGATAGTAAAACATTTGCGTTGATTTGCAATTTTTTATTTGTTTTATTTTCTTATTTTTGCTGGTGATTTATTTTTTCTTCTTTCATAGGTGAAACGGGATGCCAAGACCGGAAACTCTAAAGGATTTGGCTTTGTGAGGTTCACAGAGTATGAAGCTCAGGAAAAGGTGATCTCTCAGCGCCATATGATCGATGGGAGGTGGTGCGACTGCAAGCTCCCTAACTCGAAGGTGAATATGGTAATGCCCATGCATATACCCACACACTATGGGAATCAAAACTAAGCCAATACTGTGGTTAACAATCTGTAATGCTAATGCACCCTCCTTTCCTCTTTACAGCAAGGTCCTGATGAGCCACTAAGAAGCCGCAAAGTGTTTGTAGGCCGTTGCACGGAAGACATGACCACAGATGATCTACGACAGTTCTTTATGCAGTATGGAGAAGTCACAGATGTGTTCATTCCCAAGCCATTCCGTGCTTTTGCCTTTGTTACATTTGCAGATGATCAGGTAACGTATGAAATATGTAGAAGGTATTTCTTTCCTTCTTTGTTGGTGTTGCTTGCGTCCACATAATCAATTTTTTTTCTCCTTTCACAGGTTGCCCAGTCTCTCTGTGGAGAAGACCTTATTATCAAAGGAGTCAGTGTTCACATCTCAAATGCTGAGCCCAAACATGGCAATAGGCAGTTTGATCGCACAGCACGATTCGGAAATGGTTTTGGGGCTCAAGCATTTGGTAGCAGCCGTAGTGGGTTAGGGAGCAGCACTAACAGTAGTCTGGCTAATTTTGGTTCCTTCAGCTTGAACCCTGCCATGATGGCTGCTGCACAGGCTGCTCTGCAGAGTAGTTGGGGTATGATGGGTATGCTGGCTAGCCAGCAGCAGACATCCACCTCAGGCAGCACCTCCAGTGGAACGAGCTCTAGTAGAGACCAGAGTCAGTCTTTCAGTACAGGCAACAGTAACTACGGCACCAGCTCAGCCAGTCTTGGCTGGGGAACAGGGTCAAACTCTACAACCAGTGGTAGTGGGTTTAGCTCAGGTTTTGGGTCCAGCATGGAGTCAAAGTCATCTGGGTGGGGTATGTAAGTTAAGTGTTTGTATGGTAAGTACTGCGAGAAAGAAGAGTCATTTCGAAATTTATTTCTGGTGTTGATGCGTATCTGAAAACTTAACACTTTTGCGTGAAGATGTTTTGTACATTTGGAAAAAAATGCTAAAGATTTAATTTAGGAAGTGTTGAAGTGAATTGTTTACCAGGATGTCTGAGAAAAGTGCTATTTTTGATGTCTCATTTGTTTGTATCCATTTCAACTGGATTCTCTAATGCATGTATTGTGAAATGTGATAACCATTTTTGAAAATGCATGAATGTTCGTGGTTCACCATTATCCGGCATTGTCATCGACCTAAAAGGCAATCTTGCATTGGGAAGAATCTGGTTGAAACATAAATGTTTTAAGTGCAACTTTATTTGCAGTCAAGTTCTATGGAAAAGCCTTCATTGAAATCTCTTCTGCAGTTCACCTCTCTTCCATTTCCCTGCGAGGAAGCTCCTCTTTGGCAGCATTCTTGGGGTGATATCGGTATCATTCTCCCTCTTCCCACCTGTAAATGCTATGCCATCAAAGAACGGCTTCACTCCGCATGTTCTAAGAGACGGTGGGTGTTTTCACTTTTATCCACTTTTACATGGAAAGAACAGCGCAACTGACATTTTAAGAACTGATGAGTGCGATTGAGGATGGCTTGTGGCGAAGAGTGAAGCGATGAGTGAGCGAACGGAGAGAGACGCGTGAAACGGACTGGTTGTGCAGTGAAAGAGCCCAAGTTGACTGCTTTCTGAGTGTGTGAGTGGAAGCTGCAGATGCTACGAGCGCCTCCCCTAACATGGACATTGTTTAATTAGTACTTCAAGATTTTTTTTTTTTTTAATCTTTGCAAGTTTTTCCTTATTCTTAAGTATGTCTGTCAAGTGCAGAAATATCGAAATGTAGTGGAATGTTGTGATGAATATTTGTATTGCTTATATTATCTGATTTGAATGCCGTATGGTGTGTGCTTTCATGTTAATGAACTGATCTGTGTGTACTTGATGTGGATGACACCTGCTGAAGACACTGGGGGACGCGAGTGATGGTGTGCGAACGTGGAGTGGTGTGTCCAATGGTTCCCAGTAGATTTTGTTTGTGAGGTGTTTATAAACATGTCAAATGAAGGGAGTTCTCTAATAAAGTTCATTTGAATAGATGCTTAGTTGATATTACTTGAGTCAAGTTTGTCAAATCAAAAACCATCTAATTCGATTCACACATCTAGGGACTTTGGGCTCTGCTGGTCGAGGTCTCCGTTTGAACCCTGACTGAAGTCTGTTCTGAAGGAAGAAGATGGAAGTTCCAACACTTTCAGTGTGTGGCCTTCTCAGACATGGGGTAGTACCTGTCTTTTTGCTGCTTTTGATGGCTTGTTCGTGAATGATCCCCTTTTTTATTATCCACAGCTACTTATGAGGTACTGGGAAGGTAAAACAGTCCAGCTCAGCAATGTGGCTTTGCTTTCCTTCAGCAATATTCTCTCTCCCGAATTGGCTATTATACTAGAGCTAATGTCAGGTTTCTGTGCCTTGGAATTGGGGATTTGTTTTAAGAGTCTCACTGAAAAACATGAAGGGAACAGTCATAAGTAAAACACAAGATGCAGTTTCTGTAGGGTCCCTTTGGCAAATGCTTTAAAAATCAAGTTTAATGTTTCATTCATACATGGTAACAAATCAGGTCAAAATTGTTACATGCACTAAAATCCAACATCACATTAGCAGATCCTGGGATGGAACTTTTCACTTATTTGCTCCAAATCTTAGCTACATAACTGTTTTGACAGGCACATGTCCCATGAAAGAACTAGGACTTTTGTTGGCTCTCGGCTTATCAGATACATGTAAGTCAGTCTTCATGTTTATTTGATTGATTGGGCTCAAGTCAGATACCGCAGGCTTGCCTGTGTCCTGTCCTTATTCTCTGCTTTCCTCCTCAGTTTCTGTGTTCTTTCTCTTTGCAGTAGTCTTCTTTTTTAAACTCATGTGCTCCTGGGTCAGTTCGTCACTTTTATTTTGTATGTGGATGGACTGAAATAAATAAAGGCAAATTAAACATTAAATTTGCTGTCTGCTGTAGATTATATACGCAATACACAGGTTCAGTAAACAATTATTTGAAATTATTTTAGTGGTTAACATTGGCATGACTACATGTTTGTTGTACTGTAAGTTAACTGTACAGAAATCATGTCACTGAATGTGTTGTTTCTTTGAATAACTCACCAAAGCAGTACTGCGGCGGGCTACAAGTTTCACATCATCTACAGACACGGTGCTTCTTTTAGCATGCCTGAAATGAAATTTGGGATTGGAAGCTATGTGGATATATTTGAATAGCTGCAGTTTGAGTAGCAAAGTATTTTTGGTTAAGTTGTTAATATGGTGCTGGGACAAAAAAAAATGCTTACCTTGCAAAAGCCTCCAGGTCTTTTGCAAATATATCTGTTAAAAACAAAGAGTGAAATGTTGATTTCAGTCTGTTGCAAAACTGCATTAATGTTGACTGTTGTGGATCCTCTGTCCACTTGAGTTAGAATCATTTCAGATTATAACTCCATTCATTTCCATAGATATTGCTCAAAAGTTAAATAAAAATAAGGGAACGTGAGCACAGTATAACAAGGCATATTGCAGTTTTCAGGTAAATGGACCATTTTGAAGCCATATCACCACCTTTGATGCAAATGAAAGTGAGAACAGGTTCACTAGAGGTGAAACAAGATGCCCCCAAAAAGGAAATGGTTTTGCAGGTTGTGGCTTTCTTCTTATCCTTATCTGACTGATACATATACGTGCTTCTCGTGATGCCTGTCTACAGCTCTGTCCAGCTAATGGACTCTGTCCTCTAATAGCCCATCTCCTGGTTTCTCCTCCACACTATGCTTGGAAACAAAACAAATCTTGTGACAGACCATATGGATGTGCTAACCTGGACTGCCTGTGCAACCTAAAAAGGCTGCAGGTGCTGTTTCATGTTCCAGTAATGACAAGGACATCAACGAAAAGCAAAACTATATGTTAAAAATAAATAAATAAATAAACAGAAGAGAAAAAGTGAGAGCGCTGTCTATGGCCACCACCTGTATTGCATTTTTAACTTGATAAACCTAACACACCACAACAAAAGACTACTGTACATGGACCAAACTTGACTACATTATTGTTTTGACACAATTTTTGAATTCAGTGACAACTCATAATTTTTTATTTATTTATTTATTTTTTTAAAAATTAAAAAAAAAAAAAAAAGACAACTCATAATTAAGTAACTGCACTTTATTCCAGGAATGGGGTTTAGGGTAAGCTTAGGAAAAGTGTGTGTTTCCTGTTCTTTCTGAACTCAAGAAACCCAGAGTTTACCTCTGTCTCTTTTCCTTTTTGATGAAATCTAAGGAGTTCTGTAATGTCATTTCATTTCTACAATCCATACCAAAGAGCATATTAGCACACTGAGTTGCAAAAAGTTATATCAGGAAAAAAAGCTGGAATTTTATCCCCATTTTTAGACTCAATTTTACATGCTTGCAAATTGTTGATTTAATCTGAGCCTGGAAGGAAAACTATACAGTCTTGATATTGCAAAATAATTTTACATGTGACTGGTCAAATCATATGATATATATATCATATATGTTGAAATATGCTCATTAAAAACGAAGAGTGAAAACTACTACTTGAGTGTAACTGAATTACAAAAAAGAAGAAGAAGCTAAAAACTGAATTTCACAATAATTTCATATGGAAAGGTATATTAAGTTTTCTAAACAATAACTGTATTATGGTTTAAAAATGCAAAACTGTACATTATGAATCTCTGCATGATATTTTATATATCCGTTATTGAAAAATGTGTTCCAACACAGTGAGATAGAGCTGCTGCTAGGCAGGGTATGTAAATACCGCCACACTTTGTACTGATGTGCCAGTAAATTTTCATATTTTATAACATATACCATCAAAGGATAAACAATGTTAACACACACACACACACTCATTCACTTCATTATGTACACCATGCTATAGTCCTGTTTTGGACCCCCTTTTGCTTTCAGGACTGTCTTATTTCTTCATAGCATAGATTTAATAATGTGCTGGAAACACTCAGAGATTTTGGTCCATATTGACATGTTAGCATGACATAGTTGCTGCAGATTTGTCACCTGCACATCATGATGTGATTGTCTTTTTCCACCACATCCCAAAGGTACTGTTGGATTGAGATCTGGTGACTGTGCAGGCTATTTGAGTACAGTGAACTCATTGTCATGTTCAAGAAACCATTTTGAGATGATCTGAGTTTCGTCACATTATGTGTGATTCCTTTGGAAACCAGAATAATGCACCATGTCATACAATGGATATACTATTGGCATAAAAGAGAGGACATGGATATGCAACAATACTAACAGTACTAAGTACTACAATCAGTACTAACAGACTGACAGTTCATTCATTCATTTTCTACTGCTTATCCAGGGCCAGGCAGCAAAAGCAGCAACCTAAGCTGAGAAGCCCAGACCTCCCTCTACCTCAGCTAACCAACTGAACCATTGATACAAGACAGGATAGATCCATGCTTTCATGTTGTTTATGCAAAATCCTGGTCCTGCCATCTGTTGCAGCACAAATTGAGAATAAGCAGACCCGGCAACATTTTTCAAATTTTGTAATGTACAATTTTGGTGACTCCATGTGAAATGTAGCTTAAGTTTTCTATTCTTAGCTAGGGATGGGTACCGGTATCCAGTGCCATTATGGCACCAGTTCTGACATAAACGGTAGTACCCAGACCGAAAAGCAGCGCACATTTCGTTGCTTTATTTCTGTGCTTTTTTTTTCTTGAGATGTCATACACTTTGGATTCTAGCCAATCATTTTACCTTTCCAAGGATAGTAGGCGGGCCCAGGTACGTACGTTCTTTTAGAGCAGAGCTGCAGATTAAAAATACCCAAGGCAAAGCAGTTAAAAGTCTGGCTGTACCTAACAGCAAAAGATGCAAACTCAGCAGCCTGCAACAAGTGCTTTAAGGTGATACTGTCCAAAGGAGGTAAAACCTCGAACCTGATGAAACACCTGGTGACACATAGCGTTTTTTTAAAAGCCGAGAAATGCACCGTATTTGATAGCTTGCTGCAAGACCTCACACCGAGCACATCTACTGCGGGAGTGGTGCCTGTTAACGGACCCGGAGTTAGCAACATCCCCCAAGAACCCGAAGAGGAGAGTCCTGGCCCCTAGCCCTGCCAGTGTAGCAGAAATGATGACGGATGATGATGGCAGCAGCAGCAGTTTCTCTGGGCGAGTAGCTTAATGTTGCTCGTGTGTAATACGTTGAGTAGGCTAACCACGTTATTACATTAATTTATGTAAGGTGAACTAGCAAACACCGTTGTAGTTACATGCGGCTGAGTTCTTGTTTGACAGAGTGATACCATATATGCCCTATAGCTGCAGAAAAGACTAACATTGTTATCTTTTTACAAAAACAAACAAACAAACAAACAAACAAAAAAAAACAACAGCTAAACATGAGAGGTTTTAGGACAAAGTTTGTGTTTTCCATTGTTTAAGCACCGGTTCCAACCAAAGGAGGTATGTTGTATCAACAGAAAAGGCTAACTTGGTTATCATTTTGCAGAAAAAAAAAGAGACTTCTAAAAATAAAAACGTAAGAGGTTTTTGGACAAAGTTTGTGTTCTCCATTCTTTAATCAAAGGAGCTTGCAAAGAAAAGCGTCTGGACTTCTTTAAGTTACTTGAAGACGTTTCACCTCTCATCCGAGAAGCTTCTTCAGTTCTAAGGTCAAATGGTGGGGAGTCCCAGATTAAGTCAGTCCCAGGTGGGGAGTCTCCATTCTTTAAGCACCAGTTAGAGCACCGTTTAAGCACCGGCTCCATTTCAAAAGTACCGGTTTGGCCCCGGTATTGGATAAAACCTAAACGATACCCATCCCTATTCTTAGCTGACAAGAGCGAAAGCTGGTGTGGTATTCTACTGCTGTAGCCCATCTACTTTGATATACTGTGCTGATGCGCTTCTGCATATGTTAGTTGAAATGAGGGAGTATTGTGTTATTGTTTCCTTCCTATCACCTCAAAGCAATCTGGCCAGGGATCTGGCCAACAAAGCATATTCACTCAGGGAAATGGGCTTCCTGTATATTTTCTCTTCTTCAGACCATTCTCTATAAACGCTTGAGATGGCTGTGTGCGGAGAAAAAAAAAAAATCACAGTAATTTCTGGAACACTCGGAAAACTAACCACATCACGTTTGAAGTCACTTAACAACACACACCCCCCCCCTAGTGTACACGCGTTAAGTTGGTGCAATCTGATTGGCTGATTAGAAATCAGGTATACCTAATAAAGTGGTCAGTGAAAGAATGTCCTCATTAGTTGAACACCTACCACACTGTCTGAATGTCGTCTCGGCTATTGCCGCTATAGCTTGTCGGCTGAACGGTCTCCGGTGGTCTTCACCGATCTTCTGGCAGAGACGACCCACTGTATAATGAACTGCAGCTTTTAACCTCTAAAACCCCAAAACACATCACGTTAAAACACATCATAACGGTCCTGTGTAGTAGCTTTCGCAACGTCCCTTTGTGTTAGCTAATATTAGCCAAACAGGCAATCAGTGAAGCAAACTGAAACACTTACCTGGTGAGTTTCCTCTATATCCACTGACATTTTCAAGCAGAACTGTTGACAAACCAAACCGAAGATTTCCCAGACAACCACAACAAAGTCGGTAAAAAGGAAAGTCACAAACTGAAGATTAACTACTGCTGAAAACACGATATGTAACCTGTAAACTGATTTTTAAGCTATTTGCTCAGAGATAACTGTCTGATAGCTACAAAATTAAACTCGCGGCATAAATGCGTCAACAAACCAACGAGTCCGCCGCTTCTTCTTCAGTGTTTTGCTTCAATTGGTATCCACAGTTTCCGCTTACTGCCCCCTCCTGGTGTTATTAGTCTTTTACATTTCAGTTCACTTCCAACCAGTGTGCTTTGACTGTGGAAAAAATGACGTCCCCATTGTTTGACTTCCCTAAAGTGAAGCCCAAACGTCTCTATCGCCCCCTGGTGTCTGGCTTCCGTAAAGGCTATTAACCCCACACACTCAATATTAGCGTATGGGCCAGGGGGGTTAAGTAAAACACTAAAGTCCACCTCAGATATACATATAACAGACACATTCTTCCATGTTAAGTAGTTTGTGTGGTCAATGGGTCACTTCTCCCAAAAGTCTGATTTTAATTAATAACTTCTAAAATTGTAAAACTGTGGTCTGACAGGGTTATGATGACAGCTTTGATTGATAGCTGTTGTCCCTGAAAATCTTGCTTATCTCAGTTCAGGAACTAAAGCTGTTAAGCCGAGAGGTTATCCTTGTGTGGATTTGTTCTCAAAAACTCAACTCCCTTTTCTAGTAATCATTACACATTACCTTGTTTTCATTAACTGACCCATCATGTCTTTTCTTTCTTTCTTTTTTTGTAGCCGTATTTCCTGCAGAATAGATTATGTGCTCCAATCTCCATTACACTGACTGTACCCTGTTGGATGCTTTGCTATATGAATTGCATGCAGGCTGGTTTTCAGTCATTGTTGCTACTCATTTTAAAAGCTTGTTTCCAAATGCTACTGTCCCTTATTGATTGTGTGCTGGCTGGCACCAACAAAAAGGTAGCATTCTGCTCTGAAATGCTGAATCAATGAACTCTTTATACAGCAGATCTTGTTTTGAGTCACTGTCTTTCCTTAGTTGATTAGTTTCATAGCATCATCCTGTGGTCCAATTGAGGTACTACAATATACAATAAATAGACTGACATCCTCATTCCCCCATTCATACAAGTACTTTTTCTATCCCCAAGTGCTTTTCTATTAACATTTACACACAAATGGACACACTAGGTAGCAACTTGAAGTTCAGCACCTAGCCAAAGAATACCATAGCATTCAGACAGCTGAAGGGATTGAACCACCAACCTTCAGCTTACAGCACCTGGTATTATGAGGTCTCTCATCCAAGAACTAACTAGCCCCGACATTCCTTAGCTTCTGAGATCAGACGAAACATGCGAGTGGCACGGCTGTAAGCTCCAACATGCTTTAAGCTGCAAAAGCAGCGATAATAATAATAATAATAATAATAATAATAATTTACAGATTATTCAGTTATTTCTGCTGCACTCCTTTATTTTGTAAAAATTTTCAACTACAAAAAAAATTACAAAGTTCTTTACAGAAAACAAAGTGAGTTTTACTTAAACTACGGGTTAGATGCTTTATTTAATGTTTGTAGAAGATAACAGCAATGATCAATGAAAACATCTTCAAAATGAGCCAGCCAACAATTATAAGTAACCCTGGATGATCTTTTTCTGCTCGTGACCTCATGAGATTTTGTAATGCATTAAGAAGAATGAAAGATAACCCCAACTCTCTTTTTTTCATGTCACAGAAGGAGGAAAATCAAAAAGGCTTTTCTGGAGCACTGATGGTGCTCTCTGTGGACAGCGCCCTCCAGAAAGAAATCGATCAGCTCTCCACCTCCTCCTGAGTAGTCACAGTGCACGATCGTGCAGTCAAAGGAAGTACATAGTTTACAAAGTCCAGGGTTTGAATGAGATCTTTCCTCAGCTTGTACTTCAATTGCCAATCAGCTTGAGAAGTCTGACAGTGTGTGAAAAAACACATGAGTGCGCAATAAATCATGCTTAATTTCTGCAACTTAGGTCACAGTATTACAGTCATGCTGATCTGTTGGGCAAAACCTCAGAGAGAAATGCTGCATGTGCACACTGTGCATTAGTTTAAAATGTCTAGTGCTAACATGATGCATGTGTGTTGTCTGTCACATGGTGCCAACAAGGACACTTCATCAGAGAGCAAGTCTAAACAACATCATGTATTTACTGTACTGGCAGACATGTTTTGGTTCTGTGATACTGGAAGCCGAAGGGCACCGTTGCAAAAAGTTAACACCTCCCCCCCCACGTTACTATAAAACAATCATTCCTTTCATAAGTCTACTTCTTTCCTTTATCTTTTTATAAAAGTTATTTAACCTCCCTCTACTGTTACTGCTTTTTTAAAGCAGAGAAATTTAATCTCAACATCTGTTATCACCATGTTTTAGAAAGTGAGAAAGCTTGCCATTTTCATTATGGCAACATGAAATGAATCTGTATGTGGAAAGACTAGCATTTCATTTGATAAATATCTACAAAGGTAGCTTTAAATTCCTAAGAAAGCTTTAGTATAAAACACTTTAGGATTGTGGAAAGTGTTTTGTGCATCATTCTAAAATATAAAAAGGAAAAGATATAGTTTTTGTTGTGTTATGATGCCAGTTAACGAGACAATAAACACACAATGCACTTCATTTTGTGAGTTTAATCACATAGTCCTTTTATAAATTTGTTTGCAGACTTGATCCCCACAAGTGAGCTCCTGAAAGAAGAAGAAGAAAAATTGTAATTGATGAAGATCAGTTTTAAAAGGGTAATACAAACAACAAACAAAAACAGGAGTTCAATGAATGGCATCAGTGTTCAGAGGGAGCAGCATTTTCATTTGTATGGTTACAGTTGTACAATCACAGAATTGTGAATGTTATAAGTTAAAATATTAACAGGGACACCAGCATAAAGTTCAGAGTCATACCAGATGAAGCTCATCTCCCTCAAGCCAGTGAGTCCACCCTCGGTTTCTCTTTTCTCCTTTTTGAACACACACCAGCTTTTCATTTTCCCAGTTGACCACAGACTGTTAGAGTAACATAAAAAAATAAAAAATAATAATCATGATAAACTACACAGTTTCCCCAATACTTAAACATAAATGGAGTTTACACTTTGTAAAGAGGCTGCTTTTGTTTTGCACCACTGATCACAAATCTAATAGCGACCTTTAAAACTGGAGGTTACATTTTGGTAACATTTTTTACCTTACAGGTGCGGTTGTCCATTCCTTTCGTTACCTCCTCGAACTCCTCTCCGGTCTTGAATGAACACTCGTAGTTTCTTAAACTACTGAGTGTCTGAATTGTGAAGCAATGTCCGTCCTGCTTAATCACTTTCTGAGGCTTCAACATAGAAGCAATCTTGCGCGTTGCAAAATCAACACCTGCATGTCAAAATGAGAGGGATAAGTGACAACACTTTCTACAAAATGTTTACACTCCAAAGAGAGTATAAACTATAACCTGCCATATATAAATTTTGCGTACACCCAAGTTCAAGAACTCTAAACCAACTAAATATGAGGTTTTCTACTCATCTCATTTTCTGCATGCAGTCTTCCAATTTGCTTTAAAAAGGGTGAAACTTACCAAGTGCAACCATGTAGCCCTCAAAATTGACATTGCTGACCATGTTCCACGTCCCACTGAGGTTGGCAGGCATTTTGGATGTTAGGTGGCCTCTTTGGAAGACGCAACAGCAGAATTTCAAGAGTGGAAGGATGCGAAGTTGTTGGGTGGGCTCTTTTTATTGTGTGTCAAATGTGGGGTAAGGGTGATGCGTTGCTTATGCTCTAGTTAATTTGGGCACATACGCAGGAGGGTGGAGCAAGACTTTTGAAATAATGTGAGGAAACTATCCTGTTCCAAATAGATTAACAGCCTTACACGACGCAAGGTTTTTTTATTTTTATTTTATTATACTCAGTTTTATCCGTACTTTTACGTGGGCTTTGTACTAAAAGAGGACTTGTGCGCAGATGTGATAATAGCGTAAAAAGCTCGAGGTAATTAAATCTGTAAACATGCACACCTGGAGTCAGTGTTTCTTTATGAATCGTAGTTTGTGTGGAGAGGATCGGCCTCACATCCAGCCCTGTATCCGCCCAGTTTCTACCATACATGGTCGATGCTAACCTCATGAATAGAAAGTTACCGATCACTGCTTATTTCTCTGTGCCAGTGCAGCCGCCACGAGTCAGTATAATGCAGTAAGCGATTAAACCCAGTAGCCAAGTATCAGAAGTTCAGGCCTGTGCATTCCGGGAGTGGGTGAGGGGGTAAAAGTGATGGCGAAAGGGCGCTGAAGAAATCTCATACAATTTCAGAGTGTTAGCGAGTTATAACAAAAATAATTTATAAGCGTCTAAAATGTTAAAACCAACTTTTAAAAAAATTTAAGCATAACTTATTGGGGCAAATGTTCTGAGTTCAAGGAGTAAAAATATGCATCCAAAGTGCAGGCTTGGACAGGATGAAATACAATCCTTCCTCTGGTCAACAAGGGCGTTTGGCACTTTAATACAACACGTGCCAGGGACAGTGTTACAGTACATACGCGTCTGGATGTGCAGCATCCATGTTTCTTTACTTGCTGGTCTTCATGGCATATCACAGCAGCAGATGGATACCAAAGAATCAGAGATTAAGATTGTAAGTACTCTCATACATAAAGATTTCAGAATGACTTTCTGTTTACTATGACCTTAATCTATTTTCCATCACTTCCCCCTTCACAGTCAACTACTGAATGCACTGTTCATCACAATTGTTCTGGTTCCTCAGTTCTACGTGATGGGAAGGTAAGTGGGACGCAGGCAATGGCATCATGCCATACAGCCCGCAGGTTACTCGTACAAGAAGGAACATGAAGTTAACAATGGTTTCTATTTTGGTTAAAGGCCCAAATCCTCAAGATACTGCAGGCAGCCCCTTCTGAACAACCTGTCAGCCTCAGTTGCTCTGTCCTTGATGGCTTCAGGTAAGTCGCCTCAGCTCAGCAGTCCCAAAGCAGATACTCTAACAGGTTTAATAGGAACAGTGATTGTTTTTTTTCAAGGTTTTGCAGTGATATTCACACTGACAGACCCAGTTTATCAGAGCTTGTGGGCTGCCTACCATGTGTTTGGTCTACTGTCATGTGGCCAAGGTTTGTGCACTACTATCCTGACTCTGACAGCAGCAGCATGTGTAAGAAAAAAAAAAGCAATATTGGCCAGTTCAACCCCTCAAAAAAACTCCTGCAGCATGTCAATGATTTCTATGTACGGTATGTTCACAGGCCAAAACCACCCCTGAGCTGTACTACATGTCCCTTGTCCTAACAGTGGTCTCTGCTATCAGTACAGGTGAAAGACAACTCTCCCTTTCTCTTGCACACTGGAGAATTCATTCATTCATAAAATCTTCATTTCGAAGGACTAACACCTGCTTCTGTCCGTTCAGGTTTTTTCATGGTCAGAGGAGGACTGTGGCTAACCAACAGGCACTCTGTGACAGATCCAAGCAGAAACAATGAGTTATAAAACACTCCAGCTGTCCCACAATGATATGTGACACTACACATGTAAAGAATTCATGAGGGCTCCTTGCCACCAGCAGCTTGTAATTTTAAACCAGGAGAAAGAAAAAGGGAAAGTGACTTAATCCAGCTCACATTTTTTAATGCACACTTCAGAAAAGCAGCTGTTGATTTTCTTTTTGCACTGAGGAAATGTATTTCATGTAACAATTTATTACTAAAAAAATAATATTTCATACGGTAGATTTGACATGATTACAAGCAATGGTGTGAATGTAAATTCTGAACTGGATTTTTATCTTATTACTGAAGCTACAATAAAGAAATTCTAGCATGAAAACTAAAATTACATTTGTTGATTTAAAGCCAAGGTGTTCAGGAACCCCTCATCTAAATGTTTTAATATAAAGTAACTGTAAGAATTACTTTCATATTAAAAAAAAAAAAAAGACAAGTGCAACTTCCAGTTCTTTTTAATTTTCTTATTATAAACTGTATTGACAGACTCCCAAACATCATTTCATATGTTACATATCCATTCAATACAAATCACTTTGTAAAATTCTCAAATATAAAGCAGGAGGAAAGATATAAAAGTATGAAGAAGAAATCAAATCACTTCAAAAATGCAGTGATGCAGAGGAAATCAGACTAAACTGCTGTGGCTTACTACAACAGAAAATCTGTGTTGCATCATATGAAATACAATAATGTATAATGTCGATTTACACTTGCCTTCAACCACAGTGTTTAACAATTTCTTTCTGGACCACCGCCCAATGAAAGACTTAGATCACTGATGCCCTTAATTAACGGTATCTGTAATTAACACAATCATTTTTTTATGTTTCCTGCAATGTTAACACACCAGTATGCACAAGCTCTTTAATCAAAATAATTTTAATGCTAAATATATGTATTCATCCGTTAATTTTTACATTTAATGCTTAAAAGAAAGCAGGAAAAAAAAAAAAAAACAGTAAACTTCGCAAATTATTATTTTTGATGAAGATGCCAAATTGCAGTTATTTACTTTCATTCATGGAGAGAAAAAATTGTTATAGAGACTGAATGTTAATTTGAATAATTGATATATTTCTGACTTCTCACAATTCAGTTTCCCAGCTGAAATTTGGAAATTAACTGTAAATTCAGTTAATCGTTTGCCTATTAAATAAATAAATTTTTTCTGTATTGACTTGTTTTTAATGGCAGGTGCTACTAAATTTGTTAAACACCATATTCACAACAGACTAATATAGTTAAAGAGATGACGGATGTGTTTAGCATGTTTTCTTACTTTGTTCCTAATCTTGAGGCACAAAGACAACACCACTGCTGACACTTAGTGGAATTGAGCTTTTATTTAAAGATGGTCTTCAATAAAGAAACCAAAAATATGATGATGTGTTAATGTTGTTTTGAATCATTTTGACTCAAAAGCACCTCCAGGTCACATTAATAGAAGAAAAATGTGATCTGAGTATGGGAATGTGATTATCTCTTTAGTAAAACACATATTTTACATCACCTGATTGTGTATGTATGTCAGTACCACTCCACAGAATAAAACATTCATCCAATAAGAGCAGATTATACAGTAAACTGGATATCTTTAAATTCACCTGAGATCTGTTATAATTCACACATACAAACACCTTAATTCATCCGTGTGTTGTAACTGTCTTCCAGCAACACAACAATCGTCTGCGCTGTGTAGTTTGCAAAGGAAACTTCATATATTCCTCTAGATTCCCACTCACTTCACACTTAGACTTAAATGATCAAAAATCTTCATATGCATTTCACACACACACATAAAAAAATACTCATATGAGGTTAAAACTTTTAAGAACATGGACCAATGATTTCATTAATGACAAATTACATACACTCAGCATCCCTTCTAACTCATTTCTGGTTTATAGTACCGTGTTAAACCTACGCCATAACCTATCCTTTGGCCTGACATGCACTGTCAACAGGTGTGACAGGTATGTTTGGTAATATCCTCTGTAAACACAGATTATTGATTAGCACCAGTATAATTCCTCTATTTAACAAAATCTAATAGGCTGTAATTGTATAGCTTGCTTATTGTGCTAATGAAAGTGGATACATGCTATTATTCTTGTTTCCCAAGCTCAAACATAACTTTTAAAAAAGTGATTCTTTGCCTTCATAAACTCAAATAATTTTGAGTAAAATGAAACTAAAATATATAAATATATATAAAAGGTTTATTTATTCATATAATTTATCATTAAGGAAAATATGCTAGGTGCTAGGTTAATGCTTGGTATAAACTAAATGTGTACCAATCAAGTAATTATGTAACAAATGCTTGGAAAATATACATGTAATCAAATTACCTAAAGTCAGCATTTTGGGCATAAATATTTTTTGGGTGCACCTGTATAGACTGAGTCGTTTCTGAACTCTTATCTACTTCCTGCGGTGCTGTAAAGCTAACTATTTATCAAGATTTCCCATATGGAAAAGATATATATAAATCTTATAAAGTTTGTATCTGTCTTGTGTGAAACTTGTATGAAAAGCATACAAAAATTATATAATGAAACTTGTATGTTTTGGATACTTACTAAAGCAATATATGAAAATAATGAGAAAGTGGCCACTTTCATGAGTAAATCATATAAGTTTTTACTATTTCTTTTCCATATGGGTTATTAGCTCCAAGTCCAACATAAACGGCTCAGTTTCACTTGTAATGGAAGTTCAATGCACCAGCGTACAATGCAAACTATGTCCGCTTACTATGGTTGCGATGCAGATTTATTGCAGTGCAATAAACTAGGCTTAACTCTAAAGTTAGGGCTATCGTCACATTATAAAACACTTACACCTTACATTTACCTTGTGGAAAACTCCTGTTCCATTAGTCAAGCCTTACTGAAGACGAGCAGTTCTTTAAATGTAAGAAACCACAAACTTCTTCGCTGCTTCACAACCACATGGACACCAACAAAGGGCTGTTTTCAACAATGTTCTACTGATTTCCTATTTTGATCAAGTTTGGTCTATGTATACACTGTTATGATCTCAAACGGTGCGCTGGAGGGAAATAAATTAGAAGCCTGAAAGAGTTTAGCAGTTCTGCTCAGTACATGTGATTTGAGTTAATAACCTTTCCTATATGGTCCTCCTGTATGTGCTGGTTCATATATTCTTTCTCATCAACCAACAGTCCAATTAAAGCAGCTCCAAAGACATTTGTCTGATTGCAAGGTAGAGATTACATTCTTATCCTAAAAGTGCATCATAGTCTATGTACCAAACAAGGTTACCATTAGTAGGCTTCACACCAGTGACAGGCCATTTGTCTGGGTTGTCCTTCACGCGGCTCAGCTGGGTGATCAGCTCATGTTTGCCTTTGCCCATCACCAAAAGGGCAACTTTGCGGGCTCGATTAATGACATTAAAGGTGAGGCTCATACGCTGGTGTGGCTTGGAGGGGCTCTCAGTGAGGGCCACCAGACTATCGCCAAGTTCATCAGCTTTGCCACCGGGGAACAAAGAGGCTGTGTGGCCATCATAGCCGACACCCAGCAGTACAAAGTGGAAGCTGGAGCTGTTAACCAATTTAATGAGTTGCTTCTCATACATTAGCGCTCCTCCATCTTCCTCCACACATAGGCGCTGGTTGAGATGCACTGGCATGGGGTGGATGTTGTAATACGGGATTCTCACATGTTGCAGTAGATGGTCATGCAAGTTGCGGAAGTTGGACTCCAGTTCCGTCGGCAGCACGCAGCGCTCGTCCACCATCCAAACATGTGTGTTCCTCCAGGGGAAGGTGAAATGGTGATCGGCCAACCTGTGAAACAGAGCAAGGGGAGTAGATCCACCGGAGAGGGCGAGATGGAAAACACCACCCTCATAAATAGCTGCCTCTGCTGCTTCCTGAATATCTGCAGCGAGCTTGTCAACAAGCTGCTCGGCCCATGCAGACACCATTTCAGAACTGCGAAATTTACCTTGCATCACTTGGAAACCATTTGTGGATGTGCCACCCAAATGATCAGTACTGATTATCACCACCTCATTGTTGTAGCTAACGTCTTTCCCTTTCAGATGGATGTCCAGCACGTCTGCATTATCAGCACCACCTGGGTAGATGCGTGGAAATGTGCTGGCTAAACTGCTGAGCAGCGGTGTCCATAAGTCCCAGGAAGCCAACAGGTTCTCTGTACTAATGAAGCTATTCTTCTGTCCCAAAAAGATGTGAGAAATAAGTTCTGCATAAGCTTCCTTCTGCTCCATTGGAGTCTGGATGTAGAAGTCTGAAATAGGCAATCCAAAAACGTTGACGTCTTTGTGCTCCGTCACTTCCTTCCACTCACTGTCTACTAGAGCTGGCTTGAACAAATTCTTACTAACAAGAATCGCTGGATATTGAAGGCTGCCATGTCCAAAGTAGAAAACTATCTGCTTGGGCTTGCAGTGAACGTTATTGTGGTTTTGAACACAAAATATGTCATTTTTAAAAAGAACACGTGCGTATCCCACCCGCTCATCTAGCATCTTCCCTGAGATCAAAAGGATCGGCATGCCTTCATATTGTGCGTCATCAATCTGTGCGAGTACAGCTAAAAAATAGAAACACGAGTAAATATTAGCATCTAAACAGTGAAGGAGATGTAATGCAGCACACTTACAGCAGAATGTATGGAGACAAACTTTCAGTACTTGCCTGCAAATGTTGGAGTGTGACTGACGTGATCTTTGGTCTTATTCAGCTCCTGCTGAACTTCTGCTTTGTAAGTTTGGTACTGACCGATCACAGCTTGATTCTTTCCTAAAGGAAGCATGGAACTAAGGATCTGCAGCTTGTTTCCAAGGACTTCCTCACTTCTGCTCACGTTCTTGGGAAGCCTCATGGTCAACAGTGTCATGACCTCAGTCAGGTGGTTCTGTAGCACATCCCTGATGACCCCATACTGGTCATAGAAGGCAATGCGACCTTTTGAGGAGAAAATAACAAAGACAGGGTAAGAATACATGATTCAATCAACAACAAAAAAAGTGTCTATGATTTACCCATGTCTCAAAATACCGTAGTAATTAAGAGAGTTGATAAACCCTTTAATCACCTTTAACATCCAGAGTCTCTTTCAGTACAATCTCCACTCTCTCGATGTGGTGCTTGTTCCAGATGGGATCAAGTAATTTTTTGTTTTGTATTCTAAAAGGAAGTATCTTTGAAACCACCTTTGAAAAAAAGGAAACATAAGATGTTTGGATTTAGATTCAGATTCATTTAAGAGTCAAGGGTGGAAGGCATGCACTGTGTAGGACTTCCATACCTGTTTCCCCAAGTAGTGGTCAATTCTGTACATTTCTTCTTCCGTCAGTGAGCTGCGAAGTTGAGATGCCAGTACCTGAGCACTCCCGTAGTCATGTCCAAAAGGTTTTTCAAGCACCACCCTCAGCCAAGCCCCACTTTTTGGCCTGCAACTACTATTAATCTTCTCAGCAATATCTGCATATGCAAAAGCTGGTACAGAGAGGTAAAAGAGCCTGCCTGCCTCCGTCATTCCCTCTTCTTGAAGCTGTTGCTCAATGTGCTTGGCCAGATCCTGATAGTCCTCTAATGACTTTAGTTGGCGATACTGTGCGAGCCGCAGAAACTGGTCTTTCAGCAGAGCACAGCGCTCCTGAGAAACATCCTTTGAGCAGGAGACTGCCTTCAGAATCTCAAAGAGCACTGGTGTGGCCTTTTCAGTGGGGGACTGTCCCCCGCCATAGAAAGAAAAGGTGTTTCCACTACTGACTTGGTTGATATACAGCTGGAAGAATCCCTGCCACAGGTACTTCTTCGCCAGGTCACCCGTGCCTCCCACTATGACCACCGAAACATGGCCAGGTCTCTGTGCTTCCTCGCCCTCCTTACCATTTCCTCCCTGGGTGCACAACGCGACCAGGAGGAAGAACACAGTCAAAAACATTGTCCGGTCCTAATGGTCCAAACCCCTGTATGAACACAGCAATGAAAGAAGGGCATTCATCTCAGGAACACTATGCAATAGCAGATTATATTAAAGCTAGACAAAGTTTGCAGATTGTTTTCATAACCTAATCGTTCGAGTGAATAGTTGTCTGTGTCTATGTGACAGCCTTGCAACAGTATGATAACTGGTCAGCTGTGACACACAGTGGCAGCCACCGTGGGGAATATTTTCTTGGCACACTTTGTACCAAGCATGTTTTAAACACCCTAGCCTACCTGAATATTGTTGCTAACCATGTCCATCCTTTTAAAAGCTCATTGTACCCATCTTCTCATGGCTATTTCCAACAGGTTAATGTGCTATGTCAAAGAGCTCAATTGGTTTCTTGAACATTGACAATTAATTCACTGTATGCAAATGGACTCCACAGTGACAAGTTCTTCATCCAGCAGAGCACCTTTGGGATGTGGTAATTCACATCATTGATGTGCAGCCAACAAATCTGGAGCAATAAAACCTTTACAGCACCATATATATGCTATGAAGAATTAAGGCAGCTCTAAAGGCAAAGGAGGATCTGACCCGGTGCTAAGAAGATGTAACTAACAGCCAGTGGGTGTATTTGTGACATACAGAGTGCCGTCTGACAAGAAAAGCCCCCAAAATGGTCAGTTTTACTAACCTGATGCATAAACAAACAGTTAATCAGAATATTTGAATATTGATTTTCTGTTCATCAACTTTCAGCTCTGAGCGCTTCATAAAAGAAATTCCTCTGCTTACAAAGTCAAATGAAATATTAACAGAGACATTAATGCAATTACGCTCGTGATGTAATATACATGCAATGTCTGTCTTTGGTCATATCGACTGTCCAAAATATCATGTGCAAAATAATATTTAAAGCATATCACTTAATACAGTACACAACCATCAACTTGTATGCCAGAAATCTAAGAAATATGCCAGACAACCATTTTAAAAAGCAACAAGTAGCAGTGGTAAATGTATATAAATAGAGCTAAAAAAACAAAACAAAACATACTTAGCAAAATCTCTGTCCTAAGCTTTTCCGAAGTCCCTTGAGAGGCAGAGATACTGTCATGAGTGTAATGATTACCGGATACTGGTGGATAAGGGGCGTAGCTTTTGCACTTTGCTCGGGGCGTTGAGCTTCCAGTACAAGAGCTGAGCTGTTCTTGGCGTTTTGGGGAAATCCAAATAACTTACTGATGATTTTTCAAGGACCTGCAAACATTTATTGAGCAAGTAACACATTTAATGGGAGCAAAGGGGATCCCATGCTCTGCTGGATGAACACAGGGTCACAAACTGTAATCAGAGGGGAACAGTCTGAGAACAGGCAAACAATCCGCACTCATTAATATCCAAAACACCGCTATCAGGCACACGAAAATCTCTTAAAGGTATCTGTTGAACTTTGTTTTCTCACCGCAAAATGTGACTATGACGGAGAGTGAAAATTATTCACAGTGAACTGAACACCAGCAGAAAGAGGCTGATTTTATTACGGAGTGCAATATCTGGAATCGCTGCAGCTTGCATGTTTGCACAATGCAAAGCAAACAGCAAAGGCCACCCTCGTGAAGGCAGGCTGCTTCAGCGGCAGCTGATTTTTTTGTTTTACTTTTTTTTTTAGAAGTACTGCAGTCATCAAAACTGTTGGTACTATTTCTTTGTAGTATTTTGTTTATATTGTAATCCTCCCTCACAGATCAGCAGCTTTTTAATATTTTTTGCTTCTTTAGGGTTCTTCTGTAGCTCTGACCTACATGTGACACTTTGTTCCTCGTCAGTCAAAAGCTACTTTCATTTTCTTTCCTCTTTAAATCAGCACAGACAATCTTCCTTTCCACAGTCATGCTTCAAATTGACTGATCTATCCGTGAAACTCTTTATAAATAGCAAAGGGGAAAAACAGGGAAAGACTGCATCTTCTGTTCTACCGTGCACATACGATCAAGTGACTATCCCATATCTTATATTCAAAAACCCTCCAGGCACTGGTGAAATTCCGTGGACATGAAGTGCTTTTTCCAGGTGCCAAGTTAAACGGCATTAGACAGAGTCCACTGACGATCAGCAAAATAAAAGATTTGTCTGACAACTGAGGAGTATTGATGAGGACTGGAAAAAGCACTGAAGAGATATCCTGTGTTCGCTTTCTGTCATTGTGGTGAGATCTGTCACAGTCAAGCCTTAAGAAGAAAGGAGCTCTCAGTATAGCAGGACTTATTGAAATGCGGTCTGACTTTCATCTAAACTGCATGTAGAGACAAAACTCTACTCACTGGCACTTTATTACGCACACCTTGCTAGCACTGAGTTGACTGTGGGGAGTATTTGGGTACAAAGAATTCATTATTGGTGTTTAGGAAACCAGCTTGAGATGATTTGAGCTTTGAGATGTGGTGAGTTATCCCACAGTCATCAGAAGATGGGTACACTGTGGTCATAAAGACACGGACATGGTCAGCAAGATTTCACAGGTAGACCACCTGAGTAATAAAAAGTGTACCAAGAAACCAGTTTCTGAAATGCTCACAACAACAACAACAATTATGTCAACTTCAAAGTCACATAAATCACTTTTCTTCTCCCATTCTGATGCTCAGCAGGCCAGCCCCTCCTGACCGTCCCTACACGCTTAAAAGCACTGAGTGGCTGCCATATTGGATTGGCTGATTAGATATTTTGAGTTAAGCAGCAGCTAAACAAGTGCACTTAGTAAACTGCCCGGTCCATATGAGCACTTTCAGCAGCAGCAATCTGCAGGGGGAGTTTTAGATCACCCCCTTATTTTTTCCTGAGCATTTTAAACGGCGAAAAAGCAAATGCAATAACTAGTCCAGTAAACATAAATGCTGCTGACAGAGCTCAGCTGCCACCAGCTGTGTAACGTCCACGGGGATTTGATCCGAAATTCACAAGCCATCGCTACAAACTGTAAAACTGTACATAGACACAGATGCTGTATTGAAGCCGCCTGCTTTCCACACAGTCGCTCGCCTTCCTGGCACAACAAGCAAAAAAAACCACGACGTCACATGAAGGGTGGACAACATGTTTATCCCACGAGTCCACCTGCTAGCTGTCCCACTTCACTTCCGCTACCTACACACAATACACACGGCTCTGTAAGCGTCTCGGTAAAAGTACAGCCGTGTCGGCGCTACAAAAACACGCGAAGCAACTAAAGCAGAAATGTTCGCAACAGACGCACTCTTTAAAAAGTTACAACTGGAAACGACGAACCTACCAGGTGGCGAAGACTACCGCGCGCTCTTCCTGTACCAGTCACGTGACACCCCTCAATCCAAAGGCAGGCTGCTAACATGATAAATACATGTTTCCCAAGACTTTGAGCTTCCTCTGCGCAGTTCTTTTGAATGATGCCGTTTGAAAACATTACCATGTTGACTAGCGTGTTGCAGGGTGTCATAACATGCAATTGTAAGGATGGTTTGTTAATGAGTGTCCCGAAAACCTTGAGTTGAAGTCAAGGTTGACTGAGTTTACGCACTGGAGGCATTAAAACATCATGGCAAGTGTCAAGGACCAGACTCACGGTCAGAACCACTCTGAAACTCGATTTGTATAAACCAGCTTATACTTGGAGAGGTAAAGTAGGAATTAAACGGTTCTTTGATTTACCTGAAAATGTCATGTTTTAATTTTAACCAAATACTTTTATATATGTTTTAGAGTTTTTTCTTTAAGAATAACACACTTTAAAATCTGAGGCGGTCTTAAATAAACTATTAAACATTAACGCCCACAAAACAACATGTTATATTGTTTCAATCTAGCATGAAAGTTGAATGAAAACTGCTTTCCCCCCATTTTTCAATACTTTAACGTTAAAAAGTAGTCTACAATTTTTTTTTTTTTGCATTATTGTAAAATTTAACTAAATGCCGTTCAGAAATTGGCACTAATTATCTTTTGCAACATGAACTTTTTTTTTATTTTTTTTTATTAGTGAGTTCTCAAATGTGGGACAGGGTGGTTTTATGTCCTCCATATTTTAACTAGCCAGAAACTCACACTATAGATTGTAATTCACTTTGATGGTAAGAATGACCTGTCCTTGATATATGAAGTAAAAAATTTTACTGAAATTATTGTATATTGCCAAATATAAAATGAAACAGTCCCGTTTGCCCTTTATTGCACTTATATTGATTTCATAAAGAATCCACAGTTCAGGGTCAAGAGCCCAGCGCATGAGGATGAATATCTCACCGTGTTATATGACTTTTATCAGCTGTTCTTAGTCCCTTGTCTGTTGCTCATGACTTGGTGGCAGATGCACTCTGCAGCGTTTTGCTGTAACAAGGGCGACCCCTGTTGGTGTCTGAGCGATACAGCTGGTCTACTCGTGTCCTCCCCTTCACCCTCTGAAAACTCAAAATACTTCGTCTCAGACTTAAAAATAACGTGGTTAAATAATCTGCCTTTCATCTGAAACTATAGAAAAATAGAATTATTTAATTAAGAGATTTTAACTGGATGGCATTCACTGCATTATTCAGCTGTCTCATGTCATCACGCCTACCTCGGACAAAGCAGGTGTCCTTTTGGCTGAATAATGATCTGATTGTTGTGGACCACACTGCCAGTAGTCCTTTCTGGTCCTCCCTTGTATTTTGGCTGAACAGATGTGGTTGTTTCAGCAGCTTTGACTCAGCGGGGTCATGTGTGTGTGAGTTAACAGCTAGTTAACTTCTCAACCTCTCAGAATCAGATTTAAAATCTTACTTTCTAACTTAGCTGGAAGTGTTTGTATTGCATGGATTGTGACACTTCTAGGCAAAGTACTTGTTAAACAATCTCACCACAGCATCCTTCAGTAGATGTTCAGTAGGAGTTTTGGAGCGTTTCAGCACAAAATCTTCCTAAACTACTTTTCCCAAGGTTATGGAATAATTTTCAACCTCAGCTTTTAGAAGATTTTAACGTTTTATTAAGCTAGTAGTTAATAACATAACAGGGCTTACAGAAAAAGAAAAAATAAATAAATAAAAGAACCACCTAAACCTACAATTATGATTATGACAGGAGGCACACACAAACCAAATAACCTCACTACTACCTTACAAACAGCTGTAATGCCGGTGATCAAACCTCCCAAGTTGGCTGGCTACTGTGAAGTGTAAACAGTCAACAGGATGGAGCATCCTGTGTCTGTGTGTGTCACAGACTGTGTGTGTGCGGAGGGGAGGGGAGTGTGTTGCAAAAGAAAAAGAGCCCATGCAGAGTGTGCTAGGCCAGCTGTCACAGCTATAACCTCGACTTGAGAGGCCACAGGACGCAAGCTGGAGGGCCACCGTCTGTGTGTGTGTGTGAGTGTGTCTGTGTGTGTGTGTGTGTGTGTCTGTTGCCACCCCACATCCCCCAGACATTCCCCACAACCCCTGGCTTCCTTCCTCCCCTTTGTTAAGCCTGCGGGGCAGACTTTGTCAAGCTGAGCACACAAACTGATGCATATGAATGCGTGCCGTCATCTTTATTAGGCCCCCTTGCCAACACCCATTACATTTAACACGGGTCTTTACTGAAGGAGATTTCACTCTCAGTCATGCTCTCATCCCCCAACTCACTCTCAGGCATGTAGGATTAAAGCAGCCGCAGTCTGGGAGAAATCCGAATACACAACCTGTTGCATGCTAATAAGGAAACTTAATACTGAGCAATGAACAAAGGCTCATATTTTTTAAATGACTGGTTGTTCCGGCGAGTAATTTTAAAGTTGGTTAAGACTTGTTATTTGATGTTTAGCTTTAAAGGTAAATTTAATTACAGACGGTTTTATATTTCAAAGGTGAGACAAAATGTGTCAAACTGTATTACTTTCTGTTCTTGCAAAAAAAAAAAAATGCCCGTATTCTGTGTTGATTTTTCTGCAGCTGCTCTTTGAAGCAGGCAGTGCTGATTGATTGGGGCTAAGTCACAAGGAGACATAACCTATGTATGTATGAGTAATGCTCCTGTGTTTTAACCACATTCTCACATTTCTTTTCTTCATATTGCAAAACTTGTCTGAGCGTGTTCTTTCCTTTTGTTTCCAAGTGCTATGTTGCACATAACATAGTGCACAGAGACACCAGACACCCGCCCCAAATTCCAGTTCAGAGAGGCAGTATTTCCAGTGGTGGCATGTGGAGCTTTAAAAAGGAAATCACTGAGGACATCGGGGGGGAAAAAAATGCACAACCTTTTCAGATAACAGACAGTGAAGAATAAAGACATTTCCATAGCATCTATTCACTGTTTGTAAGACAGATAAATGGGTGTTTTTAAAAAACACAACCCCCCAAAAAAACCTATTGTGAGATTATGAGGTTTTGTGGTTTTTATTTAGTTTTCAGTGACATCCTGCCCCTTGCTTGTGTGAAGAGAGACATACTTTGTGCTCTTGTGCGGCGCTGAGATAACTCCTGTATTTGTCCGTACATGATTTTTGTTTTATGTTCTTTTCAAGCTGTGAAACACAACACACGCATGGTGCAATTTGTCTTCCATCAGATAAGTTAAAGGATTTTAGGCTCACAGAAACCCTTTTGAAAGCAGCATGATTATCTCAAACATGTCTCTCATAAAATGGTAACTGAAACTGAAGTGATTTTCCTGTGATTCAGATTTAGTCATCTCAACAACCTCTTAAAAAAAGCAGCCGTTTCACTGAAACTGTAACCCACATGTTTAAGTAAACTACTGGTTCCATTTATAGCCAGTTATTTTGACTATAATAATGCAGCAAATGAATACAAATTTTGTAAATGTATTTACCTTAATATTTCCATTTTATGTTACTTTGTATTTCTACTTCGCTGCACTTAAATTATTTGGTATTTTGTACAGTATTTACTTTACAGCAATAGTAATTAGTTACATTTCAAGTTGAGATTTAAATAATTGGATGCTAGTACAGATCAGTCCAGAGGGTGACCCATATGCCGAAAGGCTACGGCAGGGGTCTGGGTTCAGTTCCGGCCCAGGCCATTTCCTGCATGTCATTTCCAGTGTTCTCTGCCCCTCTCTTCCTGTCTGCTTTACTGTTCTGTCATAAAATGAATTAAGACCAAAAAATACAACAAACACACAGGAAATAATAATGAAGAGTGGTTTTAAATTAAACTACCCAGTGGAACAAATGCAGCTCGCAAATAAAGTAAACAAAACAGTAATTTAATCATGTAAAACTGACAATGGTCTTTATTATGTAAGTTCATATTGTTGGTCATTAGTATTTACACTTATTTAAAAGAAAAAGTGATTTTTCACAGGACTCACCCAAGATTAACTTGTAGGACCACATACTGAAGCAATCACTTTCACTTTGATTTTATCAGTCTCTCTTGTTTCAGTTTGTGAGCGTTTATTTATGCCCAGCTCTCTGAAGGTTGATGTCCGGACCTTCACAGGGCCATCACAGCACCCTGATTCTTTTCTTTTTCAGACATTTAGCTGTAGATTTGCTGCTATGGTTGGGATTATTGTCATGTTGCATGATCCACTTTTGGCCAAGCTTTAGCTGACAGACAAATGGCTTCATATTTGACTCTAGAATACTTTTCTATACAGAGGAGTTCACGGTCAACTGAATGACTGCAATGTGCCCAGGTCCTGTGACTGTAAAACAAGCCCAAATCCTTATCCGTTCACTGCCGTGTTTGACGGCTGGTTTGAGGTATTTGCACTGATATGCTTTGTTGGGTTTTCTCCTACTTGGCATTGTGCATTATAGCCAGAAGTCTTGCAGTTAGTTCAGATGCAACTTTGCAAACTTTGCAGAGAAGAGGCAGTGAGTTTGCTGGGATGTCCACTTTTTGAAAGATCGTGGCAGTGTATTAACACACACCTCAGTGCTCCAGAAAACTGCCTTGACTTGAGTTAATCAAGTGCAATTTATCAGCAGCACTTTGCTACTAGTCTTAATTCCTATGGAAGCAGTAAGGATGTGCTTGGTTTTTCACAGAATTGCATAGAGTCCTGCTACTTTATTTAAGTAAATGATTAGAGGGCTTCCTTCACCGTTAGGTGATAGACATAAAAATGCATGCACAAACGTGTGAACTCATCATTTCGTAACAAGGGTTTTGGGGGCTCTCACTGAGAGTGTGGTGGAAAACAGTAGGTGCATTTCATGTTAGTGCTACACAAAAACACCCCAGTGCTTTCAGTGGTGTTCCACGTCTCTGTTTGCTGATACGACAAAAAGTGTAAGGAAAGCGAGGGTATGGGGGAGCCAGGTTTGAATGACATGGTGTTGCTGCCACGACTGTTGTTCACTGACCCACAAAATGCAGGCCCAGCCCCCAGTGTGAAGTACTTTTGTGTTGTCATCACCCTCAGAAGCCTGGGACCTGTGATGGGAGGGTGTTTGAGCGATCTGAGGCGGCAGTCCACTCTCCAGAAGGTTACATGCTCTGTTCGGTGGCTAAAAAGAAGCCTGTATTGTAATGAAAGCATTTGCATACTTTTGTATTAGAGAGGGTATTAACCTCTGACACCTTTGAGAACTGGTTGACAAGAGGCCACTTCTCACAGTCTAAGCGTTAACACACTTGAAAATAACACCTAAGCGTACCTCAGTGTGTATCAAAATCAATAAAGAGAGGAGGAAAAGGTCTGCTTAGGTTTTTGAGATTGAAGTTGGCTTCAAGTGGCCGTTCACCCTCAACAGAGAGTGTTGGAGGATTTGAAAATGAGAGATCTTGTGGATCTTAAGCATGATGTTGGCTCTTTGAGACTGAAAACCAGACCAAATGGGTTTTTTTCTTAAAGAGAGTTGCAAAACTAAAGTCTCTTGTGTTGAGTGACTGACATGAAGAAAGTGTTTGGGGAGTCATTAACAAATTGCAGATGGAGAGAAACCAAACGGAGGGACATTTAGAATACTTTTTTGAAGTGAAAAAACAGTGAAAAAAGTTCACTGTTAATTGTTGTAAGCTGTAAAAATAGCCTAAAAGAATTACTCTTATCAGCCCAAAATACACTTTGATTTATAAGCAATTGAAGGAGGGTCAGAGAGTCGTAACTCAACCCGCACTTAACTTGTTAATCTATTTCTTTCAGTGGTATCTTTCATTTTGTCTGTTGTATGATTAATGGCCGTGTAGGGTAGCGCTGGACAAGACATTGTCTGACTCTTCAGTTGAATTTTTTTTTACAGGGGTCTTTGTGAGGACCGTTGGCTGTGTATGGCTCTAAGCCTGAGGGGCTCTTCTCTCCAAGTACATGCTGCTTCACAGAGAAGACTTGACTCTGAAATTCCTCCAGATAAGAGTTGCTAGGTGATGTTATTGTTAGATCTTCTTTGTGGTCGCATATTCATATCCAAATTATAAGGTTCTTTATGAGGACTGTCTCATTAGTAGTCATATATTCATACCAGACCACCCCCCTACTTGACCCCTCCTTTACAAGTCGTGGGAAAGACAAGCCCTGGATGGGATGTGGAGAAGGACTCAGGCAATTACTTGGACGATGGTCAACTTAAACTCACTTTTAAAAAGGCCAAAAACATTTGTAGTGTATTATTGACATTTAATGGAAACATTTGAAATCAATGTAAAAAAAAATTCCAGAACATAATCAAACATTGGCTATACATCTTTTTTTAGACAAGATTGAACATCAAACATAGCAAGAAAGGAAAGAGAGAAAAAATTATTAGCTTTTTATCTACATAGGTTGATGCTTAATCTTTAACTGAATTCCTATATCATGTGCAAAACTCTAAAGCTACATTAGCAACAGATGGAAAGAAATAAAAAGAGTTTAATGCAAATTTTGAACCCCCCAAAACAAAACAAATTAAAGCTAATTTTATATGTATTCTTTGTTCAAATTTGCTTAAAGCATGGCAACTATAGTATAATTAGGAAGAGATAAGATGGATTAGTTCTCCCTGTAGTAAAGACTTTAAAAGACACTTTTATAGATATAACTCCAACACAATATTTTTGAGATGGGATTTAAAGATCAGATGTAAATTTAATATGTCTTAAATTTGTGTAGACCAATTTGTTGACATTGGTGAAACATACTAAAATGCCATTTGCACTACTGTTTTGCACAGTATTTTACTTCAGTATCATTTTTAATTTGAACAACTTATTCATTATGAAAAATAAACCCTATAAAATCCAATGTACAGTCAATATTATAGTCATTGAAACATCATTTAAAAATAAATAATAGGCATTAGGTAGGCTATTGAAGCATAAACATCAAGAGGCTGCCAGGATTATCGGTGCAAAAGTGTAACAATAGGAATAGACACTGAGTTGTAGGATAATTGGTATTGTTAGTATGTGTGTTTGCATATTAATATTTATGTTTATACTTAACACATATATGATCAACAATAATTAAAAAGAAGTGTGCATTTACCCGGCTTTAACGCTGACAGAAACTGAGAGATATAAGCTAGAAACATTATACCGATTAAACCAATATTTAAAGAAGAAGAAGAAGGCGTAATAGTTGAAGAAGAATCTCTCGTTCTCAATGAAACAGGTGCTTCAGACGCCTAGCCCCAAACCCCAAATATGGAAGACTTCCACATTCCAAAGGACAAGGGGGCGGGGCGATGACGCCACCTGTTTCTCAATGGGCTCGAGGGCTGGAGAGCTCGTGCTCAGCCGGTGGAGTGAGGAATTCTGAGAAGTGTCGGCCGAAGGGTGGACGGAGGAGAGAGCGAGCGAGCGAGCGAGAGACTGTAGGATACACGAGCAGGACTTTTAAAAGTTTTATGGAGCTATGGAGCTGCGTGGACTCAACTTATTCTTGTTTTTATTTATTAACCGAGTATTTCTCAGCCTCCAGTCGAAAGAACGTAAGTTACTTTTTCTTTTAAACTACTTTTATAAGAGAATAAAGTTTAGCTCGGCTTTACCGCGTCCCGTGAATCATTCGGCTGGAATTTGAACTCTTTGAGTTTTGTCTTTCATTTTTGTCCTTATCAAGGTTTTATTCTTCATTAAAAATAAATAAATAAAATAGTTTCACTGTAATTTTCTTTGTCAGCCAGCTGTTTAAAATCAAGAGCGATGTCTTTTTGATGTCAGTTCGCTATACGGTTCTGGAAACAAATATATAGATTTTTCAAATCTATTATTACTTTTCTGTTATAGGCCTAAGTTTTATTTTATTTTATTTTATTTTAATAAAAAAAATAAATTCTTATTAGTGATACTGCTAAACCTCGGGGCTAAGGGGCACCTGTTGGACTTTTTAATTCACTTGTGCAGGAGATACATGTATTTCTCTCGTCATGGCAATTTAACTGCCCACGCCTTTCACAGGCATTATTAGCCCTGAATCCTGAACCTGGAGGACACGGTCAATGAAGTCTTGAATCAAGCCGATATGCTGGATTAAACCGTCAGAAAGCATGGCATGTGCCCCCCATAAAGCTGCTGGCCCCCAGAGATCAATGCAGACAATGTTACTGTACATGCAAAAATAAAAGCACAAAGCCAATAACTAATATAAAGACACACAGTTGTCTTTTCCAGCTGGGAATTAAGTTGGTAAAATTAGTTAGACTGCACTTTTTTATTGTGTCTATCTTAATATCAGTTGATTATGTCCCTGTTGTAACAATTTATTCTTGTTTCTTCCTGCAGAAGTATTGCTGGATATGAGAGCTTCGGGATCAGAGTTGGGATGGTTGACATCGCCATATGAGAACGGAGTGAGTATTTATACCTCAGCAGGCATTTTTAAGACTGCAGGTTCATGGATCTAAGCTGCCTTTCGCTTCGCAGAACAACAAGTACACAAGTTTCTCTTCAAGAATTTGAATAACAGAAGGCCTCTCCTTCTCTCACTCTCTCTGCTCATTCAGTCCTCTAAAAAGCTCTCTGGGAGAGGTGGAATGAGTGGCAGCTAGATGAGGTTTGGCACATCTCAGCTTAGTCTTGTGTTAACGCTACCCTTTCATAAAGAACTTATGAATGCAGTTAAAATGTCAAGGCTCAACCTACATTTAAATTTACTGTACCAAAGACAGTTTTACACAATAGCTGCAGCTTGTTTTTCACTCCAAGCCCAAACCATAAAACCAAATTTTAGGATGATTTTTTTCCCTCCCTCTCATGATTCCTTTCTGAATTTAGAGATGACAGAAACAAGATAATGTGTACAATATGAAGAGATGACTAAAAGAAAACACAAAAAATGTGGTCCATATGTGCAGAACCATCCTTCCTGCCTATCTATAGTTCAGTGGCTTTTTGTCTTAAAAAAGCAACAGGACATGGCCGGTTCCACTGTGTGGGCTACGTTTCTTCTCAAAGATCTGAAGATTGTCGCTGTGTTGGATAGGATTTCCCGTTGTCTATTAAAGCTGACGGTTGCCGTGAAACTTTCTCACGCTTAAAAAGTTTATTTTTAATTTGTACCAGGGATGGCTTCTTGTCTTCAACAGTTTGTTTTTTAACCAGCCAGACGTCCTCAGTAATAAGAACTAAATACCTAAAAGTTTGACTGAAAATTTAAGGGATTCAGTGAAGGTACCTAAAGCAGTTCTAAAGTGTTCTTCTAATGTACTGGCACAAATTACCTTTCTCCAAACATTTGCCACCTCTTTTTTTTTTTTTTTTTTTTTCCCCCCAACTGCTCCCAAAGTTGTCTAAGTGGGAGAATTGATTTAGTTCCTGAAACCCATTCCCAGCTGCTAACATATGAGGTGTTGAATTTTAATGGTTAATCTAGGCTTTTAATCCCTCTGCTTCTCTCTCTTAAAAAACTCTTAATAGCTGCCAATTTTGCTGCCATGCCTTAAGCAGGACTCTGCTCATAAAGCTCATTTAGCTGCTGTAAATGTTAGTTGGTGTTCTACAGTAGTGTTTGCTGGATTTATGTCTCACACACATGCAGGCTTGTGCGTTAGTGGAAAACCACACACGTCGTGAGCGCAGCACATGTCCAGGCCAATAATCCTTAAGCGTGGAAAAAAAAGCTCCAGCTCACTTCTGCACTTTTACAAGCTTCTTAGGAAGCATGAAAGAAGAGGTGTCTCATCAATGAAAGTGGTTTTTTTTTTTTTTTTTTTTTTTTGGAAAGAACAAAGCTTCTACTTATTTCCTGAAAAGCTGCCTTTTCTCCTTTCATCATTGTGTGCGACTTTACCCCCTTACACTGATCCCTTTTGCTGTCTCTTTATCTTCTTCTGTTCTGCAGTGGGAAATTGTCCAGACAGTGGTGAATGGCACACTTTTCTACACTTACAGTGTTTGTAGCATAGAGACTACAGAACAGGATAACTGGCTGCGCACGACGTTTATTCAGCGGCGCCCGGGCACAAGCCGTGTCTCTGTGGAGCTCAGTTTTGTCGTGCGAGACTGCAACACTTTTGGTGGTGCATCTGTTGGCTGCAAAGAAACCTTCAACCTATTCATCTCAGAGGCTGATGCTGACGTGGGAACGAACTTCCGTAAAGGACAGTTCCGCAAAGTGGCCACCATTGCTCCCGACGAGGTCACTCAGGGCCGGGTGCTAAAGGTGAACACAGAGACGAAGACTGTGGGGCCGCTGTCAAAGAAAGGCTTCTACCTGGGTTTTCAGGACGTGGGCGCTTGTGTGGCGCTGCTCTCTGTCAGAGTCTACTACAAGACATGCCCATCCACCGTGCAGAGCTTGGCAGTTTTCCCGGAGACGGTGGCAGATGCTCTCAGGGAGGTTGAGGGAGCCTGCGTAGAGAATGCCGTCAGCCAGGCCACCCCGCGCATCTACTGCACAGCTGAGGGTAAATGGGTGGTTCCCATGGTTCAATGCCAATGTCTCGCAGGCTACGAAGCCACAGGAGACTCCTGCCAAGGTAAGCACTGCCAGAAATATGCAACACTCTTGTCTGAGACGTGTTTGTGTTTTTCTGTGAGTTAAAGCAAATGAAACGCCTTCAACCACTTACTTGTCATGGTGGAAATAATGAGTGCACGAGAATGTGAATTGTCTTTGTTTGCTTCGAAGTCTTGTGCAAAAAAAGGCTCCGTATCATACTGTAGGTAAGGTACAGCAGGCAGGGCTGGGCATGGGAAAAAACGGAAGAAACGGATATCCAAACCTGTTTTGTTAAGCTTTTAAGGCAATCAAACATTTCTCCATATCACATTTCGTCACTTTCCCACTGATACCTCATCTTTATTGTCTTTATTTGCTAATGGCACATTATTTCCCCTGCCTTCCACTCAGGTCTCAGGAATGAGGCTTGGGTAAGACATTAGTTTATGGATAGCTCAGTGACTTTAGGTGATAATGTACAGTAAAAGAAGCTGTGGACTTTGGTTGTTTTACTACACTGGAAGCTTTTAAATGCAATTAAGAGTGGAAACTTAAAACATAACAGATTTTTGTTAGCAAAAATTTTTTTTTTCCAATTTAAAAAAACAAAACAAAAAAATGCCTTTCATCAAAATTATATTTCCTTGCAGTGGATATACATAGCTTTTAATCATTTAAGTGTTAAAAAAAACCCCTACATAATTTTTAACCTAAGGAGGTTTTGCCGATTCAACCAAGCCCAGGTAAAGTGTGCAAAAAGTTTGTGGTATGTACTTGGAGAAAGACGGCGTGTGCGTAAAGTCAGTACAAAAACACACAGCTGTGGGGTTCATAGTATTTGTGCTCATGCTGGTCATGCAGAAGTTGGCCTGTGCGTTGGCATTCTGGGGTGTGGTGCACTGGACTGTCTGGAGGAAACGTGGGAGGAGAGAGGCTGCAGAGAGAAAAGGAAGGAGGAAGGGCACGATAGGCTGTGGGGATTTCTGAAAGGAATTCTTTTATCCTGGCGTCACCTACAGAAGTGACTGACTACAGGAAGGGCCGGGTGAATGTGAATGTGTCAGAATGACTACCTTAATGGTCTGTCTTCTCCTCGCAGGAATTTGTTTTGAGCAAGTTGCTAAGGCGACAGGAACCACAGATTACAGGGAAGAGGTTGACACGCCTGTTATAGTTTAGCCTGAGTCAAGCTGCGGTTTATGACTCTTGATGGTCTGAGCCACCTTGCCTGGCAGAGATTGGTTTCATTTTGATTCTTTTCCAAGAAGAGCACATATTAGTCATACCAGGTGACAGAATTAAACGGTCATTAAGATGGCCATCCATCAAAAAATAATTTTTTGAGTGAAAGATCTTTGGATTTTTAACTTCTGGTCATACAAACAATGACATTTAATAGCTGTGAAACATTTTCCACCATTTTTTCACACTATATTAATGAAACAAATAACTGATTGGGAGCTCTTCAAAGCATGAATCTTATTTATGGGTTAGGGAGTTGCAGGAATGTTGCAGCCTGAGCCAAGCACCTGAAACGTTGGCACAAGAAGGCAGGAAATCTTTATGACTGCAACAATTGTTCACGTTTCTTTGTATAAATAAACAATGCTGTAGCTTCTTCTAATATGAAAAAAACAAAAACAAAGCCTTATTCCAGTTTTTTGCAATAACTAGAGAAAATGATATCCTAAGAGGCCTCAAAGTGGCCTCGAAGAGTCCAACTGCTATGGGAAAAGGAAGTAAAGTGAGATGAGGAGGAATGCTGACTGACACAAATAAGCAGGTTGCCCGTGTTTTGAGTCAGAGGGTGGGGAGTGCGCCGACAGTTGGTGTGTGAGGGATGTTAGCTTCGTGGCCGCTTAGTTAGGTGTGGAGTGTAATTTGGTCAAAAGGATTAGTAGAGCAACAGGACAGCTGTTAGCCAATGACATGCTCTTCTTTTTGCTCTTTCATCCGGTTGTTAACACACGCAACGAGCTCCCTAATCCATGTTCCCACTCATTAGAATAATGGGCCGGTACAAAGAGTGAAAAACGGATTCAATTAACAGATGCATCAGTGCGGAACATAAGTCCTTTTCACATGCATGGCAGTCAAAGAGAACCTAGAACAATTGGAAGCACATTTTTCCATCAACAAGTGAAGACAAAAGTTGGGCAAAAGTTTTATTTTTTTCTTAAACTAGCCTTTTTAAACATGAGCAAAACACGTTTTTAAGCCAAAACTGAAATGCTGAAGTACTGACATGAAAATCCGAAAGTTTGCATTAATGATGTTTGTATTCTTGCACGGCACACATGCTGCTATTTGTGAGCTATATAATGAGGAATACAACATATTTATAGCACCACTCTGTCCAATTTCAGAGACAATAGATGAATGGGGCTGGGGTTTCTTTGGTACGTGACAAAGGTCCTGCTGCTCCAGCTCAAGATAAAATGGGCTGGCCTCCTTTTCTTATGCGGAGGGGGGGGGGAAAAAAGCCCCTCAGCTACACCCCCACTGCCGCCAAGTGACTCCCCAGAGAGAACTTCTGTTGGTGCTCCAGACCTTTACCCCATCCCCCATCTTCTATCCATTCATCTCTATCCCTCCTACTCAATCTCAGCCTGCACCTTCGCCTCCAATGCAACAGTAGTTGGGGTGCAAAGGTCCTTCTGCTTTGGCGTCTTCAATCCAGGGTTCACTCAGTTTTTGTTTTGTTTTTTTCTTTGACCACCAGCACAGGAGCCAGATGAAAGACTGCACCACAGGGAGACTGCAGAATCAAACCAGAGACAGGAGCTCTTTCATAGGATAAAATCTATTTTTCTAACAGTGCTCTGAGGGCTTACCTCAGTTAGAAAGTATGTGCATCTGTATCCATGAAAGAGCAAAAAATATTCCTGTCCAGCTCTTCCTCTTTCCTGATTCAGAATGGGTCGCTGTAATTTGTGACTGATGTCGGGGGTTAGCGGAAGGAAGGAAGGAAGAAAGGGAGGAAACATCAGCCTTAGACGGAGTTGCAGTTCTAACCCTGCGCTCTGATTTTTGTCCTGTCTGCATGTTCGTTAACCTCTCATGCCCTGGAAGGCTGTTTATCTATGTGGCGAAATGCCCGCTACAGCATTGCACCAGTGTCCAATGTGCCATTTCCTTTGGCAAGACCGTAAATGTTAACTGCCAGAGAATATGAGCCAGGGGTTCACAGGGGAAGGGAAGATCAGATCACCTGATGGATTTAATGCTGTCATCCGGTTGACACTGGCAGTGCGACCTGAGATTTGGCCTCAAGGCAAAACAGGCGAGTGAAGGCAGATCGTCAGGGAAATCCCTATTCATTCCTCTGGGTACAAAGACTCTGTTATTATGGGTTACTCACAACAAATGCTTCCTGTCGGGTGGAAATGGCTGGTAACACAGAGGGAGCCTTATTGTTTGCATTTTGATCATTCATTCCTTCCTGTGTTTGTCTGATTCATATGTCATGTTTAAACCAACACACACCTTCTCCCCCTCTCACACAGCATGCAAACCAGGGTACTTCAAGCCCTCTGTATCGAACAACTTCTGTCAGGTTTGTCCTGATAACACCAAGCCCTCTGCTTCCGGAGCCAGTGAATGTCTGTGTGAAGAAGGTTTCTTCCGGGCTCCTTCAGACCCTCCTACATCAGCCTGCTCCGGTAAGACCCTGACTCAGATTTTTTTTTTTTTTAATTACTTTTATCACATGTAAAGTATTTTCAAGTATTTTTCTGACTGTTCTGTGTCATTTATTTATTTCCCTAGCTCCACCTAGTGCCCCTCGTGACCTTACCTCCATGACTCTGCCAGGGGAGGGCAAGTTGCAGCTGTTCTGGAGCCCACCACTGGTGACTGGGGGTCGCAGTGACCTTATGTACAGTGTGGTGTGCAAACTCTGTGACGAGGCCTCTTGCATCCCCTGCGGCGAGAAGATCCGCTTTGAGCCAGGACCTACGGACCTGCAGGACCCCACAGTTGTTGTTAGTGACCTGGACTCTCATCTCAACTACACGTTCACTGTAGAGGCTCAAAGTGGCGTGTCGCAGTTCAGTGCCGAGAGGCCCACTGCAACCATCACCACTGCTCTGGACTACACAGGTGAGCTTTTCTTTTTCGAACATTGGCTTTATATGATTATTGTTTTGGGGCTGTATGTGTGGCAACCACTGTTGTATGGTAAACACTGCAATGTGACATATTCTGTAATATTAATGACCTATTCCCAGAAAGTCATCTTTCATATATCTTCTGAGAGCAGGGGTATCCAGGTTCCTAAACCGAAGAGTAGGGTTAAAAGAGTGACAAACTTTGGAGCTATTTTCATGTAATATCAGAGCTATAAATTAAAGGGTTTTGCAAAAGACAGACTCAATCCAGAGAGAGGACTTCAGTCTGACCCACTGAATCCCAGAGGCTTTCATCTCCACATGTCCTTTCCAAAGACTATGATTAGTCACTAACCATTATTTTGCTTTCTGTCTCGCCAACCGTTAGATCCCCCCAAGGTGACGGAGATCCATCTGGATGATCGCAGCCCCACCAGTCTGTCTCTGTCCTGGACTCCTACTCGCCGACCTCCAGCCCACATCAATCATCGCTATGAGCTTATGTACCGCAGAAAAGTACGATGGAGAGCTTTGGGCTCTTTTGTTTTTTTTCCCCTCCTTTTTTCAAAATCGAGGCTGTTTTTTCATTTCAAATTCTAATCCATTTTCCTTTCTTTTTTTTTTTTTTTAATTTGTAGGACGACAGTACCGAGGGTGATGTGACCACCTACAAAGTCCTAATTTTGGACAAAAGCTTTGTGCAGATTTATGGTCTCATCCCAGCCACTACTTACACATTCAGGGTCCATGCTCTGGGCCCCGAAGGCAACCCTGGCAGCTACAGTGCCGACCATGAGTTTAATACTTTTCCATTAGGTACCAGCAGCCTTAAAATCTACAGTAGCCAAAACAGTTTCTCAAACATCTCTCTATACATGTGTATATTTTAATTACTTGAGTTGATACAGGTCTGTATTTCTGTCATTTTTACAGCTGAGCCTCAGTTTGGGAACAAGCCCACCATGGTGATGGTAGCTGTATTCGGAGTAGCGGTTATTCTGCTTGTTGTGGTGGCTGGCCTGCTGCTGCGTAAACGGTTGGTAACTGTACACTTCATATCCACGGTCAATGTGTGTGTCATTCAGATAAATATTATCTACAGCCATGCAAACTGTGTGATTATGTGCCACAAGTTCAAGTAAATGAAGGATACTCTGGCATGACAGCTCAGGGAGAGGTTATGAGTAATAGCTGGTGCTGCTATTGAATACACCCTTTGTCTTTGTCAGCTCAAGCTGACCTGCAATTGTTTAAAAAGCCACTCTGTATTCTACCTAGTCCTCTGGTGATTAATCTTGTTTTCCTCTCAGGCGACTGAACGCTCGCAGGCGAGGAGGACCCGAGGATCCCTACTTTTCAACAGGTTAGCAAAGCTCAGCTGCAGTAAGAGTCAGAAAGTAGGTTGACTATTGAAACTGTAGGCTTATTTTTTGATTATGATCTTCTCACCAGATCAACATAAACCTCTCAAGACGTACATTGATCCACATACCTATGAGGACCCTAATATTGCCATCCACAAGTTTGTCACTGAAATTGACCCCAGTGTGATCGGCAAACAAAAAGTCATCGGTGTAGGTGAGTAGGTGTTTTCAAATCTCCTTCATTCCTTCACTTTTATGAACTCTCAGATCGGACTTTCTAACATTTCCAACTGCTGTTTGACTGCCAATCAGGAGAGTTTGGGGAAGTGTTTCGGGGTGTAATGAAGATTCCCGGGAGAGGCGAGGTGCCTGTAGCAATCAAGACCCTCAAGCCAGGCTACTCGGAGAAACAGAGGCAGGACTTCTTGAGTGAGGCCACCATCATGGGTCAATTCTCACACCCGAATATCATCCACCTGGAGGGAGTTATCACCAAATGTGAGTCAATGTTCTCAAAAGCTGACATATCTGTTAACTTCTTGTACTCATTTCCTCCATTAAACATATTTGTGTTTATATTCTCAGTTAAACATGCCATGATAGTGACTGAATACATGGAGAACGGAGCTCTCGACACATATCTGAAGGTAGGTGCATGCTAGGGGAAAAATAGCTTCATTATTTAATCATCACTTTCTAATCTTTCTGTTCTCAGAAAATGTACTTAAGGGTTAAGATAAACATTTCTGGCACCTTTCTGTGTTCAAGTTGAAATTAATTGAACTTTGTTATATTGGATTATATATATATATATATATATATATATATATATATATATATATATATATATATATATATATATATATAAAATGAATTTGGCTCAAGCCTGACTCACTTTCATGTACAAACAGTATACACAGTACAAAGAATAACAGACAAATGAAACTACAACATTTTTTTTATCTATGCTCTTATGTTATATCATCCGGCTCTTTCCACGTTTTGTTTCATTCCTCTACATTTCCCCAGTAAAAACAAGAATGACAAAGAAAAAAACAATAATATCGCAATTATTTTTTGTTTATTTTAGGGCCGTGATGGAGAGATTCCTCCGTACCAACTTGTGGGAATGCTGCGTGGAATAGCCGCTGGCATGAAATACCTCTCTGACATGAACTATGTCCACCGTGACCTGGCAGCAAGAAACGTTCTGGTCAACAGCAACCTGGAGTGTAAGGTGTCTGACTTCGGATTGTCACGTGTGCTGGAAGATGATGCTGAGGGCACCTACACAACCAGAGTAAGTCTAACAGCTACATTTCACAATGCAAACGTAGCAAAAGAGAGTTAAACTGGATTTTTTTGGTCTAGTAAGAAATGCCTTATTGTTAACTCTATTTCCACTCTTAAGTATCCAGACTGTCAGCATGTCCTGTTTCCACTCTTTTCACCCATTAAATATGATTTGTTAATGTTTTTTTCTGTCAGGGAGGTAAAATCCCCATCCGCTGGACTGCGCCAGAGGCCATCGCATACAGGAAGTTCACCTCGGCCAGCGACGTGTGGAGCTTTGGTATTGTCATGTGGGAAGTCATGGCATTTGGAGAACGACCCTACTGGGACATGAGCAACCACGAGGTATGTTTCATTTGTCACTTTTCGTGGAGATGAGGGATTGTTTTGGCCTGTGAGGGTCAAACTTTAATGTATATTAGCAGTGAGAGTCTGCGTGAGCTATGCGGTGATAGAAAGTTGCCAGACATCCAGTGTAGTCTCCAACCGTCCTCTTCAAATCTGTTAAATACTGTTAATGTCAACATATGAGCACAGCAGTTTATTGTAGCAATGGCAGGCAGTGGTCTATGATTAATCTAACCACTGCCTTCACTCCTTCCCAGGTCATGAAGGCTATCAACGAGAACTTCAGGCTTCCTGCTCCAATGGATTGCCCATCCGCTATCTACCAGCTCATGCTCCAGTGTTGGCTGCACGAACGCTTAAAGCGACCTCGCTTCTTAGACATCGTCAACTTTCTGGACAAACTTCTCAAAAGCCCAGAATCCTTAAAGACCATCGCAGACTTTGACCCACGGTATGAACACAATAAATAACAGGGAGGAATGTGCCTTCCATCTTTTTTTTTAATTTTTTTTTTTATCTTTAAACAAAAACAGGGGGAAGTGTAACACGTTGCTTTACATCTTGTTTATTTGATCTGTACAAATACAGATAGGTGCATGCATGAGTGGAATTATTCCTTGGCAAGAAACAATGAGTCTCTGCTGGTTGTTATCCAATTATTTTCTTCTGATAAGTAGTTCTTCATAAAACTACTGATCTTGTTTTTACATCTCCAAAAATTCAAACCATTTGGGGAAAGTGTTAAAAGAAAGTGATTATGCTAACTTCCAACTTCATAGTTTTTAGTAGCTTTTAATTGCTCACAGTGCAAAATAATCCTTAATTATGTTATACCGGGCCTTAGTGCAGATCCTCAGTTCACCTATTGTCCTAAACAAGCCAGCTTTTCTTCTGATTGGCTGCTCCTCATAAATGGTGCTTAAACAACAGCTCACAGCCAAAGCAGTGTGCCTGAGCTGACCACATTAAGGATATTTGCTATCAGTGAAATTGGTACAAAGGTCAATGGAAAATACTCTGTGAAACCGAGCCTGAACTTTCAGCACAGAGGGATTGGTTGGACGCTATTTGAAACTGTGGCCTATGTTTAATATAGAAAGCATCACAGGCCATATTTAGAGAGAATAAAGAGACTGTAGTGGATTGTAAAGTTACACAACTCACAGCTTGTAAGTGGACTTTAAAACAATAAAGCAGGTTGTTTCCTGTTCAAACATCATCACACGTACTCAGCTTGCATAAACACACTGTTAATGATGAGTAATCCAACTACATTTTGTTCCTCTCAGCGTCTCCATCCGGCTGCCCAGCACCAGCGGCGGCGACGGTACCATGTTCAGGTCGGTACCCGAGTGGCTGGAATCCATCAAAATGAGCCAGTACAAGGAAAGCTTCGCTCGCGCTGGGATAACGACCATGGAGCAGGTGCTCGCTTTGAGACATGAGTAAGTGCACACATGGCACAAGTGCAGCCTCCGTCATGCTGTACTAACTTATCCGGCACCGTTGCACATTTTTTCAGTGACACAGAGAAAGTGTCCGACTGTCAGCCAGAACATTTGTTAACCAGCGTGCGAATGCATGAGCACTCTGCTCCCCCTCTGCCACTCATGTCATTCCACTCATTCTCTGCTGCTGTTACTTCTGCATGAGTGGCTCACAGGCATTTTTTTTTTTCTGAAATATGCCCCATAGCCCTGTCAGATAAACCCAAGTAACCATTTAATGACAACATCGCTTTAAACAAACCATTTTAAACCCATTTGAAATAATAAACAATAATGGTTTGGTTCATTTGTACATATTTTTTGTGTAGGTACAACTTTTATATTACCCTTAAGCCACCTATATGAACTGTCTTTGCCTTTTAAAGGAGTTAAAACACCCTGAAAGTGTGTTCACATACACCACCGCTCTGCTGTTTGTTTGTTTGTTTGTTTGTTTGTTTGTTTGTTTGTTTTGTTTTGTTTTTTGTCGTTTCAATCCTGTGTTCACGAGATACTTATGTGTCATTTTCAGAGACATCAGGAACATCGGAGTGAGGCTGCCTGGTCACATGAAGCGGATAGCATACAGCATCCTGGGCCTGAAAGACGAGACGAGCTCCCTCAGCGTGTTCGCCGTGTGATCTAAGCATTCCTTCAAATCAAAGTGCACTGACCGACCATGCCATTTCACTCACGGAAGACAAGGACTGAAGTGGAGGGGCTGGAACTGAGCTACACTACAGCAGTGTGGTATGACTGAAAGGGACCCTCAGAGAGGACTCAAAATGAGACCATTCATGTACTTAATAAGAGAAAAGTAATTTATCTTTATATAAATATAAAAGTGTTTATAATGTCGAACATAAGCAAGTTATGCAATGCAGTAAATAAAATGATATAAATGAGGGTCAAATGTGGGATAATGTGAGAATGCTCGGCCCTGCATTTCCTGAAAGACTGAAATATCTAAGGCTCTTCAATGATAAAGAGCGACTTCTTCGAAGCACTCAGCATCCTGCCGGTGATTCTGAATCCTTAAATTTGTTTTGTTTACTTCTTGTGATCAGTGAGACTTTCTTTTAAATTAGGAATTGTTATTCCTCTCAGGGCAAAGAATCACATTCTTATGGTTTGTTTTTTGTTTTTTTAGTTGGTCTCTGTGTCACACCACGCATCTCTTTGTTTTGTTTACATTACGTCTTAATACAAATGTTCATTTTTTTATTTATTATTTATTTTGTATTTATGTCAATTGTTACATGACAGATAACTCTGATCTTGTGCACAGGTGGTGTATTTCGTGTTTAAATAAAATCAGAGTTGCCTTGTAACTGTATCGCTTTCTTGTATTGGGCAGCAGTGAACATGTGTTTTTAGACTCATGGCTGTAGTGATGGCAAGTGTGACAGTCCGCTAAAATAGCTCAACACCAAGCTGGATGGATTGGCATGAAAGCTGATTCAAACGACTGTGGTCCCCTGGCAATGAATCACCTGCCTTTTTTTTTTTTTGCTTTTTTTTTTTTTTTTTTTTTAAAAAAGCAACACAAGCAGGTTGACATTTGTGGGTCAGACAGACGGTTTCAATAACTTCCAGATGGATGACCATGCACATAGTCTTCGGAAACTTTGATCATCAGCTGAACTTTCAACTAGTGCTATCATTAAGTAAAACAAAAAAAGCTCTCCATCAGCCTCAGCTGTACTACTTTGTAGTTACAAGAACATATTAAATTACATTAATACATAACACCTAAAAGTAAAAGGCCATGTTTTAAAAACATAAGAACATACAAACTCTGCAAAAAGAGGTCCCAGTTGGCCAAAAGATTCAAACCCAGAACCTTCTTGCTGTGTGGAGCAGCACTAACCATTGCACCACCATGTCGTCCATATAATAGTGTCTCTCTATGCAAAGTATGCAGAAATTTTCTTTGAACTTGAGCGTTGTCTCCATTGCAATGATCTTTCCATACTATCCCAATCTCCACGTGTTGTGATAATCTGTTTCTGGAAACCTGAAGCTCAATCAAAATCTATCCTAATCTGCTGTCTGTTCAATCTAAGATGTATTCACTGCTACAGATGTGCTTACATTAAACACACTTCATATTTTAAGGCCTGCTACGATGTAGGGTTTGAAGTTGGATGGTGGCTCTGACATGCTGTGACATGCAGGCAGATGAGCTGCTGTGATAACCCTTAAAGGGAGCAGCCAAAAGAAGATACTTCATACTTGTTCATATTTGTCTTATTCCATTAGCTCTGCAACAACAGAGAGTGTGAATCAAACCTTCAGTCTCCTTTTCAAAAGGCAAAAGCATCATCATTATGCATTGCAGCTAATAGTTGCTCTGTTTCTAGACTACACTCAGTAATAGCATGTCACACAAGTGTGCTACACAAAAACTGAGGGCATGGTGTGATGGACTCGCACACAAGAATTTCACTCACATGTACTGTACCAGTGTACCTGCACATGTGATGTGACAATAAAAGTGATTTGATTTATTCAGTTTTTGCAGTGCTTTAACAATCCAACACCATAATTTCTTCACTATATTATGGAAATCATACTAAAAAAACCAAGAAAAGTAAAAGATAGTGGCTTACAAATTACAATGTCTTATTAAATAGTGTTGGGGACAGGTTGAGTTGTCCTAGTTCTTAATTATTTCAGAGCAGAGCGGTGCACAGGCACACATATTCAGACCAGGCTCTTAGGCCTATCTAAAGGCCTAAGGCTCAGTGGCCTTACTTACTTTAGCAAATGCACATGCCCCTCTAAAAGGCTTTACACAGGGTAACATCCCAACATGGACCCAACATGATATGAACCAATAAATTAGTTTATGATCAAACCAGCTTTTATCAGTGTGTTTTGCTTTTCAATCGCCGGTACAGCCTCACAGAGCTTGTTTTGCCGTGTTTGTCATGCAGATGGAATTGATAAGGCTTCGTTACTTTGGCAAGGTGGGGCAAAATGTCACACTTACTCATGAGTGTGCTCCTTCATACCCACAGCTGTGATTAATCACCCCTCTGCTCAGTTTAACTGGAAACTCATTGACACTGGGTCTTTTGTGTCAAATCCCCCTTACACATCCTTAAAATGAGCACAGTTAAATTATAAATTATGAAAGATAACGTGACCTTTGTGGCTTAAAGTTAAGACTGGCAGCTCACACAATGATAATTATTATAATTATAGTATATTGCTTCACACAGAAACATCTCCGCACCCCTTTCTCACACATAGACACAAAGACTCACATGGACCCCAGTCATGGGTGCGGCTAAAAATGTCAGACCCCCTTGACAACAGTTCAACAACAGTTCTGACACATTAAATATCTACAATTGGTGTCATGTTCCAGTCCAGCTGGATCATTAAGGGACCAAACCACAGCCACAGCCACACCCGGTGGTACACACAATTTCCCAGTAGCCTATAAAAGACACAGTGCATGATGGTAAAGGTTTTAAGACAGACAAAGGAGAATTTACTATGGAGAAAAATGGGAGAAATTTCTCTGAGGATTCAGGATTGCTAAATCAGCACAGCACCAGAGAACACAAATTTACAGGTCAGCTGGACAAAAACAGACACAGATATACTTTAATATATATATATATATATATATATATATATATATATATATATATATATATATATATATATATATTTATAGCACTGCAGGGAACATATTAGCTAAAGAAAAAACTAAATCAATATGTATCAAAATTTTGTGGATTTTATTTTAAAATCTCTATTATATAAATGACTATTTCAGATCATTTACAGCCTACAGGAAAGGTGCAGATCACTGGAGACATTTTTCAGTTCACTCTTGATGTGAGTGAATTTTCTCCAGAGGATGTCATCATTACATCCTCCAACAACCTAATAGAGGTGCATGCAGAAAAGGTGAGCCCTGCAGTCAGGCTGGTGTAAAATCAGATGTTATCTGTGACAGTAACTTAACTGATGGCCTGAGTTATATTATTAAGTTATATTATTCATTTATTTAAATGAAATTAAAGCAATGCACTGGCTTTAGTTGTTTGATTGTGTGTTAAATTTTAGAACTATTTGTCTTCTTTTGTTGTGAAACAATACACTTTTGATTCAGGACCTGAAATTTGGATTTATATCTTTTGCTGTCTCTATGGTGTTTTCTTTGAATTTGATGGCTTGATGGTTTAACTTCCTGCTTTGTTCTGTTCTCATAACCTGTTTTTGCCGTGCAGCTGGGTGAAGATGGAACAGTCACAAATACTTTTTCCCACCAGTGCAAACTGCCATCTGATGTGGACCCCTTAACTTTGAGCATGTCCATGGCGAGCGGTGGGCTCCTGACTGTCAGGGCTCACAGAGTGTGTTAGTGTATAATTTCTGTGCATTTCAATTAAAACACATCAAGCCTCGTTTTATTTGAACTGTCTTCTTTGCTCCGTTGTATTTTGCCTGCTGTAACCTCAACATTAAGTGACTTACAAATAGAGTTCGATGGAGTTTAGCGACCTCAAGTGTCCGGGGGAAGGACTGGGGGAAAGTTTTTTTTTTTTTAGAATGTAACATTTATTTTCAAATGGGAAGGAAATATACCGAAACATATAGTTGTTGAAATAAATGCAAACAAGAGTAAGTAACTTTATCATATTAAAAAATATCAACTGTAAAATATCCAACGAAAAACTATGTTGAATTATTTCATCTACAACGGAATAAAGCAAATAAAAGAAGTAGTAAAGAGTATTTACGAGTAAACCTGAAGGCAACACCACAATTTGAGGGAAGTGACGACATAGGTTGTCAAGGGACGCTTTAGTTTACGGAAGTTTTTACATTTTGCGGACAGCGGTTGTTATAATTTATATTTATGGGTTTTTGTGATTGATGTGGATGCTTTAAATGTTTTATTACTGCAGTTCAAGTCTGTAACAAGACAACGTTTAAAAAAATATCCTCTGGCCCAGACGGGAACCGACTTTTGGCCTTTTTAAGCGACAAACCCGAGCTCTGTGTGATGCTGTAGCTTTGTAACCGACATGGCAAAGGTTCCTCCCCCAGGATCAGTCGTAGTCGCAGACTGGCATCGATATAAAGACAGTAAAGAGTATTTCAGCAAAATCCTCCACAAGAAGAGACGGAGAAACTTTGGTAATGTCAGCTAAATAGATACGTTTCCAAATTACAACAGTTTTGTCTTTTTTTCTCCCCCAGGGGACCTTACGCACTCATATGTAAAGAAAAAAAAAGTATAAGTATTCAGAAATACCACAAATTCTTCTTGCAGCTGATTTATTGCGACTGAGACTACTTGAAGTGCAGCCACTCATCAGACAAATGCAAAAACGTTTGTAGGCAGTATCTGTTTCTCACTGGAAATCAGCTATAAAAAGTAGCTAGCGAATAAATGTGCCTTTATATCAAACCTCAACATTATAAGGGTTTTTATGAAGTACAAACTCCCTATTTGTTGTTGTTTGTGGAGGATAAAAACCCAGAATAATTTATAAATAGATTAAAGCAACCCACGGGGCTGTAAAATATTGGATTAAAACATATTGGGGACGATATTTTTAGCTGCACCATTTCTCGGTGAACAATCAGCTGCGGCAAATTGGCGGTTTTATGCATACATTGCTAAGTAGGCACCAGTGTGACAGAGTGAAATATGAACCATGGACAGTATGGGTACCTATGAGGACAGAGACAGCCACAAGCCTTAAGGTGGGACTGGGATCACATCAGGGAAAGTCTCTGGGCCCCTTCCTGTTTGCAGTTGTGATGGACAGACTGAGTCTCTGTGGATTATGATGTTTGCAGATTACAAGATACACTTGGGGTGTGCTGAGAAGACATGGCAGCATTTTAAATCATGGATTTATGACACGCAAGGAGATAAACAGGGGAGAGAATGATGCCATCGTGGCATCTTTAGTTTAGTTTACTAAGATCTCCATTAGCTGCAGCATTGCTATTCTTCCTGGGGTCACTTGTGATAGAAATGCCAAAATCTGGCCACACGTAGCACAAGTAGTCAGGGACATGCTCCACCCTCTGGTTTGGTTTGAAAGTTCTTCTTGATGTCCAGAGATGACCAAAAGTGCTGGAATTTCCTCCACGGTCACTCACTGGATGTTAATGGGGTGCTTTTAAAGACATATTCTATTATCCTGACTCAGGTGTGCAATTTCTTTCAGTGGTCCTTTTAAAATGTGTTTTTCAGGCCTTTTGGAGTCTCCAGTGATGCCTCCACATGTAGCTGTGGACACAGTTCATTATAAGATCTTCATCTCTGGTAAGAGCGGAGTTGGGAAAACTGCTATTGCTGCACGTCTTGCAGGCATGAATATTCCCAGCATGCACCATGAAACCACAGGTAAGCCATTCACACTGCTGGTGTAAAAACACATTTTTAACTAGATTATGTAGAACTAAGTGTGAGCCTTTTTTTTTTTTTTTAAAGTAGTTTACAAAGTTTCAAAAAGTTAAGAGGCTGACAATGTCACTAATATTCTTTGTCATCTTTTGTTGCTTAAGGCATTGAGACAACAGTGGTGTATTGGCCAGTGAAGCTAAAAGAAAGCAGCAGAGTGCTTTTCTTCCGTTTTCAGCTGTGGGACTGTGGAGAGAACGCCTTACGCAGATTTGACCATTTGCTTCCAGTATGAATGAGATAAAGCAAAGACTAAAACTATTATTCTAGATGTGGAAAACAAACAAACAGATTTCTGTGTTTTGTCTGATCTCCTTTCTCTCTTCCAGTCCTGCAGGGAGCAAGTGGATGCGGTCCTCTTACTATTCTCCTTCACAGACAGGACATCATTTGATGATCTGCCAAATCAGCTCGCCAAATGGTCCGAGCCATCTGTCAGGCGTGTTGTGAAAATGGTGGTTGGCACCAAGTATCCTTTTATCTTCCTTACAAATAGTTGGAAACGCCAATCAGAAGTAATCATCCACTTTTCTATGGGATCATCTGTGGTTCTACAAGACCAGGAGGCACAACTTTGAAGTGCCAAAACCCCCCAAAAAAAAAACTAAGACGAGTCTGTGGCACAAACACACTCTTTACATAAACATATCCTTAATGTTTCCTTCAGATTCGACCTTTTCATGCACTGTGATGTGGCAGAGAGAGATATAAGGGACTTCCAGGAGACATGGGGTATCCCGGTACTGCGTACAGGCGGGGAGGTCACAGACGGGCTGGGCGACGTAGCCTCGCTCCTCAACTGCCTTGCAGAAAACCTGTGGCATCAGGACTGCGTTACAGCTGGCTCAGCCAGCCACCATTCACAGGAGACAGTGACTCTGCTTTAAAAATGAACGTTGTTTTAAACAGCCTGGACTGAACCAGAGATGAGGGTGCTCACCTCTGAATGGGGCTCATGTTGAGATGATGATACTACATTACTTGGCTCCAAATTATGTATTCTAAAAAAACAAAACAAAAACAAAAAAAAACAAAAACAGTAATACTTAATAAAAATAAAGTCCAATACTAAAAAAAACTGAAAAGAAAGTTTTGGATTATTAATATCACCTCAAAACATCTTTTGGTGAGAGGATATAAAATGCCACTATGGCATGGTGAGCATATTAAATATTTTGTCCGATTGTCATGTTACACACTTGTACTCCAGAAAGTGAATTAGAAATCATTTTATTATTAATTAAAGTAAACCGTACACTACTTAAAAATTAATTGGTATTTTAAAGTAAGTCAGAAACAACAAAAACGTCTGTAGCGATGATCTAGCTCATCGTGAGGTTAGTGGACGTTTGAACACAAAGCGCACTGAGTGCATCTTCACCAAGAACAGTGCAGAGCGTAGACTGAACCACTGATGAACCTTAAAAAGTGAACAAGTTAACATTGTTTCAGTTGTCAGTTACATGGAGCCAAGTTTCGTCTTTAAAGTTTAAAAGCTGCTAAAAGGTCAGTGTCTCGATGACAGCGCCTTCATCCATGCCTCTTTCTCCGACCTGTAATTTAAAAGAAGGCCATCAGATGGTGAGGGGGACTCCAACAGTGGATGTAAGGACTTACAGATTTTATTAACTCTTGCCTTGTGTCTGTAGCAATTATCATTGCAGTCGGATGTCCTGTTTGAGTTTTAGAGAGATGTAGCAGGAAGGAGCATGAGGGCAGACCCAGGACTTCAGTCTTCACAGACTGAACGCTCACGTGTTCTGGGAATTGAGCATGGTCCATTACTTTAAAGCGCTCATCTCTGAAAGGGATGGGGGGGGGGGGGGAGTAAGATTAGAAGCACATTTCCAATGTGGATCATAAAGATCCTATTTTTTGTTGACTTGCAGCAACTTGGACTGTACAGAGACTAAAAAGTTTGATTGCTAGGATTGCTAGTCAAATACTTTTTCATAGAGACGATCAAAAGGTCATTGAAGAGGTGGAGGTAGACGCCAACGAATGACATTCTTAAGTTATAAGTGCTCTCCTTGGTCAGCTGTTTCAGGGCTCCGTGGTGCACCAGGAAACGCTTGCTTGTGACCAGAGGAAGTGACTGGATGGATGAAGAAGACTCACTCTGTTACTGCTGCAGGTTAAAGAAGACCACTTTGTAGTCTATTAAAAACATTTGTGTCATCACCTTAACTTTTCCGAAATCCAGCAGCATTTCGAGGCAGACCAGCTCCTCAATCTGTTTCATTTTTCGGACCCCCTTGTCACACTCTGTCACTATCTGGGGTCAGAGTAGTGCAGTTGTAGAAGAATTAGGCAGAATTTTCACTTAAATAAAAAAAAGCTGTCAATACTGAAGTGCAGAAATTGTGTTGCAAGTAAAAATTGCATTCAGATTGGCAAGCATAACATTTTTTTTTTTTTTTTTTTTTTTAAAAACAAGTATAAACTAGCAGAAAATGGAAAGTGAATCTTTTTCTCTCGCCTGTCTTGGCATGAGTGTACAGATCTGAAAAGCATTACCTCATGAATGGCGTCTATTGCTTTTTTAAGGTTTGAAACTGAGTCAGAGTCCGGCTCAGACAGTTTCAGGATGCTCTGAAATGAAAGAAAACAGAAACCTTAGCTAATGGAGCAAAAATCTGTTTAACAGTTCAAATCTCATCAGACGTTTACCTCCAGCAGAAGCTTGATGCGAGTAATTCTCTGGAAGGGAAGGACGAGGAAGGACTTGAGGGTCTTTCTTTGACACACCGGGTCACTCTCGAGTTTCTTCAGGGTATACAGAAAAATTCTGTTGTGCTGCCTTGAAAAGGGAACATTTAACAGTTTGCATTGCGAGGTGTTGAGAATGTATTTGTATTCTGAAATACAGAGTACACTTACAGCTTTTCGTTGATAAGGGCTTCTTGGTACATCATATTTGTCACATACGGCACATAGAGAGTCTGGAAATGTTTGCAGTGCTGGAGGACGACGTCGCCAACCTGAGGGATCAACACGTTCTCTCCCAGTCGGCTTTCCAAATCCGTAAGAAACCTAAAAAGACACCAGGAGCCCAACTAAGTTAAAACATCAGGACAACCTGCCCATATATACAACAAGGTGCTACGTGTGGAGCTCTCACTTTTCACTGGCCACCATCACGTGTTGAATTTTGGAAAACAAAATGTGATGTTCCGTTTGAGACAGAGTCTGCTTGAGTTCCTGCGACTTATAAAAGTGATTTACGGCCACGCCGAGGCTCCTTAGGTAAGATGCTTCTGAGCCGATGAGCTCGAACATGGTCTTTAGAGGAAGAAAAGGAGGTGGGGGGTTATTGGCAGTCAAACAAAATTTAGACTGCTTTATCTACAACGAAGGTAATAGTGTTTCAAAATACCAACCATGTCAACAAATTCCATAAAAACCAGAAAGAGCAGCTCCTGTTGCCATACAATTAAATCCTGATGTCAGCACAATATTTTTTAAGCACTCAAATGAACTGAAAGGAATTACCTAAAAATCCAAAATATACCTATAAAAGGACCTCTTTTTGCAGTTCCCCTTATTTTAATTTCCTGGTAATAGTTCTTAACCATTGCTGTGGATTAATTGAGCTCACTCTGGTTTTCCAGTTTGAGCGGCCTGTTTAAGGTCACTGCAAAGCATCTCAATCTGATTTAAGCCCAGACTTTGACTACGCTGATTCAAACCTTTGATGCTTCTTTCTGGACATGAACTGATGGCTGGACATTCTCCTTCAGGATTTTCTGGAAGTCTTTAGAATTCATGAAGATTTTGGAATTATTCCAGAAGATACCTGAATTAAAAAGTTCAGTTCAGGATCATCAAAATGTTTTTGGCAAATGTGAGATGAGCCTTTGTGTTTTCTTGGGGGTCCGCAGTGTTTTTGTTTTGCCTTGGAATTCTTTCATGGATGTCATTTTTGCCCATTCTTTCTTATTGCTGAATCATGAACATTGACCTTTAAGGAGACAATTGAAACCTGCAGTTCTTTAGATGTTATGGGTTCTTTTGTGGCCTCTTAGAGGAGTTGAAGCGCTCTCGGAGTAATTTTGGAAGGTTGACCACTTCTGGTAGGTTCACCACTGCTCCAAGTTTTTACCATATATGGATATTGGCTCACTCTGTGATTTGCTGGAGTCCCAAAGCCCTTAGAAGTGGCTTTGTAATCCATTCCAGATGTCGGTTTTTTTAGTTTGTGGCCTGACATGCTGCTTTTTGAGATCTTTCATCTTATTTCACTATAAATCAGTTTAAGTAATTTCTTGATTCATCAGGTCTGGCAGTAATAAAGTCTAAGATGTGGCTAGCGAAACTGAATTAAGGTTTCCACAAAAAGGGTGGTGAACACAATTCATGAGTTCACAAATGGAATTACTTAATTACTTTTTTACAGGACTGTACATTTGCAGTCAAACATACGCTATACAGGTAAAGACTGAAATGTTGCGATCGAACAAACTTGATGCAGGCATATTTAACTTCATTAAAGATCCTAAGAGCAATATGAACACTTATGCGCTGCTTCATGAGTGTAATTATAATGTACCTTCCAGTTTAGTTAAATTGCATGCATCATCTCTAATACATGAAACAGCTTTTTGTTTTTTTACATTTTTTGCACACCTCTTGAATGCGAATCTCTCTGGCTGTCAAGCTGCTGAGTAGACCAGATGCCTTCACCTCATCCAGGTCTTGCCAGAGTGTACTTGGAGTCACCCTAATAGGCTGAGATCGAGGAGTTGCATGACGAGCGCTTCGCTGAGGGCTTTCAGCACGAGTCATCGGTGTCTGCAGGCTTTGCAGATACTTGGGAGTTATCAGTTCAGACAACAAACCGTCTTTGAGTCTGTGGAGATCATCTTTCATTGTCTGCAGACAGTAATCCTGATACAGTGGGACTGCAGAGCAGAATGAGAAAGACAAAAACAGCTTTACAAAAATTACGCTTTAAAATTTAAATGTGATGATGATGATACCTTAAGAAGAAGGTTAAACTTACAAATATGAATGTACTTCGACTGGAATCGTTCACTCTGCAATTCCTCCCCAATCACATTCTCTTCTCTGGATTTATTAAGAAGGCCACATGCAGTTAGCTATAAAATATTTTTGCCAAAGTTAAGGGATCCCCACCTCATCTTACCCTTCTTTGCTTTTATCCGGATCACACTGTGCGGACGAGCTTGAGTTATCTTCCTGAAGTCCAGGTGGCAAGAAGATTTTCAATTTGGGCGCTGCCAAATGATTTTTTTTCAAATCCCATGTGCGCCTTAAAGCCACCAATCTGAGAGCTGGAGATATGTCTAAGGGAAAACTGTGACAGGATGAAAGATTTTATAGTTCTGGATAAAAAGGCTCACCTGTTTTGTACTCATTTTAGATTAAAGAAAATCTCATACATGGGGCCAGTTCCCCCATTGCATCAATTTGACTTAAAATGATGAAAACTTTAAAAATTTGAACAGGAAACTCATTATGACTCTATACTTCACTACATTTGCATTTACTGCATTTGAAATTGAGATGCATTTAGTCATAATGAAGCAGTTTATAGCCATAAGTTTTTTTAAAAACCATTGGCATCTTTCAGGGGCTGAGGTCCTTACCTGCAATTCTCAGGCTTGTTTAAAGACCCGCTGCCTCCATCAAGGCCTCCAGTCTGCTCTGCCCTGCTGTTTTCCAGAGAAAAGCCCTGACAGAGCATCTCTCTCCCCTCTGTGGTTGGTGACTGAGACATTAATTACTCAGTAGATGACTTCTAAACTAGTGTATGTTTGTAATGGTTTTTCTCACTGTGGGTGTCAGCTGTAGTCTGGAACTGATCTTTTACTAAACCCTGTCCGATGTGGGTGGATCCTTCCTGTGTCCCACAGCCAATCAGACTACACAGTTTGAGTTACCTGCAGTCTGAGCATTTAGCAGCAATCAAAAAACAAACTAGAAGCAGGTGTGTTTCTTTACATGCTCCTTCAGGGTTTTACAACTATGGAGGCTTGTTTCTGCCACAATTAAAAACAAAACAAAACAAAAAAACAACAACACAGCTGTAAGTCAAAGTTTGAGGTTATTATCTCAAAATTTTAATGTAACTCAAAGTGTCACATTATTTTCTTAGAAGTCTGAGTTAGCAGGTTAAACTTATGGATGTCAAAAGATCTTTTTTTTTTTTTCCCAGTGGTGCAGCCAAGCTTCCATACACAAGAGCAGTGGGCTATTTTTTTCACCTTTTAGATTAGTCCAACTCATGGCAACATCATTATTTTGATACCACATATCCTTTAAGATGTCCATTTAAAAAAAAAAGAAGGTTTTTTTAAGATTATGGAGAATACTTTTTAAAAGCAAGATATGGAAACTCGTACTTTCTATACTTGGCATGTGTTTGAAAAAAAAATGACTTAAAACTCACACACGTCTTTACAAATACTAGTTTCATTTTATTTGCAATTTAAAATTCCATACAAGATAAAAGTAAATAATTCAATCTGCCTGAACATTGTGGATAATGTATATGACTCAAATAAAGCCATTAAAAGTCCCGATAGATGACATACTGATGAAACGTCTGACATTTTTTTATTTATTTTTTTAAAAACAGATTATAAAATAAAATATGGATGTTTGAACACATGATCACACACTACGAAGAACTTACACAAAATAAAAGACTTCCTGAACGGGAGCTACAAACAGAGTTGTAATCTAGACATGGCAAAGCGCTGAAAAAAGTGGATACATACAGTACAAGATACCTTCGGTAAATAACATACTGAATCAATCAATCCCATTTATGATCGTACTTCGGCGAACCCACTCGTTATTTTATAGTGATGATAACATTGACATGTTGGGTTTCCCTTGTCAATGGAAATTGTAAACTTGATCAAAAATGATCAACCCTCCTTAACTGCAAAAGTTCTTCCAACATTGGGTTGTTGCATTAGGTTTTATTCAAAAAAGGAAAAAAAAAAATCATTGAAATATCCACATTTGTGCTGAACAATCTCAAGCTCACCAAACAAAAGTTACTGTGGTATGAGTAGCGGGTAATGCTACTCCACTCTGAGATTGTTTTGTTTTATTGACGATTAACAAATTAGACAAGAGTAGTTGTATGATATGTCAAAGAGAGGGAATTACAATAATGTTTAATGGTTCAGTAATCAATAACGGGCATTTAATAATATATCAATGCTGAACGATGAAACGAGAAGAAAATCATTCTATGTTACCAAATCTCTAAAAACCAATGAAGTGGGTGAGGACCCAAAACATCTGCATGCAAACACACCTCACATTTCTTTTTAGCCAGAAAAGTATCAGCAGTTGTCCTGTTTCTTCTCGGATAGTCTGTACGACAAACCAAGAGACAGCATTTCCCTGTTTCTTTTACGTGGTCCCTGCTAAAAATGGGGACTGAGACATCTGGATTGGTAACAAGGTTCCAAATAAGACAGATGCTAATTTGGGAGGCCAGGGACTCACGTGATTGGTTTTGAGTCTAGGTGGGCACAGTGATACTGCGGGCTAGAAGTGCCAGCAGAGCTAGCTCCACAACCCCATGGGCTTGTTCCAGTGCCTCTGCAGCCTCCCTGGCAGAAAAGCCTGCTGCCTGGATTCTCTGGATGTGCTCGGCTGGAAACTGTTCTATAAAGGGATGTAGAGGAGGGAGAGGAGAGGCTGGAGATGAAGGCTGGGGAGTCTGAGCCAGAGGAGGAACTGATGAGGACAAGTTGCTTGAAACTTCCTCCGGTGAGCCCGCTGCCATTGACATAGGGCTGAGGAAAGTGTGCTCAGTTTGGAGGCCTAGGTTGTCTGGGGTATTGGTGCCAGAGGCTTGTCCATCTGCGACCCCTCTCCCATGCTGCCCCTCAGGAGGCTCCCTGAACTCCAGATCCTCAGGGGGATCAAGTGGAACCTCTGGCTCAGACTGAGAAAAGCTGATGTTACTTGCCTCATCTTGCCCACATCTGTCTGCCCTCCTCTCCTCATAGCTATGTGGACACTCTAGTGGTCCTTGTCCAATCACAGCCTCTACTGTATCACCGCCCAGATGTTCATCCTGGCCAGAGTGGTGGGGCGCAAGACACTTAGATGGTTCCCCATCAGACACAGCAGCAGCATAGTTGGCTTTGGCATCGTTTGGTTCTGCACCGGGTGTAATGGCAGTAGAGGGGGTAAGCTGGGTATTTTCGGGGATTGAGGTGCATGGTTCGGGGGACATGTTGTCTGTGTCCTGCCTGAATGGATTTGAAGGAGAGCAGGAGGTGCTGCGATTTTGTGACTGAGCACAGTTGTTGGATACCAGCAGCTCATGGAGCTCCCTAAGGGCAGATGCCAACGAGGGGATGCTTTCAGAGCTGGAGCAGTGCTCTCCATCAGGCTGATCCCTCTCAGAGCACACCACACTGTCAGAAGCAGTGGGAGACTCCATTTCAACTGAGTCAGGTTCCCTGGGAGCACCTGGACCGACTTCCGTTGTAACAGCAGTATCACACTCTGTCACCTCCTGCTCCATGGGCTGAATGGGGGAAAGTTCCTCTGCATGGGGAAGCATGGAGCTGTTCTCCACCTCATCAGATTCAGCATCCCCCTTTATGGCTCCAGGCTGTAGTTCTCCCCCTGGATCCTGGGATACGTAGTTCATGTCTGCAGGAGGGGTACACGAACGCACAACATCTGTTGAGGGACTGCTTAGAGGGGGCACCACGGAGTTGCTATGGAGAGGCAAAGGGTCAGGGTGGATATGGTGAGGTATAGAAGCTCCATCCTCTGCTGGGGATGAAGGCTGAGGAAGCTCTTGGAAGCCAGGTTGATCCTGGCACTGCCCTGGTGCTAAGGTCTGCTGCATGGCGGCAGGGGCAGACTGAGAGCGATCCAGGGTTGGGTTCTGGGGTTGATCAGAGGAGAGGCTTTGGGAAGGGGAGGTGGCTGACGACGTTTGGCCTAAGGTTTTGGGTAATGAAAATGGTTGGGGCTGCGGTGAGGTAGCTTGTCCATCTGCAGTGTCTATCACAAGAGAAAATATGCCTAGGAATTAAACTGTGAACCCCAGTGTGGGACAGTAACTATGTCAATTTAATAGCTTTAGATCCAAACACAAATACATATTCTCTTGCCCAAATTCTTCAATGCATTCTATACTAACATACTTTATTCATTAATATTAATTATAATGAATTTCCTATTCTAATTCAATCAAATATAAATAATCACAATAAAATGCATCAGTAAATAACAACAAAGGTACAACACTGATTACCTGACCCAGCAGCAAAATAACAGCAAAATAAAAGAAACAAATAGCAATGGACTTAGCACTGGCAATGGACTTGTGAATTTTGCAGTACCTGGTTGGTAGGGCCCTCTCCAGCTGTCTCCAAATGCATCAGTGCTGTCCTGCTCAGGGGTTAGGGCACACACCACACACATCATGCAAAGGGACGGAGAAAGTTAGCAGTCACACACAGGGCATGCACCAAACTATCGGCCTTTTCACACACACAGATGTGAAAAGTGTCATCCAAAAATAAATAAATAAATAAATAAATTAAAAAATTCTTGGGTCTAGGTCCTGACAAAGAGGTTGCAGTGTACATCCCCATCACTAAACGTCAGGGGAGCTCAATTCAAAGGGTTGTTCAGCAGTTAAAACTGTGGGCTGATTAAACTGTCTCTCCTGACTCGAGTCCATTAACAACCTCCAGTCATTGCTGGGCATCACTGGAAACAACAACAAAGACTTAATGGGGCTCTTGCACAAATAATAATGTGAGTATTAAAGGGAAACTGAAGAGTCCTGTATGGGTGGAAAAGCACCACTTTCCACTGACAGTGTATCTGTGTTGGTAACTTTTATAAAGTAGGAGTGAGCGATGTCAAAAAATGACATAATTCCAATAAATTAAACTCTTATATTTCAATATTTTCTTAAAAAAACCTGTTTATACATTAGAAAAGTTGCTGGACAAGAAATGTTGTCATGTAATAATCCACTAACTTAAAACACTCACAACACCCTAAAGGAGAAACTTCACTATAGTGATGCCAAAGTATTTATTTGGTGCTGGAATAGCTAATGATGAACAGTTTAACCCTTTATCACACAACTATCAGATATGTCGCCTGGACTACTGTGAAATCATAAAAAAATTCTCATCTTTCAGGAACCATTTAAATTTTCTCTCTAGCTCAACACAGTTAAGGAGTTACCGTATTGTAATGTCTTCATCTAGATAGAGCCGATTTTTCTCTCTGTGTTCAGACAGACCTACCTTGTGAATGCTTTGTGCTACTGTGATACACCAAATCAATCTTTAAAGCTCATATTCTCTTCTTTCCAAAACCCTTTGAATTTTGTGTCTAACTCAAACAGTAAGAGAATTATGGTAATTTAAAAGAATGCTTGTAAAACGAGTCTGTGGCTAGACCGACGGCAAAAATAAAACGTTTGAAGCATTAAAGTGGTTGACAAACTCACACTGTCCACAAAGTGAGACGGCAGGGGACCGACAAGCTGCCATTAACCATAACTGATGTTTCCCATGCTAACATTTTGTCATAGTGAAGTTAAGTAACTGCACAAATACAATGGGAGTGATTGCTTTTATTATTAGTTTTGTCAACACTGCAGGCATTTTAAGCATTTTTCTTATATATATATTAAATAGATTTTATTTCACAATTAGAGGACTCTTTTTAAAACTTTTAGTTAGATACAGATGTTGTCGGAGATTTTAAACAATAACGCGACGATAAGGCAACATTTAATCCTGTTTATGAATCTATTATTTCCTGGTCTGCCATAGATTCTGGTTCATATAAATCCCCACCTACGTTTCTGTTGGCACAACATGTTTTTTTCCATTTGTCTGCGTAGGAGGTTTCAAGTTCTGCTCTCACACTCTTCAGATCCATCTGCACTGGAGTCTACATCATAATCAGACAAATTTTAGTTGTCCTGTATGAACTCACTATAATGAAACAGTTTTGAGGAAGCACTTTCAGGGACACGATTCGCTAAAACCTAATCTGAAGAGGTACTTTTAGATCACAATACACCTGGTATGGACAGTAAGGATGGTGAACTTTATAAATGGTAAATATATGTATATATAGTTTAAATCATTTTGTTTCATTCATCAGTTTGTTTTGTTTTAAGCCTAAAAAGCTTATTTCCGTTTTAAATGTGCTCTCATTTGCCTGACTGTTGTCTTATACTAAGGTACATTTAACTTGCTGAGGTGATGACATGAAGTGATCATGTGACTGCATAAATGGAGTTGAGAGTAAGAAGCTTTAAGTGGCACATGCAAATGTAGTTCCAACTGAGCTGGAAAAAAGCTCAATGAGAAACAGCCTGAAGTGCACACATAAACGGCTTCTTACCGCTTTCCTGTATGGACCTCTGAAGCGCCTCTGCCAGTTCTCTGTCAGCCAGCTCCTCTGGGCGGGCATCTTCACGCCCCTCTGTGCCGTACGCTAGTCGGGCACACTCTGGCAGCTCCGCCTCAGACAGAAAGCGAGTTTCTGTGCCTGTAGTGCCGATGAGGAGGACGCTCTTCTTCAAGTCGATCGAACACTGCAAGAAAAACAGAAATGTATAATCCTAAGCTTTTCTAAAGTTTCCAGTGTTAATGTTGTTGACTGATCATTTTTGTCAGCGATATTTCTTTTCTGACAAAAATAAGAAGATAACTAAATAAAAACTGGGGCACGAGAGCAAAAACTCCCATGCGCCCCGTTTCTCATGAAAACACCACTGCTCAGATAAAAGGAGCTCACACCTGGTGTCTCTTCAACATATCCAGGCCAAGCAGCATATCCATAGGCTGGTCTTCCAAAATGGAGAAAGAACAAGGAAGGAAGTCTCCCTCTATCTGGACCTGAGCTGGATTATGAGGAACAAAAAAAGGAAGAAAAAAAAAAAAAAAAAAGAATACACTGAAAATGTGATGCAGAGACTTAAATTTGGATTTACTAGAAGGCATAGCAAGGTAGTTAGGCAAACATTTGTGACTGTTCTGCATAAAAAGTAAAATTGTTCATAGTAGAAACACTCTTGACACAAACCCAAATGAACTCTGCCAATGATCTTCTGGGTGCCCACTCCTTTGGCTATCCCGGCCCAGCGTCTGTCCACCAGTCGCATAATGTTGCAGCGCTCTGCGCATGCTTGGCTCATGATGGTCATCTGGGCTCCTAAAAGTGAGGGAAAAAAAAATCAGTGAAAACTAAAACCAAAATGTGTTTGAAGATACCTCATATGTAAACCACAACTACACACCTGTATTTGTCAGCCTATATTGCATGGGTACAATCCTATTTTCCACACCTAAATCTTTCCACACCTATAAAGACCTGAAAGCTGCCATAACAGTCCTGTCTCCACCCGACAAGACTGCTACCCAGACTGGGTGAGGAATCTCTACAACAGCACCACGAGACACTTCTTTAATGACTGTGAGAAACAAACAGAATCCCACACCCTCTGATAAGTATTAGGCTGGTATTTTGTTTGTTTTCATACAGTCCTGCCTCGAGCCTCCGCCTTTAAGTGGCACATCTCCCTCTGATGCCACAGACAGCAAGGCGTTTGGGGTATTAAAAAGCCTCACCCTCAGAGTATGGAGCAAGATTGACGACACTTTAAAACCAGTAGGATATCATTAAGCTTGTTAAAGAATTTATATTTTCTAACTGATGCCTGAAAAACACCCCCCAAAATAATGTGATTTTTTCCTTTCAAAGAGAGCAAATGTAAATCATTTGGCATTTTTTTTCCACATTGGAGAAAAATAAAAACAAAAATCTTTTAATTTTTTTTTTAAATGTCATTTTATTGTGCAGCCCCACTACTGTTCGTATCAGGATTTAATGTTCATTACCTGAGTCAACAAAAGCTTTCACAGGGTGGCCATTGACTTTGCAGTTAATGTACAGCATAACCACCTGTCCAAAGCTTTCTGGGGCCTCCTCCATTGCTATGGTCATGTTTTCTTCCACATTGTGCTGCCTAAAATAAATTCAACAGTAAGTGTAAAAGAAAAATCACAAACAATTCATAAATAATACACCAAAACATGCAAGTGGCAGATGAAAGTGAAGCTGTGCCTCATAGGATGAGGATTATTATGTGTTGTGAATGTCTCTAAGTGATTAACGTTGAAAGCTTTCAGGTCTTTTCCTACCTGATGTCCTCTTCAATCTTTGCTTGGGCTTCCAAATCAAAAGGATCAGCGGTCAAAAGTCTGATTCGCTCCTGCTCCCTCTTGGCTCGATCCTGCTGTTGCTCCTGCAGCACTTTGGTGAAACGCTCTAAGGAAACACAATTATGCTAACATGGCCGACTCATTGTAAATTAAAAGACGACAAGCACACCCATTACTCTGTTTTAGTTCACCTAAGTCTCCGCTCAGCAGGGCCTCGGCGAGCGGCGGGTTTCTCTCCTTGAGGAGCGATAGCTCGTGTGGATTCGATAAAAGCATCTGCTGAAGTAAGGCGGGGTCGTCCAGCCCCTGAGGAGAGGACCCACGAAAGGCCATTGGCGTGGAAGGCTGTGCGGCACGCTGCGGTGGAGCCTGTTGCTGTGGTCGTACGGCACCACGTTGATTGGCTGAAGAAGAGGTGCCTGGGACTGTGATGGAACGAAAGTCAATACGGGGTAGACCTAAATAACAGAAAGGGTAGAAGATTAGCGTACTGCATAACGACATTATTATTATGTCACGTCTCTCGTAACTCAGCCAACAACAATAAGATTCAGATTAAACATTTCCCTGATTAAAATACATACATAAACAACATGTTTATTAGTTTTCATGTGTATTACCTGGGAAGGCGGGCTGAGCCGCTGGTGGCTTTCTGTCAGCTTGCCGGAGAACCACCACGTCTCCATCCTTTACACCGTATGTCCCCAAGGCACGAGTGAGGTCTTTTAGGGGCTGTTCAACATATGTGATCTGTACAAAAATAAAAAACACTAAATAAGAAGAAATCAACATGCATAAGATTCACAAGTTTTTGCTCACATTTTATTTGACGCAGAAATGGGTGGACACTGGTCATACTTGAATAATGTGTAAAGATTTCTATTGATTCTTATCTGTTTCAATAGTTTATTTTTCTTTTCTTTTTGTTTGTTTGTTTTTTTCCTAGTGCATGCCCATGCTACAGTATTGTTTGGCCTGTCTGTTCTGTTGATAAATTGATATACTCAATTAATTAAATAGCGGTGGCAGATGTTGTTTATAGTGTCAATATGGATCATTTGATCCCACTGTTACGTGGTTTCTTGGTGCGTATAATTACATTTTTGTGGATCTAAATTAGACTCTAGTGTTATGAAAATATAATATAAAAACTGGTAATTTCAGCACGTTGCTAGCTGGTTGCCACATGACGGCACCATAAAGCATGCGTAATTCAAATTTTGTAGATATAAATGAATGTTGTTGTTGTGAAATAAAATTGATAACAACACTTTTAAAAGGTGCATAAATGATTAACTTTTAGTTTATTTTAGCCCGTTGCTAGGCAACTTTATGATTTAAAAAAAAAAATGTCATAGATAAGAAACCTAAGATGGTCTAAGATGTACTTGTGTTCAAGCATTGGTTACTCAACTTATGATGGTCTAGGAGGAGTTTGCAGACAAACATACACTCACACACACACACACACACACACACACTTTTCTGTGTGATTTTAAGAAGGTCTGATTTTTTCTTTTCTTTTTGCTGCTTATCTTTTATATAGTTCTAGTATAGTACTTCTTTCTACTTGACTGACAATGAGTTATCTTAGTACTGTTAACTGAATCTCAATTCATCAAATTAAAGCCACATTTCCCACGTGACCATCATAGGTTTGCATGACAAACTTTCAGGGGAAATACACACTTCTTAACAGGAATTACAAAAAAATTCTAGTACAATGTTTTTGACAAAATGGGGAAAAAAGTTTTAATGGATGAAGTTAGGAATTTTCTTCTATCATGGTAGTATGGCTCTATGAGTATAGCTCAAAACAAATGATGTATGTTTGAAGTCCCTAAAATATTTTGGAGAATGTCAAAACCACAATTTTGCAGGTACTGATATTTTATTTCCAACTCCTCATATAGAAATCACAAACCCTCCAAATCAGATAAATAGTCACAGATACTATTATTATTACTACTGCCACTTTTATTTAGCCTGGAAATTCCACTGAAATCTAATCTCTTTTAGAATGGAAACCAGACCAAGACAGGGGTTGATTAAATTTTCAATACCAACCACTAAAGCTTAAATGTGAAAAAACACATTTTCACCCAACTTCAGTGTGATATTCCCCAGACACCACAACATGTTTCTCTTATTTTCTCTTTGTATCGATGAGCTAACACGGAATGACCCTCTACTCCTCATCCTCACTTTCTGTTTCCAGTTTACCCACAAACACTTTGTGCAGACCAAAGTGTGTAAACGAAATGCTATATATATTTTGAAGCCAGCAGAAGAAACTGATTCAGGGCTAAAACAAACACTTATTTTCATTACTATAAATATTATTTCTTAAATGTTATATTATTTTTCACTTTGCATTTAATTGTTTGATCTACAGTCAAGTTTAGAGTCTATTTTTCTTCCAATCTAACATAAACTACGGGTGCATGTATTAAATGTGTTTAAAACTTTCTAAATCTGCCAGAATTAAAGGCTCTGGCGAGTAGTTTTACTTTTCGCTTTATTACTGTATACCACTGCTGCACTAACTTTATTATCCCCTATATAGCGTGCTGAAACCCAAAGCTCGTCACGCAGTAAAACATTTGGTAGGTTATCACTTGTTTGGGGTTCTTCCTTCAGCCCAGATAACGTTAGCCTTATATCTCGAGCTACCAGGCGTACAAAACTCACTAACTAACCCTGAATTAAACTTCTCCAACCATTAATTACCCGGACAACTATTAGCTTCCTTAGTTTGCCAGTGTGCTCACTTTTTCTTAGGTTAAGGCTACACACACTTTAGACGTGGGATACATAATTCTGGAAACGTGTCTGTTGTGGATAACAACGCAGGTTTCGTAACACTTCGTCCATCAAAACAGCAAAAGTCCGATTCATCCTAGCAACCCAGCTAGCTAGCTTAGCTGCTAGCTACGTTAGCTCCTTTGCTACATGTAGCATGGGTCTTGCCTGGATTTCCCCTGCTGGGATTCCTGATTCCAGCTCACAAAGTGCTACGAAGTCTCTCAGTTCCAGCTCCGGGGACACATCGAGGGCGAAGGTGGTTTCTGGGCGATCCCTCGGCGCGCAGAAAACGGTGACCAGCATCGCTTTTTTGGGGCAGGATCTGTGGACAAGTCCGCTGCAATAGAATGCGTTTAGTGTGGTGTAGTTTTTCCACAGGGAACCCCAGTTAGTGTGTGGATTTCCCCCCTCTTAATTAAGCTGACTTTCTGTAGAAATTGCGTCAAAAGCGAAAGTAGTTACATGAAAAGAGAGTGACTGCTTTGCACTTACTGGTAAGAAGCCTGATGTCACAGTTTCTCTTTTAACAAGAGCCAAACAAGTATTGCATCTCATTCAACCCGTTTTCCGGCATGTCGCAATACAGAATTTGCGGTCGTGCGTACTTCTTCTTCTTCTTCTTCTTCTGTCGTTTTAACGGCAGCTTGCATCCGCGGTCGTGAGTAGTCTCTGTATTTTTTTAATGAACTTTATTGGACAATCAATGAGTATACAACACACAGACAGATAAAGTATACAGAAGAACAGAACATGAACACACAAAACCAGGGGTAAAAATGAATACACGCAAAAATTCACACACTCACACACACACACACACACACACACACACACACACACACACACACACACACACACACACACACACACACACACATATATATTGTTTTGATAGCCTTTTTGTTGGTGGTGTCTGATACTGATTGTATGTACAATTCCACATCCTTAAGAAAATGACCGAAATATGGTGTTTTATTAGTAAACTTGAGTCCCTGTATTACACTGTCTTACAGTGTAATGCAGACACTAAGTGTCCACGGCACTTTTATTTTAACTGTGTTGTTTATTTATTGTAAACTGCACTATTTTTTATTTTTAACAAATAAATAACACTTTAAATAACACAATATTTTACCCTGTGATGATGATGATAATAATAATAATTGTTATATTATTATTATTATTATTATTATTATTATTATAACAGTTTCCCATCTGACCTTCTTATTATCTTATTTTTTCTTATAATCTTCTTACTATTATTATTGTCTTTACGTTTGTGAGTATACGTATTGGAGCAGCAGCAGTCACAAAGGCATATCAGAGACTCTAATTCCTGAGTTATGAGGAGAAGCTGCTGCCATGTTTTTCCAGCAGCTTCATCAAAAGTGTGTGGTACGCCAGCAACTCAGACGCGAACAGGAAAGCCCTTTGGAGGATCATAAACTCTGCCCAGAAAACAAACAAACTAAAAAAACGTGCCTCTTTGGAAGAGCCTTTCAGCTCTCGCTGCCTCAGCAGAGCAGCCAGGATCATCTAGGACACTTTCCACCCACTAAGATGCTGTCATCAGGTCCACCTCATCATTAACAAAGAGATTTGAAAACAGCTTCAATGTTCCACATGTACAAATACACCCAAGTGCAGTTACTCAGCTGCTCTATTGTAATGTAGTGTATTATATTGTGTTTCTGTTACATTTTTTTAAATCAGTAATCTGATCTAATCTCAAGAATGAAAGTGTTTCTTTATTCATTTCATTCATTCACTTCTAAAGCTAGTATCTAAAGCTTCATCAGCAGTTCTGAAGTTTCACTGTTTTGAAAATAAAATGCAATATTATATATGTTAAATTTCTCATTCTTATAGGCTTACCTGTCTCTGACAATAAGACAGAAATAAAAGTGAATACTTATGACTAGAATTTGTCCTAAATTTGTTTACACAAACAATGTGCTTAAGGATATTTTAGGTCTACTATATGCAGGACACGACTTGTCCTTTATTTCTCTCTATTTTATTTTAAACCATCTGAATGTGCACAGGTCCTGTAGACATTTAAAAATGCTTTGTATACTTATCTTTCTCGACCAAAAAAGTATTTAGTATCAACTGGGGGGAAAAAATATGCCAATAAACAGTAAAAAATGTGTACGTGCACATGTAGAATATTATGTGGTTCTCATGGTTGATTTCTTATGTGAACCATATTTAATGGTTGTTTGAGGGTTACATGCAAAGTTGTAAAGAATTTAAGGTTAGTAAAACAGGAAGGAAATAGTTTCAAAACGGGTTAAACCAAAAGATACTAAAGAGAATTCATTTCTGGTACTGCATAAACTGTGAAAGGGAAAATGCATTTAATTTATTTTAAATATGAATATGAATAAATAATGAGTAATAACCACTGAGTTTCAACACAGTTACTATAGAAGTACTGACAGGAGAAGCAGTGATATGAAACCGGTTATGAGGACTTGCTGTATGGTGGAAGAGTTTTGACTTTTTTTGGATGGAAAGGGAAAAAATGACTGGAGTAAAGTCGGAGTTGCCACGGTAACGCACAACATTAAATAAATCGCTTCTGTGGAGCGTGCTTTTTATCAAAAGTTCATGCCTTTACCGTGGTGTCAGTTTCCTTCGGGTTTTTTTTCATTTTGAGTTTTTCTTCTTTGCACACCCACAGTACATAAAAGGCTTTTCTAACCACATCTATCCTGTGTCTAATTCCAGGCAAATGTTGCCTCTATTGCAAGAAAAAAAGAAAAACCACTTGTTCTGCACATTCTGGTGCAGAGGCGTGATTTGCTTGGTGCAACCAAAGGTGTAGAAACTTATATGGGCTGGTTAGATGTGGAACAGCCAATGAAAAGGAGAAAAAGAAAATGGCTCTCATGGCTTTCATTGATATTATTATTTTAAATGTGCTCTTTTTTTGTTCAAAGATACCACATAACCTATAATGTATGAGTGGATGTCCATTAATGCAATTGCTATGTGTTTTCAAAATGGCATATTTGAGCATAGTGATGAACGATTCTGATGTAACTTCAGGTTATCTGCTCTGTATAATGTACTGGAAACTTGCACCTTGTGGGGTGTTGTTCTATTTGATGTTTATCTAAGTCTCAGGTTCTCAGAAGCATAGCTTTTAAGTGGTACAAGGTAAGGATTTCACATGTAACTCTAATATGACTTAGTGGTTGCCAAACCTTTTCTGGCATGTACAATTACAAAAGCTCACACCGCACATTGATTATCTTTGAATGTCTTTACTCTAACCTGAAAGTCTAAAACAACTTTTTGTTCCCTCTGTTTCAAGTTACTCACTATGAAGCTCTGATCAGTTCCTCTTTAACGTCCCTTTGTATCTAAAGAAGTTGAAAAAGAATCTATTATGTTTCAGGCTTCTGCTGATTGGAAGGAGTCACATATAAGCATCAGTTCCTCGTCATTTTTTCACTTCTTTAAACATGTTTGATTTGGTTGAAAGTTTATAACTCTTCACTAATTTTGAAGCCTGTGATTTTTATTTTTGATAACTGAAGCAGTTGTTACTGGAAGCATGTATAGGGAGAGGTGTTGCTGTGATGTTTGCATAGTTTTGCAGGTTCTGAGAGGCATGCTCTCCATTTGACATAAGGCTACATGTGAACTGGTTGTGTTAATGTACGGCAAACCCCTTCCCCATCTCAGTGGTTTACAAACTTTTTTTTGGCATATACAACAGCAGAGGTTATAGACTAAGAAGCTATGATCAGTTCCTGTGATCAGTTACACTATGTCAGCTAAACAAAGCTTTCAGCAGTGATTAAAGTGCACAAATGAAAACAGAAGACTTTCAAACAAACGTTTTCATAGTGTAGATTAATAGTGTTGTTAATGGATTTTTTAATAGTTTTGTCACTGATGTGCAGAGAGGATAAAACAACACATGTACTGATTTTGATATGTTGGTGTCACAATCACACCAACATGATGAATAAGTGTTTTCAGTTTACAACATTTACAGGCAATCTAGAGCTTTTTACTCATATGTATCTAGATTTTACTCACAGCATTCAAAGTTGAGAATTCTTGATTACTCAAAGACTAATGATAACCTTGTTTTATGTTTCGCTAGCTCATATGTGATGATCTCTGTCTCTGGCTGCAGTGTTAGCTTTACGTTGTCATTTCTGAAAAATGCAACAAAAACTCTCTGTCTCTCTGTGTCTTCAGATACAGCATATATCTTACACATGGTTCATCCTATGAGTCAATTCAGTAGAAGGTGTGTTCAAGGGACACTTCATGGCACAGTCCAGTGTACATATTCTCCCTTTGGCCTGCAACGTTGTTTATCTATCCAGGTTATTTCATCATTATTTACTCTGTTTGGGAGATTGAGGCTGCAGAACTGTTTACCTTGAGGTCAACAGAGGTACACAGCGTAGACAATGGAACGACTAACTGGCATTTACCTTATGGTATTCAACTGGAAACTTATCTCTTTCTAGAAGTCAGTAATCTGCAAACATGGCTGTGTGAGCGGTTTCTTATGGGAATCATTTCACAGTGCAGATGAAATTATTCATTGACCCATGTCAAGAGTTACAAGAGGCTGGTGTCGCAGACAGGATTTATGATCAGCGGTGTACCCTCATTTATAATCTTACCTGTCTGAGTGCTTCCTAGAAAGAAAGTCATAGCAATATAAAACTGCTGACAAGGAGAATCTTTTTTTAATTTCTGAAAAAAGACATTGCTTTTTAAATTTAATTGAGGAGCTGTCATGACACACTAAGGTCAGATATGAAGTTGCACTGGGTTCAGTGCTCGAACCAATTCTTTTTACATTTTACGTGCTTCCCTCGGACAGTATCACTCAACATGCATTTTGATTGCTGTGCACATGATACCCAGCTCCATTTATCCATGCAGCCAGATAACACATAACAATTAGTCGAACTGCAGGAATGTCTTAAAGACATAAAGACCTGCATGACTTCTAATTTCCTTCTTCTAAATTCAGATAAAACTGACATAATTGTACTTGGCCCAAAAATCTCAGAATATGACTGCTATTAGAATTTGGTGCTATATAAGTAAAACTGAATTGACTTTTTCAAATTTGTTTTTTGGCATTTTGAGTTCCTTAACACCTCTCTCTCTCTCTTTCTGTCTCTCTCTCTCACTCACTAGATGACTTAATATTGTCGCGAGAGAGCCACATATGTCTTTCCCTTCACTTGTAACCAAGAAAGGAAAGCGAAGGAGAAAGCTGGCAGAAGATCTCTGCTTTTTGTTGTTTTCTTCTCCATATGGAAAGGAATCTCTGATTTTATGTGTGTAGATAAACACATAAGTTCTTATTTTTTCATTGTATCTTTAATGTCTGTAAGCAAGATGGGCAGACTGTGATCATAAAGGGATAGGCAAGGTCAGCAACAAAGTTTAGGTAGGCTGCGGTGTTTAAAACATGCTCAGTAAGACAGGATGGATCCATGCTTTCATGTTCACGCCAAAGTCTGTATCAACCATCAGAATGTTGCAGCAGGAATCGAGACTCATCCAGCAAGGGAGTTTTTCTAATGTGTTTCCAATCTTTTTTCCCCCAATTCTGGTGAGTCTGAACTGGAGCCTCAGCTTCCTGTTCGTCTTTAATGTCCCTTTGTATCTAAAGAAGTTGAAAAAGAATCTATTATTTTGCAGGCTTCTGCTGATTGGAAGGAGTCACCTATAAACATCAGTTCCTCATCATCTTTTCACATGTTTGATTTGGTTGAAAGTTTATAACTCTTCACTAATTTTGAAGCCTGTGATTTTTATTTTTGATAACTGAAGCAGTTGTTACTGGAAGCATGTATAGGGAGAGGTGTTGCTGTGATGTTTGCATAGTTTTGCAGGTTCTGAGAGGCATGCTCTCCATTTGACATAAGGCTACATGTGAACTGGTTGTGTTAATGTACGGCAAACCCGTTCCCCATCTCAGTGGTTTACAAACTTTTTTTTTTTTGCCATATACAACAGCAGAGGTTATAGACTAAGAAGCTATGATCAGTTCCTGTGATCAGTTACACTATGTCAGCTAAACAAAGCTTTCAGCAGTGATTAAAGTGCACAAATGAAAACAGAAGACTTTCAAACAAACGTTTTCATAGTGTAGATTAATAGTGTTGTTAATGGATTTTTTAATAGTTTTGTCACTGATGTGCAGAGAGGATAAAACAACACATGTACTGATTTTGATATGTTGGTGTCACAGTCACACCAACATGATGAATAAGTGTTTTCAGTTTACAACATTTACAGGCATTCTTGATTACTCAAAGACTAATGATAACCTTGTTTTATGTTTCGTTAGCTCATATGTGATGATCTCTGTCTCTGGCTGTAGTGTTAGCTTCACGGCACAGTCCAGTGTACATATTTTGGCCTGCGGTGTTGTTTATCTATCATGTCATTATTTACTCAGTTTTGGAAATTTTTGAAAAGTTTTGGAGGCTGCAGAACTGTTTACCTCGACGGCAACAAAGGTACACAGGGTAGACAATGGAATGACTAATGCATTTGCTTTATGGTAACTGGAAAGTTATCATATGTCTTTCTAGAAGTCAGGAACCCACAAATGTGGCTGTGTGAGCTGTTTCGTGTGGGAATCGTTTCCTCGTTTACTGAAAAATGTGATGCAGATGAAATTTTTTATTGACCCATGTCAAGAGTTACAAGAGGCTAGTGCCGCTGACAGCATTTACGATCAGTAGTGTCCCTTGAGTTGTAATGTTATCTGTCTGCATGCTTTTTTTTGTTCAGTGGATGTACAGCAGTTTGGTAGAAGACAACTCCCTTTACAGGTGCTGATAACGCCAAGGACACAAAACATTGTGTCCTTGGCCCATTGCTCCATTAGGTTTCATAGCGAGGCGCGTGATGTGTGGTATGATCAGTTTGTAACTTCCTCCATCTTCCTTGGAATGGAATAAAGGAGTGTGCTCATTACTTAGACCTGAGATGTTTTGATGTGTGTGTGTTTGCTCTCCTGCATGCATGCAGTAATAAAATAGCTTGACCACAGCTGAACATACTGCAGACCTTTCTTTTTTTTACAGAAAATTCCACAACACATCCCCGTTGTACCTGTCAGTTGTTACAGAAATAAGGTTTATAGCATGAATGTTTAAAGCTAGAGAAAAATTGAGAATGTAGCGGTTGGCATACTCTCGCTCGCTCTCACTAGATGACCAATTATTGTTGCAAGAGAGACATCCACCCCCTCACCAGAGGATTATATATTGAGAGAGAAAGACATACACACCCCTGTCTCCTCAGTTGTTGTCAACAAGGCAGAAGGAAGAGTGCTGGTAGGGGATTGCTGCTTTTTGTTGTTCTCTTTTCTATATCTGAAATTAATCCCTTATTTTATTTGTGCAGATAAACACATCAGTTCTCTTTTTTTTTGTAAGGTCCAAGTTATTGTGAAATTCCTGTGGGAATTTGTGATGGGTTTATGCTGGCTGTGTGAGCTTGGGTTGTTAACTTTTGGTTTGGAAATTGTGACTGACTTCAGATTCTCTGTATTTTGGTTTAATGTTCTTTATTTATGTCATGATTTTACTATGGGGCTGTCTGCAAAGAGGGAAAGACAGAGTTAGTACTGGCAGATGGTGGGAATTGGGAAACAGAGTTCAATGAAACTGAGTTCATATTTTTGATTTGGTGGTTTGCAGTATTGAGGTAACAGGGGAGAGTGTCAGAGGGCATCCTGGGTTCTATATGTGACTTAAACTTAGTTTCAGGGGATCTAGCTTAACTAGCATTGGAGTGGAGCTGAAATTCTAGTCTAAGACTGTCTAGCCTCTGACTGTACCCCTCTGACTGTACCCCTCTGACTGTACGCTTTGCTCTTTCGTTTGCCTTCAGAACTGTTTAATTATTTGGGACATAGATTCAACAATTTTCTGGAAATGTCCCTCAGAGAGGGAACTCTTTTGTTGTCAGGTATTTTCAATAACAGTAAAACGTTGGTTCCAAAGTTATGAGTGATAAATGTAGCTGTCTTATTTGTGTGGAGTGTCCAATTTAAACTTGGTCAGGTGGTGTTTCTCTTTGTCTTAATCTTATTCTATTTGTCACACAGGAAACATTGCATTGAAGAAGTGAATATGATTGTCGTCCAACTCATCATACTTTTTTTGATTTTTAACCAACATGTTACTGGTTTGACATGCAAAACAGGTAAAGTGTGCCTTTTATCATTTTACTCACTCTGTATAATGCTTTAAAATCAGTTTTTCACTTTTTAAATTTTATTTTGAAAGTATAGTAATTACTGTAATTAAACTGTGTCCTTTCTTTGAACACTGTGAAATCCTTGAAGGTGAAAAAGTACCCCGTAATGGAAATGGATGTGAACCCTGCAAACCAGGCTCTTATCAGGATCATGAAAATACTTCAAAATCTTGTAAAGCATGTACATCGTGTGACTCTAGTAAGTGCTGAAGCTTTTGTAACTTATTAGAAAAACAGCTGCAATGTGAGCAGCTGATGATAAACCTGCTCTGTTAATGGAGACCAAACATGTAGTTCACACTCAAATTACGACATCAGGATTAAGAACATTCTTTGTTTATTTATTTATTGCAGATCGTGGTAGTGAGATTAAAGAGCCTTGTACCAGATTCAAAAACACAAGATGTGAGTGCCGTGAAGACTTTGTTCCATGGGACAGTGATTCTTCCAACTGCAAATGTGCTGAGGGATTTAAACGAATAGGAGGTACAAGACTGGATCATAATATTGGATCATTTACCATACACACTAAAGAAAATGTCTTTTTAAATCATCAATTCTTTTTTTCCTGCTAGGAGAATGTAAACGATGTGAAGAAGGATTTTTCATTACATCTGAAAACTCAGACTGTAAAAAATGGAAAGAGTACGTATTCTAGTGTTTTTAGTACTTTTATGATATATGATTAAAACAAATTTTCAACAGGGTCTGGACGTGACGCTTGTTGTTAACAGCTTTGTCATTTATCTTTCATTCTAGATGTAAATCAGGAGTGAAAATCAGTGGAACTGCAATGTCAGATGTTATCTGTAATGAGCCAAACAGTGATATTTACAGCACTACACTTCCCACATCAAACACAATTACTACTCTCCGAGGTTTAATAACTCAACGTCCACAGTGGGAGGCCCAAACTCAGGAAATGGATACTAGATCTGTTAGCTCTCCTCCACAAGTAGCCACTTCTACAACAAAATCCAAATTATTTTGGCACAGCCTTCATTTTCCATTGTTTCTGAGATGAAGGCACAGATTTATTTTTTTTTAAAAAAAAAAAAGCTATGTAAACTGTAGCTGACTTTTTTTTTGTCTTACCAGGTATGGCTCATTATCTTGGAATTTCAAATTTGTAATCTTTAAAAGGCTTTTGTCACTCTGACAATCAGGGAGGAAGGAAATGGAATACTTATAACTGGAATTTGTCCCAAATTTGTTTACATGAGCAATCCACGTAAGGATAACTTAGATGTCTATACAGCACTCATATTCATTACATGTATACAATTGCCACTACTGCTACTGTGGTTTAGTAAGTAAAAGTATTTTACAGTTATCTTTTTTTTAAAAGATTGTTTGAAACATATGAATCTGTAAAAGTTAAAACATTTAAAACATCTTGTGTATTATCTGTATCACCAAAACATTATTTGCTATTAATGCGCCTGCAGCAACATAACTCTGAAGTTGGGCAAAAGATGTGCTCTAGGTTGCGGCTGTGTTATATATGGGAAGTGCTGATTGGCCCAAGTGCAGCTCTTTCATCAGTGGCAATTATATGTAATTAACTTTTAATGTTGTGCATTTTCTTTGATTTATAAATTGTCAATTTGCTTAGTCTTCTTCTTCTTTTTGCCTGTCCTGTACGGCATTGTAGCAATCAGAATTACTGTCTGAAGGTCAAGAAAAATGCCCAAGAGATTTATTTTTCCAAGTGGACCATTACAGCTTTTGCAATTCTGGTTCAATTGATTGTCATAGTTTATTTGATCTTTATTATTATTATTTTGATTTAAGTTATTACAATCAGAATGGACAGGACAGAGAAAGAAGAAGGAAAGAGAAGTTCGGAAGAGAGTTAACAGACTGAGAGGGAAAGAAAAATAGAGGAAAAGAAGGAAGCAGATTGAAAAAAAACAAGCAAAAATAAAACAGCACAGTAAGGAAACCACAGCAATAACCAATATGGGCACGAGTAACAGCAATTAATAAAAATGTAATGTTAACTGTACAATACATGATATGTTTAGAGGCAGCAGCCAAGCGAGATAGTGTGTGTCTGTAAGTTGTTTGTACACCTGTATGAACCTGTATGAACACTTATGTGTAAAACCTGTGTGTGTGAGCACATTCATAAGATTTCTCCATGTAAGTGTCTAATACCCACATGACTTCTGGCATGGTAAGTGGTATGTCATCCAGACATGGGCCAGGCCGGATATAGATGGCACGGTTTATGTGATGGCATGCCATATCTGGCCAGATTGTGGTTTGGTTTATGTGGCCCAGGTTCATAGAAAACAGGTCTGGCCCGGATCTGGCATCAAGCTTGCACTTCTGACTGACCGGTGTCATGGCAGGGTGTATGTCAACCCGACGTGGGCAAGGCTTGGCAATGATGGCACATGTTGTTATTACATGGCTTGATTAAGGTACACATTAGGCTGACATTTGGGGCAAGAGCTGAAACTATTCTGGTCCAGCACAGGGTCAGCAGTGTGTTTGCAACTGGCCCGTGGCTGCACACAGCTTACACATGGCCCACATACCGCAAAGAATGACGGCCCTTTGGTGGACCAGATCAGGTTTGCCAGAGGTACTCCACGCATGGGCCAGCACAGGACCACCAGTGTGCCTGCAACTGGCCTTGTGCTGGGCCATGTGTGTGCCACCTCTGGCAAACCTGATCTGGGCCACCAAAGGGCCGTCATTCTTTGTGGTATGTGGGCCATGTGTAAGCACATTTGTGGGCCAGATCCAGGCCATACAAATTTTGCTATGTGGGTAGTGGGTGCTAGGAGCCATAGCCCTGCCCCCCAGGACATGAAGCAGGGATGGAGGAGCTCCGGGCCACGAGCAAGGATTACCACCAGAGGGGCAGTCACGTCAGCCACCTAGAAAAGAGCTGTGGAGTGCCTCGGATGGGGGTCACCCAGCAGCCAAGGTGCAGAAGTCACAGGGCCTGCAGCACTGAGGCTGCAGGCTCCACTGGCAGCCAGCTGTACCAGATCAGACTGAGCCCTGGGCCCAGAGACCCAGGATCCAAGGGCCCTTCACACCCTAGAAGGGGCCCAACAGAGCCAGGAGGGCCAGTGTGCACCAAGCAGCCACAGGAGTGAGCCAGTATATACAAACAGGCACATACAAATACAAACATGCACACACATCCCCCCCCTCATGCGCACATGCACAAATACTCAGTACTCACCTGACATGGAGACACACAGAAGTGAACCCAGTACACACACTCACACTCCCCATACATACTCTATACTCCCAGGTCCAGGCACCACAATAGAGAACAGGGGGTGTGTGAAGATCCCATACCTCCCTCTACCTGCTCATATGTGGTGTTGATGCGTGCTGTTCTAAAATGCATTTAAAACAGGGGAGGGGCATGGGGCCGTTTGAAGTGAAGTGTTGCTTTGTTTGCTTGGTGTTGGTTAATTTGCTAGTATTTGTGTTCCCGTCATGTGTCCACCTGGTCTTAAGATGGAGATATTTTAAGTTGCTGTTTTTATTTGTGTTTAGTTCTAGTCATTTGACCTCTTTTATGGGCACTGTATTGCTAGTTTATTTAGTATATTTTTGCATTTTTAGGGGTAAATAAAGACCACTTTTTTCTAAATACTAAGTGTGTCCTCGTGCTTAACCAGCTCAGTTCCTCACACACTATGTCAACTATACAAAGCTTTGAGCAATTATAAAAGTGCACAAATGAAAGCAGAGTTTTAAGAGTTTTAACAAACAGTAATAGCGTTAATTTTGTCGCTGATGTGCAGAGAGGACAAAACAACTGTAAACTGATTTTGTTATTTTGGTGTTCATAGTCACACCAAACATGATGACTATTTTCAGTTTACAACATTTACAGGCAATCTAGAGGTTTTTACTCATGTATCTAGATTTTACTCAGTATTCAGAGTTGAGAATTCTTGATTACTCAAAGATGTACGATAACTGTTTTGTTTTTTTGAAACTGAGGCTGAAAATTCTGCACAAAGGTAGCTTATACATGATAATCTTCATATCTGGTTGCAGTGTTAGCTTTGTCTCTTCTGCAAAATTCAACATATACTCTCTGCCGTGTCTTCAGAAACAGCAAATTCCACATATGTTTCATCTTAAGAGAGAATTCAGTAGGAAGTGTGTTTAAGGGACACTTCACAGCACAATCAGTGCACATATTTTTCCACTGCTTTGTAGGCTATTTATCTATCTAAGGTTATTTCATCATTATTTACTCAGTTTTGGAGATTGACGCTGCAGAACTGTTTACCTTGAGAGCAACAAAGGTACAAAGTGTAGATAATGGAACAACTAACTGGCATTTACCTTATGGTATTCAACTGGAAACTTATCGCTTTCTAGAAGTCAATAAGCTACAAACGTGGCTGTGTGAGCGGTTTCAGGTAGGAATCATTTAGTCTTTCATGATGCAAATGCATCATGATCATGCAAATTGTTCATTGACCCATGTCAAGAGTTACAAGAGGCAAGTGCCACTGACAGGATTTACAATCATTGGTGTACCCTGAGTTGTACTGGTACCTGTCTGCATGCTTTCTTTGTTCAATGGATGTAGAGCATTTTGGTAAAAAGAAAAAGAAAAAAGAAAGTCATAGCAATATAAAACAGCTCACAGGGAAAAAAAATTTGATTCCTGAAAAGAGACATTGCTTTTTAATTTTAATTTGGGTGTTGTCTTCACACACTGAGGTCAAATTTGAAGTTGCACTGGGCTCAGTGCTTGAACCAATTCTTTTTACATTTTACGTGCTTCTCTCGGACAGTATCATTCAACATACATTTTGATTGCTATGCACATGATACCCAGCTCCATCTATCCATGAAGCCAGAAAACACATAACAATTAGTCAAACTGCATGAATGTCTTGAAGACATAAAGACCTGCATGACTTCTAATTTCCTTCTTCTAAATTCAGATGAATCTGACGTTATTGCACTTGGCCCAAAAATCTCAATTAGGATTTGGTGCTGTATAAGTAAAATTGAAATTTGACTTTTTCAGTTTTGTTTTTTTGGCACTTTGAGTTTCTTAACACTTCTCTCTTTCTCTTTCTGTATTTCTGTCCACCTCACTAGCTTACACTAATATCCTGAGTGAGACCCACACATGTCTTTCCCTTCACTTGTAACCAAGAAAGGAAAGTGAAGGGGAATGCTGGAAAAAGATCTCTGCGTTTTCCCTTTTCTGTTTTTTCTCCATATCGAAAGGATTGTCTAATTTTATGGGTGTATCGGGGTAGGCAACCTTTTTGATGATGAGTGCCATCTAAAATTTCCTCAGAAGTCAATGTGCCATATGATTGCATTAGCATTAAATTTAATAACGCTCTATATTAACAGTTAAACACTATATAGAACAACTTTATAGAATTATATTTGTTTGCAGATGTTTGCAGCTATCAGCGAATAGTTATCAGATATATATATTTTTTAAAAATACACTTTTTATCCATAACAAGAACTCCATAACAGCAAATGAACTGTACAACAGAAAATGCAAATGCTATTTATGGTCTCCTCACAACAATGATAAGAAAAATAAACTAAGCCAATATGGCATGTCTGTTAATACAGAGACACACATGTTAATCTGATCTCTGGCCTCCCACTCAGAGACACAGGTCTCCGAGTGTCCAGAGTTCAGACGGATACCTGAGGACACTCATGTGAGAGAAAATCTGCTCACACAGATATGTAGAGCCAAATACTGTCAATAAGGCCTCTGCAATGTTCTGAAGACAGTTAAACTTGTCAGGTAGTGATGGCCCGGCCATTTATTTTTTTAATGCACCTTCTCAGATTAATTCACTGCGTATCGTGCCCAGGGCTGGACTGGGACAAAATATTGGCCCAGGCATTTGGCTAAAGACCGGCCCACCAGGTATTATAGGAAAAGCTATAAAGCCTTTGAATGAAAGAAAATGCTGTGACAGTGATGCACACTGTCTTGTTGGTATATGTATGATTTCTATACATTTTACGTCAGATAAAATGTATAGAAAGATTGGTTGTAAGATACAATCTTACAACCAAAGATAAAAACTTTGGTTGTAAGATTCAGATAATTATTTAATAAAAGTGAGACATTTTAAATGAGAATAAGAAAGAAAAGTATGTCTTCGTGCCCCCCTTTCCCTGTTAATGCCCTACCGGGCCCCCCTGGCAAAACTTTGCTAGACACGTCCCTGCACAGTTACCAGCTGTCAGCTACTTAGAAAAGGATCCTGGTCTTATTTGTCTCTCAGAAACAGTTCATAACTTCCCTTCAACTCATTCATGTCACCTAAAAGGTAAACCTGTTTCTCCATCACCTGTTCAGCTCTGATGATTCTACTGGTTTCATCTGCATGTTTCCCTCTCAGCAGATAACCAAACCGATATCATGACCAGCAGCTTTTACAGCTGTGGCTCCAGCAAACATCAGCTGATACTAGAAATTAATGTTAAATAAATTCTAGCAACAGCTGATGAAGCTTAAACGTGCTGCTGTTGTTTAACGCGACATCCGGCGGTTTCCTCTTTCTGGCGCAAAGTGGGCGATAAACAAACAAGAGAGAAAAGCCGATCAGCTGATCATTGATCAGTTTCATGGTTGAAGTAGCAACAGGAGAGGGAGGGGGAGAGAATGAGAGAAGAAGAGGCAGCTGCAGCGTAAAGACGCAGAAGAACTCCACCTTTGCGTCTTTTCCCATTCTAGCTGAACTCCGGGACAAACTGTGTTCCCTTTCTCCTCAAATGAAACGCGTAACATTTTCTCTGAATACGAGACGATTCCGTTTTTCACAGGACGGTTGGCAACTCTACTAACTAGCCTTATGAATAAAATAAAGTTCACTATCAGTAACATCATAGCACCCACCCAGCTGTATAGAAACTCTGTCATGCTAGCTAGCACGCAGTACGAGTTATTGTAACTGACTGTAAAACATCAGCACAACGAAAATAAACTAAACTTGGTTTATATCTGACCCAGATGGACTGCAGGTCATAACTTCTTACCTGAAGTTCAGTTCACCTGACACTCGGACCGGCGGCCACCCCGGGTCTCTCCTCCTCCTGTATATCCTGAGTTATTTTTACACATCGACCAGCATCTAGCCAATCCACCACTTTTCATTGTTTATACCGTTACAAAAAAAATAAAATAAAAATCATCGGCCCATAAAAACGAAATATCAGATCGGGCATACCGGACAAATAAATGCCCGGTATGCCTGATGGCCAGTCCAGCTATCGTCGTGCCACCAGCACGCGTGCCCAGGGTTGCCGACCCCTGGTGTAGATAAACACACAATTTCTTATTTTTCCATTATCTCTTTAATGTCTGTGAGCAAGATGGGCAGACTGTGATCATTGGATCACAAGGGAAAGACATGGTCAGCAACAATGTTCTGGGGCTGTGGTGTTTAAATCATGCTCAGCTAGACAGGATGGATCCATGCTTTCATGCTGTTCAAAGTTTGACTCTACCATTAGAATATTGCAGCAGAAACTGAGACTCATCCAGCAAGGGAGTTTTTCTAATGTGTTTCCAATCTTTTTTTTTCTTTCGAATCCTCAGTTTCCTGTTCTTAGCTGACAGTGTGACACTGTGCGATCTTGGGTGTAGACCATCTGCTTCGTTGTTCAGTGAGTTCTACATTCAGAGATGCTCTTTTGCATACCTTTGATGTTGCTTATGTTTATGTTGTTCCTATTGTTTTCCCTTCAGCTTGAAGCAGACCTTCAATAAGGCATTTTCATACATATAACTGCTATTCAGTAGATATTTTCTTATCAGACTTTTCTCTGTAAACTCTTGAGATGGTTAGGTGGGAAAATCCCATTAGATCAGCAGTTTCTGACATACTCAGATCAGCCTGTCTGGCATGTTTAAAGTCACTTAAGTCGCCTTTCTTTGCCATCCCAATGCTCAGTTTGAACATTTTAAATACAGCAGGTTGTCTTGACTATGGCTTGTGAGGTAGCTGCTTTAAGAAGTAGTTGAATAGGTGTGCTTTTCAAAATGGCCAGTGAGTGAAACTAGCTTTGTCATCATATGTTACCAGTTGGGCTGTGTGTTAAAGAGAGACAAACAATGGGCAAAGTGAACAGTAAAGACAGCACAGTTTGTTATGTTTTATATCTTTAGTTTCCTGAACTCTTGAATGATTGGAATATAAACATATTAATTTTGGGTCGCCTTACCTACGAAAAGTTCATAAACGAACAGAGAGAGAGATAAAACAGGAGCGGGGGTTGTTTTTTTCAACATCCGTTTTTCAAGAAGCGAGTGTGTGGTTGTATCTTGTATCTTGCACTAATCAAGAACATGTGGATTTTCCATTTGCCATTTGAGTCCATATGCCATAATACAATGTCAATTTTTTCTGCCTAAACAAAACAAAGATACATAGTTAACTGTTTCCGATAGCTTAACCACAGTACCAATACCTTTTTTCCTGAACAAAGAAAAAAAGCCCAGAAAAAGGTTAATAAACATGCTAAAAATACCCTCAAAGCTGTATTTCAGTTTAAAAGATGTTTTTTTCCATCATACTTTATATGGATCTAAAATATTTTTACCGGTTTTCGAGTTAGTAAAACATCTTATTACTTATGTACTGAATTGTACAGAATTTTATTATTATCAATATTCAAGTTGTAGACATATAGGGTGAATTTTAAGTAAGATGGCTCTTTAAATTGTTGACTTACATAATTAATTAATCCAGTGTTAAAAAATTAGACACTATATTTGGTATCTTAGAATACCTGTTAGAAACTATGTTATGACTGACGTGTCATAGATGTAAAATATGTGTTTCAATTTAAGTTTTTTTTTAAAAATAAATATTAATAAAACATTACAGTTTGTAGTAAGATAGACAGGATAGTCACCGAACTTATAAATTGTAACTGTTTTATCAGTAAAGTAGGTGAGCAGTCTGGGACAGCCCCATATAAAGAGCTTATGCAGGTGGCGTCTCTCTTTTGTCACATTCTTATGCTGTATGTCACACAGGAAATAGTGGCATTTCTCAGCACTGAAGAACTGAATATGGCTATGCTCAAAGTCCTCATACTTATTTTGATTTTTAACCAACATGTTACTGGTTTGACATGCAAAACAGGTAAAGTGTGCCTTTTATCATTTTACTCACTCTGTATAATGCTTTAAAATCAGTTTTTCACTTTTTAAATTTTATTTTGAAAGTATAGTAATTACTGTAATTAAACTGTGTCCTTTCTTTGAACACTGTGAAATCCTTGAAGGCGAAAAAGTACCCCGTAATGGAAATGGATGTGAACCCTGCAAACCAGGCTCTTATCAGGATCATGAAAATACTTCAAAATCTTGTAAAGCATGTACAACGTGTGACACTAGTAAGTGCTGAAGCTTTTGTAACTTATTAGAAAAACAGCTGCAATGTGAGCAGCTGATGATAAACCTGCTCTGTTAATGGAGACCAAACATGTAGTTCACACTCAAATGACGACACCAGGATTAAGAACATTCTTTGTTTATTTATTTATTGCAGATCATGGTAGTGAGATTAAAGAGCGTTGTACCAGATTCAAAAACACAAGATGTGAGTGCCGTAAAGACTTTGTTCCATGGGACAGTGATTCTTCCAACTGCAAATGTGCTGAGGGATTTAAACGAATAGGAGGTACAAGACTGGATCATAATATTGGATCATTTACCATACACACTAAAGAAAATGTCTTTTTAAATCATCAATTCTTTTTTTCCTGCTAGGAGAATGTAAACGATGTGAAGAAGGATTTTTCATTACATCTGAAAACTCAGACTGTAAAAAATGGAAAGAGTACGTATTCTAGTGTTTTTAGTACTTTTATGATATATGATTAAAACAAATTTTCAACAGGGTCTGGACGTGACGCTTGTTGTTAACAGCTTTGTCATTTATCTTTCATTCTAGATGTAAATCAGGAGTGAAAATCAGTGGAACTGCAATGTCAGATGCCATCTGTAATGAGCCAAACAGTGATATTTACAGCACTACACTTCCCACATCAAACACAATTACTACTCTCCGAGGTTTAATAACTCAACGTCCACATGAGGGGGCCAAAACTCAGGGGATGGATATTACTACTACTCTACGAGTGGCCACTTCCACAAAGAAAGTGCTTCCAACTCTTCCTGTATATCCAGGCAACCACATTGGTAAGCCATCTTCCGATCATGCAACCTCAGATCAAAAGTAAAGCTAAGTTAACTTAGCAGGTTTATTTTGTCTTACCAGGTATGGCCCTCCTTATTTTCGGAATTGTCGGACTAGTTGTACTAACTGTTGTGACCTGCAAGCTGCACATCACTGACTGCTGGCACAAGCAAAAAACAGTACAACGTATGTGGCAAGTGATTCACACTTCAGACAATAAGAAAGGTCTTGGTGGTTTCATGTCGAGAAGTTGAATGAGAAAAGTGACGCACCAAAATTTGAAGCAACAGGCAACAACAGTTCACCTTCTTGCATCAAGATATATGCCCACACCCCCCCAGAAAATCTTTAATCATGTCAGAGATTTATTTCTTTATCATATTTTACCACTATTAGAAAAAATGGGCAATATTTCTTCACAAAATGCTTCACACACTCTGAGATTTGTGCTGTTTCAAATGGGAAATAGTTATTGTCAACAATATTATTGAATTAATTAACTAATTGGTAGTTAATTAAGCTTTTTGAAATAAAATATATATTTTTTGTTTACAGCAATGGACTCCTTGTGCCGCACGCCAGTTGAGGAAAGCTGTAATGAAAGCCAGACCCCGCTCAAGTCAGACTACATGGAACCTTGAAGTTAAACTTGTTATTTTTTTTCATTTAGGCATGAAATACACAGCTGAACCTTTGACTCAGGTAATCGTTATATCAGTATTTTTCCTTACAGTGTTGCTTTTGTATTAGAAATACATCATCAAACTATTTACTATATCTGTATTGTTACAGGTGTATTTTCAAGTCAATATTTGACTTTTGTTTGTTCTGTTTTAGTAGAATCGTGAATTATCACAAACATATTGCAAGCCTCTTACCTCACTTTTTAAACTGTGAAACAGCAAGTAGTAAACAATAGTTTTCACTACTTGAACTGTTGTAAATTGACCATAATATTATTTTTATTAATATTATTATGTTGCTCAAAGAAATCTGTATAATGTTAGTATTGATCAACATTTTCTATATGCAGATTTTTGCACAGTGACCTGAGCAATCATGCCACTAAATGCCTCTGTGAAATGTTTGGATATTCAATGTATATATATATATATATATATATATATATATATATATATATATACATATATATACATACATACATATATATACATACATATATATATATATATATATATATATATATATATATATATATATATATATGACATGACATAACTTAATGCGACTAACTGGGGCTTGTGACAAGCCTGAGAAATACCCAGTAAGACCAGTACAATCAATACCACTGATCCAGGATATATTATAAACTACTTTAATTTTTGCACGAAGTCTTTCTGCCCCTTGTTTCTCAGTTTTTGATTACTCAGCTCTGTTCAAATTAGCAGGTCTGTGAAAACAAACATGCTTTCAGTGATGTGTGGGTTTGGCGGAGTTCCCCCCAGGCACCTAAATGTGGCTCTTTTCCCCCACTGAGACATACATCCTCTCATGTTTTCATTTTGGCCTTTGGAAAGACTGATGTTGTAAATGTGAGGACTTTCATGTTGTTTATACCTCATTGGAGATGTTTCTCGGATCACATAGTCAGAGGAGTTATGAAAGCGTCCTCATACTTCTCCTCACTTATGTTTTGCACCAGAAACCAGACACACACATTCATAAATTTCAGTTAATGCTTTGTCTGCCTGGTTGACTCTTTGTGAAGAACCGAATATAGAAAAAGCTACCGCACCGTAAATCTTCCAGAGGAAAGTGATTTAAATAAAGACAGAAGTATATCAAGTTTTCAGATCCATTATTTAAGTATAAACATGTATATAACAGTCCAACCTTAACTTAATATTAAAAATTTAGCATTTATTTAAGTATAACTCACAGGAAGTAAACATTCTTACTTAGTAAAGATGACTTTTTATTAGTTTGTGTACTATTAGGTATTAAATTAATCTTAATATATCTGTAAGTAGGCAACATTTTACTGTTGTAGCTGCTTTTTGTAAAACGCAAATATGACTTACAGAGAGTACACACATACTGGAAACCCTGCAGGTAGTTTGCTTTCAGTAAATGTCAGAGATGTAGGAAGTAGGTGTGTGGTTTCAAAGAAAAATACAGCACCTGAAACAACCTTTCGTCTGGTTTTGAAGTACAGCAGCTTGCATGCTATACTTCATGCTGTATGCTGTACATACAATATATGCCCTTTTGTTTTTATTATTATTTGTATTTGTTAGCTTTTTAACTCGGCAATCTCTGTAATTCTATGTGTGCAAATTCTGGGAAACCGTACATGCTTTTCTGAGTAGGCATGTATTTGCATTTGCTTGACATTTAGCCCTTATTGCAGCAAACTCATAGTAGCCTAATGTTTATGTTGGACTTTTTTTTTCTGAAATATAACATATATTATTCTGGGGTTTTTTTTGGTGACAAGACAAAAAAGTGTTCTTTTTTGTAAAAATGTATCTTGGCTTCTATATTCACTTTATTTTGATGCTATGTTTATAATGTAAGTAATGGTTTTTGTATTGTTTTGTATCTTTTTTACAATAGGAAGTATAAAATTAAATGATCTAAATAGATACAGCTGATCTACAGGTACTGAATTTGTACATCCTGTAATGTCAAAAACCCATTAACACATTAACTACACAGCGAACAGTTGATCTAATGTCACCCTGAGCTGTTAACCACTAGCAGACCCAAAGTGGGCTGCTTAGGTCTTGATCACATTTTCTTTCATCTTGAACTTTTAGTGTGACGCCGACTGAAGTGACATAACTTAAGGACGACGTGAGCAGTTTCACATCACTTTTACTCCAGCCACAAAACACGTGTAGCTTTTTGACCTATATGTATAACATCAGTGGAGTTACATATACTCCTTAGCGAACAGCCTAAGAGAAGTAAATACTGTAACCGTGTCATTATTTTTGATTGAAGCCATGCCGTTTCTATTCATCTGCATCAAATGTTCCGACGGCACCATTCATAAAGTTTATCAGTTGGAAGGCTCTGTTACAGAACATGCTCCTTTCACCCACAAAGTAGGTGGCACTTCTGTGCTCTACTTGTGAAGGGGAATCCTGATTTCTACAGTGTCACTGCCGCCCTTTGTGGCTATATAGTGTGACGGTACTAGTAGCTACTGTCTACTGCGTAGTGAGCACGCATATGCTAACGTCACATCCTGAAGGTTTCGTACATTGAACCATGTGGTTTGGTCTGTCTGTCAATGACGGAAGTAAATGTCTGTAGTTTCTTTTTTTTATGATAGGAGGGCACACGTCATGTGGTTTAAGTAGGTGGCAGTTTTGCACAGGGGTGTCAGATATTAACTCTGATGCATGAATTATGAAAGCCTTCTCAAGATTTTTTTTCTTAAGTGCTTTTATTCTTCTAAGGACATGAAAAAAAATGTTCAACTCTTTTTTCCAAAAATATGTTTTTTATTTTATAAAGTTATAGACTTGTCCACTCCAGTGACCAATATGCATCAGAGGGTTAATTAATTACTTCTTATGACTAAATTTGATCATTTCTGATGTACTCCCATAGCTTCTGCAAATATGGTCCGTCAAAACTTTAGTCAGGAAAAAATTATTAAATTGATAGTCAGCGTGTTTACAAGGCCAGCTGAGAGAGACAGTCACATCTCTGGACTGGGGTGGGGAAGCTAGAGTGTCAGGAGAAAACCCATTCAGGTGCTTTTTCTAAACCACAGTAACTACTGCAGCAACATGATGCCTAATGTTAAACAAAGGGGAAAAAAATCCTCCGATTAGAGAAAGCCACATGTATGGCGCTTTGGCTTATTAATTACAATAAATGAAGTGGCTCATTTAACAAAATTTAAGCACCTTCTTGATTTGCCAGGAAACTCCCCGTCAACAAAAGCAACCTAAAGTACTGTCACTAGAAGGTCACAGAACGACAGTAAAACCTTCACATCATCATCATCCATTTGCACTGTGTGCTCCTGCAACATATACATGTAGGCTACAAAAATAACCCTGCAAAAAAATCACACGCTTGTTTTTCTGTACATACCATGTACATCTTTAGTCATCCCTTACTTTTTTGAGTTCACTGAGGTCACCTTTGGGTTTCAGCAGGGATTATCATACTCACTCATTGTGGGCTGTGGGATTTCCAGGCACAAAACTATAAAATATTGTTATTGCTTCTGTTAGTTGCTTTGTATTATATATACAATTTAAGTTAGTACACTTGTAAGAACATGTTGAACAATTCTAGAGGATCAGAAAAGTAAAAAATAGTTTTTTCCCGCCAAAATTTCCATATCATTACAGCGGTCCCTCGTTTATCACGGGAGTTACGTTCTAAAAATAACTCGCGATAGGTAAAATCCGCAAAGTAGCCAGCTTTATTTTTTTTTACAATTATTATAGATGTTTTAAGGCTGTTTAACCCCTCACTACACACCTTATACACTTTTCTCAGACAGGCATGAACATTTTCACACTTTTCTCTATTGTTTAAACACTCTCAAAGTTCAAACCTTTGTAGAAAAATCAGTCCAGTATTATAGAATGAAACCAAAGATCAAACCCTGTTTTCAGGTCCAAAACATGGGAATAGAGCAGCTGCGAGATAATTCTACATTAATGAATCAATGGTACAGAAGTGGAAGAAGCAAGAAGAATGAGTTGAGTAAAGTTTGACTTATCTGACTGTTTTGTTTCGCTTAATGCGACTTATAATCCGAAAAATACAGTAACTTCCACCTTCTTTTGGCATGTCCAGAAGTCCAACTTTCTGTGCGATGGTTAGCATCTTCCTCTGCCTTTTGGGTGCTACCGCAGGTGCCTTTGACGGTGCAAAACGTTTCATCGACATTGTGTTTGTTGGGGAGAAAACTTAGAAACATATAGTACAGCACATCAGAGTCACACTGCTAGCGATCGACGATTTATGTAAATTTGACAAGCTGAACGCATTCTGTACTGTACAGGAGACGTGGCACAGAGGATACTGATTGAAAATGGTCTACAGCCAATCAGGACACAGAACACAATGCACTGTAAAAAAAAAAAAAAACCCATGCAAAATTGCACAAAAAATCCATTAAACAGCGAGGCTGCGAAAGGTGAACCGCATTATAGCGAGGGAGCACTGTATATACATTTTTCATCTGCTCCAACAATTATATGTAATGTGTGATCTTTTTCAAAAGTAAGTATAAGTGAACAAAAATGCAGAAATAAAAATGCAAAGAGATACACATTACTTGCAAAGCAGAGAGTGCAAAGTTCATGTAAGAAAATGTAAAATTTACATATTTTGATAGTTAGACTCCAGTGAGAAGCAATATTACAGGGCAGAATCTGAGAAAAAGGGAGAAAATAGTGACTACAGCACCAGGCATATAAATACAGGTGATGGGTGATGGTGAAGATGAGTGAGCAGATGGTTGTAGAATTTGCATAAGACCTTTGCAGATGACCTTGAATGACAGACAGCCTGAAAGAGGGGGAGTGACAGCAAATTAAAAAAAAAAAAAAAACAGAGAAAAGAGGCTGAGTGACTCATAGAAGACAGACAAGTAGGTGCTTGGACAACAAAAGAGTTTTGAATAACATACACTACCGGTCAAATTTTTTAGAACACCCCAATTTTTCCAGTTATTTAATGCAATTCAAGTGATTCAAGTCCAATGATTAGCTTGAAATGATAAAAAAAAAGGTAAGTGATGAACTGGCAGAGATAAGAAAAAAGAGTAAGGTTACCCAAAACTGAAAAATAATGTACATTTCAGAATTATACAAAAAGGCCTTTTTGTGTTTTCAGGGAACACAAAATGGGTTAACTGCTGTTCTGCAGCAATGGAGGTTGATCAAGCCTTGAAAGCTGGTGCTACTAATTCCTACAGGTGTTCCAAATGCATGATAGCAGTGTTGGAACACAATGTGGTACCATACCCTCATGAGCATCAGCAGAACAGTATTGTACTGCAGAAAGTAGTGTGTTGTTACAAAAATGGCGAGAAAAAGGCAATTAACAATAGAAGAGAGACAGACCGTCATGACACTTTAAGCGTCAGTGAGTACTGTTTCCTTTACTAAAAAAAGGCACTCAGAAATTGGGCCAAACTCTGACAGGAAGAGGTCTGGCAGACCCCAAACCACAACTGAATCAGAGAACAAGCTTCTGAGAGTTACTGATAGGCAGCTCACACGATAACAGCCTCAAGCACGGATTAATATTGGTCGCAGTCAGAGATGTGTATGTGTTACTGCAATCCGATTACTTTTTCCAAGTAACGAGTAAAGTAAGGGATTACTATTGCAAAAAAGTAATTCGATTACTGTTACTTTCCTGTAAGCACACTGCATGACTGCGTTACTAAACTGTGATTTTGTTTGTGAGAACCTCTCATGACAATGATGCATGAGCGTGCGACGTCCGTGGTAGCACCAGACGTATGTAGAGCAACTATAATATGGAGTGCGGGAGAGAGTACGACCATGCAGCGTTTAAAGCTTGGAAGTACTGACATTACTTTGTGTTTGATTCTGTAAAAGGCGACAAAAACATTAGCGTCTACTGTAGACTCAGCGTGGGAACAAACTTTTTTCTACTTTGAAAACTTCAAATCTGAGACAGTACCTATCACGCTGGCATGGGAATGTGAAATTCACAGAGAAACCCCTGTATCCCCCACTGACATTACCACTGTGGCACAGGGCAAACCTCCACCGGTCCCACTCCTGCTAAACAGGTGAAAAAAGATTTAAGAACAACAGGACTTGGTAGAAAATAGGTTTAAATGTTAAACAAATTTTTTCCAGTCAGAGAATGTTGCATATACTTTTAAAAAAGTAATTAAGTAAGAAAGTAACTAAATACTTTCAAAAATAAGTGATCAGTAAAGTAATGGGATTACTTTTTTGGAGAAGTAATCAGTAATTAGTTTCTAATAACTATTTTCAAGTAACTTGACCAAAACTGGTTGTAGTAAGCAAGTCTCAGTTTCAACTGTGAAGACTTCGAGCTGCAGGTTTGACAGGATGAGTTGCAACAAGAAAGCGTCAGAATAAGACAAAGAGGCTTGACTGGGCCATGAAACGCCACCATTGGACTGCTGAAGATGGGAAGACGGTATTATGGACTGATGAATCAAATTTGAAATCTTCGGTTCATCAAGCAGGATCTTTGTATGCCGTCAAGTACAGTGGGGCAAAAAAGTATTTAGTCAGCCACCGATTGTGCAAGTTCCCCCACTTAAAATGATGACAGAGGTCAGTAATTTGCACCAGAGGTACACTTCAACTGTGAGAATGTGAAAAAAAAAAATCCATGAATTCACATGGTAGGATTTGTAAAGAATTTATTCGTAAATTAGGGTGGAAAATAAGTATTTGGTCACCTCAAACAAGGAAAATCTCTGGCTCTCACAGACCTGTAACATCTTCTGTAAGAAGCTTTTCTGTCCCCCACTCGTTACCTGTATGAATGGCACCTGTTTGAACTCATCATCTGTATAAAAGACACCTGTCCACAGCCTCAAACAGTCAGACTCCAAACTCCGCCATGGCCAAGACCAAAGAGCTTTCGAAGGACACCAGGAAAAGTATTGTAGACCTGCACCAGACTGGGAAGAGTGAATCTACAATAGGCAAGCAGCTTGGTGTGAAAAAATCAACTGTGGGAGCAATCATCAGAAAATGGAAGACATACAAGACCACTGATAATCTCCCTCGATCTGGGGCTCCACGCAAGATCTCATCCTGTGGGGTCAAAATGATCATGAGAACGGTGAGCAAAGATCCCAGAACCACACGGGGGGACCTGGTGAATGACCTGCAGAGAGCTGGGACCAAAGTAACAAAGGTCACCATCAGTAACACACTACAATGGCAGGGAATCAAATCCCGCAGTGCCAGACGTGTTCCGCTGCTGAAGCCAGTGCATGTCCAGGTCCGTCTGAAGTTTGCCAGAGAGCACATGGATGATACAGCAGAGGATTGGGAGAATGTCATGTGGTCAGATGAAACCAAAGTAGAACTTTTTGGTATAAACTCAACTCGTCGTGTTTGGAGGAAGACGAATACTGAGTTGCATCCCAAGAACACCTGTGAAGCATGGGGGTGGAAACATCATGCTATGGGGATGTTTTTCTGCCAAGGGGACAGGACGACTGATCCGTGTTAAGGACAGAATGAATGGGGCCATGTATCGTGAGATTTTGAGCCAAAACCTCCTTCCATCAGTGAGAACTTTGAAGATGAAACGAGGCTGGGTCTTCCAACATGACAATGATCCAAAACACACCGCCCGGGCAACAAAGGAGTGGCTCCGTAAGAAGCATTTGAAAGTCCTGGAGTGGCCTAGCCAGTCTCCAGACCTCAACCCCATAGAAAATCTGTGGCGGGAGTTGAAAGTCCGTGTTGCTCGGCGACAGCCCCAAAACATCACTGCTCTCGAGAAGATCTGCATGGAGGAATGGGCCAAAATACCAGCTACTGTGTGTGCAAACCTGGTAAAGACCTATAGTAAACGTTTGACCTCTGTTATTGCCAACAAAGGTTATGTTACAAAGTATTGAGTTGTATTTTTGTTATTGACCAAATACTTATTTTCCACCCTGATTTACGAATAAATTCTTTATAAATCCTACCATGTGGATTCATGGATTTTTTTTTCACATTCTGTCTCTCACAGTTGAAGTGTACCTCTGGTGCAAATTACTGACCTCTGTCATCATTTTAGGTGGGGGAACTTGCACAATCGGTGGCTGACTAAATACTTTTTTGCCCCACTGTAGGTGAAAGGATGGTTGCACAGTGTGTAGCATCAACTGTCAAAGATGGACGAGGAAGTGTGATGGCCTGTGGCTGTTTTGCTGGATACTGGGTCGGTGACTTGTACAGAGTGAGAGGCACCCTGAACCAAAACTGGAAATATTGGGGCATTCTAAAAATGTTGACAGGTAATGTATATTTGAAGTTTAAATCGTTAAATTCAATAACCATTGTGCTGGAATGACCAGTTAAAGCTGGGTTAAAGTGGAAGATATGAAGTGCAGATCACTTAAGTCAGCGGTCCCCAACCCCTGGGCCTCGGACCGGTACCGGTCCGTGAGTCGTTTGGTACCGGGCAGCGAGAGTTGAGGCTCAGGTGTGAAATGTATGGTTTTCAGGGTCGTTATCAGTTTTCAGCGTTATTTTGTTATCGTTTTTATCGTTAACTCGGTTTTCCTGGGTCTTTTCACGTGTGTTATGAATAAATCTTCTTTTTTTCTGTACCGGTACTAGTTTTATTTTGTTGTATTTATCCGCGACACCTTAAAGGCCGGTCCGTGAAAATATATACCCACAGACAGCAATCTGAGGTTTCAGCCTCTGATGTTAAGTGGCAGACCTTCATAGGCTTCTAGTCTACAAGCCATACCATTGTATGGCTTTGCATAGAACTAAAGACCCATACATCTTATCCAGTAAAATGTATTACCATTAGATAAATACTATAGGGGAAAAAAACTATATATAAAAACTAATAATAAATAAGCAAAATTAATGAACACCTTTGGAGAGAAAGCACAAAGGAAAGCAACAAAGCTCTGTACTTTATACCTATAAAGCCAAGTATATAGTTTTCGTGAGTTATTATTTTTTGTAAAGATTTCTACATCATCATCATCCTTTCTACAACATCAGTGTGATCCCCCACCCCCCCACCCCCCCAAAAAAACCCTAAAGGGAAACTTTATATGTGCACAATCAGCATAGTGTTTTTTGCATCTTCTCTACACATTAATCGTACAAGCCAGTTTCCATAGACAAAATCTGGACTCATTGGTAAACATATTGTTCCTCCATATGTTTAAGTTGCCGTGCACATGTTGCCTGGCCCCACAGTGAAGGACTGTGGAAAACCTCCTGGCAGCATTAGTTACTGCAGGTTACTGCAGGTTATTTGTCAGCTGAACATCCATAATATGAATTCTGTTCCATCATATCCCAAAGATACAATAAACTCATTGTCATGCTCAAGAAACTAGATTAAGATGAGCTGAGCTTTGTGACATGGCAAATCATCCCGTAGGATGCAGCCAGCAGAAGATGGGTACACTCTGGTTATAAAGGCAGCAACACTACGGCAACACTATGGCTGTGGCATTTAAACTATGCTCAGTTGGTATTTCGCTCAAAGTGTACCAAGAACATAATCCCCGCACATCGCATAACCACCAGCTTGACCTGTAGATACAAGACAGAATAATTCCTTTCACGTTGTATACACCGAATTCTGACCGTACCATCTGAACAATACAGAAGGAATCGAGCCTCATCAGACCAGGTAACGATTTTCCAATCTTCTTTTTGTGAACCCCTGTGAACTGTAGCCTCTGTTCTTAACTGAGAAGAGTAGCATCTGGTGTAATCTTCAGCTGCTATAGTCCAAAAATGAATGTGTTGTTCTTTCAGAGTTGCTCCTAATTTGGTTGTAAATTTGTCAACCCTATAAATGGTTGTGTGGAAAATCCCAGCAGATCAGAAGTTTCTGAAATACCCAGATCAGCCCGTCAGGCTCCGAAAACTATTTCAGGTTCAAAGTCAGTTAAATCACCTTTCTCACACATTCTGGTGCTTGATTTGAACTTCACCAGGTTTTCTTGACCATGTCTACGTATCAAAATTGAGTTGCTGCCATTTAATTGGCTGATTAGATATTTGCATCATCAAGCTATTTAACAGGTATACCTAATACACAGGTATACCTATTGTACAGCCATAGTGAGCACCACAGAGGAGTGGAATCTAGGAAAGAAGCTGTCATAAACACAAAGAGGCTGTCACATGAAATTTGTCACCTGTCATTTGTGAGAGTGTGACATTATTTCAGGAGTGTTTGAGACGTTCTTGCATGTGTTCGAAAACAAGCTCCTCCAACACATGCTTTTAAAGGAAAGTCTCTTAGACGAAAGATTTATATTAGAGGTGACAACAAGCATTAAATGTTGTCTGCTTTGGATAAATCAAACGGCTTCACTGTAGATAAGCTTAGAAGTACAGCTTTATCCAGTTCAATTGTACAATAAAATAAAATATAATAGCAAGTAATCTGGTAAATTTACAGCAGTTAAAAAAAAGTTGAACTAAGCAAATTTTTTTTCAGTTTAGCGTGTTCGTGAAGTGATCTATATTTACTAGTGGTCTTTCACTTCCTGACTACGCAGTCACACTCTCTGTCATGCTGACGTCAGCCACCGATATAAAAACCTGTAAGCGCACACAGAGCACTGGACACAATGATTCACTTGAACCTCTCCATGGCACTTATACCATTATTTGTGGCTTTTTGGACTATAGGATGCGTTAAAAGCTGCGGTGATCAACAGACTCAGATGAGTGGACGGTGCTGTAACAAGTGTCCCCCAGGTAAAAAAAAAAAACTTTTTAAAAAATCAGATGAGTGTCTTTCAATCTAATGTTTTGATTAGTTTGATCTAATTATTACAGTAGTGATCTGTTTGATGTAATGATCAGATTATGTGTTTAAGCTGAACTTTTTCGTTCAAGAATACTGAAAAATACTGAAAGTCGCTGATTTTAACTTTTTCCTGGTTTTAAAGGCACTTATGTAGAAGAGTTTTGCTCTGACAGCCAACAAACTGCCTGCAAAGCCTGTCCAGACGGACATTTCTCACAACTTCCCAACCTCTTTGACAGATGTGAAAAATGTCAGACATGTCAGCGTAAGTTGAGAGAAGCTGAGAAGGCATTTACCAGAACTAGCAAAAGATGAAATATTGTGTTGAATTCAGTGGTTTCAATTCTTGTCTGTCTACAGATTATGCTGTGAAATGTACATCAACCACAAATGCAACCTGTAGTTGTGCCGCTGGTTTCCTGTGCTCCAACAGCATCTGTTCGACTTGTGTGAAAGACAAATGCGTCACAGGAGAGAAACCAAAAAGGACAGGTAAGAATGGACATTTTGAGTTTTTACAGCTGCGAGTAAAATATATATCCTGCCACAAACACTGGTTTGACTATTGCATCTGTGTAATTGTGGATATTTAGACTAATCCCTTAAAAGTCAAGACATGTTTATTATTACATGATTAAAACAGATCCATGTGAAAGAATTTTTTTAATTTGTAATTTTATTCCACATCTGCTGTTCAACCTGAGCCTACTGATCAGGTGAAGGAGGAGCTGTTCATAATGTCAAGAGTGTTTAGCAAAGAGTGAATGCTCAGTTCCCTTTTGTCTTAAGCTGCAGTCCTTACTATATGTCATCAGATATATACTTATAAAACCTCATCACTAGACTCATGACTGACCTCACGGCGGAAACTGACGATAAGTCACAGGATCACCAAAGCTGACAAAATCTGTCACCCTATAACCACAAATGTCCCCCCCAAAGTATCTTTCATGTTTACTGAAATAGTATTTCTTTCTTTTGTTCCAGTCGTCTCCTCGAATGCAAGGGTGATAGAATATTCGTATCAGTGTGAAGCCATATGTGGCGAAAAACAATATTTCGATGTGCAAATGAATGACTGCAAACCACTGACACAGTAAGATCGATTTAAAGAGCTTCTGCCGCAGTGATAAGTAAAAGAAGTTGTGAACATGCCAGTGATGTAAAAGCTTTGTGCTAAACAGGTGCAGCGTGCTGGGGTTTCCTGAAAAGTTTCCAGGGAACAGGACACACGACTCAATTTGTGACAGACCCGGTATGTACACATATTCACGCATTTTATTGACACAGGCTGTAATTTGTTGATTGCTCAGCATGTAACACTTGTGATACACGACAACAGAACATAGTGACAATATGCTGCAATCAAGAAACTTAACTATGATTTGACTTTTCACCAGGGCCCAAAGACGGTGGAGACTTCATTCATGTGATCCTTGGCATTAGTGTCATTTTGCTGTCTCTCAGCCTCTTTCTGTTCATGTCCTACACATGTATAAAGTACCTAAGGATTCACACAGCAAGTAAGTTCATGGAAAATCATATCAGTACGTCAAAGTGGAATCACTGGCATGGGCAGATTTCCTTCCGAAAACCACATGTGGCATTTAAACAATCAAAATAAGTATTCATTAATAGAAGAAATTGATGTGACTCAATCTAAATATTACTGCTACTGCTCTTTTTAAAAATACCATCATAAGGGGAACTTCCCAGAATTATTTTCATATATTTTTGTGACGTATCAACAGTAGAAAAAAAAGATTCAAATGCAGATCATCAGATAAAAGGACTCATCTAAATTCCCACAGTGGCAGTTGGCTATAGAACTTTAATGCACTACAACTACTATAGTAGTCAGTTACTGGACGCTATAGTGGACACTTCAATATTTGCCTGCAAAGTCTGTCCAGAGGGACACTTCTCACAAGTTCACAACATCTTTGACAGGAGTGAAAAATGCAACTGTAGTGAACATCATGCTATAGTGATATTATGATCATCACTGTACTACATAAATGTCAGTTTACTGAAAAAATATTGATTTACATTGGAATATAATCTGATAGCCTATAAGAGCAGAATCAGGATGTACTCAGTTAAATTGTGCACATGTGACACTCCTTTTCTTCTTCTTCTTTTTAGAAATCCTCTAAGGCAGATTTAGTCAAACACATAAATACAAAAATTCTGTAGCACAAATTAACAGATGCATTAATGTAGTTTATAAAGTGGGAAGTTTTCATAAATATATCTGTTAGCTGTGCCCACTTCTTGGATAAGCAAGAGGAAAAATGGATGGATGGGTGGATGGATGGATGGATGAGTTGTGTCTTACATTAAAGACATTTAAACCCTTGTGTGCATGGTGTCCACTACAGGGCAAAAAAACCCTAAATTAAGCTGGACATGTTTTAAGTCTGGTTTGGGAATATTAAAATAACCAAACCTCTCATTAAGTTAATAATAATTAAAGGTTAGTCTTAAAAGTCACATAACTTTTTTGAAAAAAAGTTGAGCATATTGTGATAAAACCTTTAATACAGTTACAAAGCTGATGGATAGTCAAACTCTAGCCATGATGTCCTTCTGTCAAAAACGTCAAAGTCTGCTTATCTTGCTCCCATTTCTCACTATGAAAAGTGATTAAGGTTATGCCACTTATTTGTTTAAAACATATTGCACTATAGAACATCTGTAAGGCAATGGATGGAGCTCAGTGTATTATACTTTAGTTACATGGAAAGTCACTAATGAACAATTGTTTTTACGTGCAGCAACACCTTCTCCTTTGGATCGACTCCTCTCTGATGTTTTTATTTCACAGGAGTGAAATGTTTACAATAAATCTGCCTTTGTTCGCCTAAAATTTTGCATTTTGGTGATCAAATCAGAAAACTCCTGTGACTTGGAAAATGGAAAATGAAGTGGAAGTGAAGTGGAAAATGGGGGTGGCAGCAATGAAATGTGTGATGTTTATTATCGAATGCGTAGGTGTGCAGCGAGGAAATAATGTCATATTTCAACTAAATCATTGATGGTAATAATTCTCTCCCTGCTTTAGACCACAAACCCATGCTGGCTGTTCCTACTAACATCAGTGACTTTCACCTACCAAAGGAAGAGAGCGGGCTTCAGTTTGTCCAGGATGGATCCAAGGACAGTGACAGTTGTGATCTAGAAAGCATTATTTTAAGATGATATTATAACTCTGTTCAATTACAGCCACTATGCTAAAAATTATCTTGCTTGACATCAGTGCACAGGATCTAGAAGGGAAAGTGAAAAACATTTGTAGAACAGACTTGATGATTCCTTTTGATCTTTAGCATGACTTAAGCAGAAACACATATGTATGGATTCATATTTAAAACCTCACTTTGATGTGGTAATGAGTTTATCTCAAGTCTATACTTGAAATAGATGATTTCTTGCTGAATATTCAGGGGTATTGCAGTTTGGTCTGTAACACATGTGTTCGTCCCTGAGGTGGGCCTTGCAGTTTGTGCCCTTCTGGCATGAGTTACAGATGAGCTACACAAGTTTTTTATGCTTATTATACTGCAAATAAACACACTGTTGGGAATGTTTTAGGTAGGTAGAGTTAAAGAAATTCTACAAACGAAAACAAATCTGGTTGGTTTAATTTGTTTCTGTAGTATAGCAAAACAGATAAATTGTAATCAGAATAAATTAAATGGTTTTAGTCATTTTTCCTTTGTTGATCTATCATATGATTAATGAAAAATCTGCACACATTTTGTCGTTACAAGAACTGCTTTTTAAAACATTGTTAAAGTTTGTCAAAAGCTGTCTTTAACAGTCAAGCTCCAACTGGATATCTATTAATTGCAACAGCACATGTTTGTTTCTTTTATGAATATATATTTCTTTTGTAACTGCATAATGACTGTTTTATAAATATTAATTATTTTTTATATATTTTTTCTGTTATCATGCTGCAATACTAGAGTTGTGAATTGTGTTTCTAGTTTTTAAGATAATTTATTTAATATATGTTATCATAGTTCTTCATTTTCATATTGCATATATATATATATATATATATAAAGTGACATTATTCAATGTCTCACCTTCAGTGGCAGTGGTTGTTGTAGTGTTGCTGTGACGTGCAGGCTGGGATATGCTATAATAAACGTGTGACTGTTGTTTTTTTGTTCATAAAAAGTTCTTATTGACAAAAAGAACGCAAACAGTGGGCGTTACACAAAGGGTGCACTTCTTCTGTGTCCCTGCGGAGGCGCTGATGAGCACGTTTTGGCTGATCGGTCATATGACAGCTGCTTTTGTCCCTCTTCGCTTCCCCACTGGAAAAACAGCACATCTGACAGGGAGGGAGACGAAACAGGTACCACCATCAGGGGAGCGCTGACCACCGACCTCAAGATGCTTGCACTAATAAACCGGCTTTTGGACTGGATCAAGTCTCTGTTTTGGAAGGAGGAGATGGAGTTGACGCTGGTCGGCCTGCAGTACTCGGGGAAAACAACATTTGTAAACGTGATCGCTGTAAGTCTCCAGCTGCTACTAGCCGCCTTGCTAGGATACGGCTAACAGCCTTAGCTCGCATAATTGCATAGAGGTTACTAAGTTAGAAGTGGGCTAAACACTGTCCGGTTCTCTGGGGTGTGCTTTGCTCTGTTGGTGGAGCCAGCATCCATAACACACACCGCAGTCAAGAGGAGTTGCTGTTTTATGTTTAGCTGTTTAGTTTTGCAGCTTACCGGCTAGTAGGATGCAGTGTTATGGTCTAAACTCCAAAGCTCAAAAGCAGTATTTGACATAGTTTTACACGAAGGAGTTAAAAGCTGTCTGGAGTGCTTTAGTTACCAGGAAGTTAACGTAATAACACGCTGACAGTAACTGTTGACAGCGGTGCAGCCAAACTGGAAAGATCACTTATGTGTCATTGTAGTACAGGTCCCCTGTACCAGTGTTATACAGGTGTCCTGTCAAAGGAGATCATCTGCCAAAAAATAATTGCGAGTGTTTAAACTAATGTAAATGAATTGGGCAGTGAAAAATGTACCACAATAACTTTTTTATTTCATATATTTATTTCATCTATAACATAACATATTCTACAGGTAATTTCTTCTTCTTCTTCTTCTTCTTTTTAAATAAATAACCCCTTTGAAAATGATCCCGACTCCAACCTTTTTACCAATATAAGCAAATATATTGCACATAAAAACATAAACACACAAATCACTTTTTGGCACGACTGGTTTCCAAAATCATGAGGACAACTAACAGAGTCTGGGTGGGTTATCTTCTTTATTTTTTATATTTATTTTCTTGTATTTATAAAAGTCAGCTTCTCAGTTTCTGTAGCATTAATGCTTAAATGTGAGATTATAAAGCAGTGGCAGATTTCCATGACACATCTAAAAAAGGGACTAGATTAACACTGCACTTAAGTCAAGCACACGTAAACAAAAGGAGAAGACATTTTTGCACTTATGTAAAAAAGACACAAAAACACAACAGCAGATTGTAGCTTCTTGGTAGGGGTGTTGGTTTCTCATGTAACTTTGCAGTTATTTCTCAAAAACTGGTGGGGCAATCCAGGTTGCCTTATTATTGCTAAAATGGGTTTCTTTCTTTTTTTCCCCAAACCTTTGGTTGTTTTAGTTTCACATATGGGGCCCTAGTGAGGGTGGCAACAGATGGCAGGCATGCCTTTTACTCCATCAGCTGTCAGATAACCAATCAGATTAAATGTATCTGGTGTAGGCAAGGTCTGATTGGTGCAGCCTTTCGTCTTAAAACGAAATAGCTTCAGATCAGTCAGGATTCATTCTGTACTTTTCTCTAATGTGCATCTTGTGTGTGTTTATGTAACAGTTGTTATCAAAAGTATGGATGAGTAATCAATTTTCAAAGAGATATGTTGCTGGGATGTTAGAGGAAGCTCTTTAAAAACATTTGTGCACTTGAGATGTTTATCTACGCTGCCAGAGTTAAAAACAAGTATGCACTTCCTCTGCTAAACCTTGGCATTCTGGTTTCTGGCTGGTGTATTTTTATGTTTTTAATCAGTTTTACTAGGTGATAGTCAGTGTATTGATGATGTATAACCTCTGCTTTCAAAAAAATTCTCAATCATTTATTTGCTACGGCCACTAATTCAACATTGGTATTCTACTATTATGTGAGCTCAGTTTTATACATTAGATATTTATGTGTTGGTCTTTTTTGTTACGCAAACACTCAGGCTACTGGAAGTTGTGAAATTTTTTTTTTTTTTTTAAAGAATATATTTATTAAATTAGGTTAAAGTGAAAGTAATTCTTTCTAAAGACTCCGACTTGCACAGTTGAAACACTTAAAAGAAACACTGAATTGTGCTGAGGTTATATGCGTGCTGAAAAAAACAGATTTTTATCAGGCATTTACTGCGAAGAAGACGACATCTCTATAGAAATTTTCTTTGGTGCCCACACTTGTCTGGTGATATCAAGGTTTTTGGGGTTGGAACATACTCTTCCCCTTCCTTTACGCTGAGTAAATGAAAAAAATACCCTACCAGACACTGACAATAGAGTTCATGAGTAGTTATGCAGGGGTGGTTCCGCCTTTCTCAGTCATAAGACCGTTCACTCATTTCCACTTAGCTTTGTCAGGTGACTCTGGCGAGTCATGTGCTGTGAAATGTTCGTGCACCCGGCAGTGCAGGTTCACGAAGCATGGAGAAGGATATCTGCAGCTTGTGAACTTAAAAGGGAAATTCCACTGATTTTTCATACACAAACACATTTTCTTTCCACTGCAGTTTACACAAAGCATTAACAAAAGGCCATTCACAAAAAACCCAAACGTTTTATTTTATTGTCATTTCAATAAAATGATTCACTGTTTATTTTTTTCTTTTATGATACTCAAATTAGAGTCAACTTTGAATGTTTTACTTTTTATAGTCCCTTCCTCCTTTGCAATAAAGACTCAGTGAAAACACTTTTATGATTGGATTATTCCTCATGAATGAATCAAAAACAAACGTTAAACATTAAAGCTGTGGTTTTACCTTAGGATGCCGTTATGTCAGTCACGCTTTCATAAGCTACCATAAGTTATAAATTGCTTGTTAAAGGTCACTTGAAGTTTAAATGTAAAAACTTGTAAACGTTTCTTAGAACTGCCACTTAATTTGTAATCCGTAGCGTGTATTTCCATGCAGCATGTTGCTATGCATTTCTTATAAGCACACAGCTTAATGTATATGACTCCTGTTTTTTTTAAGGAAGTTAATCAGTGCAGCACACATGCAGTATATATGTGAGTGACCAGTTGCGCTGTTATACTTGGTTATATAGTGCAGATGTTGTAAAATGTGCATTTGAAATGACTGTTTTTTTTTTTTCTTTTAATAAATGATAAACTTGTCTTTCCTTTCAGTCTGGGCATTTCAGTGAAGATATGATTCCTACAGTCGGGTTCAACATGAGGAAGGTCACTAAAGGAAATGTCACGATCAAGGTTCAGTTTTAATCTAATCTGTCACAACTGGTAAAACAAAACCCATCCCCAGAGTGGTTTTAGGAAAAGTTATCTAAAGGTTTGGTCTTAATTCTGTAGATCTGGGATATAGGAGGGCAGCCGAGGTTCAGGAGCATGTGGGAGCGGTACTGTCGGGGAGTTAATGCAATCGTGTGAGTATCCCCGACTGCCTTTCATACCCTTTGTTTCATAAAACAAACACTATTGTTGTTAAATGATGACTAATTTTGATTTTGATCTTGTCAAGGTACATGGTTGACGCTGCAGATCGAGAAAAGGTGGAGGCATCGAGAAATGAGCTTCATAATTTATTAGACAAACCTCAGTTGCAAGGAATTCCCGTAAGTGTTCCACTTAAACCAATTTAGATATTTGTGTGATTTCAGAAGCAGTAACAGAGATCTGTGTGTGACTTCTCTGGATTACTCCACTGGAGTTTCAGAGTTCAAATTTAACCTGCCCTTTTTTAGGTTTTGGTACTGGGTAACAAAAGGGATCTCCCCACTGCACTAGACGAGAAGCAGCTCATTGAGAAAATGTAAGTGTGGAAAAATCTTGAAGGCATTTCAACTTTTCATCAGTGCATTGTAGGTTCTTAATATCAGACGTGTTCGCAGTTTTTCATCTCGTTTTGTTTTTTAAAGAACCGTTAGGATGCTTTTCTCATGTATATCTCTTGGTAAAGGGGAACTGTCTTTATTTATATCCAGCTGTAATCTTACTGGTTTCCTCTCCTGTCAAGTTGTCAAAAATGTGCTGAGACTCTTACTAGTACTACTTTAACGCTGTCATTTTCAAACTGTGGTGTGGACGCCCCCTGGGTTTCTTTTAGGGCCATTGCAGGGCTTGTATGGCTGACTGGTGAAAGGGGAATAAATCTGCTCTATGTACCTTTACTTTAAATTAAATTGTCTTAAAATGTAGGGATTGGTTATATATTAATAACTATTCTTTACCTTTCTAGGAATCTGTCAGCTATACAGGACAGGGAGATATGCTGTTACTCTATTTCCTGCAAAGAGAAAGACAACATTGGTAAGTTGTGGCATTATTTCTTACAATCGTTTGATTTCTTTGTTGCAGTGCTAAATCTGACCCTGCATATTTCTATTTATGCATTTATTTGCAGATATCACACTTCAGTGGCTCATCCAGCACTCAAAGTCACGCAGGAGCTGAAAAAACCCAAGTTGTTTTCCAGCTGTTATTGCCCTGTTACCGTCATGTCACACCCTCATCACTCTGCAATGATGTACAGTCGTATCCTCACCTGCACTTCACCGTGCTGCACTGTTTTGCTTGTGTGACTTTTTTTTTTTGGCATTTTACCTTTTTTTTTTTTATTCTTAAACAAATCCCAACAATGCACTACAACAATTCTGGTACCGAACTTTAAGAAAGAAATTGGCATTATACATCTTGTAAAGCTGTACTTTAATTAGGAGTGAGAAACTATTTTTAAGCTACCTTTTTGTGTCTTCAGGCATTACACAGTTGATGCTGCCAGGTAGCTTGTTACCCTTGTTGCTGTAACATCACCTTCTTCTAGGAGGGTTTATTCAGTTCAACAGATCTCACAGTATGATGAGGTTCTTCAGACAGTCAGGTATGATGCTTAGAAACGGCTGATGTGAACACGCAGGTTTTCCTCTTTCTGCCTAGCTCGGCTCTGTGATCATCTTGACTGTCAGCCTTCCCTTGATCAGGTTTTCTCCTTTCAAAGATGTGCCAGTTGTTTTAGAAAATGCGCATTTAAGCAAGTCAGTTGAAGCAGGTCTGTAAAAAATATCAAGCTAGTATGATTTTTACTGAAATGGGATGTGTGTGTGTATGAATATATGATTCTATTTAAAGTTCTGAATGTACTAAAAGCAACACTGTATGGGGTTGTGTGGTTCATATTGGCCTCTATTTGTAATTAGCCTCAGTGGAACAATGTCCTTTTGTGCTGCCTCAAAGCTGAGAGAGAGGCAGGATTTAAAGTGCCTTGTGCAGTGTCTCTTCTCTGAAGCAAAGCAGCATGCAAGGTGTGCCTACAGTAACATCATAAAAACACCACTTCAATGTATTCTAGAATAAAAAAAGGCATGCTTTTTAATTTAAACACTGTTCTGTTTTGTTTTTCTCTTGTCCTTTGGTTTGATATTCTACCTAGTTGAATAGAATGTACTCATCAAAACAACAGTCACTGTATGGGGGTGGGGGAAAACATTAATATGCTCTTTTATATGAAGTACTACAGTCATGGTAAAAAGAAGGTGCACCCTCTTTCAGTGGAAAGAATTTATGTATCAGGTCAGGATAAAAATAATCTCCTTAGCAGGTCTTAAAATAAGGTCAATACAACCTCAGATGAACTACAAAACATGACATGTTGCACTGTGTCGTTATTTATTTAACAAAAACTAAGCCAAAATGCAGGAGTGTGAAAACTAATTACACGCCATGATTCAGCAGCTTTTAGAACAACTTTAAAAAGTATTATCCTGAAGTAACTATTTTCTGTGTGACTTCATCATTGTTGTGGAGGATCTTTGTCTTTATAAAGGTTTGCCTGCATGTGCCTATGTACAAATCTCTTAAGATCCCATTGCAACACCTTGATCCTTTTTCAGCCACTCTGCTGTAGGTTTGCTGCTGTCGCATGACCCAGTTTCAGCCAAGTCTTACGTGTTAGACCGCCGACTTCACATTTGACTCTAAATACTTTAGCGTATTGAAGAGATCATGGTTGACTCAGAGAATACTACGTTCCTGTGGCTGCGAAACTATTCCAAGTTATCACCAGCCAACAGGTGATAACAACAGTTTGGCAGTTGGTGTAGGGTTTTTGACTTTTGTCAAACGTAGTGCTGTGCAGGGCCAACAATTCCATGTTGGTCTTATCTATCTAAAGGACATTGTTCCAGAAATCTTGTGTTTTGTTCAGCTGTAATGTTGCAAACCTAGGTCATGGGAACCCTTATAAACAAACTTTATTTGTTCCGTCTTTTAAAAAAAAAAAAAAGTACTGTCATGAACTTTTATATTTGACATCATAACTGAGTACTGCAGAGTCTGAGGTGTCGTTTGCAGTTTCTCTTGGTGTTATATCGTTTGACTGTTGGGTGAATTTGCGTGAGATTATTTGGAAATGATCTTCAGCAACAGTTACTTCTTTAACATTATTGTTGATTAATTTCTTTATATTTGTTAGTCTGCCAAATCAATCAATGTACTTGCCAAAACCTTTGCTTTAATAGAGGTGCTCACACTTTCTAATGATCAGTTAAACAAGTGCATTTGATTATGAACACCTTGTTGAAACTTTCCCTCTTAATTCCTATGGAAGCAGTAAGGGTGTATTTATTTACTTATTCACACACTACTTCTGCATTTTGGTTTAGTTTTTGTGAAAAAAATAATGACATGATGTAATATTGCATGTTTTGAAATTCATCTGCGGTTGTATTGACCCAGTTTAAAGAACTGCTAAGGAGCAGTTTTTCATTATTGTTATTATTATATTCTAATATGTAAAACCTCAGGATATACTTTTTCTTTTTTTGCCATGACTACATACCAAAAAGCTCTACATAGCTGTTATCAATTACCTAGCCTATTATACCTGTGATCAGATCTATATTAGGTGACCCTTGGTAGGGTTTACAGGTCAGCATACTCACTTAGTGTAGTCCATCCATCCATCTTCATCCGCTTTATCCGAGGCCGGGTCGCGGGGGCAGCAGCCTAAGCCTACTACCACTTAGTGTAGTAATACAGTAAAATCAGGTACAAGCTCCTACATACGGTCAAAGCCATGTATGCTTGTATGCATATAGTAATTACTCAGTATTATTGTTGTGGTTGAGTTGCTCTGCAGCTCGTATTCAGCGGATAAGTCAAAACAGCTTTATTCTTTATTTTTTTTTACCATTTAATTACGATAATGTTCTAATTGATGGCTTCTTAACCAATAAAAAGAGCGTATTAATTCTGGGGATCTTTGAAAGCATTTAAAGATATAGAACAAAATGTTCATTTTTACCCCTTTTTTTCAATATATTTACATTTAACTGACCTTTCCAACTTTACATCTTTCGAAATGTAAATAATTTCTCGGTTTGAAAACTAAATGTTTCACTCTTGTGGCTCTTTCTTATTGGCGTACAAATCTGGAATGCCACGAAACGCACCGTCGAGATTGACATCTCTACGACCAATCATTAGTAGAACCCGCTGACACGACACCAATCGCCTATCAGGATGTGGGAGGAGCTGGTTTGTTGACAGGAAATGCGAGGCGGACTCACTTCCACAACCCCTTCTCGCCTGTAGTTCAGCCGGACTGACAGTTGGTCATCCCTCTGAGGTATGTGGACTTAAACTATGCGTTTCAAGATCGACGCGGGGCAAAGATGCAATGGAGGTCAATACTTGTTGGTCTTGTCGTATTGAGACTGTCTCTCAGCTGCATGCTGTGGCTAGCTTTCGGACTGGGACCTAGCTGGGGGTTCAACTTCCATCTCGGTTTCAATTTGCACAAACTGGACTTGCTGTTCAGGGAGGAAAAGGAGACCGAGCCGCGAGATAACTCGTGGTCTGAACGAATACACGGCCCCAGATATGAAGAGACGGAGACCACCTGTGCGTCGGCGGGAGAGGAGTCCCCAAAGAGGTCCTACCTGAGCTTCTTCGATGGCAACAAGGACGAGTACGTGCGGAGATACAGCTCTTTCCCGGACACACTAAAGGCCAAAATGAAAGACATGGCCAAAGAAATGTTCTACTTCGGATATGACAATTATATGAAATATGCCTTTCCCGAGGACGAGCTGAATCCAATTGACTGTGAAGGGAGGGGTCCAGACGTGCAAAACCCGTGAGTCATTCACTGTTACCCCGATTACCTGAACTGACTGGACCTGCTACTGTGAAATGCAGTTCACGCTTCCAGGCGCTCAGTTATCTTAACTGTCTTCTGCACATTGCAGTTTGCATGCAGTTGTAATCAAACTGGCTTGTAGTAAAATGTCGCTGCTCTCTGTGTTGCCTACCGGTAATCACTCAAGAACGGGTCAGGGTTTACAAGTGGGAACCGGAGGAGAGTTCAAACCATGTTTTCTCTAAATAGAAAGCATTTACATAATTCTTATTATTTTGTGGCAATGCCAGCCTAGGTCAGATGACTCTCACTGAACAGTCCTGTACTTTCCAAGCTTAAAGAGTCTTAACAGGGATCCTGTGGGTTTCTGTGAAGTATAGCCTGTTTTTCTTCATAACATATTCAAAATTATGAAATCAAATGATCTCAAGCAAATGTATAGTTTAAGAAAAACAGAGTGAAACAACTATTTTACCCTCATGTTTGTCTTGAATTAATCAGTAAGTGTTATTTCCAAGGTTGGGTGACATATACTTGTTTGTTTTCTGACAAAGCCTCTAGATCCTGGAGAGATTTAGTCTACAGTCTTGTTTCTCCAAAAATGAGTCTGATACTGAGCAAAAAGCTCCAAAGCCTGCTATAGTTTTCCAAATCATTTAAACTTTGTTTAATTAAAAACTTACTTACTGATGCAGTTGTGATCATATCTGCCACTGCTGAGTCAGCAGTGCTATCCATCAGCTTTCCCTTCAGTCCCTTTAAAAGAAACAATGCTTTTCAAACTGTAACAGGTTTTCCCTTCAGCTGGAACTACACGCAGAACTACAACTAGATACTTCATTGTTCCCAAAGGAAATTTTGACATCTAGTAGCTTGTGAATGACAGAGCATTAAACACAAAAGCCACCAAATACAGATTTGAATAGGGAAACTAGAGGAATATTATAACGGAGTAACCAAAGGTTGTGCAAAACTACAAAAGCGAATAGATGGTACCTCACTAATGAGAGCTGTCCCTGTTGTAAGATATGCAACTAGTATGATGTGTGAGGTATGCTAAAGTGTAGGTAGTGCAAAGGGTGATCCCCATACAAAAACATTACAGGATGCATTCACAATGCAAGAATTATTACCACTGTAAAGAAAACTGTCAGAAAACTGGACAAAAAGTGTAAATGTGTCTGTGCATAGCACTGATATAGCCAATATCAAGACTATCTGATGCAGAAAATTATGCTGATAAGGCAGCATCTCTGACTCCTTTCCTCTTCTGTGATGCGTTCAAGAGCTTTATGGTTCAAGGCAGAATAGATTTCCTCAATCTGTCAGCTGTATCAGAAAAAGTTTTGAGATATATCACTAACATTAAGAGAAATTTTGTGTGTGTGTGTGTGGGGGGGGGGACTTTCTCTTGTCAAGTGTTTTCTAAGACAAGAAGGGATTTTATAATTTTTAATGGCTAGTTCCTTTTCATGACACCAAAAATGATCAATGATTATCTGCAAATTATTTTATAATTAATAATTTTGAGTTGCCCTGTTGTGAGCTGCACTGATAAATAAGTATTCATGTTTTAATACCCTCTTATCAGTCCTACACTGTTTATGTTGTCAAATCAGAAGAAAAATCCTTACTTAATGGGAAGACTTGTTCTCATATGCAGTGATAAAACTGTGAATATCACTTTGTTGTTGGATTTAAAGTACGCTTTATGTTTTGAGATCAGTATAATGTATGTCTCCCGCTTGTGTGTGAAACCACAGTCTGTTTCACTTCTTTTATTTCAGATCAAATATCAACATAAATGATGTCTTGGGGAACTATTCCCTTACTCTCATTGACACCTTGGACACTCTGTTGGTAGGTTGTTTATTTACTGCCCTGCTTGCACTGCATTAAAGCAATGGTGACTGGTACTTCCTCTGTGAGTTGTGGGTTTTCAGTTTCCTTTTTTTTGGCTTAGTTTTATATTTTAGACATAATACCAGATCGAACATGAATAAAGTGAAGATGTTCACATATCTTTACCTAAATACTTTCCTTAAATCAGCCTCCAATTCCAGTTTTGGCCTTTCTTTGTTTTAAACATCAATGAAATCTTTTTTTTTTTATTTTTTGTTTATTAAAACTGCTGTCACTTCCCATTTATATAATTTAAAGACCATTCTATCATCAATGCAAAAACAATTATTTAGTCTTGCAGTGATTTTTTTCTTCTTCTTTTCATAACAAATACAGTCTTTAGCCAATTTCTGCAGTCTCTCACACTGGGAGCTTCTGGTTTAATCCAAGGCGATGTCGTTGTATTTTTTCCAATCAGTAGCATAATTCAAAGTAAATACACGAGTTTCTCTGCTCTGCACTACATTCAGAACAACGTTGTTAGCACTTCCTCTGTAAGTTGTGGGTTTTCTGCCAAGCTTTTAAGTTCCCCTGCATGAAGCCAGGTGCAAGTGTTACCGTGTCAGTCTTAAAACTGACAGCTGATTGTTGATTTACTGTGGTTATACAGTATGTGGTTTTTCTCACCAGGTGCTCGGCAACGTGTCAGAGTTTCAAAGAGCCGTCAAACTGGTTATAGATACTGTATCTTTTGACAAGGACTCAACTGTGCAAGTTTTTGAGGCAAACATCAGGTACATATGTCACTATTTTCAGAGTCTGTAGGAATCAAAATATGTCAGTGTACACATTTTTAAAGCAAAACATTTGATATGATGACTCGTGTAACATTTATCATGATAATTGCTTTCGATAAGCTTTTAAATATCTGGTTATGTGTAGAACTCCGGTGTTATATTTCTTTCTTTCTTTCTTTCTTTCTTTCTTTTTTTAAACTGAAGGATCTTGGGAAGCCTTATTTCAGCACACATTCTGCTGACTGACCCAAAACATCCTTTTGGCAATGTGGGCTTTGAAGGTTACGATAATGAGCTGCTACATTTGGCTCATGACTTGGCTGTGCGTTTGCTGCCAGCCTTTGAGAACACCAGCACAGGCATTCCCTACCCCAGGGTGAGTGAGACTGTTGTGACCACAAATTAGAGGTATATATTCTTTCGGTCTCGCTTTGCAGCACACACCTTAGTTATCATGTGAGCAGAAATTGTCATTGGTCACTGTAAATGCACTAGACTTGATTTGTTTGTATCTTTATCACAGGTGAACCTGAAGAACGGAGTTCCTCCTGACAGTGTGAATGAGACCTGCACTGCAGGAGCCGGGTCCTTGCTGGTGGAGTTTGGAATTTTGAGCCGCTTAATTGGGGATTCGACATTTGAGTGGGTAGCTAGACGAGCTGTCAGAGCCCTGTGGAACCTGAGGAGCAACGAAACCGGTCTTTTGGGTATGTATGATGTTTAGTACAGCGTAAAGACTTCCCCTGGAAACTTTCTTTTTGTTTTTTCATTTTTTTTTCTGTTTATTTGCTGAAATTATATGGCCACACAATGTGAATATAAACTTAAATTTCTCTTTTTAGGCAATGTAGTTAATATTCAAACAGGCCAGTGGGTTGGCAAGCAGAGTGGTCTTGGAGCTGGTATGGACTCCTTCTATGAGTACTTGCTTAAGTCGTACATCCTCTTTGGAGAAAAAGAGGACTACCGTATGTTTACAGCTGCTTATGAAAGCATCCAGAATCACATGAGACGAGGGTGAGTTCAGCACTAAAGAAATGTGACACAGCAGCATTGCACAGCTTCACTGGGTTGCAAATGAAATGTGAAATGAATCCCAGCTATGTAAATCAGTCACTGTCGGATTAAACAAGCAAAGAGGAAATAAAACTGCTGATGGTTTTTGGTTTTAGTTTCTTACTAAAGGAAACTTCAGGAAGGAAGGAAAACTAGATTCAGAAACTTAAAGCTGTCATGAGACTTAACAGAGATACACATCAGCCCTTTATTCCTCATCAGTAAACACCGATAAACACCTGTTAAGGATCTGAAGTTGTGTTTTTGTCTTTATGATTAAAATCTCTTTGCAGCGTATAAAATCGCAATTTCACTGTGATTTCATTTAGAGGCATAGGGACTAGTATTACATATTATTTCTGTGGTTTTTTTTCCCAGGAGAGAGTCGTGCAATGAAGGAGAAGGTGACCCACCTCTCTATGTTAATGTGAACATGTTCAGTGGTGAGATAATGAACACCTGGATTGACTCACTTCAGGCTTTCTTTCCTGGCCTTCAGGTGAGGATTATAGTGGCAGCTGTGAGTAGAACGTGACCGAGGTATCGGCCTATATTGTCTGTTTCCTGATCTATTTGTATTGCCGTGTAAAACAGTTCTTAAATGAAAATTAAAAATGTTTTAAAAAATGGTCTTTAACCATGTTATGAGGGTTGATGTTGCATGGTTTGTCCACCAGAGGGCACTTTGCAACCTGCCTGGCAACTAATCCTCTCTGAGTCAGTAATACTTATTATGCTATTAAAACAAGATTATTTTTAAACTGCATTGTCATGTTATCCTAGTAAAGACTCACAAATAACTACACATAACACATGTTAGGGAAATTCAGAGTCTTCTTCTCATCTTCTTCTCTAGATTTCTCGAGAAATTTCTCTAGAAGTCTAGAATCTTTGTTTTGTGTGTCTAAAAGACAAAAATGATCAGCTTATATATCTAATTTTTTAAATTCCCCAAATATTGATAGCAATCTAAAAAATCCTGTACTGTAAACAGCATGGTGTATACATTGTTTTGTTAATCTAAATTAAAGCTCTACTTCTGCCTCATAGGTGCTGAATGGCGATGTAGATGATGCCATTTGCCTGCATGCCTTCTACTATGCCATCTGGAAGCGCTTCGGAGCTCTGCCAGAAAGATACAACTGGCAGCTGCAGGCTCCCGATGTGCTTTTCTACCCTTTAAGACCAGAACTAGTAGAGTCTACTTACCTGCTGTACCAGGTAACAGTCATGGTCTTTGTTCCACAGCGTTTGGTGCTGCTGTCAGTGACTGTTACATCTCACACAAGTCTTCTTTTTTAACTTCTGCAGGCAACCAAAAATCCTTTCTATCTGCATGTTGGAATGGATATTCTACAGAGCCTTGAGAAAAATGCCAAAGTCAGGTGAGATTAAGTTTAAAGTTGTAGATGCTTTTGTCCAAGAAATAATAATAGAAAAATACACTGTTTACTCTTTTTGAGCTTGTTAAAGCTCTTCTGTGTTTGCTTTTGGCTGAGCGGAATTGTGTTCTTTGCAGATGTGGGTATGCCACTCTCCATCATGTCGTGGATAAATCCAAAGAGGATCGCATGGAGAGCTTTTTCCTCAGCGAGACATGCAAATATCTTTATCTGGTAAGTTGCAGCTTGACCATTCAGATAGAAAGCTATGTCTTATATGGCTATAAAATTATATATGAGCGCAGTATATAGTCGCGATAGATCTTTATCCAAGTTATTGTAAGAGATGGTACTTTTGGTTGCTCCCTTATTTCCCCAGAGGGCGCTACACAGGGTGGATCCGCATGTTTGATTTGGCACAGGTTTAATACCGGATGCCCTTCCTGATGCAACCCTCCCATTTTTCCCGGCTTGGGACTGGCAGTGGGAGTACACTACCAGTTGCTTTAGATTTCTGCACTGAATCCACACCATAGGTACATCATAGCCGCAAATCCCTCTTAAACCCTGTTACATGACCTAATGTGCACGTACATGGAAATGTAACTTACATGTCATGTTGACACATTGTGCAAGTATTGTGTTCACAGAGTTTCAACTACTATTTTACCACAGTTGAATTTATCATTGAGAGAATAATAACAATCGCCTCAATATATAAATATTTAAAGATGCCTGCAAATTCCTGGAGGGACATTGCTGAACCTATTGGGAATGTACAAATAAGTGGAAAAACTTAAGGGGCAAGTATGTTTGCACCCAAAATGACACACACAAAGAAACAAAAACCCACTGACCACAACAAAGAGTAAGGACGCAGAAGGGAAAAAGTTGCAGGATTTTACTTGTCTCTATTGTGGCTTGCAGTGCATATAAAACTCCAGGACACAACCACAAGGTCATTAATGTGTAACACACACACAATCGTGAATGCTGGCAACAGCGTCAGCTACTTGTGTAGTTTACGTCATAGACTCTTCAAAATGTAACGAGAAGTCTAAATCACCTGTAGCTTGTGGCCCCCTGAAGCTGTGCGTGTATGTTCTCCTGATTCTAAGGTGTGCTGCCTGCCTGCCCTGGCCTCATATTCCACTTAATGATCAGTTTGTCTCAGCATTTCAAATCCTCTTTGTCAAACTGTCTTGCTTTCACATACCATGACCACATGAAGTGATTTATTGTCCTACGTGGCTAAAAGATTGATTTTCTAAGCCAGTGTACTCACAGTGCCGTTCCAAGCCTGGATGAATGGGGAGGGTTGTGTGGGGAACAGCATTTTAGACAAAGTTAGAGAGGCAAGGGTTAGATGGTCTGGACATGTGGAAATCACAAATTAAATCTGCCTTCTCAGATATAGAGCAGTGCTGCTCCTTGTAAGCAGAAGGTTTGAAATACTATCATTGTACTTACTAGAACTGGAGTATAGACCAGAGTATAAACTCCTCTGTGAGCCACATCTTTTTGTGATACAAAGAAAATTTAAAATGCTCCAGATGGCACCAAGAAAAAATGTCACTGACTTGAATTAGCTGAGATAAGGACTTGCAGGCAGCTGGGACCCACATGTTGCCCAAAATGACCACGCCCAGTTACAGCATCATCTTTGTTATGCTATTTAAACGGGTAAGTATTGAATGGACATATTAACTGTGGGGACCAAACCATTGAGGTTTCCATGAGGTATGAGCCAGGTGTTAGTACTGATGTCCTACCTGTCTTCATTCTGTGTAAATAAAAACCTCTCCTATGCATTGCAGCTGTTTGATGAAGACAACCCACTTCACAAATCCGATAACAAGTACATCTTCACAACCGAGGGTCATGTTGTGCCTATAGACAAACGCTTCAGGGAGAAACAATGGAATGATGACTTTCCATGTGAGGAGGGAGCACTGACAGAAAGAGAGCCAGTCAACCAGCCTGCTCCAAGAAACATCAGCAATGTAAGGCCATGTTCCTGTCGAATCTAGGTCACTGTTCTCACATTACAAATATTTCAACAGTAATTGTTTTCTTTTTAAAACTCTCTGCAGTGTAACAGGATCCCAGAGGAGCGACGGTACACTCTCCCATTAAAGAGCATCTACATGAGGCAAATAGATCACATGGTGGGACTTTTTTGAGTGATGGGATGGATGTAATGACATTGGCAGGAGCAGGCCTTTATTGCACAGATGAACTGACCACTTGTTGGTTAAAATCCTCTTCCTGTCTGTTCTGCTGCTCGGGAAACTCACACTAAAGTAATCCTGAGAAAGCAATTTGATTAAATTAAGTTTGAGCTTTTTCTGTTTTGCTGGATGAAAATGTTGCCCGACTTTTTCTGTGAGAAGATGAGGATTCATCCTTCGTTGCATTTTGGCAGGCAAATCATTGAGAAAGTGGTGAATAACTGTTGTGTTCTTATGGAACAAAAAAAAAAGTCTGTTCAGGTATGAATGTGTGTGATTATGTTTGTGTGTGCACATTTGAATTTTCAGCTGAGCTGGGAATCATAATGCTGTGTTAATGGGAACAGTGCCATCTAGCCACATGAAAATGCATAGCCTATAAAAACACTCAACTTAACAAAAGTCTCTCTAAACATGAGAATATGGTGCCTCCTTGCAGGTGATTCACACTAGATCAGTGCTTCTACATAAGGGCTGTATATTAACAGATGATAGTAACAGGTACGAACTGTCAAATCCAGAGGCTGCGTTAGATCGTGGTCATAGGAATGTCGTTCTTTTTGTACACCTGAGGCTGGTTTGCAAAAGAGTCTAAACTATTGCCACTATGAATTTTTTTTTTTTTTCTTAAACCGCACTAGCCATATTGCAAGGATTTTAAACTGTCTTCTGTCTTAGTTGTGTTTTGCACATCACATCAAACCTCAGTATCCAGGGAGTTACAGACAACATAAAGGTAAACTGCCTCCTGCTTGTTAGCTGTTAATTAATTTCTGATTAGTATTGAGCTAAACATTGATCTCTCAGGCTTCTAGCTACTCAATGTCTTACAAAGAACAGAGCAGTGCCACAACTGTATGAGCGGGAGATTAATGACGACTCTTTAAAGTGCCTTCAATTTGTCTTCGTTTCTCTGGATGCTGTGCAATGTATATGATAATGTTGTGAATAACTTGGCTGAAAAAAGGCCACTGTAATGTTTTGCAAAAAGAGTCATTCCATATGTATGTACAGTTTTACACTGATTATGACATGAAGCTCTTTTTTTAGATGTAAAAAAACAAGCCATAAAATGTATTGTTTTTTTTTTTCCCAATGATAGTTAATTTTCAAGAAGTGCAAATTGATTTTTCATCAGTTTTCTCTCAGACACGGTCAGTATACAGACTTTCCTGCAATTTAATTTCTGTTATCAGGATGATTACCACGTGGTGAGAACTCAGGGTTTAAAATAAACACATAATCAATGAATGCTTTCATAAGAAATAAAACTTTTTGAAACGTTGCCTACAATATCTCGAGATGGTGCTGGTTTTCTTGCAAATGAGTGGCTACACTGAAGTACAGTTGTACTGTGAAAACTGATTTTCTTCCACAAATATAAACAGAGAATGTTTTTTTTTTTGTTTGGTTTTTAATTAGCTGTGATGTTTTATTCGTGTACAGATTTAGTTTTGTTTTTTTTTCCCACTTTTGCCAAACGTCCTCACTGTATATTGACTGTAGTGACTGCATTACACAATGACATTACAATATAAATGTTTTATTTGTAGGAGATGGCTATTCATCTTCTTTGATAATGTGCTGCATTATATCAGTGATATTTAAGTTCTCTAAAGGCAATTACCCCGATCGCTTCAAAGTTTTAGTTGCAGGTAATGTACACGTGTATTTTCTTCCGAGGAGTTAACTGAAGTGATTGATACCAGCTGAAAGTCTGGAAAGCACAGAATGCTAATCACAGCTATGTCACAAGCTTGTTGCTCAGAACTATCAATTGTAGAGCTTTTGCATGTTTATTCAGAGAGTTTGGAAATATGCCTTTTATTAGCTTGAGAGAACATTCATAACTTTGCTAAAAGAGGCCACTGTACTGTTTATTAGAGCAATTATCCTACGTTTGCAGAGGGAAACAGTTTCCTTTGCTCTGTCCAAGGAGGAAAAAATTACATTCTCAAGTACACTGAAGCTCAGCACATAATTTGTTTAATCAAAATGAAAACAGTCTGTTTGTGGCTCTTATACATTAAAGGGGATCTATTAGTCTCATTTCCAGCTCCTTATTTTTATTAATGAACTCTAATAGAGTTAGTTTGAATTTTTCACAGTTTGAAATAATATTGATCAAATGGCTTTGGTTCAGGCCCTCAGTTCCTCCTTTCTGAAACGAGCTCTTTTAGCTCCCTTCTCCCGTTCTGTAGGATAACTTTCTCCTGATTAGTTGCCCCTTTAGAGCAGAAGAGACGATCAATGTCATCTTACAGGCCCAAGATGATGACACTTTTTTTCTTTTTGCCTCTCTAAACACTTGAGAATCGAGGAAAAAGGAATCTTTCCATTGAACTTTTTGGGGGATTTCCTTCCTCTTTGGAGCTAGAAAAGGCCACCCAAACACATGAGATATCAATGGAAAGCCCCAGATGTCCTCTTTTGAGTACATCAGACTTAGTAGGGTCAAAAGATATAGACCAAAAACAAATGTCCACAGAGGACATAAATGAACAGGCTGGTTCTCAGGAGGATAAACCATCACAGTGGGTTTTAAGTCATACAATCTTAATGTGATTGAAGTGCAGAACCTTCAGCTTTAATTTAATGGGTTTTACAACGTATAGCATTAACTACTTTGGAACGAAAGCAATTTTTATTGCTTAAACAAGGATGAATTTTAAGTAACATTTTTTCCAGGCAATGGCTAGAGCCCATGGAGTTCTTCTTCAGTTGCAGCTTATTTGCTGGACTTTCTACCTTCAGTTTGGCCTTCAGTAACTGAGAAAAATACCGCATTTGGTTGAGATCGGGTGACTGACCTGGCCGTTCAATAATATATTTCATTTCTTTGCATTGGGAAATTCTTGTCTTGCTTCTGCAGTATGCTTTGGGTCAGTACTTATTTGCACTGTGAAGCACTGTCTGATCCCGATTCCACTGGCAGACATGCACGTACCAGAGTATTGCCTCCACCGTGTTTGACTCATCATGCGGTGAGCTTCAAATTACGACCTTTCGTCTGTGCAGGCTCTGTAAGATGTTTTCAGGCAACGTCTAATCTTGTCTATCTGTTTTTGAGTTCTGGAGCAGATGGCTGAATTTTTTTGACTTTTAATTGTTTTCTAATACATTTTAGAGCTTTTTTCTGCTGATGAAGATAGTAGATTTTTCACTTGTAACGTTTTTCCTTTTTGAGACATTTATTTTGTATTTTCGGCCTAATGATGACCTTCTTGACTTACTTTGTGATCCCTTTGGTCCTAATTTTGAGATTTCCACTGAAAATATATGAAATGCAAGTTCAACCCCTGGACTCAAGTTCAGTTCTCTTAATTTGACAAAGCAACAAGCTTCAGTTGGACATGGAGTTGTCAGTCAATTATTCTATTTTGAGCTTCTGAAAATCTACATATAAAAAAATTTAACTGCTGAATAGTTACTGTATTTAAAAAACAGGGAGGCAAAGAATCTTCAACGCAGAGCTGTTCTTTGAACGTTTATGAAAAACTAAAGGCGGTCACTTGTAAAAATGACACGTTTCAATGATTTAAGTAAGAAATATTCAGTGGAAATAATAAATGTAAAATTCTAAACACAACACTGCAGAGTTGCTTTTAATTTGTGAAAGACTGAGAAGTACTGAGTTTTCTACAGAAGCTTTAATAAGTTTGATCAAGGAATACAATTAGTGGTTTCTGTACAGAATTGTTGGCTCAAAGGCCCAGAGTTTTAATTAACTTAAACAAATCTTTGACAAATCTATCCCTCGACATTGTTACATATCAACATGCTGTCGCCATACTTAATTAACTGTCCAACAGAAATCTGCTTAATTATATACACTGGCCATTTTCAACTATTGTAACGAGTTAGATTTCCTAACACTTTCATGTGACTCGAGCATGTCACAGGTTCGATTTGTGACATGCTCGAGTTATGTTACAAACTGCTGTAGTGTGTTTGTACATAAAAGCCGTTTCTAGTGAAAGGTTCTGTTAAAATATCTAACAGAGGCTGAAGTGCATATGCAGGTGGTTAGGTCATCTTCTTTGCCCTTTTAGCCGTACACTGATCACTTACCGTAACACAGAGACAATGCATTAGCTGGAAATGTTTTCACATTACATGAGAAAAAAAAATCACTGTTTGCTGACAGAAGCTCCTGATGTTTTAACTACACACTGCATGCCACCCCCCAAAGACCAGTTCAAGAGACTTGAGAGGAAAATTTAGATGAACTGAAATTCAACTCATCTTAAACCTGCACGGAAGTTTCTGAATTTGGAGCTATCTGAAAAAAAGTTCTTTGTCAAAGCTAGAACTTAATTTTGAACACAAAAAATAGATTTTTCTTTTTTGCATTCGCTGATTTGAGGATGGCTGCTTGCAGGGACAGTTTTCATCTTCAGGCCTCAGTTTGAATTGAGAAAAAGATCTGTGAAATGTGATAGGGCTCTACCAGCACCCTGTAAAAAACAAAAAACAAAACAGGAGTGAACCATAGTGACCGATGACAACCGTTCATCCTGATTATCTTTAAAATCATTTTTCTACTTTGCTCACCTTCATCTGGTTTTCTGCGTGTTTTTTTAGAAGAGACCGCAATCCTTCAGGTTTTCTTTGATGATGATGTCGGTTACGGCATCGAACACGAACTTGACGTTCTCTGTGTCGGTAGCGCAGGTCATGTGAGAGTAGATTTCTTTGACGTCCCTGCGCAGGTTCAGGTCCAAGAACTGCATTTTGATATAGTTACCAGCATCCTCATAGGTATTGGGGCCTGGGTGAGACAGTGTAATTATAAAGTTTTGCTTTTACTTAGCTTGCCACTATCTTAAATATGTATTTGAAATGATTGTCTCACCATCATATTCAGGGAAACACATGCTGAGATGTGCTTTCTTGATCTTCTCAACGAACACATCTTTCTTGTTGAGGAAGAGTACGATGGAGGTGGTGGCGAAGTAGCGGTGGTTGCAGATACTGTTAAATAAGTGCAGACTCTCGTGCATGCGATTCTGGGAGAAAAAAAATCCCAGTGAAGAGACTTTCCAAAAACATGGACCCTAATAAAAGAATATCAAGTATCTAGTTTAACTTGTCATACCACTTCATCATCCTCCACCAGGACCATGTCATAGGCGCTCAGAGCAGCAATGAAGATGATACAGGTCACGCCTTCGAAACAATGGATCCACTTCTTCCTCTCTGACCTCTGACCTCCCACATCAAACATTCTGCACGAGAACAGGAGCATGTTGCCTTGTTTGCCACCGTGCACACAGGAAGCCCAGCGGCTGATTTGTTTGTCTTATTCTCTTGATAAACATTGCTCTGGCTCACCTGAAATTGAGATCTTTGAAAGAAAACTGAGTTTCGATGATACCAGTGGTCTTCACTCTTGATCGCAGCACATCCTGCTCAGTGGGCACGTAGCCTGGTTGGATCAGTCGCTCCAAGTCATTCAGATAGCTGCCGGGGGAAGGAGAAGAGAATAAGTCAATGACACATCTTGATACAAGAGATTAAAATAATGTAGCAATGTTAAACCTGAGTAAATGTGATATCTTACTATCCAGCAGAGTCGTTGAGTTGGTACTCTGAAGCTCTGTCAAAGCATGCCTGTATGCCAGAATCTTTCCACAGACGCAGAATGATATCTGACATTTCTTTAGGCATGGTGCCTTCCTCAATGGTGTCTGCAAGATGCATGAGTTTCCTGGCATCATCCTGCATGGAGGCATGTGTGTGTTTAGTGAGCTATAAGGACCACGAAATCTGTTTAGCTTCATATGTATGTGGAAATGAGTGTCAGCAGTGGTTACCTGCTGATCAGAGTGCCCGTAGTTGATATTGAGCGTGTTCATGGCCTTCACAATGGCCATGATGGACTGCAGGGTGTTGCTGTAGATGATGGTAATGAACTCCAAGCATTCTTCAAGCGAGTAACCATCTTTGTGGATAATTCTGGTGAGAAAAATGTAGCATTAAAAAAATGCAACTTACAGTCAACTCTAAAAGAAGGTCAGCATTGCTCAGATGCAAAGTCAGCTTACTTCATCTGTTTGACAATAGTGCTTTTGCCTGATTCTCCAGCACCTGTATGGAAGAAGAACAAGAATTGAATTGTTTGAATGACATATTTATAAAAATGCTTTAATCATGTTTAAGGATCTAGGGAAAGATAAGTGGGTAATTTTGACCTTATTTTTGGTGCTAATTTTGTATTTTTGAGTTAATTACAGAAGACGTTGCAATTTTTCATCAGATAAAGGGACTTCTTACTTCAGGTCTAATCTTTTGTTATCCCTGACCTACATTACTAGAGGACTCAAAAAAGCTATAAATGACGCAATATCCATGACCATTTGTCAGATAAATATACCTGACTGTAATACTGAATGACTTTCCTGAATAAATCAGTATTTCTTTATACAGCAAAACACAGTGTGGTGTATGAAATTACTGGTTAAGCTGCTGATCAATTTAAAACTGTAAATCTTCACAGACATGACTTTTTAAACGCACATTTCTCATTGATTTATTGACACATTGCCTAAAGTGTATTTAAAATATATTTGAGGGCTACAGCCGCAGGCTGTGTTTGGGTTTTGTGGTACAGTATCCTTGTCCTTCACGGTTAAGCCCTTTGTGCTGAAGGACCTGTTGTTTCAGGATTAACAGAGGATTGGCTTGAGTGATTATCAAGGTGTCTCAGCAATTTAGGGACACAGGTGATTAGGCCTTTACATGACACAGACATGTAACTTCTTATCAACACCTAGGCTGTTTTAAAATTAGGCAATTTGGTAAGTTTTTAAGGGTTTTGGGGTAAATAAGATCTATCCATAGCAGTACTTCTACTTTATTTGTATGATTATTTGACATCAAGTATATGAAAAAAAAATTGCATCAAGAAAAAAGGGAGTTTTGTATGTCTTTTCTTTGCAAACTCAAGTTTGCGAACAGAACATGCTACAGACAAAACTTTAATTAGAATTAAAAGTGCTCTAATTATCATCGCCATGGGCCCTTAGATATGTATAAGCAGATATTGTTGTTTTCTACTAATGCGTCTTAGCCATTTGGTTCTACCAGCTCTCCTGTCTTTACCTAGCAGCAGCAGCTTGACAGTTCTTGCATCCTTGTCGGCATCCTCCTTCAGTTTCTTCTCCAGCTCCCTGGAGCGTTTTTCCTCAGCGCTGGCTCCAGCTCCCATCCTACTTTACCCGGCGTGGGCCCCCTTTGCTCAAAGGCCAAGTGTCAAGAAAAATGGAGGCAGGTCCTAGCTGCTCGTCAACAATGTGACCGGAGCCTTCAACTGTGCAGCTGATGAGTCAACTGCGTGCTGCAAACACTGGAGAATGTTTGAGCATTTTCCTGACTTAGGAAAGGATTTTGGGCATCCTCTACCCACCTGATCAGTGGTGACCAATAGAGCACAAGGACAGGAGTGCTTTTAGGGCAGAGCGAAAGGTGCAGGGGAAGACTCGGGCATACATCAGTGTAGGATCTAACCTATCTAACCTTTATGGGGATTTTGCTGTGCTCAGCGGAAGATGAACAGCGGCTCAAGTGCTTATCTCTCTGTGTTGTTTTTAGGTGCTTTCAAACAGGACCATGTGAGGCTAAATATTTGTGATGCTAGGTGTTTTATATAAGTGCAATTTTGGTTAACCAAACGAAATCAATTCCACATTAGCAGTAAGTTAAATTATTAAATCTGGAAAGATAATGAGTGTATGTTTGCATGTTGTGTGCTTAGTGCTTTTAAGGGACTAAAGATAGATAAAGGTTTTGTAATTTGTTTTTAAACAGACAAACAAATAAACAATTGTATTTAATCAATTAGCCAACGAAATACACAACCAGACGCTCAGTTCCAGGTCCAAATATGAAATACTAGCATTTCTTATTACATACTACAGACTGAAGGGTGAGTTCTGAAGTGCTTAAAGGGCTTTAGGGTTTCACCCGACAGATCTCATTGACCTCAATCTGAAGCTGGTTAAGGATCCTAATCTACTCACGTTCAGTTGTCTATGCATGCTTGTATGTACAGCATGTGCACTGATGTGTTACGGATGAAATACATTTTCCTTAAAAATTCAATAAAGCAATCTTACTTTGCTCTTTTGAGGAGCTCAAAATGATAAAGTCACTGTGACTGAATACACTGTAGCCAATCAGCACAATGAGAGAATTTGCTCAGGAGCTCTACTTTAGTATACCGGTAAGTGAAATTTGTTAGTCACTTCTTTACATTCTAAGCCACTTTACACTTCGGGTTTGTAGCATTTCAGAGTAAATCTTATACTTTTTGCTCCGTTGGGTTTATTTGCCACCCACAAATACTAGTTACCAAACTTTTATATTAATTGACTAAGGAGTGCACAAGATTTAAAAAAAGAATAAGATACCTGATCAACTACTATGCTTAAATAGAGTCCTATTTATTAATATGATTAATATTATTGATATACATTGACCACAACGTTATTAGGTACACCTGTTAACTATTGTGTTAATGGAAATATCTATCAGTCAGTCCCAGAGCACTAACCCAGTGCATTTAGACATGTTAACATGGTCAATTAGGCTTTATTAACTTTTTTTTCTGGGCCTTTTCCCTCTCTCAGGAAAATAGCTACCGGCACTGTGTTTAAGCTATCCATACAGCTTTTGTTTAGTTTGGGCAGTAAGAGACTGACATTGTATTCATGCATATGGAGTCAGATTGCAAATGGAACAAAAGACACATGATCTTGATTAGTTGGAAGATGGTAAATGGTCTGTATTTGTATAGCGCTTTTCTTGGTCCTAAGGACCCCAAAGTGCTTTACACTATACACAATCATCCACACACACATTCACACACTGGTGATGGCAAGCTACAATGTAGCCACAGCCATCCTGGGGCGCACTGACAGAGGCGAGGCTGCCGGACACTGGCGCCAACGGGCCCTCTGACCACCACCAGTAGGCAACGGGTGAAGTGTCTTGCCCAAGTACACAACGACCGAGACTGTCTGAGCCAGGGCTCGAACCGGCAACCTTCCGATTACAAGACGAACGCCCAACTCTTGAGCCACGATCGCCAAGATACACGATACAACACAAACATGCTTCAAACTTGGTTCTTTTATCTCTCTTGTTTAGCTTGTGGAAATATTTTAGGTAAAGTGACACAAAATTAATGTATTCATATCCAGATGATTCAAGAATTTAGAAAAGTAAAGATGTAAATCCCAACAGACTGTGCTGTCCCTGATATAATATCATAGTTTGAGCTCTCAAACATTCAGGCCTATTACTAGGCTGTCTTCAGAAGTGTTTTCAGTATGTTGCTGTCGGTCTACTTATCTGCAAATTTTACAACTTCATTGAGTATTTGTACTGCGTGGTTAGCTCTTCATACTACCATTTCCACTCCAATAGATCTTTACAGCAGAATCAGGTCTGCTATTAAAGTAAAAACTTTCACTCATTTGAAAAGTAACAGAGTAGGTGGGAAAGCCAATGCAGACGTTTTCTGGTGCTACTATGATTGATGTGTAAGCAGCATGGTTTTTTTCCAGATATTTTTAGAACTGTGTCAACCACATCTGTATTTACTTACTTATGGTTATAAGGCTGTTACGAAGAAAGAAGTGCCTGCATGGCAGGAAGCATATCGTACTATGTACCAACACTGGCAAACAGAAGAGAACGTGTGTTATTATAAAATATAGAGCTTTAATTTATTAGTCAGCAACAATGATAAGGAAGAAAAGGTAATAATTTTTTTACAAGTCATTACAATAACACCAACTGTGCATACATAACTTTACCTCAAAGTCTGCAAATCATTTGCTTTTCTAATTTTTTTGAGAGCAAAAGAGAGAGAGAGAGAGAGAGAGAGAGAGAGAGAGAGAGAATAAAAATCACAATCTTGCCTTCAAGCCTTTCCCACCATAAAAAGGTGTGACCACATCCATAGCATTTCCATATTCCCACAACAAGAAAGACATTCACTGACATCCACAGCAATGTAGAATTTTAGACAAATACCACATACATACACTGTACACGTCATGCACAATGAAAAGCCACCTTCTAAAGATTTTGGGAAAGATTTCTCTTCAGGTTTGGTGGCAATCAGCTTTGCTAGTGTTTGTATTTGTGACACCTTGTAGAATTTAATCACTTCCATGCTTTTATATAACCTCTGTGGCGGAACTGTACTGGCAAACATCTTTGTTGGTAAGTAGTGGATACATTAAGCACATCCCTAATCAGAAACATTACTCTCATAAGCTCTGAACATCAGCCCAGTTTTTGTAGACTGATTACATTTTACATATTCCCCCTGTTGAGAACTGATATTTAGCATAGAAATGTCAGGAATGGATTAAGAGAACTAAAAAGAAATTGTTAAGCTTACAAACTGAATGCTTTGCCTTATATGAATACACTATGTAAAATGCCACAGATATTGGGGAAGTATTTAATATTTTTGAAATGACCAATTCGACAACAGAAGGTGCTTTGTTCATTTTATAATCACAAACTGTTACAAACTCACACATAGCTGCCTGCTGGAATATCTTTTCCCAAAGAGAGAAAAGAGAAGGCAATGTTATGTTATCAGCTTTTGTGTCATTAAAAGACCCCCTCCCCCTTCCCCCCCAAAAAAGAAAACAGCTTATCACAAAGATCACGTTAAGGATACGACACTGAGATGTGATATTCACATATAAACAAAACAAACACTTGGCAGCAACCGATTCTGGAAGAAGATGAGTAACAGCTCTACTTGAGGCCCGACTGGACCACATCGTGAAAGGAAAGACGTTCTACCTGCCACAGAGGGCTCTTCATTCACATATAACTGTGCGTCCGTGACGTCACAGCTGCAGTCTCTGGGCATTTCCATTATCCGTGCACGTCCTGCGAAATGCCATTTTTATTGTTTTTTCTGTCAACAGCTTGTACTTCGCAGTAAAAAAACAAAACAAACAAACTGTCCAATATACAGTACATAGATCTGGTGAAGAAGTTCAGAGAGTTACGAGACATTCGCGGACATCCCGACTCCTCTTTCAGCTTAGACACTGAATACTGCCAGCAGTCAAAGGATCCAACATGGTCTTCACTTAGCAGTTTCTGAATACATGTCCATCAGTTCTTGTCCATGTATGGATACTCCCAATGTCTGGGTTTAGTGTCGCTGTTTCTTAAAAACACCAAACATAAAGATATTCTCAACAAAATAACACATCTTAATAAACAATAACACTAATAATAATAATATAATAACCACAATATTTGCACAGATTGATCTATTCACAAAAAACAGGGTTGCTAGATAGGTACAAATAATTACTTTTTACAACCTACAATAAATATTGTGTATTTCCCCCTCCCCCCCGATCCCCGACAGTTACATAGAAACTGTTTGATGCTGTTGCGTTGTGTTTCTGCAGTTTCTGTCTTGTCTTTGATGAGAATTTGATTTTTCTATCTGACTGGAGTCATTCCCCTAAATGGAGGGTTGCAATGTTTAGGAGGTTGTGTGTAAAGGTAGACAGGGGGTTGTTTGAATACGATGTACATCAAGCTTCTCATGTCTCAGCTGGAGTTGTCTGCTCTTCATGATGCCGGCGGTTACGAGGTTTCTTCTGTTCTTTCAGCTCTTTCAGGCTTTTGCCTTTGTTGTTCCCGAAGCTGCTGTCTCCCAGTTGCCAGTAATCCTGGCAGTACTGGTTGATCAGCCCCATCTCTGGTTGGCTGAGGATGGTTAGCAGGTCCTTATACTGACTGGCACTTGGAGTCCAGGCACTGGACTGAAGCGGAGGAAGAGCCGGGCTGCCTGTCTCCACCAAAATGTTGTTGACTGTGCGACTAGAAAGGACCACCAGTTGCAGTTTCACAAGAGTGTGCTTGAAGTTTTTCTCTGTGGACGTACACTGGTAGATGCCGCCGTCAGAGGACTGTAGAGAGCGGATCAGAAGTCCTTGATCTGTTTTCAGCATGCGACCCTCTGAGCGAATCTGGGACGAACAGAAGGCCAGTAAAGATTTTAAGTTTTAAAAAAGATAAACAGAAAAAAAGATCATAGAAGGTTTAATATAAGAGCTGTACTCACCTCTTTCCTCCGGTCACTGTTTTCCTTCTGCACATGCCACTTGAGAGACATATGAGGAGACCTGGCCTGGCACTCCAAGAATGTAGTGCTTCCTTCCACCCCGTACTGAACTGTCTCCAGAGGGTTCTTATTGGCTACAAAACAACACATGATGTACAGTTGCAATTTTATTTGTGAGATAGCTCCCGAGTGAAAAAATGCTGGTGTCTAAATGCTATAGTCTTAGTACAACGCGACACTCACTGCTATAACCTCTGCACTGGCGGATAGGATTTCCATACTTCACATCTTGCCGACGACTCCGCCTAGAGGGGTCAAATCAACAGCCACGGATATAAAATTTAACCGAAACACACTTGAAAAATAAGAAATCTGCATAAATACTCCAACTGCAGAGGTGGGAAGTAATGAAGTGCAAATACTTTGTTGCTGCACTTCGTCTGCTTCATTTATATATTCCCTGTCTACACAATCCTGACCCTCACCTCTTCTGTGAGGCAGAATATCTGGAGCAGGATTTGCCGTCCCAGGCACAGTACGGGTCCCTGGCGAGACAGCAGTCAGCGCAGACCTCCCCGTACACATCGCATCGATGGAGAGCCAAGTGGGTCACACCCAGGACTGATCCGACATACAACTGTTGCTGTTAAAAGAAAAACAAATACAAATTAGAAATTAAAACAGGAACATATTTTCAAGCAAAGGCCATTTATTTTACAATTCTGGACATCGCTAATGTTTCAAGGAAGAATTATAGATTTATATTTAAAGAATGAATAATTGATTGAAGCTACTTGCACTGAGTTTCTAAGCCATCATCCTCAATGTGACATAAGAAGGCTCCGGGTTAGGCTATACTCTAACCTAACCTAGAGTCCTGTGTCTGTTTTCAGTATAAGCTGCACCAAATTACACAAAATTTATAGTTGGATATCAGGTCTTGGTTGTGTACTACAATGTTTTGTATTTAATCATGCATTTTTTTCCTTAGATTGTGTATTTTCATATTGAATTTGACGACTGTGTTCTCTGTCTGATTGCTGTTAGCTGAACTGTTTGGTCTGAATCAAATTACACTAACTTACCCTTTTTGATGAAATCTTCATAGTAGTGATTGGAGTGGGAACCTGAAGTGACATAATTAAAAAACATGTGAATGCTGGATTTGTTATTCTGTATCACAGATAACAAACATGGTATATAAATGTAGAGTAGGGCAAAAAGAGGATTAGTAGCAAAGTGACTAAGGCTGCAAGACTGACCTTGAACACCTCCACTTCCTCTAACACCAGCTCCTCGGTCTGCAAGTCATCTCTTGGCAGGACAATCACTTTCTGGACTGTACCTCGATCTGAAAGAGTGGGAAGAAGTAACTTTGGCTGAGCTCTGTTGATTTATTTGGCTATTAATACCTTGACCTTGGTTTCTTCATTGTTATTCTAAAATATCTGCAACAGAGAACTGGTTTTTGGAAAGCCACACTATGACTCATTAATGTTTAAGAGACAGATTGTTTCAACATGCGTGTGCAAACCTCCCAGCTAAAGCCAAGGCCACAGAATTTAACAGTGCACAATGATAGACGTGTAAGATTACTGTGCAATCATCAGACAATGCCCAGTTTTGTTCTTAAAACACTTACCTGTGCCCAAGAATAGCACCTCATAGCTCCCATCGGCAGCTGTCACTTGGTCAACGGCAATTGTGGTGAACTCGTAGTCCACATTGGTTCTGACCACCAGGGGGCGCTTGTGCACTGGGTATACAGCGTTGTACATAGTGGGGTGGTTTCTCATGAAGTTAATAACCTCATCTGGGTAATCCTTTGTGGATTTCAGGTTGGGGGTAAAAGTGCCTCCAGGACACTAGTAAGAAACCAAAAATTTCTGTTGAGCAATTTACTTGTTTATCTTATTCATGGTTCTAGTAACATATATATTATATGTTTTAACTCACAGTGCCAGGTCGAGGGTAGGGGATTTTCCCAGTGTATGGCACCCACTGATAGTTAGGGCCTTCCTTGTGGGCAAATGGCCCATTAAAGACCATACGGATGTCAGCCATAGAGTACACACACACTGCCGAGCCTTTAAACACAGATCTGGAGGAGGGCAGGAGGAAAAGAAAAGAAAAGGTGAACACATAAAGACAGCAGCTCGAGGATTCAGATTTTCTCACTCCCTGGGATAATTAGTGCGATAGCTCTCCGTGGCTGGTAGAATCTACTTCCTTCCCACGTACTCACATACTTACAGGAACACACTGAAACATTATGACGCACAAACACACACTCAAACTGACTCAAGTAGAGTCAAGCTGTCTGACACACTGACATACAAACACCCACATACTGCAGAGAATCGCCAGAGTACAGGCTCTCGCCACTGTGTGGTGGGTGTACTATGTTTGTAACTTCTGTCATGGGCCCCTGTCATTAGCACCACATGTGTTTTTATCAGCTGGGTTTAAACATGCCTGATGCCTAAAGAGAAGATGGAAACAATAACAGTATTTGTTTCTCAAATACATTAATCAGGACATGTTTATTATGACTCTGCGCGCACCTCCTCCTGCTTTGTGTGCCGTCAGAATCTCAGTTTACACGTCTGGTTGGTTGACTTGAATTTTAATGCTGTGTGCTGAATGACAACCTGCTATCAAACCTGACCTCTGAGGAACTTATAGGCTCAGTCAGCCTCCCAGAGGAACGCTACTCCCTCTGGGCTCCACATTCACTTTCTGTCTCGTCTTTGCATCCTGAATGTGACGGCCCACACAAATGCAACGCCGCATTTCAACATCAGACAGAGCAGACACCTTCGGGCTCAGCGGAAAGGAATAAAAACCACAGGAGGGAACCAAAACACACTTTCTATCCAAAACTGCATCAAAGTTAGAGAGTTTGAAAAAGCCATGCTTACCCTGAAACTGAGAAGACGCCATAGATGACAGGATTCTTTGTGTCTTGAGTTGGCTGGATATACACGTCTCCTACAAGATAATGAAAAGATTTATAGCAATTAGTCAGAGTCATAAACCATAACAGGCAGTGCATGACGAAGTACTTGGATCCCTAAGTCGATTGCAACAGTTAAATGATATCACATTAGTAGACATTCTGCAGGTTTACTGGCAAAAATACATGAAAAGTAGACAGAACTACTATGCACAAAATGGCCATGTAATGAGTGCAAATGCACAATGTTACTCCTGTGATACTCCTCCCTACTCTGACCTGTTTAAATCTGAAAAAAATAAAACTGTTAAAATGAACCTAACTAACCCAAAGTAATAGTACTTGTGACCCTGAGACTTTTTCTTCCTTCGCTGTGAGTTCATCATGAATTGCGGTTATGAGAGTCTCAATGAGATCCTGAATCTAAACTCTTCCAAAGCTGAAACTACAGTTCCTCGGCCTCAGCAGGGAATATATGTGAAAAAGAGATCTCGGGTGAAACATGGCTTTAATAGGAGCCATATGGATCCAGTGACTGTGGGACTGAGGCAGTTTTGAGCCCTACATATCCTCTGATGGTTTCATTAGAGGAAAGTGCAAGGAAAAACAATAAGAAGGAAAACTGAAATACATTTAATGTAGACAGGTAGAGCAGAAAAACACCCAGTTCCATTTCATGGTTTTTCATCAATGGAAAAGAAGAAACAAGTTCTCAAATCACTTGTTTGAAAAGGCCTTGGACAAAAAAATACCCTATAGTCAAAAGTCTTTAGAAAATACCAATTTCAGTGAATAGCCATGAAATCCTAGCCTCTCTTTTTATAACCCATGGTTATCTGAAAAGCTGAAAACAAGCAACAATAAGAGTGTGGATCCGCCTGCTCAGATTTCTCGCTCAAATATCAACTGACTGAAAGTAAGAAGCAGCATGTTAAAGAGCGAAAGGAAAGTTATGCATGTGGAACTGAAGGTGAAATGTAATAACACACGCTTTAATCTCTGTACCCTCGACTTTACTCAGCGTGCATTGGATAAACAAGAAGAAGCTTAAATCCACATGGCTTGCATAAAAACATCATTCCTGACTCTGCAGAGCTCCTTAATAAACAAACTCCCTTTTGATCAGGAGTTTAAAATCTTTTCAAACATAAAAAAAAAATCTCCTTACATGCCAAGGTATGAAAATGACAGGTAATGGCCCCTCGCTTAAGCAAAAAATTAACTTTTGGCAAACACTGCAGAAATTCATAACCCGTCCGACGCCAGTTTGACAGACCTCCTGGCTATAGAACAAGCGCAGTAAAAAAGAGAAAAGTCATAAATCGGCGACGAACTGGAACAAGTTGCATAATTCGAACTTTTGTTTCTGATGTGTCAGATCAGACAGAGTCTCTGAGGCGCTGTCAGCATCACATTAGCAGAGAAACATCTTTAATTGCTGTAAGCGCAGAAAGAACACAAAGGGCTGGGCTAAATAAGGTGCTGTGCAGTAAAAATAAAAGTGCAGGTGAATTATGCACTCAGTAAACAGTCACTGTGTGGAAGAAAAACTGTCAAATAAAGACAGATTGTATATTATTATCTCCCTAATACCCACTCTGAAAGATGTGCACCTAAAATGTGTTCTTAAAATGTCCAGTCGAAATGATTGCGGAGGAAATTTAAAAACAACCCTCTCCCCCCAAAAATACATGAAGAGTGAGGATGTTTTATGGAGTTCAGTGACTAAAAAAATAACTAGATTTAACTGAAGAAAACAAAAAAAAGAATATTTCTCTCCATAATTACATTTTGGAAAAAGGCAATAAAACCTTATAGGTCACAAATTAATTCTCATTTTTGTCTGGCAGACATTTTTCACCGCTCTTGTGTCTGTGTGCCTCTTTCTCTCTGCTTTTATATTCCTCCTCTCCCTCCTCTCGGCAAAACACTGAAAGCTTTCTCTTCTGTTAGCCTCACCATCTGAATCTACTCCACTCTCTCCCCCGAGTCCTCATACAACCACTCCGATGCCTCTGCTGGGCTCCATCAGGACCAGCAGGACTGGAGACAGAATACATTTTTACCAGACTGTCTGTGGTTGTGGGAAGAGCGACCACAGAGCTGTGGGATGTTACATTGCACCTCAGGACTCAGAATGACCTCATCACGAGTGCTCATCTGCACCGAGGCTACAACTGACAGTGGATGGACCGCTAAAAGTACAGCAACACTGACAAAAGAGTGCTTTTCTGTCACAGACACTGAGTGCTCTTAACACACAACTAACATCTGCAAAGCCTCATCACTGCACAAGATTAGGCCTACTATAGATTCAGCTCATACCTGCACCGTCGCTTGATGAAATGTTTAATACTACTGTCAAAATTCACTGTGGACTGGCTTAGATGTTGAACTCAGGCAAAGTACAAATATAATCAGTTGAAAAGGTGTACAAATCAGGGTTTTGAAAGACTCAGGCATGAAGAAGGCTGTTTTGTCGGTGGTGCTTTATGTTGTTGAACGCAAGCCTGCACACTTTACACATCAAGGCCGTTATCTGAGTTGTAATTGGTTACAGAAAATGCACCCTCTGGTGTTTAAAGTTTGAAGCCAGTGCTACGTTCCAAAAACTGGCGTTCCTAAAAGGGTAAGCTAATCAGATAATCAATCCCTATAGACCCCCATGTCAAATTGCACAACTTTAAGACATAAATAAACATATTCTACTCCTAAATGTTTTGGCATTTTCCCTTATCACAACTGCAGGGAAAGCTGTATAACTGAGTTAAGACTGTTGTTTTGCCTTGTTCAGCATTGTACTAAAAGACACTTTAAAGAGTTGGTTATTCAGGGCTTTCTGTAAATTCATTTTAAGTACTGTATCAGGTAATATTAGTAATAATAATCTTACTATAATGATCATAACGTATGAGCATATCTCATTAATCGATTTCCATGAAACTTTATAAACTATCTAGGGTACCAGGGTTATCAACATCTGTCTAGGTGTTTAGGACCCTTACAAATTATATACATTATGTGTAGCAGCTAATCCTAAAACGCATGGCACATTACATGTACATTATGTGTATGTGTACATTTTGCTTAACTTTTTAGTGCAGTGGCACTTTGCAGGTCACTGGGATGTGTTGCGATGCATATCTGTAAATAAGTGTTCCATAAACATGATGTTAATAGTGCCTGTAATTTATAATAATAATAAATATATGTATTTATTGTTCATTTTTTCCATGTTTATGAACAGGAATTTTTGTCATCTAATGATAGATTCTAAATTAACACACACGTGTGTGTTTTCATACATAAGCTAAGTGAAAAAACAGTCTGTAGTAGTTTGTATCTACTTAATAATAATATTGGACAGGTGCAAACTTGGACTATCAGAACTTCTTGTTTCACCTGCGGCACTCACAAGGCAATTCAGACTGAATGTGAACATGGGATAAAGGTGATTATAGAATTTGTTTTGTACTGTCGTGAAATATGTTTTTCATTACTGTGAAAATAAGTTCCCAGCAAGCAGAAGCTAGTCAGTGTAGTAAAATAAAATGTAAGTGCTGCTCATTCCACCTGTCATTACAATGTTAAGGATACTACAAATCCCTCCTTAATCCCGTCAGTCATGTGAGGCTGTGATGATCCACAATGTGCTGGACTGATTCCTGCTGCTCATTACTTTGATTACTCTGCATGTGTGTCTATGTGGTTCCTTTTTCTAAAAACAAGGCTGTGAGACACTGATGGTGCTTGAAAGCAGGCTGATTACATTCTGACATTATGGACATTACCTTTTTTAGGATGACACCTACTTTACAGGAGGTTCAAAGGAATATACATGTCAAGATTAACATGTATGAGTCAGTGATACCTTAATCTAAAGCTGCAGCTTCTCGGGGATTCTTCCTGCTATTGCAGCACGTAAGAAGAGATGTGCTAAATGCTGCTGGATGTGTCCCCGGACTATAGTACAGTAAGCTGCTGGCCCACACGCACCGCACCAAATGCCGAGTACATGTGGATTAACATCATGGAGAAAGTATGCAAAGCAAATGTGAAGAGAACTCTACAAATGATGAAGTTGTTGATACGGAATCTGTCAACAACAAGTCCATCTGCAGGGCCTTGTTTTGAATAGTCGCGGTTACGCAGCCATTTAAGAATTCTCACTTTCCATCTGCCAGGGTTTCTGTGAGGTCAGCGAGGCATTCATTATGTGCTTTACATTAACTCCTACCAAATGCACTATACGGTCCCTGACTTGCGTTAACTGAGTTGTAAAATGCAACATGCGACACATTTTGAAAGAAAATGGTTCATTTCTCTTTTAAATATGCAAACTTAAATTTTAGGTTTAGAGTGACTACCGGTGACGCGATGCGGTGTTCAAAATCCAGAGATGAAAGGGAGCATCAGAGAAGCTCTAAAAGGGTCAGGGATCCTGGGAAATAATTCAACTTACTTAGTTCATCAAAGTGTGTCTCAATGCCATCAGCTCCGGGCACTGAGCAGATGAGACGAGCCTTTAGAAATGTGCTCCACTTGTTCACCAGACAGCAGTGTCCACCATCATCGTTCTGAAAAGCAGAGACACGCGGGAGTCATTCTCACACTGCTCCAAAAATTACTCAACGGGATAAGCTTGAGCAATATCTGACCAACAGCTATTTGGAACAACTGGTCTGTATAAATAAAGACATAGCTTTATGTTTTAGCTTGGCCAGTCTTCACAAGGCGGTCAGAAAACCTTTGCTACTGAGGCAAAGAACTGGGATGATACATGAAATCAGCGCATTTCACAGTCAGAATGATTTGTGGGTTAGAAGAATAAAATTTAATGTTCGTTTTTATCTACTAATAGTTACAAGGAAAAAAAAGTTTCCAATTTTCTTGTGTGCTTTAAATGTTTCAATTAATATCGTCCAGAAACTTGACTTGACTTTAATCTTTTTGGAGGATATATATAAAATCTTATTTAACCTCTAAAACATTCAAGACTGTTAACACACAAGATGTGAGAAAAACACAGCAACTTTTTATAGAAAAAATAACCAACCACTGTGAGACTGTAAGGATGCTGAAAGTAGCATTTAGCTCTAAGCCTCCTAGAACAGCTAGATGGTCTTGTTTTTTCATCTCTTTTGAATTACACACTTAAGGGATGCAGCTTGCAAACACAGAACCCTTCAGAGGCATTTTTCTGAAGTCTACGTGCAGATGCTTTGAAAGTTTTGAACACAGCTCAATTGTTTGTGTGTCTACAACACTACAATGCTAATTAAACACAGGCTTTGCAAAGATGTCTCTGTATGCCTACAGACGTGGATTAAAGTCAACCCTGCTCTTCAAACCTTTCACCCTGAGGAAAAGAAATAAAGGATCTCAGACTTGGCCTTTGAGGCAAATGACAAATACTTTGCTAAGCATCACTCTGTTGTACATAGTAATTATTAGTCAGAAAACAGTTTCTGATGATCATGGGGGACTTCCTTTATGGGCCTCAAACTGCCAGCAGAGCATAACTAATCATTACGGAGACACATAAGCATTAAATTTGATGACTGGTGTGATAACTCACCAGGCAGATCCGCCCTATCCTGGACTGCGTCATGGGACTCTGGCCCATCTCAGATGCTTTCTCGCGGAAGAAGAAGTAGAGTTTATCGTCATTCTTTTCAGCACTGTCTGGAATGAGGTGTGCATGAACAAATGTGGGATCTGTAGACAAAAAAGGAAAGAAAATGTTCAACACAAGTCTTGGAAAATACATCATGTGTGCAGGCAACATATTTAAAACCTCTTTACAGCCACAAAAGTGTTTTTCAAAATGTCATGATGTCACACTGAAAGTAGCCTCCCATTAAACATTTTGTGAAATCACGTGCAGATTTTTGAGTTGTGGCCAAATGTGCCGTGTGAGGTCACAGTGACCTTTGACCACCAAATCAAATCAGTTCCTTCGGTCCTCGTGAACCTTTGTGCCAAATGTCAAAAAGCTTCCTAATAGCATTCAAGAGAAAAGAAGAGGGACATCCTGAACGCACACAAAATTGCCTCTGACCATGGCTGTATGTTGACTTTGTATTCTTCAGTTTACACGTGTACCTGACCATTGTTTTAAGATAAACAAGGAAAGCTGTCAATTATCAAGAAAAATACTTGAGACCTTGAAAATCTTGTTTCATTCAGCAGCTTAACCCTTCGAAATAAAATGCTTTTATTTATTTATTTTTATTAATACTGTTATGGGCAAAATAACAGCAGCCTAAAGACTAAACAGCACTTTGACACTCTAAACTTGTCCCTTTATTTCTTCCTAGTGACAATGCTCAATATGGCATCACAGTGTGCTCCCGCTGGCTGATTCACTGGGTCAACACTGGACACGCAACACAGAGTGCCCCTCCCCACTGTGACAGACCAGGGTCCCAAATGAGGACAAACCAAACCAAGCGGAGGGGGGATAACCAGGAACCATGTAATGGGGGAGGGGGGATATCTGTGACATCTCACATGGCTGATTAGCAGGACTCAGGTGTCCCGATTCAGTGAACCACTGCCAGGGGATTGTTGTCAGGGCAACAGGGTCAGAGGAAAATCTGGGAGCCTGCAGGATTCAGGGGGGTGGGGGGGGATGCTGTGACTGATTTGTCCATATCAAATGAAAGCTCTCGAACAGCATTTATGTCACTGAGCCAATCACAGTTCATTCACAAAGCAAAGGCTACTCTGAGTCATTATTGACTTGCGCTAATTTTCTCCTGCAACTACACTATTGACCCTGTTGTCAGACTCTGCTGCAGGCATGCAGTGAACAGTTAGTGTAGTGAATGGCATGCTTTGAGTCAATTGATCATTCAGTCAACTGAAACTGACTGGAAAGGGAACATTCTCAATTTGACTATCAGCAGGATGGTATTTAACCCCAAGGCTTAACTTGGTAACCTTAAACATTACAGTAATGATCTTAAGAAACTGAGGAGTAAATAAAAACTGGTCTACAGCAAAATGAGTCAAGGAAGTAAATCCTGGATGCAGAACAAGCTGTGAGTTGAGACATTACCATTTAACCATCTGGAGTTGTACTGATCAGTCCTCATGGCTGTCTGCTTCCCCAGTGTACGGAAGATCGCCGAGTCTGTTCCCATGAAATCAATGTACACTCCTGCATACAGCTCTCCATCTGTCAATCACAGATGAAATGCCAAGGTGAAGTCATGATGGATGAAAACATTTTCACGTTATACAGAACATGTTATCTACCATGCCAGAACTTCATTAAAAAGTGACGCCATCCCTCTAGATTTCCCCAGCATCTGACTGATGGCATGCATGGCAGATGTGGCCATTCAAAGGCAGGAATTTTAACTCAGGACAGTGCCAAATTAAAACATGTTCAGTCTGATTAAACTCAGCTCACAGGTGTCTGTGTCACGTTTCAGACAAAAATGCTATTCTCATAATTACTGTACTTGTGCTTATTGGGCTAATCAGTGAAATTTGAAAGAACAGCTGCAATTAGAAAGTCAACTTCACATCAGACAGATTCATGGCGTATAGTTTAGAGATCAAGGAAAGCCAGTCAGATTTGACATGTTCGGCGTAAACAGAAACTTTCTGTGCAGCACCTAGAAAAAAAAAGCAGAAACTTGGAGCATTTGCTTTCTATACTGTGAACCTTATGAGGAGTGAAGTGGAGGCATAGCTTGTGAAACAGTAGTGTAAAAAAAACCCACCTAAATCCTAAACCAGGGAAATTCCACCTTCCTGTTGTGTCAGTGCGGTATGCCTCTGCCCTGCCAACTATGTGAGACGACATTTAGATGATTTTTTTGGTGTTACAGTTTTGCTTGGGTCAGCTGTAACTGAGCTGACATGGCACAGCAAAAGAGAGAGAGACGCTCTCCGCCTGTGTCCTTCACGCATACGTATGCATGCTTGAGCACATGCACACACAGAGGGCAGAAGGTCGCTGACCTGGAGCCATGTCTAACCACCTGTAAGCAGCTGGTAACAAAAGACCACCTACTGACATGAGAGCGCACACGTCCATCTGACCAGCTAAATGACCACGTATCTGCAGACCTGCTTAGACTTGAAACAGCTGACTGACTAATGACTGAGATGGTTATCAGTAAATCAATTTACTTGTGTACATGTGATCATTTATCGACTTTCTCTATCTTGTGTGAATCTAAAATCAGTGTTTCGTTTTGAAATACTGTATAATTTAAACACAATTTAAAGAAAAAACCCCAAAAGCTCTCTTTATTTGCCCTTTTTTGTTTTTAAATGAACAATTAACTAATTAAAAGAGTTTATCATCACATCATCCACAACCGTCAAGTCTCCTTAAAATTCGGTAACACAGCGCTGCAGTGTCAAAGTGATCACCAGCAGTCCCATTCAGCAATACAAACCAAACACAAACTGCAGATCTTTTATGTCTTTCACGCCTGCACACGTCGTTGGAAGGAAAAACAAAAACTGATACTTACTGATCAAAGCCGAGACGCTGTTCAGCTTAGGGTCATAGGGACATTTTCCTTTCCCAGAATCCACTTTACCAGGTTCAAGGCGGAAAATGTATTCCTGTAATGGTAAAAGGTGAAGAAAAACATTAACCACATGGTAACAGATTTATTATGTTTAAGGAACTTTTTTTGCTGTGTGTGTGTTTGTGTGTGTGTTTGTGTGTGTGTGTGTGTTTGGGTGGGGAGGGGGGGCAGTTTGGCTATATCATTTACTTTACAAGACTTACAAGTTTTAAAAAGGCAATGGCATCATCAAACTAATGTGATCAGTTGGTTAAGTTGGTAATAATGATTAAGTGTGAGTGGTGACCCTATAGGCAGCTTACATGGCTCTGCTAATGGGAACAAATAGTGCACAAAAGCGGTTATCAGTCGATGGCGAGGTGGAGGAAAACGCTGACAGCAGTTCAAAACTCATCCACCATGCTTCTCATGTTAGTGGCTCAAACAAGAATTCATTATTCCACAGTGCAAGAGGACATGTTGGAACATCTGTGTCAACACTGGGTACATGTCTACACGGAGGTCATTCAGGCACTTCAAAGCTCACTGATGATGTCTGACAGGTAGGAAATATGTAAGGCAAAAAAGATGTAAAGCTGTGTTTGTAACCTGAGCTTGGATATTGTTTTTTAGTAACAAGATACAGTATGACTCATAAATATGTGTGTGGTGATGAAAACGCTACCATTTGCGTAAATCAATGAAGATGACAACCGTGGTTTGGGTCAACGATTTTGTGCATTTGTCTGAAAACTTTAGTGAAAGGGGGAGCTTTTTTCCCCCGCATATTTTGTTTGTGTACATTTGCTGCTTAATACTGGAGATAAAGGTCTGAAAAAAAAAATACTAGTCATTAACAGGATGCAGAACTTTTTTGTTCTTTCACAGTTCAGTTTTGAAAGCAGAGTTGATTGGAGGCTCAGTAGTTCAGCAAGCTGCCTCGATAACCCAAGATATTTAAAAGAAGAAATTTATTTATAGTTATGCTTTCCCCCTATTATTTCCCCCAACTCTAATAAAAAAAAGTACTCCAGGTGGGCATAAAACTCTACAAAACTTTCAGCCCACCTTCGCCTCCAAAGGCTGTGATGTAGCGCTGTAGTCTGCTGCTCGACTTGTTCTCCCTCCAGATTGGGATGCCTGTTGGTAGTGGAACCCCTAAAAACAGAGACATGGCACAATGGCCATCTCATTACCGACGTACAACATCCCAGATTAAAGTCAACTGATGCCGACCATGACATAAAAAGAAGAGTAAATATGTCAGAGCAAAAGGGATTGGACAAAAGAAGTCGAATAAAAAAAAAGTAGTTCTTAAAGATGGAAATACAAATGTGAGTGGGTCAAAGTGGAGGTCAAAGGTGATCGAAGAGAGCCTGATGAGTGGCATTGATCATTTGATACCCATGTGCGATTAGACTCAGAGACATGCAAACGCAGCTGTAAAGCATGCAGGTTATACAGAACACATTAAATAGCAAACAACATATACACTGAATATAATTACATCAACATATGAGAAAATACGTGTACGCATGTTCACAGTGTAACTGTTATTAGCAACCAAACTAAATGTTCACGTTTTTTACACTTTTTGATGTGGAGCTCACCAGCCTGCAGAGAAAGCTGTGAAGCCGCCTCGAAAAGGCATAAAAGCTGATGCAGTTAAAGGAAAACGTTTGCAGTTACGGGACAAAGTTTGGGCATGAACTGGGGATTAAAAAACGTGTGAAGCCCTTTGTATAAGACGGGGAAGAATTTCTGAACAACTGGTTTTTGTTTACATCTACTGTTACTGAGAAAAATCTTTACAGTGTGAAGTAACATAGCGTTTGGGCCTTAGGGGAGAAACTGAATGACAAGAGACAGACTGACCTTTACATTGAAATCTGAACCCTCCATTTGAACAGTGAGACAAAACAGGCAGAGCGGTGAATGCAAGTGTGTCGACTATAACTGGGTAGGCAGCTGCCGAAGCTCTGCGTGGCCATCGAGTGAGGGAGGGATGGAGGAAGGGACAGAGGGAGGGGTGAGCTACAAGGCTGATGATGGATGAGAGGCTCCATCAGTAATGATTGCTTTTCAGAGGTTTTCAGCAAGACAGCAAGACAGGCCACAGGGCCACTGTGTATAAACAGGTGAGGGTGGGGATGGAGGACCACAAGCAGAGGTATTTTCTATAGATATAGTGTCATCGTGATATTCACAATGGTAAGAGAAGCTTATAGCCTCAGTGGCCCCTAAGCAGCAGCACTTAGCTGCCTTACCAACTTCAATTTTGTAATATTAATGGTGATCTGGAGAAGTCTAACCAAGCTTTTTTCTTTGAGTCCTCCAGACCGTGAAAGAGTGCAAATCGATGAAAACTAATACGCAGAAAATGATGGAAGAGAAGCAAAGCCCATGAAACTAAAGCGCGAGAGCAGGAGGAGCGTCTCTGACCTGAGACTGATCGACTGATATGGTTCTTTAAGAAGTAGAGAGTAGAGGTCAAAATGTCTCCATGGATGCCTGGCTGTGTCTTTGGTTACCTGTGACCTGCGTCCTCGGTCGACATAGGTGCAGATGGGGTTGTAGGCGCCTGTCCCACACACATACAGGTGGGTCCGGTTCCAGGGCTCAATCAGACGGATGAAGTTACCACATTCCCCCTGAGAGACAGCAAAACAAAACACAGACAGCACAAGATAATGAAAATGCAGTAGATAAAGGGAGATGCTTAATATACAGTGCCCTACTGATGGTTAATAACTCCTCTGTCTGCCTTAAAAACATCACATCTATCACTTCCTCTGCTGGCTGGCTTTTGTTTGGCAGCGCTGTTCCGCTCTCTGTGTCAGGCTGGCTCTGGCTTCCAATCGGACCACACTCTCACAGGGAAAATGTTTCCAAACACCATTTAAGTGTGTGGCTGAAACCAAGGAAAGCAGCGCCTCTGAGATGTTAAGTGTGGTTGCTTCAGGGATTGAGGTTAAACCCAATTCAGTGTTCTGTCAAATTTGACAAATGGGAAAGATTTTGGTTAGAGCAAATAAGAGTGCTTGAATGAAAAAATGGGAAGAAATGAAAAGGTTTTGAAATCCAATTAACTTTTCTTTTTCTTTTTTTTTTAGACAAACCATAAAGCCAAGAATGTGAAAAGCTCAACACTGATGGGCCTGAATTTAGAATTTTAATTTCTTAGTAGCGAAATTCAAGCAATGCCAATGTTTTCCTTTTTTGGACTAAAGACAAAGAGGTGCTCTCAGTGAGCACAGCTCTGTGCTTTCTAGGTTTTTTCCAATCTGTTTGCCTGACCAGCTGTCTGCCTTCCTGGTCACAATCCACCAAATCAAAATTCCAACTACAGAAATGTTCAAGCCGATAAGCTCTGTTCAGATTTGTCTGTCATGTTTTCTGCTAGTGACAGCTGGTGAAAAAGAAAGGATGAACCAAGTAGATAAAAAAGATTGTATGCAGGATGGGGGATGAGCCATTTTGGCAGATTTTAACAGCATGACAGATGCACAAGTCAGAGGTTTCAGAGGATGTGTTTTTGTGCGTGTGTGTGTGTTTACGCATGTGGGCCTGTGTGTATCATTCAGGGCACAGTTGTGCTCCCCCACAGAGAGCACAGTGGGGCTGATTGCCTTTGACCTCCTGCCTGAACCAACATCCCCTCTGAATTGCTTCTGAATTGTCATCATTTGTCATTCACTAAAGAGCGGCCAAGACTGCTGCGATGTCTTGCAGTAGCCGGTCTTATCTCTTATTCTCTTATTCTGTTGATGAAATTTCAAACCCATCCCCTCACACACATACACAGAAGCTGATACAGGCGCATATGAACATACGTAGGCCAATGTAGCCAGAGGCGCTGGGAGGCGTGGGTCACCAGACGTGCATAAATGAACATTCTAGTAGGATAAACAGCTGCCTGAGCTTTATACCAGCAGGAAGAGAAGGATTATTATCCACAGCCTCATCAAACTGTTGGTGCACACTGACTGTGCCGTCTCTCACCCCTAGCATGGATAAAACAAGTGCATATGTGTGTGTTTGAGGGTAGGAGGGGGATCAATGTGTGAACGAAATCAAAGGAGAGGAATCTGGTTTTTAAATGAATTTCAATGATGAGTTTCCATCCCTTCTTTGTGGGGGCTGCACAGGAGGTGCAAGGAGATGTCTGAATGTCTCTGAACCCTTTTAAGACTTCATATGGGTCTGAGGCTTCCAGTGACCGATTCATTTTGGAAGCTTGTCTGAACAACAAAAGGTAAAATGATTACGGTGTGGAAAGAAAGGAAAATAATGATAATAATTTGGCATTTCTAGACTGGTGCATTTTTTTTTTGCAAGATTCAAGTTCCTGCTTCAGCTAAATTGGTGGCATCTGTGTGCAATTAGCTATCAGGGATTCAGAGGCAGTAAATAAGAGCTTCATAACCAGTCACACATTTGGAGGAGCTTGAAAATGTCCTCTGTTAACCCCAGTCCAACATTAAAATTGGGAGCATCACCAAAAAAGACAGGATTAAAACACACTGTTACATTTGAACAGGGGTAACCCTGGAAACAAAGTGTTTACTTGTGATAGTGTGATACCCATATAGCTATCTTTATAAACAGAGTGTAGAATCTGAATTTTTACATTTCAGTTTGAAGTCCAGCTGAAGTCTGAGTGCTACTGAATAACCACATTAAATGCATTATAAGGATAATTGTAGCACGGTGTCTCCAGAAGCTATCACTTGTATGATGCTAGTCTGCCTTCAGCACTGATGATTTGATTTGAAAACTTGCAACAACCAAAAATTCAGTATTTAGATGAAAATCAATTAACAATAGTAAGTTTTTATAAATGAAACTAGAAAATGTTTGGGATTTTTCATTCGTCAGAATTGCTTTTTCTTTTAAATACTTACATTGATGTCTTTCCCTGACAAAACACATTCAGTCTTCCTTTGGGGGGCAACAGGCCAGTGGATCTGACAGTGAAAAATACACAAGCTGGTTAGCTGTAAACCCATGCCGAGCTTGGGCAGTTCAGTGTTTAGGTAGAAACTTTCTTACTATGAGAGGCTCCTTGTTGATGTCATGTAGATCCAGAGAGAGTATATAATCTTTGCTGCCCACATACATGCGGTCATGGTCCTCGTCCATGCGAAGGATCCGATAGTCGGTTGAATTCAGCAAAAAGGAGAAGTGGTGAGCAGTGCCAGTAGACTTCAGCTCTATAAAGGGGCAAAAAAAGTGCAAAAATAAATGTTTTTGTTCATACTGAACCTGCAATTACTGTAGTAGAAAAACACACAATAAAACTGGAAAACCCAAACCACAGACATAGTCTCAGGAATTGTGTGTCGGCTGCCTTTTTCTGGAACACATACGCACAAACACACAAAGTATTCTATTGTTAAAGACATGGCAACATACTAATGATGCCAAGCCTACCATCAAACTATCCTAGATTAATTTACAGATTATGTTTTTACCCCCCAATTACATCCTGCCATAATGGGGTTATGGTCAGACTAAATATGGGTACGGCGGGCTTGACTAAAGCAAGCAGACAAAAAATAACTCACGGGAATCTTAAATGAATGGCAAGAGAGACGCAAAAGATCAGTCACAAGTTATGGGAACAGTAAGAAGTCAAATACCACGCTGTTTATTACAACAGGCCACATGGTTGATAACATTCAGGGCCGTGGAGTCTGAACCTCAGTTGTAACAAGCTGTGAAGGGGATGATAGACTTTGTAACAATCTCCCCTGGTGAATTAGCCACGAATGAACCGATGTGCTCCCTGGGAAGCAAAACACCGCAGCATACTTTCCTCCATATCGCTGTTAAATCTATTTTGAAATGAAACTGATGGCTCACATACTGCACGGGGAGGCTCAGTGGTGTGAAAATGTGACTTTCAGTGCTGCTGTACAAAAAGCAGATTCCTCCCCCGATCCTCTTATTATCTTTGGAGCAGCTCTGATAAGTGTATCCGTTTCTCTTGTCTTTCAGAATTTGCTTTGGGAAAGCTGAGATTGTTCTGTTTGTAGAGAAAGCCCAAGGATCCCATGGAAGGCCTGTTCAGGTTCCACTTTAATGGGACCGTACAAATGCTCTTATGCTCTGTGTAGCCAAATCTAAGAGTCACTGGAGATGAAAAAGACTCCATATGGCAGCTATAACGACTTTCCTTAACCCGACCGAGGAAGAAAGTCTTACTTAGGGAAATAAAAGACAGCATGAAGTTCTCCACCTGCACGGGACATGTGGAAATACTGACATGAATCCTCTCCTAGAGAGCTTCTTCGCTGTTGGTTTGCTGAGCTCCTTCAGAAACTGTGAAATGCTGCAGTCACGGTGCAGCATCATGGTACGCAGGTAGTAAACAGAAACAGACGTGCCTGTCACCCGTGTAATTCTCATAAGATGCCTCCAAACACATTAAACAGTTTAATAGTAACCCCGATATGCGATTTTGCCATGCTGTGGTGAAAGTACACGTCAGGGGTTTTATTTTTAAGTCTATTCTGTTCCCCGAATCCTGAAAAAGCATTAAATCAGAAATAAGATGAATATTTTCTGAGGTTTGATTTTTTTCAGTGTATTTGAGGGTTTCCAGGAAAGACTGCCATGTGTAATCCAGGATTACTGTATTCATGCAAAAGTCGCACTCACAAACACATAGATAGCATCCTAAGACAGTCGAGCACCAGACTTGTTCTATAAACATCTTCCATCCTCGTCTGCTAGTCAACTAAACTCAGCCTGTTATCTGCTGTGGCAAGCCCAGCAGTCAAACGATACTGGAACTTCAGCCGTGACCCCACATTTATCACCTCTGCACTCAGATCTACATGCACGGGCATCAGAAAGGGAGAGGACCGGCTGCCATAAATCAGACAGTTAAGTCACTGCAAACCAGACTAGACGGGCAGACAGACAGACAACCTACTACATTACAAGTAAACATTCGCCTAAACATATCACCTGTTAATAGCAACCAGCTTCAAGTATCTGACAGCCTGTCATCTTTCTCTCTTGTGAATCTCCCATCCAGGATCACTGGATCGATGTGCTTCACCCCAAAGCAAATCAAATTTCATCCTGTCAGAAGTGACCTAATTAATCCAGATGTGGGGAAAATGACCAGTCAATTGTATACTAAAAAAGCTGCACTGGGAAAACTCAACATGTATTAATATGGGAACCATGATTTAACAGATATTAACTGAGGTACCTGTCCAAGATTACATGTCACTTACACATCACCAGCATCCTAACATCTACAGCACTTCGGACTCATTCCATGTGCTGTGGATGTTTGTCTACATGAGGACTACAGCTCCTTCAGCTAAAATAGAACAAAGATTGAAATGGTGGATGAAATCACTTCTTTTGTAAAAATAAACTAAATTAATACAGATTTTACTTGCTGTCAAATAGTGTTTTTGTTTTGTTTTTTAATTTGTTGTTTGTGGTTGTATTTTGCTGGTTTCTGTATTTTAATTTATTAGAATCTATTTTAATCTACTGCTTCATTGATGTATTTTTCTCTTTGTAAGGTGACCTTGTGTTTTAGAAAGGCGCCCTTAAATAAAATGTATTATTATTATTATAAACTCTTGGAAATCAGATATAAGATATCTATATTGCACAAAGTTAAAACTCGAAGGCCTAAAACACTCTTAAATGACAGTATTCTCTTTTTTAAATCCTGGCATATCTCAGTTATTGTGTGAGCTATGGGGTAAAGTATATGACATCAATTTAAAACTCTTAACAACAATTAGGACAGTACACAAAGTGGGTTCAAGATACCGCACCATCTGAACTCCGTTAGTAAAACTCCATGATCTGTTTGACTTGAAAATTTGAGAATTATGTTCAAAGCAATACGTGATTACCTTTTGTGATTTATAGAAAATGGCCAGTTCAGTAGATCAGTTTAACGTCGTCATGTTTATTTTGTTTCTCTCTTTTGAGCTTGTGAATGAACTCAGCTCAACTCAAAATACGACGTGAGATTTCTAAAGTATACTGGCTCCTCTCATCCTGACATTTTAGTCGGTGCAAATGACGTGGCAAGCTTTGACAAAGAAGAAACATTACATCCCTGCAAGGTGAGACACGCTAAAACACATTTACCTTGAAATAATGCCTGAGGTGTGGTGAGATTAGTGGTGAAGTATGGTAACAGTCCACCTCGAACCACACATACACTCTATTGTCAGCACAAATTCATCTTCTCAAAAAGCATTCCTGTGCGTTAAGGAGCTCAGACTAAATGGTCGTTTGAAACAAAGAAAAACGCTCCAAAAAACAACCAAAAACAGGCATTTAACATGGAATTAAATGGCTGAATTTACCACCAGCTGGTACATTCAGCAATGATAGGGCACAAGTGCAATGATAGTGCACCAGGTCCTGCATTTTTTTTTAAAGACCACAGAACCTCGTGTATATCACCCAGCTTCCCAGCAAGGTCTTTGTAATAATTACCAGACAGTCAGGCAGGCAGAACAACATTGTCTTTTTCTTTCTCTATGACCTTTCTCTAATTGCCTTCAGTTTGTTGAACAAAACTCAATCGACTCTGCAGAAATGTGAATAACACAGACTAGTCAACTGATCCTTTAGTTAGTCACCTATGTGATCCCTCTGCTCTGCTTTGAAGCTAACGTATATAGGCTTTTATATACTTTATATTTTTATAGGCCAGGATTTGTACCATGGTGTGTTGTTCCTGGATCAACCCTAGTCAGGGTCCTCAAAAGGACATAAATGACCCCTGTTTTGTATCTATAAATAGATAATGAAACACGTACCACACAGACACCACTACTGCTTCTTTAATGCCTCTTTCAGCTTAAGCCCCTTCCTCACAATCAATCTGCACTTAGTACGAGGGAGCAGGCAACAGAAAATCCCGCATACCTGCCCAGGCATTCCCGGCATGTGGTCGAAATTTCCAAATTTACTTATGTTCACATTCTCCAAAAGTAAAGGTGTGGTTCTACCTTGTTGCAGCTTGTCTGCAGCCAAGCATGCAAGGATGTGTCCCTAAAAGTAACTTTATATATAAGACTGTCTGTAAAACTCCCTTGACTAGCACTGTAATTAATACCCTATGAACAGCTGAACTTGCTTTTCTGTAACCATATCGACAATCCAAGTTGTGCAAGATTACTGAAAATACTCTTTCACTTTTATCTGTTTAGAGTCCCAATAGGATGATCAACTTCATTGGTAAGCATTTGTTAAGTATGGTGATAGTAATTAAGCATAATGACTGCAAGCAAGGAAACTAGCTTGTCTGTGACTGTCAAATGTTCCACTAGAATTAGTGTGGTGTGGTTGCACATCCCAACTAGCCAGTTAAAATTTTGTTAAGACATGCCCTTTGAACATCGGATGCAACAAGCCATCATTTCTTTCTTTTATTAATCTTTTTAGATTTGTGTAAATTTAGCACAAGCCAAACACATACTATGAAGTCATACCGACCTTTGACCACCAAATTCTGATTTCTTCATCTTTGAGTCCAAGTGGATGTTTATGCTAAATCTGAGGAAATTCCCTCAAGGCATCCAAGGGATACCATATTTAGGACAAGCTGACAACACGATGAACCACTAAATGTCCACATATACTCACTTTACCTTATCGCCGTATAAATAAAAAGTGGTTTTAAAAGGAGGAATACACTGTACATACTCAACATCAAATTACAGCAAACAACTTCCAGTAAAACAAAAAAAATTGTGTGTTGCTGTTTGAGCACAAATTAAACAAACAACGACAGCATGTTTATTTGTGCGCTTATAGCCACATAACAAACATACTGGAATTCAGGCCGTTTCACTAGCTAAACTCATCTGCTGCCCGTGTGACATACAGATATGATAAAAGAAGTGTCATTGTTTTTTGAGCAAGCTTACCTTTAAAGAAAATATCTAGTTCTAAAATAAATAAAAATGAGCTGTGGATTAGCCGAGTTACTTCGGAAAACACTGACACACTTGCCATTTAGGTTCGAAGACTTTAATCTGCTTGAAGACGCATGCAGTCTAGGACTTTCTTTCATTCAGTGCATCTCTCAAGTGAATACTGAATGTCTGGGGCCAGTGTATCTTTGTGTGTTTGCACAGAATGGAGAGGTCATTGGGGATAAAAGAGCATCTGAACAGCGGTGGGAATGCTTATCAGCTCAACCCGACTTGGTGTTTGTCTTTCGTGTTTGCCTCAGTTCAGAACCTCATAATCAGCCTCTCACCACCCTTTGGGGTAAGGTCTATTGACTCACAACACATGTCACTGGAGCTGATTGCTGCTTACCTGCGCCTGTCAAGGAGAAATAATTGGCACCAGATTACATCTTATCTTAGAGCTTCCGGATGCTGTCACTCAGATGCTCTTCATGCTTGTCTGCTACTGATACACGGTATTAGTGTGTGTGTGCGTGTGTGTGTGCGCATGTGTGTGTTTGTGTGCTCACAGAGAAAGAGGTAGAGCTCTCTGATCCTCACATCAAATCAGAGACACCTGTCTCCCACTGCACAAATCGAAGGCAGGGAAAGATTGATTTAAGTTCACTTCCTGAGTGGAAATGAGAGATTATAACAAATCTATTTCTGCTGTTACAGATGACAGAAAAGGTTAATTAAAGCACATGGGAGAAGAAGATCCCTGGTTCAGCTGACAGCAAAGGTCATGCAGTTTCTCTGTATCTGGTCCACAAACCTGACCTTTGTTAAAGTTGCATTATATGGTATCTATATGACGTGATCAGAAACAAGAGCAACTACATCCAGAGACTGAAGAGGATTGACTTGCCTTATGGCTTTTGAACCCTCAGACAGAACAGCAAACATCAATCAGTTATTACTGTTGATTTTCTTTTTTAAAGGTTCAAAAAGCAAAAATAACTTCAGGCTTTTTTAAAACACAGTGTAAGAGTTTTGATTGAAACATACGGTATTTAAATAACCAATACAAACGCTTGAGGCGGTTCCCGGTCCAGAACGGTGGCTTTTCTCTCTGTACACAGTGCCACAGACAGCTGTCCTCAGCAGAGTTGAGGGTGAAAGGTTAAAGGACATGAGGGGTCTGTGGTGAAAGCTCACAGTGGCCTCCTTACGTTCAGCAGAGCTGGGTGGTCATGATGATGTTTGGGTGGGGTGCTTAAAGAGGATGGGACCGGTGAGAGGTGGGATATTGAAAAGTCTGAATAGGGGAGGGCACAATTTTGTTGACTCTCTTCCTCTATAACGCTAATCTCTAGATTTTAAAGAAAATAACTGGTTGTTCCTTACTTTGGTTTCGGTTTTATGCCATAGCATTGTGCGCTCTTGTGGCTGGCTGCTGTATGCATGAATGTTTGTGTACACGTATGGCTGGGATGGTGTTTATGCTGTGATAAAGCTGTTTGTTGTTGTAGCTGTGCCATCGCTTGCAGCGGGCTGGTCAGGATGGCGGCAGTGGTCAGTGGTGACAACCTAGTTTAGAAGGATTATGGAGAGGGCTGAATAATGAGACAGAGCGGGTGTGAATGAGTGAAAAATCCTCCTCTCCCCGGCTGACCTTTGGCCTGGCACTTAGAATAAATACTCTCCCTCTTTGTCAGCTGCACTAACACAGAGCCAGATGTATAAAGATCTCTCAAAGGAATCTTCTCATTCCTATTTATAGTTTTTTCCTGATTCTTCATTTGATTAGGAAAATTTGCATCTTTCTCAAGCCAAGTTGTCAGTGGAGCAGTTCCCTTCCTGCTGACTTTAGCCAGAACTGAACAAAGTGTAATTTCCATCATGTCTTTTGGCTTCCTTGTGTTGCAAGGTCATTGCCAGTATGCTGTTAGCTGGGGGCAATAAGAGGAGGGTAATTAGAAGGTAAATTTAGAGAGACCATTAGCAGCAAGTGTTGACTCAGGGTCTACTGGGGACAACTGCCACCTCTACCTTCTCCGGGTGTTCCACTCTCAGTCAAGCACTGAGAATCTACTCTATTCCCTATGGTGATTTTTCACCCACAACAGCAAATGTTACGGTAGAGGAGTGAGAATGGAAGGAGGAGTCCCGAGGGTAGAGGAGGCTGACAGCGAACCTAAGAACTTCCATTTATCAAAGCAGGCAGGAGAGAGCCATAGAAACTCTGAGTCAAACTCTATGAAAGCTCCTCTGTACAGCCAAGGCAGAGAGGCTGAGACTCCTCTAGAGCTGCTTCAGGGCCAAAAACAAAGCTCACAAAGGCACACAGAGGCTCTTCAATTCTAATCATGAGTTGGAGTGAGGACGAAAACACCCTGATTGTCTGCCCAGCTACACACAAACACTGATTAGGACCTCCGCTGCCAGGTTAGTTAAAAAACAAGAGATGGAAGAGAGACTTAAAAGTCAACAAAGTAATGAGCAAGTATGATCTTCATCAACAATATACAAACAGCACAAATACACAGAGATCAGCCACAACAACAAAAACACTGACGGCTAAGTGAAGAGCTTAGAAGTGATTAACATTAATCATCTTGCATGCAATGTTCTGATGGGAACCTTTGGGTCCTGGCATTCATGTGGGGTCTACTTCTTGGTAGGTACCACCCACGTAAACACTGATGCAAAATAAACACACTCCTTTATGGCAGACAGGCCTCCAAGCTCCCTAGATCCCAATCTTATTGACCACGAGATGCACCTGAACAAGAATGATCCATGGAGGCCCTAACTCACAACTCAAAGGACCAAAAGATTCACTACCAGCGTCAAAGTGCAAGACCCTCCTGCAGGTTTGGACACATCACACCTGTTGTGGCAACATAAGGTCAACAGATCAGTGTATTCCTTCATTGCCCAGGTAAAGTTTGTGTTTACGTTTTTGTTTATGGAGACTCATTTTAGCATTTCCTTTATTTATTTATTTTTCATCTAAGAAACTATGGCTTAAACAAACAGTGTATTGGTGAACAATCCCTTGGGTGGTGGTCAGCCTCATCAGATGAACTGGTCACGTGGTATGATGTAGTCCAACTCTAATATCTTGGACAGAAACTGGAAACTTTATTCTTCTTCTCTTCTGGAAATCCAGTTCACTCCACAGGCAGCCATATGTGGGAAGGTGCAGGCACAAGTTTTTTCAGCAAATCCTCCTAAAGGTTTAATGTAAGTGACAAAAATGTCTAGCGGCTGTAGAAATCGAGACTCTTGTCTCTCAGGGGGAATGGAGAAAACAGTGTTGCATTGTTTAAAAACCACACCGTCCACAGAGGAAGGTGGTCAGACAGATTTGGGGGTCAGAGGAAACCACTGCTTATTTGAGGTTCTGAACTGACGGTCTTTTGTGACACCACAAATATCATTACAAATCTGATAAAAAGGGTTTTGTGCATTAATCAAGCATTGTAGTATTGTCCAATTGGAAAAACTCTTAATTCATGTTCAGATAAGCCAATAAACAATGCAACAATTTATATCAGCTGGGATCAAAACGAATGAACTTTTAAATTCATATTTTTGAGAAAATTACTTTTGAATTATTCCTTTAATTTACAAAATGAAACCAAATCATTTCCCAGAGAGGAGCGACATGTAAACAAATATCTCAAGATCATTTATCACGTTGCCATCCAGCAACAATTTCTTCACACTGAACATTTCCATCAGCCTTACCCACCACCCAGAACAATGTGGGAATTCTTTAAAGATATATGCATACAGCTCTAGTAAATATATTATAGCAGCTATACCACCCCTATTTACATTAAATCATACCTGCTTAAAGCCATTTTCATTTATCAATAAGCTTCCTCAAACACCTCTCATATTCTTTGGCTTGTCTGATCCTGCTAGTATCCACTAGCCTCTGTCTGCATACCAGCCCACTGAGATAACAAATGCCTTTTTTCTGCCGAATCTTTTTCTCTTTTCTTTGGCACCCAGCATGCTGCAGGTGGAAAAGGTAGAGAAATGCGGGAAATGTGTTCAGTGAAGATGTATTTTGCTCCTGCTGTCACTCTTGTTCTTCACCCATTTAAATTAGATGTATAAAGAGGGTTCTCAAGTGGCATGTCTAATAACATTAGGCCTTTTGAACAAGTTTTAACATTTTTATTAAAAAACAACAAAAAAAAAGAACATAAAATGTATTTTTATTGCTACTCACTAACTATGATATTTGATTGTGTAAAATAAGATGATCAGTAAAACTTTGTAATATTAACATAACACTGCCATTACACCCCAATGATCAGACAGGCCAAGCTTCAAGGCCACCAAAATCTCTGAAATGATCATTCTACAACCCACTGATGTGGAAGTGCCAGAAGCCCATCTGAGTCAACTCAGTTGACATTATGCCACATACCCTGCTGCTGCATACATCCACTTGACCCCACGTCACAGCTACACAATAGCGGGGTTACCCCCGACCAGGTACGTGTCACCACACATCCCCAGTTCAGCCTTGTGCACTAATGCTGCATGACAGGCAAAAGACAACCAGATAATTCTCGACAATCATGCGGCTGGTTGTTGAGCGGTGTGGTGTGGTCGTCCGATGGGCTGCTGTAGTTTGGACCTCCTCAGCTGTCTGACAGGCTTTGTTCTCAGAAACTGTGGAGTTACGCGTTGGTGCAATGGCAGAAGCAGGCATGGAAGCTCATAAGACCTTAGTGTCCTTTTGAAGCCAGCTTAAAGGGCCCAATTAAAGGAAATATCATTGTAAATGTTTCCCGCACCATCTGTTGCACTGTCACATTCTTGACAGACTACTGACACCATTTATTTGACAGTAGCAGAATAGCATTGGGTATGGCAGTGGTATTCTATTGGCCAGTCAATATCAGTATGAAATATCTCAACTTTGGATGAAATATTCATTGAATTTTCTAGAAATTTCCACACATCCCCAAGAGGATGAGCACCAGTGACATCTGGGGATCTTCCTGAATTTTTCTCTAATAGTTATTTCACCAGATATTAGCTGCTGTTGACATTCATGTCTCGTTTAGAATTGGAGTACACTGATAAATGATCATTTGTTTACATTGAGGTATATTATAAAGATATTCCCATAAATATAAATATTTATGGGCTGCCACTACGAGCAATTATTGACTGAAACTTCCATGAAGGTCAAGATTCTTCCAAACACTCCCTCAAGAGATGATCTTTCCCAGACGAATCAAATATAACATTCCTCCAGTAATCCACTCCATTAGAGGCCAGACTGTGCACTGGTCAACCAGCAGATCAATGGCATTGATCCCACAAGATGACTGTAAAGATAATTACATTCAGAGGAAAAAAAACAACAAAAACAAAACTCTGCCTCCAAGTACAAGTACTGAAACAACAAAATTGGCTAAAAAAAAGTTAATTAACCTGCAAAGATTCTTTTGAAAGTTGAACATATACTCAAACATACACATATATTCCCTGAAAAGTTTTTATAGGTAATACCCGAGCTTCTTTTACTCAGGAGCAGCCCAGAAACAATATTATGCTTCTTCTTATGGCCGAGGCGAGAGTAGTTGAGCCCCACTAATGCCTGATGTTGTTTTAAAGCGTTTCATTTCTTTGATTTAAGCTGCTTACACCAAATATCTCCTATAACTAAATCCCCCTGAGAAAAAGACCAAATTGAGGCAGCAACTATATCTCTGTGCGTCTGATTCTGTGTTGTGTGTCTACCAAGTCCAGCAGCCTTCACTTCTGTGATTCTTTTATGTTTTGTGGCTTTTATGCAAGGACTGACACTTCAGACAAACTTATATTCTGTCTGCAGACAACAGCAGTTATCACTGAGTCTAGCATCCCACTGCCTCTTTTCATCAATCATCTTTTGTTCGTCACCCTTTAAACACTAACCCTTTTTGGATTTTAGTACATTTGCAAGCATTAGAGAGATTCAATGCAGGCTCACATCAACACAAACACATGCGTGCACACGGGGGTTTGATTCTGACATTGAATGAGATCAGCGGGAAAGTTTGGTGAGAGCTGCGGGAAGAAAAGAAAGTAGGGAAGGCCAACTGGTGAGAATTAGCTGACTGGGTGCTGTGAGTGAAAGAGCATCCATGTTAACTGTCTACTTGCTGTCTGTCAGTCTATCTGGCATAAATAGGAGGAGATGAGTGGGGAAAACAAAGTGGGAGATGATGACCATCAGTCAGGGGTATTCATATTTTCTTAGCGCCTGTATGATGGACATAGGCTATAGTAAGAATGTGGGAGTTGGGGAGAGGAGATTAGGAGCAGAAAGGGGGGAGGGGTAACTGAAAGAAACGTAGAGCCACAGAAGCTTTAGAAATAACTCGGTTTCAGGATATCTTTGAGATCTATTAATGCATGCTTGTTTTGCATCTGTGGTTTACAAAAGGTCTCTGCAAAGACAACAAAATGACACAGTGGCAGGAGAGCTAATCCTAACTTTAAAGTGCAAAAATACATCACGGTTGCAGCAGGGACTACAGGTGGAACTATAATCTCACAGACAAACAGTGAATTTCAATGCCATAAGCTTTAGTGTTACCTTTTTCTGACAAGCAGTATCAACTTCCACATGTGACTACAGAAATATTAAGCTCTGAAGTGAAAGACCTGGATTATTTAAAAATGAAGGGGCCTTGCAGAAAATAATTACAGGCTAAAAATGATCATTTACATTCCAGCAGGTTAAACATGCGCTTTAAAAGCAGAAAATGTCTTTCAAGACGAAACACGTTGGCAGCCATTATATCTTTAATGGATAAAGTGAATTGTCTGCTGAAGGTGGGCCCCACTCTCTCATACCACCCTGCAATTAAAGTAAAGCTATCCAAGGTCAGGCTGAGTGACAGGCTGACAGACCTATAGATTACTGTCTGTCTGTGTAATTCACGATCCTTTCTGCTTCTCTTGCGGACTGGCGCACACACTCTGAAATTTTTAAACACCAGTGCTTGGTAATTTGGCAGCTTTTATGTTTGATAGACAGCTGGGACATCCTACCTTGTGACCCTTGTGGCCTTTTTTCCCCACCCATGACCACGAGGGTCAGCATTCAGGGGGTGTCTGTTTAAGAACAGAGCTCAAACAATGTGTGAATAGCTATGGTTAGGTTCAAATTCATTCGAAGTTTCCCAAGTGAAACTGTGATACTGAATGGTGAGATTTTTCGCAGATATAGGAGGCAGAGGTATCAAAATTGGCAGAGTTCAAAGTGAGGAATGGAGAACAGATGGATAAAATCATAGAAAAAACAGATACAAGATAACTTGTCTGCCCTGCACAGCCCACATCAAGGCCTGTCACATAAGACCTTCGTGTCAATGCCGTGCAGCAATTACTGCACTCCAGGCATGAAATGGGCAAGTGAGATTGGCCTGTGTTCAAATTGCAAGCTTTATCAATTACATACACCATGTGGAACAAAACTCTGGATGCAACGGATCAGAAAATGGTGAAGAATTTTCTGGTATGTTATTGTTGGCAGTTCTGCTCTGTGAGATTTAGTATGCAGTGGAGGTAGATAAGAAATGTTGAAATGACCTTTTCAGCAGTTAAGCAGTCATGACACAGTTAAGCCTCCACCAGCACATTACATTGTGCTTTAAAATTCAGTGGTTCGTAGCTATTTGGGTTTAGCCTCATATGTCGCAGCATACATACTGCTGTCTGCACTTTTACATCCATCATGTTTAACAAAAGAAAGTATTAGCTAGAAGCACATGTTTTGATAGGAGAACGATGACGACAGATAGAGAAACACGAAGAGCAACACAGAATGAGAGGAAGGTAGGGCGCTTATCAGTTGGAAGGAGGCGCCTTGCGTGACAGTGGGAAATGCTGGTCACAGTCACCCTCCATCCCTCCTTGCATGGGGTGCTGAAAGAGGCCAATGATTGCACAGACACATAGAGGCTAAAAATGCTCTTATCTTGCACTGTCATACCTTGTCATAAATCAGTGCTTAGCCATCCGCTCTGCACTGATAAGGAACCCAAACACAGACTATTCTACATCAGGAATGGAGAGAGACTTTTTTCCTTTATGAGTGGCCCCTCTCACCCACTCGCACTCCCATCTCCTGTCTTCGTTATCATTTTTTCATTCATCAGATCTGAACGGCAGACAAGTTTCTTTCTTTTTTTTTGTGCCTGAGATTTGTTTGTTTGCAGCTTGCCATATTTTCTCTTGTAGCTTTTCCAGCAGTCTGGTTATGATCATCTGAAGAACTAGTGAATCATCCGCAGCACTCACACATGATAGAGCTGGGAGAGCTGAGGCATAGTCTTTTGATTGTCATGCAACTGGGTCCTGCAATAGAAAAATATTTTGCAACAAAGATATTTAAACTGAATCTGAAAATAGGCTGTCAAGAGACTACTGCGATACAATAAGTGTATGCTGCGCAGTTTATCTCATATTTGGTAGGCGAGGCAATACATAATCCCCGCAGCTAGTTTCTTATCTTAACAATTTATGTGTTTTCATAACTGAGGAAATATTCTTAGTGCTTTTTTCCCCAATGACCTTTCCAATTACCTTTAGCGTTGAGATAACCTTTACAGACATTATCACTTTCAGATAAAAAAAATAACTCACTCAGGTTATATTAGGCAATCTTAACACTTAAAATCCTTGAAGCACTGGAGCATGAGGAAGCTATAATATAACATCATCCTAAGGGAAAAATTACACTTCTCATGCACTCCATACTGTATTATTTATATCTTGTCTACTACACAGAAATTTCATTTTGCTGTCCACAACACCCACTAGGCTTAACTTCCTGTTGGACAACTCTGTGTGTTTGTAAAAATGCTGGGCTTCTCTGTGGAACTGAAGCATTGTAATTTTGTGGGGTATTTGAGCCTTTATTTCATAAGGACAGGCGCTGAGGAAAAGAGCAAGACAGCAAGTTTTCAACCCAGGGATCTGCTGCTCCCATGTGCTACATTTTGACTATCAGCTTGACTACACATACAGCAGTAGTTTTGGGGCAGTTGTGACTCGGGATTGTCTACTAATCAAAAGGTCGGTGGTTAGATCCTTCAACTTGTATGTCAAAGTATCTGTGGGCAAGACGTGGATTCATCATGGGCAACTCTGGATTTAGTAAGTCTGTGAATGTTAGGTTAAAAAAATTGAAGGTAGTGAAAAAAAGCACATGTGTGTGCATGAGGCTTGTAGTAACAAATCATTTTGAGAGCTTAAATTGATCAGAAAAGCACTATATAAGCACTATATTCATCACTGCTATCAGGCTGCGTCCCTGCTGTGTTCAAACATGCAGTTATCCAACCTGTTATCAAGAAAAGCAATCTTGATCCTAATGTCCTCTCAAACTATAGGCCGGTATCTAAACTCCCTTTTATGGCTAAAGTCTTAGAGAAAATTGTTCTTAAGCAATTGCAATCTTTCTTAGAGGCAAATGGAATCAATGAAAAATTCCAGTCTGGTTTTAAACCCCACCACAGTACCGAGACAGCCTTACTGAGAGTTTTTAATGATCTCCTCGTAACTGTTGACACAGGGCGCCCTGTGGTTTTAGTTCTTTTAGACTTGTCCTCTGCTTTTGATACGGTCGACCATGATATTCTCCTTTCAAGGCTTGAACATGTAGTTGGTCTTAAAGGCAAAGTACTCTCATGGTTTAAATCATACCTAACTGAGAGGTCTTTCTCTGTCTCTATGGGAAATCACTCTTCTTCCTCCGCACCCCTCCGTTGTGGTGTGCCCCAGGGGTCTGTGTTAAGTCCCACGCTGTTCTCTCTCTATCTGCTACCCCTGGGAAAAATTTTCAGGAACCACAATATCTCTTTCCACTGCTATGCAGATGATATCCAAGTCTATTTCCCTCTGGATTTAGATCTCCAATCCCCGCTATTGCCGTTGCTTAACTGCCTGTGTGATGTCAGAGACTGGCTACTGCATAATTCGCTCACCCTCAATGAAAACAAAACAGAAATTATCGTCTTTGGTAGCCACATGCCGTTGAAACAGCTATCGGGGACCTTAGGTTCTTATGCCAGTCACCTATCGTCTACTGTCAGAAATCTTGGAGTAGTGCTGGACAGTTCCCTCAAATTGGATAAGCAAGTGGCTGCAGTGGTAAAAACCAGCTTCTACCAACTACGCCAAATTTCGAAGGCAATGCCTTACCTACGACACAAGGACCTTGAAAGGCTCATTCATGCTTTTATAACCTCTAGACTGGACTATTGTAATTCTCTTTACTTAGGCCTCCAACTCTCCCTCATCCAACGCCTACAATTAGTCCAGAATGCCGCAGCACGCCTTTTAAGCGGCACTAGAAGACAGGATCATATCACTCCTATTCTAGCTAACCTCCACTGGCTTCCTGTCAAATACCGTATTGTTTTTAAAATTCTTCTATACACTTTTAAAATCTTAAATAACTTGGCACCCAGTTATTTGATTGACCTTCTTAATTTATATATCCCTACAAGGGCACTCAGATCCTCTAATCAGGGGCTCCTAATGCAACCAATGTCTCGACTAAAGACGAAGGGGGATCGTGCCTTTGCTTTTGCTGCACCAAAACTCTGGAACAGCCTGCCGGTTGATGTCTGTGCGTCGGAAACTATTCAATCTTTTAAATCACGGTTAAAAACCCATTTGTTTAAGCTCGCCTTTCAAACTACTTAGCTTAATTTCTTCCTGGTTCGTGCTTGTTGCAATATTACCATCCTATAACTGTATTTCTTTGTTGTTAATTGTTTTCTTTTGCTGTAAACCTGCAAGTATGGCTCGTCTGTGAAGCACTTTGTTGTACCTGTGACTTTTAAATGTGCTATAGAAATAAAATTGAAATTGAAATTGAAATATAAGCGCCAGTATCTATTTACCATTTAGTTTTCACTACAAAAATAAACATAATTCAGTTAAAAACCAAACCATGCATTGTGGTATCGGACATTAAAAAAAATGTTGAAAAGCAAACAAGGATCCTGTTGCTTTTAGGGTCTAATTTGCTCATAATGTCTTGCAATGATTTGTGAATACTCATGAACAGAAGGTTTAATAGGACGGTGTAATCTCGCCACGGTAGTGAAATGGTAAATTTCACACTGTGCACCAATCCTGTTTGTTAATGGCACTCGTGTAATCAGAGCCACAGGCGAATGAATTCGAAGCATCTCATGCTTTCTAAATACGATAACACTTGAACGAAGCGTCATTTGGATTGGAGATCATACTTTTTGTTTCCTCTGTCTGATTCTCAGCTGAACTGACCGCATTAAAACTAAATCTGTCAGCCATGGAAAATAGTTTGTGCCTCTGTGTTTGTGCCAAGAGGTGCTGCCTCTTCTAAGGTTCCTGAAAGGCTGTCTGTGGTCTTCCATCATTGTAGTGTGGTGAAGCACAAGATCCAGAGGAGCATCAATCCATCTAACATGAAATCCTACAGAACATGAAAGCCCAGGATCATAGCCAAGCTTTGAGTAATGACTGTTTTGCCATTTGTGCCAAGAGGAGAAAAAGTGAGAGACGAGAATGATGAGAGGCAGAGGGAGAGTGAGCAGAGGGAGGCAAAGGACAGACAGAGATGCTTTGAGCGTTAATGCCATGCCAATGTATGCCACTCCCCCTCTGCCTCCCTGGGGACATGAATGAAGTAAATGAATGATGGACCCAACCCACATGAACGCCCCTCTTCTATTGAGACCAAGCAGTCCATTCACGGGGATGAGTGAGGCGTCAACACCAACAACAACAATAACAACAGCAACATAGGAGGCCTTTACTCCCATTTCTCATTCATACATATGTATGCAGTAACACAGGCACACACATATGGCGCATACACCATGGACAACACTGCCAACATACCATTAAGGACACCTAGAGAAGGTTCCTGAGAACAGGGCTGAGTAACAAAGCTGGAGGAAAAGGGGCGTAAATAGGCCAGGCATGGAGAAAAATCTTGGCATCGCGTCAATGCAAACGCTACAATGATTACGGATGAGAGGCCATATCCTCCCATCCACAATCGGCACATTATCAGGAAGCACATCAGTGTATAAACCCAGAAAACACAGCTTGGAAAACTCATGTTCTACCCCATTCTGCCCTTCCTATTGTGCCCAGTTCCTCTCTGTTGCTCTTCCAGGACTAAATGGGTTCAGGGGGGTTCTCGGCCACACAAGCGTGATCTCACTCAAAGCTCTGACCTTGAAACTCAGTCATTCCTTGCCTGAAGCCAAAGCAGCTAATGGAACGTAGGAAATACAAATCTGATTCAAGCGAAATCAATCTGACAAGGAAAGCTTTGCTATTTACTGAGCATTTACATCTCAAACTTTGAAGGTGGGTTCGGTAATGATGTTAGCATCTGACAGAGGCTCGGTTTTCACCAGTTATGCATCATGCAGAGAGAATGTATGTAGAGCATATGAAGGGAGAGGTTAGTAACTAAATGATGAAATACAACTCTGACAGGAGGCAGGAGGAGGAGGAATGTTCTCCTCCTCCTTTTTTAATCCAATAGTGAGACTGCTGCAGCCTCCCACAGACTCATGGTCAGACTCAACCATAGGCCTCATTTCTGCCACAATCACATAGACAGCTACTTGGTAGTTATCCAGTGTGTATACTCAGAGACTTTAACAGACTACATCTCCCACACCTGCAAAAGAAAAAAAAAATCATACGATTACAGGTATTTGATGTTATTCGGCTTTCTGCCTAAAGTCAGCTTTGGCCCATCACTTAGGAAAGCAAGCATTTCCCATAAAACCAACTTGGCGATGTGTAATGGTTGTGAAATATTTGTGCAAGTTTGTACTTTGCTTTCAAAACATTTTGTGTTGCTGGTGAAGAGATGTGTGACACACTTGGGGCTTTAGTCCAAATTTCTTAGAGCACTCCTAAGCCAATCTGTATGACAATATGTGCATGTGAATAAACACACAGCAGTTTTTATGGATTCCAACATTAGGCTTCGCAGCACAAGGTTACAGCCAGGCCATTGGCACAGGACTGACCTGTGGAGGCTGTCCATGAAGGCACAAGCTGAAGTAAACCATCTTATCCAACACTCATATACAACTAATGGGAAGCAGACGCAAAATTCGACCCGAGTATGCCTTTTGCGCACCCACGCTCCTCTCCTCCTTTTCATTCTCAAATCCTTCCATTTATCCACTCTGCTCGGGCTGAGATAGCAAACCTGACACTGATGCCCTGTAGTCCATTAGCACTCTTAGAGCCTTCTCTGAATCAGCTCTGTTGCTCCCTTCACCTTTTCCTCCTCTCAGCCTGTCTTCCCGACAATCCTCATTTCTCTCTCAACCCTTATCTGGCATTCTCTGTCTTTCTGTATGTCCTCCTAGATATCTGAGTTGGAACAAGGCAAGTTCAAAAGGCTTTTATAGCATTTACAGTCGTTATTATGTGCTTTATACGTTTTGATTTTTCAACTTTTATTTGTCACTATCTTGTGTATGCGACTACAGTGCTGTGCTATGCATACTGATATCTGTTATGTACTTTAAATGTAGTTTTAAAGTTTTTCTTTTTTAACTGGATTTCATTAAAGTTGAACATATCACGGGAACTGAGCCTATCACAGTTCAAGTCAGATTCAGATAATACTAGAGCGATGCAGCTGCAGAAAATCCTCTTAGACACATGATACCACTGATAACTTTTCTACACATCATCGCTTCTAATGCAAAGTCACTCTCAAACAGACCTGTTATTGCAGATAGGACCAGGCTGACAGGAAAAGCCCCCCAAAAGGATGAAGACTCCAAGATTGTATGTGTTCTAATCCAACTAGATCAATCCTTTCTGTAAGATGCAATGGTTTGAACACTAGACAAGCAGTACAGTGGGAAGTGTTGCTTGACCAATCAAGCCGATTATAAATGTTGCCTGCAGAATGTACTATGCAGATAAATGTACATGTCTCAAACAAAACACTGGATAGTGATTTTGGAGAAAATATGTTCTGATTATAAATATTACTGTTTCAGCCATAACCGATACTATTGATAAAAGCTAAAACAACAACAAATCCTTGCACTTGGAACGCTTCTTTTAGCAAAAGTTTAGTATTTTTGCTTGGGATACATTAAAGTTGCTAATTTCTAATTCACATGATAATAAGTTTGGGGAAATTTCACTCACATCTGAAAGGCTTAATTTATGTATTATTTGTACTGGAAAAAGCTATTCATCAGATCTATGGTCACTCAGGTCTTTCTGTGTGGAGTTTGCATTTTGTCCCAGGGCCTGTTTGGGTTCCCTCTGGGCACTCTATCAACCTCCCACAGCCCAAACACATGCATGCTAGGTTAATTTGTGATTCTGAATTAGGTGTGAATGTGAAAGTGAATGCTTGTCTTTCTCAGTTAGCCCTGCAGCAGACTGTTGACCTATCCAAGCTGTACCCCGCCCCTTGCTTTGTGACAGCTGGAATAGGCTCCACCCCCACCCACCCTGAATTGGATAAGCGAGAGAAAATGAATGGATGGATATTAAATGTTTGAAAGCCTTCCAAAGTAAAAATAAAGCAACATTACGTTGCTATTCAAGGTAGCTTATATTTAGTAACACAGACACATACATATATAGCCATATAAGACAGTAATGTATGTACCCTGAAAAGTATACCATCTAATATTTTCAAAATGGGCACCATAGGAATGAGGTCACTGGCACTGCGGTAACTAGATCCAAACACTGACAGACAAATAAAAATGAATGATAGCTGTCTAAGATAAACAAGTAGAAAGGTGCCCTTGACCCCCTGTCTCCTTAATTTCAGTCTGAGTTGTGAACCCGTGAAGACTCCCACACCTCAGTCACATCTGGAGAGCAAGTCTAGTCCCGGTGGAGCCTCTGCACAGAACTAAATCCTTAATTTATTCGCTGCCCAATTCTCTATTTTTTCAGAAGATCACACCACAACCTCATCAAAGTCTATTGTTTTAACAAATGTATTGTCTCATTTGTCTTAACTGAGCCTTGAAGACTGGATGCTGCTGCTTTACCTCAGGGTTGCCTGAGAGTAGACGAGACAGCAAACATCTGGGGAAATAAGCACAAAGCTGTGATTGCATCCCACCTCATCTCTGTAGAGAGAATCATTTGAACCCGATTCAGTTTGTGAGGAGTGACAGGTAGATGCTGCTATGGCAACCAAACCAAAGCAGTGTCATAGATAGCAGCTCTTTACAGAGGAAGCTCTGCAAGCATGTGAGCACCCACACACACATATGCACACACACACACATGCACACACAAGCAAACAATGCAGACATAACCGCATGGACTTAAAATGAATATTAGAAGACTCTCCCATTCCTCCCTGTCACTCTGAATCAAGAAAACCGCAGCATCCTCTCTAACTCCATCTCTAAGCACTCTTCCTCTTCCGCTCCCTCGCCGTCCCGCCCGTTCTGCGGGTGGTGAGGTTCATCACAGCCTGCTAAATAATCTGCCTTTAATAAGGATTAAAATCACACCTCAAGAATTACCGGCTTATTATTGAACTATCCCTTACAAAGACTACAATAACTAATTTTCTTCAATATGTCTCTCTAACATGAAGGAGTAAAAAAGCATATGTCTATTTTTATCTTGTCTGCCACTTTTCGATTAAAAAAGAAAGAAAGAGAGTGCAGCAGGGACCTGAAACACAAACACCAGGATGTACACATGTTCAGACTTTCTATCACTCCCCTACACATCCTTCACATGGAGGTGCATCCATCATAGTGTGACTGTCTTTCTGTCCCTGCTGAGTGTTGCCCCCTTTACACAACTCACGAAACTAATGCATCCCCTGCATGCCGAACAAGTTAAGTACATCAGCCGTGGAGCATCCCAAACACGAAGCTTAAAGGTTGAATGTGTACAAAAGTGATATTGTGCAAAAGCTAATGATTATGATTCATAGTATGATGATACCAGTTTTGCAATTTAAATGAGTCAAGGTCAATATTGTCCAGTGGAAAGACTAAAATTTGGGCAACTTGAATTCATCATGGTATCAATTTTGCACCAATCAGCTGTGGCACACAGACACTAACCGTTCTATCTAATATAATATATACATGTTGACATTATATGTAGAAACCTTTCATAAGGCTGTCATAAAACTTCATTGTTTTTATTGGTCAAACGAAGCGATTCTTTTTAAAAGAAAACAATGAAAATGCCAACAGTGTTAAGAAAAATCCTAAACTCGAGGCCTCTCTCCTACAATGTAGTTCTAACTATAATATAGTCTAACGTGTACTTTGTGGGTCACCAGTTTTAGAGAGAGAAAACTTTGCACATGCACACAAAAACATTTATCAAAGCACAAATTTTCATCGTCATAAAGCTGTCAGTGCAAGGTGAAGGGGAGGAAAAAGTAAACAAAACCCAGACGTAGGGAGTGAAAATAGTTAGACCCAAATTGAGGTTAAGATATGTGAATTTATAGTTAGGGAGGGCATTGTCTGCACCTATAGCAAAACTCAAGTCGGTAACTCAAAAAGTTTCAACTCTGATCAAAAACGACATAAAGATACAGTCCGGGTGCCCTGCATGTTCATTTTTAGTCGCATCTGCTCTAAAAGCTTATCCTGATGGAGCTAGATGATCATATCTGCTCCTCCCCTCTACAAATAATTAAAACTATGATTAAAATGCCTAAAAGTAGGAATCATAAATAGCAGGGTGATTACAGTTTCATTTGAATGTTGAGCATTTTTATCACCACAGGGGGACAGGGGGTTCTGCATGCCGGCTCAGAAGAAATATTTAAATTGAGGGAAAATGTTTTCAATGCGGTGCCTTTCATTGAGAGCAATGATGTGTGTGTGTATTAGTCTCTGTGGCATCATTAAAGAGTGGGGAGCCAGTAATTTACAGAGTGAAAATTACTATAAAAGGGCTACATAATGCACACATATAATTTCCTTTCAAGCTTCAGCACTTACTGCATGTTAGTTGAGCTGGTACGTGAAACCTTCTTTAGCCTTCAGATGTCCACCCACTCCCCACTTACACATTCACTTGCTAGCTCACCGTTGTAGCTTCTTCTTAAGTAAAGTCTGGGCAAAACAGCTGCCCCTTTTTTTGCGTTTTGCACGTGCTAAAACGACATGCTCCTGCTGTGGGTTGCACATGGGGTGATCTCCTCCCGCTGCTCACACTGCCAGTCTCATCAACAGGCAAGTAGAGAGAGGGTGTGAGTGTAGAGTAAAGGCAGAGGAGGAGGATGACGAGGCAGAGGAGGAGAGGAAGATAAAAAGAGAAAGAAACAGACAGGAAGGACACTATATTTAGCACCGGAGCTGTCGCCTTCTGTTTTTCTCTCCTGAATAATCATAGTTTGACAGAATGTATCCTGCAGAGCAGAGGTTGCTGGGATGCACATCCCTCCCCTCCTCCACAAACATCGTCTCTTGAGAGAAAGTAGCAAAGTGTAGTAATAATTGCTGAGGGCTTGCGTGCCACAGTCAGCACATATTACATTCTGGAAACATTTTTGATACCATTACATTCTGTAATGGAGATACTAGGAAAAACCAGATTATGTCTACAAACTGCCAACAGGTGCAGTCTTGCATGGATGCATACAGTGAGTGGAGTATATTGGAATAGTTCAGCTAATTAAATAGTAATATGAATTTGGGACATTTATATATATATAAAAAAAAAAAGCCCTGAACCCTCCATCCTCCATCTTCACACAGAATTTGCTTTCATGTCGGCTAGGGAAGTGAAGGGTTGTGCTAAATGTGTTAACCTCAGGTACCAGTGACGTTGTGCTGGGAAAGAAGCAAACATGCACAGCTGGAAGGCAGAGTCACACACAGGGTTTGAATTTGATAACGCTGTATACGGTTAGAGCAGCGTAAATGTGAACTTTAGTTGGGACAAAAAGTGTATATTTGTTTGCCAAAAACGACTTCTTCTTCTTCTACTACAAGCTGTCTTAAAAACAAACATCAGTTGTTTGACAAAAATGTTTCGCAATTTCAATTTTGCCTAATATTCTCACTTATCTTTAAAAATACAAATGATTTAATTCTAAATTTTTACTTATTCATGATATTGGGCAAAAAAATGTAGAAGGAAAATGTAAAACTTTTCTAACTCCAGTTTGCTTCAAATAAAAATAATGAAGAAATGGAAGGGATGCGAATACTTAAAACTATCTGAAAGAGTGAAACAACAAACCAGGTGAGTCACCCTGGAGCAGCACACTGAACTAAAGATTCTGTGCAAAACTTTCACATTCAGATCAATTGAATTATCCCTTTAGAGCAACACTCTCAGCTCCCTCCACCTTTAGGTGAGTCACATAGCTCCACACACAAAATAATTCATCACTAGGAAAAGCAATAACATAAGCACCCCTCACTATCAGGGATAATCTTTATTTATTCAATGCCAAATTAATGATTGTATTGTGGTAATGTACACTGTACGCTTCTCTGTGTGATCAATTATGTTTAACATCTCCGTTGATGCTGCATGTAATACAATAACATCCAATGTAATGTGCAATGTGGTCTGATGAGAAAACTAATTAAAGGCATTAGTTTTGTAACTGAACAGCAAGAAGATTTAGAATTATAAACTCGCTGGCTGAATGCATTTGCCATCTCCCCGGTGATTTGCTAGTATAACATGATGGTTTGGTGCCTTTGCCTTTGATTGAAGGAGACCGAACAAGACAATTGAAGGAGGTTGCACGTGTTTTTTTTTAACATCTACTGAAATGAATCAGGCAAAAACATATTCCCAGGCTTAATATCCAGCCTGAGCAGCCAAGGATCATGTGCAAGCATGCAGGTTAGCTGTGGATAAGCTTTCAGCAGCTCATTGATTGCTAAGACTTGATTGCAGGCAGGTTTGGCTGAGGCTCTTAGCTCTGTCTCCGGTGTCAAAACTACATAAGAAGCAAGCAGGTTGGAAGAGGTGCAAGGGGAAAAGGGTTTCATTAGTGTCCCTTTGATAATCTGTTGAAAATGATGTGTTATCTCACGGTGAAGCAAGGGTTATTATTAAAATGCTTACTTGAAACACAGGAGTCAAAAAGATGCCATCGTCTTAAAGAGGAATGTCATGATAATGTATGTAGGACAAATTTCTCTTGACATGTACCATATAAATGTACCTATAGTCACAAGAGTCAGTGAAAGGACTCCATTTGTGTAGTCAGAAATAGAACAAGCAACAAAATTCCAATTATCCATAGATTAAAGACATGAGGGACATGCCAGTATTTCTGATCTTCACTCTGAAAACTGCTGGGAGAGATGAGCAGATAGTGAAGTCTTTGTTCAGGCATGACAATCATCGACTCATTAGATGGGACAAAAAGTCTGTTTGGGAGGGAGAGTACAAAGACTGAAGCCACATTAGGACTGTCCCCGAGAGTTAGTCCAATTACAGGACGGCCTGGCTTCGTCTTTGTTTCTCTGCTGCTTTCTTCTCAGAAGTAACCTTGCACCCAGGTGTTCAGAGGCTGAAGAAAAACAAAGTTAAATACTTTCAAATGTGCCTGAGGATTAGCCTAACAAGCTATTACTTGTTAATATGGTGCCATTCTCCCACAGTTTGAGGGCAGTTAACCTCGGGTGTGACTGGCTTCTGTTTGCAGGGTCACAACCTCTCAGAGCCATGCACACTAAAATAGCACGTGATTATAGGCCTTGTTTAAAAGTAAATATAGGAGTTCTCAGCAGCTGATCTAACCCATTCTCGCTCAGTCTTTATGACAAAGAGTGCATGTACATAACTGCATAAATGTGACTTTTGTTGTAGATGGGAGTTTAGATGGGAGTATTAAAACTTCACATTTTTTACAGTTACAAGGAGAGTAAAGGATCCAGGGGGACTTTATGTGCTGCTTGACAGAGTGATGCATGCTATGTGTGTGTCTGCATGTGTTTGTCAGCTCTTTTGAAGTCTGGGTTGATGTTCTGCTTTGAATGGACATTCCTTTGGTCTTAGCCTCTGTTTGCACACTTGGCCCTTATCACAGTTAATAACTCAGCCTGCCCTAACATACTCAGTAGCTGCTTTAGTCAGACTTATCGGCTTAGGTTCATAGTTGTGGTTTACAAGGCAAACCTTTGTTTATTTTATGTGACAGAGAGAGCAAAACTGAAATTATGAACCAATCCATACAGTTAAGAAAACAAAACAACACAAAAAAACAAAATTAAAAATTAGAAGGTCGAGTAAAAAAGCCCAGAGTCAAGCAATAACAGTGTAGGACTTTTTTTCTTTGCAGTCCCAAGAGAATCAACAATATAAAACACAGTTAAACACAGTTAAATCTCATCGTTAATAAACTATATGTGGAAGTGCATGTAGAATGGGTTTGAAGGAAAGTAAGTAAATGGATAGAACGCAGTACTAAAGTTGTATGTGTATCTTATTGTAATATTTATTATGCACAACTGTGTGTAGCTATGTGTATGACCCACAGTCTTTTGCTTTGATAGGGAGCAAACATTTGAAAGGCAAAGACAAATTGTGGGGTTTTTTTGTAACAAACTTGGATTTTAGCCAAACGCAGCAAAATCTTCTCTTCCAGCTTCACAAAATGCAAATAATCAGTAGAAAGCGATACTGTCTAACCTTTATGGATAAATATGTGAAGCTGGGTCATAATGAGCAAATTCAGCATTGTAGTACAAAAACAACAGCTGGGAACACTTGGCAGCATAAATTAGTATCTCTGTGTTTTATTTTAACTCCAAAATTGAGATGCTTGTTAAAATAGCTGGATGTTATCATACGGAGAATATTTAAAGTGAACATATTTGCATGGTAGCGCTAGTGTGATACGCTGACGAGTTAAAAAAAACATTAATAAAAGCACATTACACAAGTATTCCCAGCGGTACTGTGCAAAACCAATACAATTAGGGAATGCAGAGCTTAGGTGCATTTCTAGTCTTCAGTTATCTGAAGTTGCCCTGTGAGGCATAAAGTAACCTCGAAAACTAATTAAAAACAAAAAGGAACTCATTAAAAGAAGTAGGAAATAAATGAACTCTTTTCTACCAAGTAAATGTGCGACCATTAGTGTGTGAAATCCATGATTAAAGACAAAGAGAAGTAGATGGGATTCGAGGGATGAAGAAAAACAAACAGATAAACAAAATATCTGAGGAGAAAAACCGGAGAATCGGAAAAGCCCCTGGAGCTTTTTAAAATCAGCTTAGCATAAAGATTGCAATATCAAGTAACACAATTGAAATTGAAGCAAACACCAGTGCTGTAAAAACACTTGACATGTAACATAAGTTACCGTCTGAGATATCTGTGATTTCATTTTCAGAAAAATGAAATCCCCCCCCGCTTGCTTTTTACATCCAGCATTCCTAGATGATCACATTTAGGCAAATTTCTAATACAAAGATGAGATTTGAAGTGCAGTAATCTCATAAAACGACCAGGATCTGACCTCATCTGAGAATTATTAAAGTGTTTTTAGGGACAAGTACTATAACATGTCAAGAACAGTTATGGATGCAATGACTATTCCAACAATGGAATGACAAAGCACTCGACACACTGCCACTGAGGCCTTTTAACGGGACAGATCAACACACACAGGGTCTCATATGGCGCTGGCTAACATTCATAACATGCTGGATGTGTACCCTGAGTTTGTGCTCAGCCAAGTGTTAAATCTGACTTGATTTCAGAAGAGAGCCGAGGTCACAAAAAAGGCCTGTTTAGGGAACAAACTGCATCCAGGCGATTGGATGAAGACATATTCTCTTACCCTGAATAGTCAGGACAATCAGCAGCGCATCTCCTCATCCCGCTCATCAAGCCTCTCTCACACAATCACACAATCAAACTCAGTGTTAACCACTGAAGGGACAAACGGCAGGCTTGCCAAGACCTGAATTCAGTCGGTGCCAGCAGTTAACCCACGAAATCAAAGAGTGCTGACCGAAGTGGCAATCAAATCTGCATGTCTGAAGAGAAACAGAGAACTACACCAACTAGGTCACAGACACTGCATTATTTTGAATGTCTTACCTTTGAAGGACAGGAAAATTCTGGGAGCAGACAGGGGCTCGCTGGGAGGGGGCAGCCCCCCAGATGATAAAGCTAGTAGGGCCAGCAACCAGCACAGTTTGTCCCACAACATTGTTCCTCTGTTTGTTAACAGGGACAAAGGAGAATCCAGGAGCTGAGGGACAGACAGGGATGACCATCAAACAATGAGCAAAGCCCTTTCAATTCACAAAACTCGTACAGTAACCAACTCGTAGTTACTAAAGTAATTTGGTTGTTTCCTTGCAATCAATGGTGTATTATGCAGCTACTTTTGCCTTCATTAAAGTCAGACCACACAGAACAGCAAGCAATGAGTGAGATACATGGCAAAAAATTGGATATGAATTAATGTAGATTTTTTTTCCTTTTTAAATTGGTTGCCTATCATATGGTGGAATCGCAACTTGATCGTTTCATTTTATTAAGCAGGGAATGGGCTGGAATCTCCTTCCAGCTGCAAATACCGCTGCCCGCCCCTAGCCACTCTCTGCAGATCTTCACTTTTCGAAACAGTGCAATGAAACGTGCGTATAAATAAACGTTTAAGAGTTTAAAACAGAAACTGTTAGTTTATAGCGAGAGCTTCGTTTCACCCGTTGTACACGGAGCTGCCCCCTCACGCCTGGCGCGCACCGGCAGTGCTCACAGACTAAATCACAAAGCGCATCAACATGCTGTTATCCGCCACAAAGAGAGCTGAAGATAACGTCCTCATGAAAGAATCTGAAGAGGTATCCGCGTGTGGACCAGGCGGCACAAATGCGCGTAACGCCAGCGCAAAAAGTCACGAGAAATGCCATCTGAAGCGCCAGATTTGGAAACAATAAAAAACAATTTTAGCGAAGGTGTTTTGCTGTAATTGTCTGCGCATGCCACAGATGTTGTAAACGCGGATCCGAGCATGAGGTCAAACTGTCAGTCAGGGTTTAAGATCAAGTTCCACATTAAGCCCCGAAGGCAGAACTCCAAAGCCGACCGTTAACCAAAATAAAGGCTGACTTGGCTTTTGAGTTATGAGGACACGAACATGAACCACGTGTCATTTATAACGTTAACGGGGATTTTAAGCGGTCAAAAAGAATCCGCTGAAAACTGCACATACGTTTCCTCTGAAGGTACGACATCACACGAAGTCAGAACTTTTAAGGTCTTTAAAAGAAACTCGCACTGGCGATTAAACACACGCTGCTCTTGGCTGTTGCAATATTTCAAAACAGTATTTCAGAGTATCGCTCATTAAAAACGACCTCCCACACGCGCCGGAGAGCCACACCAAAATATAAATATGCGCAAGCTTGTGCTAAACACGAAACATTTCTAATATTCAAGGAAAAATTATTTTACAGACATTTCAAATACATCTTCTATTTATTACAGATTCTATCTTGCACACACGGAGACATTCTTCTTACTCGATTCCATTAAATGTGGCTTCCTATTGATTTAAGAGCGCATCTGTCAGAAAATAAATACTTAATTTAACTTGTCATGTAGCTGAAAAGCACTTAGATTATGACCTACCGTATGGTAACGTCCAGAGGATATTATGATATAGCTGGTCAGCACTGAAAACCATCCACAGATTGTTTGAGCTCCTCTGTCCGCAGGCAGGAGTATCAGTGTATCCGCCGCAGATCCCACACGATTATCCCAGAGCCAAATAAAGCTTGGGTTTAAATCAACTTGAAGCGGCCGCCTTAACTTGAAGTGATCTCTAAATCGCATTAACAGAATCTGTATTTTCCAGTCAAGAAGGTGACCAAGAAAGAATTGTTCCTGGTGCGTAGAAGGGAAGATCTTCAACCGTGCGCAGCGACGCTCAAGTGTGTAGTGCTGGGAAGCGGCTTTTGCAGGTGGATAAGCTGAGGTCTCCCGGCTGTGGACACACCCATGGGGGAGGGAACCTACCTTTAGCATCCGTGTGCGTCGTCCCTGCTCAAAATTGAAGAGAAAACGTCTCTGCTCTGCACCTTCATACACTCCAGGTGGCTACAAAGGTAAACTTACTCAAAAGAAAACACGACGCCTGCAAGTTAGTGAGTTTTCATGTTACTTTCAACATTGCATAGAAGAGTTGTCGCGCACCCTCTGCTACAACTGTCACAACCACTAACTATAAGTAAGCCTCACAGAAGAATCAGTTTTTACCTTTGCATCAGGGAACATCTGCATTCCCACTGCCTGTAATAAACATATCACATTTTCCATATATTCAGAATCTTCTGGAATTTTAAGTGTTAATAGTAGAGCATGAATAATGCTGAGTTCACGACCCCGTGAGATTTTTTTATTCATGTTCACTCAGTGTTTTCATATCTGTAAGCATTTATCTGTGTGACAACAAGGCAAATTAAGTTAAAGTTTGTGGTAGATCAAAACAAAAACAAAAGTTCCTTTGAAGCTCTCACACTAGCTTAATAATTCTAATTCAACACCACAAGACTTGATTTCATAATAATAAACACATATAGAATCTAACACTGAAAGCAGGGAACCCGTGATAATGTCTGAATGGGCTGTCCAAACTACAAGCAATAATAGTCACACAGCTCTTTAGAGCTATAGTACTGCACATCCTGCGTGTCCAGTAGTCTTGTCCTGGCAGTGTCGTTGTATGGAATGGGACTTCCTCTTTTTGAATGCCCCGTGAATCACTCACTAGCTTTTTTGACTCAGGCAGATAAGAAAGAAACAGAACAGCTGAGATGAGAGCATGCTCACGTTATTCACATGAGAAACTGTTTAAAAAATGGCCAGATGCAGATGCAGATGAGGTAGATTTCCCCAAACACCTTGGCGACCTGACAGTGGATCCCTGGCTCTCGCCTCAGACAGGCATCAGATATTCATGGGCAAATGGAGCCTTAAATCTTTTAATCTCACTTGATCTCCCACCCTGATCACACCGGCTTATTTTGCTTCTTATTCAGTCAACACACAATGCAGCTGATGCCCAGTGTACATGCTTATTATTCCATAAATGCTACATGCAGTAGCTTAGGTTTCATGCAATGTTAGGGGATATTGCAATTGCTTGACAGAGCAGTTGTAGAATAGTACAGGAACATAGAGGGTATAAATGCCCATTCAGTCACAGCTCTAGACTTGGTTTGTCATTTGCTATGTGTTTGTTAACTTATTAATACGAATGAAGGATCATAAAATATTTCTGTAAAATGTGTGAAAAAAACAGTGACAATTGCATATTTATTATGTTACTTTGTCCTCAACTTTATGTTGCAGTAATTCCTTACATAAAAGCCACTAAAGTACCCTTTAGTTCCACAAAAAAAACCCCTCAAAAAACTACACTGATTCTCTGGGTGAGATTTTTGAGTTTTCTGTCCTCTGAAAGATGTCTTGGAAAGACAATCACCGCATCAGGCTATGCAAAAGAGGCTTCATAGTGTGCCTCTTGGCTTTGATGCTCAAAGCAGAGAAAGGAGGAGTGCTCTGCATCAGCATTTGCCATTAGAAGTGTTAAATTTCCCCTGATATGTGCAAAAAGCTCTGAGAAACAATTACCCCCACACTCACGAGCTTGTGCGCATAGGGTGGGTGATACTGATACGTTTCAGTCCGTCTGAATCTTGTGCAATCTTGAAAGACCATCAGACTCTCGTTCTCACGGATATAACACAGTGAAGCACACAGCTTAACATGTACAGGTGGCTATTTGTGTTTGAAGGCTGGAGACACCAAATAAATAACAACTTTTATAGATATCTGGAAGAAAACTTCAACTCCCATAAGACCCACTATGAATAAATCAGTAGGAAAAAAAAAACTTTCTCTAAGGCTCACGTACAAGAAGTTCAAACGACCTCCAGTGAAATGTGTGTGGACCAGCCAAGTTTAATTGTGTCATTACTACTTTTGTCTTTTATTCCCAAATTGATCTACTATTTTTTTTCCTCTTTTTGCTCTTTCTTTTTGTCTTTACTCTTCTGTCCTAAAGCCAACAGCTGCATGTTGTTTCCTATATTTCTTTTTAATCAACAACATTATTCCCATCTTCAGGCCTCTGGTGGCCTCACCATCTGTCACTTGCGTGAGACTAGAAGAAAGCAATTATTGAATCCTGGCTTTGAGCAGCGCCCGCCTTCATGAAAAGTCCCTCATGCTTTCCAGTTCTTCATCCAGTTTTCTGTTGCAGCTATCTGAGGAGTAAAATGTGACAAAGTTGAAACCAAACATCAGCATTAGGTGCCAGACCGCAGAAGTGAAACACTTAGAGGGCTTTTCTGAAATGAGATGTTAAAAGTCTTTTGTTCAGCATGGGGAGAAACCAGGTTTAATAATGTGAATTTGAATACTGCACTGTGGGAAACTCTTAAGTTTTGTTACAGCTATTACATCACTTCACCTGTTGGCTGTTTTTTTTAATATCCCTGTTAAAGAACAATAACAGCAAACACTAATTTTGCCGCTCTTCACTCTGACACTGAGTTGAACACACACATCTATTTAAAAATGTTGTCATTTTCCTGGAGGACATGAAAGCAACACTGCATAGATTACTGCTATCACTCTTTCAGGGTTCTCTGAGCATTTTGTTTTTAATAACAAAACACTGTGCATTTATTTATCCACTGCAACATTATGATAAATAACAGGAAAAGAAACTGAAACTACACTAACATTTACAGTAGAGGTTTTAATGGAAACAGGTGCCCGTAGAGACTAGAAATCCAGACAGCATGAGAGCAGAGGTCATTTTCTAATATGAGTTTCATTATATTTACTGAATTCTTCCTCTAACCTTTTGCCACCAATGACTTCATCATTCCTGGAAAGTAATTATTAACAGGCTGTGACAACCTCAACCTCGGTCCTCTGGCTTTGGCAAATTAACAGCTGTTCATAACTGATGAGGTGAAGAAACAAGTGCAGCTCCACACTGCTGTGCACATCTGCATTTACACCACATACACTCACACATCTAAATGGCACAGACAGATGTGTGCCGCACATCCTCACACAACTGACCGTTAACCCTATGCTAGCAATACACACACGCGCAGCCGAAGATGCTGCGACACGCAGACTGGCCCTCGGCACACTCCGAGGGACGCATCGATTGTGTAGAATTTAATGAGGGAACATGTACTCATCCCTCCACCTCACCGGGAGAGCTGTTACCTTTTGGTGTGATAAGATATTAAAAATTCACACTGTTTCTGTAGCGCTTTGACTGGTATGGCAGTATGCTCATTAGCATTTAAATAAGAAAAGGATAACACTGCACTTCGCAGAGTCATACCTCCTTCACAAACCTGGCAAACAGAGGAAAAACTTGAATCAACCCTGGAAACTTCGGCTGCTTTTAAACAGTTACATCCTGGGAATAGTTACTAAAGTTGTACGATTGTTTTGACGTAACTCCTCTAGACATTCACATTATGTTATGTTGCGGTAGTGTGTTGAAGAATGAGCTCATTCATGTCAATTTGTATTTAAACCCAGAAACATAAAACATCAGCAGTTCTAGATGTCTGTAAAAAAGCACCGTTTCTCTTGACGGTGGAAAAGTAAAAGTGATTTAGTGGGAATTAGGCCATTTTTCTGTTCATATACTTAGCAAAACAATAAGAAAAATGTAACTGAACCAAGCACTCAAATAAAAAATGCTGACTCTGAGGTCAGTTTCTTGTTTTTGGAGTAGTTCCAGTTTTTTTTCTCTTGTTAATAGTAAAACCACATTGTGTGCTCTCTTAATAAATACAGCACTATTTGTCTATTATTCTTTAAGTGCACTCAGGCCGACAGGAAAGACATTCAGTCCCAGTTTCTAGATTTCCATTCAAACCACACACTACTTGTGAACCCAGACTAGAAAAATAACTCGTATTTACCCAATTTTTGTTGGCCTGGCATCATATTGACTTTAACAATTAAAGATGCAAGACAACGTAATGTTGGAACAATAGCCTCAGTGTAATGCTAACAAACACAGAGCATTGCTTTTGCTTGCTAAGTGAATCTTTAATTAGATGTGTATGCTGTAATGTAAATTCTGTTTAAAATGTACTTTTTCTACAATTGCTCACATATGATGTGCCTGTTGAGCTGTATGCTAGAGATTAATGCTGCTCTTTTCTTCTTGCATATTCCCCCCATCCAGATCTCACTGTGCTTGGCTGATTGTCATTTTTCTGCTTGTAGTTGCTCCTCTGTCTTTTGTCAGAGAAGCTGACTATGACTCAGCTGGAGCTTTGTGGGGCTAAAAATGGGACAGCTGCCTTTTTTAAAACGACACAAGTTTGTCTCATTGTATCTGGCTCATATGTCTTCTGCCTGGGAACACAGGGAGGAGGGCAGCTGTGGTGGAATGATTTGGTATGAATTAAAGCTGTTTCCTAACAGGCTCCACAGGGTCTGATCCTGCCCCTTGTTTTTCTGGTGAATTCACTAGACCACTATCGAGTGTGCATTATATCATCTCCCTCAGTTTTGTTATTCTCAATAAAATATACTGCAAATAATAACAGTAGTTTTCTATTTAGCATGACGTCATGGATGAAGGTGACCCAGCCGTGCAACCTGTGGTTGTTTGGAGGGTGTCTGTGTATGTGTGGGTTGTAATAGTTTTCCCATGCAGTGTTTCTGGCTTGAGTTTCCTGAGAGTCTAGTCTGTCAGTCATTCTTCATCAGCATCCTACCGCAAGTCTCTGGCCAGAACAAGAGACTAAAATGACTTCTTTTTGTCCTACTTTACCCACTGTTGTCTGTGGTCTCGAATGGGGAATAGATAAAACTTAATTGCTACTGACATAGTCTAGTTTAAATTACCACAACACTAAATTGGATAAACAGAATAAAATGGATGGCTAATTGGTCAGATGGATGTTTTTTTAATTACTTAAAGAGAAAAAAAGTAATTGTGCAAATTTATTAATCCATTTCTTTCTTTTTGAAGCTTCTTTCAGCTACTCAGAGACGAAGACAAAACTAGGATGGAGGTCCTCATTTTTCTCATTCTCTATGCTGCCAAGCTAGCAGAGGGAAAAGGGGCAGTATGTAAAACTGGGATGGAGCTCTATTATATAGCATACTATTCAATCTAGCAAAAAGCAAGCAGTTCAGCCTATATTGGCGTCCAAATAAGGAAATAGGCCATGGAAACAGAGAAAAGAAATGAGAGCAAAGACAAAAATTACATTTATTTCCAACTACCATACGTATTTACTTATTTATTACACTTAATTGTATTCTTATCTATATCCTTGGACTGTACTACGAAAGCTTCCTGTTTATCTTGTACTGGGCCTTTTGTAGCTCTTCAGTTCATCCACTATCTGAAACAAGCTAATTTATCTTTAATCCCCTTCCTTTTAAGCAAGCTTTCTTCTTATTGATTGCCCCTCGTAAATAATAATAATAATACATTATTATGTATTAAAACAGAAAGCTTCCACCAGAAGTTGGTGATGCTGCTGTGCTCATAGATGGGTCTGTGTTCCTGGGTCGGGATTAACATATTAGAAATACTTTGTATCTACCGTAATATCAAAGTGAACCAAGTATATAAAAAAAGGAAACCATCTAAAGTCAAGTGGCTCAGAATGATTTCCTGCTGTCTCATCATTTGCAGCTTTGACCACGATTAATATGACCATCTGCCACTTTAAGAGTAAATATGAAAATGAGGAAGAGCATAATAGATCCCCTTTAGTAATGATTGAAAATAAAACGAATTTATTGCAATGCATTTGTAGTTTTACTACAATATAACTTTAGCCCTAAATTAAAATCATCATGGTAATCCATACTTGCAACAGCATGGTACCATTGTTGCTTCTAGCATGTTAGCATACTGATGACAGCATTAAGCTTAAAGCTCCACTGTGCATATACGGAGTCACGGAGCAGCTGGCATGGCTATCGACTCTTGTTTACAACGTCTGACTAACAAGGACAGGCTCATACTGGTACAGGGTTGAAAGTTTGGATACAAATATATATATATATTTATGACGCTTGAATTTTTTGATCTCGCTTTTGCAATTACTCTACTCTGGACTATGCTGAGTCCCTTGTCCTTCACCCTTCCCTCACCCACCCCTCCCCATCTCATCCTCCTGTCATCACTCGCCCTGATGAGGCTGTGAAACAGGTGGCTCAAGAATTCAAAATGACATAGGAGAGAAGGGGACCAAACAGTTGTGTGTGTATGTGCATGTGTGCGTATGTAAGGGAGAAATAGAGAAGGACTTTGCATGTGTATCTGTGTTCATGAAAGACAAGAAGAAAGTGAGATGCCAAGCAAACACAACAATAGCAAACAAAGCACTAATTTAGCTATTTCAGATTCTCCTCACTGCCTAAACTGAGAGCCTGTTGCCATGAGATACCTAAATTTAAAAAAAAAAAAATCAAACAAACAAACAAAAACCTTAATGAAATCCATCTTGATGAAAACCATAGACTCTAAAGTATCAGAGATGAATGGCTGGGGAAAAAAGCAAAAGATTAAATGATTTCCAGAAGACAAAGGCATTCGTGAGTCTGAATGTGCTACGATCAGTTGAAGCAGATATAGCGACTTGTGATGATAAGAGAAAAATTTTTTCTGTCTAACACGAAGGTGCCGTTTGGTTACATGTAACAATGAGCTTACGTTTGTTTCAGCTCTGCAGAAGGAGAACAAATCTGTCTGGACATCTGTTCCCCAAACTGCCAGCACCAGTTGTGTTGGTAAAGATCATGTAGTAAGTTGTCTGGAGACAGCATGAAAGATCAAGAGCATATTCTTAACTATGTTTTTTCTGCTAGGCTTAGTTAGCAATTTAATTAACTGGAAATGCTGCAAGGATGTCACAACTGTCAGGGGCTCCACATCCAATCCCAGAAGAAAGTCGCTCAGTCTTATCGCTTCTTATCGTGTCTGCTTTCCCATCAATGCCCCCCTCCTCCTCACACTCAAATTACCAGTTTGTCTCACACATTTGACAAAAAAAAAATGTTTGCAGCACTGATGATGATGATTAGTCATTCATGTTCAAATTACAGCTGATTTTGCTTTCCTTACAGCTGTGGTTCATCTCGTTTTTGGAGCAGTGCAGAAAGTCCAGTGCAAAACTGTACTCAGAAAAGAAAAACATTTAGTTTGGTAAAACCTAAAATATCATATCAGTTGCTTTATCAACATTAAACCTGAGCTTTACAACATGTTGACAGTTTTATGGTCTGCCACTGGGGATAGTGTCCAGCCTCAGACAGCTGCCAGTAATGGGCACATCTGGCTCTTGATTCTGCAAAAAGAAGCTGTTGTTCCAGTAGTTGCCAGCCAAAGAAAGCTAACCCCATTGTCTTCTCTGTGCAACCATGTCGGCCAGATAATTTGTCTCCGTGGTTTCAGATTTGTAATGAAATGGACGGAGGCTGTGTTTTCCGCAGTTTGTATGTATCTGTCATTTGTGGACTGTTGCTTCTAACCCAGACAGAGGAGACACATTTATTCAATTATTTTACACCACATGGATACCATCTTTTGAGCTGAGTGATAGTTGATGAATTGATGAATTATTGAGCAATACTGGATTTGCCAAAATCCCACACTCCATGTGTCTCTTCTCGTGCATGCATACTGCATATATTATTTCATTGTTTCTTTCTCAGTCTGAGTCCGAGGATTTTTCTTTGCAGTATGTGCTCCAGAGGTTGCACAACCGCCAAACTCAATGTGTTTCTGACACAAATGAACTGCCTAAGTCAGTTCATCCAGTGTGAACATGTTTCGGTATGTTATTAGCATAAAGTATGGTTGACAGATAATACTGCTGAATAGTAATTAATAATACTAAAGACAGATCTAGCAGTTACACAATGTGAACTGTTTTGTATCTCTAGTCTGTGTGATTTTGCAGTGGCTATAAAGGCATAAAGATGCACTGCTTTATAAAGCTGACAAGCTCATTTTCAAATAAAACGAGATGTTACTGGAAACAACACTGGACTTGAAAAGTGGATTGAAACACAGGCAGCTGACAGGCTGGTGCTGAGTTTGACAAGTTAATTCAGTTTTCGTTGGAGGTCTCAACATAGCTTCCTTTTCTAAAACATTTTCAGTACACACTCCTCCACACATTCACTTGTGCTCGTGCGCACGGGGAGACACATTGTACATAAAGCAGCAACACATGTAGACAGCAATCTGATTGGAACAGAGGAGGCGATCAGGCAGACAGCCTAGGGAGAGGTGGCGCCTGTCATGTGGAATGGATCTCATTAAAAGTATGCCCCAGGTCACACTTTGATGGACGGGGAGACGTCAGTCATCTGCCAGCCAGATTAGCTGAGACTGAAACCCCGTCCTCTCTCTCTGCCCCTTGAGAGCTCACAGCATACCAAGTGGGTCCGGCCAGACTTACGTGCGCCCCCCCCAGCCTCTGTCAAACCTCTCACCTCTGGGTTGCCAATCACAGAAACCCACAAGCACATCCAACTAAATTGTGAAGGAGAAAAAACAAAACAAAACACCTGCTGTGTTAAAAGGCAGGTGCTTCCAGGCTGTTTCTTTTGCCTCTTGTTTGAGGCTGTGTGGCTGCCTCAAAGGCCGTGTCCCCTGCCCTGTACACATTTTTACTCAAAAGAGCCTGAATAATCCAAACAGTTTTCTTATGGTTGAACATGCTTTTGCCATTGAACTTGATAACATTCTCACATAGTGCACTCTTAAAATGTAAAGCGTGAGGAGTAATACTCCTTTACTAACAGGGACACAGATGTATTCTGCTTATTATTAAATAAATCTACACTTCTATATGTGCTCCATTCTTGGGCTTCCTGCATGCACTCAGTTTCCTTTCCACTTGGAATATTGTGGATGTGTTTATAGGTATCCCTCAACCTAACTGCTAACCCGTTTCAGTTATTAGCACATCTATAGTTTCATAGGATTTGTGTGCTGGTCTTTTTTTCATCATTCTGTATTACATCACTTTTTTCATGTTGGTTGTCAGCACTGTCACACAGGAGCTCATGGTCACTGTAATGACTTAATGGGTTTATGTTATTGAAACTAGATTTATTCAGATGGATTCATGCTTAGTCCTTTTGCTTTTTTTAAACTAATTTTTTCTTGGGCTTTCTCGGACATGTCATATGTTTATCTGGCTACAGGCTGAGGGGGGAAAAGCCACAAATTATGCGCAAGATGTCCTTTAGCATCTGTTTAAGGCAATGGTGAGACAGGTCTGTCATTCCCAACTCATTACATATGTGCATTTTTTTAAAAAACCTCCTTCTTAAGCACACTGGGGTCTGATGTTTTAACTCCAGCTATATATTTTTTTCCCTTAACCTAACCTCAGCCTAAAGTCTTACTTGAGCTGAGCCTAGTTGTTTCCATGTCTCGATAGCCCAATAAGCTGATTCTGTTCATCTGGAGTTTTCAGTGTGAAAAACATTTCGTCACTCATCCAAGTGACTTCTCAGCTTCTCAGACTTCTCAGCTGACAGCAGGTTTCTCCAACCTTATAAACAGTTTCTTTGCATAGTGACTGAAACCAGCACCACTGATGAACAATGGGATGTGAGGTCAGTTTCTTGATCATTAATATGCAAATTGTAATTACCATTGACCAACAACCACTGATCAGTGACAATTGATCAATGGCCATGAGTACCATTCACATAGAGTTGGGGAATGGCTGCAATCACAGGTCCCCTCCTCGATGGTCTTTCCCTTTTCCCTTTCCCTTTTCTTGTAAATGCCCTTGGCCTAGTTTCATTATGCAAATGTACTGTTTATAAGGTGGGGAAACCTGCAGTCAGCTGAGACTCTAGTAGTCACTTAAATGAGTGACAAAATTTTTCTCCCACTGAAAACGCTACGTCCAGATAAACAGAATAAACTTTCTGTGATTTCCTTACCTGGATGATTGAGCATGCATCAAGACATGTCTTGATAGCATATTAAACTAAGTGCTTGTAGGCTGTAGCCTCAATTTCCAGACAGACTTTACAGACTATAGACTTTTATATTTCTTCACAAGGAGGGCTATTTTTTCTCCAAGAATACCAAGAAATCATTAATAAAACCAGTTAAAAAACCAGTTAAAAAACAAAAAAGAGTTTGCTGCTGAGATAACTTCATTGAATTTTTGCTTACACAGCAATGTTTCCCCCATAACCTAAAATCTCTCTTTTGTGTTTGGGGGAAAATTCTGATTGCAGCTTACTAAAAGCTATGTTTAAGATGCGCTGTTTCTAGGCTTCTCCTTATTCTGCCGTTTCCTCTTTTTGGTGTTGTCTAGTAGTACATAGTAGTCTCATACAGTGACCTACTGTTTATCCCAACATTCCCAAGAGTTCATGTCTCCAGCAATAGACCTGTGGCATGATGCCCAGGACAGGAGCCATGGATGGCTCACTTTGACAAGCATGCTAGTCAAGGCTGTGCTAGGTTCACTCGAAGCAGATATGGATTCTCAGCAATCTCTGACACGCCGGTTGACGTAATTCTAAGTCAATTTGAATTACATCTAAATATGAGGCTGGTAAAATTGAGAGATAGTTTTGGCAAAAGATAGAAATGGTTTGGGCTATTTACAGAGCTGAGGATGGCTGCAGGGAATGTGTGTCAGCGTTTAAAACTTACTTCAGCATTTTGATTTGTGACGACTCCTGCAGAAGCATGATGTCTCCCACATTTAATCCATGCTGTACTCTGACCAGCATGCAGTGTGTCATGCTTCATGCATCCCGCATGATAAAAGCCAAAGGCAGTTAAGGCTTCCTTTGGCTTGCTAAGGCGTTGCCATCTCCAAAACCAAAGGCCCATGCAGCCTTTGCATGCTACAGTCACACTAAGGAAAACAGTGATTGGAGGCCATGAAACAACCAAAATTATTGTGAGCTTGTTGCCTTTTAAATTTCTGCTTTTAAGACGGGAACCAGGTCTGTCACCACTCACAGTCAGCTGCCGTTTTCAAAACCACTTTGGTGCGTCAAGATGGATTACTATTAGTTTGTGATTGAATGGGGGACCAAACTGGTAATTACATGTAACCTGTTTGTGATAATATGATAATTAACTGTGATAAAATTTACAAAAACTGTAAATCCACATATGCACAAATTCATATTATTCAGAAATTCAATATTAACTACTTCAATTCAGAGTTCAGCCTAAATGTCATAGATTTGAAACAGACATTCAGAAATTCCTTCATAAATAGTGACGTCGTTGCTGCAGATGGCAATTTAACTGTTAAATGAAGTGGCCAGTCAGCAACCTTGCTTTTCTATAGGAAATAAAATACCAGTTGGCAACTAGTTAGGTTGAGCCCATTGGAGTTGAGTTGTGCTCATGGTTGCAGACTGCGTTTATAAATTCAGTGGCAGTTATTTGCAAACCTTCACCAGTCTGAGAGTGATTGCAGTCAGACTGAGACAGAACACAGTTGTTTGGAGACAGGTTGTTTCCCACCAGGCGACCTGTGCAATTGCCTTGAGATTGAAAGTGGTCACATAGAGGTTGGGGATGCTGGACTTTCCACTTTTGAGTGACCAGTTGGTTGCTGTAACTTTTTGCAATCTGTTGCTGAACATGAAAAAAATCAATGCATTCACTGGGCAAGGAGAGTGTTGTCCCACTGCTGTGAACAATCCATATTTCCCTGGAGGTCTGGTTGTTGTAAACACTCAATTCTGACATCATTCACCACTTGAAGTGCGTATTTAACCCGACTCAACTCAGATGCTGCTGATATGCAGCTCATGTGGAGTTGCTTCCTTTGACTTTTCCCAAACATGTCAAACTGCAGCACTAAACAGAGTGCTTCCAGGTTATACGGCTCTCTGTTTGTCATCATGTGACTGCTGCAACACCTGGATTCCAGCTGTTTGTTAAGACTTGTTGCTGCAATTGGGCAGATAATTAGGTCGCAGTGCTTGTTTGCATTCTTAACTGATTTCCATCCTTTTGTCATCTTTAGCTCATCAGCAGTTTTTTTTTCTGGTTTTCATTATTTAATACAACAGAGTTAGAAGTTATTCATTTGTTAGATTAATTTACTAGAAAAATAATGAACTAGTAGCATCACAACAATAAGAATAACAAAATGTAAAAAAACATGAAATATTACGCAATCGGTTGCTTAATAATGAGGGAGAATGATCAGATTTCTTCACTAATACCAGCAAATCCTCTTAGCATGTGTTTTACCCCTAATAACTGATGAGTGCACAGTGCACTTAGTACCCAACAATTCATGTCTCTATCTACACCCTTGCACTGATGTACACCGCTGTTGAGCAAAACAACAGATTTATGACTATCGAAATTAAATAAAGGGCTACTGATATTGTAAATATGTTTAGGACAGGGCACACTGGATTTATTGGGAGGTCACTAAGGGAAACATAATGGCCTTGAAGATTTCATCACATTGGCTGAGGGGTCAGAGAGGGCTCAACAGTGGATGCGATATTTGCCTTCTTTTCCTGAGGGATTATGACTTTTAGACATCATTGCAACATGAGCTACTCCAGAACACCATGCTGAGCATTCCCTCCTGAGACACTCAGGACCTGGGTCACTTGGCTTTGACATGACCCTTCACCCTTCCATACTTACTTACCTAACTGATGTTATGTAAGTGGATATGTAAGGGAAGTGTTAAGAGGCATGCTTGTTTTGTTGCGTTTCTTTGAAATGTTCTAACTATATGGGTGAAGCGTTTTCATTTAGTAAAACATGGCAATTAATTAGTTGAAGTTTAAGAGCTTGGCGACAATTTAGTTGAGAGGAGGGAAGGGGGGGGGGGGTGACATGCCTCAGGTGCAGCAGACCTTAGTGACTGCAGCAAGAGATGTTAAAGAGTGGTTGAACACAATGCATCAGTAATCACAATAAATTTACTAATCCCTTCCGGAAAACACTACGAGAACCCCACATGCAGCTCTCCCTGAGGCACAAAGACCCTCAGCAGGCACATTTCTTTGACATCCCAGTAGTAAAGGTTTTTAGGGGGGGAGGAGAAGTGGAAGCTACTCATTATCCAAACAATCATTTTCAAATATTTAAATGTCAGGAAGTGGCTATTTGATGGAGAGGAGGACGGTGGGATGCTTCTTACAAGCCACCAAATTAGCCAACCACACTCAAAAATATTTGCCCAAAATGCAGACTTTACTTTGATTATTTGAATAAATAAACCTTTGATTTTTAGATATTTCAGTTGCTTTTTACTCAGAATTATTGTTTCATGTATATGAGGGTGAAGAATTGTTTTTTTGAGTGTGCACACTGCATTTAGTGTAGCAGGCAAGATTGCATGCCTATTACAATTAAGGTGAAATAAGAAAAGGTATCATAAGCTTAAACAATGATGATACACACCAGCATGGAATTTATAAGTTTTTTTTTATGGTTAAATGTGAAGTACAAATACTGAATTCCAACAGCAAAAATGCTACAAGCCTATAAATGGCTGAGTTTTCTCGTTCCTCTGGGGTGTTAAGTGTTGTTGGCTTCACTGCACAGATATTGACACATTTAAGGTACAGCAGTGAATTAAACAGCAAGCTGACATAGAATTCTTTCAACAGTTTTTTTTTTCAAGTGCTAATAGATACTCAGCTGGACTATCGGCATCTGCATCTTTTTCTCATTAAATGGTACTGGGTAGCCTGCATGTATTCACAGCATCCATGGAGAGCGAACGATCAAGTAATCAAGCTCCGGCCTCTCACAGGTTGTTGCCTTCCTTGCATTTCCCTCATCTGACTGTCACTCAGTACGATACTACTTTCTGCCTCCCTCCTTTAATCACCTGTCATTTCTGGTAATGCAAAGCGACTGCCAGGGCCATGTAGGAAATCAGCCACATCTTTAATGTCACTTCTCGTTAATAGAGAAAGTCAGGTAGGAGAGATGGGCACATTTACTGTACATTTGCAGGGACCTGGCTAAACCCCTGACAGCAAATTCCTCTGCTTTTGTGTGGGTATTTCCAGTTGCACTGCATTTTTTTACAATGAGTCTTAAGTGACAGTTGGTTTCTTTGGCTGTTTGGTAACTGGATCATTTTGTTGACACTTCACAGATCGAAACAAAGATTGTTTCGGCACCTTCCCCAGTCCTTTGCTGTTCCCAGCTCTCACAGTCTTTCATAGCTCTTTATCTCCACTGACACAGCTGGAAGAGTTCTCCGACTCACCCACAATGAGCTCTCAGCCACAGCTGTGCTCGCTGCCTGCTGCCTGGTTCAATTTTTAATATTAATGAAGCTTAAGCCTGACACTCACCTGCAGTGCAGCATACGAGCGAGAGGAAGGGAGGGAGACCTCGTTCATGTCTGACAGCCCACCGTGGTGAGAGAGAGCTGCTGACACGCTGATAATATCAGCATCAGTCTCTCCCTCATCCCTCTTACATGTAAAATATGTAATTTTAAGGCCCTGCACTTCAGTGCGTCAGAGCACATGCAGGTTAGCGTGTGTTTACCTGTAGCTGCATTTTAATCTTTTGTACTGCCTGATTACTTCCTTCCTCTAGTGTCCACTGGCTTCTTTTATCACAACATTATTTGGGATGCCCTTCTTTCATCAAGTCTGCATGAGGGATGATCACACAAATGCATTGGCTAAAGGGGCATATAGAGAAGAAATTGTAGCAGTAGCATTGACTGAAGACGCTCACATACCACTCACACAAAAATCTTAAATACTAAATTATATTTCTATGCATGCATCAAGTCTTATGGTCTTACTCTCATGACTTAAGGGATCAGGTAAGTCACACCAAGACAAGAGAGAAGAAAGAAATGCAACAGTTTCTCATAATTTTGGGTCATATCTTACCAGTGACTGTCTTTAGAAGTTGGTACCTTAATGCAGCAGCTATAGTTATATTATATTATATTATATTATATTAACAATCCCATTTTAGAACCCCTCAAAAGAATTTGCTCTGGGTGGTAATGGTGGCACAAGTTGCAGGTTGCAACACACCTTTTGCAGCTGTGTGTTGTCGTTGTTTAGGTTCTAAATTCTGCTTGGTTAGGATTAGGCACTCGAAACTAGTTGATACGGGTTAGAAAAACATAACACCATAACGGTAAGCCTGCATATTGACAAATGGCAAGTGGGTACCTGTCCCAGTGATGCCGAAGGTTGCATAACTGAGACACATCAGTATACCCCCCTTCAGAAATGAGAACATGAAAATCATGGCCCTTGATTAATTTTGTATTGCTTGCAGGTGTCTTCTTGTCAAATCTGTCTTCTTGCAAAAAATCCCCCAAATTCCTAAGAGCTGCTTTGTGGAGATATGCATTACAAACAGGACAGGAAGCAAAGAGTTTCTTATATTTGGGCAAATGGAGAAACTGAGCCTTCACTGAGACAAAAGCACACAAAAGCAATGCGATGCTCAGCAGGATGAATGTAAAAACTAGGATTATGAAATTCAGGATACATGGGCACCTAGAAGTCTTTTGCTGATTTAGGTTACTATATTTAAGCATTTTCAATAGGTGGACAATTCAGAAAACTTTACTAAAATAATCTTTTGGCACTGAGAGTTAATATCTATTTAATAATTAATTTGTTTTATAACAATATGCTATGGGTGCCATAAAATTAAGGTACCAACACAACTTTGACAATTTTAGAAAAAATCTTTGCTTTGGCTTTAAGATTACGAGTCTTTGTCGTCATAGTTACAATACTTGGCCAACCATGTTAACTTAGGCAATGATTGTGGTTATAATTAACAAACCAATTTTTGCTGATGCTTGGAAATTTAAAAGAAACAGAGTTCTCTTGTTATAAAAATTTGACATTTTTAGGGATCCATCCATCCACCCCAAACTCCTACCTCTGTGGACTGCATGTCATTTCGGGATGATATCATTCACCTTTTTTTCTTTACATCTTGACAGACAAGACTCATAACTCCTACAGCTAACCACAGCCATTGTCAGCTGCACATAAACAAATACCATTTGGAGCAGGGTAACCACAAATTTTGTCATTTTCTCAGGGATCTCATGTTAGCACACTGTCTCAGGCCATCATCTCGCTCTGACCTTTGTGGCACTTTTGGAGTTTGTGAACATTTTCTCTAACCTAACAAGCATGATGAACTTCGAACCTGCACTCCCACATGAAATCTGTCAGCACGCCATGCCTTTTTCACCATCAACCCACGGGCATGACATTAAGGTTGCCCTACATATTAAACTGGTCACGCTCTGAATTGTGGTTGTCCCTACACCCACCGCACCAGCCCTCTGGTTGCTTCCCCCTGTGCGCACAAGCAGCCCTATTTGTTGTGGTAACAAGGCTACTCACAAAGACGTCTGCTGATCTACTCTGGATACAATAGAATCTGTAATGGTATAAAAAGAAAACATCTCAGGGAACTATTGACTATTGCTGTCGTATCCAGCATTACTTATCTGAGTATCTTGTTGGCTGATTAAACTAACTGTTAGCCATCACTTTCTAGACTTTCACCCACGGGCATTAGCTAATGTCACCAGGCTTCTTCTGGGTATGTGTAAACATGCTTATAAAAATATTGAGATTATCATGTTTAAATAAAGTACTCGCTTGGAAGAAGGAAATATTGACTTTACATTATTTCTGAGTATACAGACTGAAACAAAGACTATTTAATGCTATTTTTTCTCTGTAATAGTTATAAGACCCATATAGTTCCTTTAGCCTTTTGGTAGTTGTCATAAAGATATGACTATTCACTCTTTTATTCAGTTTTTATTAGTTTTCTGTGGCTGTCCCAGAGTCTTTGATTCTGTTGACCTTTGTTAAACATTTATTGTTTATTCTTTCGTGAAGAAAGTAGCAAGATTTATGATGGCAGAATGGCAGAAAGCACAAATTCAAAATAATCTTGCCAAAATGAAAGAAAAAATTGAAATAATGTGCGTGAAATAATAGAAAGGAGAACTGTGCTACCTACAGCATGGTTCTAAAATAAGAGGATGTCCGCAGCAGCTGACATGTCCTGTCATTTTGACCTGGCAGTGTCCTGCCTTTCCAGACACAGTTAAGCCTGAACGCAATCATGGCTAAAGTCCTGTGCTTCACAGCCAACACAGGAAGCACAGCTAAATATGCTCTCTCTCTCACACACACACACACACACACGCACACACACACACACACACACACACACACACACAGACCTTCCAAGATACACATGTGGGATGTTGGCTTGTCAGTTCCTCAAACATTTCCCCTTTGGAATATTGTCACCTGTTTGGTGTTTCCATGGACACCAAGCACACTAATGAGGTAGGGTGTGTGTTTCCGTGTGTGATTATGTGAGTTTGTGTTTACACAGAATAAGGGACAGATATCATAAAATAGGGAAAGGTAATGGACAGAGGGTTCATTGGTTTTTATGGCTTTTTTGTTATAAACCTCCAGTATGTAAAAATAACTACACAAATATATATTTACACATAAATATTAGTTAGTTTGCTAAAGATAGGTTCATAGACAGAGAAGAAGATGATTGTTCTTGCCTCGACTTGTCAGACCTGATGAGTCATAAAACATATGTCCTGGGAGGCGGAAAGGAAGAAAACTATGCAAACATGGGAACCCACGGCCAATTAACAGTGGAAGCAAGGCAGATGGCCCATTTGGCCAGTAAACCAGAATTTTCACTGAGTTCCATAACCTTGTGGACGTGTGTCCTTTAAGAAAAAAAAAGATTAATATGGGTATTTTTGCGTGGAGGTGTATTTGTGTAATTTGAACATTCTTTCTCAGATTCTGCATTTCATTCATCCTACTTTTCTTTTCTTTTTTTGGCTTTCAGTGTAAAGCACATCAAGTTGGCATGTGCATGAATAAAACTGCCATTTCTAGGAGGCAAGCTTTTCATTCGGTCACAAGAAGTAATTTTGAATAAAAATGCAAAACATGTCAAGTTATACAACAAAGAGAAGTACAGCTTGAATGAGGATTAGACCAATGACGCGTTTGCATTTTATGCCTCTTAAATTCTTTAATTCCTGGTCATTTGAGTGTCACGGTGTCATGTGTGGATCCGCGCTGTGACAAGGGCATGGGTTTGTCACCTAGAGGTGACAGTGACATGTGGGAGTGGATTACAGGAGTGAATAAAGCGACACGTGTTAATCTAATGGCTTTCAGAGAGTCAATCAATGACCCAGTTTCTCAGTGTCTGAATGTTGCATTAATGTGTTTGACTCAACAGATCCGGCAAACAAGTAAATAGTGACACAGCTTTAATTTAGAGGACATTATTGTTTCATTGTTATTATTGTCATCATTATTATTATTTAGATACTACCACTGCCACACAGAGAAACTGTGACGTACATGCTTTATTATAGTCACACATTTTAATAAGATGCAGGCAAAAAACTGTTTTCCACATTTTGTATCTTTTCTCAAACAAAAACCAGGTCATGTAATCAAAAACCCACAGCATAAAGCCCACAGCCCACATCAGCTCTACCATCTGTGAAATGGTCTAGTCCTGGATGACGGACCCCAGGTGTAATGGACACACGACTGAAAACCAAATGTGCCTGTTTGGGGAAAAAATAGCATCCTTCTGGTTCATGACAGCATGTGTATGTGTGTGTGTGTGTGCATGCCAATGTGTGTCTGTAGGATGAACTTCCTCCTCTCTAGTCAAACAGACACCTATAGGATTCTTGCTCAATAAACTCTCTGCCCTGTGCACCTTAGAGGAAGTCCATCTGCTCTGGTGAGTGCTGAGCAGCCTCTGGGCAGCATGAGAGATGTATACATAAACGTACGGTTCACCACTGACGACCGTGTGGAGACTTCCACTTCCTAAACGGGACGTTCTTTCCTTCCAGATCCACTCAGGCTCTGTGACATGTTTAGCATTGCCTGTAATTAATGTCTGAGACTTTGCAACAAGAAGCTTCAGACCTCAAGGGGAACAAGCAAAAGCTGAGGAAATTTATTGGCCATATCCACATCTGTTAGACCACTTTGGGCTTTATTTCTGTTTAAAAAATAATGCAGAATGGCTCATGTTGTTTAAAATCTTTTATATTGATGCCTTTTTTTTTTTTTTTTACAAGAAGCTGATATTTAGCCACTATATAGGTTATTACAGTTTGCATTTTCTTTCATACCAGAGTCTGTGTTTATGTGTGCTGTTTACTGCACATCAGCCTTCGGAGAGCTATTGCTGTTTCTCATGCGATACTCATGCCTAGCTACAGCCACAGATGTAGACAGCTTAACATGTCTGTCAACATGACGGCATATTATTGGTTTTCCTAGCATCTCATAATCCCCTCTGGATTCTTCAACACACAGTCTGGTAGAAAAGGAGTAATGGGGAGGCACAGTTGGCACAGAGGTGTATGCCAATTTTTCTTTTACATTTTAAAATATGTTTAGTATCAGTTACTTTAGCAATATCAAATGGGCATGATGATAACCAGAAGTAGTGAAACTATCCCATTTACAGATCCAGTTCCTTTGATACTAAAAGCCATTTTGTCCATTGTTGTCCTTTGAAAATAATAAGAAATAATTATTTTTACCTTTTACAATGACTCAGTAGGTCAAATTAATATATTTATAGTTTATGAATGAAAATAGCTGATTGAAATACAATGACTCAAATAAAAAGTAGGTTTTTTTTACTGCTTTTTCCATGCTTTCATGCTTTTTGCACCAAATTCTGACCCTACTCATCCAACTAATGTTTTTCCAACCTGCTATTCTTTGGTGACCCCATGTGAATTGTAGCCTCAGTTTCCTGTTATTAGTTTACTAGAGTGACACCCAGTGTGGTCTTCAGTTGCTGTAACTCATCCGTTTCAAGGTTCAATGTGTGTTGTGTGTTCAGAGATGCTCTTCTGCATACCTTGGTTGTAATGAGCGGTCATTTGAGTTATTTCCTCCTATCAGCTTGAAGCAGTCTGGCCATTCGCTTCTGACCTCTGACATCAGCAAGGCATTTTCACTCAGAGAACTGCCACTCACTGAATATTTTTTTTTTTTTTTTGGACCATTTTCTGTAAACTTTAGATATATTTGCGTGGGTAAATACTCAGACCAACCATGCCGCATTCAAAGTCACTTAAATCACCTTTGTGCTCCATTCAAATGTTCGGCAAGCTGTCTTCACCATGTCTATGCACCTATATGCATCGAATTGCTGCCATGTTGTTGACTGATATTTGTTTTAACAAGCAGTTGAATAGGTGCACCTAATAAAGTGACTGTTGAGTTTGCACAGCTCCAAAAAGAGTTTCATCATTCTGATATCCAGACCAACTTAAAGCTGTAATGAAACGGTCCATTTTGGTCCATTTTTGCTGTTATGATGAACAATTCAAGATGCTGTCAAGGTAGATCTGCTACTTTCTTCTTCTTGTGTTCTTCAGAGTAGCACAACAAATCAAAGCCTGATTACCTGTCTTATGCATTTAAGGAGATCATCAATGACATTATTTCACTATTTACTCTCCTGGGTCTGGATGTCGACAAAAGATTAATGGGGTTACCTCGGGCCTGTCTTCCCCGGTGCCTTTTTGAGCATAATGGCCTGCACACACCAGTTCCACCTGGAGGTCTAAATCTTGTAATCAACTTGCAGAGCACAGTTGACATGCCGTTGATGTCTGCTAGCCTTTGGAACCACTCCTGCAAGTCAGCACATTTTGATGACTGCTGATAGCGATGCAAAAAGAATCTACTGAGGAGTAGATTCTTTTTTTCTTTTTACAAAATACATTTTGGTTTGAAGACATCATCCTGGATAATGCAGTGAGTTTGGGAGCTGTTTATGTGTTCGTAGTCCCCACTCACCTATTCTTCTGATAGCAAGCAATAACAAAAGACAAATATATGCGGTATATATTGTGCACATGTCTGTTTTTTAAATATTATATTTTGTTTAATCACTAAGTGTTTTACACTTTTTACATGATGCATTCACCTTACATGCGACAGATCCCCAATTAAAAAAGCCATACTCCTAGTACCAGTCTGAAGCCTGGATAAATGGAGGGTTGAACTTCCAGTTCAACATGCAGATTATCCTGCTATAACAACCCCTTGGGAAATAAAGGAGCATCTGATAGTTCCTGCTTCTCCTACTACTTCTTACTTAGACAGCTCGTATATCACAGTAAACCTGAATAACTATATATGTGGAAAATGAAGAAATCAATAAAGGTATGCTCCAATTGGATAGTAAAACTACCAAAAACACCAACATCTGATGCTCTTTTATGACCAAATTCCTTAACCTTAAAAAAAAATTGAAATCTTAAAGGCTCACCATTACCCCATCCTGTACATCCACACCAGTTCTAACTTTCTGCTCCTTAATTCAGATAAAACTGAGGTTATTGTACTCGGCTCTGAAAATCTTAGAAATATGGTATCTAACCAGATTCTTACTCTGGATGGCATTACCTTGACCTCCAGTAACACTGTGAGGAACCTTGGAGTCATTTTTGACCAGGATATTTTCTTCAATGCACATATTAAACAAATATGTAAGACTGCTTTCTTCCATTTGGCCTACATCTCTAAAATTAGAAATATCCTGTCTCAGAGTGATGCTGAAAAATTATTTCATGCATTTATTACGTCCAGGCTGCACTACTGTAATTCATTATTATCAGGATGTCCTAAAAACTCCCTGAAAAGCCTTCAGCTAATCCAAAATGCTGCAGCAAGAGTCCTGACAGGGACTAGAAAGAGAGAGCATATTTCTCCTGTTTTGGCTTCCCTTCATTGGTTTCCTGTTAAATCCAGAATTCAAAATCCTGCTCCTCACATACAAGGTCTTAAATAATCAGGCCCCATCTTATCTTAATGACCTTGTAGTACCATATCACCCTATTAGAGCGCTTCGCTCTCGCTCTGCAGGCTTACTTGTTGTTCCTAGAGTATTTAAAAGTAGAATGGGAGGGAGAGCCTTCAGTTTTCAGCCCCCTCTTCTGCTGAACCAGCTTCCAGTTTGGATTCGGGAGACAGACACAATCTCTATTTTTAAGATTAGGCTTAAACTTTCCTTTTTGCTAAAGCATATAGTTAGGGCTGTACCAGGTGACCCTGAATCCTCCCTTAGTTATGCTGCAATAGACGTAGGCTGCTGAGGGATTTCCATGATGCATTGAGTTTTTCCTTTCCAGTCACCTTTCTCACTCACTATGTGTTAATAGACCTCTCTGCATTGAATCATATCTGTTAATAATCTCTGTCTCTCTTCCACAGCATGTCTTTCATCCTGTTTTCCTTCTCTCACCCCAACTGGTCGCAGCAGATGGCCGCCCCTCTCTGAGCCTGGTTCTGCTGGAGGTTTTCTTCCTGTTAAAAGGGAGTTTTTCCTTCCCACTGTCGCCCAAGTGCTTGCTCATAGGGGGTCATATGATTGTTGGGTTTTTCTCTGTATGTATTATTGTAGGGTCTACCTTACAATATAAAGTGCCTTGAGGCGACTGTTGTTGTGATTTGGCGCTGTATAAATAAAATTGAATTGAATTGAATTGAATTGAATCGATCTTTGTAGAGCCTACGAAGTAGCCTACATAAGTATCTAACATTGTTGCATTGTTTCATGCTGGTGTTAATTACTGTGTTTTACGTGCAGTGCCAGCCAATAGAAAGAAATAAAATGCTGGGACTGCTTTCTCTCCTGGATCCCCATTGATTGTTTCGTGTTGTGTCATTTTTTTCTCTTGGTCAAACACATCTGTCCTTCAAGTTTTTTCACTTATTTCTACATTACCTCACGTCACTTTTAGTAGTTTTAGAAATCTTCCTCGAGGAATTTACTGTCATTTATGAGTCCTTATATTGATGCTATGATTCTTATTCCTTATACTGAGACGATGATTGTTATTATCTCACTGATAAATACAAAAAAAAAAAAAGACAGTGAAAAAGTAACTGGAAATGCATAGGAGAAACTGCTGGCACTGAATAGGCCATCTAACTACATGTAGATGCTACATGTAGTTACATTTATAGGGAGTTATACATCAGGTTACACGGCAGGTCAGGACATAGCTACAGCAGAGATTTCCTGCTGAAGCATAAATCAATGTTATTTTACTTACATAGCTTTTATTTGAGTTAAAAAGCTTCAATCTAGTTTGTATATACAGTCCAGTTCTGACACCCCATTCTAAAAAGTGGAGTGAAAATAAATAGTGCTTGTTTTACAATGCGAGCAACATACACATGGTGCTTTACCCTCTATCATATAAACCCACAACAAATATATCAGAGCAGTTCTGGGGTTCACTATTTTACCCAAGAACATTTATACTGTAGAGGAGTCAAACATCAAATCATGGTCACAGTCACCCTGTTAGGCTTTGTCATTATAATTTAACTCAGTAAAATGATATAGGACAGTGTACAGTTTGCATTTCTTGCTTATAGATGGTGTACTCATGGTATTGCACTCATTGGTACACAGAAAAACTGACCAGCATAGCTGAGTGTGTGTGTGTGTGTGTGTGTGTGTGTGTGTGTGTGTGTGTGTGTGTGTGTGTGTGTGTGTGTGTGTGTGTGTGTGTGTGAAGGGTGAAAAAACAGAGCCTTGGAGAGAATTTCACACCCTGGCTTCACACCTCTGCATACCTTGCCAATTTTCCTTAAAGTGGACCCCTTCTGAATAAGCTGTATATTAATGTGCGCAGTGAATCACAGTGTTATGATATAGGAAAACCACTCTGCCTATTCTCAGCTTAGCTCATTATCATTCTAGATCCTGACTCAACTACAGTCACGCTGGATGTTTCAGTCCCACCCTGACAGATAAGGAGCGACAGGCCCGTTTCACAGATATAAACCTTAAAAGGATATTTTCACGGGGGAAAGGTGACTGGTTTAACTGCTCTCCAATCCCCTGCACATGTGTGGTCAAATTTATCACTGCTGCAAGAGAACTGTCAACCTGTGTCAGAATTAATCAACCTTAGTGAAACAGTCCCAGGCACCCACAGACATAAATCTGCACATGCACGAAATTCAAACAAATACCTTTCTCCTCACTGCTGATGAAGTTTCTTGAATATGGAACCCATTTTTTTGGTAATATAAGTAACTGGAATGGAAATGAAAGAACAGCCAAGACAGCAACGCACAGCTTGCAAGCACAGACTTTACTGAAAACGTCTTTTAAAAAGCAGCTGCACCAGAGGGGCAGCAATGTTTACTGTAGCACTTTAAATACGCTGGCATGAGTATAAAGGAGAGGGATATTCTTCGGAAGCGTTTACAGCTCTACTGACTTCTTCCCCCAATGCAGCGAAGGTCTCTAATTACAGAGTCCTTCACATACTGTCCGTGCTCACCCCTCACGCTTCAAACATGATGCTCCATTCACACAGTCTCTGAGCTCATAGAATAGCAGTCACAGCTGTTGCAGTGTCATCAGACACTCGTCCAACAGCAGGAGGTCAAAGGTCAAATATAGCTGAGTTCATGTTTGCTTGGAATTGCCAGATGTCATCATTCATTGCTAAACTGTATGTGACTTTAACATCACTGAGTAATATTCTAACAATATCAAAATGTAGGCTGAACTGACAAAAGTGACGCTGTTTTTCAGAGTTTGAGATGAATGCATTTCGTCCATTGTAAGAAACCTAATCTAATAGCTTACAATGATTTTAATAATCAATAGATAATGCTGAGCTTTTTTCCTATCCAGCATCTTTAGGACTAATTGTAACATAGACTGTGAGTCAGACCTCATCATCCAGCATCTCTATATGATCAGAATAAAGGTATTTGGGTGTTACGTTTGGACAAATCTCTGATTGCACTTTCTTGTTTCCTTACAGCAACAGGATAATTCAGTAAAAGACTTTAACTCAAATATTGTGCTTCATGTTTATATTTTTGGTTCATGTCCATCTGTTTGTGTTAAAGTACCAAGTATTTAAAAGCATCTAAAACATACAGTTTTATTAATTTTTTTCAAAAATTCTTATAAGACTAAGACCCTGTTGGTTAAGGACTACTTTTAGCGGTAGATTTGGTGCATTTGTGGCCATTCTCATTATAATGAAAGATCCTCCAGTGTTTCTGGACAAAAATGGAGGTCTGTGGCTCCAATGCTGGCTTCCTTGATAACAGTTGTTAGCTCATTTCTGCTCAGTTTAGTCTCTCTCGGTGGGCTTTGTTCACAACATCACCATATTTTCCTTTCTGAGAAGAGCTTAATTTACAATACAAAGAATAACACACACTGAATACTTCTGGAGCTCTGTCACTAATCCATCTCAAGCACTCAGGTATGTGTTTGGTTGGGTGGCATAATAACCTTCCCCTGAGGGAGTCATGTCAAAAAACATGGGTGCTCTGACATATCCAAGCATCGGTGATGTTGGGTCACGTATTCCTATTTTTTTTTCTCGACTGAAAGTCTATCCAGCGTAATTCTCAAAGACCCTGGAGTATTCTCTCAAAATGAATAACATGTCTCTCTTGAACTTTGACTCTGAGCCGTGCTGAGTTATGATTGTTTTGCCCCTGTTGGAGTATGATTACATATGGTTCTTCATTTTAACAATCCTCCACTTATTGTCAGGCACCGCCGGGAAAGGGGAGATGAAGTGAGGGAATTTTATCCCTCAGGAGACAACCACTCTTGGACCTTCTTCACTTACTATTGCACTTAGCTCTAAAACAAGCGTGTTCACAGTTACACACTGCAACTGACTCTCGCTCAGAATATGTAATCTAAATTGGGCTTTTTGACTGTTTACAAAGCTGTATTAAGCGACTTTGGTGAATGCAAGTGAAGTAAAATGCCCGCTGGAACCCTGGTGCACTGTTTCCTCTTAGAAAATAAAATTAAGTCAATTAGATTAGAAGAATAAAGCTGGTGGTTATCATGCTGCAGCCTTTTAACTATTCAGTTACGCTGGCCTAAAAGGTTGTGGATATCAAATTTTGCTTGGACCAGCTTGCATTAAATATCATTTAAATAGAAATTGTTGGCTGCTGTCTCACTTGAATATACATAATCAAGGTTTGAACAAGCTGAGGCAGAGGTGAGTTTAGGGTTTCCTGTTAAGAATGCAGGAAATTTCAACATAAAAAGAACTATTTTAAACTGGGAATGATTTTCTTTAAAACAAATTCTACTGAAGACATATAGAAAGTGACATAAGATCCCCCAAAAAACTACGCAAAACTAGAAAACATCATCATGAGCTTCATGTTTTGTATTCACTCGCACAAATCCAACATTAGCTCTGGCTTCCAGAACAGGCACTGAACATGTCTGTGCCTTTCAAAGACTTGACCTTTGACCACTGCAGTAAACAGACTTATTGGGTTATGTTGATTTCTCCAACAAGTAAAAGGGTCTGAGGACACCACTAATGAGACAGCGTGGGGTCAGGAGCTTGGGAACAGGACAGTAAGCTGTACCAAGACAAGAGGGCTTGGATACAAAAAAAGACATGGATCTTTCTACAAAAGCCACCAAAAACACTCAATGCTGGACGCAGCTGTCAACTAGCAGAAGCAGGAATAAACACTCCAGCTAATATTTAACATTTTAAGCAAAACTATAAGTATGCAACAAGAAGCTGCCCAAGTCCATCCAGTCTATAAACATTTTCCTGTTATTGTCCAACATTTTGCATAACCGACATGCTCCTTTAGCCAACATGCTTTCCATTAAACAAGTAAGTCTTGACACAAGTCTTGAGAAGAGACGTATTTGTTTGCAGAGAATATTCAGCAGTAGTTTATTGGCCTTAAAGAATCTGGACAAACAAAATCTGCCTTTTGTTTGGAGTATAGAGCTGGCCTGATCTGATCGTCAAAACAGAGGAATGGATGTTGATTTTCTCTCTACTGACCCTACTATGTGAAGTGTCCTGATATGGCTTATGTTGCTAATTTGCACTAAATAAATACATTAGGCTGAATTAAATTTCACTTTAAGCTATTAAAATAACAATCAGAGTGATGGTGCAATTAAAGATGTGGTCAGACAACCTCGTGTTTATTGTTTTTCAATACCAGATGTCTGTATTGAAAGATAAAACCAATAAATGTAAGACAGAAATGGGATTGTAAAGGAAGCAGGCTTGTTTATTTATGGCTCAGCATTTGTCAAAAGGTCCTTCAGCGCTACAATAAAAGCACCAGTCCTCCTGAGTCTCCCAGCAGGCTTCTGATTTGGCATCCCCAGGAGAGCCCTCAGCCCATGTCTACACTAATTGCTCATTGATACAGATTGTGATTATCTGTGCTTACGGGGTAATTATGTAGTGTCACCGTCACTAAAATCAGGGCTGGAATGAGGCTATCACCGTGTTGGCTCTCTGGGGATTAGGGGGGGGTTGTATGTCTGGGCCTCTGCGTTATCTCAATTCCTCTGCTGTCCTTATCTCCAAAGCATGAGCCTGGAGAGAAACAACAGCCGGGCCACAGCCAAAGCAGACAGATAACTGGAGTGCCAGGCATGCAATGCAAAGACGCAGAGTGAAAGTATTGTCCAGACAACAAACACAAACACACACAAACACACACAAGCACACACATGCACGGCTCATGTTGTTGCTTTTTTGCATGCCAGTAAGAGAGAGAAAAAAATTGCTGTTTCACACTTTTCATCTTTCAACTGAAGGATGAAAAGAAACTGACTTGGCTGAACTTTAACAATTGAACTGAAATTTGGAATTTGCGAACTGGACTCACGCATTGTGTCATTCCTGGCCTTTTTTATGTGTTTCTCTAAGCTTTTATATGCGGCCCACAATTTATATGGGCAACAAATTCTTACTAAACCAGCGGTCTACAATTTTATGGCTCGGTGTTTTGACATCACATTATGTGGAATTATATACAGCCTGTTCGGGCTTAAAACTAGGCCAACATTGATTCAGTGCCACAACTGTCTTAGCCCCCATTTGTGAAATGGAATGGGAACTCATAGACTAAAAAAACAAGCACAATGCCTGCAAAAAAATGGGGGAAAAAAACCCATCTAAGCTGTTGCTTTGGGAACTTTTACATACTTAAATGCATGTTGTTGGCTAAGGTGGGTATAAAATGACTCATAAAATTAAAAATGCCCCAAATTACACTCAATAATCTGTTTTTAAAGGAAACCGCAGCTTTGAATGATTTCTTATGAAGAATGAGCAGTGCTTTCTTTACCAAATACCCTTTGTTTCTACTCCCTTGTCTCTGTATATGAATGTGTGTGTGTGTTGGCTCTGCCAGTTCACCGTCTGCAGGGGCGCCTGTCAGTCAGAACAGCAGTAAGTGAGCCGAGGCCTCCGCAAAGAAATTACAAGGGATAATTATTCAGAGGCAAAAAGCCTGTCTCTGATTGAATTCTACATCCAGTGTCATTCATAAGGGATTGTACAAATCTAGACTGTGTTTTTTAGCTTCTAAAAATTTGTTACAGGCACTATCTTTGATCAGGGCAGATGTTCAGCCGCTGATTTGTCTCTTAGACTTCATAAACTGTTTCCACATTTTAAAAGCCACACTGAAACAAGAGCTGTTTTCCACAGGCATTACATTTTTTTCATCTTAGAAGAGCTCGTTGAAGCACTTTTGCTGACCCTACATCTAATAATACATTGAAAAAATGTCTTAATGAATAATCTTGCCTTAATTTATGTTTGTTCTTTCATGTAACGCTTTATTCCAGCCCCTACAAACAATTATGACATATTTCTAACACAATATAATATAACTACAGTGATTTTTTTTAACAATTGAAGCCAGAGTGTTCATTATCAGTGTGTAAACAGCTGATAAGGTGCAATCATTCATGTTCACATTTATAAACTCGCTTCTCAATGATTGTTTCATGTGTATAAATATTAGTTACATTAGTGAAAACATACATTAGTTAAAACACAGTGTTATCAGACATTATATAAATATATGTATATATGTTATTTGATGTCAGGTTATTAAAAGAATACTCTAATGTTTATGTAATACTGTAAATTCCTCGTGAGCTATTTAGATATTTTAGTCCATAACAGACTAATTACATTGTGGTGTAAAGTCTGTTTTTAAATGTTTGGAAAGATTAAAAGACTTTAATTTGTTTAATTGGAAATGGGTTTGTCTGATAAGAAATCTCTGTTCAGGAGATTTATCTGTAAAGCATAGATTATTTAACTTTATTTCACCGTGTTTATACAACATAAATGAGTATTAATCAGCAAATTTACATGGTGACAATTGTGAGGTAAACAGTTGAAATACTTTGTGGATAATGTCATACTGCAGTTTGGCAAAAGCTGAGCTTGAGCTTCGTTCAGCTTTTGGGCCTGATGAGCCTCTTTCTTTTTTTGCCAGAACTCTCTGAATTGGCACCACATGTGTGTGTTTTTCCCACACAGAGCTAAAGTTGGTCTTGCTTTTGCTTGAGTGCAAAAAAGACACTCTTCATGCACTGGCACTGAAAACTGGTGCTGGATATAAGCTGCTAGTTGTGGACTACTGTAATATGGAAAATGGTGAAAAACCACTATATATATATATATATATATATATATATATATATATATATATAAATATATATATATATTAGGGGTGCAACGATACACAAAATTCACGGTTCGGTTCGGTTCGATACTTTGGTGTCACGGTTCGATTTTTTTCGATACAAAAAATGTTCATGCCTTTTTAATTTGTCATTTATTAAATTAAATATATATTTTAACTCAAAGGTACAGTTTTTAAATTTAACCCTAACCCTTGTGCGTGTTTTTTATTTTGACAGCGAATGCGCACCTGCGGACCACTTATGTGCAGCCCTGGTTTATATAGCTCTCCTATTGCAGCCACAGAAATTATTTGTCCATGAAACCATAAAGCTGCACTTTCTTTTTGCCTTATAGTCTGATTTGTCATAACTTCTCAGTTTTGTGGTAAGCTTTTCTTTGGCTGTCACTTCTTCACCCTGATCTGTCTTATTTGGCTCAGCAGAACTAAAATATATATGCTGCTGGTTTTACACACGCACTCACATAAGCTCAGTGATTCTCTGCACGATCAACCTCTCACATATTTAAGCTGCGGGAGATTTCACTTGTCATGTTTGCATAGTAAGCTAACGATTAATAAGACGATGTCAGAAGAATTGGTGCACAAATTATCATCACTCACAGATCAGTGCTGTCGCTCTCTATACACAGTTCGCACGATTGCAAAGTGAAAGCAAAAAACAAGCGCAAATTCAAACGCGATTACAATATGTCACATATTGACAGTGGCTCACCGATGCCAATGACATAATTACCCAGCTACATTTCTGAAAGAATGCAAAAGCATTGACATATATTTTTCCTTCCTACAATAGCCCGACGGGCAGGGAAGAGATAGATTTTGGTAGCCCGACTGAAAAAATCGCTAGCTCCAGGACGTCGGGCTAGCGATATTGCAAGCCCAGTATCTGATTGAAGAATCACTCATCTTTGGAAAAGAGAGTTTATTACAGAGAAATGTCTCTTTCCAAAATAAAAGCTATACTATCCGCTTCTTCTGGGCTATATTCTCAGCAGCATAAGGAGAATCATGTGCTAACAGCTGTCTAAATGACTCGGCTAAAGTTAGTAGCATGCTTGTTGTTTTTGTCTTTGCACTAGGATGATGTCGGCGTAAATGTGCAGTCATATTCGTTGTGTTTCCACTAGTGCTTTCAGGTTAATCTCGTTGAAATGACCTTAACGCCACAACACGGCAAATCTCCGTTAACGAGCTACTGCCGATCGCCCCGTGCATGGGGCTAGACGGCCAACACGTTAACGAGCTAACTGCGCTAACACACTAGTTCCCACCCATGTAATTGAGCATTGCATGGCACATCCAACATACTGTTTTACTTTAGTCCATGACTCGCTTACCTTCAGGGTCATACGTCACATGAAAACCAAAATAATTCCAAACGCCAGATCTGAATGAGGTCCATGTTGCAAGGAGAGCTTAACTTCTGTCTTGCTAGCTTGCCCTGCGCTCTTCCTTCTGACTATGCTGTCTGTGTTGAGCGCTCAGTGGATCTGCGCTCGACAGTGCAGCCTAGGCGGAGTAGTCGAACGCAGATTCACTGAGCGCTCAACACAGACAGCATCGTCAGAAGAAAAGTTGATAAAATAAATTACAAATGTTGTATTGTTCGATACATATGCGTACCGAACCGAAAGCACTGTATCGAACGGTTCAATATCGATACGAATATCGTTGCACCCCTAATATATATATATATATGTAGGGGTGCAACAATACTCGTATTGGTATTGAACCGTTCGATACAGTGCTTTCAGTTCGGTACGCATATGTATCATGTGACGTATGACCCTGAAGGTAAGCGCGTCATGGACAAAAGTAAAACAGTATGTCGGATGTGCCACGCAATGCTCAATTACATTGGTGGGAACTAGTGCGTTAGCGCAGTTAGCTTGTTAACGTGTTGACGCCGTCCAGCCCCACGCACAGGGCGATCCGCGGTAACTCGTTAACAGAGGTTTGCCACGTTATGGCGTTAATGTCATTTTAATGAGATTAACGGTGACAGCACTTGTGGGAACACAACGAATATGACTGCACATTTACGCCGACATCATCCTAGTGGAAGACAAAGACAAGTGGAAGTAGACAAAAACAACAAGCATGCATGCTACAAACTTTACCCGAGTCATTTAGACAGCCGTTAGCACATGATTCTCCTTATGGGGACCTGATATGTTTAATATGCTGCTGAGAATATAGCCCAGAAGAAGCGTATAGTATAGCTTTTATTTTGGAAAGAGACATTTCTCTGTAATAAACTCTGTTTTTCCAAAGATGAGTTATTTCTCGATCAGTTATATATCTTTATTACTTTGTTGTTTCAGCAACATTAAATTTAAAAACTGTACTTTTGAGTTAAAATATACATTTATAATTTTAATAAATGACAAATGAAAAAAGCATGAACATTTTTTTGTATCGAAAAAGTATCGAACCGAACCGTGAATTTTGTGTATCGTTGCACCCCTAATATATATATATATATATATATATATACACATACATATATATACATATATATATACAGGGAGTGCAGAATTATTAGGCAAGTTGTATTTTTGAGGAATAATTTTATTATTGAACAACAACCATGTTCTCAATGAACCCAAAAAACTCATTAATATCAAAGCTGAATGTTTTTGGAAGTAGTTTTTAGTTTGTTTTTAGTTTTAGCTATTTTAGGGGGATATCTGTGTGTGCAGGTGACTATTACTGTGCATAATTATTAGGCAACTTAACAAAAAACAAATATATACCCATTTCAATTATTTATTTTTACCAGTGAAACCAATATAACATCTCCACATTCACAAATATACATTTCTGACATTCAAAAACAAAACAAAAACAAATCAGCGACCAATATAGCCACCTTTCTTTGCAAGGACACTCAAAAGCCTGCCATCCATGGATTCTGTCAGTGTTTTGATCTGTTCACCATCAACATTGCGTGCAGCAGCAACCACAGCCTCCCAGACATTGTTCAGAGAGGTGTACTGTTTTCCCTCCTTGTAAATCTCACATTTGATGATGGACCACAGGTTCTCAATGGGGTTCAGATCAGGTGAACAAGGAGGCCATGTCATTAGTTTTTCTTCTTTTATACCCTTTCTTGCCAGCCATGCTGTGGAGTACTTGGACGCGTGTGATGGAGCATTGTCCTGCATGAAAATCACGTTTTTCTTGAAGGATGCAGACTTCTTCCTGTACCACTGCTTGAAGAAGGTGTCTTCCAGAAACTGGCAGTAGGACTGGGAGTTGAGCTTGACTCCATCCTCAACCCAAAAAGACCCCACAAGCTCATCTTTGATGATACCAGCCCAAACCAGTACTCCACCTCCACCTTGCTGGCGTCTGAGTTGGACTGGAGCTCTCTGCCCTTTACCAGTCCAGCCACGGGCCCATCCATCTGGCCCATCAAGACTCACTCTCATTTCATCAGTCCATAAAACCTTAGAAAAACCAGTCTTGAGATATTTCTTGGCCCAGTCTTGACGTTTCAGCTTGTGTGTCTTGTTCAGTGGTGGTCGTCTTTCAGCCTTTCTTACCTTGGCCATGTCTCTGAGTATTGCACACCTTGTGCTTTTGGGCACTCCAGTGATGTTGCAGCTCTGAAATATGGCCAAACTGGTGGCAAGTGGCATCTTGGCAGCTGCACGCTTGACTTTTCTCAGTTCATGGGCAGTTATTTTGCGCCTTGGTTTTTCCACACGCTTCTTGCGACCCTGTTGACTATTTTGAATGAAACACTTGATTGTTCGATGATCACGCTTCAGACGCTTTGCAATTTTGAGACTGCTGCATCCCTCTGCAAGATATCTCACTGTTTTTGACTTTTCTGAGCCTGTCAAGTCCTTCTTTTGACCCATTTTGCCAAAGGAAAGGACGTTGCCTAATAATTATGCACACCTGATATAGGGTGTTGATGTCATTAGACCACACCCCTTCTCATTACAGAGATGCACATCACCTAATATGCTTAATTGGTAGTAGGTTTTCGAGCCTATACAGCTTGGAGTAAGACAACATGCATGAAGAGGATGATGTGGACAAAATACTCATTTGCCTAATAATTCTGCACTCCCTGTATATATATATATATATGTGTGTGTGTGTGTGTGTGTGTATACACATATATACACATAACGTCTATAGGAAAACTGCTAACAAAGCAAATGAAAGCTATGCACTTGTGCTAAAAAGAAAATATGGATCCCATAAATCAAAGAAACATGTAGTCACATTTTTAAAAACTAAAGTCGGAACATTTTTCATCGGTAACAGGGAACATTTCATAGAATAACAATGCTCAAGTCTCAGAGCCCTTGAACATTTCTTTAGCCTCGTCTGCTCAGTGTAACATGTCATGTTTCAAGTTCTGAAGTATCTGTTCAGTGATGACAGACATTTCCCACGACCCTGCATTCATTCTTCAAATAAGCTCTTTCTTCCCTCTGAGATCTTCCCCTCTTTTTAAAACACTGACAAAGAAGACTTTTTATGTTTTATCACTGAGCCCTCTCTTGTCTTTGGCAAGAGCTTCACTTTAATGGACTCTCGAGAACATATCGTGAAAACTTACAGCATCACAGTGCATCAACACAGTGCATCAACATTATATGTAAAAAGTTTTCATATACTGAGCAGACTTTTTAAATAATTTATATTGCCAGCCCACATACGTCTATGAAATAAAACCTCAGTCTCACTGCCAGTCTTTGGCTACTATTAGCAAAGAATGAAGAACTTACCTGCCTATTGCAGTAACAATAATGTCAATGTCATTGTGCTGATGAATAAACATTAGAAACATTTGTTTAGTCTTTGTAAAAATGAAAAGGTAAAATTGACGGGTTTTGCCCACATCAAACAAGACACAGTGTGCTGTCCTCTTTCTAGCTGCAGCTCTGTGTAGACGAGTATGATTGCAGCTGCAAGCAGGATGCTCTTGCATGTGACACAGTGTAGCCAAAAACTGTTGTTAACATTGCTTCAGGAGACATTTTTACTTGGACTGTGTTTTTTTAACCCTTCAGCTGTGGTTTTGTGGACACATTTTCTACTCTGTAACTACTTTTATTATTCTTGTCAGGCCCAGACTAGCTATTTCCCCTGGTTCCAATCATTATGGTAAGCTAAATGGCTGCTGGCTGTAATATATGATATATTTAATTCACTGTGTTTACTTTTACCTTACACACATGAAATTGGTTTCAGTCTTTCTATCTATCTCTATGCAAGAAAGCCAATATTTCCAAATATATTCCCTTGACTGTAGTGCCTGTATTTAAGTATCTATATCCATCAGTGGTTATGATTGTTTTTAGTAAAACCATCAGAAAGTCACATTCTGAGAGCAGAAACTTTAAAATTGTTGGTTTTAGAGGGTTTGTAGTTTAGTGTTCACCTACCTCTGAATGTCTTGAAATGTACTCATTCCATGTAAAAGTCAAGTAGATACCACATGACCAGCAAAGAGCTTGCTAGTTTCCCTCATCATTCTCCTCTCAGTGGGCTTCACCTGGATCAGGTGCAGGTGCTTCTTCAAATCTGAAGTACAACTCTTCACTGGAGAAAGAACCATTATCATCAACAATATGCTGCAAATATTTTCATGTTTTAAAGGCTGTCCTTTTTGCAGTCTGACCTTAACATAGTCACTGACAGAACCACTGGACTGGATTCTTTTCCTTTTCACTGTCAACCAGGCAAGAGGCAACAAAAGAGGAACAAAATCTGGTAAAGAGATTATTTTGTGTTATATTTGGAAAAGGCAGCTCATGGAGCTGGAGGCGGCAGACTTGAAGATGGTAATACTTTCACTGGAACTGACCAGGAGGGACAGGGTTAGAAATTAGTACATCAGAGAGACAGCTCAGGTTGAGTGATATGGAGACAAAGTTAGCAGTGGTGAGAGGGTTCAGACGTGGGCAGAGGTGGGATAGTTGATATACTGGAAAAAGGATATTGAATGTAGAGTTGCCAGACAGAAGGAAAAGAGGAAGACCACCGAGAAGGTTAGGAGGATGTTAAGGATAGGGTGAGGCAGATGATCCAATGTAAGTAGCTGATCGACAAAGAAACTTAGCTTGCAAAGCTAATGCATTAGGTATTTGTTGCAAGGGTATTAAAAAAAGTAATATGCTCCACTTTTTATAACAGGGTGCTATGTATAGTCTGAAATAGAAGACTAAATGTGATTCTTTCGCTACCCAGCATATCGTAACATAACATTATTTAGACTGACATTTAGAATCAGGGCTTACAACCTCCCAGTGCTCGCATACAACCACCAGCCAGAGGCCAATAAATGACATTTAAAACAGATATTACATATAACTGCACTAACTTCACCAGTAAGAGCAATCACAGTAGTAAACAAAGTGTAGTTATCTTCATCCCTTAATGATCTGTCCCAGCATTTCTCACTGCAATCAGATTATGATTTTAGCCCTGTTGCAATCAATGTCTGATTTCAACCTCCGTGTATTATGATGAACATGTTATTCCTGTTTTCCCTCTGCTTTGCACGCTATTTACTTCACGGGTAGTGATGGACTCTCATCCTCTTTCTTTCTGGTCTGCAGTTCCTTATCTGCCACTTCAAACAAAAGTCACTCTCCGACCCAAACATTGTCTAACAGCTGCTAAAGATGCCCCTGCTGCTTTCAACTCACTTGTAGCTTCCCCCTCCCTTTCGCTGGCGGTACACAGAATACAGATTATCATCAGAGCATCCCTTTGTTGCTGCATGAAGGGGATGGGGGTATTTGAGTTAGATCTCCTGGATAACATTCGAAGCACCCAGATTTAATTTCACGCGATCCTCTTTCATGCTGACAGAGTTGCTCAAACTGTGATGTTTGTGTTGTGATTTTTGAGAGGTTTTGACATGAAAACCTGTATACCAACTTGAGCATCCTGAAGCATATGTAGTAGATAGTAAATAAAAATATATAAGCAAAAATGTATGTTTTCTCTTTCTATGCTCCCATGTGTTACTATTTGCGTGTGAATGCTCTGTACTGGATGAAACATTCGGGAAGAAGAAATAAGGCTCCTGCAGACAGACAAGACAGAGATGTTGCTTTTTATGGCTTGATGGACGGGCCTTATCGATGGCTGTTCTCACAAAGCTGACAGACTAAAGGGGGGGATCTGATCTCCGTTTTTGTTTTGTTTTCATCAGACGTCTTATCTATGAGTGAGTTGGGTGGAATCCAGCCGCAGACGTAATGTCAAGGAAGGAGGTGACACGCAATGCTGTTGCAGGTTATCATAGATTCTCAGTTACGCATGACCCACCTTGGCAGCGACTGGTTGCCACTCCAAACTGTTTGCATGGAATTTTGGCTTGTTTATCCACCTTAATGCTCGGGTTATTGTACAGTTTGTAGGCGTAACTGCATTTAAATGTTCTCATGATTCCTTATCAGCACATAGTGCTTAGCCAGCTATTTAAAGGAACACTTTGACATATTGAATAATGTGCTCTTTTTTTTTCCTTCTTGGCAACAATTAGATGAGGATATCTGTGTCATTCTTCAGGCCTATTTGATAAACATAATATTAAAATAGGGAACTTACTGGAAAAGCTGAACAACCAATTCCTTAAAAGGCCTGCACAGAGGAAAAGACCGGCAGTAATGTAGTGAACAAAGACCATGTGATTCAGCAATGACAGGTGAAATAACTGTGTTATAGGCTGGTACAGAGTTAAACTGATTTTAATGCAGGGCAATGCATTAAAGCTACTACCAGCAAAAGCCGAAGAAAGTGTTATTTGGCATATAACAGTGAGACATATAAAGGGTTTAGAGCCTGGAATGTCCACTAGTCTTTAATTTTAAAGGGATGTGGAGAAGTTTTAGAAGAGCTGCAGTTTTCCTTTGCATACAGTCATGGTTGCTGTAGGCCCAGCGGACAGATAAATAAAACATGTTTGTAAATCACTTTTAATTGTAGTGTACAGTGACTCTGAATGACACTGGTTACTCAAATGAGCTCTAAAAAGAACTCAAGTGAGTCAAAAAAGTAAACACGTAGACACAGCTGTGACTGTGAGACTGCAGTAGCCGCTGTACTCAATGCCACACATTACTTACTTCACAATGCATAAACTCGTAGCTCTCACCTCTATGTGTAAACCCTTTTAAAACAATATTTACATCTTAACTACCAAACTTCCTGTCAGAAATTCTGTCACACATATAAAAATAGTTTACAAGAGCAGACAAGGCTCTTCTGTAAAGCATCTGTGAATGCATTTGTCATTATATTGAGAGCCTCTTGCTAAAATAGATTACAAATGCCTGGGGGCATAAAATGAAACATTTCCAAGAAACAGCATGGGACTTAAAGTTTCTATGGTTGACGAAGACTTATCCTCAGACTTAAGACAGAGCTCTTCTATCTCGTACTGTCAGGACATGCCTTGCTGAGGTGCAAAAACAAAACAGTCCACAGCAATCAAGAATGAGCTCATGTACTGGGAAGTATGGGAATAATCAGTTCTTAATGAATCAAGGCTCATTGTGTGGATCGGGCAAAATGTCTTGCCAGAATCTGAGTGTTCCCCTTTTCAAATATCAAAAGAACTTCAGGAAGTTGTCACACTCAATCCACCAACACATAAAACAGATTTGTTCCCATTAGGATGATTCCCATAATCACATTTGAGAGTTAAATCCCACCTCTTTATTTTCTAGCGGACTTCACACGAACAGAATTTATCTCATTTTACTGTAAACTTCTTTACTGCTTCTGTCTGCTTACTGTAACTTGCCCATGGAGATATGACTCGTCAGGAGACCTCTCGTGCAAGCGTCAGATGGCGCCTCTTTTCTCTTCCTTGGTGCGGGTTGACAATGAGTAAGAGCATATCATTTAAGGAAAAGATGAGTAATTGACATTACAGGAGGCTGTTTTATATTATAGCTGCCTTCCATTTTCTCCCAACCACATATTCTGATAATTTTTATCATCCCCTTTTATCTAGAGGGATGAGCTAAACTTGTTCTAACCTGAATACGTTGATAGGAGGGAGTCAGATATGTGGTAGAGGGAGGAGACGCAAGTTTAGTCTGAGTAAAAAAAGGCTACTACACTGCCATGGTGTATGAGTAGATATTGTGTTACATGCAGAGATGAGTGGAGTATCAGAAGTAGCAGTGTCCTCCTCTTAGAAGTGGAAATGTCCTCCTCTCTTTCTGCAAGGCATTCCATACACACCAGATCCAGGGAGCGGCCCACATCAGATGATCCTCTTTCTACTTCATACACTGCCGACAGGGCTGTCGTCAGAGGGTTTTACCAGCGGTGTCTGTGAAACCTGAGAGCTGCTGGACAGACTTCACACTGGGGGCAGGAGGTGAGGGGAGGGATGGTTTAGCACTATCGAAGAGGTAACACACACCCTAAGTACCGGGGAAACCATGGCTTGGTGGCTAGCCACAGGGCTGCCTGCTTGAGGAAAGCCAACCCGTCGCTTCTAACGGGATCAGATTTCCTCACAACTTGTTGCTTGGTGCTATATAAACTCTGGCATGTGGTGATGATACCTGATAGGGACTAAAAGAGCCGCTGGAGAGATTCTATGTACCCACAGTGTCCCCTGCTCTTTCAAGTCAGTAGCTCTTGCCCACACCAACTTACTGGCACGATCACCCTCTATGAGACCCCCAGCGGATCTCCACCATGGAGAACTCACTCAGACTCAGTCATCACTGCACTGTTAATGAGGGTCTCAAGGGACAGTCTGCCACAAATAAAGGGACACTTTGGGACCAGGGAGCTCTCTTTAGTTTATTGTATCCTCATGTGTTAAAGCTGTTTAGATGCCAGGTAAAATAATCAGACTGTCATCTGAATGATATCAGATTCGACAAGCTTACACAAAGTCACAAAGATGATAATTATTTATTTCCCTATACTCCACATAAACATAGGGTTTAGAGTGGCTTTAAAGGGAATATTTTAATGTCCAACAGTTGTTTGGGATCATCCATCCACCAAGTCTCAGCAGAGATTCCCAAACTGTCTTTTCCATAGCCATCACCTCCACCTCTGCCAGAAGCTGATTAAAAGACTGCTGAGATGCCCTAACAGGAGAAAAGCCGTGACTCTAATCCACCTCTGATTTGGAGGTGGTAATTATTATCCCAGCTACTTTACTCTTCACTGCACTCCAACATAGTTTGAGCTGGAGGTTACAATGAAGTCAACACAGCACCATAGTCCACAAACACATAAAGACATGACCCTAAGGCCCACCCTTGGCTGCACCTAGAAATTCTGTCCATAAGAGATGTGAAGTCATGAAAAAAGACAAACCACACTCAACAGGAAGTACTCTGACTTCTTACTGTCAAAATATGGAATTGACAGCATCCTTAAGATATTCCTTTTACAGCCTGACTACATATTAGGAGTTTCCCCATGTCAGCTGATCATTTTATATACCACTCACATCTTGGGTTTGATTTGGACTCACTGTAAACTTAGCACTAACACAGTTTAATAACCTTATAACTTAATTCTAGTGATGTATGGACATTACAAGAATATCTGATCAGCTTTTAAAACAGTGAATCGTGGAATGTAGTGATGTGCGATACCACTGATTTCCTTTCCGATTCGATACCAAGTAAAATTCAGGGTGGTATCGACGATACTGATCCGATACCGATACTTTGCACAAAAGCTTATTTTATTTATTGTATCTTTTATTGTATCTCAAATTATAGTGTCATAATGATTACAGGACATCAGATTACTTGTTCTTATCACTTAATAATGCAGAATTCATCATATAGAAATAAAAAACCTGAAGTTGTGTGCTTTTTGAACACGTTGCCTGCCTGCAGCACTAAAGGACTCCGTGAGAGACGTCTGTCTCACCCTAGCATCACCTATCCCACTCCTCCTCTTTAGTTCACCTCAACATATGCTTGTCATATTCTGTGATATGCTTTGCTCTCTCTCTGTGTTTGACAAGGTTAGTGGTGTTGCCACAACACCTCACTTTCTTGCCACATGTATCGCAAACCACATCTCGGCTGTTTGTGGATGTAAAGCACGTCCAACAACTCCAATTACACTCAGCCATTGTTGTGAGTGCGCACGCCAAGGGGCTGCGACACATTTATACAGCCGTATTTCGCACATGACTATGGAAGGCGGAAGAGAAAGTAGTTCCTTCCAATGTAGACAATCCAAATGATATAGTTTCTTTCCACTGTGTTTCTGTTAATGATAAACTACAAATTTACCCTAAATTACTAAAATATCGATGTTTTAATGTGAGAATCGATTCTAGAACATAAATGACTGGTATCGGAGGAATCGATATTTCAGTATCGATCCGCACATCACTAGTGGAATGCATTCACTATAATACGCAAGTAGTGCAAACCAGCAACTGAATTAACCAAAGCAATTTAAAAAATGCCTTTATACCAACAACAAACTCAAGGTTGACAAGTCTGCGGGCCCTGAATGGAGTAATAAGTGCTTCTAGCATCAATTATTCATTTTTATTGAATAGGATGTGAGTTTTCTATTCTTCTAACGTCAAAGAGCTGATGAGCTGGCAGCCTCTGAGGGAAGTCCATAACCTGTCATAAATTTATCATAGTATAGAAATCTACCAATCAATATCACATTCTTTAGCAAAGATTAAGCTAATGCACGTGGTTGACTGAGAGTTGTTAGATAGTGAGAAATGACCTGGTTACTGGAGAGCAAGTATAAAGAATGAAGAATGAAAGGCAGTAAATGGCTTTATCGTGGAGTTGTACATCAAGATTATTTTGACATGACAAACGGGCAGTTCAGTATTGACAGAAGACAGTGTACAAAGCTCACATTATCTATGCTTTAGGAGGTTGTTGAACTGCATTTGGGAACTTGTGGAAGCAGGGCAAATCAAAGCTTTTAGAACACTTGCAAATAAACTCGTCATACGTGACACATAAATATGCAACTTTAACTCAAACCACATCAAAATAGGTTGCATGCATCTCTGGTTCCTGGGTCAGTGTTAACTTTAACAAAGCAGCCTGTGACCTTTCAGCTGCCTTAAGCTCTTTGGAGAGTCTCTTCAGATGAGGATTAGGAGTAGAAAAAGAACTTGGCAACGTGAGACTGTTCTTTTTGTTTCAGCGAGCAGGGAAATGGAAAGAGACCACATATTTCTGTGAAAGCTGCAAAGAAGGTGAGCAAAAGGGAGAAGATGGGATTAAAACCGCAGAGAGACCCTTTTTCTCCATTTAGAATTTTGTTTATGTTGTCGACAGGCCTTTTAACCTCCCTAAGCTCATTCTGTGAGGTCTCTTTGGGGGCTCACTTTGGGTTCGGAGCCTGTGGAGTCTCCATTCAAACAGTTGCATTATTTATGAGTGCTGCGCCTGCTATACTGATTTGCTTATTGAGACTTAATGATACCTCATCATGGAACAAAATAATAAGGGGACAATAAATTTAAGTGCCACGGGTGAACGCCATGTCAGGTTTCTATCCCTGAGATCCTGATGACATCAGTGATATGTTTTTTGTTTTAGATAGGTCCAATGGATTGCCTCAAGGCCCATTTCACACTGGATTAGTTTCCATTTCAAGCCACAGCACAGCCCCCCATCTTCTATATTAGCCATGAACTAAGGTTAAATCCTCAAAAAGTCTTTTTCATCTCTTGTTATGGGTCTAAAAGCAATGTGACAGAAGTTTGCTTTTGGGGCATAAACTATGTTGGGTTAGGCCGCAAACGGACTCTAATCCAATTGTTTGAAATAGATCTGAGAATGGGCTTGTAAATCACAAAAAACATTGTTCTTGAAATGTTGAATAAACTGGCAGGAGTTGCAATCTCGTGTTTAGCCCCGGCTAACATTCCCGCATGTAAATTGTTAATAATACTCATAAGACCACCAAAAGTACCCCATTTTCTCTCATCAGTGTACTTTCGTTGTACCCACACATTTAAGGTAAACATGGATGCCAATGCCCATGCACAGGCATTGCATATATAAGAGAATATACACAGAACCACACTGTAGGCAGAGTGTATAAATCATTTCTGTGTTTTAGTGGACAGCTGTATTTGTATGCCACAAGGTCCTCATCTGCCTGTGTGCTTCCAGATGTGAGCACAGATAGGTCCCACTTAGAGCAGCATGGCTGTTTCTATCACAGAAAATCATAACAGGAAAGGTCCAAAGGGGAATGTTATCCAAGCTGAAAGTTACAGCACATCACAGACTGTGAACACCTCATCATCATCATTCTACAAAAGATTGGTAAATGACACAGGCTCATTACTGATATTTGTGTAATACTAAAAATGTATTAAAAATGGCAATAAAGTATGTTTAAATGCATAACGGTGTTAGGTAGAATCATGGCAGATTGATGCTATTATTGCAAATCTTACATAAAGTTTATAAAACAAGATTCTGCTATTAATTAGCGCTTTATTGTGTCGCTGAATTAGTATTAACTCTTGTCCTGTAACACCTCATCACATTGAGTTTCCAGTCGCACTACATTAGCTCTGCCTCAATGAGGCCAGTTTTAGGAGTAAAACCCCCTCCTCCTGTGACCCTTTGACTCCAGTTCACAAATTGCTCACATTCTGTCACTTTTTTTTTGTAGTGCATGCTAACAGACCCCAAACACTCAGTTCTGTGTCAAATACCACTGGTATGTGTTTTTCATCTTATGAGGTTCTTGTGACATTAAATGCATCCCTGAAAATTAGTTTAAAATGTTTTTTGTTTTTTTTGTTTTTAAAAAAAGAAAAAAGAAAAGTACATTTCAAAGAAGTTCCAACATTTTTCATGAGTTCAAAAATACTTCAAGTTGATTTTTGGGGAAGGTGTATGATTCCTTAAAGATTCTATTTTTTTTTTATTTTTTTTTTGAGTACAAATATCTAAGACATTGATTAAACTATTAGCACTGTAAACGTCTGTGAAATATGATCATATTTCTGCTCTTAGAATTCAAAACAAAAGCAAAAACACACTTTAAATTAATTTGATTACTCTTCATCAGATAAAGGTCAGTTTGTGGAAACGATCTTAGATGCATTTTGATCAGCTCCATCTCAGGGAAGTAATAACTAAAGGGGTCATTTCTCATTAACAATGGTTTTGCTCTGGGCTTGTTCAGAGCGCTGCCTGCAGAGATTTTGGTAACAAGCATGAGGACTCTGTTAGCCCAGCTCTCCAGCAGAGTGGCACATAGATGACTTTGCCACAAAAACCCTTGGGGTCCTGCTGCCCAGCCTGGCTTCATTAGCAGAGTTAACCTTCAAAATGTGCTGCTGCCGCCTGCTCTGCCCTCAGGTCTGTTATGGCTGTGAGGAAGTAGGAGCGAGACATGTGTCAAATATACTGTCAACACGCTAACCGGGAACAGGTTGGACAGAGTGGCAGTCCAGAGTCCTGCTGCAAAAAGTTTGGTAAATTGTACAGGAAGTTGAAAATCTTTCTTTCAAATAAATGTCCCTTCCATCTGTATGAAAGTGACAAAGTGAGAGACAGACTTTTATTTGATGAGGGTCAACTAAATCGGGACCCATATGAGCAGCAGCAGAAGCCTAATACACAACATCCAGTATATAGGATATCTTTGTATGGTGACAGACCAGCAGTCTCTAATCACAGTTTCACACTTCATGTTTAGGATTAGGTGTGTATATTCAGACAATGTGCAACATAGCATGGATGATATCATATGAAGGAAAAACATAGCTAAGTATAAAAGAGCGTACACTCAGTAACCATGATGCTCCCTGTACATCTTGCACTGGTTTACCTTCCCTGAAGACCACACTTTCAGATATATGGGTAGTATTATATGACCTGAAAGAAACTCAAAGGAGCTGTGGAATTTGTCAACATGTATATGCAGTGAAGCCAGAACACAGGGGCTGGACTGAATCAGCCTTTTGGAGTCACAGTTTATTAAACAGAAAGAAGACCAGCACTGAATTTAAGTCTTACCAGTCACTTGCATAGAGTGGGCTGTCTATTATTGCTGTACAATGTGCTTTAAATGTTTTAAACATTATTATTATTTTGCGATATTATTTTTCGCTTTATGATAAGTCTTCATTGTTCCAGAAAAAAACTTAATTAAAAAATGCAGCATGATCTTAGGTAAGACCAGCTCAGCCTTCTCCCAAACCTTCTTCTTCTTCATTTCCTCTCCACAACACCCTTTTGCTCTGTGTGAGGCTGTTTCACACCTCCCTTCTACTGGCCAAAGGCCTGATGAGGTCCAGATGTGGTGCAGATGAGGTCCACATTTGACGTAGTGACCTGAGAAGAGCTGTTGACTCCAGGTGCTCCATCAAACTTCTATAAGTTCTGCTCAGATTGCTGTGCTGACATAAAGGTGCATGTCCCGCCACAGCTTCAGTGTTTTAATTTTATTAAAATAGATTTGATAGAAATTTCAAATCCATTATTTTACATTTATGACGAGATTTCATCAAAAAGCCTCTGATTTTTAATTGTGGTCAGGATATATGTACTCTGTATGCACATGCCAAATAATGTGCTGTATCAGATGACTGACTTTGCACTTTGTTGCCTCAGTAGCAAAATAAACTAGTGTATGATGGATGTGATTCGTTTGTTTAGAAGTTTATCTGTCAATAAGTACATCATGAAGCATTTAAACAGAACAAGTTATTCACTCATATTTATCATATGGCGCTTATTGCAGAACAGCTTTTTATAAGAGCTGCTGCTAACATGTAAGGCTATATTTCGCATTCTCGAAAAAGAAGAAAAAAATCCCCTCAGCACAGTCCTATGAACCTGTTAATGATTGTTTTACTATTTAATTAAAGTAATAGATCAAAAGGTATTGTTACAGATGTTATTTGACAGTTTCTAGGCTTCCATGTTCACAGATGCCTTGATAGGACAAGCATGTTGGTGTGTGCTCATGTGTGCATAAATCTGTGTGAGAACAGGTTACGACGTTACCGTGCATAAACTGTGACAGTGGTACGGTGCAGGCAAAGCTCATTCTCAGGGGGAAAGCCTCCCTTTTTGGCAACAGCTGCATGATGTCAGCTGTCGAGCAGAGATTGGGCAGATGTAGTGATCTGAAGTATGCTGGAGCTTAAGCTTGTCATCCACAGAGAAATCAGAAATGTTAAGCGGGCGTACAGCAGTGCAGCGTTTTAGGTTAAACCTCTTCTCTGACTTTGAGACAGGGACATAACTTTTATTTATCTGTGATGCAATTGCTTTGCATGTTTTTGCCAATGTTTAATTTGCTGTGTTATCAGTCAGAAAAACTGACATTTTTGTCTGATTGCCTAGAGCTTAGCCTTATTATGCACAAAACAATAAATCATAAAAACAATGTGCATCTACTGCAAAAGAAAGCAAATATGGCAAACTAAATATGCCAAGCGCTAGCTATGCTGAATATTAGAGGTAATGAAAAAATGTGGCTTTAGTTTTTGCAATAAAGTTTGTCATAGATGTGGTAAGAGCACGTAAGTAATGCAGGTATGCAAATGGGAAAAGTATGTTTATGCATTCTGAATATGAACACTGCTAGTACAAATAATGGAAAGAAATTATCTCTGTTATCGAACACTCCCTAAGCTACAAAATAGCACGATGAATGGATAGAATTAGGCTTATCATGCTGTTTGTAGGTCAAGCCGTAAGATTTTATCCACATCAAATGTGACGTTACTGCAATATTGTAATGAGTTACACACAACAGTGGTTTGACAGTGATTAATTGGTAAGTATATATGATTATATTATGACTTTATGATTGGGCTGTGCTAGTCTCCTGGTTTCCCAGCTGTATGCCTGATGCTTCTTTGGCCTTACAGCAAATGGCCCCTCATACGGAAAGCAGAGGCACATGTGTTGCTCTTACACACAATATAAGAGAAAAAATACATGACCTATTTCCTTTGTGACAAAAAATGAAAAACAAAAGCGCTGTAGTACAGCTTTATAGTATTATCTGCATCATTTATTTAACAGCACACCACTGACAACATTGGATATACTTACATTCATCACATAACTTATTATAAAACCCTCAAAGTGCATCAGATTACGTCTTTAATCACTTTTTAGCAAAATGCACTGTAGTAGGCTTTCTCAGCGCTGTCTCTAATATCAAAGTTTGTATTGTGACTGAACCCCCACAGAATACAGGTACACCAGAGACACCAGAGGAGCAGGGAGACAAAAAAGTACTGCTAATTATTGGCTGTCACAGGACACAGAGATGATGAATAACGATTACAGATGGCATAAATTGCTGTGTAATTTCATATGCTATAGGCATTTTCATTTGGAGCAGGACTCCTCTTGTACTGTCTGACAGATGATATTCAAATAGAAGGCGAGGCCAGAGGAATAGCATGCCGTTGTTGAACCATTTGATATGCCGTGGCTATATAATGGTCCTGGCAAGATGCAGAACAGAAGATCAAACACCTTCTTAGATTTCAGGAGAACACAGTGTAACACAAAACAAGCTCAAGACATGCGTCATTGTGCTCTGGTGGGCGTGTTTGCATTGTAGAATACGATATTAGAAACTACGGAGGAATTTTATGGTGATGGTTGATTTTCAAGTGAAGAGAAACAGGCGTTCGTTGGCGCTGATCGGTCCAATAAGCTCACACACTATCCACAATAAGGCTTCATCGAGTTTTCTTATTTGATTTATGCATGAACAGCTGCAGGAGTGGAAGTCACGCCAACCGGGCCTGGCACAAAGGTGGAGCTCTCCTTCAGCCACTCCAGATACGTTCTGATGATCTATGAAGGTGATTAGGCTCACGTCAAAGAAAACACTCTGGGAGTAACTAGGAACTGTAGCTTGTTGGAAGTCACCCAGGCACAGACAACTAATGTTCTCTGTGTTCCTGAATCATGAGCCCCTCGATTTGCTGGCAATGAGCACACTGCGAGTATGTCATAAGGTTTTTGTCAGGGTTCAGAGACACCAGTTGGCCTAACATGCAGAATTGTACAATGGCTGTGAGAATGACCACATCTGATTTTACTTTAATTTGAATTATGCTGTAACATGTCATTTTTACACATAATACAGGCAGGAAACATTATTTGCAAAGGAAAAAAACAGAAAAAAGTAAAAGAAATCTGCTGTATACTATGCCCTGTATTTCTTTTAAGTAGAAAAAGCTTGGTTGTCTGTGTTGGTTTGGTATGGTAGCACTGTCAGTGTAAGCTACAATTCTAATAGACTTGAATTGGATTAATTGTGTGATTATGTTCACATCACTGATAAACACAGGTAAGGGCAACACCTCCTCACCCTTGGTCATGACTTAAGCACTAGTAATATTAATATTAAGTAATTATCATGTGAAAAAACGGAAATGGTAATAGCAGAGCTAGATGAAAACTAAGTGACTAATAAATGAGAAATTCTACTAAAAATTAAGACAATTCTTTGAAATGACCATTAAGAAGTTTAATTTAAAACCATAAACACGATCCTCGCTGCTGTACCAGAGAAAAAGTATTACTAAAAAATTGGAAATTAATCCTCTGGGCAAAATGAATGTGTTTATTCTACTTAATACCATCTAAGCCAATTCTCCTAAGCTCCCTATCACGCAGGCCTAGAGACCGATCAGCGACGCCCCTATTTGCCCAAAATTCTCCCAGCCTGTGTGGCTGGTTTCTATTCATCATGCTACAAAGTGAAAACTTATAAAGCTTCCAATATCCTAATGGCTTAATGGGTCATGAATTATCCTGCATCTTAATCTAATCATAGTGCATTCATGGTTGATAACAGATTCCTTTGATATGTTGAATAGCAACAGTGTAGCATTTGTGTATTTTGCTTACATGAAATTTGCAGTAGAAGTTGAGCCAAAGTCAGCTTTACTGTGATTCCTGCCATATGCACAGGGCACGCACAGAAATATCTTTGCCCTGTGACTAACAGTGTGAGAACAGATAAATGCAGAGTTTAATAAAAAGAAAAATATGAGTTAACCCAAGTACAAAAAGAAAGCGCAGTGGGGGGATTAAAAAATATCTGAAACTTTTATGGACTTTTGTGCTTGAATGATTCATTGGTTCGTGTTAAGTCGCTCATCAATAAGAGCAACAAATAATTTCTGGAAAATGGTCAGGTACAAGACCTGGACTGGAAATGAGTTAAAAAGCAGAGAAACACTGGAGAACTATTGCTCTAACAACTTGGAAGCAAAACACAAAGAAATTAGGGGTGGCTCAGGACTTGCACACACAGGTTCAGGAAAAGATATTACACAATTTCCTAAGGGATTAATAAAGTATTCTGATTCTGATATTACAGTCTGTATAGAGTAGTTATTATTGTGCATGCTACATGAGATGTGACTAAGATGTACTGTAATATAGGTATTCAGCTGAAAAATTTAAATTAAGGTTGTCTTGATGACAAAGGACATGCATGATGGTGCATCTATGTCTGCATCACTGCACTGTATTCTGGTTATGCTGCAAAGGAGGCTCTTTTGTGCTGTTAAACTTTTTGCTTGTGTCAAAAAGTTAAGCTTAAAAAAATATATGGAAGCACAGAAGGCAAGAGTCCCTGTACTGATGCTAATTAGGGAGCAAAAGAACTGCAGGAAGACTGAAAAAGTCTGAGATTTCAAAGGTAAGAATCTGAGATCAAATGCAGGGGCGACTGAAGCGACTTGAAAGAAGCTTTCAGTGCACTTATTGATTTGCATGCAGATATACTGAGCAAAGATATATAGAGGAGTAAAAAAAAGTTAGGACTAAATAGAAAAAGGCATTTTACTTATCTTTGGCTGTGTTTTGGAAGGGTAATATAATATGTGAGGATTTTGATAGAATAAGTAAATAAAATTACACATTTTAATCACACTACAGATCATCTGAGTAACTAAAGAAACAAAATACCTATGTTGTCATCGGAAACTCAGTCTTTTTTATTCTTCAGTAAAAGAATAAAGTAAAGACTTTAAAAAAAAAAAAAACGAGGTTCATTATCAGGCTTTCAGAGAAAGACTAACAAAAAGGTAGAGCAAAATCACCTAACAAACGCTGCAGATACATGCTACACCTGAGCTTTAACAGGCAGCCATTAAGACACACACATTACAGCACTTCTGTCTTTGCTTGCACACCTACACAGTATTCAGGGAGCGGCCGACCCAAGTGGTTGTGTTGTTGTCAGTATTGTCTCCGGGGAGGTGGAAGTGGTTCAGGTTGAGGCTTTCTCAGCTGTCAGTGAGTGTGCGAGGCACTTACATGCATAAAAGCAAGGGAATGAAAGGCTGGTAGGTAGATGAAGTCATCTTAAACATAAAGGGTTTTAGATGCAGTTTGGAGATTTACATAAGGAGGCATTTAACTGACATGATTAGGCACTTTACAGCCTTGCTGTAGTGTGTTGTTTGAGGTCTGCGCTACGGAAAGAGACAAAATGATTTATTGCCTCCATTTGTCATCCAATGGCCCTTCAGGACTCTAAGTAAAGACAAATTACATTAACAAGACACAGAAGCCCTCCTGTGCTCAGATTTGTCATAGAAATGGTGTTTCTTTCAATCCACTGTCTTCTATAGTTCAATATAAAATTGCATATGATGGCTCCTCATTTCTAACAGAGCAGCAAATTGTACTCCTGATAGTCAACATGAACACTGAGCCCGCTCTGGTTTTCGAACCTCATCGCGTCTAGTAGATTACCACAAATTGAGACCTACGTATTAGAGTGGAAATCAAGAAGAGTGAATGAGAATGCCTGAGCTCAGATTGTAGATAATAACATTTGCATGTTTCCCACCAGCTCCATCCATTCTCATTTGTGTAAGAGCATAGGCAACATTACAGACTGCTATAATCCCTCAAAGCTGACAGTCATGATGTGGCAGGTAATGTTACTGTACTGGTTTGTGCCTCCAGGACAGTGAATGATTTGTACAGTCGTTTTCCTTCCAGAAATTGGCACAAGCACAGGTGATTGTGTTTCAACAAAGCTGTTGTATAGAAATGCCACGAATGTTGTAAAGCCAAGAACAGTAATGGAAATATCCTGCAGCCAGCTTAGCATAGATCAAGTTGGGGGGAATGAGAAAAAGCAGCAGCACTGCGTCTCCATCTGTTGTACAACACTTTGCTGATCATGTTATCAGTTGGAGAAAGCTAATGTAAACCTACTGCTGATGAAACTAACCATGTGTCCTCTGGTTTCCTCCATAGAGGGAAGACTAAGTAGAACTGTAGTTTGGGGTAAAGAGCTGGTGTTGCGAGCACCTTTCAGCACCTTCTGATTCAGTGCACATTTACAGGGCCCCAAAACACAGGTAGGCTGAGGAGCAAAGCCATGTTTCTGTCATCGGGGGTCTGCAACCTGGATCTTTGCTTCAGCAGTTCCAGTGCATACGTGCTATGTAAAAGCCTAAAAAAAATTACAGGTATAGTAGCAGCAGGGGATTGTCATTCTCACCTACAAGGTTTCAGAGATATGTTGAAGAAGCTTTATTTGGTATGTGGTAAAATAGCAGACAGGGCATCCAGAGGAGGGGTGAGGCTGTGAGCACCCACTGTAATGTTTGGCAGTGGACTTCAGGCATACAAAATGAATGTAGTGGTCTTGATTGAACATGCTGCAAGTATATTTAGCCTGTCTTGAACATGGACTACTTTTTTCTCAGAGTGCAATTTACTAAAAGAGCTCACGCAACATTTATAACGTGGGAGAGTCTGACCTGTCTGGAACGTGCAGCAACAGTGTGAAATACAAACATGGTAAATCATACCTGTTAGACAAAGTGACTAGCAGGTTAATTCTCAAACTGCAAGAAAGCAAGAAAGAAAGAAAGAAAGAAAGAAAGAAAGAAAGAAAGAAAAGGAAGCTGCGTTATGATGTGTGTTTTTCCCCTTGTGGCAGCATAAGTTTATACATTAACTGTAATTTTGCTGCAAGTGTGCATCACTGCAACTGTATAGCACATTAATTCAGATGAAGAGGGAACTTAATGGAGTTGTGTGTGTGTGAGAAGGAGATAATATAGAGAACGTTACTAATATGGTGTCAGAATGGACTACTAGTAGTAAAACTGTCGTGCACAGTATAGTAGTAATGGCTGATTGCACTGACAGCTATTTCCACTTACTGTGAATAGCAATAATAAACTGAGGCAGGGAACTGACCTGAAATAATCCATATGCTAAGCTCATTAAACATATTCCCAAGTGCAATCATTATTATAGCAACATCCTGACAACATTATTGCCAGGTATGGCCATAACAAATGAAAAAATCATCATATTGACATTAGTTATAATAGGGTGTAGGGCCAACTTTCCAGTCAGCTAATAAATTATATTATTTTTTCCACCCCAGGCCTCAAGTTGCCCTCAGCCCTTTGCTCACTCAAGCTGATATTATATTAAAAATTAAACAGGACATTAATAATATACAAAGATGAAAATATAAATATCTGAGTGCCTGGACTTGATGACCATGAGGAACCTTATTAGTCACACAGAATTTGAAACCAAGGAAGGGCCAGCTCACTTGAATCCTTAAAGACTTCTTACCGCTTGTCTGACCTAGCTTTGGAGTTTTATTCTTTACTTGCATTTTAGTAAATTTGTAGATTTTTTTTAGGTTAGCAAGTAACTGAAATAATGGTAGCTTTAAGTTTTGATAAAAACCATTGGGGGGAAAGTATTTTATGGAAATCATGTGAAAGAATTTATTCATTAAAAAAAGCACTTGTCTGGGAAAAAGCTCTTTTCAGTGATATATGGGCACATACTACTCCACACTGTAATTATGAATCTCATTAAAATGCTGTGTACAGGCACACTGTCAGGTACACCTTTTTAACTTCTTGTTAATACCTAACCAGCCAGTCGCATGGCAGCAGCTGAATACAGTGAGTCATGTAGACATGGCCGAGACGACTTGCTGATTTTCAAACTGAGCATCAGAATGGGGAAGAACTTTTACATGACTTTGAATGTGGCATTGTTTCTGGACTGGTCTGAGTATTTTAGAAGCTGCTGATGTCTTGGGTTTGATCTTCTAGATATCAGGTGTTATCTCTGATCTCTAGGGTTTAGAGAACTCGTGTCAGCTAACAGGAAACTGGGGCTACAATTGGCACAGGCAAAATTGGACAGCAGAAGATTAGAAAAACAGTGAATCGATGAGTCTCAATTTCTTCTGTAAAATTTGGATGGAGGGTCAGAATTTGTTGTAATCAGCATGAAAGCATTTATCCTGTCTCAACCCAAAAATACCAGTTGATCTTTGTTTGAGTCTACCTGAGTATTGACCACAAAATTCCCTTTATGACCAGCGTACTCGTCTTCTGACAGCTGCTTCCAGCAGGATAACACACCATGACCACACCACAAAGCTCAGAACATCCTAAACTGGTTTCTTGAACATTACAACAAATTCATTGTACTCAAATAGCCTCCACAGTCACCAGATCTCAGTCCAACACCTTTTGGATGTGACAGAATGAAAGAATTGCATCATGGATGTGCAGCCAACAAATTTGCAGCAAGTGTGCGATGCTCATTGAATTAAAACAGTTCTGAAAGCAAAAAGGCCTCCAACCAAGGACTAGGATTTTGCACCTAATAAAGTGGCTGGTTTTAAGAGATAAAATAAAAAGTCTTATTAGTTTTGGTTTTATTTAAGGCTTGACTTCCCATGAGGAACGGAAGAAGGCTTTGTGCTGAAACAAGACAATTCTTCCAGTAGATGAGTTGAATTTTTCTTAATTTTGTCCTGCTTTGAGTATTTTTTCCTCTTAAGTACTCAGATGACTGGTGAAATAGGTTAAAGAAGTCACCTCTTAACATGTAATAGCCACACTAATGCACCTTATGAGACAAGACATGAGTTAAAGATGTTTCGACATATGGTAGCACCTGAGGACAGACGAAGAAACCCTCAGCATGTAAATCTAATCTTGTGAGGACTGAACATACAATTAGATAATTACTTTTTTATTGCTTTTGTGGTGAGGGGATTATTCTGCTGCCTGCAGCTAATATAGACACTTCCTTATTATGCACATTCAGCTTTCATATAAGAACCCTCCTGATCCCCACCCCCAATGCAATTAACATAAATTCTCATATGGTTAGTGTGTTCATGAGCACATTGTTGGTCAAGATAAAAAACAATAGTTGGGAAAGATACTCACAAGATCATCATGTTGTCCTTTACCATTAGGTTTGCCAATCCATTTGGCACACAATTTTATAACAGAGTTTTAATTTGAAACCATGTAAAACAAAACAAAACAAAACAAAACAGCAACACAAAACAAAAAAACAGAGGATTTAAGGCTTTTTGCTTATTTATCCCCCCCGTTTCTTTTAATCAAATTCATCCACACTACCTCAGGCAATGAAATTAAGTTTAACTGTCAGGAGACAATAGTGAGTCACAGAGCATTCAAATCAACTGCCACTCTTGATGATGATTAATATAAAAATGACGCAGGGCTACTTTTGACTTTTTGAATCACATCTGAATCTGAATCGCTCAGATGAGCTTCGTAAATCTCGTACAGTCCTCCCAAGCAGTGTCAATGCAGAGTGCGCCTAGAAAAGCAACGTGGCAATAAAGATGAGAACCGCTTATGCCAAAACCTCCTGAGTGATAATTAAATGAGACAACTGTAAATTACACAAAACTTGGAAGAGAAGTCAAAACAGGCTGTGAAAATAGAGGGAAATGTTCCAACTGGTTGTTTTCTGTATTAATTTAGTGCTATCACTTCTGTCATTTCTCTGTCAGTTGGAGTTGGAGTGCAGGATCATGACATCATTTCCAAATGTCTGTAATGTTCTCACTGACAGGGCTGCCAGTGGGTCTCGTTCTGCTCTGAGCAAGGGTCCAACATTTCTCAGCATGAGCCGCGCTCTGAAGGATGTCCCTCAACTCGCAATTATGAGGACATTTTCAAGATAATGTTGTGGATTAACAATCAATAACAGACAATTTTCCAACTTACACTTGAAAGACCAAACCAGATGGGGAAACTGCTCAGACAAGAATGAGTTTCCTATGAACTTGCAGTGGTTTAGTTTCTTTGTTTGCACGGGGTGACCACAGACACATGCTACTCCTTAAGGGACTCTTTCTGCGTGGGATATGCTTTTGATCATTTGTCATAACGGACAGAGACGAGATCTGAGATGACCACACAGTCATCCTACATGTTACCATATTGTAAATCCATTCCATCTTTAATAATGCTATGTGAGTTATGTTTCTGGGGCTCTTTGAAGAGGGAAAAGCAAAATGGAAAAACAAAGTGATGTGCTGTGAATTACCTTTTGATGCAAGGGTGTAAATACCGGGGCAGAAAAATTAGCAAAATGTAAATATATCCAATTTTTTAGCATCTTTTTGCATTTAGAATATTTCCACATCTGCAACAGTTTATTGTCAGACCATCAATAAAAGCAACCAAATCATGTTTCTCCCTCCTCTTCTCACCCCTGTAGTCTGACAGCACATTTCAACATCTGAGAATCCTGCTGACTGTATCTTCTTGTGCCGTGTCCCCAGACTGCTGCTCCGGCTCCACCTGCCTGCTGCTAAAAGGCGTCAAGCTGGGATAATTGGCCTCCCTGTCCACTTTTTACTGCCATCCACAATGTCTGAAAGCTCTCCTTCACACGCACACGGGGGATACTAACGTGACAGTTCCCCCTGCGCTACCTCTCTATTTGGCCTCTCATCCTCACAGACTAACTGCACATTAATTTTCATTCCGTAGACCATTAGGACTGGATAATGATGGCATCTGTCACTGGAAGCTGGGGGTGTCTTTGGGGTCTTGTGACAGAATTGAGAAAAGAGAAATGGAAATCAGTCCACAAAAAAATGAAAATGGCCACAGATACCTTCTCAAAACGCCTCCCTTTAGCCCTTTGGGACAGTGAGGGGAGATAAAATGCAAGATAATCCCTCACCCAGTATATTTATTTCAGTGCATGAATCACAGTATAAACACTTACTGACATTGTTGACACTGTTATACAATAATATTATACAGGATCTGGACTGAATGGTAAAAGCAGCATTTTCAAATTTCCTAAATTTCTACTCTGACTGTACAATCGCACATTTTATTTAACTTATAGTTTACAGGTCTAAAAATTATGTCACTGAAGAACATGAAACCCAAATCAATAGGAATCTTGGAAATAAAACTGCTATTTACATGGAAATACAATGATCATGGCTCCAACTCTGCTAAATCTGTTGCCCTCAAAATGTATTCATTTGATTGATGCCTGAAGATACAGTGACCTACGATTAAATCAGAATACAAGTTAATTTAAACATACCAGCAGGCTAGCGGGGTAGAAAAATCCCTGAAAATATGGAAGTAATTTTAGGACCTCTCAGTGTATGAATATATGATCAAATGCTTGATTTTATCTGACACATAAGCTGTCCCTTTCCCAAGGACAGAGACTTACAGTGACCACAAAAATGCTTTAAAAACAAAGGGCTGCACAGTACATGCTTTTGTTATGGTAGTGTACGTTCTTCATCTTTACATTGTATTTTGCTAAAATATAATTTCATTTTAGGTTATTTTGTATATCGTGGAGCATAAAGATTGTTTTGCTGCATAAAATGTGACATTTGAGCAAACGTATTACATAATATGCAGTAAACATTTCATACAATTTCCCCCTTCTTAATAACTTGGTATGTGGGAAATGTGGGAAATCCTGATAGCTGTCACATTATATTACTGTTAGTCTACATTTGGTAGATTAAGCAAAACAGAAAAGCTGTCGAGCTGCACACATTAAAGAAAGCAAATTAGACAGGAGTACAAATAAAGACCTACCGCTTTGCTTTCGGAACACAAAAGAGCAACGGAGGCTTTAATTTAACTCCACATTTGTACAGATGTTTCTGCAGAGTGGCGATGAAAACTGTATTTTTAAAAAAAAAAGTGTTTCTGTAGTATTATTATTATTATTTTAATTGCCGGGCAAAAATGAGCGTAAAATAAAACCAAAAAAAAAAAACAACCAAAAACACCTTATGTTTTTGTTTCCAAGTAACAAAATCAGGTTTACACTTAACTATGTGGATTTGTAAGTTTAATTGTATCTACTTTACCTGCTGGTTGTTAAGCTACGGGTGCAAAAACAAACTGGATTAATTCTTCCAGTTAGGCAAGTTATGGCCCTAAACTAAGCATAAAGTAAAAGGCATGACTGCTCTTGCACACGTGATAGGATGTTGGCTCCCTCCTGCTGTATCTGTTGTTTGTCACACTGATTGCAGCTCCTCACACTCCCTGTTCTCAGAGTAGCTGGTATGCCAGCACATCATGCAATCCTCTACAGGCACTGAACCACCACTGTAGGTCTTAGTTAAACTCAACAAAAAGGAGAGATGGTGATGTTCTGGGTTCTGCAAATTGCAAACATTAAAACTACAATCAAGACTTACTGTAATGAATAAAACAATTTGTCAAAGCTGGTCTTCACCAGCATCCATAATTAGAAATATGCACATCCACTTGAGACCTTCGGCTGTCTTCAAGTTGGTGAAGACATCAAACGCATTCTTACTTGATTCAATTATCTCACACCAACATATAACACGGCATCACACTGCCACCTAGTGGTCAGGAGATGTGTGTGCAGCGGACATGAACCTCAACAGACACAGAAACACGAGGTCAATTTCTTTCTTTTGTTTTTTACTTAAAATATGCACATATATAATAATTTTAACCATTCAAATTAGAGTGTAAAAAAATCGTTCATTTTAAAGACAAAACCGTGGCCATAGAGACATTTCTTTAAAAGGGCAGGGAGAGAAAAAGACAATCTAGACACATTCACAAATATACATACAGGCCACAAAAACAAAAACAAAACAAAAAAAAAAAAAAAGTGGGGGGAAAAGGGCAAAAAGTATTCAAATAAACTGTATTAACACTTCATATACAAAATTCATAGAGTTTTTTGTGTGGGGTTTTAAGCTCCATTGCAGCCTTGCAATGTATTTTTAAGATCTCATTATCTGTCAGTGTTCAGTGTACAAAAATGTGTAATAATACACATTTACTACACAGTAATAATGTCCGAAGGCATTTGTACAGATCTCTCATGCCATGGCATGTTTTTAACATTTCACATATCAAACAGAAGATGTGTTCAGATGAGATCACTCAAGTTCCTTGAACCGTGCAAACATGGCCTTGCGTACTGCTTGTTTGTAGGTGGCATGGTCCCAAACGACAGGCTCCTTCTTCTTCCTTGGCTAGAAAAGAAAAAAAAAACTCAATAAGATGTCCAGATAACAAAAACCTTTCATAATGCTAAAATCAATCAAATGAAACCCCGCACTTACCGCGACAGGTTCCGCCCCTAAACCAGGCCTCTCGCTGACTTTATTCATTTCCCTAAACACAGGAAACACTGTTAGGCAAATATGACCAGAAGCATGCTTTAAATTTATTTATTTTTACAATTCTAGTAATATTTACTTTGTTTCCCATTTTAGTCACAATAAACACATTTTGTTAATGCCTCTTACCTGGAGCTCCCAGCCCAGGTGTTTTGATGCTGTGGTTGTGAGTGATGGTGTTTTCTTCTTTTCTGTTCTGGTGATTTGGGTGCTTCTTTGGCACTCAGCTGTAGAGGATGCAATCACTTTTACTTAGACTACTGAATTATCCACGCAATACCCTCCTCTGCAAACGTTCCCACTCCACGCATGTCCACTTACTTGTCTTTCCTGGTTCTCCAGTGCCTCCAATTCCTTCTTTGACCTCTTAATTTTAAGGTGGATCTCCATATTTTGCTGTGGAAATAACAATGCAAGTTTTAGAGGCTAAATTTGTAGTATCAGTGCCAATAACTGATGATAGACAAGTCAGAGGGTAGTACTTTGTGCAGATCAGACAGCTGTTGGTGACGGATAAGAGCATCCTTGTTGGGGAACTGCCTTCTACACAACAGACACGCCATCTTCTTCCAGTCAGTCAGTTTGTCGTCCTTTTCTTTTGACTGGCCGCTCTGAGCGGTTTTAACCGTCTCATCCTCCTTTTCTTCCTCCACCTCTTCATCGCTTCCGGCTCCATAGTCTGATGCCAGCATACCCAGGGATCCCATTGGACGCTGAAAACGGAAGCAGATGAAGGTTAAACTGAGAATAACCAAAACACCAAAAATATGACCCAGGAGGAAATCTTACTTTTGACTTCTCGTCTTTCTTAGCAGGAGCAAGGGGCTTCTTAAAAAGATCATCTCCACCTGCAATCTGCAGATGACAGAATAGAAGGAAAAATGATTACAAAACAAAAGAAAGCAATAGCTGTTACTCCTGCATGTGAAATTGAGTCGACTCAATTATGATGTTTGGGGGTCCCTAACCTTCCTTTCAAATACAGCGAAACCAGCATCGGCCGATTTAGACTGCCTCTTATCGTCGTCTGTTCCGGTCTTCAGCAGGGGAGATGGAGCACGCACAGTTTCCTTTTGACGATTCTGGATCTTCGCCCAGCGCTCCATATCTTTCATTATCTGCAAATAGGAAAAAAAACCATTTCTCATCTATTTGCCCCTGCACACATTTATTTAACATTATGCACAGCAGATTTGCTACATAACTGATACCTTGACAGCAGCTAGGCTTCTTGGCTTCTCCTCCTTATCCTTCTCTTTGTCCTTTTTAGCAGAGTCGTCACCTTCTTTGTCCGGAGCAGCACCAGAAGCTGAGCCGGGCTCCTGAGCTGAGCTGGCAGCTGAAACTGGAACTGGTACTGGAACTGTTGAAGCCTGAAGTGACACTGACGGCTTCTTCATTTCTAGAGGAGCATCTGCTGCTGGGTTTGAAAGAATGGCCTGGTCTTCAGCCGTCATGGTAACAGGTTGGTTATCTGCAGAGTTACTTCCTGGGACTGGGACATAGGTCTTTGACACAGCATCCCAGTACAAGTACTCCTGGGCTTGAGCATTATAGAAATACTACACACACACACACACACACACACACACACACACACACACACACACACAACAATAAAAATTAAAACCTCTATTCAAATTCCCTTTGGGGTTGCTTAAAAATCTGCTAAATTAAATCAAAGCATCTTCTTATTACTTAATGACTGGGTCATAATTTTTAATCACCTAAACAATCCATCTTCTCAAAAAGAAGTTGGAGGTACTGGGTAGATGTTTTAATTATGCAGTGAAATCTACAACATACAAACTCGTATTCACATTCTTCACAGCAATCATTAATATCACTGACTCACTAAACTTTGCACTTTTTTAGGCAGTGTGGAGGCTCACCCTGGAGTTCGGATCGTAGTATAGCGTTGTCTCCGGATCGTAATAGAAGCCTGACGTGGCATCATACAAGTAGCTAGACGTGTCTGGAATTTCAGCTCCTGGAGTAAGCATAGCAAATGAATAAACATAAATACATTGGAATTAGGGGTGGGCGGTATAAACTGTATACGGTAGAAACGATATAAATTTGGCCAACGGTAGAGCTTTTGACTATACCACTCTACCGCGCTAGGGCACAACAGTATCATCTGCAAATTATGCCGGGCAACAGTAATAACTACGAGACAAAGCACTTTTGGAATATGGGAAAAGCCAAAAACTGCGCTTCCCCCACTTCCGAACCATTGATTCATTAATGCTGAATTCTCTCGCAGCTGCTCTATTCCCATGTTGTTGCAGTATATTAATGACTAACCTCGTATTGTGGATGGATTATCTCAGTTGTTCTCCTGACTGAAGTTTGGTCCGTTTATAGCATCCTTCCATGCGATTGCATGTGTCCCTAACCACCAGAAACCCTCACGTTAACTTTTATCCAGTGGAAAAAGGTTAGCGTTCATCCTTCAGCTTCACTATGCTAATGTTATGCTAACGTAGCTGTTTTGCTAGCAATCACGTCGTACATCATTATATACCTGCTAGTCCAACTTCAGTAACCCTACAAACGTCACTGCTGTTTAGTTTTCTCTCTTCGTTTATGTTGGAAGTGATAGCAGAGCTGTACGTTTTAATTTTTTCAGAAATCTCTCAGTCAGAACATGGCATATCATGTTTAAGTGGAAACTAGCGAGCTAACTTCCTGCTAACTTCGAACTCCGATGAATTTAATAAATTCTGTTTTCATGGATGCATGGATGTTAAACTTAATTGTTACACCTGGTAAAGCAGCAACGCTTTTCATTTTATTAAATATGAAAGAATTTAGACAGTTTTAACTCTCAGTGTTGCCGCAGTGTTTGTTTGACTTTGGGACCTGGGCCGTGTACTACATAAAATCGGTTCAAAGTCAGTAAGCACAACCAGAATTCATACATAAGGTACACTGTTGATTTTTGAGAAAATTAAAGGATTTTAAGTGTGCCTTATAGTGTGTAAAATACGTTATACAGAAGAAAAGAATATATCGCGATATATATATTTACCACACATGCTTCAAATTATACCTTGATATGGATTTTAGGCCATATCGCCCAGCCCTAATTGGATGGTAGATGATCCTAAAAAAAGACCCATTTAAACCGTCTAACCATAAATGTAGGCCTGTGATCCGTCTGTGGTAGCTGCCATCCCAGAAGACTCTGTGGTCACATGAGTTCCAGCCAACTGGTATGATGGATCCACAGTTGGAGGTGCAAGATAGCCGATTCCCTTTGAGGGGTTGAAAAATAAAGACAGTTATATGGTCACATTTCAGACAGCATATTTGCAACTTTGCTCTTTTGGTATGCAACCTACCAGGGTACCGCTGGGGTCCAATGGCGGCGCAGCATTAGACATCGCAACACCTGAGGAGAAACAATACTTTTTAAATTTAAAAAAAAAAAAAAATTATAACCAACAGGAGAGACACACTAGACTGTATCTGAGAAAGAGTCACCTTGCATTCCAGCAAGAGCACCAGTAGGTGGCTGCAAGAACTGTGGAGGTTGTGGATACTGCTGCTGCTAAAACACAGAAAGAAAATAGATCATCTGAGTTTGTATCATTCACTTCAGCTTCAGTAATTAGAGAGCACTGCACATTTAATAATGCCGACTCTTATTACTTAGATATTTGTTTTTGAAACCCCAGAACTACTACCACCTCGATAAAGATGCAGAACTGCAGTCAATACCTGTTCACATACTTTTGCATAACACCTAAACATCAATAGTCAATGTAACTCATTGCTGACAAATCATGATGCAAGGCAGCACTTGTCAATTAGTGATGCTTTTCATTTTACTTTTTTTTTTTTTTTTTTTTTTTTTATATAAATACCACAAGATATACAAATATAATAGGGAGCTTTTTTAAATATATGACTTTATAATTTACTGTAAAGCTGATGAGCACACAGCCTTTGGTCATGTGTCTTCACCCAGACATCATGCAGAGATGTTCAAACAAGTTCATTCATAATGCACGCCTCCCACGCTGCTTTTGGATGTTCTCACTACAGACATGCCCAAACAAACAACACAGTCTTTAGTCCTGGTTTGTATCCCTAGCTCCTCCTTCCTTCTAGCCTCTTTATCCATCTTATTCAGTAAGTCTGCCCCAGGGCAGCTGTGGCTACAACTGTACCTTGCCTCCACCAGTGTATGAATGTGAGAGTGAATGAATAGTGGAATTGTAAAGCGCTTTGAGGGAACCCAAAGGGCGCTATATAAATGCGATCCATTATTATTATTATTCACTTTCAATCATTCCCTTCTCCCATTCCACTTTTCTTCACCTCCCTTCTCATCCTTACATCCTCCCCCACTGTCATTATCCAACTACTTTACCTTCATATAACTTTCACCCTCCTGTTAGCCCTCTTATTTTTCCCACCTTGCTTCTTCGCTTTTTAACAGTAGCTGCCCTTTACAGCACAGCATGGTAGCTCAGTGACGAGTAATGCAGTCTAACAGACAAACTACATCACCTCAACCTGGGCGACCAGGTGTTTGTTTGGAGTTCTGTGTTCTCCTTAGTCATTAACATCATTAGAAATCAAAGCTCTGGAGTTTAGTAGTATTTGTACAGAACTAATATTATAAACCCTTTTAAGCTGTTATGATCTTAATGAAATTATGCACTTAAATTCACTTTGCCTACTGAACTGAGGAAGGGGTCACTGCTTGGAGCTCCCAATAAAAACAAAAACCAAAAAAACCCTTCATGAGTTTAACATTCAAAGATGCAAGTTTCTATAATTTTTTTTATAATTACCACAACTTACCCCGATTATGCTGCCGTCAGGTGGAAACCCAAGGATAGAAGTGTTTGATTTCTCAACATCTTTTTTGACACTGAAGGAAAACAAAAAAACAAACAAAACAAAAAACAAAAGGTAAAGATTTTTCTAGTGAACATGTCTGATTTGAAAATCTTTGCAACACAGTTACTTACTTTTGGTTCTTCAGGGGTTTTGCAACCTCAGCATATACTCTGACTCCATCGATATAAAGGGGCCTGGGTTTAGTGAGGAGTTCAACCAGACGTGTCACTTGCTACAAAAGAAGAAACAATGGTATGTTCCGGATACTGAACAAATAACCCCATTACAAACTCAACAAGAATGGAAAAGTAGCGATATCTGGCAGTACCTCATGGGAGTCCATGTCAACAAAGCAGAAGCACTTTGATCCAGGTGGTTTGCCTTTCACTAGACGAACATTTCTCTCATCCAAATAAGCAAAGGGATCCAAGGCTTTCAGGATAGTCTCAACAGTTGTTGTGGACTTCACATTTTTTATTATCATGGCTGTAACAGTGACAACAATTTTTTACTTTAACTGTATTAGCACATAACTGAATAAACATATTCATCCATATCAAGATACAAAGGACAACAAACTGAAGTTCGCATACTCTTGCTGTCTTTAAATACAGAGTCAGACTGTTGCGAGGGGTGATGAGGAAGGTTGCGGTTGTTCCAAGACTCTGCCTGTTGCTCCGTATCATGCTGTTGAAGCCGCTGGTCCACCTGCTGCTGCCAGGCCTCTGGAGTGAGGTCAGAGCTACGCTGCCACTGACTATGAGAAAAGGTCTCAATCGGATCCTTTGGTCTGGACCCATTCAGGTTCATCTTCAGCTCTTCCAAAGGTTCATCTGATATGGGCAATTGGGGCTCCTGGATTTGAGGTACTTTGTGATCTGATTCCTGTAGCAAGAGAAAATGCGAGCCATAAATTTTAAAAAGCATTTTTTCACGTCATCTTTTACTTAGATATTAGCTTTATTTTATTTACAAAGTCATCTTGCTCCTATAAGCTAGTACAAGTTACTATTGTTGCTGTTTTCTATTAATGTAAGCCCAATAATCAATGTGTTCTGATAATTCAGAAGAAACTGTTTTTTGAACTGAAGAACTAAAGATTCTTTATTCACTCACATGAACACGTCTTTCACACTCTTCTGGCTGGATATACTTAATTGATGTAGTTCTAGTGCCAACCTTTATAGACCCCTGAAAGAAGAACAGAAAATACCAGTCAACACTAAACTTCCCAGTTACTCATATCTAAAATACCAGTGACACCCAACATGCACTGTGGCAGGTTTAGCCCTCCTCTCTTCTATGAGGACAAAACGGGCCATCACTAATGAAAAAGTGCAAAGCCCATGTCCATGACCCATGCTACACATGGGTCATTAGTCCCCAAATAAACAGCTAGTTGAAAGGGGACCACAAATAAGCGCTGTCTATGGATTATATTCATTACTACTCTATCAATAGATAAAATTATCATGTGGGCCATTATAATCTCACATTTCTTGAGCCAAAGTAACATGCTGAAATGTATTTTTTGCCCAACCAAAACCCAAAGCTATGCAACTCACTATTAAACAAGAAAAGGACAGGTAACCCCGAACTGAAGAGCTAAAATAGGCAATGTTTTTCTTTTTTTTTGTCAAAAATAACTGAGATCATACCAATTTTTTTCCCTCTCAATCCACCAGCCTTATTAAACAGTCGGCACATGAAGTCTGAGAAGTGTCATTAGAATCAGATTATCTACAGTTGTCCCTTTCTCACATGGAGCACGCAGTAGATATGTCCACATTTGATGCATTGTCAATACTAAAAACACTCCAGAGAGTTGCATAGTCAGAGCGGGTAGGAGGCTGGACACATGGCGCCCACTGCTCCTTGTGAAGTCACCAGACCTGCACTAGTCTCACATTTGCAGAATCAGATATAACGCAGACTTAGATATAGAGAGCTGGTCCAGACATTAGAAATTTCACTCTTGGTCTACAAGTCAGCCATCCACGGAAGAATAAAGATCACTCTAAAGTGCTAGATGAGAACCAAATTCTGAGCAGATGAGTTGTACAAACCAAACATTGCCACTGTAAATAACCCATTTCCAACACCAGGCTGTATCTGCATGAGATGTATCCAAGCAAAACCTGTTTTTACAAATTTTGAACCATTTATCATCCATAATACCGTGGAAGTCAAAAATGCATCTGAATGTGGCCAGTGTGTCTTCATTCCAGAGCCATTATTTTACCCCCCAAAAACTAGAGCCATCCTTTTCCTCTCCCAGGAGTTTCAAGGTGGATATTCAAATATTTGTCATTAAAACCTGACAACTGATTCCATTGGGGTATGTTTTTTTTGAACGAGCCGATCACAAGCTGCTGAACATGTACAAAAATAAATAAGTTATTGGTGTAATAAAGGTGAAAAGCAAAACAGTCAACTTGAGCCAAAACAGCTACACATTTCAGCAAAAATCCAACTGGCCAAGATAAGTCAAGATCAAAGTTGCTCCAAGCAATCCAAAGGCCGATATCGAAAACCACAAAAACAAATAAATAACTGATGAGTTCAAGAGGCCAGCAAGAATTTGCAAGACTTGCATTCTGAGAAAAAGTTGAAGATAAATGAAATTGAACCAAAAACATAAGACATACTGCAGAAACCTGAAGACAAGACTGTTTGCAACTGTGTCTTGAAGCTTTGTGAATCTGTATTCCCCACTTTCAGGCATTCCATGAAAATTTGTGCAGTCAGAGAATCCATCCAATAAATGTTGTGGCATAGCACCAAAAACAGAAATGTCAACATAATGAAGGACCCTAAAGGAACAGTCAGCGGCTTGATCACAAATCAAACATCTTCATTACGAAGAAACGCCAAAATAACTTTCTTGGCGATTCAACAACAGCTGAAATAATATAGTCAAGATATCGTCCACTTATTTCAGTTTGCACCAAAGTCGTGAAGCAACAAACTACAGCGCCAAGCTGCAAGCACAGCTAAAAGCTCTCGAATGCAAAGTAGTTACAGACATTATAGATAAGTGGGTATTCACTATAATGCTTTACCTGTCCTAAAATTACAACTGGAAAAGGTTTCAATCAAGACCCCAAAATAATAATTTGAATGAAGACAGTCAGCAACACAGCTTACAGCCACCACACACAACTCTTACAAAACAAATACGGTCAACTGGTGAAAAGTGACATCTTTCAGCTACTTCAATCAATCAGTTACATTTCAGCTACAATACTGTTTTTCAACCCCAAGCCTCAAGATGAACCGACTGTCACCTTCTGATATGCCTTCAAACTCTATTCCTCAAACTTGGAATCTTTCAAAGGGTGCCGGTACAGAAAACGAGCACCAATCAGCCTCCTTTTTCCCCCCATTTTATGGGAAATCCCGTGAAAATTGCTGTGTAAAATGTTAAAACTTGCAGCTGCTTACTTGAAAACAAAATGCCACCACAAGACAAAGGCACCCATGTGTCGCAAGCAGCAAAAAATTTCCTTTGGTCTTCATAACCAAATAGAGTAAACGTTCGAGTTTAAAAAGAATAAATGTTAAAAATCATTGATTCATTGTAGATAATGAGACTAGCTTTTCATCAAACGTTAAACCATGCAAGAACTATATTTATAGTTTCTGGTTAAATACGTTGTAGTGTTACTCGTTTGGCACATCATGGCTGAAATCTGAAAAGTTAGGACTAGTAATCAATAAAAGGAAAACCAGTTACTGTCTGTACATACTGTTTTAAAGTCGTATTTTTTCTAGATCGACCTAATAGGTTATCTGTGGCATTATTATGGCTGTGTGGATAAGCACTGATATGTTAATAAAAGAGATTAGGACCACCTATTAAAATATATATGTATATATGTATATATATATATATAAAATAAGAAAAAAAAGATCTCTTAAACTGTCGACATCTGACATCATCTCCTCAGCCAAGATGACTTCACTAAGAATTAAAGCAATCCCTTCCATGGTTCTCTTCCTCCCCATTTACTAAATGCCCCCTCAACCCCTAGTAATCCTGATGGAAGAGATGGCCTTCGTAGAGTGACGAGGATGGGCCACCTTGTTGGACTCCATGAAGTGGACTGCATCCTCGAGGTTTAAAAACTCCACATAGGCCGTATCGTAGCTGTAACCTGGGGACAGCATTTGAAATACAGATGGGTTTTTGTTAGTCAATGCCAGTAATGATAGTCACCCAGTGAAACATTACAAGAATGCATTTGTGAATACATCGAGACAAAGCGAGCGAATTTTCACACCTTTACCGACACCCATACCTTTTCAGGAAAACTTTTAGTTTATGCCTTTTTTTTTTCTTAATCAGTCTTCAGATGACTGACGACATTTCAGACTCGTCATGAAAGGCTTTGATAAGCCAAGCCTTAACAAACCACTGGCAAGTGAGTGTTTGAGTAGAGAGCACCATGGAGACAGAAAAATTTACAATTTGTGTTCATATCTAATCAAAAACGAAAAAAAGGCACCCATTTCTGTGAGGTGTTTTGATACATTTGACATGATCTTCACAAAAAAGCTCAGCATCATGAAGGCACTGCGTGTACAGCGACCCACTGAGGAAAACTTTCACACTAAAGCAGATGTTTAAATCAGCAAGATGAACAAAGCGCCAGCAGAGGGCTTTCCATTTCAGATTGGCAGACATCTTTTCCCCCCTGATCAGAGTACTTGGATAGCGTCCCCGAAGGACACATTCAGCAAGTCACATGCCACACGTCTTTTTTCTGACGGGTCACCAAATATCACTCTCCAAAAGCTGCTAATATTTAATCTTGCTAAGTCTTTTTAAGCGCTGGCAAAGACCCCAGGTCCTCAAACATGAAAAAGGATTGCAGAAACACCCCACCCCCCTGCTTCTTTTCACTGAGCAAGTTACCAGAGACAACCAACAAGAAAAGCAACCAAGAATGTAAAGAAATAAAGAATGCGGAGGTTCGAATGTCGTAAAAGCGAATCGTCAGGACAGACTAGCGAGAAACTGTCCCAAACAGTTCCACAAAGAAATTTCATTCTTACCTGGCACAACCTTCTTGATTTTCATCCCCTGCATTGGCACACCATCACGAGCTGCAAAAGCACCAAGAATCTGCAAAACATTTCAAAATGAGTAAGCTATGTCATGTCTGTCTATGCCAATTAAAAACACAGTATGGTTTAAAAATAGATAATGTAAAAGACAAGGTTGCATTTCTATTTCAATTACCTGCTCCATTGTGGCAGTCTTAGGAATACCAGTTACAGATATAGTATTGGAAACGTTGTCTTCCATTGATGCACTCCTGTAATCTTGATCCTTTCAGGCAGCATCCATTAAAATATTCAAATATTATTAATACAATATATTGTTAAACAAATACTAGTGAGGAAAAACAAATTACACATACCTTGGAACCAGAATCGCTAAACTTTGAAGGTGAGATTGGTTTAGACTCTTTAAGGAGTTTCTCTGGAGCTTGAAGTTCTTCATGTTTGTAGTCAAAAACCCCTCCAGAGCCTGTTCTGTAATCAATGTCCCTATAGTCCTGATCTCTTGCCTGTATAGTGCTGCTGCTTGGGAAGTCCTGTTCGGGCCCTAGCTTACCCCTTCCAGGTCCTTGATTTGGTGGGATATCCTTCATCTCTTTAAAGCGATCAGTTGGCTCCTGAATTTCGTGTAAAGGATGATTCTTCTCCAAAGGCGGCCTTTCATCACAATTTGATTTATTGTGAATATGCTTTGGGTCTCTTTCCCCAAGCCAATGTTTACCCTCATTTTCTCTTCCTTGAGGGCCAGTAAGGGGACTTATTTGTGGAAGTGGAAGATCTTGTGGGCCTTTGCTTCCAATTGGTGGTAGACCCATGGGAGGAAAGCGATCACCACGAGGAAAGCCAAGATCCTTCCGTGGAAAGTCAACAGATGGTCTATCCCGCTCATTAAAGCCTGGTGGATCCCTAATATTCACATCTCGGCCAAAACCTACAGGTAAGCTGGGTTCAGGTACACCACCCATACCTTTGTTGAAGAAAGAGTTGCTATCCTTTCGACGGTTCTTCCATTCTTCTGCAAGTGTCATCTCTTCACCACTCCGATAATCCATAAGGGGACTGTTACTCTGCTCAGAATATTCTCTCTTTCTGATAGTGTCTACTGCACCCATAAAGTCTGACCTAGGAGGACCGACATCTGGAGGTATGTCTGGTCTTCCTCTGTTTTGTGGAGGGACATCATTATTTCCGAATCTTAAAGGAGATCGATCTCTACCTCTAAATTCAGCTGAAGGTCCGGGACGATTTCTGAAATCCATATCAGAATCAAAGCCACCCCTTGCATTGAAAGGCGGCCCTCCTCTCCTGTCAGTGTCCATCATTCTCCTGTCACGTGCAGCCATGTCCATATCATAGCGACCTGCCTCTCCCATTGGTGGTCTGTCATGCATGTCTATAAATCCATCCTTTCGCTCCATGGGGAACCCTCTTCTTCCATCAACATTGGGATTGCTAAACCGTGGCATATCGTAATGGAATGGTTCCCTCTCCCTCATATCCATAAACCTGTTTGTTTCTCGAGGCGGCATACCCCTGCCTCCCATATCTACGGAGTTCCTGCCGGGCCCAGGGAGACCCGAAGAATTCATAAGTTTGTCTCTAATGGAATTTTCATAGTGCCGCCGAAGACTGAAATCAGGCTCTTCTCCAGGTCTGAAGAACTCTCTGTTTGGCTCCCTTCCTCGCATATCATGTTGGTCCATATCACGCCCCCTCATGGGTGGCCCATCCATCCTCCTCATTTCCATAGGCGGCAGATCAAGGGGTCTTGGGCCCATATGACCTATATTCATCCCATCTCTACCTCTATAGTCAGGCATGGGACGATCTCTGCCCCCAAACATTTCTCCACGGTGATCACCACTGGAATATATTAATATTTATTAAAATATTATTTAAAACAAAAAACAGGTGCAAGCATGGTAGAACTAAGTGACATCCAATGATTCAGTTTAATTGAATTCACTGAGGCTTTATTAGCATGGGTTTCACGAAACAATAGTGCAAAAGCATCAGAATTTATCAAGCTATTTGGATAGTACATCATGACAATAATCTGTACATCATGACAATAATCTGTACATTAATACAGTTTTATGCTTCATGTTGACAACATGAAAATACAATGTATCACATGCATGTCTGTGTGCATAGGTAATTTAAAGTCCTTAGGTTGTGGCATGTTAATTAAGAATAGGTATTCTTTGAAAGAATATGTATTATGTAGATTTTGTAAATTTAAATATACAAAATCTGAGGATTTACTTTGTTAAAGCAACTTTTACATTTCAGAAAATGAATGTCTGTCTTAACCTCACTTGCTTAACAGTTATCACTGACCACATATAACCTTCATATCATCTTAAGATGTTTATTCTTTTCCATTTTCAAAATAGGATTGATTACATTTTTATACCACCAGCTGTATAGTTTTACACCAACTGGTGTTGGGCTAGGAGTGGGAACTGTATCGTTTCTGAGAAGGACCAGTTAGTCCCAGCACCAAATGACACAGCAGCTGTTGTGTGTGGGGAGATTTAGCATGGAGGTTTTTATAGGTTTGGAAAAACATTTGAGTGAGAATATTTTGTAGAGGTCTGTGTGCTTATCTACATGTATTTGTTTGTGGTTCTTTGTCTACATGAGAAATGCCTTTACAGACTTTTGCTAATAAAGGTTCTGACATGTCCCCCATTGTGTAGTGCTGAGTGGACCTCATACTTCACTACTCTATAGCAATATGGATAATCTTAAACCAGATTTGACAGTGAGCGGATATGTTTATCCAGATCAATACAAACATTCGATGGTTCAAGGTAGGTAGCAAAATGTAATGCATAACTTTTTCAAATTAATGATAGTGTCAAATCACATCAGCAGTCGCTTAAAGGCGCTATAAGTTGTAAGGCAAAGACCCTACAATAATTATATAATAATCTTTCAAAATATGCAAATACATTTCCTACTGCTTGCAAATAGCATTACAGATTAAAAACATGTGAAATTGGGCAGAAATAAATACACAATAGCACATCTTAAAGTCAATACGCGCTTATGACTAAATGATGCTCGTTTACCGAAAGGGTGGTCCTCCCCGTGGTCCTTGCCCTGGTCCATCCCACATTCTTATAAGTCAGTATCCTATCTGCAGAGTAAAAAAAACCAATTTGCGTTATTATCCACACCATCTAAGCTACCTATGGTACATCGGTCATTTAATAATAAAGATGATAACTACTGGGCTTTGACAGAAAAAAAACCAATAGGACTGATCAGAAATCTCTGAATGCACAGTCACGTGAAAGTGTCCATTTATATGTCAGGAAGAGCGCTATTAGGCCGAAACAAAGATGATTTTCAAAAGATGGCTGCACGGGATAAACATGCAGTGTGGCGTGAGTGCTAATGGTTGCCCACAAAAGAACGGCTCGCTAATTATAGCCATAGGTAGGCCTCACAAAACTACGCCACAACATAGACAAACAATGATGTCCTACTAATTGAACTGCGAAGGAATTCAACGACACGATCGAATCATTTCATCAGCGACAGTGTTTTAACTTGTAAGACCGTTGTAACAAAAGTCAGTCTACCGTAAGTGATGAGTGACGCTATCGAAGCTAACGTAACTTGGCTAACGATTAAAGGACGTTTTCGTTTTCCAAGCTTCCAACTGCGCAGCACCTTCACCAAGGCTTATTTTTTACAGTATTATTACGTGTATATTCAGTGTATGGAACCCACCTCGGTTGCTCCTCGAGCTGAGAGTTGATACTGCGAGAATTTGTCGCTCAGACCGTCGATGGCTTGAACGAACTGCCGAAAAATGGAGGCGTGTGCTCTTCTTCTACAGCTGCTGCAGCGCAGACTCGTCTTCTTCGTTTTTGTTATACTATACCTATGCAGGGCGAATTGCTACCACCCAGCGGTTATTAAATACAATAATAACAAGAAGAAGAAGATGATGATGATCTCCTCCCACTGCACCTCAAAACTTTCTCTGTGGTCTTTCTCTTTTACCTCCTGTCTGGAAGTTCCATGTTCCACTGCCTTTGTCCAGTAGATCCATTATCCTTCCTCTGCACATGTCCAAACCATTTCAGCCATCCCTCTCTAATTTTACCTCTATGACGTGCTTTCTAATTTCTAATCCTGTCCTTTCTGGTCCCTCAAATGAAAATTTAAGCATCTTCCACTCTGCCACCTACAGTTCCTCCTCTCCTTTTTGTTAGAGTCTCATAATAATAATAATAATAATAATAATAATAACAATAATATGTTTCATATTGGGTGTCCAATTGAGTTTAGTTTTCAAAAATCACTGAAAATCCAATTTACCACAGACAATTATAGAAGCCCCATGCTAAAGTCTAAAGCTTAAAGGCACAATAAACAATATAAATATTGGCTGGGACATTTTATGAACATGCATGTGTTTGCATATGTTGCATCTATTGTTTGTTTTCTGTGTCAGCAATTATCACAGTTTTTAATTAAATACACTTTCTTGGTATAATATTACTGGAATTGCTGATCTGGTCTGACATTGGGCAAAAGGCATGGATTCTTATACTAATTGAGAAACAAAGCAAAACATAACAACACAATCAAATATCAAATACTGTATCATGTAAGTGAAGGGCAACTTCAGAAGAATGTCAGCTTGTTTCAGCAACAGGAGTATTGCTCATTTTATTCATTCACAAGCATTGTAGCAACTTGTTAGCTCAGCTAAAGGTTGCCAAATACACACAATTAAAAAAAATACACATGTATACACATACAATTCAAATATACATAGTCGTACAGAATATGGACTCTGCCATAAACTCTGAGTTTTACTAGCTACGAGTTACAACACAATAACAACTAAAACATCACTCCACACAGAATGCTCTACATCTAGTTTTCAGTGTTTTAAATGAAGTGTCAAAGAGGACGGAACACAATTATCAATACAGCGGCTAAAGACTCTAAACGGAGGCGCAAATAAAACAGCTAAAACATTTCAATGAACTTAGTAAGCATATGTAATCAAGTTGTTCCTCTTGAAACATATTCGTACATGACTGCAACAAATATTAAGGCACTTTAACTTAAAACATATGCTTTCTTATGCCTTAAAATTCTAAGTTGTCAAAAGTTGCCCGGTAGTAGTCATGGTGTCAAATTGAATCCACTGTATTTTATAAAATATTTGAATACCACTCATATTGTACAAGTTTGAAATCTTTAAGACGGCTGAAAAATAATTATTTGGACTTTTAGTTTTATATTCAATTACCTGTGAGATGGTGTGTTGCTGTCTATTTTGGAGAGACTTTTAAATACAACTCTATATATTTATTTTGAAATAAACCTTAGTATCGTTAAATTACCAACTCATAATTTTAGGCCACAAGATATAAACTCAGGATTTTAAGTTCTGAAGCTAAAGTAGCAATTTGCCAAAACAAAGACAAATATATCTATATACAGTGGCATGATGAATAAAGTTGAGTTAATTTCACTAAACTACGCTGTGAGTTTTTTATAGTTCTCAAGGAAAACAAACACAACAGAAGACCTACTTTGCAACAAAACAAGGGAGAGTGGCGAACACTATTGAAAAGACTAGTCATTACATAATGCAAAAGGATGAAAGTGAGTTGTTGTGGATTAATTCTGCAAACTGGGGGTAAACTTAGACGGCAAAGACACAATATCATGATGCCAGATTTATTGGCTGTACTGCACATGGGATTGTTGCTCCTCCTTACGTGTTTGACTGAGGCCTAGTCTCCTTTTCTCTGTGGCAACATTTGAGGAACATCACCATTGCACCTTGCCTGCTCTTCCTGTCTGGCTGCACTGAGCAGGGAGAGTGCAGTCTGTGTTTCCGGAGCCTTTTCGCTGCAACCACCTTTCATGTTGGCGGCAACGCCGTCGCTGCCACCTGCTGGAGGAGCAGGAGCACCGCTTGGTGCGTTGGGGTCAGCTGGAGCCCCCGTGGCCCCAGAATCGCCCTGCTCAGATGCTCGAAGTCTCTTCATGAGAGTAGTCACTCTAACAGCTTTCTGTGAGTAACGAAAATTTAGTTCATATAAGATGATTACATACAAGGAAATACATTAGTCCATCTTTTCACTTGTGCTCATCATTGGCAACTTCACTAGCCACTTCATTAGGCACAACTGTTCAACTACTCATTAATGCAAAAATCAATCACATGACAGTATCTTCATGTATTTAGACATGTAGGCAATATCCTTTTGTGCATTGTGCTCTACCTACATACAAGATGTATTCTAATATCTGTAGGTACTTTATATATATTTATATTGTGTGTATTTATAATACAATATAAGATATAATATATAATCATGTAATATAAATCATATAAAACATATAATCTATATTGTATTCTATTTGTCGAACCCTTTTTTTGGACCATGACACCAAAAAATATCCCTAATTTGTGTACAAACTTTGGAATAAATGCCATTCTGATTCTGATCCACTGAGCAACACTGGGAACCAGTAACTCAAGTCTTGAATGCACATCAAAACTTGAACGACATGGGCTACAGAGCAGCTGAAGACCACACCATGTGCCACGTCGCTCAGCTAAAAACAGGAAACCGAGGATACATTTTTCACAAGGCTTATCAACATTGGACAATAGAAGATTAGGAAAAAGTTGCCTGTTTGATTGTAGGTTCATAATTTTGTGTAAACAACATTAAAGCATTCTTCCTTGTGTAAACAATTCAGGTTGCCGTTGGTGGTTTAACAGTCTGCGGTAATTTTCTTGGCACTTTGGGCCCCTTGGTACCAACTGAGCATTATTTAAATGCTACAACCAACAGTTTGAAAGCAAGCAGGTACCATCGAAGTGTGTCTATTCTAAGAAACAGAGTCAAATAAGAGTCATTTTATGGATAAAGAAATATGTTTTAGACAATTTATACAACTAGATATAGCCTGCTAGTTGGATCCTGGGCCACAACTGAATATAACGTATGCATTTAATGTATGTAATACACTAAACATTACATTAATTATGTAATTACATTACAGCATTAATTTAATGATGTATACTTCATATGAAGGACTACCTTCCACTTGGCTTTAGCAAAGTTCTTTTCAATTTGTGCACAAACGCCATCCTTGATGTTCTTATCTGAGGCAGCATTGCCAGAAATCCTGAAAATAAGTAACAAAAGAGAGATTTTCCTCCAGTGCCAATCTATTCATCAACTTCATAATTTAACTTGTATTCATGGTACTGTTTACATTTGATTTTGGTTCTTTACCATTCATGGGCTATGGCTTCTTGTGCCGTCAATCGCTGATCTTGGTCCACTTCCATTAAAGATGCCACTAAGCTTTTGGCTGTAAAAAAATACAAATAAAATAAACAAACAAACAAGAAATAATATAAAAAATTATTTATACCTTGGACACATCATTTGCAATCTGCCTATTGCAGACACACAAACATGCAACCTTGTTTCCAAAAAAGATCAGGAGTTGTGTGAATTCATATGGGTTACATATCACTTGAGTGCAGATGACCTGAACATCTCAACTCAGGATGTGTTTTAGAGAGACCAGCCGGATGTAGCAGTTTGAGACAGCTGTAGTAAACTAGTCTGACTCGAGTCATGTGATTGCTACTGACTCTTTTAGTACAGAGTCACACTGCTGGATTCTGTCCATTGTCTAACATCTATATGGCAGTATGTTCAAAAATATTTAGACAGTGCTGAGTTTTGAGGTTTGCATATACTGCTGCTCATACCCAATCACTACCTGACTCATATACTATGATGCTGGTTTTTGAACAGTGAACTAATACACTAATATACTATAATATACTAATATACTATACTAATGCTTCATCCATATTTTTTAATAACAACTTCAAATTTTGTTTGGCATGCCAAACAGCAAACTCGTCTACTTTTACTATATATATGTGTGTATATATATATATATATATATATATATATATATATATATATATATATATATACATATATATATATATATATATATATATATATATATATATATATTAGGGGTGCAACGATACACAAAATTCACGGTTCGGTTCGGTTCGATACTTTGGTGTCACGGTTCGATATTTTTTCGATATAAAAAAATGTTCATGCCTTTTTAATTTGTCATTTATTAAAAATTATAAATATATATTTTAACTCAAAAGTACAGTTTTTAAATTTAATGTTGCTGAAACAAAAGTAATTAAAAAAATATATCTCAGGGCTCTCAAAATTTCAAAATCCCTGGTAGCCCTTCGGGCAGGGACTCTTCAGTTTTTGGTAGCCCAAAATAAATGTAAGTAGCCTGAATAAGAAAGAGAGCAATTTTTTGATTGATGTTTTGTTTCCTGTTTTGTTTCCTTTACAATATTATACATTAAAGTATAATATTGTAAAGGAAACAAAACATTAATCAAAAAATTGTTGAAACACAAATTACAACATTGTATAAAAATTACAATCATCAACTCAAATACTTGGTTCTAATTGAACAGAAATTTCTATGAACTTGTAAGAACTGTGTAGGACATGAATCAGTCTGTGTCAGATCCTGAATTTGAAATTTCCGCTGAAGTCACGGGTAAGAGACAAGTGGAACCAAGATCTAGGCCATTTGCTTTTTGAAGTTTGCAAAGACTGCTAAATTTTGCCAGTGGTAGTTCACTCTTTGCAACATAGTACGCTGTTCTAAACAGATTTTTCAGGTTTATTTTTAGTATGTTATTTGCAATTGGTGTTTGTTCTGGGAAAGATATTGCAGACTGAGCAATAATGCATTTCTTGCATTTCTCATGGGTTCTAATGGGGGCCTTTCTTAAAATGACTGGTCCCAGTAACAAAGGCGCTTGTCAACTCAGAAATCGAGAGAAAACTAACAACACACCCGGCAGAACATTATGTTATTTACACGGGTGCACATAAGTGGTCCGCATGTGCTCATTCGCTGTCAAAATAAAAGACGCGCACCAGATAAGAAGTTGCGACGCGCGTTTGTGTCCATATAAAAAGCACTGTTTTTGTCCGCTAGAGTGGGATTTTCACGGCACATTCCGCAACACATCTCTGTGCGTTCATCATTTGTTTGAAGCCAGCTCACCTCCTGCAACCACTTTTCCGAGAATACGCGCTTCTTTTGTGGTTCGGACTCTTTCTGACATTTCTTTGGAGGTAGAGGAACACCAAAGTAATTGCTTAAAGGAGCTTCTTCGACATCTTTAAGAGTTTTAAACAAATGTCTGTCCTCCTCCAGAAAATCTTATGTATGCAAACACGCGTTGCAACTTCATATCTTGTGTGCGTTTTTTTTTTTTTGTTTGTTTTGACAGCGAATGCGCACCTGCGGACCACTTATGTGCAGCCCCGGTTATTTAGCTCGTCATATTGCAGCCACAGAAATTATTTTGTCCATGAAACCATAAAGCTGCACTTTCTTTTTGCCTTATAGTCTGATTTGTCATAACTTTTCCGTTTTGTGGTAAACTTTTCTTTGGCTGTCACTTCTTCACCCTGACCTCTCTTATTTGGCTCAGCAGAACTAAAATATATATCCTGCTGCTTTTACACACGCACTCACATAATGGTCAGTGATTCTCTGCGTGATCAACCTCTCACATGTTTAAGCTTGCTGCGGGAGATTTCACTTGTCATGTTTGCATAGTAAGCTAACGATTGATAAGACGATGTCAGAGGAATTGGTGCGCAAATTATCATCACTCACAGATCAGTGCTGTCGCTCTCTATACACAGTTCGCGGATTGCAAAGTGAAAGCAAAAAACAAGCGCAAATTCAAACGCGATTTCAATATGTCACATATTGACAGTGGCTCATCGATGCCAATGACATAATTACCCAGCTACATTTCCGAAAGAATGCAAAAGCATTGACATATATTTTTCCTTCCTACAATAGCCCGATGGGCAGGGCAGAGATAGATTTTGGTAGCCCGACTGGAAAAATCGCTAGCCCCGGGATGTCGGGCTAGCGATTTTGCAAGCCCTGTATCTGATTGAGGAATCACTCATCTTTGGAAAAGAGAGTTTATTACAGAGAAATGGCTCTTTCCAAAGTAAAAGCTATACTATCCGCTTCTTCTGGGCTATATTCTCAGCAGCATATTGTAGCGGGTCAGGGCTGTTCGGGGTTCTGTTTGTACAGTTATGTTTTGTTTATGTTGCCATAGTGACGGGTGACGCCCTCTCGCTGCGACGGTGTGTCCTTCCGGGGTCAGAGGGCGCCCTGTGTGTTGTTGTTGTTGTTGCTGTGCGGTTGCCGCGCTGAGCAGTTAGCTAGCGGCAGTGTTCTTCTGCAGGTGTCAATAAACGGCTGTGCTCCCTGGCTAGCTCACGGGAAGCAAGACCAAACGACACCTTCGTCTCCTCGTTGTCTGAGCTCGCCACATTGGTGTCAGAAGTGGGATGATGGTGGCACCCCATGTTCTGACCCGAGTGACTTTTCCCCCGCCGGTCGTGACCGGCCGGTGCGCCAAAAGAAGGCACCTGGACATTTGCAAAGTGAAAGCAAAAAACAAGCGCAAATTCAAACGCGATTTCAATATGTCACATATTGACAGTGGCTCACCGATGCCAATGACATAATTACCCAGCTACATTTCCGAAAGAATGCAAAAGCATTGACATATATGTGTTACCGAGCCAGATCCGCGGCCCCGAACCGTAGTAAGGAAACCTCTGGCAGTTACTTGAAGGTTCCGTAACTGACTCGCAGCCGGCAACAGCTTACTATACGTGTCAACTCCGCTAGCAAGAAGATCGAGGGAGACGTAGGAAACTGCTTTACCGAACCTTTATTTCTCCTCCACGGTACGAACACCGCGTACAGTGGGCTGAAACAGTTTACTCACAGCGGGCATCGCCGATACAACTCTGGCTGTCGAGGGAGTTATTATATTCCTTTTATTTACTTTCTCTTCGTCTCTTCTGTAGTTAACCGTTACTCTTCCTTTTTCCTTCTCTCTTTTTCTCTCCGCCCCGCACACATTTCCCATCAGGCTCATCCTTAAAGGGCCACGCCTGTAACATATGTTTCCTTCCTATGATAGCCCGACGGGCAGGGCAGAGATAGATTTTGGTAGCCCGACTGGAAAAATCGCTAGCCCCGGGACGTCGGGCTAGCGATTTTGCAAGCCCTGTGTTACAGGTATGGCCCTTTAAGGATGAAGCCTGATGGGAAATGTATTCGGGATGTGTGTAGCGGGACTGCCTGGTGTGTGTGTGAAGAGAGAGAGCGGAGAAGGGGAAAAAGTAACGGTTAGCTACAGAAGAGACGAAAAGAAAATAAATAAAAGGAATATAATAACTCCCTCGACAGCCAGAGTTGTGTCGGCGATGCTCGCTGTGAGTAAACTGTTTCAGCTCACTGTACGCGGTGTTCGTGCCTTAGAGAAGAAATAAAGTTCGGTGAAGCAGTTTCCTAAGCCTCCTTCGATCTTTTTGCTAGCGGAGTTGACCTGCATAGTAAGCTGTTGCCGGCTACAAGTCAGTTACGGAACCTTCAAGTAACTGCCAGAGGTTTCCTTACTACGGTTCGGGGCCGCGGATCTGGCGCGGTAACACCTGTATCTGATTGAGGAATCACTCATCTTTGGAAAAGAGAGTTTATTACAGAGAAATGGCTCTTTCCAAAGTAAAAGCTATACTATCCGCTTCTTCTGGGCTATATTCTCAGCAGCATATTGTAGCGGGTCAGGGCTGTTCGGGGTTCTGTTTTACAGTTATGTTTTGTTTATGTTGCCATAGTGACGGGTGACGCCCTCTCGCTGCGACGGTGTGTCCTTCCGGGGTCAGAGGGCGCCCTGTGTGTTGTTGTTGTTGCTGTGCGGTTGCCGCGCTGAGCAGTTAGCTAGCGGCAGTGTTCTTCTGCAGGTGTCAATAAACGGCTGTGCTCCCTGGCTAGCTCACGGGAAGCAAGACCAAACGACACCTTCGTCTCCTCGTTGTCTGAGCTCGCCACATTGGTGTCAGAAGTGGGATGATGGTGGCACCCCATGTTCTGACCCGAGTGACTTTTCCCCCGCCGGTCGTGACCGGCCGGTGCGCCAAAAGAAGGCACCTGGGCCCTATTTCAGGAAGCCGGTTTAGTGCAAACTCTGAGTAAGTATACCCTGAGTTAACGAAAACTCTGGGTTTTCGGTTTCACAAAGCGAGTTTAGATTAATTCTGAGTGAGTTACTATGACGACACACTCCGTGAAGCTAACCTGCCCCCTAGCAGGTTTACTTCAACTAACCCTGACTTTCTCCGCCTCTTTGTCGGAAACCTGACTGTAGGAAGTGTCAGACATGGCGTGCTCCTTCCTTGAAGAGCCAGTAGATGTTGAAGCCCAAATTCTCCGCAGAGCTCTCCGCCGGGAGGGAGTGATTAGAGCGCGTTTGGACATTTTATCATTTCCTGATGATTTTCTGTGTGAACGTTACAGTTTTTCAGCACAATCTATAATTTATTTGAATAACATCCTCAGGCCTAATATTGCTCATGTGACACATCGCGGACATCCTCTCAGTTCTGTACATATTATTTGTATTGCACTTCGGTTTTTTGCAAACGGGAGCTTTCTGTATAATATTGGTGATGCTGAGCACGTTTCCAAGGCTACCGTCTGTCGGGCAGTCAGGAATGTTACAGTTGCACTGAAACGTCTCCTGTACTCGTTTGTGGTGTTCCCCGGTCATAGACCCACAAGATTTATCAAAGAGGGATTCCACAAAATTGCAGGTATCAGGATGAACGAAACTTAATTCATGATGTGGTGATATTTGAACTACTACTTAAATTTTACATTTATTTTCAGGGTTCCCAGGCGTGATTGGCTGTATAGATGGCACTCACATTCCAATCATTGCTCCTTCAGTAAATGAAGGAGACTATGTGAACAGGAAGTCTTTCCACAGCATTAATGTACAGGTACATAGCTCCCTGTAGCATTTCAAACTAACAAATTATTTCATTATAGTAATGGATGCTAATTTGTGTTCTCTGCACTGTGAAGATCATATGTGATGCTGCCAACATTATCACAAATGTGGAAGCCAACTGCTCAGCCTCTGTGAGTGGTGGTGGTGGAGGACCCCCACCTGTTTTTCGGGCCTCCGCTTTTTTTTCTGTTGGCTATAACGGGTCACATTTGAGCATACAGAGTTAGCAAATATGTACTTGTAATGTGCTCAGATAATTTCAATAAGTGCTTACAGAAAGGAAATTAATGTAGCCTCTAACTGCAATTGATTTACATCGGACAAACAGACCAAGCACTATGGCTCATAATACAATTACACCTTACCTGTTTGGACTATATTTTTACATTTCATTTTTACTTGCTGCCAGGAACGTTTGGGGCCTGTTGGGTTGCACCTGCGCTCACATCACATCACAAAATCAAATGTATAAAATAAAAAATAAAATAAAATATAATAAAATAACGTGTTAAATGGGTGGAAATCCCTAGATCAATGTTTAAATTAACACTCACGCATTGACTCTGTCGGCTTTGTTTTGCCATGCATGCTCCCTTTCTTTTGCAGCTGAGGCTGCGTTACTTTTTTTCCGCGGAATTTGCATGTTATCGGCATATGCTGCCATCAGAATTTCGGCCTCAAGCGCTGTAAAATACATTGACCGCGCCTTCTTTCCCTCCGTCTCCATGGTGACTCGCTTAATCTGTGCTCCACTAATCAGGGCTTTATGTATCCTCGTGCGCGCGCTTAATTTGGGGTTAAAGCAACTCCGCGTTGACTGAACTAATTGTTATCAGCCTTTCTGAAACGGAATATTCCGAGTTGGACAGTTCGGGGTTACTCAACCCTGAGTATCGTTTTTCACTCTGAGTTTTCTAAACCGGCTTCCTGAAATAGGGCCCTGGACATTTGCAGGACTTTGTGTGGGGCAATGGGGTCGTCGGGGACGACTGACCCCTTAGGTGGGGGCTATGTAGCGGGTCAGGGCTTTTCGGGGTTCTGTTTGTACAGTTATGTTTTGTTTATGTTGCCATAGTGACGGGTGACGTCACGCCCTCTTGCTGCGACGGTGTGTCTTTCCGGGGTCAGAGGGCGCCCTGTGTGTTGTTGTTGTTGTTGTTGCTGTGCGGTTGCCGCGCTGAGCAGTTAGCTAGCGGCAGTGTTCTTCTGCAGGTGTCAATAAACGGCTGTGCTCTCTGGCTAGCTCACGGGAAGCAAGACCAAACAACACCTCCGTCTCCTCGTTGTCTGAGCTCGCCACAATATTAAACATATCAGGTCCCCATAAGGAGAATCATGTGCTAACGGCTGTCTAAATGACTCGGGTTAAGTTTGTAGCATGCATGCTTGTTGTTTTTGTCTTTGCACTAGGATGATGTCGGCGTAAATGTGCAGTCATATTCGTTGTGTTCCCACTAGTGCTGTCAGCGTTAATCTCGTTGAAATGACGTTAACGCCACAACATGGCAAATCTCCGTTAACGAGCTACCCCTGCGTGGGGCTAGATGGCCAACACGTTAACGAGCTAACTGTGCTAACACACTAGTTCCCACCCATGTAATTGAGCATTGCGTGGCACATCCAACATACTGTTTTACTTTAGTCCATGACCAAAATAATTCCAAACGCCAGATCTGAATGAGGGTGGGGGAGGTTCAATTTGCCATGTTGCAAGGAGAGCTTAACTTCTGTCTCGCTAGCTTGCCCTGCGCTCTTCCTTCTGACGATGCTGTCTGTGTTGAACGCTCAGTGGATCTGCGCTCGACAGTGCAGCCTAGGCGGAGTAGTCGAACGCAGATTCACTGAGCGCTCAACACAGACAGCATTGTCAGCAGGAAAGTTGATAAAATAAATTACAAATTTTGTATTGTTTGATACATATGCGTACCGAACCGAAAGCACTGTATCGAACGGTTCAATATCCGTATCGTTGCACCCCTAATATATATATATATATATATATATATATATATATATATATATATATATATATATAATATGTAATCTTGGAAATTTTAAATGTTCTGGACATTGTTAATATACATCTGCCTATTCCTCTGGACTTTCATATACCCCAGTGCTACTTTAGAAATTCCTTTACATATTTAGACAGGCTAACCTTCATTCGACTGCAATAAAAAGCATTTTCACATGCTTTGGATGAAAACCAGAGTTTAGAAAATTGCAGAGCCCGTCAAAATGTGGAACAGTGTTTTAAGATGTAAGACAGGGGACACGAAATAGAAACTCTTTGCAGCCCTATATAAAGAGAGACATGTGTAACAGGGTGATCGTGGCTCAAGAGTTGGGAGTTCGCCTTGTAATCGGAAGGTTGCCGGTTTGAGCCCCGGCTTGGACAGTCTCGGTCGTTGTGTCCTTGGGCAAGACCACCCGTTGCCTACTGGTGGTGGTCAGAGGGCCTGGTGGCGCCAGTGTCCGGCAGCCTCGCCTCTGTCAGTGTGCCCCAGGGTGGCTGTGGCTACAATGTAGCTTGCCATCACCAGTGTGTGAATGGGTGGATGACTGGTTGTGTAAAGCGCTTTGGGGTCCTTAGGGACTAGAAAAGCGCTATACAAATACAGGCCATTTTACCATTTACCTAATAATAGTATATATAGTATAACAGTAACTTATAATAGGTAAATGGAAACATATGGGAGAAAGGTCTGATTCAGGGAAATTACCACTTGCTCTAAAAGCATAAAAGGCTGCCGCTAATAGAAGCTTCCTTCAAATACAGTCAGTTTGGTAGATACATGTTGCCAGTACTGGACTGGACCCCCATTTGAATTCAGATCTGCCTTAATGGCATAGACTTCATGGCATAGACTCAACAAGGTGCTGGAAACAATCATCAGAGATTTTGGTTCATACTAACATGATAGCATCATGCAGTTGCAGCAGTTTTGTCAAACACATTTTTTATGTGACTCTCAGACCAGCTTATCTGGCACAAACAACTATTGCCACATTCAAAGTTGTCACTTATATAACTTCTTCCCCCCCCCCCATTCTCATGCTCATTTTGAATTTCAGCAAGTCATCTTGACCATGTCTACATGACTAACTGCATTGACTTGCTGCCATATAAATGATTAGACTTTTGCATTTTTGCATGTGCTGTAGAGTCAGTATACCTAATGAAGTCTGTAGTGAGTATATATGCCTGCTGCTGTCTGAGGCTAAGGTAAATAATGGTCCTGATCCCTAAGTGAGAACATACAGGATTTTTTGTTTGGTTTTTGGTTTGCATTCTGTTTTTTTTTTCCTACATTTTACACAGCATCTCAATTTTTTTTTTTAAATTTTATAAACAAGGTTGTACAGTCAAATACATTGAGTGTCTCTTACCAGAGTCTGAAATATCATCCCAGTATGGGGAATCAAATTCATAATCCCCTGACAAAATCTTTAGGAAAAGATTCTTATCACGATTATCAGAGTCATCTTCTTCAGCATCATCATAAAAAGGAGGGTTCCCAGACAAACTAATGAGGTAGAAAAATGAGGATAAAAGAATAAGACTTTCTTCCACAAAACTCTAACTTAAGAAAACAAAACAAAACTTGTAATACAAGATACTCTAAGCACATTATGAGTCACTTACAGTATATACATGATCACACCTATGGCCCAGCAGTCCACCGGTCTTCCATATCTCTGTCTCGCCACCACTTCAGGGGCTAGCAGCAAAAACAGGTTTTAAGTATTTTGGCAGGTTTGCACTTTATAGTTAAAAACTAAAGCAGTACAAGATGAATTTTATTGATCTGAACTGATTTTACTCACCAAGATATTCAGGAGTCCCACATGGATCTTTAATGAGTCCATTTTCCAGTTTTGCCAACTGGAAGTCGCTGATAACAATTTTGGAGTGCTTCAAGCGATTAAAGTAGACCAAGTTCTCCAGCTGGTTAAGAAAATGAAAGTTTGTTTGTTTCATAGAAAGCATATGATCTTAATGAATGCAACATTATTACAAGGTGCTCCCTGCATACAGTAATTTATTTGGCCAGTGATGACATGCTGTTGTTTTTCACTAGGTGTCAGCAGTGCAGTACCTTAAGGTTTCTGTGGACGATTTTCACAGAGTGCAGGTAAGCTACAGCTTCCAACACCTGCCTCATAACATTGCTGGTGTCCCTCTCTGAGTAGTAGCCTTGATCTAAGATCCAGTCAAAGACCTCTCTGCCTGTAGCACTGGCAAAACAGGACACCTAGATTTAGTACGTCACTTTTTGATAATACTCCAAAACATTTCACAGATTCAATAAATCATTTCTTTTGTGAGAGTTGAAGAGGTACAGTGAGCAACAAATGCCCCAAAACTACTCACAGCTCCAGGAAAATAAAGTACTCTTTCTTTGTTTCGAAGGCGTCAACCAGCTGAAGGATGTTGTGATGTTTTACCCTTTGAAGGGAACAGGAGAAAGATGCAGTGACGTAGGTGAGGTTACATGAGAAATAACTGAGTCAGAAAGGATAACAAAATCTCAGTGGTACTCTGTAAAACAAGAGCATAAAACAAGGTAAAGCTGTGTAACTGCAACAGGCAGTTTTTTCCATTACGTCAAAAACTGCCAGCATGGCATCACCACGGTCTAGCTCATCAGAGCGTGAATTTTTAGAACACCAACTAAAACAGTGCAGGCCTTAGTCAAGCAATGACAAATCACCACAATAATATGTCAGTTCTGGGTTCATAAATAATCAGCATCTAATGAATTCCTTATTAAACTGATTTGGGACCAAGTATGCTGATTGTTATTATAATTTCTTGTCAGTTGCTGGTGGTGTTGACCTTTATTATGTATTATTTTTCATGCAAATGTGACAATTGAGTCCTTAGACATCACAATAGGCCCACCGAATGTTACGTGTCATAGAATCTCAGGCTTTTAAAAATAACGTTTTACAGGATAAGAATGGTGAATCCTAACCAAAAATGTTTTTGGTTCTAATTTTGTCAGGTCCGATACCCATTTGTCACTAATGAAGACCTCATCTTAAAGCACAGCTAACACACTACTTTTATTTTATTTTTTTAAAGTGATGAGCAGTAGTTTTGTTTTTTTACTCATCAGTAAACACTAGATTTAAGCTGCACCTCTTGTGCTCTAATAAACATTTACAAAAGCAGTCCATGTGGGATAAACCCATGTTTATGGTAATGCCATGCCATCTACTGCAATAGTTATGCTCACTGATCTCTCTTTTTCTTCTTCTTCTTCTTCTTCTTCTTCTTCTTTTTCTTCTTTTTTTTTTTTTTTTTTTTTAGCAGATTTTCAATATGTTAAAAAGGCATAAGTCATAATTTGGCTGCAAAATAAATATATATTAAAAGGATTAAATTAAGGAGTTTACTTCTCAGCTTGGTAGATGGTAAGTAAATTTTGAACATCACCAGACTTATCCTTTAAGCAAAAACAAATATGTATGAAACTTGCAATCTGACTTTACTTGACTTTACTCTGTTTGTCACTTTTGCAATATACCAAACTTGAATATTTTGGCTTTTTCACCACAATGCCCCCTTTTTGGTATTTTTGGCTGAACTCAGAGATAAATGGTCATTTCACATCAGCTTTGCTTCACTGCCAGGTGGCTTCCACACCCCTAAAGCTCTGAAATGAGCAGCACCATACTTTACTTACATCTTCAAGATCTTAATCTCATTCTTGGCAGCTTTCCTGACTTTCCTTCCATCCTTTTTGTGGAACTTTTTGCATGTGTACATCTTTAAGGTGTTCCGGTCCTTCGCCCGGAATATCTCACAAAACTCCTCTCTGTGTCAATATGGAAAAAAAAGCAAACATATATCATATTATGAGTCAAATTCCTCAGAAGTCTGTACTAGAGATGGCATGATACCACTTTTTTATGTCCGATACCGATATCATAAATTTGGATATCTGCCGATACCGATATGAATCCGATATAGTGGATTTTTTTTTAATGAATAAAACTGTTTGTGGGCCAAAAACAAACAAGAGAGACGGACTCACGACAGAAAAGCCGATCAGCTGATCATTGATAAGTTTCATGATTGAAGTAGCAACAGGAGAGGGAGGGGAGAGAAGAGGCAGTCGCTCCATATACGGTTGTTAAACTTAACGTGTGAATGCTTTACAAACATTCAGAGATGAACTTACACACTTGCTTTACTTCTCTCTGGGATAACTTTCTTGGAGATGAAATGCCGGTTTGGCAGCACGTAGCGAGGCTCCAAATGCTCAATCAGACCACCGACAGGTCTCGCACGCCACAGCCGCTCTATCACGTGAGGCATACTGCTCCGACGTGCTAAGGTTCTGAGCTGATTTATGCCATGTCGCAAGTTTTGTGAGGTGCTTTTGTGATATTTAATGGATCAGATTACATTTTTTATTTCTCTCCGATATCCGATCCAGTAATTTACGTCAGTATCGGAGCGATACCGATACGTGATATCGGATCGGTCCATCCCTACTCTATACACACTTGTCAGCATTCAGATAGGGAAAAATTTACTCACGATTTAACAATTTGTCCGAGGTCATACTTGTCGGTCACCTCTGAGGGACTGTTGTAATCCTTCTTCTCCCCGAGTGTCAAACAGCCAAATGGCATGGCAGCTCGTGCCCTAGCCGGGGAATATCTTGCCAACACAACCTGCCAACGATGGGTAATAAGTGAAGAGATAACATATGAGTATAGCTTTGTTTTGAAAGATATCGGCATAGTACATAGTATTTGCTAAATACTGTAAACAACATTATTGCACACGAGTTTTAAAAGCTGTGCTAAAAATTACTTGAGAAAGAAATAAACTGTTTCATTAATGACACTAAAAGAAATGGGGGAATGGTTTCTCAGCGATGCGTTTAGCATTAAATGAGTAAATGCAGTAAATCAGTGCACACATTTGCAGGAAGCAAAACTCTCTTTCTCTGGAATCTTTTTGGTTGTACATCTGAGACTAGGCAGGCATAATTGAGCTTGTGGGAGCAAATTATTTCAAATTACCACAAGAGCAACACAACATAAAAATTAAAAATTTCAGTAATCTTCTTCGGGGAACTCAGTGAGACCGGCAAGCGTGCTTCTTTCCATCCTGCAGTGAGTCAGCCCTGTACCGCAGGAGCAGCAGCTTTCATTTGTCTGTTTTCTGCAGTAAAGAATATTCAGGTGGATCTGACCTTGTGCAACAGCTGACATTTTTTCTGCTTTTGTATATGCTAAAATGCTTAAAATTTGGAAAAGCTGTTGCCCTGTTGGCTTTGAAATAACAAGAGAAAACACCACAATATTAACATATAAACCCGTACATGTTCACTGTCAACCAGTAGGAAGAATTCAATTATAAGAATTAAGAAAATATACGAGAAAATCTATTAGAGAATAATATTATTGCCCAAGTACTGTACTACAACAAAGTAAGTGGTAGTTTATGATCACAAAACTAATGAATAACATGCAGTGTAAGCCACATGGCTTCCCAAAAAGAAGTTCAGTGCCTTCGTTCGAATACGTAACTGTGTGTCAGACAAATATTATAATGCTGGAAAATGTGAAATCACATAGGATAATTTATTAAATGCTTATCTTTTTTGGTCAATCTTCCCAAGGACACCAACAGAGTAATGTAAAACAATTTAGACTCTAATAATATAGTCTGTGATTTATACAGTAATTTTATGGTTTGAGTCAAAACACTGACAGGTTCCAACAATGTGTATTAGTTCTCCATGTTCCGTGAACAACAGCTTCCACACACATCATGTATGTGATCCATCCATCCATGCATGGGTGGCGATTGACTGATTGGAGCCCATCAGAGATGTTACAGGACAAAAGAGTGAAAAGCTGAAATCCTGGGTACAGCCTGGACAGGTTGCCAGTGTATTTTCATGCAGGTTTTATTTAACTCAGTTCTGCAGAAAATCCCAGGTTCTGAACCACCAATTAATTTTCTATAACACAAATATCGATATGTTGTAAGATAAACAACATAAATATGAGAATTTTCAGTATATGGGAAAAAACTTTTACTAAATATGTCAATCATACATCATAAATAACCTACAGCTTTCATAAATACAAAACACTTTGAGTGCACTGGTCTCTCTAATGACCAAAATAACAGAGCTTACAAATACATAACAACATAAATCCTTAACTGTAGGATAAATGACTGCATGCAGGATGACATTTCCAACTGTATGCCACAAAAAGCCCAATAAATTAAATTCACCCACATGAATTCCTCTAACAGGTTTCTATGCCAATTTCACAGCCTGGCTACATAACCCCGCTGCTTTTTTTTTCATCATGAAAATTGGAGCACTTTTATGGACACAGAGTGATCTAACACTGGATCATTTGCTATAACGTGTTCTCAGAGCAACGGCATTTTGTGTTTCGCCTTTGCTTTGAATTAGTTATCTACTTTGCTTAGAGACTTTCTGTCTTGTGAGATCAGTGCAAGCAGCTGGTGGTCAAAGTGTTTACCAGCTGGGCTTCTGGTTTCAACTCTAGGTTAGAACTCAAACTTTTCTTTGAAATTACACTTAACTTTAAATTCTGATAACCTGAGCTGATGCGGCTGAACAAGTCCACAACTGCCAGCTAAAATTACTGATGACATAGGATCTGTGTGTGGATAACAGACTATTTTTTTGGCAGGCCTTACAATGGAAGTAGCAGCCAGTGCAGAAGAGTGGGAGTACAAAAATTCTGACTGAGGTGTTGAGTGATAGCCTCAGTCAAGACCAGAGATAAAGATTTCTCCCGGCTGCTGCATCCAGTAATATCTGTAGTACAGCAAGGTGTAACATATTTTAAGAAGATGTTCTTTCAGTGCACTTTTTAACAATGTACTGCTTAAGAGTAATTGTGAATCAAGATAGCACCCTCGAGTCGAAGACACTGGGATGATATAGGTGACCAAATGTTCTCAAGGTGACTCTCCAAAGACATCTATGTGAGATAGTGATGCTGCAGTATCTGAGCTCCTTATCTTTTCTAGCGATATTCCAAATTTTAGCTTCTTTTTAAGCAATCTAAGAAATGACATAAGTCAGGTTAATATGTCACCATAAGGCTATTTAGTGGTTTAGTGGAAAGACACAGTTTCCAACTTCTTTATCGCTTGGATTTTGTGTTTGCAAAGTGCTCTTTCAGTAAACAAATTGATAACAATTCTAAAATGCAGCATCCTTTATTAGACTTCAGCAGATGACCTTTATTGCATTTTTTACACATCTTCTATCTCTACTTGTATGTACTGTAAAATTTTTGATGCATGAGGTTCATATCATTAGTACTAGGGTAAGCAATGCAGTAGGTAGTTACAGTACAACTATTATTAATTTAAGAACTATGTAATTGTGTGTGAATAGGAATGCGGACACATTATGCAAGTTACCAGCATTTCTAAGTCACTGTTACTTATGTGGTAAAAAGTAATCCACCCACTCTTTGACTACAAACAGGCCACTTTTATTTTGAGCACGCTAAAGTGAAGGTGGGGGTCAACTTGGAGTAGCCAAAGGGATCAAGTCTCTTCTTTTCAGCCATTACTTTTTTGTTATTTAAGTCCATCCCAGACTTTACTCAAGGTCGTGTTTTTTCTTCAGTGTGCACAAGCAGGAGATGTTTCCTGGGGGGTGAGTGAAAGACCGAGAGTGCTGCAAACTAAAAGCACACGATCCATCTCCTCCTGCAGAGCTCTAGCCTAAACAATTCCATACTTCAGTTTACCATTTGCCTGGTGAAAATGCAGAACACAACAGCGTGGCTCTCCTCTGTCCTAAAGGGGCAAGCTTTCACTTCTAGAGCATGGGGAGCATTTGAAAGATATGCCCAAGCTAAATCACATCCTCTGCATGAATCTGACAAGAATAATACCCAGACTCACCATTAGCATTTTCTCTCACTCAGATTGATACAACTCTGTTGTCTGGGTATCAGAATAATTTCTTTTCATTATACATACACCAGTCCTGTAAGGCTCATTTAGACCAACGGAAGAAAACATACTACGTATGTGAGGACACAAACGCACACATTTTGCTTTCATTGGTTGTGTTTATTCAACCAGAATTCATGATCTTATTTACCCTCACTTATAAAAGGGCTTGAACAAAAACTAGGCCGCAAGCATATTTAGTAAGGTCTGACCAGAGTTTTAAGAAACAAGCATTTTATCTCATGGCCTCTGTTTCTCACCACACAGCCAATAGCTACCGCAGAAAGACAGACGATATCATGAATGCCAAGCAGAATTAGAAGGTAAGGCGGATGTCAGATCAGTTAATACAATTATCAGACCTCACAATGAATCACAGATCCCTACACCTGTTCTCATAAGCTTGAGTCACAGGACGGCTCAGCAAACAATAAACAGAAATATGGCAAGTTGGGCAGAATTTTGTGTGCACATGTTTTTCCCCTTTCAAAGCAATCTTTGAGATAAGAAGCAGTTCTTCAGCAGAAGACAGAAAAAAAAAAAGACAGAAGACACTTGACTATTGCTGAGTCAGGGGTCTTTTATCTATGCTTTTTGAAAGAGCTGAATGAAGTGCTCTTCAGTAATGGGGATGTAAATTATGTCTCAAATTAAGTCGCTGAGCTCAACTTAAAAAAAGAAAAATGTAACTAGCGACACCCTTGGTGAATAATGACAAAGGCAGAGCGGTGTGATTAGATAACAAATTAATAAAAAAAAAAAATGATGTCACTGTCCAGCTGCTGACTGGTAGCATAAAGTAGTAGCTCAGGTTATTTTGTTTTCAGTAATAACAACTTTAATATACAGCCTACAAAGCTGACAGTCGTGATGCGTGGGGTTTGAATAGACACCTTTTTTTTTTTTACAGAGGTTTTGCAACATTAAAAACCAAACACAAAAAAACTCCCATTTCTATGCTGAAATGGGATTTAAACAAAAGTGAACAAAAAGGTCAAAAATGTATAAAGAAAAAGAAAAAATGATCCCCCTGAACTTGAATGTGATGTATAATATCTGACAAGAAACCAAAAAGCAATTTGTGTTTAGGTCTCTGTCCTTTTCATTGACTTTGTTGTTGTTATTCACTAGCTGGAGTTGCATTTATTTTATTGATAGTGACAGTGGGATGAAATGTATGTATGTTACAAAAATGAAACTGTGAGTACACTGAGCCATAGAGCTGCAGTCGCATAATGCTCCCACTGACCCTTTATTAAGGAAAATAAATTACGTACATCTGGAACACATTACCAACTGGACATGGTCCTGCCACAAAGGGTACTAAAACATAAGCCTTTGTCTGTAAATATCATCCTAGGGCACATCTCAGCTGCCTACCACCGGTCTAATTTTGAAGAATAAGATTAATAAGGATGGATGGCACTTTTTCACACTGCGTTCCAGCAGTTGCACAACACTGCCTAACCTTAGGGGACTATTATGATTCAAAATAAAATCTTTGAGGGATGAGGCATGTCTGCGTTTTTGTTCTGCTCATGCTGATGTGAGTTTGAGAAGAAAAAAAAGCCTGGAAATTTGCATTATGCATTATATTCTAGCAGTTAAAAATGACAGCAATATATCAGAATTTTAAAATAATCAGTGTTTTTAAGCAGTCTCACCTAGGCTGCAGTGCCTGAATGGCATGAACGTGTTAAGTTTAAATATGGCTAAAAATAATAACCATCATCTGCATTCAGTAAAAAAAAAGTATGACTGTGGAGCTGGGTGGAAAAGATTTGTATATTTTATTTTATGTGTTAAAATACTGAGTTCAACACAGTGCCAGAAGTTTATAGCTTGCAATTGTCTTTTTTTTTTTTTTGTAATTTAATGAATTGGCATCATGAATATGTACATGAAGTAATTTCATGTGTTTTTATGTGTTATGCTTCACTCATTTTGCTTTATTAAATAAACTATTATCTAATAAATCCTAAAATACTAAGACATTACATGTTCAATGTTCCTGCAGTGACATTGTATTTATAATCCATCTTATAACTGCATGTTGTTTCACTGTAATAAAGCTTTGTCTCTTTTGGTCTTCTAAGCAGCATAATTGATATGCTGAGTCATGTTGAACAACTGTGATGGAAATTGGATGATGTGTACCGATTTTCCCCAAAGCAGACGTTCATTTTACGGATACTATTTACTGTCGTTGCCTTGTTTACTTGTTTTATGTTCTAGTAGACCACTAGTACGCATACTTCACAATGTAATGGGTGTGTTTGTGTAGGAGGTAACAACTGACAACCTCTGAAGGCAGTTTGGAAGAACATAAACCTTTTTTTTTTGGGGTGGGGGGTCTGGAGAACATTTTTTTTCTTTTACTGTGCTTTTGTTGTTAGGTTTGCCCGTGACATTTTACAGACATGACTACAAGCGTCCTTATTTATTCCTTATTTATTTATATATTTATTTTTAAATAAATGTTTCTTGCTGCTATTTTGGAATTGGATTGTTTGTCAAAGCCATGTGAGACAGTGGCAGCAGGCCAGAGCTGTGGATTTGGCCACAGCTGAGGCTCTTCAAAGGAAACTGCTTGGTGACAGGGGGCAGATGGCAGTGATAATATCTGAGCCAAATTTTATAGCTTGTAATGCTTCATTTATGATTAAAATGTCCCTCTTGCTAGCTGTGAATGCAAAGCACACATTAAAATTTTTCATTTTCTGACACATTAAGGCAGAAATGAACACAGGCGAAAGAAAAGTGTTTGTTTTTTCCCCCCCACCCAACCCCACCCCTCCTCGAACGGCAGGTCCAGTGAGGTGGAGAAAATTGTTGAGTATGAATCAGTCCTTTTTTGTGCTTGCTTGTGCAATGCATTGACTCGTACCATTCAACTCTTTTCTGAAGCATCACTGGCTCATCTTACCACTTTCTTCTGATGTTGTTTTGTTGCCATGGTTTCCAAGAGCTACAGTATGCATTGTGGCACCGTCTGTACAGAACAGCTCTCTGTGCTCTCACTGGCATTACTCCCCAAAACCACTGCCACTTCATGTGACCGAAACTCTATTAAAAGAGTTTACAGAACGAAACTTCAAAAATATTAACCGAGGTAATTAATCGAGAAAGATACTGAAGCTTGTTCACCACAATACTCTGATACTATACCAGAGCGGTGTATGACCCAGTTATCAGACAGCTACTTTAACCTACTGGAATGCACCACTGCATAGAAATATTAAATTCAGTGTATAGCTTGCTACATGAACTGAAAACCACAGCTCTCTTCAGGTAAGCCCTTTCCACACTCTTCTCAGTGATGAATCTTTTACTGTTTCTTGGAAAGAAGAACCACCAAAGCAGAGTGTGGTGTGTCTACATCTCTGTTTGTAAATATATGTAAATACTGGATATTCATACATGCACATTCTAATATGCATTTCCAAATTCTGCATTTAAACACAGCATCTCTTATCACTGTATCATTGTATCAAGTCTCTTGTTTTCTGCACCAGGTTTCCCAAACTTCTGTGCGCTAATTACAAATTCCCACTCCTGTAATGCTGTATAATTGATCCAAATCCATAATGACTAAAATGACACGTCACTGCAATCCTTTCAAGAGCCACTACAGGTATACAAGGGCACCCTTATGGCTTTCTTTTTTTAAAATGGTTTATTCTAGGAGACAGTCACTTGGACTGTTGTGCTTCTTCTGGGAAAGTGTTCAAAACGTCAAAGCACTCTCCCTCCTTCTGGGGTGTAAGAAGTGGTGGCCAAAGTAAGTGGGGATTGTAAGCTCGCTGGCTGTGAAAAGATGACAAATAATGACAAGGAGGCATGGACACCGCGAGACTGTTAAAATGTGAACTGAAGAAGTACTGCAGTCTGAGTGCAGGGAGAAGACGCCTTATGTAAATCTGGAGCGCAGTTTGAGCAAGTCTATGAACTACCGCTTCAAAATTTTAGATTTTGAATTAAGTTATGATAATGAAGAGTATAGGCAAACTTGCCATCGGCAGCAAAACCGATTTCACCGTTATTAGTCTTCCTATAGGAATACACTGACAGCCCAATAGCTCATGCAGGTTTAACAGTTTATGCATAGCTCAAAAAATGCGCTTAGCACAGGTTCGTCCGATGTCACCGATCCTGCTGTTTTCTGAAATCACGTGAGAATGTCTGCTATTCCTACCAAAATGTTTAATTCCTCCAAAAGTTTTCAAAACATCTCGGCTGTGTTGTGTTTTGGTATCAAAGACGGTCATTCGCGTTACTGAATAAATAAACCTCGGAGAACATCCCTCAACAATTTCACTTATCGGTTTTTTTTTTTTCAGTGTTTTGCAGTCTTATGACACTAATCCAAATTACGCAAACTGTACTCACTTACCTTCAACGAAGTCAACTGGTACTCGGTAATCCAAGTCTTTGCGTAATATTCGAGTATTTGACTGCGGCTTCACTTTTCTTTGGATGCATCCACTGATGTCCCAGCGTGCTATCACAGAGATATAAGATACTCGAGCGTTTCCAACAAGTCAGCGTATTCACGGGAGTATTACGTGAACGTTTGATGGTAACCGCGGACTATGATGCAGAAAGGAGGGGAAGCGTGTGTGCGCGCGAGTGCGACCCACTGTGTAGCAGTGTTTGGAGCACTATATACGTGCACCACTGCATCAATTATGTTTTGAAAGCAAAGTATATTTAGGGAGATGTCTCAAAATGGGGCTTGGAGGAACAGGAGAAAAAAGCTTCTTTTTTAATAGAACGAAAATCTCGTTGCTACTTCCACGAGGAAGACTGGAAGTAATTCCATTTTAAATGGCCATTTCCTTTCATTAGATTTCTTTCATCCCTGAAGAACGAAGGGTGCAGCCTACCTTTAGGGTGAACTTTCAGTACACCTTGTGGTTAACCAAATAACAGCATATTTAGTCATGAAATTAGAGTTGCAGGAAGATACATAGATAAAGTACCATCATCAAAGATCAAGTAATCCTGCAAGATGTTTGACTGGAAAACATCTCAAGCACAAGCAGCACAATTCCATCATGTATCAACGAGACTAGGGCAGTACCTTCAACTTCACAAAAACTGCAAGCTGTCTATGATATATTTTCCAATATATTTCCCAGAGTATAGCCTATACTCATGTTAAAAACCACCTGCTATGTTAAGCAACTGACTAGGAGGCAACATGCTTTCTCCTTTATTTCTCCACAGAGCGCATTCATATCCATTTTTACCAACTTATTAAAGTGTATTGATTTCTGATGCCTTTTAATTTGCTGTGATGAACTGGATTGAAGGTTTATGTCCATGCAGCTTGATTGTCAGATCAAACCGAAAGCCAGGGAGTACAAGAATGCCAGTCCAAAGTATCTTTGGGAAATAACTGGCAGTAAAGTGAGTAACACAAGATTAGTTTAGTACATTAACTGTATCCCTTATCCAGAGCTGCTACACAACATAAAAATTAACCTGTGCAAGAAAAAAAAAGGATCACCAAGCACAGTTTTGTTTTTCATCTCTTGAGCTGATACTGGTACAGGGCTCACTCAAGCCTCTGAAGAGGTGATTACATGAGGTAGAAATAACATTAACAACACACTTCTGGAGCAGGTGCTATCCTCAACCTCTTCACAGACCGTGTGGGTGCTGTGTGTCATGGTGAAATTGCTGAAAATGCGCAGGTTTGAAAATAAACATCTATTACGTGGTTCTTTCCGCTCATATTTTTAATGCATATAAAGTTTAGTTAGTTTAGACAACAGAAATCTGTCATTTTTAGAGCTCGCTGAGTGCAGTGAAAACAGATATCACCATAAGTAACTTTGCAATTATGTACAGGTATGCAGAGGATCTGCAGGGATTTTAGATTGTAGGCAGACTCTGTAGCACTGCCTTATATAACAGGAGTGTCTCTCCTTTCCGAAAATGAGTAATGCCGCTAAAAGGCCATTGGGATAACTGGAAAGAGTGTGGTGGAGCATCTTTAACCTGCTCCCCACCTACCCACAAAACCACCTACTCTCTCTTTTCTGAATCCCTGTAATATATGGCTCTCCAGAATTCTGGTTATCTTAGGAGTACAAGTTGTGCTGTATCACAAATCTGAATCCTGAAATTCTATATACTGTTGTCAAAATTTATAAACTGCTATAGGTTTAAAATCCTCTCTCCAGCCATCCATTAAATTTTAAAGTGGAAAATCAAGCATTTAAAGCCAAAAGAGCTCAGAAATACAACTCCCACTAAAAGTGCCGCAAAAGAAGCACCTTTTCTAATGAAAATTAACAAGACTGCATGGAGTTTTCATCAAAAGTGAGGCCTCTGTATTTCCTGAAAACCAATATTTTTAGGTAAAAGATATTTGGAGAGTGTCCAGGGTGCTTGAGACACTGTCTAGAACAGTCATAAAGAATCTAGTGTGACAGCCTTGAGACGTGACACTTCTCTATGCTTTGAGTGGTCAGCAAGTCCAAAAAAGTGTTATATAAATCTAATTCATTGTCAAAGGAGCTGAAGGACAGCAGGTCATTTTAGATATGTATAATGAAGGATTGCAACATGTGTAGAATATGTATTTACTCCACACCCGTGTTTACATTTGAATATTTGTATGTCCACATGCTCGATACAACTGCAAGATTGGCTCTGACATCAATGTTGTCCGTGTGCTGTCACCATAGTAACAGCCTCTTAGGGACAAGGATTTTGCAGTGTGGTGCCATTTGATAGAAGAAACTGTAGTGCAAGTCATTTTGCACTAACAAATCTCACAACAGGTATCTTTAAAACAACCATGAGCATCATTTCCAGATCTAAGAGACTCTGGGGTTGGTTGTAATTTAATTCTTGCTGCTGAATTTAAATTAAAATCCAATGATTTTAGCGCCTCGAAAGTTTAGACAAACATTTTTCACATTTATTGAGTCTCGTCGGCCTGAAGACCCTCATATCTCTGAGCTTTGGTTCACTGTGCACACTTTACTCTTATTTTACTCTTATTTAATGTTGGATATTTATTAGTTACATGTCTAATTCATTGCGTCACGATGAGAAATTTGCACAGACAGCCATTTCAAAGTGAATCACATTAATGTGGATTTCGACCTTCAGTAGTCATTGCAGTCGCATAAACGCAAATTCGGTTAACGGCAACAAACTGTATCATTTTTATGAATGCGGAATTCAGAATTAATAACTACCCATTGTTAAAGCTATTTTGCCTTGTGCATTTGAAAGGATGTTAAATATGTTTTATCTAATAAAGAGAAACACTCTCTACTTAGTTCTTTCCTGAACAAAACATGCACTATATCCCCCTAATGTGATTTATATCATTCGTAATTAACCACAGGCTTTTTAGTCGGTCATACAGTAAAAGCATACGCAAAAGTGGAATCTGCGTCATTAAGCTCGCAGGCACTACCTCACTGTGCTTCTCAGAAACTACTCAATGCTCTGCTCATCCTTATGTTACCATGGCTGCATGTAGTTAATCCAGCATTTGTAAGTCTGTGAATGGACTCAAATGGCTCCCTGCTTAACAGGTCCAAGATGTTTGTCTTTTTGTCTGTGTCTGAAATCAGTTCCTTCAGTGAAGGATTTCAAATACAGAGTGGGTTTTGTTAATACCACACCAGACATGACAAGAATTTATCCCAGTACATTATGTTACACCTTCTAGATCTTGAGAAAAGACAGAAAAAAGTTATTCCAGCAGATCAAACAATGTTGTTAAATCAGCACAATTTCTTCACTGTTTTATTGAAAAGAAAAAAAATGTATTTATTTATTTTTTTCACTTCTTTGCAGAAAAGGCTTTGCTCTTAAATCCTTTTCTGACCAAAATATTTTTTTTCTTCACAATGCTGTACTCATGTTTGTAAAAAGATGAGTCAACTTATATTTTAACTTAGTTGCCATAGAAACCAAAACCAATAGTCATGGGGTCTGTGATGAAAACCTTTGAAGGACTGAAGGCATGCTTCTCAAGCATCAGTGGAGACCTTGACAGCTATTACAGCAGTCTCTTAAGACATAAAGAAAGACTTCATGTGAACACATTCCCATTTATTCAATGTAACATATAAACACTGCGGCAAAATGCAAATAGTAGTCCAGCGGGAAGGTTAATGCAGAAGACCAATGTTAAAATTAAAATAATAATGTGGAGTAAGGCAGAAAGGGTTCTAAATGAGAAGACCTTTAAATAATTTAAAAAGGACATCTTTAACTCAATTACATTACAATAATATGTTTAGTCTTGGTGCATTACACAGAATTACTCTTGTAATGATTAGAGCATACAACATGATAGTGTATGTATTCACTGTCATTCATACAAAATGCAGTGTTTTACATTTAAAAGTAAAACCACAAGTAAATGTTAGTTTTTAATGTTGTTTTAGGTGCTTAACACTGCCACCTCACAGAAAGAAGGCCCTGAGTTTGTATCCAAGTCAGGGTCTTTCTCTGTAACGTTTGCATGTTCTTCCTGTGCTTGTGTGGGTTCTTTCCAGGTACTCTGGCTTCCTCCGACAGTCCAAAGACATGAATGTTAACCACAGGTGTGAATGGTTATCTACCTCTATGTTAATCCAGGGTGTGCATCGCCTATTGCCCTACAACAGCTGGGGTAGGCTCCAGCCCCAACTATGATTTGTATAAGCTGAAGAAAATGGATGGACGTAAAATAATATTCAAGCTAGTCAACAAATCCAAGTTACAATAATGTTTCAATTAATACTCTAGTATCATGCATTTAGTCTCCATTTATTATATTGGAGCTTTGACCTGCTCAAGTAAGAATCAGCAGCAATGTATCCCTCCCTGTGTTGTGTCCTTAGCGTTCTGATCAAACTGAATCTCAGTGAGCAAATTCAACTGGACCTCTCCATGATGTTTTAGTAATTGCGATTATTTGTGAGTTTGTTGTTTGTTTTTGTTGTTTTGACATTTAGGTAAATTGACCCTCAAGAGTAATCAGCCATAAACAGTTGGAGAAGTCATTTGAAATTTGATTGGTTTTTGCCTCCTTACAGGAAAGCAGGCTCAGTGTCACAGATGATACCCTCACACTTCAAGCAGAACATTTGGTGCTCTTTGAGGTTACCATAGCTACCCAACACAGTGAGACTGGATGTCCATGATGTTGATCGGCTCATAACTAGTGATGCATGCATGTATTCTGTGTCAAAGCAAACACCCCATAATAATCTACCGCATCATGTGTCGAAGTGAGCTAAGCGGGAAAAATATCAGGTCATGTAACATGCTCCTAAATTTTAGTAAAGAGAGGGAAATTTGGGGGAGCAAACTTTAGTTTGGTGCACTACATTGTTTGGCACTGTTCGTGGAACAAAGCAACAACAATGAACAAATTAGCGAATTTTAAAGGTTTCATATCCTAATAAGTACTGAAGTCTCTGTGCTTGTGTTGAAAGGCAATTTATCTCTGAGTTCTCTTGCGCTAATTCACAGTTTATGAGGCTTGCCTTTGGGTCTTCACCAGCAGTTAACCACTTTCATAAACAGTGGGACTCTTTCCTAATTGCTGCAGGCTATGGTGGATGCAGAAATATTACACTTGATACACTGTTATAGTTTAAAAAAAAAAAAGAAAAAAAAAAGGGGGGGTGAGCAGATTAAGTCTACAAAAAAAAGATATTGGATGTGTCTTTTATGAAACTTCAGTGTCGATGATTAATATTACAGATTCTACTTCTGCAACCCACAAAAGAATGTTACACCTATAAAGAGAAACATATAATCTGTCTACATTTCAGTTGAATGAGCTGACCTTTAATCAAATAAATATGTTCCTTGCAGGTACTGGGTGGTACCAAGAGAGAGATATAGGTCACTACAATATCCGCATAATGAAGATGATATATATATATATCTATCTATATATATCTATATCTATATATATATATATATATATATATATCTATATCTATATCTATATATATATATATATATATATATCAGAGTATTCCCAGTGATGTATTCACTTTGGGAAATGCAGTATAATAATCCTTCTAATTAATCATGGGATGGAAAATAACCGTTAGTTACTCAATACTTGAATGGGTGTTATTCTCTCACATATGTATATTTGTGTTCCAGTCTGATTTTATTTATTCCCTCGACAAAACAGTCATACGTGAAAATTATGAATAGATTATAAAACATGCATAAAGCCGTTTGCTAATTTTCAACCATATCTCTCTGCCTTCCTACACACCTCTGGTATCAAATGATGGTTGTCATAGCAACAGGCTCACAAGCAACAACAGGGCTTTTGGAAGACAAATACATATCAGCATAACAGAAAATCTCTCTTATCCACATTTTCTGTCTACAAACCTGTCTGAACTCTGGTAACGAATGCTAACATGGTTCACGTGGTTCATTTTTCCCCTGTCATGAACAAATTTCCATGTAAACTCTGTAAACGTGGGCAAATTGGTGGGTTTTGGCCACTGAAAATACGTGACATTTAAAGAACGCATGGAAAGTGTCTTGTTGGTGTTCGGTACAGCAGGACAGGTGTATGTAATGAATGTAATGAGGAAAGCTGGCGCCTTTCTGTTTGAAGTTTATGATCAGTGTGAACTCCTTGGACTGCTCTGGTGTCTCCTTTGGGTATAAGGAGAAATTTGAATATTTCATACTTGAAAAACAAATATAACTCAAATAATATAATTTTAATATTGAAATATAAGTAGAATTTAAATGAGCCTTTAAGATTTTTATGCTTGATAGCAGTTATGACATAGTTCTTAATTGTTATTGTTATCGACTTGACCATAAGCTTAGCACAAGAAAGTCATGTAATTTGTTTAAAACATCTACTATATTGGACAAGGTATACAGCACGTATAACAATGGTTTTGTCCATTCATTCCAAATTCTTTCAAGGCATTTAAATATATCACATACTGTAAAATTGCTTCCAAAACTGGGACATGGTGTGAAATTTAAAAGTTGACACATTCTCAGCAAATGTTAAGTGTGACTTTTACAGGCTGACGGAGCCAAAACTATTGCTACATTGTTCCTGGGCAGGAAACTAGCAAAGCAGGAAATTCGTCCAACACTTGTTAACAGCCTTGAAGGTAGGGGACTGGTCAGCCAGGTTATCACCCAATCCCAGACTTTTTCAATGAAACATTTTTGCTAGTTTATACATACTTTATATTTTGTTTATGCAACTAAGACAGCAAATATTATAGCCGAATAGATAAATATGACCATTTAGAATATTTGTTATCGAGATTAGACACTCACATATACTTTAATTAAAATGAAAAACTGAGAAAATCAAATGCATATTAATATATGTATATTGATATTTCTGCATTGTATATATGCATTATTTATGTAAATACGCATATTAACCCATTAATAATAAAATTAAATTAAATTAAAATCTAAATTTTGCTACCCCAAACCCATCTTTCCTGTCCAACCATGGTCCAAATATTTACAGGTTTATGTAAACAATTCAGGCTGCTCCATACCAGAGTGAAAAAGAAGTTGTGTAACAATTCTGTATACATATACAAAGCATACAGTAGAACAGGTGTGAGCAATTAAGCTTCCTGGGGGCCATGTGAGAAACTGGGACTGTTGTGGAGGATTGCACCAACAAGCTAAACACAGTTCTGCTCAATATTAATTTGATCTCTTTATGAACTGCTACTGGTAAGAGTAGATGTTACAATTAAGCCCTAATTGTGGCCCGCTGGGAAAAATCAAGTGCTCTGCCCTGCAGATGCACAAAGATGTATACAAGAGTAAGTACTGAGACTGCATGTAAGAAGTTCCCTTTAGTGTTGGATACACTATAGGGGCTAACTTAGCTTCTTATTTCTTCTTATTTATAAACACAAAGAAAGCCTCAGATTGATCTATGTTTGTAAGAAATTTGGTTAAGGTCCATCATGTATTAGGTTTGCCCAAATAACTGGGAAGGTCGGTTTGATGGAGTTTATACTCTCTGTTGTACAACCTTGATGAACAACAACAGACCCTTTTAATAACAGCCAATCTGGGCTGAAAAAGTAGTTAATAACACCACAGGAGTTACTAATTAAACTAATTATGACACCGTAAAGAGAACAAAAGACACATTGCATTAATGTAATTAGGAACAACTTTGTCTAACTGTCATGTAATGTCACAGTGATTGAAGTGTTAAGAGTTTATTTCAGCTCAATCTGGATGTTTAAGGTTTGTCTTATGGGTTGTATTACTGTCTGATTGTTCCATATTTAAGTTTAAATAGAAAGGAAAGCCATTAGCATGTCATGAGTTCAGGATTTTATTCTGTCACCTGAAAACACCATGGGCCAAAGATGTATCCATAAATAACCAAACTCAGTGTGGAGAAAGCATAGCATAGCACAGAACAGCACAGTGCCAAGTAGGTCACATCATTCAGAATAAGAATGCAGAATAAGAACTTGTTTTTATTGTAATTATGAGCAACTAATGTACATTATTAAATCATCGTACTAAGGTAATGATGCGTTTCCTTCACTCTATGTTATTATATTTTTAATAGGATATTAAAGGACAACATTGTGTTTTTCCCTTTGTTGGTACATCAACGGTTAGCCTGTTCAATAATAATAAAGTCAGTAATAAAATATAATGCATGCACGAAGCACATATCCAGCATGAAAGAAGTGCATGCCCATGAATACCTATAAATCACACACAGGTTTGCAAGCTGAATCACATTAATCACGTTTTAAACCCATTAGATGATGGTAAACTTGATGGTAAAATAAAAACAAACATAATTTATTTTATTGGCAGTATTTTTATCACACATTCACATTAAAGAAAGTATTTATCAGCTAAAAGGAATTCTCCATTATTTTAGTTATATAATAACATATTTGGCATATACATAAAAAATACCTCCTAGCTGTCACTATGGAAGCTAATTCTAACCAGGAATTCACAGTAGGCACAACTTTGTGAGCCTATCCACTGAAATAGAAGGAGGATAAGAGGAGTCAGGGACAATGAATCTGTGTGACTAAAGTTAAAACTGTAGGAACGTACGCATGATGTTCAGAGTTTCTATGTGCATATACATTTTCATGGTTACCCGTGCCACTGAGTCATCAGAGTGCATGAGTTTTGATGGCAATGACTGGATATGGTATTAGAATGCATTCAATATTTAATCACATTTAATTCGATTTGTTTTGTTATCATAATAACACATTCAGCATGTGGATGAATACTGTAATCCACATGTGCGTTTTGTAAGCCAGAAAATGCATTAGCGCACTGATGACGGCTAATGAAAAACTCCAAATGGGGAAAAAAACAAGAACAGTTAACTGTGTGCATGGCCTTGTGGTTCTAAAGCACTTTCATTGCTCTGCAAATTTGTGTTTGCTTTTCAATATAATCCCATCTGTGGAGACATTCACTCAGAGAGCAGAGACAGGAACAAACAGAACACTTCTCTCCATCTGTGACCTCCCAACTCCTCATCCTCCCTCTGAATGCATTGCAACAATGGAGAAGCGCAAGGGAGAGGGAGGAAGACTGCCTCGCTATTCAGGTAGCTACTGATGGTACACAAGCTCAAGGATAGAGGACTGAGTTCAGAGAACAGACGTGAGAAAGCGTGCAACATGTATGCAAGATATTCTGAAAAGAAAAGAGGGATTTTTAACATGCAAAGGACTCAGTTACATTAGTCCATTACTTAGGAACAATTTCAATATTATCGTGAAAATACCAGATCACCTATGATATATGTTTTGCAATTAAATAAAAATGAAGCACTTTAGAGCACTGTGAAATTTATTCCTTTTGACTGCATAATATGCTGTAATTTGAAATATTGAGTAAATATTATGTCATACAGAAGACTTTAAATTTGATTTATTAAATGTTACATGAATGTATACAAAGGTAAACAAGAAGAAAGCTGATGACCCTTATGCAAACTTATTAGTAAGTAATTAAGCTTGCACAATCTTGTTATAGAGTCATATTTCCTTTCTCTGTCTCTCTCAGCCCATTTTTTTCTCTTTTTCTGAGCAACATCTTGAAAAACAGGGAGACCTTGATCAATGATGAAAACCTCAGACTGCGAATTGCATGCACAGCCCAAACAGCTGCAGGGAGTAGCTCAACAACTGTGAATCAGGTAAGTTTCTTTTATTTTCTCTCACTTCCCCAGCCTTTTTTATACCAAGTGATGCAATGCAGATCACTTGCAACTTCACTAAATCACCATACAGTATCATTACCATTATATCAGTCACAGACAAACCGCAGGAAGCTTGTTCTGCAGAAGTTTGTTGCCTCTCTGGAGTTTGAAGATCAGTCTCCAAATGCAGTTCTTTTTAATTCACTCTTGTTTATCTGTATATTAAAAAACTCAGAGAAGTGTGTCTGATCAGATACCTCCAACATAAAAACCAAATGCTGAACATGTCACTCAGCTCATCATCATCAGCCAAAATAAACTGGCAACTGCATCCGTGACATTACAAACAGTGGAACATTTAGCATTTGGCACCTTATCCGTTCCTTCAGCTTCTAATTTTAAACAAAAATGTCTCTATTCATGTGCAGTTATTCTGGAAGATTCTACAGCGAACTTGCATTGCATATCTATGAAACTATTTAATTTATAGTAAATTATCATTATTTTATTTTAGCTATGAAACTGAATACACAAAGTAAGCGTGCAAATTATGTTTGTTATGTGTTTAGATCCACTGAAATCTTAAAGTTTGTTACTTCTCTGGTCCAGTTTGCCACAGATCACACAACAGCTGCTGTATGATACTTTGCAGATTTCAACCAACTCTGCTCCAAAACCAGGGCAGTGTGAAATAAAAGTTTAAATTATTTATAAATATATACTGTTGTAGACAACAAAAGGAATTTTAGACCAGACACTTTAGGGGTCTGCTCTCTGTTCAGTTGAGCTATTCCCCATCACTGTGGGTTTGGATAGGAAGGTGTTTGTGTGGCTGTGTGTGCAAAGAGAAGGAGGAACATTCAGTATTTAGTGGTTCTGAATAAACAGACCAGCTGAAATGATGTGCTTATGCTGAGGGTTGCTTTGAAATTGTATTGTTAGTTATACAATAATATTCGTTAATGATTGCCCCTCCATCATTTAACTTCTTTTCCTCCTAATTATTAATGTGTATTATACGTACTACATGTACTATATTTACTGTTTATAAGGTTGGGGAAACTCAAAACATAATATCCACAACTTTTTGACATTTACTTACCTGGATGGCTGAGCATGCATCAAGAAGCTCCTGTTGGAAAAAATACCAATGTCTGCTATTGTTCTGTCCTCAGGCTTAAACTGGTATGGACTAATGCCACGTTTACATTTACATTTGGAGTTGCTGGTTGCAAACAGCATTCATTTCAACTTTAAAGTCATTATGACATCAGGAAACAGAGGTTTCCCTGATGTTTAGTATATCTGATTTGAAAAGTAAGTCAGAAATTTATTAGATTGCTTTGTTCGTGTGTGTGCGTGGATGTGTGTGAAAAACAAACAAACATGGGTACGTTCTAAAGAAAATACATTCACGTTGCATAATTTGGATTATGGGATTATGTGTTTGAGGAACATCAACATCAATCTCGGAAATATTAGGAGCATTTTATTTAAAATCCTTCTGCAAGGCCACCAATTACACAAAATTCAGTAACAGATCACAGGGCAACCCATTTTAAGCTATGTAGATGTCCTAGTGGTAGTGCCGGTCATCAGTTTCTTTAGTTTCAGTAAGCAACAAATGAGTCAACTGTGGCTTCAACTGAAATCCATTAAGAGATCTGTTTATTCACACATAGTCGGCCGAGCACATTTACTTTCACTTTTTCCAACATACTTCACATTTATAGTGTCTTTTTGTAGTGCCACACCTGACAGTTGCTCAGCATGTCTGCCGAAATCAAAACGCAAAGAGAAATATTGTCACAGGAGAAGAAAAAAAATTACTCTGATTTCCATATCATAAGAAAAACAATGTAAAAAAAAAAAAAAAAAACCTTTTTCGTTCCCAAAATTGATTTCACTTTTTATTTAAAATCCATGCTATGTCACAAATCTATATTTTTTGTAAAGACTGATGGTTTATAGCGCTTGTCTAAAAAAACTTAACTCTGAGTCTGAGGAACAGTTAAGCTACGTGCTGTGTCTTTCTACTGCTTTAGGTTCATTGAGTTGAAGCTTTGAGTGCTTACTGCATGAGCTCGTGCTCATCACATACTGTCTAAAAATACATTTTTAAAATGATCTGAATAAAAAAGGTTGATAACAAAACCATTTTTTAAATTCCTGTAGGTCATTAGTAGCATACAAACAAAATAGATCCTATGCATGCTTCAGCATGACTTAAATAAAGGCATCTTACACAATGTTCATAGGGGGAAAAAACAGATTCTCTTTAGTCTTTAGGCCAGCTCATTAGATTTTTTCCCCCCAAAATCTGGACCTGAGTGTAACCAGAGCTTGTCATTATTGCTACCACCTTTACAGTACCTAAAGGCAAGGGATGGAAAAAGAAAATCTTTTTTTAGATCCATAAATTATTCATAGAGTATTACAAATGCTAGATACACAGATTAGGTAGAGGCATGCAGTTTTCACTCTGGTTGAGCTAACATTATTCAGACTCAAACAGTTTTGTGTTTTTCCTCTCATCTACCTGGCAGAGAACAAGCGCTGCACTGCCTCAGACCTGTGTCAATGCACTCAGCATCATTTTCATCTTTGGCTTTGACGATCCACTTTCATGAAGAACTTTTGTACTTGCTGCGGTGCTCTGAATAAAATTTTAAATTGATTTTTTAAAAAGCTGGAATGTTCCTGTTTGCCCATCTGCTGTAGGTTTTTTCATACTGTTTATTCACAATAAGTCTTTTTGGAGAAGATTATATGGAATCAAGCATTTTGTATAAAACCCCGCTTGACTGTGGAAGCTACTGAAAAGATCCGATCGGTCTTTGATTCAACAAAAATAAATGGAGCAACTCAACTATCTTTGAACTGAATTCATTGCTCTTGGTGGAAAGCTAGTCCGTGAAAATAAACTATCAGTTTGAAACCACATTACAGCGTCAGTATAGAAGATTAAAATCAGTGCCCATATAATAAATGACCTTCGAATGTCCTATGTACTATGGAGATTATTTTAATTAAAAGCAAAAGACAAAGAAATTCATCAAAATGCTTTGCAGGTTACATTTTGCTGATTTAAATGAAAAGACCGTAATGTGTTACATTCACTCAGTGAAACTGTGAATCTGGTTCTCTGAGGTTTAGTTAAATATAGTTGTACCGATTGTGCGGCACCTTTGTGTGGAGACGACTGCTGTAGTGCAGAGCATCACTGCACAAGCAACTCAAGTTTTCTTCAGAATAAGGCATTTGTTGCCCTCTAGTGATAATTACAAGCATGGATGTGTTTCCACACAGGACAAAAAGCTCACTTTCATAACTCTGGGCCCAGAGCTTTTTTTGTGTGAGCGGCTCCAAATTTGTGTCGAGTTATTTTACATGTGTGATGTAAGATGCACACATGTATTCTTTTTAAATCTACATGCTACAGACCTAAATAAAACAATTTAAGTTAGCCCATATGGCAAGACAATTGTGGTGCAAATATGAAAACTGTTAACCCCTGAGCACAAGTCACTGTTCATATGTCCCCAAAGTTTAAGGTACTGATTTAGAGACATTTAGAGACCCGTACTATATGTGTGAATAACACCATGTAGGTACCACTCAACCCTGTTCTGCAAGTCTAAGAACAAGGCTCTATTTTACATTCATTTTGTCTCATTCACGCTCGTGTTATAGAAAATAAGTCAGCATGCTGCTTCTATTTTGTCACAAAAAAAAATTTAGTAACCAGTATGAATCTTCCAGTGGGGTTTTTTCCCTCCAGTTAGAGTTTATAATGCCTACAGTGTCAAATAAATCAGTAGTGAAATGTTCAGCGTGCTCGGGTTTATACACATAAAAATTTTTATAAGCTGTCTTTTTCTCTTGTATGTTTTCCAACTCTGGATGCCGTGATCCTGCCAAAGAGCTTTGTGTCATTGCACCTTCAGCTGCCACCATTAGAGTCTGTGTCCAAGTCTGAGGTTGTGGCTTCACTTCCAACTAGGGAGGGGTAAGGCCTTGGCTGGTCTAAGTTGACGTAGGTAACCTTCAAACTGATGTAGTGCTCTCCTTTCAGATTGGACAGGATGCGCTGCACTTCGGTAGCCAAGCTATGGAAGGTAGGTCTACACTCAGGCTCCGGGTCCCAACACGCCAGCATGATTACATAGCTGTGGAATGAATAATTGCGTAAATTATTGAATGAAAAGCTGAGTAAGTAAAAGAGTAAGCAGGTGAAGACACTACTGAATAACGGGCATTGTTTTTTCTCAAATACAAAGTAACATAGGATTAAACCCCTGTGATTTAGAGGTATGCAGGGTGGAATTGAGGCCACTAAAGACATCAACGTTACATAATGCCGACGTAGGACAGTTTTCCAATTTCATTGCACTATTGTACTATGTATGACTGTGCAATGACAATAAAGAGTTATCTTATCTAATAATGCCCATATGCTACGGGATAGTGAAAGGATGCTAATTCTTACAGGGTGTCTGGGCAATACTGTGGCTGCAGAAGCCGACGTCCCTTCAACAAGTACTGCGTGATGTCATAGGGGTCCACCTCTGGATACGGGCTAGCACCTCTGGTTAACAGCTCCCACAGTAAGATGCCATATGACCACTGTGAAACAGATAAAGAATAATATATTGTATGTATATTGATTGATTGATTTTGTTGAGTGATTGATTTAAAATGATCTTCATTGGCTTGATTAATTAGGCACACTTACAACATCAGACTTGGTTGTGAACTTCTGTGTTTGCAGGCTTTCGATGGCCATCCACTTTACAGGGAGCTTCACCCTTTTGTGATCTTGAATGCTGTAGTACTCCTTGGCATAGACGTCTCTTGCCATACCAAAGTCAGCAACCTTTACTGTGAAGTTTTCATCCAGCCTGTCAAGACAAAACATCTTAAGAATGGACTATCTAGTTCAAATAACATATTTCTACTTTACATTTCTAACATGTAGACTAGCACGTGTACAACGAGTGTCAGTGAATATCAACCATGTTCTCTATGATGAGATCTAATGGTGTAAGCTTATACACGTTGAGTCGTTTGGTACCGGGCCGTGAGAGTTAAGGTTTGGGTGTGAAATTTATGGTTTTTGGGCTTTTTAGCGTTTTTTATTATTTATTTTATTTTTCCCGTGTGTTATGAATAAATTTTCCTTTTTTTGGTATCGGCACTTGTTTTATTTTGTTGTATTCATCTGCAACACCTTAAAGGCCGGTACATGAAAATATTATCGGACATAAACTGGTCTGTGATGCAAAAAGGGCTGGGGACCTCTGATCTAAACTATCTTTCATGTAGAAAAAAGAATCTAAAATGAAAATGATTTTTATTTTCAAAATCATGTTAATGTACATTTGTCACTTTTATCTAATACTTTTTTTTAACATTGCAGAAAATAACTAATAATTTTAAAAGATGCCTGAAAGCTGATGAATTTATTAACCAGCTTTGTAATGAACATCAAATTATTTTCATGAAATAATTTCATTTTGCTATATACAACTGACTACAACAATGTGTTCACAAATTTAAAACGGCTAAAACTGCAGAATTATTTCCCCTTATGGCCAACAACAAATACGTTTTCTTGTAGTGAGTCAAAGTCTTTAATATCAAGGCCAGTAATCAGTGCATGAGTCACACTCACATGCAGTTACGCGCAGCCAGGTCTCTGTGAACAAATTTCTTTTGGGCTAAGTACTCCATTCCCCTGGCAACCTGAAGACCAAACCCAATCAGGTCTTTCACTGTTGGATTCTGTAAAGGACAAAGAGTTTGTAAAAACAAATAAAGAGAGATCTAAGGACAAAACTTGTAATGGCGTGAATAGAGCATCTTCACAGTCCCCACAGTTTAATTTACCCTGTTCTTAGAACGGATGAAATGGCGCAGATCTCCATGCTTCATATATGGCAGAACCACCAGGGGGAGCCCTTCTTTGGGCAGCATGATACCCAACAGTGACAGTATGTTAGGGTGGTTAAAGCCTTTCATAATGATCCCCTCTCTGAGGAACTGGTCTACTTCCTGGAAATCTGTTATCCCTGTTAATAAAACACATATAATAAAATACTTTAATCTACCAGCCAGCAGCTCACAAAACACCAATTTGTTTTATGAAATAAACTGATATTCACTTACTGTTCAGTGATTTAATAGCACAGTGGATTTCTTTCTTGTTGCTGTCTAACAGGTATCCATGATAAACTGTCCCAAAGTGACCTATATTAGAAGAAAATTGCCTTATAGGAATTCTGTGCTAAATTGGCAAACTAGTAATAACAATTGTACAATACTGAGGTTCACCTTTGCCAATAATCTGACTATCCTCAATTGAGAGCATCTCAGGTGGGATTAGCACATCTTTGACCTCTTCAAGAATATTGGAATTCAGGCTAACCATTGAGATATTGTCTCGTGGCATCAAAGGAACAGATAGATGATCAGAGCTGGCACTGTACAATAAACCCTGGAAAGCCAGTCCTGCTGAACCTGAAGTTTGATAGTAAAGATCTATTGTAATGCATTAGAGAAAAAACATAAACAGGCAAAAAATAACTGATAAAATCTGAGTACATGCGAAGAATGAAAAGCATGAAAGTATTTAATGGACTGGGATAAAAAAAATAAAATGATTATCTATGCTCAAGTTGATAATGTTCCTCAATAATAATAATGTTCCTAAATAACTTTATTAGTCAGGTTGTTCTTTGACACATTAAACTGAATCAGTTCATGGCTTGAATCTCTCACCCTGTCTGTAGTCATCTGTTGGAGAAGAAGAATTATTGTTGGTCAGGCGTAGATTATGTGACATCATCGCTGATAAGCGATTCTCTATGGTGGCTGGAGGGGTGAATTCAATCAATCAAAATCAGTTAACAAAGAAAAATCATAGAGATGGACGGGACAAAATACATTCTGAAGGTGTGCATATAAATTTAAAATAATAGCATGGTCATTTTTATAAGTTTTTAGAATACACAGTTACAAGGTGCTTCATGCCACCTGCTAGAATATGATCTCAGTGGATTAGCTGAAACCTTATGTCATGAGCTTGGCCATGTAGAGCTTTTTATATATACATTTTTTTACTAAATTGTGAATGACACAAGGGAAGAATCCACTGAGGATAATGTGTGAAGCACCGGTTAGCCGAAGGTCAGCTAAGAACGACTGACAGATGCATGTAATTAAAATTTGTTGCAAGATTGCTTAGTAAAGTATGTCAGTTTATTGAAATGCATCACAAAATAGCAAAGTCTTTCTCACCTCTCTTTTTTTCCCTTAAATTAATCATAACAATTAATGCAAGGGCAGCTCCTACTACCAGTGCGGCAATGATGCCCAGGATAATGCCTGCAATCGCATTGTTGTTGAAGCTGTCATCAAAGAGCACTGTACCCATATCATAAACGTCATGGTTCACAAACACCTGCAGCAGTGGAAAATATGATCCCTCTTGTTAAATACATTTACTTAAATATGAATCTCCATAAGTGATTTAGGATGGCTTAAACAGATGATTCTTACCCTAACAGGCAGCCCGTTGCTGGGAACAACCAGGCCTTTAGGAATCCTGCAAGTCAGCTCATTTTGCAAAACCTGCGCTTTGCAGACCGCATCACCAATGGTCATTGTGATCTTCATACATGTTTGTACTGCATCCAATTTTTTATGCTGTTACAAATTGAAAAAGGGTTTAAATATTAAAACACAAGTAGTAATTGTTGTCTTGTGAAGAATGCAACTACTGTTCCTGAGGTTTTTGTACAAACAGCCAAACAAATGACAGAGTGAGAAAAACTGCACATGAGTGTGTGGACATACATGCAGTGAAACCTCGTCCTCTCCTGGTTTTAGAAGTAATATACTGTCATCATTTTCAAAGGGAATGACTTGGGCATTAGGGTAGTAGGAAAAGTTACTTTTCCAGACGTCATTTTCCCCATCTATGTGAATAGAAAGCACTCCAGTTTTAAAAATGGTATCTGGAATTTGTTCTGGAAAAGCAGGAACCCAGCACTCCATGTGTGTGGCATTTCTTGTGCCACTGCAAACCTGAGGTAAAACAAAAAAATAATATGCTGTTTGCAATCACGTTAAAATTAATTAACTGAAAAATGTAACTGCATTAGAAAAAAATCCCAGTATAGTTTTACAAAACCTTACTTACCCGCTGAAGACGCTCACTGAAGTGAGATTTCAGAGTGTACTCAACCACAATTTTGTTAGCAACATCAAGATTCTGACCTTCTATCACCAGCTTGGAGCCTCTGTAAGGCAATATAAATTAGCATACCTGCTAGTTTTGATGAGGAACTTGGTGGTAAGCCTATTAGTTAGACCAGTTTAGTGTCATACCTTTGGAAACTGCAATTCGGAAACACAGAGTTTATAACAGGATTATTCTTGTAGGAAAACATCTTAGTGTCATTCACTTGAAGGCTGTCAATAATGACTTTCACAGGTAGTTCCCCAACAGCCTCAGCAGCTTCTGTGTGGCAGACGATTGAAGACAAAGTCCCCTTTCCTTCAGAAACACTGAAAGCAATAAAAATTCAAATAACCAACTATACATAACTAAGGCTACCTGCTTAAATGCACAGCAAAACCAATGTGTTGTAGCGTCTATGTTACTCACTTTTGAATGGTGCAGTTTTTATCTCCAATTTTGACATTTCTTGTTACTCCTGTGTTAAGATATCTGCCTGTTAATGTAACCACTGTTCCTCCAAACAAGGGCCCGTAATCAGGCTTGATTTCTGTTATGCTGGGTGTCTAATAAGAAACACACAAAGTAAATCACATCGTGATTCCAAAATGCATTACAGGAATTATTTCTGATAATTAGAAAACAGAATGGGTGGTGCCATTTAAAAATTGATCTCACCACAAATGACAAGCCAGAAATCTGAGCTGTGCCTTCAACTGAGAAAATGCCCTCCACCTCTCCCTCATTCACTTCCAGAGTGATGTTGAGTCCCTGGTTTGGTGTCTCTTCCCTGATTTTGCACACCAGTCTGTATTAGAGACACAGGGAATGGCATGTCTGTTAGTTCTATGAAAGAATATGAGCCATCTGATGTTTCCCATAAAGGGATGACAAACAACTAACAGAATAAAAGACAAATCATGTGAGAGAGAAGATAAAAGTTAATCACATGCAAGAGCGTCATATTTACGAGTGGCAACTGAAAGTCAAGGTTAAGTGCTCAGAGCATTATGAGAACTCCCCGAGCTGTTTTGCGTATAGCAGCATACAAGACTATGGTCGATGATCAGCCCTAATTAAAGCTATGAAAAGTTTCATTCAGGAAAACTTATACAGGGAGTGCAGAATTATTAGGCAAATGAGTATTTTGTCCACATCATCCTCTTCATGCATGTTGTCTTACCCCAAGCTGTATAGGCTCGAAAGCCTACTACCAATTAAGCATATTAGGTGATGTGCATCTCTGTAATGAGAAGGGGTGTGGTCTAATGACATCAACACCCTATATCAGGTGTGCATAATTATTAGGCAAAGTCCTTTCCTTTGGCAAAATGGGTCAAAAGAAGGACTTGACAGGCTCAGAAAAGTCAAAAATAGTGAGATATCTTGCAGAGGGATGCAGCAGTCTCAAAATTGCAAAGTTTCTGAAGCGTGATCATCGAACAATCAAGCGTTTCATTCAAAATAGTCAACAGGGTCGCAAGAAGCGTGTGGAAAAACCAAGGCGCAAAATAACTGCCCATGAACTGAGAAAAGTCAAGCGTGCAGCTGGCAAGATGCCACTTGCCACCAGTTTGGCCATATTTCAGAGCTGCAACATCACTGGAGTGCCCAAAAGCACAAGGTGTGCAATACTCAGAGACATGGCCAAGGTAAGAAAGGCTGAAAGACGACCACCACTGAACAAGACACACAAGCTGAAACGTCAAGACTGGGCCAAGAAATATCTCAAGACTGGTTTTTCTAAGGTTTTATGGACTGATGAAATGAGAGTGAGTCTTGATGGGCCAGATGGATGGGCCCGTGGCTGGATTGGTAAAGGGCAGAGAGCTCCAGTCCGACTCAGACGCCAGCAAGGTGGAGGTGGAGTACTGGTTTGGGCTGGTATCATCAAAGATGAGCTTGTGGGGCCTTTTCGGGTTGAGGATGGAGTCAAGCTCAACTCCCAGTCCTACTGCCAGTTTCTGGAAGACCCCTTCTTCAAGCAGTGGTACAGGAAGAAGTCTGCATCCTTCAAGAAAAACATGATTTTCATGCAGGACAATGCTCCATCACACGCGTCCAAGTACTCCACAGCGTGGCTGGCAAGAAAGGGTATAAAAGAAGAAAAACTAATGACATGGCCTCCTTGTTCACCTGATCTGAACCCCATCAAGAACCTGTGGTCCATCATCAAATGTGAGATTTACAAGGAGGGAAAACAGTACACCTCTCTGAACAGTGTGTGGGAGGCTGTGGTTGCTGCTGCACGCAATGTTGATGGTGAACAGATCAAAACACTGACAGAATCCATGGATGGCAGGCTTTTGAGTGTCCTTGCAAAGAAAGGTGGCTATATTGGTTGCTGATTTGTTTTTGTTTTGTTTTTGAATGTCAGAAATGTATATTTGTGAATGTGGAGATGTTATATTGGTGTCACTGGTAAAAATAAATAATTGAAATGGGTATATATTTGTTTTTTGTTAAGTTGCCTAATAATTATGCACAGTAATAGTCACCTGCACACACAGATATCCCCCTAAAATAGCTCAAACTAAAAACAAACTAAAAACTACTTCCAAAAACATTCAGCTTTGATATTAATGAGTTTTTTGGGTTCATTGAGAACATGGTTGTTGTTCAATAATAAAATTATTCCTCAAAAATACAACTTGCCTAATAATTCTGCACTCCCTATATATCTAATCTGCCTCCTGAAACCAAACTAGAACTGAGTCCACAGGAGCAGGCCTAATAGCTTAAGGCTCTACCTTCTACTCTACTTTTGGAAACTCTAGGAAAAAAAATAAGCCTGTACTCTGAGACCCAAGAGGACAACTAAATTCAATAAGGACGAACTGTAATCACTCATCTGCCTGCTTTCCTGGGCGTTGCTTTTCTGTTCTTGACATCACTACGCTGTCAGTCTCAACGCTGTTATAGTTATTCTTGTCCAATAATCTTTTTCCCTGCCTCCTCTGAGCCAATCAGCCCCAAATTATTGTTTTGCACAAAAATTTGACCAAAGATGTCACTGAGATGTTAAGAACAGAAGTTCATATGTCTGAATTAAAACATCAGTTATATAACCAATAAAAAGCTCAATACCATCATTTTTTAATTAAGTCTGAGCAGCACGTTGAGCAGCACTTCCAACACGAGGAAATGGACTACACGTGGGATTGAACTACTCACCTGTTACTATTGCTCTTTTCAGGCAGGACATCACACACGGTCCCCGAGCCCACAGTAACGATGTGGGTTTTGCCGCTGATGATGTGCGGCCGCAGAACAGACTGAAATTCTGATCCGCACAGCGTCACTTCAGTCACACCACCAGCGGGAGCCATTTTAGGAAAAAACTGGAAAAATAAAATTACCAACATAAATCAGTAGCTAATTATGTGTATGTATAATCAGTGTGACTGGAGGAACTTTATGACTCATTTTGTTTAACCATGCAATGGCTTATCACAGAGTCACACAGAGTGACAGATCTACCTCTGTTATGATAGGTCTGCAAGACTTTTTGTTCCACTGTGAGCTACACTCCTCCTGCCTTGAGCAGATTCCCGAACACCAACCACAGTTCATGAAAGACGGAGCGTTCAAACACATGGGGCACGTCTTAAAATGTGCACACCCTGGTCCTGTAGAAGGCACCCTGAACATCTTGATCGTGGAGAGAGTAAGATGAGGGTGTTATAAAAGACATACAAGAGAAAATTCATCAAGAGATAAGCAGTACCTGTGGAAGGTATTACGAGTGTTACCTTATTTCCAACCACAAAGAGAAGTGAATCCTCAGAGTACACAGCTGCGTTCCTCGAAACTGCAGTCTCTCCCAGTGAATAGTTGGCAAAAATAATATGGTTATAGGAACTTAGAATCACCTAAACATGTGAAACAGAGAGGTAATGTCGCGAGGATTCATGGAAATCATAGCAAAAACATCTACATTCAGTACTTTATAATGCATTCAAACTACAGCGTACTCTCCAGCCCAACACCATGTTGTTACCTGGAGTATCCTCCCATCTGACGTGCCAAAATGGCCCACCGTATGAGTCCCAATCGTGTTCACCAGAACTGAAGTAAACAGTACATTTCTCATCTCACTGTTGAAGAGATCGACTCTGTAGTATGGCTTTGACACCAGAGTGGGCTCATCAGTGCATCTGCTATCAGAGTTCTGTACAAGCAGAAAAAACACATTTACACATGGACAGCTCAAGGAGTTTCATCTTCAGCATATCTGCCTCTATCAGCACTGGGCTCATTCTAGAATAAGTACATGAAGACGTGTTTGTGTGACAAGAAAAAGGGATAGAAAAAAATTCTTAATTTTATTCATTTATAGAGGAAGTGCTGTAGTTTCCTCCAGTCATGGTAACAAGCCGTGAGTGGAAAGTCATAAAACAGCAGTGACCTCAGCTTTGTTGACTTGGTGACTGTTTCTCAGAGTAGTTTCTGTCTTCTGCTGAAACTAAACATTTGCATGGTGGGCGTGCAAAACATGAGTTAGACTGGTTTAAAAAAAAAGGTCAGCATCCAGAGAAAAAGCAGGATTTGCAAGACTGGTGAGGTAATTAAGCTGACCTGCTCCAGCATGCCCATATTTGAGTTCTCACTTCAATGTCCAATTTTTACACCATTTGAGCTTCTCAGACTTTAATGCTTAAATAGAAATACAGTTCACTGTATTGAACACACCAGATTCAATAAGTAAAAATCTGGGATTCTAAAGACAGCTTCATGACTCTTTTAACTAATATTTTCTGACTGATTTTCTTCCTCCTTGCCCCTCACTTCTTTCATATTCATCCTATTTCCTACTCAAATAGAGATGAGTACAGTCCAACACTGACCCTCCCCTTGAAGTTCCACATTTTTATCAGCAGGATTTATAGCTTGTGTTTCCTGGCACACATTCCCGTAGGTGTACATGCCTGTGGGAGCTCAAAGGACACAGACTGAGCGCCATAAAAGGAAAGACCACACCTTTATTTTATTTTGACGTGAGGAACCATAGCTACATTCAAGGTGTTTCAAGAGAGAGGTGTGCATGTTCTTATAAGGCTGAACCTGCCTTTACCGTCCAGTACCTTTCTCCTCTGTATTGGTTTGTGTATTTGGAAGTTGAGGAGGAAATATTCCACAGTGAAATCCACTAACCTGCTAGGACTGGAAGGACACGTGTGCTGCCCTGAGGCAGTTTGTGTCCTCTCAGTTATTTGTTTTAAAATGAAAAGAAACCGCAACTGTTTTTATACCAAAGCCTTGTACTACAAACAGTTCACACCTTTTCATTGAGAAAGACTGAAACTTACTGAGCAGTGACTGAAACAGAACAGAGTAATGGTGTCGCAACATGCAGGTCACACCAGTGACTCATCCACCCCTCCCTGTTCTCTCTCTCTCTCTCTCTCACACACTCACCTTCATCAGATTTACCACAGGCAAACATCATTTTAATTTTCAAGATTTATGGACTAACTTTAGTTTTACTTTGAATATACAATCCTTTATTGCTCAAGAAAATAATAATACTGTACTGTAAACCACTTTGCTCTCATCACAAATGACTTAATAACACAATGCTTGTCTGGACAAACCATTTCCTGTATGGGCATATAGTGATATTCTGATGACACTCGAGCATAAAAAAAAAAAAGAGTTACTCACTTCATGTGGGCAGTTCTCACATGGCTGGAAGTGGCAGAGACCTCTGGATAGCTGCTCTGTACTTGACTTACAGCAGGCCTCCTCACCAGCCTCGATTTCTTGGTTTATTTTAGTTAAAGGAAACGCACAGAGGGCTGAGTTCTTCTGAGGCTGGCCATGCTTGTTTACCTCCGCGAACACCCCATACAAAACATTTTCTCCCTCAGCTACCCTCAGCTCATCAGCCAAGTCCTTCCCAACTTGCCCGAAATGTGCTGCCTGTAATCCATTATAAACAGTACCCTTGAAAGTCCCTCTCCTTCTTCTCCTGCGCTTTGGCTCGTACCGACACTCCAAAATAAGCTCTCTGTACATCCACATCTCTGGATTAGAAATAGACAGTCGTCCCAGACGAGTCTGAAAAGCTGAATCGTTTTTGTAGGGATTTTCCCTCTGCAAGGAAAGAAAGTAGACATAATCCTCGGCAGAGAAACTGTAGATGTAGTTAATGCTGTAAGAGTCACGTAGTCCAGGAAGCACTGTCACGTTTGTGACCATGTCAAAGCCATCTTCAGTTGAAAGTGGCCTCAGCACTGATAATGACCTCCTTGGGTACATCTGTGTTATTCTCTCATTGACAGAGGCTGCAACAAAGAAGTATGATGTCTGCCCATCTTCAGCGATCATGGCCTTGGTACCAAATGGGCTGGCCACACAGTCATGACAGTAGGTTGGAGAGTTCCTTTCTTTTGTGTATAAACATTGAGGTGCAGGAGCTTCAAGGGTAATGTCAGTAAAGTAACAGATCCCATACCGAGTACTTCCACAAATGTACAAGTATGGAACTAGATTTAGAGCAGGATCCAAAAGCAGAATCTCATTGTCTGTATCCACTGGGTCCTCAGGTTGAACTTCTACATCGCATGCCAGACAGGTTTCACAATCAGGACTGCCTATAGGTCCAGTTTTCACCTCCCATATTATATTCATAGAACTGTTGACTCCCACTACTGCATTCTGATATCCAATGTAAACTTGTTCATTATCCGGGTTCACTGCAATGTTCTGTATTGGTTTCTGGGTTTGGAAGTGGGGGAGGGAATATGTTACAGTGAAATCTATGGAACTCTGAGGTGTAGAAGGACACGTGTGCTGCCCCAAGGCAGTTTGTGATAGCATCCATATCCATACTGTCAACAAGGCAGTCAAACTGACCATTTCCACTTTATGGTCTGCTGTGAATAAATGCTACCTATAAGACAGTTTTCTCAAAGAAAACATTCTGGAGAACCAGCGGGAGCTCTGCAAGAAAAAGCAGAGAAGGAATGTTGAGATTCACCAGACAGGGAGCTGTTCCACTGGATTCTCACATTCAGCCGAGATTCTCCACTTCATACTGTAAACATTTTAGCTTACTTAATCTGAGACACAGCTGGAGAACTGAGGAAGGAGGAAAGTATCAGCTGCTTTTTTTCTTTTTCTTTTTGAGGCTCTTGATTAAGCATTTCCTTATCTTCAGCTGCAAATGCCTCATTTTAAAAGGTAGTATTACCTAATATACGCAGTCACGGCATGTAAAACCCAACAAGAATTTGCGAGGATAACGATACAATCTAAAGCGGACAAGAAACAACGCGTTGTAACATGTGGAGAAACCATGGGAGCGTTCAGCCCACCAAAACTACACAAAATACATACAGAGTAACAACTACATTACATGTGTCAAATACACAAAAGTAATAGTTATTATCAGTGCAAAACGGTCATGGAGGCTTATAAAGGACTACGTTACTGTAAATTTCATATTACTATATGACATAACTCCTAATGAAAACCATGATACTACTACAGTTAGAATCATTTGTATTAACTCGAACTGTTTGGATAGGAATCATTAACATGGACCACTAGCTGAAAGTTCTCCGGAACCAATAAAATTTAAGAAATCTTTAACAACTTCTTTAACAAATTTGAATCCCTCAGAGATACGTATGCTAGTGAAGTTCCACTCACCTGACAGCGACTGAATACCTCTATCAATGAGTTTACACTGGCACTGAATTCCCCCATTCCTTTAAGATCTCACGTCAAAAAAAAAAAAAACAAAAACAGGAAGTTACTAACCCTTCACAATAAAAGCATTCCAGGCCAGCGGTCTTGTGTCTAAAGGGTGATTTAAAAAAAAAAAAAAATCAGGTCATCAGACCTACAGAGAGATTTGCATTTTTACAGTTGTATGGCACTGTATCGACGGGAGATCTGGATAAATTATAAGCCAAATTTCATTGAAAAAATAAATACTGTGGAAATTAATATCCTTAAATCCTGCCATTATCGTGCCAAGGTACATCTAAATGTCTGGACCAATATTCATTTGGTTATTATTACACAACAAACGATAATTCGTGGCGTTTTTGTGCTGTAAAAATGAGAATGACACTGCCCATTCAAACAAGTTTTCTAATATGATTCAATGTTTAATTTTTTTTAAACTGTTAAAGACCGGAAATGCCATCATCATTCTGACTCGCTTGACTGTGGACTGTGATATTCCCTAAACGGGTTCTGCCCTACCAAGCCGCGCCTGCAACGAGGAAGTATGAAGTAGTTGCGAAATTTGGCCATCCGCATAATTTCCTCTCCAAGAGAGCTTTGTCATATTTCATCCTGAGACATATTTCCAGTCAGACTTAAATTTTTGTGGAAAAAATCTTGGCTTATGAAAGCAGTCTGTAGCTTATATCAGCGCCTGAAGGACATTTGCCAAAAATACTTTGCTTTTGGATGAGGAACAGTTTCTCCTCAGCAGCCAGAAAGTTATGGGAAGAATCTATTCCATTCTCCTGACAGATCACCTAAAATGTATTAGTGATATAAAACACACATGGAAAAACCTCAACTTTGCTCTGTTGGATGATAGTACATGGAGGCTGTAAAAGTTGAGGCCAAAATGACCATCACTGTCATCAGTGTGCCAACAGAAATGCTATAATGTGGATTTATACTCCGAAGTTAAACATCTACTACTGAATCCAAAGTTCAAAGTAAGCATATGCTGCAGTGTCACTCAGCAGGCTTTCACTTCCAGACCTAAAACCATAAAAATCCACAAGCAACCATTACTCCTAATGTCATAGAAAAAGTCTGAGGTAGTGCAGGAGCAAAAAAAGAAAAGAAGTTTTTTTCTTTCTTTCTTTCTTTTTTTTTAAACTCCACAAGGACTTGCTGGACTGAGTCAGAGTGAGAAACTAATCAAACAATCTGCCAAAAACAATAGCTGTAAGGCCATCATGTTTGCTCCTCAGCTTACATCTGTGTATCTGACAACCTGACTCATAAGACATGGGCCAAGCAAACAGACTTAGAGCTCACTGCAGTTTAGATTTTGATTTGGCCCGATATTAAATCCCCAGAAGACTGTTTAAAGTAAGGGTATTCAAACTTTTTATTATTATTATTATTATTATTATTATTATTATTATTATTATACCATTTTGGAAGTGGAAGTGAAACTGTACCATCTGAAATGTTGTGTTGTCTATGAATTTCATCTATAACTTCAAAAATTTGGACATCCTAACAACTTTTTAAAAAAATTATTATTTGCTAATCTTGTGTGTTCCCCAGTCACACCATAGTTACCCTGGTAGCCTGTTTATTTCTCTGTCTGATGATAATAATGAGTCACTTTTGGTCCATCCTACACATACAGTACTACATTCAGTTGTTTTTTTTTTTTCTTTGACTGCTAGACTGAGATTATAGATTATTTTATTGATGCATGAGGGGATTCTGTGAGTTTCATTAAGGACTTGAACGTTTATGTATTAAATCCTGCTTTTAGACAAACATTTGATATTCAGATTTAAGGTGAGCACAGTGAAACTAGAGCTAAAGAGAAATTCAGCCAGAGAATCATAAATAATTCACCTGCACTTTCCTACTCGCAGGAGAAAACATGAAAAAGTGAGAAACGTTTATTGTTACCCAACACTAAGCTGTTACAGAGAGACAAAGGTTACAAAGTTTCGAGTCGCCCTCTAGTGGTTACAGAAAGCGTTTGTTAGTGGGACCTTGCAGAGACTGAATCGAAACTGAAATACTTTCCTGAAAACGGCTGCGTTTGTTTTTTTCTTTTTGTCACAACCGGTTTACATTAAGTTCCGGGTTTTGACTGGACAGTTCTTTCTCTAAGCTCTCTCAGATTTGCCTTCAACTGCTTTTACAAAATGTCAGAAATCTCTGAAATCGATGAAGGATTCTACTCCCGACAACTGTAAGTACCAGCGATGTTGTGCCAAAAAGTGCACACCTGCCAAAAAGTGACCGGCGGTATCGTCTAAAAAAATGAATGATTGCTGGTATTTAAATTGTTTTAAATGACTTATGACACTTTGTGTTCTTTAATCTGCACAGTTATGTTCTGGGCCACGAGGCGATGCACCGAATGGGCTCAGCCAAGGTCCTCATAGCAGGAATGAAAGGTCTGGGAGTAGAAATAGCCAAGAATGTGGTCCTGTCCGGAGTTAAACATGTCACTGTCCAGGACGAAGGAATGACAACATGGAGCGACCTGTCATCTCAGGTATCCAAGAAGGATGCGTTTGAGCTGATTGCATAAACACATAAATATACAACACACTTTAGGAAGCCTGTGTGATGAAGGGTTACTAAACCGAGCTGATTGTGATCCTGGTAATGGGATTTTTGTTTTTTCAAACCTGTTTTTCTTTTCAAATGTTATCAGACTTTAGGATGAAAATGTGGCACTGATATCATTCCATGATTAAATAAATCCTCAATATTTCAATATTAAGTGATCAAATGATTGTGCACATTTAGTTTTGCTTTTCCTTTCACGACTGAGGACACCCGCCTTCTTTATCATGCACTGGGAAACACCTGATACATTTTGAGATTTCTCTTTCACTCTTGAGCCTTGACACAGGCAAAACAACAAATTCAAACAAATTCATTTATTTTCTTTCATTGATACAATTCAGAGTCATGGGGGGATGAGTGGAAGAGAATGGATGGATAGATGGATGGATGGATGGTCAAACGTAATAAAGCAGGTGGACCTTGGGTTGAGATTGTTTTGTCTTCAATTTTAATTGTTCCCAACAGTTTTTCCTGAAGGAGTCTCATCTTGGTCAGAACCGGGCTGCATGCTCGGTACAACAGTTGGCAGTTTTAAACCCGCATGTGGTTGTGGAACAATATACTGGACCACTAGATGAAAACCTTCTTCTGCAATATCAGGTATTTTAATCTTTTTCCCAACAATACTGTGCTGATGTCCACTAAGGTTAAAATAATATTTTTTTTAAATTTCTGGACCCAAGAAACTTTCTGCCCTTCATTAAATTAATATTCAATTCATCAAGGCCAAATCACAGTTCACATCAAGCAAAAAACACTTTTCTGAGTAGGGGTGCTATGTTTTTACAGGTAGTGGTCCTCACTGACTCCTCATTGGAGGATCAGAAGCGTTTTGGGGAGCTGTGTCATTCACATGGAATTAAGTTCATTGTAGCAGACACCAAGGGGCTCTGTGGGTAAGATAAACTCTGGAACATGTACTAAATCAACATTATGGAACAATCAAGAGAAAACTCTTAATTGCAGTCAGCTGTTCTGTGACTTTGGGGAGAAATTTGAGGTCTTGGACCAGGATGGAGAGATGCCTGCATCAGTGATGATACAATCTATTTCTAAGGTAAAACTTTCCATTTTATTTTGTGCTAAAGCTAAATTGCAGATCCAGCCATACATTTTGAAATCCTCGTACTTCATTTATTTCTGTGTAATGTGTATAACAGATCGTATGAGAGGAACCCTAAGTGAATCCAAGATATGCTTTCAAACTCTGACCATTTTAATGACTAACAATCCTTGAACCAGATTGTCCAAGAAGTGTTGCAAATAGGTTTACTTAACAGGCTTAAGAATTGACAGTTAGCATGTCTTTATTTTAGGATAATCCTGGAGTGGTGATCTGCACAGATGACCAGAAGCACGGACTCTCAGATGGCGATAAAGTTATTTTTTCTGAAGTGCAAGGCATGACAGAACTAAACAATATGGGCCCCGTGGGAATTAAAGTCCGGGGTCAGTGTTGGCAATTTCTTTCCTCAAGTTTTCTTTTCATGACATTTTCAACCTCTATGACGATCACCACTCTAAAAATCTGATGCAATTCGAGATTTTTTCTTTTTCTTCTTTATCATCTGCAGTCATTATAGTTTTATATTTTCAGCATTGGGTTTGTATTATTTTTCAGTAAATCTACTTTTAACTTTTTTAATTTCAATTTACCATAAAAACCTTTGTCATTTGTCATCTCAATCATTAGGCCCGTATTCCTTCAGCATTGGTGACACTTCAGCCTTTTCTGAGTATGAACGGGGTGGAGTGGTGAATGAGGCTAAACAGCCAGTCCTGCTAAATTTTGTAGGTGCAAGCGTTTTGTTTCTACTTTAGCTTTTAAACAATAAATCCATTGTTAATGAAATAATCTCATTTTAATTGCAGAAACCACTGAGTGAGGCTTTACAGGACCATGATCTGCTGGTAATGAACGACTATGGAAAAATATCTCGGCATCAGACCCTGCACTTGGCTTTCCAAGCACTCCATAGCTTTGTGAAGAAAGAAAAGCGACTCCCTGGTCTCTGGTCCCAGGTCTGTAAATCCAGCTACAGTGTTGTAGTTTAACTATTAAAGCAATTTACAGGACTGTTTCTACTCACTTGTTGGTGCTTCTACAGTCTGATGCAGATTACCTGCTAACCATAGTGAGAGAGCTAAATGAAGTCGCACAACTGGAAGAGCTAGATGAGGTCACAGTACAAAGCCTGTCGTACACAGCCCAGGGGGATTTGGCTCCCATCAATGCTTTCATAGGAGGCTTGGCTGCTCAGGAAGTCATTAAGGTGAGGTCTGAAGAAAATGCCTGAAAATGTTCATCTTTTGGGGGGGGGGAGGGTTCACTCATCATAAACTATTACTGTTTACACTGTATAATAAATAACATTTGTATTTAGCTGAGTTGACCAAGTATTGTGTGTCTTTTGTAATATTCCTGCAGGCATGCAGTAGGAAATTCACACCTCTTAAGCAGTGGCTATATTTTGATGCACTGGAGTGCCTGCCTGAGGATCAGCCGGCAGAATGCTCATTTGCGATGGTATACCTTTAAAATATAGATTCCCGGGCTATCAAACAAGCTCTCCATTTGACTGATATGAACAGCATTAAGGCGCATTTAATCTGTCTCTTTTCCTTTTCATAGAACGGCACAAGGTATGATGGACAGATTGCTGTGTTTGGCTCCGCGTTCCAGGAGAAGCTTCAACGGCAGAAGTATTTCCTGGTGAGGACTGATTTGACATTTGTCCAACAGAGGGCACACTCTGCACTGTAATGCAGAAACTCCATGTGTGTTTTTCTTTGATCTTGTCTGGTGTAAATGATGGCACATTCAGGAAAAAGCTGTGATTCAGGTGGCATTTCCTGGCATCTTTGTAAAGGGGCTCTTTAACAGTACTTGGCACTTTCCCTGTTTCCTTTAAAAGTGTGATTTTGTGCTGGGTTAACATTTTTAAGGGAGACAGTGTATGCATTTATTTTACCTTTGTCACAAACTCTGCAAGACATCAGGAAGTACAGGAGCTACTGAATGCCTAATCTCTATGTAGTGATGAGCAACAACAGATGAATGACTTTCTGCAACATTGTAAAACACATCTGACAATTTCATTTTTTTTCCTGTTACTTTCAAGGTTGGAGCTGGTGCTATCGGCTGTGAGCTTCTTAAAAACTTTGCCCTTATGGGGCTTGGTGCAGGAGATGATGGACACATCACCATAACAGACATGGACTCAATAGAAAGATCCAACTTGAACCGCCAATTCCTGTTCAGGACTCATGATGTCGGGGTGAGAAGCCACACAGTATATTGTATCACAATTCTGTAGTGAAAAATGTAAAAAAGTATCATAGCACATCTCTGCAAGTTAACAGGGCTTTACTTACAGGAGAGGCTTGTGATGAAGGTATTATTACAGCCTGAGATGGCTTGTTTTAGTTAGTTTCCTAAGCGGCTCTATCAAAACAAAGCTAGATATTCATCTTGAATTGATTAACTCTTTATTATCATTTTGTTTTTAATACATTTTCTTGTTCACATACGTTATGTCACAGACTAACTTTTCCATTTTTGTGCGTTTGTCAATTGGCAGAAACCTAAATCAAAAGTTGCAGCCAGAGCTGCGTGTGACATAAACCCACAGATGAGAATCACAGCGCACCAGAATCGCCTGGATGCTGACAGTGAAGGAGTATACGACTACTGCTTCTTCATGGGCCTCGATGGAGTGGCTGCAGCCCTTGACAACGTGGAAGCCAGTGAGGACACTTACTGTCACTATATTATAAAATGAAATTACAAGTCAAAGTCATCTTTATTGTTAATATCGCCATAGGTTCAGGACATACCCACATACCCATGGTGTGCAAAAGAAGACTAATTATGAATAAGAAAAGAGATGTAAAAATATGGGGCATGGGTATTTAAAAAATGAGGTATTGGTGTAAAAATAATGAATTATACAAATGTTATTATAGCCTATATACAGCATTTCAGTCTACATATAAGATGTCAAGTATAAAAATTATTTTGCAGTCTATAGAAATGATATAAAAACATTCACAGTTTATATTTACAGTAAGTATAAGGACTGTACATGTACATTTCTAAGCTTTAACCCACTGTTTCTGATGGCCAGGGGTCTATCTTGATGGACGCTGTGTGCAACACCAGAAGCCAATGCTGGAGGGGGGCACTCTAGGGACCAAAGGTCACACCCTGGTGGTGGTTCCTCACCTGACGGAGTCTTATGGACCGGCTAAATCAAGTTCTAGCAATGCTATCCCGCTGTGTACTCTCAAGAACTTCCCCCACCGCATTGAGCACACATTGCAGGTATAAAATCAAGTTGTTCAGCTTTGTGTTCACTTTTGTTGTAACGGGAATTTATTGCATCTAATACCAGATGACCAGTGAATACAATAGTCACTATGTATTATTGGTATATAGTTTAGTAATTAGCACAAAGAACTGGGATTGTTCTGTGTGATATTAAAAAGTGTCACTAGTGCTAGATAAAATCAGGGTATCACCAAAATCAGTGCAATGCAGACTCCACCCAAGACCTGCTGAGGTAATGCTGTTAAAATTCATATTAGCTCTTAAACATAACAATGACCAAAACATTTGAAATGACTGCAGACTTTCTTTTGCACAGTGCTCTGCAACAGAAAGTCTTTTTTATTGTGTTATTAATTCTTTTTTCACTAATCTGGTCTTGTAATTGTTTCAGTGGGCGAGGGACCAGTTTGAAGGACTGTTCAAGCAGACACCTGAAAATGTAAATTTCTTCTTGAGGTAAGATACGATGATACCATCCTCATGCGATTTTCCTGTGTTGGCGCCAAAAGCGAGACGGTGTCTTCACCAGTCTGGTGTTACTTAGCATGGTCATTTTACGATGCTTTTCCACTTTCTTACAAAGCATTCCAGCGCACCTACAAAACAGCTAATGAAGTGGTTCAAGCTCGTTATTTAGTTTTATTAACAGGAAAACATTTGGTTGGCTTTCAGCAGTAAAGCCCTTGTAAGAAATTACATAAACAGTCTGTCTTGCCAAGTCTCCTCTCTGTAATGTATAATCCACAGCAGTTTTCTACTAATAATAGATGCATTCTTTGATAATTAGAGGCTTTGTGGTTTAGGAACCATCCATCAAATTTTAAAAAAGAGATTAGATGACAGGAAAGAGTGCTATATGATGTGAAATGGATGAATCAGTGAATCTGCTGGATTTTAATTGTGAGATTTAAGTACATGGCTAATCTTTAAAAATTAATAACCACTGTATCAAGCTTTACATAATGCATTGACCTAATTATAACACACAGAAGTGTCATCAAAGGCAGATTTAAGCTTCCAGGTCGAAACTATGTCTGAGTACTGAGGCTCGGAGCCATCCTAATCCAGCCATGTTTTGAGATTTGTCTCTGTTTGTTTTAGTGAGATTAACTTAATCTGCCACGACAGTAAAAGCATTTACTCTTTCTTGTTTCTATATGGAAGCAAAAACTGGGCCTAGAGCAAAAATGGTGCTTGTGAGTTTAAACAACCATTCAAATTTTTCATATTGCACAGTTTTTTAGAGATAAGGGCGCTTGTCTACTAAGATAACCAGTTTTTCCCGGCCCTCCTTCTAGCGCAATCCTGGAAAAGTTTTCTGGGCATTTTTATGAGACAGATCAGCTACATGTCATAGTCCAGCAAATAATAAGTCATGGTTCATGAGGTTATGGAAAGGAAGCTTTTTTTGTTGCTGCTGTTTTAATGCCACACCCATACAGTTCTGTGTACAGCTATGAGTATGCATGTTCCTGTTCAGGCATGTTTTTTGTTTCCTGAGCGAGCGCATATTAATGGCGCAAGAACTACCCATGTGTGGGTTTAGAGTTGTACTGACCAGCACCTGATAAACTTACTCAACACCGTCTTCTCCTGCCTATGAGTCAAAACACTCAGAGAAATCTCCCCTTTGAGTCACTTTCGAGACAACACTCAAAATATTTTTTAGTCATTCTCTTCTGTGACACAGGTATAAACAGTTTTGGGGGGTTTCCAGTAAGGCTTGAGTCAGGTTGACGTTGCAGGTCATGTATGCCACGTGTGTTGTTTTTAAAGTTTACTTTCAGCCAAGTCATGTTGCAAATAAAAATCGAATCTTTTATTGTGAAGGTTCAACCCACAGAATGCATCAAACATATTATTATTACCTTTCGATAGCCTGCGCTTTGTCTTTCTGCTCAGCCAATGATTATTATTATTATTATTATTATTTGCTCTGTCACTGAATACAACTATTGCTGCTCTATTTTCCACAGGGATACGGCATTTATAAAGCGAACTCTAGATCTTGGTGACACTGAGGCCTTGGAGATTCTCGGAGGAGTGTGGAGCAGCCTGCATGACATGGAAGCTGGAGGACAGCGTCCAAAGTCCTGGGAAGACTGTGTGCGCTGGGCACGTTGCAAGTGGGAGACCCTGTTTAACAACGAAATCCGTCAGCTTCTGCACTGTTTCCCTCCCGATGAGGTAAAAAAGCAACTATCCTGGTGCCAAAAATGTAACATGTGTAATTTGTCTCCATGAACACACAGGGGCACTGTTGTGCAGGTAGGATATTTGCATTCCAAACAGTGAAACACTAAAGTGAGATATTTGAACAATAGGAATTGCATTTTTCACATTTCACTTCATGGAGTACTGCAGCATATTTCCCCAGGAGTAGATGGCAACATTAGCCCTGCTGAAAACCCTGAAAAGCACTACTGATAAACAGGGTCTCTTGAGGGTCTCTGAGGGGTTTTTAGTCTGTTGAAACGTGCAGACAGAGCGGTGTCACATGTTGCTGTCATACCTTTGGTGTAGGAGGGTGCACAGATCAGTATCAGCCTAAACAAACCCTCACTAACCCAAGACTTAGAACACTAACAAGCTGTTTTCTAACAGAGCTCCAGCAGTGTTTTGCAATGTTTTAATATTTATTAATGTAGCTTTTGGTATGGCATTTTTTTATTATTAAATATAAATATTCTCTTATCTAATCATCACAGCACATGATACAGAAACTCTGCGTCATTTGTGGTTTTGGCTTTGGTTCTCTCTCTTTTTTCCCCTCCATACTTCTCTTTGTCCTAGTTACGTAAAAAGAGTTATAGTTTTATTGTTCTCGTTGACAGTCAGTTTTTACCACAGACCTTCTGGGGGAACTATGATAAGGAAGCTAATGTCAGTTAAAAGTCAAAAGCTAAACTGACCAAAGCTGGTACATGGGCAACACTGATGACTGCACGGCTACTGTGCTCTATGTTGCCACAGCATCTCAAGTTGGAAAAGCAGAAAATACCAGAAGTGACGGGTGAGAGAAGTGGATTGACTGACTGCTTTGTTTAAAATAAAGCAGTCAGTCAATCCACTGACTGTAGCTCAGGTGGCAGAGCAGGTCAGCCACTAATCAGAAGGTCGGTGGTTCGATCCCAGGCTGCCTCCTGGCCGCATGCCAAATATCCTTGGGCAAGATACTAACCCCGTGTTTGCCTACTGGTGGTGGTCAGAGGGCCCGGTGGCGCCAGTGTCCGGCAGCCTCGCGTCTTTCAGTGCGCCCCAGGGCAGCTGTGGCTACAATGTAGCTTGCCATCGCCTGTGTGTGAATGGGTGAATGACTGAATGTAGTGTAAAGCGCTTTGGGGTCCTTAAGGACTAGAAAAGCGCTATACAAATGCAGGCCATTTACCATCTAAATAGCGAAAAATAAATTGAGTTTCTACCATATCTCTCTATACCACACAATTTATATGTTTAAAAGGGTTTCTACACTCATCTGATCTAACCCTGCTTAATACTATTTAATAATTTACAACTCACTCTTCATCGGTACATAACCTGACAGTATACATGTATGACTATTGAATGAGTGTAGATGAAATGACAAGAGATTTAAAGGTATCCTGTCACAGAATTTGCTGTATTTGTGAGAGAAATTATATTCAGCTCTTAAACTGCTTAATTAACAGCAATTAATTGAATTGTTGATAAATTTGGCCATGTAGCTATTTGGTTCAACTCTCTTTTTCTTAACAACCAGAACAAAGTTGATTTCAAGTAGAAATTTCCATTATTAAAGTCTTGTAGAGACTTATTCTTAAGTCTCTACAAGAAAAAAAGAACAATTGGTCAAAGAACCTTAGGAGGCCCCAAAAAGTCTTAAATGAAAGTGTCATCCTTCTTTTTAAGGACAAATCACTGTTTTGGCCCCCTCTGACCCTGAAGAGAAGGCCAACAACATGCCTGTTTCTGAAAAGGACAATGTTGTTGGTGCCTTTTGGCTGCTATACAATGCCCCCCCTGCAGTGAAAACTGGCACCACCAGTAGGAGACTCTCTCTTTCTCGGCATATGGACCATTTGGAAACATCAAAGCTCTCAAGTCCCTTTGTTCCTTTATCAGACATACAAATTGTGTAGTAAACACACAGCTGATAACAATATTAGTGTGACTGCACCAAAGGAAGGTAGTTGACTTGCTTTGTTAGAATAGTAAAGTAGTTGTCAGGCTTTATCCAGTAAATCACTAATGCACTGGAGTCGTCATGCATTAAATATCATATAAGCTGAAAATGTAAAACCTAATCTGTTTTCTTGTGTGTTTTTGTTTGGAATATAGCGTCACCTTCATTATATGTAAGGCAAAGATCTCACCATGACAGTCATAGGTTTACTCACCAAGTTACACTTATATTTATATAAATGTTTTTAAAGAATAAAAGTGAAATGATTTTACATCTGTTACTCGCTGCGATAAAGGGATTTTCTTCTGCCTCTGTTTAGAAGACCACTCATGGCTTGCCCTTCTGGTCTGGATCCAAGAGATGCCCTCACCCCCTGACGTTTGATCCTAGCATTGTGAGTAGTGTCTGGTCCAGTTCTTCATCCAGTAGCAATCATATACATAGTAGATGGTAATGAGAAAACATACCACAGTATACTGATAACCACTCACATTCCTTCTTTATCTTGTCTGATAGTGGCTCTTCCTCACTCTGACCATATAATTGAGTCTTATCTCAGGTACACATGGGCAATAAAAGAGAGATAATAATCTGCTTTCTAGACACATTCAATTCATGTTATTCTCCTTATCAGTGAATTGAAAGCAGCATTGCAGAGAAGTGAAATAATGGAACTGTACTGTGCTTGTTTGATAAGTAGAAGTTACTGCCACTCTATGCACAATATAGATGCGCATTTTTGGGAACACTGGAGAAATTATTGCAGCTATATATGCCATTAAGGGAAGTAATTGGTATTACTTTAACATTGTTCTGACTCTATTCTCCTTTTTTAATACGTTCCTTTCCACAGTTTCACCATGATGGCAGTGCTTCTGTAATAGACCGTGTTTAACTAGAATGTTAAATGTATTTTCCAAAACATTATATTTTCTTCTTCATCAAGACTATGTGATTGTTGTGTTGTAGACTACTCATATTGAGTACGTGATGGCTGGAGCTAATCTGTATGGGCAAATCTATGGGATCAAAGGGACAAGGGACTTGACCTCCATCAGAGGAATCTTAGAAAATGTCCATGTGCCAGCTTTCACTCCCAAGTCCTCCGTGAAGATTCATGTTACTGACAAGGAGATGGAGGAGGAGAAAACACGTGAATGCGATGATGCGGGTCAGTTAGTTCAATTTTTTTTATTGTTACCAACTCGCTTTCTTCCAGCACGTCTTATCTTTACATATTTTTCTCTTTCTCTGCCACAGAAAAGGTCAGACTTGAGGAGTTGAAAGGAAAGTTGGCCTCACCCTCTCTGAAGAGCTCAGCTCAGATGTACCCTATCGACTTTGAGAAGGTAGGGCAATAGGACGATGACACCTCTGCCTCAGACTTCAGAGAAGCTGCAGATAGTGACATCTTCATCTGAGCTGTTTCAACAGTGGTTTTAGCAGGGTAGAGTTATATATTTTTAAACTGTCCCTCCTGCTTTCAAAAATTGTAGCAATATAATGATTATTGAGTCAGACAACTCAGATATAAAATGTGTACTTTTATGTGAGAACTGGTTTGCGGACTGTCAAACAGCATACACAGACTCCTGAAGGCAGACTTCCCTTAATAAAACATTGTCACTCTAGACATTAAGTTACGTTTTGCACTTGGCTGGCATTGTAAATATTCATAAAAGTTCATCTAATCTAGAAAGTTATTTAGGAGTGTAGACTAGACTAGATATAATCCCCAGTTCCCTAAGCAATCGTTTCCTTCCAATGTATTTCCTAAAAGTCAGTCACACCTTGGAGTAAAGCGATTTTCTTAATAGGACAGCACTTTCCCAGTGACAGTATCCCTAACACTCTATATTCTTCCTTGATATCCTCTGGGAAACATGGCCACAAAACACATTCAAACGAGGCAACCTCATGGTTTAAGATGCCAGCCATACACTTTGTTCCATTTGTTTTCTCCATTTCCTCTCGTCTTTCTCTACTTGTAAACTTTTGAATGCCAGGTAAAAATAATTTCAATAGTTTAGCTTTAACTACAAATGCATGATAAGTTTAAAAATTAAGCAAATTTTTAATGTGGCACATTGGTGTTGCTGCGCATTGGCCAACTTGAAAAACAAAGTAGAACATCTTGGGTCCAGTTTCAAGTTTTGACTCCAGTTAGTAGCTTAATTAATAAATGATAAAATAAATGGAAAAAAAAGAACAGGCTCTAAATCAACTATAAATCTATATCCTCCAAGACTTAGTGTAACTATTAACTCAAAATCTGTTTAAATAAAAATTAACAGTTGTAAGCATAAAAAAATTTTGCAGTAAATGAGCCATTTCCTTATAGCGCCATTATATTTGTTCAATTATTCCTCCCTACTGGAACTTTTTTCCTCAGCATCTGACATGTCCTGTTGGACAGGACTGGATCCTGTAATAAATGTAATAGCCAACATCTGGACACTGGGCATAACAAAGTCTTTTCTAAACCTCCATTATGGACGAGTTTACAATAAACTCTGCCCACAAAGTAGCTGTACCATATTACCCCATGAATAAGATACTGTTGCTCAACAAAAGGTAAAAGCAGGTCAAGATGCCGCTGCTGAGTGATAGAGATTGTTATTAAAATAATTTAGAGAAGGTAAATGACTTTAAATGAGATTCTGATAACACATGCAATGAACCAAGAGAGGCTCTAATGAAGGTGCATGAGGTAAGTCAGCTAAATATCAAATGTTGGCTTGAATAAGAACAAGACTCCCAAACCCGCTTCTCTTCATCTTTATCCCTCTGTGCCCTGGTCAGGCTGTGGATAGATGGAATGTGTGTAGGAGGGTTTCAAAGGCATCAGGTTGCCAGCTTGGAGCTTCCTCACAACCCCTAAAGCAAACCTGGAATGACAGTCACCTCCTAGCTTTTGTAGAGCCGCACTAGCAGAGGCATGACCTCACTGGCCACGTCGATCACAACAGGAATCTGATTTCCACTGCTTTCTGACAGGGTACTAAGTCATATATCAGAGTGACTGAAGCGACATAACAACAAAGCAGGCAAAGCTCAAAGAGGGCACAGAGAATGACATCACTGAGTATGTCACTGGACGTGGACGTGGCTTTGAACTGTCCCACTAGCAATTTATAATGTTGTTAATACTGTTAAGCTGCCCTTCTGTTTTTTGTCATTATATGTAATTGCTGTTCATGGGTATTAAGCTTCATAGTGTTATATCTTAATTAAAAAATATTTAATGTTCCTACTCATACAGGATGATGACAGCAATTTCCACATGGACTACATTGTTGCTGCATCTAACCTGAGAGCAGAAAACTATGACATCCCTGCAGCTGATCGTCACAAGGTCAGTGTTTTCACTGTGTGAAACATCTAATTGTATGTATACATAGTAAAAATAAATGAAAAATATGGACAAAGATCTAAGAGATGAAGCTGAGCCGAGGGGCGAATGAGACAAAACAGACCTGCCGACTGCTCCCCCTCCCTGTAGGTCATGTTTTTCCTAGGTGCTGCACACACCTGCCCTAAAGCCACAAAAACAGACCCCTCACCTATTGTTCACAGAGCAGAACTAATCACGGCACTTTACCTGTCGCCTGGGAGGTGACACCTGAGCCAGGCCTTGTACCAGCTGCCACAGTGACATACACAGCCAAGACATGGACATGGATGGGGGGGGGGGTTACCCCTAGGAGATGGGGGACAAAACAGAGTTTGCCTTGTGTAATCAGACATTTCCACATTTTGCGTCTTCTTTGCAAATAACTTCTCCTTTAGTCACAATTTAACCAATACATAATAAACATACAGTATATCAGTAATGCAAGACCACATGAGGGCTAGACTCTAATATATTTGTAACTGTCAAAGGTAAAAATACTCATCATGCAACATCATCAGTATATTGTATATATGTATGTATATACAGTTAGGTCCATGTTTTGTTGGACCAAGACACAATTTTTGTTGCTTTGTCCACTCAGTTCTGGAAAAATGTGACTAAATCTGAGCAGAGAGTAAAGACCAGTACATTTCAGAAATCATCCTGCTGCTTCTGTCAGCAGTCACATCATTAATCATCAATAGTGGCCCGGATCCACTGGCATCCATCCCTACCCATGAAATAACCTAGCCTCCATCATGTGTGACAGATAAGGTGGCATGCTCTGAATCATGAGCTGTTTCTCTCCTTCTCTATACTTTTGCCCTCCCATCACTCTGGAACAAGTTCATCTTTATGTCCATGTTTTTTTTTTCAGAACTGTGCAGGTTCTTTTAGATATTTTCTGGCAAAGTTTAATCTGGTTTCTTGTACAACCTTGTACATTATAAAGTTTTTCTTTAAAATTTGTGATTGGTGTATTTTGCTTTCTATTCAATTCAATTTTATTTATACAGCACCAAATCACAACAACAGTAGCCTCAAGACGCTTTATATTGTAAGGTAAAGACCCAACAATAATGCAATAAAGTGCCTCATATTAACCCTGGAGAACCCATGGGGTCAGAGCCGACCCCATTGGTTTTCTAGGGAAACCATGGGGTCAAATTTGACCCCATGGTTTCTCCAGGGTTAAAGTTGAAGTGAAAAGCTATAAAATACAAATTCAGCACTTTGAATCAACTTCAGATGTTATATCTGATTTATATGTCCATACGTAACAAGGGGACAGGTCTTAATTGACTGATAAGCCATGAAATTACTTGTAAACATACCTGTAACTAAAATAAAAGACAACTTCTAGTACTTCAGAACTAACAGAGTAAACGAATTAAGTTTCTTTCTACCAGTGAAATGTTGTAAAACACGAGTTTATATTTGTTGGATCACGTTAGGATTGTACTGAAAGTGACTGAAGATAACTGAAATATTTTCTTGCCACTACATGACACTGCGATGTGAAAGTGAACGTTCCACTGTCACCTTTGCAGAGTAAGCGCATTGCCGGAAGGATCATCCCTGCCATAGCCACCACGACAGCCGCGGTGGCAGGCCTCATGTGCCTGGAGCTGTATAAGCTGGTTCAGGGTCACCAAAAGATCAGCTCTTACCGCACGGCTTACATCAACCTGGCCGTCCAGTACTTTGTCATGTCCCAGCCGAGCCGGCCTCAGCAGTTTGAAGTGAGTAACAGCTCCATATGACCACAGCTTTATTTTAGTTATAGTGGTTTTAGGGAAGAGATCAATAAAGCTTTCAGTCACATATAGGACCTGAGTAAGGCACTTCATAAAGTCTGACAGACCCTTACTGTGTAACGTACTTTCATAATTTAAACCTGTCTATTTTGAGGATAAATCTGGTGGGTTCTTTGTAGATTCATGTCCTTCCTTTTTTAGTGGAAAGCATTAAGCCATGAATGAGTGCTCTCAGAGTAAAAACCCACTTTTGGCCCTCAGTATCTTGAATATACTGTAAGCCCATTCTTTAACTAGCTCAGTATAATCCTTAGCATATTTCAGTGCAGGCAAGGCATAAAACAGATCCATGCATGTTTGGACAAATTAAGTGAATTCAAAGCAACCCTATTCCCTGAAGTGTCCTTCTATGTGTCCTTCTGGGCTCAGTACCACATGCTAGACACATTTAAGGTCAGGTTTGAGAGAATATCATGCCAATTAATTTTACAGCACTCTTACATCTCACTGTAGGTCATCTCTGGAGGTAATCAAATACTAGACTGGAATGCTCCAGCTTTCCCACTCAGGGCACTAAACCTCTGACAGGGTCAGTAGTTGGGGTAACTGTGTCCTGTGGGGCTTGAGGGTACTCTGAGACATTGTGGGTCTGGTTTCAGCTTTGGTTACAGGGGAAAATTCAGCCTCTGCATAAAACGCTGTCATGATGACAGAAGCAGCTGTGACTTTTGGAGGTTTGGAGGTTCCAGACGTGCCTTCTTCCTCTCTCTGTTCTTACAGTTGTTGCCTGTAAATTTGTTGATGTTTGCATATACTTTTCTATTTTTTCATGCCTTCTGAAATTTTCTTAGATGTATTAACATTTCCAAAGCAGCACGGGACACTGGATAGAGTCAGTCATTAAAATAATCAGTCACAGTGACAGAGTAGCTGACATTATCCCAGCCAGAAGGTTTATTCAAGTATTCAAGTACTGAATCGGACAGATGGGCAGACATTAAATTTTTCAGACGCAGGCTCTTTCTTCATGGGTTGAGGCTCTGGGTTTTAAGCTTTTGTTTATTCAACAGAGGACCCAAAGGAGACAGGACACCCACAGCCAGAACAGCATTTTTAGAGTTAAAGATAAATCCTAAAGTAATACCGGAAGGCATTCATAAATCAGGAACACACATGCAATTATATGAGAAACAGAGAATGAGGGTTAGCTGCCAAACCTTCAGCCATATAATGTGGGACATAGTGCCAAAGAAAACATTTTGGTTTTTGTGATTACTTTAAATTCATAACTTATACCAAGCTTTGTAATTGATAGTCTCTCTTTATTTGTTTGTATTTACTCTTTCAATATGGCATCAATTCTAGTTTCTCATCCCTCTATTTATTGTAAAAATAGTTTGAATGTGCACATGTCATTATCATGAGTATATCAGCAACAACATATATTTTGACTAGTGGAAATAAATTGGATAATTTTATTTATGAGATTGTAATTGGCAAAGTTTTTATTAACTTTTTTAAGGGATCCTTATCACAACTGTTTATGTTATGGATTCATGAAAAGCCAATAATAATTTAACCTAAATATTGACACAGATTTTGGCCTCAGATATCCAGTATGAGACTAACTTAATCACCCGGGGTCAAAGGTCCAGGGTGTCTATTCCTTTGTTGATATATATTGATATTTTTTAACAAATTGATTCCCTGTAAACATCCCCTATGCATGAATGTGGTGTAGATATTATGTGACTAGTTAAAGAGATCACATAACATAAGATTTCTGAGTCCTGCAATCCTTGATTAACGCATTCATGTGCTGAAATAAATTAGTGTGGAAATATACATAAATGGTGTACATATAAATGATTTTAGATATTATAAATTAGACAACGACACAGAAGGCAAAGCCATTTCTTTTATATTCTCTTATCTCTCTAATCTAAGATTAGAGTTTTTGGGAGACAGCCTTTGAAGCAACTGCAGGCATGCAGCTGTTAAAAATCACTGATCAGACATGCAGTATTAAGGTCTCAGTTTACTTTTGCAATGGCTAAGACCTCTCCCCTTATGAGATCAGTCTCAGTTCATTAATATCAAGTAACAACAGTCACATCTTGCTGGTTGTGCAGGTGGACCACCCAGTGTTGTTCCAAAGTGAGGTTAATGACATTAATCCATTGCTAGATTCTGGGCAGTCATCATAACTTTACCTGTAGTGCCACAGTTCTGATCGCCTAAGTGCTTATGGAAAATGTGTTTTTAATGTGGTCATACACAGCTGTCACTAAATAACCCTTTAACTTAGCTCTTAAACTAAAATAAATGACTCCCAATGCCCCCATTGTCTTAATAATTTTCCAGGATTTCTTGCAGCTGTTTGGCGAAATATGAAAATTTCCTGGTATTTCCCTGCTGCTGTGCTCTGTATAGAGGTAGAGATATGTAAACAAGAGGTTTGTCCTTGTCTGCTCAACACTCTTTTGCGTAGCATTCCTCCCTATGTTATGTTTTTCAGTTGGGGAGACAAGGCCAAGACATCAAAGGCAGACCGAGAGTAACAAGTTCCTAAAACCTCTTTTACTAAAGGATCATAATATAATACAGCCATAGACTGCTGACTGTAATTAAAAGGTGCACATAGCCAACCATTAGTCCCATAAGTCCCACTGTGAAACCTCGAGCCAAGCATTTTGTGCATCGACAAAATGTATTGACATTTTTTTTAAACCAGACATGATGAGCAGCAGCAAGGTAGTTTTCACAAAGACTTCCATACAAGGAGACATTTTTGCAACCAAAGTAGTCTCTTTTTAGAGAAGCAGAAACATGTTTTTTATACTGTAAAAAATATGAGTTTTTCCATCTGTGTTCTGGTCCTAAAGCTGGCAGTGAACATGCCTGGTAAACACGAAATGTTTGCAGTTCCACAAAAATGGCAGAGTTGCTCACTAAAAAGGTCCCACTTTAGGTTCAGTCCTCCACCCAAGGACACTTGGCACACAGAGGAGCCAGGGATTGAAGGGCAAATACTCACACAACCCTTTCCACCAACTGAGCGACAGTTGTCCCATATAGTATAATCCATGCCAGCTCTCTCATTCAGTCAAATGTTGAATCAGCTCTGTGACTACCTCAGCTGCAAGTTTAAGGCCGCAGCAACAATGTCCTCTCTGTGCCCTTCACACAGAACAGTCAGCTGCAGCTGCAGACTATTTTCAAACATGCAGGGCCTAAAATGCCTGGAAATGTTTGCAAAAAATTTACGAAACGATAAAGACATGAAAAGCTTGTTGTTGCTTGTTGTTACCACCGCTATAGTCAGTCAGACAGTAATACATAGTAACTGCTGGCACCGTATTCATCTAATTATCACAGTGCTCGTAACTATCCACGTTACGGAAATAACTCTAGAGTGGACTGGCCTTTGCAATGACTTCATCGCCTTTCCCAAGCTGTACAAAGCAAAAGCTTCAATTTAAAGTTACACTAATCAACATTTTTACTTCCAAATTAATTGCAAACTTTTATTTGAACAGGGTTAACTTTTTTTCAAAGGAATAACCCACTGCTTTAGGGGGGGGGGGGGGGGGGTTCCTGTTTTTTTTTTTAATTTTACAAACCAAAGCCACCTTTACGTTTCACCTTCAAGGTTACAGTGGGGAGAGTTTTAGGGGCCAAAAAAACCAACAGTGATTAACTGGCTGTACTCTACCAACTCAGTGCCTCGCAAGTGGACCATTAAGAGATCAGTACTTCCCTTAATAGTTGGTGAGGCCAAAACAGATTTACTTGAACAAAACTTTAAAAAAAAATCATGTTGTCCAATGCATTGTTTGTAAACATATCAAACATAGTAAGTATATAGATGAATAATCAGTAGTAATAATAATTCTGCTTCCTAGGGACAAAAAAAAAAAAATCTAATTAAAACTATATACTCTTTGTTTCTAGTTGGACTCATTTTCTGAGATTTTCTGGTACTAAGTCATTAAAGGACATTTCAAGAGCAGCAAAGATTGATGAGTGCAGCTGTAACTGAGCTGCAGCCTCACTAAAATGCAGAGAAACATCACCTGAGGCAGGCAGAGGAGGACATGTTTCAGCTGTGTGTTAAATATCTCAATCTTCAACCCCTGTAGCACCTTGCCAACGCTCTATCAGAGTACGCTGTCTTTACTTGTCTGCTAGGATGCCTGGTAGTTGTGTTCCATGGAAATACTCCGTCTTACATGCCTGTGCACACATCCTCCACACTCTACTCCTAACTTTGTGCCCTTTCACGCTTCCTTGGTGCCCCACTTCCCCACTTTGCCCTTTCAGTCTCTAATTGAATTAGCAGAGTTGGAGGCAAGACTCTGGAGGCGCTCATCGGTCAATGGTCACACCGCTTCTTTGTTAATTACCTGCAGAAATGATGGTTATTTCCTGCCTTCACAGGAAGCAGTGCATTGAAACCAGATTTCCCAAAGAACTCTATGTAATCTTGCTGTCGGCAGAGAATCAGGAGGAGGCAAGGATTTTATGTCCATCTGCTCTAGTCTCTGTTTCTAATAAACCTTTTAGTCACAACTTACTTCTTTGTTTGGATTTAAAAATCTGAAAAAAGGAAGACTGTTTAAATTTGCTGAGTAGACATTGTGTCTGTTTATTTTTTTTAATTTTTTTTTAATGTAGAAAAGAAAACCCACGGCCAACTGATTTGTGATTTGAGCGTAATTGAAGGTCACACATCTGTCACACAAATAACAGGGAATGGCTTAAAGACAGAACAAGAACAACAAAGGAGGAGATTTGCCTCACATGTGGTTAAATATGTGTTGGTCTCCTTGGACTGTGCCAGTAAAGAAATGGGGTGAATATGATCCAAGGCCTTCTGGATTCCCAGAGGAGTGCAGAGGCCATTGTGCAGTTTGTAACTCAAGACCCAGACATGAATAGTGCTTGTGGGATAATGAGTAATCTGTGATCAACATATGCGGCTTGTGCCTTCTGTTGTTTTCCACGGTTTATTTGGAGGCAGTATTGTTTTGGTAGAATGCTGTTAAGTCAGATGTTTTCTCTACTGCATTGTACTGTTATTGTTGTGCGTTAGTTCCCCATCCATCTTCTCTTTCCCTTTTGTGTCATCAACAACGATATTGTGTCTTTGCACTGGTTGTTTATTTATTTAGCAACAGACGCAGATCAGATCAGACTGGATATAGCTGATCCAGAACATTGTTAAACACAGAGTGTAGGAGGTAATAAAAGTCGCTACCCAGATCTTTTATTTAGCACAGTGTGCGGTACAGCTCAAAACTCACAAAACTCCATTTATTCAAACTGATAAGCCATCAGTGTTCGATCTAGCTCAGTATTTTTCTCTTCCATACATTTTTAATACAGGGGCAATATGGCAGCTGCAATTCAACTAATTGTGTTCAAGTGTGTGTCGAAACTGCTGCGTCACTGGCTTTGATCTCCACCTTTCCTGCAGGATTTCAAAAACTCAGAATCTTTGAAAAGGTTGTGAATTGCTCATTGTCCACTCAAACTCTTCTGTGCAAATATTAAATTGTTTTGGATTTTAAATTGCAAATGTGGAGGACAGAATGCATGACTTTCTACGTGAAATGCGGCATAGAATTGTCTTCTTACGATTTTTGCAGATATTTGAAGATGATACAATCATTTTAGGATGAAAGAACTTTAGCTGTTTATACCTACATTCATTTCTACTTTTGAACTATTTCAGACTCGAATTTATAGATGAAATTATTTTATTAATAAACAGGAAAGATTTACTTTTCAACACAATTGTACAATCAATTAAATCAGTCATAGCTTTATTTATGAAGCACCTTTCAAGGATGTTGCTGCAGTTTAAAGTGCTTCACATATGAGTGATAAGCTGTTAATTAGACATAACACAGTTTAATAAAACAACAAGTTTCTGGGTTCAAATCCAGGCTTGGGGCTCTCTGTGTGGATTTTACATGTTCTCCCTGTGCTTTAGTGGGTTCTGTCCAGGTGCTCTTGTTCCAAAACATGCATGAGTTAGGTTAACTAGAGATTCTAAATTGGGCGTGATTTTGAGAATGGGTGCTTGTCTGTCTTTCTGTGTTAGCCCTTCAACAATTTGATGATCTGTCAAGCTGCCTCTACAAGCATTTTGTGTCCTGCATGTCAGAACTATCAGCAGATTCATGCTGGAGGACCTGAGGGGCTACATTGGGTAATGCACAGTGAGACTTATATGCTGGGGTAAGATCACGAAGTTCTTTTAAAACAAGTAAGATTATTTTAAATATGGAAACTGACAGGCAGCCAGTTTAAAGACTACTATGGTGTAATGTGCTTTCTCTTTTGGGTCCTAGTAAGCAGTTTGGCTGCCAAGTTCTGAATCACTTGTAGCAGATACTAGAATACATTGTATTGTATACAATACATTGTTTGATATAGAGAGATCAAATACCATTAGAGTAATCAGGCATACTAGATATAAAAGCATACCAGATATGAAAGCGTATGAATGTGTATCAGTTTCTCTGCATCACTCAGAGAGAGAAAAGGACGTAATTTAGCAGCAGTGCTCAGACAAACTGCAAAAAAACATCAAGAAAACAAACCAAGACCTAAATATCAGACTCTACAGGCCTCACTTGGTCATTTTTATATTTCACAACAGTGCAACTAGAAGAAGATGAAAACAGTATGGTTTGTTTGGAAGGGTTGCCAGAAGAAAGCATCTTCTCTCTTAAAAGAACATGGCATTACGACTAAGGTTTGCAAAGTTGCATCTGAACAAACTCCAAGACATCTGGAACAATGTACTTTTGACAGACACGACCAAAGTGGATATGCTTGGTCATAATGCACAGTCCCATGTTTGGCAAGAACCAAACACAGCATATCAGCACAAACACCTCATACCAACTGTCAAGCACGGTGGTGGAGGTGTGAGGATTTGGGGTTGTTTTGCAGCCACGGGATGTGGGCACCTTGCCGTCATTGAGTCAACCATGAACTCCTCAATATAACAAAGTGCTCTAGAGTCAAATCTGAGACCATCTGTCTGACAGCTAAAGCTTGGCTGATACTGGGTCATGAAAGCCATCTATAAATGAATGCCTGCAAACCTCAAAGAACTGAAGTAATGTTGTAAAGATGAGTGGGTTAATATTCCTTCAACGAAATGTGTGAGACTGATAAAGTCATATAGAAAACAGTTGCTTGTGCTGCTAAAAGTGATTCTACACCTATTGAGTCCTCTGAAAACTGGAAAACTTCACGTGACTGTAAATGTTAAAAAGTAGCAGCCTGAAAATCGATCCCTGAGGCGCCCCACTGTTTTCATTTATACGTTTGAGCAATATTAATATATATTCTCACAAATTATTTTCTACAAAGATCCATCATGAAAACAGAAAAATATTACAGTATTTGTCTTTATCCCTTTCTCCCATACTTCTTGGTAATCCATTTTTCCCATGTTCCAACTTCTGTTGGAAACTCTTTAAAGCACCAATACTGGTTGGAAATGACTCAAGATGAGTGCAGGTTTCTACACTTTTCATGAGGTTGTGAGTTTTTAAAATTTACCTATCAATTCACATCCTTCTTTTTCTTTCTTTGCCTTAATTGAACACAAGAAAACTCAAGAAAAAGCTAAGTTTAACTTAGATAACACTGAATGAGACCATCTCCCACGTTTCCCACGTAAGTAGTGGGTGTCTGCATGGCCCATTATCTGTAACATTTTGAAACCAGTGATTTGACATTTACACCCACTTTTTCATGCATCTTCCAGTGTAGCCATTCAGAACGACTATAAACACATCTGAATTCTAGCATGGTCAGACAGCATGTCTTGAGTACTTATTACTAAGCCATTCCCTCTTGTTACGTCATAAACAAAATGGTCTAATAAGGTCACAGGTGGCACATAAGTGGTTTTCCAAATTTTCACCTACTAATGATATCACCTACTACCTACTAATGAAAATAAGAAGTGTCTGACTGATTCAGATCGTGATTACTCAGTTGAAAGCTAACTAAAATAGATGAAAGAGGCTTTGTAATGGCCTAGTCTTCCAGTTGGTCGGGGATTACCAAAATGGCTATAATTCATACTACAAAGGAGTAAATGTCTATACCAAAAATTAGGAAATCCATCCAGCATTTGACTAAAAAACATGCATGACAAACACCTGACAGTTTGAGAAGAATTAGGATTAAGACTCAAAGGACATTGCATGTGATATTGGAGCCAGTGGGGCTTACAGGATTGAGCAAATGACCGATATCCTAAAAGGAAATTACTGGTGCCGTGGGTTCAATTCCAACATCGGATAAGAGGGAGATGCTTATTTAATGTCGTCAAGAGCCGAATGTGATATTGATCTATAAATATCAATACCTTGTTCCAGTAGCCAATACATGAAAACGTTGCATCATTACATACAGCATCACATCATGTAACCAAAGAGCATGACCTTTGATTTCTAAAGCTCAGATCAATGTTACAAATAAATACGTAGCAACAAAGGGCATGTTAATCACAGAGCCCAGGGCTGTATGCTGTTATTGAACTGATCCCTGTGATTTGCAGAGAGCTGTGTCCCATTACATGCCTCATACCAATAGTAAACATCGTGTTAGTTACAATATTATTCACAGAGTACGTTCATACATGCGTCTGTGCCTGTATGTTCATAGTAAGTAATGCAGTATTAAGTGCAAGACATCAAGAAATGGCAAAACTGAAATGTGCAGAAAGAAATTTGCACTTATTCCAAATGGAAGAAAATTATAATGCATATGCATGTCTCACAATCAGATGCATCCCTGTAAGGCATTTTAATTATAATCCATTGCATTATAAGTGGGAATCCATCAAACATCTGGTGTTTGAGTGTGTGTACAGGCTCCAGCACGTCAGTGGCCCATTTGTAAGAGTTTTATTGACTTAGTGCTTCTGCCCCAGGTCATTTTCAGTCAGGTGGAGTGCTGTTATCTTCTCATTGAAAGACAGTCACATTGAGATTCTGTTTGCTGTTTTACACGTCAATGGAAGCCTTTTCAAAGCTTCTCACTGCTTTTAGTCTGTGTGTCAAACTCTGCACTCTCCTGAGAAGAGTCTGATCGCTGCAGAGCTCCTACCCCCGCTCTGCCTTCACCGCCTTCACCGCCTTCACCGCCTTCACCCTCTATTTGTACCTCACAAGTTAGCTGTCAAAAAGGGACCTAAATTTAAAATAAAAAGGATCTTTAATACTAATGGAGCTTTAAAAAAAATTGCATGGGAATTGCATCAGGCTGGCATCCTTGTCTTCTCTCTGGGGTATGATAATTGAAGAGGGTTGGATAGAACAGTTGGAGGTCCCAGCCATCTGCTTCTTCACTGCAGCCTAAAGAAGAGTGGTGATCAATAGTGGTGAAGTAGCAGATGACACTTCCAATCAAACAAAGGGCATATTTTACATAACAGTACTGTTGTCCCACTAAAGAAAACAGGAAAACGAACAAAACTGTTTCTGATGTCACATTTTTTTAAAGTTACTGTTTCAGTTTACACTAAATCTGGAACCATGTGGCATGCTTATCTTTCAGTCTTAAATGCTAAAATGGACTGAAGGACTCAGTGTCACCAAAACGATGTTAACTGGGAGATTGTTTTCTGGTTTCATAGAAACATTGTATAAACAAGCCTTAGTGGAAGAATTTCCACTTTACAACTGAGTTTTTGGTTTTTAATGTTATTATATGATTGGTCATGTGTCATTTCAGTCATTTTGTCATTTGGTTTTGTGCTATAAGAATAATCTACTGAAAGATGCTGCCTATTTTCACTATTTTAAGTCTCACACGTGCTCACTGGTCATACAATAATGACTGTATGTTTGTATGTATGTTTGTGTCTCATCCTGGATGAATGGACCAATCTCGTTGAAACTTTCTATAGTGAGCATCAACATCTATATGGCGTATACAGATATTTTATAAAAATACTACAGTCCCGTGTATTTGTACATTTGACAGTTCAGTTGAGCACTGCATGGCCACCTTACAACTGCGTTCACCACGTGGTTATTTGTAATTTAGTGCCTGCATGCTGCGTTTGTTTAGTTTGTGCACATTCTTAGTTTGATACGATATGTATTTTAACGCTCAGCAAAAATTTTCAAGCATCAAGTTATCAAAGTAGGCCACTATAAAAACGTAAAGTCTAGAAAATAGTGCTGCAGAGCAAACGACAACAATGTAGAGATAAGAAAAGGAAGTCTGAATGATCATCATCATGTCAGGAGACAGTTTATGAAGCAACGCATTGGATATTAGTTGATCAGTAATAAAATACTATATATTGATATGATATTAATATTTATATTGTTCAATAAATGACATTTAAGAAAATTGCTATATTATTACAGTCAGGATATAGATCTGAGCTAACACCAAAGCCCCGCATGTAGCGCTGGGTGTTAGCTAGCATCACTGAATGATTTTTACATTTTCGAGAAAATGCATTTTACCTAATCTTAAAATTTAACTTCCTGTCTACCAGAAAAGACCTATGATATGACCTATATGACCTATGATCTACATAATGGTTATTATGAATTCCATATAGCTGAAATCTTCTTATTTCAGCTGGTCAGATTTTCAGATTTTATCCCTAGCATCCTCCTATGTTACACTAAACCTCTATATTGCTTCCTTCACTGCGTCTATAAACCTTCTCTGAAATCTTCCTCTTTCCTACCTGCCTGGCAACTCCATCTTCAACATCTTTTGTCCAACATATCCACTATCCCTCCTCTGCACATGCCCAAACCATCTCAGTTTTGCCCCTTTAGGCTTTTTCCAAACTGCTTAGCCTGATCTATCCCTATATCCTATGATTTCTAATCCAATTCCAATAAAAGTCTTAGCATCTTCACCTCTCCAGACCATACACCATAGAAGACCTCAATACCATCTTGTAAACCTTACCCTTCACCCTTCTTGCTATCCTTCTGTCACAAATCACCCTTAACAAAAACAAAAAACAAATATATGCATAAACTGCAGTTAATATCACATTCAGTAATCATCAGCAGCGGAGAGCAATTTGACCTTCAGGTTCATTTAAGAATGTATCTAGAACATTGGATCTTATTGAAATGCTACCAGAATGTCTGTAAAAGGAAAGCTACAAGAAGCTTAAAGAGATCAAGATGAAAATGTGATCTAAAGAGACCACACAGATCCTCCATCTGCCTCCTCTAAAGCTCTCTTTGAGGGCCTCTAAAGGAAAATAGATGCCTTTGAAGAAACAGGCCTCAAGCCTCAATGGGTTGTAAAAATATTTCCACTGTTGGGATTCTTGCCAGCAAATGAAGCTGAGACAGGAGCGTGCCTGTGCAGAAGTGGTTCTTGTGGCAGGCTGAAAGTAGGAGGGCTTATCAAAGTTTTCATACTGGTCACTGGTCGCTTCCTGTCTCCGAAAGTGCTCATTGTCTCAAAGGGCAAGATTGAAATAGACATTATGAACAACACATTATGATTTTTCTTCAAATGCTTGGTTCTGTTCACAATAACCAGCAAAAATGTGCTTCAGTTAGATTGGGATTCATTTTACCTCCTTATCAGGTTCATGAGCTAAACTTCCTCAGACTGCACTCCTGCTCTCATATCTGTAGATGGAGGCATCTATTTTTGGGCTCCATCCATCTATGCATGCATATGTTATCACAAAAGACTGTATTGTGTATCATGTCATATGTTGTTAACAGCCCTGTTAACAGTGACTAAAACCAAAACATGTAATCTAGAAAACAAGCAAACAAAATAGAAAAAGAAAACACTCATTTTTGTTTAGTGATATTAAGCCTTTGATTGTTGGGTCAGATTTTGGAAATCTTGGTCTACTTTTGTGGGTTTTTTTGTCCTTTTTAAAGAGTCAAATACTGTGCTGACTCACTTGAAATAACACTTTGTGAGCCAGGTCCTTCTGACCTTTTCATGTCAGTCTGCAAAGTGTACGCACAGAAAAGTAGCTCACATTCACTTTGAGATGGCTTTTAATTTCCCACTTGCTTACATGTATTGCTAAAAGGTCATTTTTGTCTGTAAGCCATATTGATGTCAGTACTCACCTATGTTTATGTGATAATACACATTTATATCTTATGGAATCAGCTGATTACATTTAATATTATTAAGGGGGTGAGGATTTATATATTGTGTGTGTTTTTTTTAATCCCACGTTCAGTGTGTGTATGATTTTGGCACTGTATGTGGCCTGTTTTCACATAGATAAAATACTGTCTGTCAGGAAGAGAAGGGGGGATCACTGGGCTTCCTGTCAACAAGAGGAAGCAGCCTGCACGTTTGGCTGTTAATGTCAGATGTTGGGGAACTTCATATCTGAACGTGCACGGAGAGAGAATTTACATCATGCATTGTAGTTAATTATGGAGAAGTCACAAACACTGATGGAGTATTTGAGAAAAGCTTCATTTCATTAAACCAAAAACAACCTCACAGACTGTTTGAAGGGCTCTGTAGAGTGAGAATGAAAAGCAGGGGGAGGACAGATCAGAGCCAGAAATACTACACATGAAGCAAGTCTGGTTTTGTTCTGGAAAACATGCTTCTTTCAAGTTTTATGGGGAGGTTTGAAGCTCTTTATAATAAAAAGACTATAGAGCAGATGAAAAAAAATTATATACTGTATTTTCACCATATTTTCATCAATTTGAATTTATGTCCCTCAGGCTGATGAAATAACTATTTGCTTCGTTCTCATCTTCTGAAGTTAGACTGCACACAACAGCTTAGTTTGTACCACATACAACAATAGACACACCGCAGTAAACCTAAAAGCACACTTATAACCAGTATTGAATCCTTAATAAAGTGGTTTTTGAGGTTCGACAACCTGATACTCAACTACAAGTCTCAACTGAATATGTGCAGCTGTGATAAACCACCAAGCAACACTTGGGAGGAATTTGTCATTTGCACTATTCTCAACATAACAGGAGGGCTGTCAGACAGTAATTCTAAACTCTAACCTCAAGACGACCTTTCCCAGCTTTTATTGTATATACACTATCCACTATAAGTGCATGCAGTTTAATTATAACCACTTCAGAAGTGCAGCTAAAAGTCTCTTAACAGTGTCCCCAGTCTGGCAGTTCAGTTTAAGACAAAAACAATAACTTTCTGATCCACATTTCGTTTGGTTCCCCAGAAAGACCTGTTTTGTGGGGGCATTTTTGTTTTTATTGCAGAAGTTCCATGACAGAAAGATACTGCATTTGTGCTTGTGGGAAACCGTTTGTAATTGTTTCCAGCAGCCTGTTAGTTTCCAGCATTCTCGTTTATTTTTTCACTCCTGTTGTACTATGAATAGTTGACGTCACCATGGTAGCTGATTGGCTTTTAGTTCCCCCCCAGAGTTGGGTGACAGACTTGCGAGAGAGGAAAGGAGGAGTGAGAATGAAAATAGACTGCATGCCTGCTTTGCATTGTGTATAAAGAGCAACTGCACACAAAAGCATAGGTACACTGAACACACACGATCTACTTTACAGTCCAACAGTGATGTTGCATGTGCAAGGTCATAAAAGAATCCTACTTTTCTTAGATGTGTTCAGGTTCTAGTTCTTGTTCTTTCCGTGGATAGTTTAGGATCGTACTAACAATTGATGCTAGTCACACGTTAACATAAGCTGACATGTCCACCCTTATGATGCACATCTTGCAAACGAAATGCAAGAAAGCATTTTAACTGCTCAAATAGAGTAGAAAAGTATTTAACTATTAGTCCATTTACAAAAGTGTGCTTTGTCTGAAAACTGGGACAAAGGACATCGACATCACGTCCAGTGAGACTTGGGTAAAAGTATGTCTCGAGTGTGTCTCCATAACCTCAAACCTCATAAGTGGTGGGAGTTGTAAGGGCTAGTCAAAAAGTTCCCCTTGGCTGCTGAAGCAGAGATAATTGGACCCAGGTTCAGCCAGAGTTTTGGTATTCTCAGCTCGAGCCAACTTTTGATCTTCACAACTTCTCCTAGCAGACAGCGTCTGTATGTGAGCAGAGTCGACTGACTACGTGACATGTTTAGACTTAATTTCTGCATGTGAGGATTTCTGATCCATTTCCACCAAGTGATGTTTTTTTCCCTTAGATCTTGCATATGTGGATTATCATGTTTAGGGTACGCATATAGCGCCAAGTGATGAACAATAGGTCCAGTGGCAAATGCATTGTTTATGCTTACAAGGGTTTAATTAATCTGTCTCAATGTGCAAAGTCAAAGATTAATCCTATTGACCTTATAAATAACTTAATTTACAATCTGATCCCATGAGAAAGCGAGGGGTTTGAAGGCAGTGCCTTTTGTTTTTGGCCTCTGTTGTATTGTAGGCTGTAAAATTAAAATCAGATCAATCATTTCACTTTGGCCACTGCTCAATATAATGATATAATACCAGCAAAACTATTAAAATTCCAATTTGTTTTAGTTTATTGTCTTAAGTGCCAATTAACTCAACCTTAATGTGGCCATTTAAGGACATTTGGAAAGGTTGCCGATCAAATTGTGCAAATATACCTTGAATATCCCTAAGGCACGGTCCTTACAGTGGAAATAAGAAGAGTTCAAACAATGGATGTCTTTATACTTAGACTCAAAAACTTCAGGAAATTGAGAAAGAAAATAGTCCCTCAGATTTAAAATGTCAACAAAGTGAAGTACAATCTGGCAGTCTGTGCAGAAATTCCCATGTTGTTTCTCTTGCAACACATTTATATTCACACATATTTTTTAGATTTATTTTTTACTTTTATAAAGATGCAAACACACAACATCACATGGATGAATGTAGATTCTACTGGTGCAGATCATAAACTGTGAAGTTTCAAAGATGTAACTTGAGAAAAGTGCCCTTCATCGTATATGAGGAAGAAGCTTCTTGACCTTAGTGTGGCCGGTTCTAGAGTGCTGATTGTTCTCAGCTGCTCTACCAATGAAAAATGCAGTCTCTCTGTCTTTGAGCATGCAGGACTCTTGTTATGGACTTAACCATTTTCTGCACATCCCTCACAGCAAGCAGTACTTTGTCTGTCATCTTTGTCCGTGTGAGTGTTGCTGTACGTAATATGTCTATCATCAGGTTGCAGGAAAGAAATTCAGCCTGTGGGATGACTTCCTCGTTGAGGGCAGAAGAAGTGGTCAGCAGGAAATGACCTTGGAGGATCTGTTCCAGTGTATCAGGGTATGGCCTTCTTATTTCTTTCAGCAAGGAAACACACTTTCTTCACAGCGGGTGCTGCTGAGTACACACATGATCTTTTTTTTATTAACCTTTCCACCCCTCTACACAACGTCCATTATATATCCAGTATAACCTGACTTGCTATTTTACATTTACCCTCTCAGAGAAATAAAAATTACAGTGAATAAGCATTAGAGAATAAAAATCTTCTTGCTGTTGAAATTTGTAGTGGATTAAAGACTGGCTTTGATAAGTAAACAGGTAATTGCTCCTTTTATTACTAAAACAATACTTTTGAAAATAAGATCTACAAATTCATGCAGTGAACAGTTTAACTGAAAAGCTTGTCATAACTGTTGCATTTTCCTGTTTCTGCACTGTTTTTGTCACAGTTTTTGTACCTTTTAAGTCCTCTCAGCAGTTCAGATTAGAGCTGTGCTTTGGTTGAAGGCAACTTTGACACTGTTGTACTTTAACCACGGTCTGGGTTGTCCATCTTATCACCAGTAACAAAAGACAAGAGCAGCATGTGATACTGAATTCAGTCCTCTACTGTGAAGAATGGCAAGCCATTTAATTTCAGGATGTCACTTCCATCCCAGATAGAGTGGTACAGCTGACTGTTGACCTGAATGTCGTATCCTAGAATGCAGTGATGGAAAACCCATCCTTAACATCCCATTGTAACTCTTCCTGTTTTCAGTGCGATCTTTATTACTTTTCTACACTGTACGTTTGATCTCTGAGTCACTGTCTTCATCATACGTATGAGATATGTTTGTTTCAACCAGAACATCTGAGCACAGCACACCCAGCCTATTTGTTAGGTGCTTGCAATCTTGCTCTGAACAGACATTTGGTTTATTGATGGTGTTGAATTTATTTTTTCTGAGGAAGCAAAGAGAAACTAAATTGGCACGTCTTCTCAGAGCTCCAGTTGTTTCTTTTAACCTTTTAACCACTGGGTTTCCTTAGTTTGCTTGTGGAGTTTTCTGAACTGCTGCAGACTTACAGCTCTGCAGACTGGTGTCCTTGCAGAAGGACATCAGTCTTTGTTACTGCGTGCACTCTATCTGTGTTTACTGTCATGGCTTATTGTGCTTATTATACTGTACTACAGATTTAATCTTGACTATTTGTCTTTGTGCAGGAAAAGTGCAACTTGAATGTCTGCAGTCTTTTCTATGGGAATTCTGTCTTATTCAATGGACACAAAGAGAGGCTGAAGAAGAGGTATGTCTTAAAACACAGATACAGTACAAACTGCCCATCACTACCTTTACGTGACCTTTGCTGCACATATAAACAGTCACAATAAGCAACAGTCTCCTGTTTGTTTAGAGGCTAATGAGGTGTTTCCTCCTAGCCGGTGAGGAGAGAGCATGTTGACACACTAACACGCATCACTAAACACAGATGACTGAAACTCCTCCTTGGGTTTCCTTCTGTTTGTTGAGGAAAGACGTTAAAGAATAAAATGAGCGTGACATTCTTTTTCTGCGTTTTAGAAGAAGCTATGGTATTTGACCCATTCAATGCTGCAGCAAATTAAAGGCATGTTTCATTAGCTTTCATTAGGTGTTTGAAATAAATCAGATGACTCGTGCTGCAAACTCTCCTTATCAGTTAAATAAAGACCCTGCAGGATTTTTCGATTCCTTGAAGAGAGTAGGAGGGAAATGTAATAAATCACTTTTCACCTCCAAACTTTACAGGCAATGGCTCACTGGGTAAACTGAAACATTCGATTATTAGTCCCGTCTGCCAAAATAATATTGTGAGTACTGGAAGCTCAAGTCTCTGGGGAGCTGGTGTTGTTGTTATGATTAGGTTAACCCACAGGGAGAGAGAGGTGCAGACTGCGGGCCATGTGGACAGCAGACCATACAAGATAAATGTCCTCTGGAGTATTCACTTCCTGTGCAGTCACCCTGTCCAGAGCTTCCTATGTTGGACCAGTGAAAAGGGAACATAAAAACTTGGACAATGCATTTGTTATTGGGGTTAATTTTCTTCTATCTGCTAGTTATTAGTTATGTTTAAGATTTTTCATGCAATGTAAAGCCATGTGGAGATATATACTACAAAAGAGGTATTAGTAGGAGCACCTGATTAATAGTGAGAATATGCAGTTGTTCAACACAAACTTTGATTTCCACATTATTATTTAGAATAGCTTATGATTTATTTATTTTATTTTTTTGCAGGGTGTCTGATGTAGTGAAGGAGGTAACAAAGGAAGACATCCCTCCACATAAGAAGATGCTGGAATTAATCCCGTCATTTTCTGAAGACGAGGACTGCGAGTCAGTCCCAACGATCAGATACCTTTACTTGTGATACCATCGGCACAGTTTCAGTATATATGAGTTTCATGGATCTGCTGCTGTGTAACAAGGGGAATTCTCAGGATCTAACATCTAAAAATGAACAGATTTTATTACCCGAGCTTGATATTTGAATGATTTTCTTCTACGTTTTTATTCCTCGTGTTTTTAAATTATTGAAATGGCATGATTTTTGTTAGACTGCATTCTTTGTTGTGTTAATGATCTATGTTTAAAAAACACTGATATATCGATTTATAAATCATTTTACGGAAAATGAGGAATCTTGGCAAAGTGCACTCTTTTACCTAAAGTTTTGAGAAGTCGTGAAGTTGCAAAGACATACATGATAGATCTCTCACTACTGGGCCAGTGTTGGTAATTTGGCTTAAGTTAAGGTCATGCTGTGCAAAGTGTTTATGGATATGGAAGATATACTGCCATATGTTCAGAGTGGAGAAGCCAAAGTCATTTAGCAGGATTTCATCTGTCCTCAGCATGCTTCTGTACATTCCCCGCCCCTTTCTGCAGCCTCAATGTTTCACTCCACACCCTCGCATTAACAGGCTGACATTATTAGCACGCTCTTGATGCTCTTGTCGGAATTTGATTTATATAAAGTGAATCAGCTCTGTAATTTTCTCTGCAACTACTTAATATATGTCTTCAACTTTACCTTGTAATTTGCATGATGATACAATTTGCGATTACATTCAGTTGGAACAATAAAATGCCTCTTTGAGGAACAAGTTATTTCTGTGTATTTCATGAACAGACTTCAGTTCCCCAACCATCATTTAAAATGTTCTTTCTCTGCTGGTATTGTGCATGCAGTACTGTGCAAGTCTCTTGAGCCACCTCGCATTTCTTTATATATATTGTTTCCGAGGAGCCAGATGTTCTCCAAATTTTCAAAGTTGCCTTGAGTAATAGTTCTTCAGGCTTTCTGAAGAGTTTTTAATTGGACATTGGATGCCTTTAACTCATTTTTAATTTTGTCCTTGACTGTTTTAATCCACATTACACTAATGTATGACCTATTTCAGCATAAAAAGGCACCTAACTCATTGGATAAACTAGGATAAACTAGTGTAGTGCCTACATATAACTGACAACTTAGCAAAGAAACAATTTCAATTGTATCTTTAGGCACTTTAGATACTAGCAGATTGTTGCAAACACAAAAAACATTTTGGTGTTTTTTGAATCTATGAAACAATGGCAACAATCATTCATTTGACATTAATGAAATTTTGCCCCAGCAAGAAGATTCCTGAAGAGCGTCTTGATGCATTCTCAGTCATCCAGGTAAGTAACTCAAAAGTTGATTCTGTTCATCTGGACGTAGCGTTTTCAGTGGGAGAAACATTTCGTCACTCATCCAAGTGACTTAGATGAGTGACGAAATGTTTCTCCCACTGAAAACGCTACGTCCAGATGAACAGAATCACCTTTTGGAGATTCCTGAAGAGAAATTAGCTGAAATGTGGCATATCTCTGCAGGATGTGCAGTGTGGGCTTCAAAGGAAATTGGACAAGTGGAGGACAAAAGAAGAAGTGACAGACGTACGAAAACTATCTACAGCAGATGAACAACATCTGAAAGTCCAGCAATAATTTGACACAATACCTGAGACATGTCTGGCTCTTCAGTTGATCTACCTTCTGTTTGCTGTGAAGAAGCCTTCTTAAGAAAGGGAAACAGGCAGAAAATGCTAAGGTATGCTAAATTACACAAGAACTGGACTTATAGTTATTGGAAACAGGTTTAATGAACTGTCATGGTTTGGGACTGGATTTCAGAGAGTGGTCAAAAGTGATGGAATGTGATGGAACCCAGAAATGTATCGTCAGAAGTTGATCCACCATGCAATACCATCTGAAAAGCATCCGATTGGCTATAGATTATTTTTATTTATTTATTTTTTACCATGAGAGTGATGCCAAACACACTGCCAGTGTTGTAAAAGCATACCTGGATAGAAACACACATAATCCAGCAGTCACGAACCTGCCTCTCCACAGTTGCCTTATATAATGTATTTCCATATGCACGTGTTTCAATAAACTGGATCTAGTTTAGGCTTTCCTAGGAAAACATAAAGAAATGAGAAGTGGATCAAGACTTTTAAACTACACTGTGCAAGTTTTGATGCACACCACTCCCTTTTCTTAATCTGGTACAAACTCTGTGCCCTTTACACAGCTCATAAACCTTGTTTTGTATTTGTTTTCTGTTTGTTTCTAACTAATTGGTGTGATACAATAATTATATCAACGCATTTCAGTCGTTTTATGTCTGTTAAAAGTTGACACAAAATACTGCTGTGATGATGAAGCTTTAAGATGATTAAAATTATTTGAATGCAAAACATTGATTGTTTTTTGTACATTTTTAATATTCTTGTAGCATTTAGCACTGCTCAGACAAACAGGGACAGACAAATTTGCATTAAATAATAATACTAATAATAAAAATAATAATAATCAGCTTTTATTCCGAAAATATAAACACTGAAAAAATAATAGTTCTTTTGAAACGGGTGTCTGTAGGTACAGTCTTCAGATGTAGCCAATGATGTCATTGCATATGATGGGCTGCCGGCTCCCTGTCTTCATGAGAGCGGTGAACTGGTAAAAATCAGTGTCCAGTGTATGTAGACCTGTGTGGGACTGGTGAAAGAAAGGTTTGAGTCCTTGGAGTCCCACGGGACAGGACATTCGTTTAGAAGTCTCTGCACTCCTGCAGCCCTTGGTGGAGTCTCCTGGCCTCTGCCTCATCTCCACACCTTTGGACACCCCTGCAAGTTTTCGGCGCATGTTAACCAGAATGTCTTTGGCAAGACGTCGGCCTGCATTTGGTTTTTGTTCTGCTGGCTCAGGAAGCTCCGGTAGGTCCATCCAATTCTTTATTAGGTCAGCAAAACTGTTATCACCCAGAACCAAGGGCTGTCTGTTCCTGCTGCGGCTCAGCAGCATTGTCGTCCAGTCCTGTTGCTCACTGGCCTCGAATGATGTCCAGCGCTCCAGACAGGCGTCTGATGTTGATTTGGGTCGGATACGACCAGAAGGTCCTCTGTTTGTGCGGAGACAGGCAGAAGAAGAAACTCGTATGTTTCTGGTCCTCCTCAGCACCACGCCTTCATCAGGCCAAGAAGCTTCAGAGTAACCTGAGTCAAAGTCCACACTCTTCTCACTGCTGGGAGAGCCCTGTTTCAGCCTTTCATGCTCCTGTTGCTCTTCCTCCTCTTCCAGTGGGCTGGCCAGGCAGCAGGCAGAGTCATAGGTGCTGGCTTCACTGGCATCAGAAGCACGCAGTCGAGTGAGTCGCTCTTGCTGTGCCCTCTGTTTGTATAACCGAGTGACAGCGAAAGACTGAACACATGGTTCGCTAAGTGGCCTCGGCCTGCTTATCTGCTTCAAATCCTGCAGGGATCTCCTCATGTACTGCATGTGGTCCCGGAGGCAGTCAGAAGAATCTCCTAAACACAGCTGCACAACAGGAGAGGCAGACAAACAGTTAGTGGTGCAAGGAGAATTTAAATAAAGTCTATTCAAAATTGACATGTCCACCAAAACTACTTAAGTAAAGACAAGCTATGTTCATTCGTTGCAACAGCCAAGAGAGCTCCTAGGCCGCCTTCCAACATATCCCATCTTCCCCTGGCCATTCTAGCTATATCTTGAACAGTTCAGTGTGTTATTTCCAGGACTCGGCCAGTAAGATTTTTACCAGCTGAGATCACTGTGCTCTCTGGCCTTATAACAACTCAAGCATTCCTGAAAAACCTCAGCTTTATGGAGACCATCCCATGCAATATGAGTCCAGAAAATGAATTAAAAGCACAGGATGCACATTTCATACTGGGGAAAACTCTCCCTGCCTCCTAAATTTAGAGGGGAAGTTGAACAAAGTAGAGCTTAGTCTGGAGAGGAGTGTGAAGGCTCACATATCCTCTCTGGATTCCCCTACTTCACAGGATGTGGACTGGCATGTATTATAAAACAGGAAGTGACAGCAACATTTTGGAATTGCACAAAGATCATGTGCTCAGTGTTAATTAAACCATCTTCGAGTAGGCAGTATAATTATATTGATGAAAAAATCCTTTAAATTTTAATCTGCACTTTGATCATTACAAAAATGAAGAAAAAACTACAATTTACTAAGAGTTTCTGGGTCAGGAAGTTGCAAAAATGCCTCCAGTCTAATCCGTAGTGCTATTGTTTAGTTTTCAGGTTCTTACAATATTTGGCTTGCTGAGCTTCTAACTCCTGCCACTGTTTGTCTTGGAGTACTAAAGGTGCCACAATGCCATGATGTTATCACAGCTGTGGGTGCTGAACCATTTGGCCTCTGGGGGAGACTTCATCTGACATGCAGAGACATCCACTGTGAGATTCTGTGGTCAGTCTGCCACTTTTAAAATGCCCTGTTCTTCTTGGCTGCTTTCACACAATGGGCTAGAAGTGATTCACCCAGCTGTGTGCTTTTGCAAAGGCAGTCTGGTTTGAATTAACAGTGACTTAGTGGATTAAAGCACTATAAAGAGAAGTTGGTCAAGAAATAAAATAAAAACAAAACAGAAAATAAATACCAAAAAACTAGGAGAAGCCAGTGTCTTAAGAAAGCTTCACATAGTGGGTTTACCAAGAGGTTTGGGCATTTGTACTCTTAATGAAACTAATGCAGCACCTAAAATACAAGTAAACTAAAGAAAAAATAAACTTACCATTGCTTGTGAGAAAGTGAAGTTCAAAGCCTGTGTTTTTTTCTGCAAAAGAAAAGAGAGTAGTTGATTAAGTTTTGAGCATGTGGCAACTACCACCCTTCCTAAAAACACAGCGGTTTGCCAATACTCACCTCTGTATGTGGCTCCAAATGAACCGCAGCACAATCAACAACAACTCCTCAGACGAACAGCTGATCGGAGGTTTGTTCGCTCTTTGTGGGTCCTCTCTCCTCTGAACCAAATGAAGCTCCGTCAGCGGACTTTGTCGATGCTGAGCTTTTTGTCGCAGCGAATCAGCACAGCCCATTACAAAACCAGCCAATAGTGAGTCGCCTGAAATAAGATGCCCCCTGGAGTCATTTCAGTAGTTCCCGCTGTGCGTTTCACACCACACTGTTGGGACTCCACATCTGGAGCTCTTTAAATTAGACACCTGAGAATACTCAAGTCGTCCAATTGCTATTTTGAATTTTTTGAGCACTATACATTTCCAGCAGAGTTATTATAGTTTTTTAAATCTCATTTTGACTGTTTTTTTTATCCGTTTAGTTTCCAGAGTAGTGCTGTTTATTGTTTGGAAATGTTTTTGCTATTTTCAGCGTTAATATTAGTCTTTTATTGTATGGAGGAAATATGCCAGAGACAAGATTTAGGAAGATTAGTATTAGCAACAAAAAATAACTTTGAGTTTTCAGACAAGTTAGAATAAACATGCCCGTTAAATACTCATGAGCTAAGTTATGATACAGTTTATTAGATTAACAAATACTAAAACTAAGGACATTACCTCTATATCCCCCCCCCCCCCCAACTTAAAAAATAATTTCAGTTAGTTTAAACCTTTACTAAAAGTCTATTTTTTATTTTAGTTAAATAAAATGTTTTTTTCCACGTGTAGTTTTAGTTATTAATTTAGTTATAATATACATAATGAAAAATTGTGATTTCAGTTGATAAACAAGCATTTAAAAGACATCTTTTAATTCTCTCCAGAATCGTGCAGGCTACTAAAGGCAGCTGCTGCAGAGCCGTTCAGGAAAACAGCTGTGCCTAAAGTCCCAGGTATGTATTGATAGAAATAAATCTACATGTCGCCACCTTGTGGATCGTTTCCACAAAGCTTCTTCAGCAATGCGTATTCACTATTCTATTCTAATGGTCCTTTTGAAACGCAAAATACCTTCTGGCATGACTACCGCGCGTCATTATCTCACCTCTTTATATGCTGACAACACTCTGTATTGTAATTCAGCAAAGTTTAGGTTGCAGTCGCACTCATTTCTTTGCTTTAAGTACCTATTACATGCTCAGTTGCAAGAACTAACGTGTAAAGGATGTATTAAAATAAAAGAAAACAAGTTTTGCTTATAGCTGCAGTTTGTCCGAATGGTATTTACACAGTCTTGTTTTACCAAAATACTTTTTAGTTTAGTTGCATGATTGTCCTTTTCTTCTCAGTTTTTTGTTGATGTCTTTTTAATCAGCAAAGTGCTTATTCTATATTTTAAAGTTGCTCAATTCATTGTCTTTAGTGTCCTTCTGCTAGTGAACTGGTTAAAAAAATGAAGAAACAAAATAAAGTATTCTGAATTTTCCCTTAACACATCACACAGCAGAATAAAAGATCATGTGACCAAACCTTTATTTACGTTTAACAAGTGAATGACTTTTAATGTTAACAAACAACTATCATCCATTTGTCTTGGTATTGTGGTGCATCCTAAATGACGGATTTTGTGAACTGAAGTGGAGTAGAAATAGCCCTAGTTCACACTATGAAGATAGCATGTCTCTAAAGAACAAGTGTAAACAGATATCAAGGCACAAACATATGTAAAAAGACTTGGATTGAAATAAAAAGTACAGAACAATCCATGTTAGGAACAGACATAACCACTTAAAAATCTTGCAGATATCTTAAAAGTGACACATAACCATTTATGTTTTGTTTCTTTTAAGAAGTTACTTAAGGAATGTTAATCAGTTTGTGGGGAATACAAGCTAATCTATGGACAAGTCATGCAGAACAATGCACTATAGTACAAGAGTGAATATTGATTCTGTGTAAACATTGTACAAAAAACATTTTCCCTTCATCCATTTTCATTCTCCATGCTTGTTGGTTTTCTTCTAAAAAATAAGTTCTGTTTACAGTCAAAAGGTTCATAAAATGCCAGTTAACATAAGTTAATAGAATTTTTATAAAAAAAGGTTCATTTGACTTTATCCTCTTATTAAAATGCAAAAGTAAAAGGCAAAGTAAAATGTAAACCTAAAAGGAAAACACAATAAGAGATCCAAATATAAAAGAACGCTGAATAAGTCAAATAAATACCAAGAGGTTCCCCAACTGGTCCACGAAAATGGAAAACATGTTTTTTTTGTTTTGTTTTTTTTCCCCAGTGTTTTGATTTAGTCGTTTGGTATAATGAGATTGCAGGTCTTAATTGTGTCAAACTTTACTCTTACAACAATCATTTATTGAAGGCCAGTTGGCCAACATACAGTTACACAGTTTCCAAATGCAATTAAAAAAGCAGATCTTTTCATGTAAGTGCCTTAATTGTTATTTGATTGCTTTTGTCAAATTAGAAAGTTCTCGGTCATATATGTGTACAAGTAACCCCTGATAAGGAGCAGTAAGCTATACAGTATATAAAAACAATAACAACAGATCAGACAGATAACGTGATGGTTGCAGAACAGTGATTGTTAAAGTTCTTTCAGGTTCCCCCTCTAGGAATCAGTTCTCTTATGGTTTTCATTATGAAAAGCAGTAATCATTCATGGCTATTGCAGTCACTCATGCAGTCTGTGTGCGTCGGGTTTTGTCCTGCATGAAAAAACAAACAAGTATACATTCTTTAGACAAGTAAATGTACATAAAATAAAATGAAGAAAAAGGAGCTCTTGTTTCACGTTTGACTTTCTGATTTCTAGTTGATTGCAAATTTGATCCTTAGTGAAAAAATTGCACAGATCTTGAGAAGTTAAAAAATGCAACGTAAAAAGTCATTTCACTCAATTTAAATCACATTCAAAACTATTATTGTTACAAGAATAAGTCACTATACAAATTCATGCTGAAAAACTCAAAGTTCCCAAGTTCTGTCTTCCCTTTAATTTTCTTTTCAGCAGACATGAAATTAATTTTGTATCACAGCAATGACATTTGTCTTACTCTGGATAATCCACTGTTTACTATTGCCGAACAACAAGACAACCCACTTGATGCGCTCAAGCTAAATGATTTTTGCCAGCTTTTCTTACACATTACTTAAGCGATGAAGCATTAAATTAAAATGTTGCCAATTTATTTCTTCACAGTGATAAATTATTACAGCTCTAGACTGAATATTAAGTTGTGCCAGTACAGACAATACATAGCTGATGAGATCATTAATAGGCCACCTAAATGACAACCCAAATGAAAATACAATGAATAACAGCCCATTAGGCTTTACGGTAACATTTCTACCCACTCTGAAGCATACCTTTAGAAAAGACCACAGTCTTTTAGGTTGTTCTTAATAATAACGTCAGTGACAGCATCGAAGACAAACTGCACGTTCTTGGTGTCAGTGGCACAGGTGAAGTGGGTGTAGATCTCCTTGGTGTCCTTTTTCTTGTTCAGGTCCTCAAACTTGGTCTGGATATAGCTGGCAGCCTCATCAAACTTGTTGGCGCCTGTAAAATATGATTTAGGAGACAAGGAAGCAGTTTATTATCAAGTTGAACTTTCTGCAGAGAATGATCACAGATGCAGTATCACTCCTGATGCTCCGCTGTGTACCTCCGTACTCGGGGAAGCAGATGGTAAGAGGGCTGCGGGTAATCTTCTCCTCAAAAAGATCCTTCTTGTTGAGGAAGAGGATGATGGAGGTTTCGGTGAACCATTTGTTGTTGCAGATGGAGTCAAAAAGCTTCATGCTCTCATGCATTCGGTTCTAAAGAGAATCAAAACTGGTCATGGCTCATGACTTTCACTACAGTGTAACAGTTCATCAGCGCTGCCACCAGGGGACAATGTTCTTCTATATTATAAAAGTGAGGACAAATATTGCAGGTACTTCAGAGCATCTCTTGGCCAAATGTCTCCTGAGCACTTTCTTTAAGCAATTCAAGAAATTGGGGTTAAATAGTTCATGTGCTATAACTTGAACAAATAGCTATTACGTCTTTTATTGCATAATTACACTTCACAGTGAAGCTCAATGAGCTAATTTTACAACATGGAGCTGACTATCATTCAGCCATTATAAGGAGGGATGGGAAATGGTACATTCCATGCAGTGCAATATAATGTAATGTATCACATACTGAAAATGAGCCTGAAAGCAGATTTATGAAGCTAGTAAAGTGATATCATCCATACAGAAAGAGGCTCACATACAAGTACACATACACACAAGCATAAGAGGGTGGACTTTTCCTTACCATCTCCTCGTCCTCTGCCAGCACCAGGTCATAAGCACTCAGTGCAACACAAAAGATAATGGCTGTTACTCCTTCAAAACAATGAATCCACTTCTTTCTCTCTGAGCGCTGGCCTCCCACATCAAACATTCTGCCAGAGAGATCAAACAAAGGAGGTAAATTGTGTGTTTGTGTGTCTATATTTGGGGAAGGAGGTCACAATAAAAAAAAAGGAGTAATGTGAACCTAACAGGGGAAAAAACTGCTATTTCAGGAAAAGTGCTGTGAATGAAGGAAGGGCAAACTTAGAGTGACATTCAATGCCAGGAAATAAATTGGCTTTCATGCAGTTGTTTGGGGACCAAAAATGGTGAGGAGGTGGAGAGACGTCTGTCACATAATTTATCTGATAAAAGACTGCAGGGTCAGTGCAGGATAGAAGAGGCAGACAGGGTCCATATTCAGAGTAAAGCTTCAGTTAATGGAGATGCTGAGACTTGATTAAAACTCGCAGAAGAGAGGTGTGAGAAAAGCCTACGAAAAGATAAAAACAGTTCACCAGGACAACTACTGTATACATATATAATACTGGAACCCAAAATGAAGTTTCGACCAGACACAACGTGATCTAAAGCCAGCCACTGTCAATGGTGACAGCATCGGCTTCATTAAGGTGAATAGAGCAGAAACAGCACAAACGTGGCTTTTTTTGTATTGATCGCCTTCATGCATTATTTAGCTCAAATACTGAGGCTGTAACACAAAGCAAATATCAGAGATTATCAGGAAGCAGGTCACACCAAAGCCAAGTGGATACAGCTGCCTTTTTATTACCCATAACTCTTAATATGTATTAAAAGTGCATTAAAATGTGTTGAGACCCAAAAAGACAAAGAAATCTGCAAAAAACACCAAAAATATAGCTCATCTTTTTTATCTACCTGACACTCTTTTTCTCCATTTATACCCTTTGCACATTTATATAACATACTTTACATATCTATGCATGCATTACTATCCCACACATAAGTGCTTGGGCTGGGTTAGAGCACATTTTATGTAAGACCAACAGTACTAGTTCTGTGCCATGTCAGGCAAACATGTTTTACTACTAAATAATGCTCTGGTTTTATTAAGGAGGAGCACTGTGGGAAGGATCTAATTTATTAGTCAGCTCTTAGCGCAATCACAGTAATTAAGCTTTTAATTGCTGGTATAATTTGTCTTCTGATGTTTTAACATATTTCAAGCCAGGAGGGTCACTTGCCCCTTAACACTATAAAGATTTAGATCAAAATCAAGTGTAGATTTTTTGTGGTAAACTAGAACCATGTTAACCCATGAACTCTGGAAAATGTAGAGAAAATCAGGTCCTCTCTTGCCCTTTTCACAGTCACCATGGTTCATTTCCCTTATAAATCCCCATGAACTGCTGATGAGACACCAAACACGTAAAACAGAGCAAGAAATAGTTTGCTTTAGACACGTTTTCATGGTTGAAAATAATCCTGTGCAGAAGGCACTAACAGTGAACTGTACAGATTGATACTGCTCTATTCTTAGATGTGCAGATATCAGACATGAACTACTGTGGAGCTGGCAGGTTAAAGACAGTTTTCATGTTTGATCAGACTGAGCAGTACAGTTTCCACAGCTTTGCAAGGTGTGGTCGAGAAAGGTTCAGGGCTGCAGTTCACATCTTTCGCCTGTCTTCACACAAGGAAGGTCATAACGACTCTAGAACAGGTATCTTGATATGCCGCTGTCTACACTAATTAAATGACAACATGCCCATATCTAATATTCAAGTGACATTTTTGCCTTACTGCTTTTCCCAAATTATGTTCGGCATCCCACTAAAAGTCAAATATGCCCTCTGTGTGTCAGATTGGTGACCTATGACCTATGGTACCCTGCCTCTTGCCTATGGGGAGGGGGCTCAACTTTCAAGTGAGGGTCCCAGAACTCTCACAAAACAATGCAAATGGCTAAAGAAGTTTAAAAATGAAAAAAAAAATTCTGACAAAGTGAAATTATAATATATTTATTTCATCTTTATATTTATTTCGTTTAAAAAATATGTCACTTTTAATTGACAGGTTATTGATATTGAACCTTACTTGAAGTGGAGTTCCTTGAAAGTGAAGTGAGTCTCAACAATGCCGGTTGTCTTAACCCGAGTTCGTAGCACATCTTGCTGGGTCGGAATGTAATCTGTTTTAGCTATCCTCTCCAGGTCATTCAGGTAACTTAAGACAGAAAGAGAGAGAGCAAGGTTTCAAAATGACTTTACAATCTGCAACAAATGAGAGACAAAAACAACAACAGGAAGGCGTGCGGCTGCGGAGGCACTACCCAAAACTGCAATTTTTGAGTCACTTGAATAGCTTTAAACTTTTGATTTCTGAAGTGCTTTTAAAGGAAGTGTGTAAATCGGGTCCTACAGTAAAGTTATAGTCAAATGCAATGTGCATCTTTCACTCTAACCAGTTTAGAGTTGCAGAACTACAACAGAAAAATAAAGTTTCATTATTTCTGGCTTTTTTTTTATTGCTCAGCTTTGCTATCAGTTTGTTTCACTTGCCACTCAACAAAAACATCTTGTGGCCCATTTCCTCATAAATCACCACTATAAAACTGCTGACCAGCTACAAACAAAATTGATTATTATTCTCTGTAATGCGAGTTATTATATCCACAAACATTTCATATTTGCTATCTTTTCACGTGGCCTAAAAACGGCTTTTCTAGGTGTGTAACATCATGCTGATATTTAATATTCCCTATCAGTAGATACAATGCTAGAAGTATATCACTGTGTTTCATCAACAGATTAAAACCTGCAGCTACATCTACATACGGGTATTTAATCCAACATACTATGTTCCTGTTTCACTCAGTGCAGAACTCATGGCTGAGTTTGTATATGTGAAATTGGTTTTGCAGCATATTTTCCTCTTGATTGATTCTGTTGTTGTAAGATTTTTGTGCTATAGCGCCTCCGGCCAACGAGTTTCCTGCAGATGGTAACACTGAATATTGGTTGTGACTCTGCCTCGGCCGCACTCATTACTAAAATTGAGCTTGTCAGAGACCAACAGCTACACTGAATACTAGTTATCTGTTGGCTTAATTCTGCCTAAGATCTCTTTAGAAGTTATTTGTCTGCTTGGGAAAACACGTCTGCACATTTACTTTGCTGACCTTAATCATTTATAATTTGCTGCAGTACGCTGCTGCATCTCAGATGTTTTTTTCTCTTTATCCATTTCAGTTTACCAGCTGTGCATCTCCTGCAATAGAAGTGTGTAATACTGCACAAGCTGTAAGGCTCTGTATTAAATGCATTTTTTTTTGGGGGGGGGCACACATTTTCCATCATCACTCCAATTTGCCATGGTACTTGTGGTGTGATGCTTGATTTATATTACACCTTTAATTTTTGCTCTTATGTTCCTGGGTGTTTTTTCTTTTTCACATCCCTTCTGTATTTCCTGTCTGTGTCCTCTGCTTGCCTGTGTGAGTCCTTTGTCCTTTTCAACTCCTCATGATGCTTTTGTTGCATTTGTTTCCCTGTTTTGTTCCTTTTGCCTCCCTCATTTTGTTTTTTATCTCTGTCTTATTATCCATCGCTCCTGATGTGGATATAGTCTGCTTGTTTTCCCCCAGTCTTTGTCAGGTCATTACCCTCATCTCTCACTAGTTCCAGTGTTTTCCTCAGTTTCTTGTGCAAGCTCCTCACAGTTGGTTTGCTTGCATTGCTTTATGGATTTTATTGTATTTTTTTTTCTCCTGCTACCTCAGTGCCTTGCAAAGTTCATACTAAAGATCTCTTTATTTTACTGCTTGCCTTCAGTCTCCCAGGATGCCATCAACTAGGTTAAAAAATAAAATCTGATACCAACGTAACACAGTCTCTACAATGTTAAGCTTGGTATAGGCCTTTGGAGTAAAATGACATCATAGCATGCAGAACAAACCCCATCTCTATACCCATTATCACATGATAAGAAATACAGTCATACTCTCCATCATATTATTCTGTTTTTTAAAGACATGTTGCCTTTAAGAGCAGTATTCAATATGAAAAGCATGTGGGGAAAAGGAAACATTATAAAGACTATCCAAGAAAGAAGGTAATTTCTTTTGTTTTTGTTTTTTATGTCAAAATTTACAACTCATATTTCCCACTTCCCCTCAGTCCTTTTTGCATTTTCTCTGCTATCTGACAGACTGCTGGTCAGTAGGGGAGTGTGAAAGCACCATGTTTGACACTGCCTGGCTTACACAAGCATTGCATCATCATCCGAGGCCAACTGGGAGCTTTACTTGCCCAGCCAGCCCACACTTCACAGAGAAACTGAGAGATATATCCACCATTTCAATCGGGCTGATCAAACCATTTATGCATACTTAAAATGTTACAGAATAATTAATGAGTTAACAAAACCTATAACTATAACAAATGACTAAAATTTTTGTTTTGTCTCACAGCACAGCAGCCATTACAATAGATTTTTTAAATGGCATGACAGAGTTGTTGCGGAAATATCACATAAAGCACCATTTCATACTTTTATATAGCGCTGCCACAAAATTAATCAGCATGTTCCAATAAAAAATGATCACTTGAGGGTGTTATAAGAACTATCAATTCTCAAAGTTTACTTCTAAGCTAATTTTCCTTGAAGTAAACACATTTTTTTTTAAATCTCATTTTTTCACTCCCCCAAGACAAATTATTCGGTGCTCTGCTTATCAGGTTATAGTATTAAAGAATCAAACCCAGAGAGGGAGAAATAATCACTAAATGAAAGTTAGTGAATAATCCTTCCTGTCTCTATGACTTTCAAAGCTCCCACATATGACTGAGGCTGAAGGGACTGCACATCCCTTCAAAAAAATAAATTAAAAAAAATCTCAAACTATAACTCTCTCGACCTTTATGCCTTTTTAAATAGCAAATGTAGTGATTTAGTTCTTAAACAAATCTTCATCTGTATATGAAAACAACTGATAAATTTCCCAATTAGTCACATTTCCATTTGTAGAGGATTAATATAGCGTCTGGTGTAAACAGAATGCATAATGACTGACGTACGAGCAGGAGAAGATGCTCATGGTGGAAACCTGAGACTATGCACAGTAAAAATCAGTAAATTTGCATTTAATTAACAGATCACAGCAGAAAAATATCCGCCCACAAATTCACACTCACTATGCCGCCGAGTCATTCAGCTGGTATTCTCGCGATCTTGCAAAGCAGCTCTGTATGCCGCTGTCACTCCACAGTCGCCTGATCACGTTAGCCAAGTCATCAGGGAGAATGCCCTGTTCCTCAGCAGCTGCAGCCAGGGCAAAGAGCTGCTGGGCATCGTCCTGCAGGGGGCAATAAGGACACAGGAGTGGGTTGTTAAGAACACTGCAACTAAAACCAAGGCGACAGCTGCTATCCTTGACACAATCAAACATGATCAAAGATCCAGTTGGTTCTTAAAGACAAAAAGTTACATGCTCTTATGTACAGGACATTAAAGAGTAACCGCTGTTACTTCCCCTTCTATAATGGCTGGGAGGGAAGTCGTTCCTGAAGCAAATTTCATATAACTGATCAAATGACAAAAACCCTAGTTGCATTTCTCTGGTAACTTTTTTTTTTTAAATTTCAGCTGAAGCTAAGGAATAAGGTTAAGAAATATCTAACAATGGCATTTAGAAATAGAAAGGATATTTCTTCTGCCAGTACAATCAAGAGGAAAAATTACAATGGCAATTAGCTGACAAACATGTTCTGATAGTTCTTGAATTCCTGCAAAATGGCACCACTGGAAACCAAAACATATTCTTCAGCTATGGAAATATTTAGAAACAAGCTAACCTGTGTAACATGTTAGAGAAATTTCAACAGGCAGTTACAATCGGATTTTGATTGAAATACTTATTGATAATATAATACAACAGTATGGACCAATGTGAGCGATATCTCTATAGAACTGGCACAAAGAGAGGAAATATTTTCGTAAAGTGATTATAATATCATTACAACATGTGATAAAGCAATGTGGCAGCCAATTTGGGCTGACCAATGTAAGATATATGAGATAGGTCTGTATGACTCGAAGTAACAGCATGCAGGGCTGCTTCAACAGACTGTGGTTTGATTTCCTGCTGTTTGCCACCTTGCTTGTTTCTCTTAGTTCACCATCTTCCTGTTGGCACAATGTTAATTATTTTTCTCTCTGACCTTTATTCTCAAGGATAGAAATTCTAAGAGTAATAAATAAACCTTGGTTTTCTCTGCACATTTGTATGTGTAACTAACTTAATGCAACTGCAGTCAGGATTTTCTAGAGTTCTGAATATGTATGGCATCATCAAAATACACAAATGATTCATAATGAAACATTTTGTAATTGTGAATGGAAACAAATTGGACTGAGTAGAAATCTATTACTATCTCTACCTGCCATTGTCATCCAGTCAGTATACAATCATGGTCACTTTATTAGGTACACGTATTCAACTGCTCCTTAACAAAAATGTCTAATGAGCCACATGCCAAAAACCCAGTTTAGATCTAGACATGCCAACATAATCAAGACAACTCTCTGGGATTCAAACCGACAATCAGAATGAGGACGAAAGATGATTTAAGTAAGATGCTGCAAGGGCTGGTCTCAGTATTTCAGAAAATGCGCATCTACTGGGATTTTCCCACACAACCATCTCTAGTGTTTACAGATAATGTTCTGAAAAAGAGAAAATATCCAGTGAGCAGCAGTTCAAATGCCTTGTTGAAGTCAGAGGTCAGAGGAGAATAACCAGACTGCTTCAAGCTGACAAGAAGACAGCAGTATTTCAACAAATCTCTTGCTACAACCAAGTTACGCAGAAGACCATCTCTGAATGCACAACACATTGAACCTGTAAGTATATGGGATAGAGCAGCAGAAGACCACACCAGGTACTACCTCCTGTCAGCTAAGAACAGGAAGCTGAGGCTAAAATTCACAACGGTTCACAAAAATTGGACAACAGAAAACACCACAAAAGCCTGGATTCGTCCTGCAGTGGCGGTGTAATTGCGTGAAGGTTATTTATTTATTTTTTTAATTGTTTGGGCTATTTAGTAGCGACTGAGCATCATTTCTGAATACTGTTCCTGACCCTGTCCACAAATTTATGAACATAGTGTGCCCATCTTCTGATGGATGCTTCCAACGCACCTAGTTTCTTGAAACTGACAATGAGTTCACTGTGTTCAAATGACCTCCACAGTCACCAGATATTAGTTCAATAGAGCACCTCTGGGATGTTGTGGAATGGGAGATTTACATCATGGATCTGCAGCCTAAAATCTGCAGGAATTCTAGGATGCTATTGCATCAATAATAACCGAAATCTCAGAGTTATGTTTTCACCACCTTGTTAAATCTATGCAGTGAAGAATTAAGGCGAATTTGAAGGCAGAAGGGAGTCCAATACTAACAAAGCAGCCGGTGAATGTACGTCTGTGCCTATTAGATGGTGATGTTTACGTTGGTTAAATGGCCAGCTTACTGAATTTGTGTATGTCCTTTATTATTGGTCCAGTCAATATCTTGACTGGACCAATAGCATTACTGTTCTTTTAAAATGTGTTTATTTAGTGGTGCGTCACTATAAGTGATGCGCTCACATGCTGCCAATGAAATTGATGTTTACGATGGCTCTCTGGGAATGTGACACATTTACTAAAACTCTTTCTGCTCTTTTTAACACAGCTACAAGTTGCAGACTGCAGAATATTAGACTCACACACACTCGCCTTATCCTTCTCCTCTTTGTCATTCACTTACAAATTTGCAGGCTCCGACTGCACTTGCAGCTGCAATGAATCACCATGAAACTGCAAACACTGACTTGAGTTTCATGTTTACTTCTATACAGCAGCATAATGTGTCTGTTAATGATCCTTATCACATGCAGATCAGCTGCTACGATCAGCTCAACTGAAATCCAATATGGGGCATAATTAAAGAATAGTATGAAAGCCATAAGCGTGTGTCAATTTCTACAGGGCTGCTGCGCAAGTATGGGCAGGCTAGCACACTAATTGCTATGTGTGGGAGTGCGAGAGTAGCATCACGTACACCCAGCCATTTGACAGATCTATGGGTGAGAAAAAAAACGTCACCACAGCAGAGTCCTTAATCCTTCTATTACAGCTTCACTTACAGGATACACACACGGCCACTGTCAGACCTCACCGGCAGCTTGTTTGAAAGTTGATAAGTGTTCACAGGGTGCAGGAGACTGCATCTCAGCATCTCTTGTCTTCTGTCTGCAGGTTTCAGTATAAAAGTTTCACGAATGCCCTGTTGTGTTTAACTTAGTGTGTGTTTGCATGAGCTGCACCTAATTATTTAGTGTGTTCATTAAGTACTTCTGATATGCTCGAATTGTGCAGTCATAATAATGAAGCTCGTTAATCACCTAATTAAACATCTGAATTAAGTGAATCCAAATGCACATCTCGCCCTCACAATCACATCACATCTCTGTCCAAAATCCCATAGATATTAAATTTGCTGTTGGATGAACTACACAGACAACTTCCACATCCGCACATCAGAGAAATCCTTAAATATCTTTTACGCGTCAGCCTTTGAAATTCTTGTATGGCGACACAGTACTTAGCTTAAATGTGGCATTCTTTGCAAATCCTTACTTTTAAACAGAGGTACATTTTTCCCCCCCCGAAAGCAACTGTTAATTTTTTCTACTCAGATGACAACTGTTGCTGGCAGATTTTATCAGCTGTAGCTATGGCTAATTAAATTATTTTTAGATCCATGACTTGCACGTCGAAAATCGTCTCTGGCTGCCTCTCAAATATTTCACTCTGCCTCGTTCTAAAGTGAGAATGATGATGAACTGTGAAGTAGTGGATTGGATGACTTAACAAAGACCTAGAGCTTGTAAAGCTCAATAAAGCTGAATATAAAGACAGATTTACTTGATAATTCTGTGGATTTTAGCACTAAAAACAACTGTTTTCACTTCATCACTTTTTTTTTTTTACACTTAAACATAATAAACAGCTTTAACGATGTAAGCGTTTGCCTCACTGTTTGAAATTTTGACCACATTTAATATGAACGTGTTATGTCCAGATTATTTAGAACATACCAAGAAATGGAGATCCTCAGAGAAACAATTTTTCCTGGGTCAATATTTTTTTCAACAACAAGTCAACACAAAGGCAGTTCAAGGAGAACTGATAAGCAGGTGCTTACCTAAAACCAAATATGGCTTAAACTAGGTATTACTGCAGCACACCCAAGCGAAATCAAATGAAAACCGAGTTAGCGACCTGAAAGGCAAGAGCCTTCCAGAAGAAGAGACAGCCAGGGAGGAATCTGGTTTCTATAGATTCCCAAGCATTCCCAAGCCATTTCCCGATTAGGATCTGAAATAGAGCACGTAAAAGGCAGGCCTGCCAAAGAACATAAACACAAGACCTAGAGCTGTCACAAGCATGCGCTACTGTAACTCTTTATATATGACAGAAAATAAATAAATGCATAATCAATCATCTTTAATATGTGGAGTAATTTAAAGACTGACAAGCCTGTTTTCATTAGCTAGCCAGTTATAAAACCATTAGTTTGGGAGTGATTAGGTTTAGCAAACACTAACATGCAAAGCAAACATAAATGATGGGTGACAACTGTTACAAAACACATCCAGACAAACGGGTTAGCAACAAGATCTTCCTTTTACAGTTGGGTATTCTTCAAAATAAGAAATTAGTTTGTGTTGCTGCTGAGGCTGCAGAAACCAGCCTCAGCAGTGCTGTTCAAACGTGCCCTGCTAGCAGCACTGAATTAATCCAATCTGCACCAGAGCTCTCAGTGGCTGCTGTTGCTCCTGCAGCAGGTATACTTTCAGACTCCTCTCTGTCTAGTACAACTTTAAGGAGACAGCAGATCAAAGATGGACCAGATGGAGTCAGTAAGACAAGTGCTATTTCCCTGCAGGTTGCAAAGACATATCAGGAAAGGATTATACTGTGCTCCAGTTCTGTGTAACACCTACTACATAAATCTTACTGCTGATAAAAAAAAGGCTGCTGTGAACAGATGCATGTTGGAAATCACATGATACCATGTTTGTTTAAAACACTGGCACAGCCCGACAGTGGTATTGACTGAACAAGAACTGCCAAGAAGAGGAAACATGTAAGAAAGAGTCATGGTAGCCTTTAAATAATCCTATTTTGCCGTGTTATACATGTCTTAGTAATGACACATACGTGTATATGTATGTATGTAAGCAACTGGGTTATTTAGCCTCTTTATATTGAGAAAAAGGACCAAGTAAATAGGGCACAGTGACTGGAAACAATGGAAAACTTGTGATTTCAATTCTGGGAAAGCACAATGTAACTCTTAAGTACTGTGCCAGATACACAGTTGCAAGATGCTGTTGATAAAGCAGGCTTTGTTTTGTTTAGCCCCAAGCGACATCCTGGTAAGTCAATGGTTAGTAAGGCCAAATTAAATTCAGCATTTTCACATAACAATGGTTTTTAGCCTTTGGTCTGGATCTTGCTCCTGAGTCTTTATTGCTCTTACACATCCCATGCTTCCCAACAGATAAAGCATTTTGTAAAGATCAAGTAAAAAAGCATTTAGAGTGATTATTTTGTACACAAACGCCATGCTTTAGAAAATACATTGTGTTTGGGAGTGTTTGTGCATCTTACCACTCTGGTGGGATTGCTGTAGTCTATCTTCAGACTGGCCATGGCTTTAACAATGGCCATTATAGATTGGATGGTATTACTATAAACCACTGCTCTGTACTGCTTACACTCATCTTCTGAGTAGCCATCTTCATGGATGATCCTGAGAATATCAAGAGACATTCAAGTTTTATTTAAGTGCACATTAAAACATTGCCCACAGTATTCTCAAATATGTGATGCAATTATGCTTGCTGAAATCATTTCTACTGTTTACCCTGTCAATTAAAAAACTCTTCTGGTGCACTTCAAGTGTAAATAATGACACATTTTTGCTTTTTGCACAGAATGTGAAATTCATTTAACAGCAGACACACATCAGGATGGAATTAGTTCATGGCCGATAAGAACAGGATGACAGATTAGCAACACTTGGTTCGATGTACATGAGGGGGAATCAATTATTGTTTTAATGAAGTCTTCAAAAACTACTTCCAAGCTCATTTGGAGTGTTCTCCAGCATCCTTGCTATAAAAATAAAGAAAAAAAACAGCTTAAAGTATATAAAATGAAGCAACTTGTGAATTCTTACTGTCAGCAGGTATCCCAAAAAGTCATGCTGGAGATCAGTGGTAGAGATGACATGAATGGATGTGGGTGGCAACACAGAGTAAGGAATAGCACAGAATCTGACCTATTTATAACCTATTTATTACCTACTGCCTTTATTACCTATTTGTCACCAGTTTGACCTTATTTCTTTTAATAAATCAATGTAAAGTTGTCTGAAATTCTCTTAAAGAAACATACATGTTGATTATTACTGAATTATTTTTAAGAAGACGTATTCCCAAATGCTGTTACATAGTTAGCTGCCAGGCTCAGATTTAAGTGAAACTGCTAAACTAAACAGCTTCTTTCACACAGAAAATCAGACTAGCTCAAATTCTGTTACTGGGTAGTTAATGATTAACATCATTAATGTCTTTGTACTGTACAGTTTAAATCATTTTCTTTACAATCATTGTTACACATTAATGATTACATTAAGAGTTTTGGCTGGGTTTAAACTCAAAATATTTTTGAAGCTAAAAGCTGATTTTGTTTTGTCTGTGTTGCTATCTAGTCTATAAAAAGCATACTGAATACTCAGTGTAACATTTATCATGTCAGCATGCTGTGTAGGATGATGTGTAGCAAACGGGGTTAACACACAGTGGGACTGCCTCAACACTGCAGCATTCAGCTGATGCAGTATCCTAACTTTACCTCTTGCAGTATTATTACCCTGACTGCGACGGAACTAAGTGTTTGTGCATGCACAAGTGTGCAGCCCATCATGAGGTGCAATCACCCAGATTTCATCAGGCTGCAGAACAAAGTGCAGAGACAGCGAAGTGAGACAGCCCCACAGTAATTCTAAAGTGGGTCTGCCCCCTGCTTTTAACAGCCTACCGATGTTAATGTTAATGAACAGTAATAATTTAGAAAACAGCTGCCTTCTTTTTGAGCTGTTCTAAGAACGTTGAATTAGCTAACTTTTCTTACTGTAAGACATGTTTACACCGCACAATGTCATCATACATGACATTAATGTCATGTATGACATTAAATAAAAGGTCAGAGTCATGATTGCTTCTGTCTTCATGCTGATAAATCGATACCTCTGTACAAGTTTATAAATTAGCTTCAAAAGCAACAGACTGTTCTTGGTCCAAACTCATAAAAAATGGATTCAATGCCTGGTTAGCCCAGAGGAATGTGAATAATTAAGGCATTTAGTGTCCTCTGTGTTTATCCATTAGTGTGTGAGTATCTGTGTCATTGTGTATCCTGATTGGTGCACAAGCTTTACAAAAAGAAAGAAAGAAAGAAATGAAAAGCCTTTGTTTTATAGACAGCATAAAAGATGGACCTAGCTACCCTGACATCATCCCCTGGTTGATGTAGTCTCGTTTTGAAGCCTCAAAATGAGTGTTTTTACCATCGTCATTTTGATTTCAAAATACCTATATGACATGGAGGGGTCTAGCTTTAAAATTACTTGCTCACTGGACCTCCATTCTGAAACACAGGACTCCCAAGATTTACAAAAGGCTTTTTTATTCAGTATGACTCAAGACTGAGAGACTGAGCCCAGAAACCTATCAGGAAAGTGTTTGCAGAGGTCAAGACGGAGGGACATTTTCCCATAGACTCCTATTGGTCTCAGAAGCCAAGTCTATGTGTTAAGTACTTTCCAATAACCCTATATGTTCTCACATGTACAAAAAAATTCTAAACACCTGTGACCACAACATCACCTGGGAACCAACTTGAAATAATTCCACTGTATTGTATCTAAAACTGAAACGTTTTAACTGTAAACTGCTCAAGTTCTCTGACCGAAACACATAAAATAAGAACAGTGAACTGTGACAGGAAGTTAACAGGGTTTCCCCTTACGGCAGTCAGTCAATACTTATTGAGGCATACCATTACAACAACCTATGCAGCACACCCCACTGTAAGTTGGAAATATTATATCAACATGATGGATAAAGTTGTGCCTATTAACCTTAGAACATGGCATCCTCATGCACTGACATTTTAATAAAGCCAATAACTTACCTCTCTAAATGTCTTGGATTTTCCTTATGAGCGTCTTAGAATTAAACAGACTGTCAGAAATCGATTATATGTATTCTTCTGCACACTTTTGTAACTTTTGTAACACTTTTACCCTTCATTCTAATTTACCCTTCATTCTAATTTGTGTTGTACAGTTATTTCATTTTTAACCTTAATTTATATTTTATTCCTTCCTAGTTAAATTTACCCTTTTTAATTTTTCATATTTATTTCCTATCTTATTCATAGCCTTTTCCTTTTTTGTTTTCTTTAGGTCACGAGCAGTTGTCCAAGCATTTCACTACATATCGTACTGTGTATGAATGTGTACGTGACAAATAAAATATGAATTTTGAAATTTTGAAGAATTAAGCAGTGATAGCAATATCAGTTTACACATTCAAACTGCCAGATTTTCTTGCAGTCTCTAGCTAAAACAACTGTGTTGCTTTTAGCTTGTATTATATTTTAAATTTATTATATTTATTTAGGATTATCTCTTGTTCTTCTTTAAATATGCAGCTCTAGACCTGTCCATTTTTGGAAATGGGTCATCTGGTGTCAGCACTGCCCCCTCTTATGTAAACACACTCATTGCTAAAGTCAGAAAATCTGGGTTGACTTCCTGGGGTGTTAACCGGCATCGTGTGACCACTTATAATATGACTGTGGTTATTAGGCTCAGTGACACAATATAATTAAAGTTTATTGTGATTATAAAGAAATTTTTTAATTTGTGAGGTTTTTAAAAGACATTTACAAATACTGGCAGTGGCCAATGGTACCCCTCAGCCTCCTAGTAGAGGCACCTATCGTATGAATTTAAAAATCCCACGTCACCTTGTTCTCAAACTATCGTATTCACAAGATTTTCAGAACAATTGACCTCGGACTTCTATGCCTGAGGTCGAGGTCTATGAGATTCGAACTCTTCTGAGATACACCTATGGTATCAATTTAAATGTCGCTTTGTCACTTCGTTCTCGAGTCATCACGTTCACAAACTTGGGTGTCCATGTCCCCCACCTGTCTGGCAGGGTGATGGCAATATATATGTATATATATCTTAAAGGGCAACATTTACTTCCACACACCGACATAAGAACTACTTTGGTTGCTTTTGTTAAACAAGGAAACAACTATTTGACCAACAGATCATAGAAAAAACAAGTAATGGGTGTATAGCATTAGAGCTAATATTAGTTTGTAGCTTTTAATGGTTTTGTGATTACCAACCAAATTCCAGTGACGTGAAAAAGCTTTTGTGTTATGCAGAATTTAAAAAAAGGTGGAATAAACATTCCTTTTGCAACTTACTTCATCTGCTTTACAATGGTGCTCTTTCCAGACTCCCCAGCACCTGTTGGAACATTAACATGAAAGAGTTACAAAGGATCTGTGTGCACATAATAAGAATAAACTTAAACTTTAGTTGTGGCTGTTCCTGCTTTGAAAATAAGAGCAACACAGTGATGACCTACTGCTAACATCACATTCATCCTCTGGGTTGCCTGGTTTATTTATGTTTCCGTTTGTGAGAACACGATGTACAGATATGCATGAATACTTCCCATATTCATTTCAGTGTTTATTTTTCACTCCAGAAGAAGTGGCTTTTGACTATTAAATAGTTCACAACTGCACAGCTTTTCCTAAGCCACTTATTATGATGAGAAAAAGATCATTTAAAGGTGGCTTTGCGGCACACAACATTTTATCAGGGATGTCATATTTAGCTAGTTGGCTAATTAAACAAACTACACAGCAGAAGTTTGTGTTGGCTCTTAGTCATCCAGTTCATGGTAGTCTTAGGAGCTTGAAAAAGAAGGCAACTGGACTTCCTGAAGTTTATGAAAACATTTCACCGCTCATCCAAGAAGCTTCTTGAGTTATAGAAACAAAGTGGACACTTCCAGGTATCCTTCGGAGGTGGTCGTTGACCCACTATTGATAATGTGCATCATCACATAAGCCAAGATGTGAAAAAAGTCAATGGTCATTACCATCAGCAGGGGTAAAGGGTGAAACCACTGTGAGACTTTGCCCCATCATGTGACCTACCCCAATCTAACCTGAGGCAAGGTGTGTGTGTCCGGGATCTAAGGACCTAAAGACTGCATTGTAGGTGGCTGACAAATGGTGTGGTAAGCCACCACCTCTGTTCAATGATGTTTGTTCACAGCGACCATCTGTCTTCACTGTCCAAAGAGTGACCTTTGTCCTTCAGGTGAATGAGTGTACAGGTGAGTGTTGTCCTGTTGAGGTGTAACTCTATGTTCTGTCATGCATTTGTGGAATGGTTGTTTAGTTTCTCCTATGTACAGGTCTGACCTCTCCTCACTGAACAGAAGTGCACATAGTGTATATGTTGTTTAGCTTGTGTTTACAAAGTTTTTTCCTAGGGATGACCAAGTCAATAGTAGATCAATGTCCACTTCAAAGGGAACAACCTCCACTAGAGGTTAAATATCTGGGACTCCATACCTTTTGTTTTTAGAAATAAAGAAGCCCAGTTCTAAAGAAGCCCAGTTCTTTGATGCACGAGATTTATAAAATGTGTCACATTTATATTAGAGTTTCTATTTGCCCACACAGATGTGGAAGGGCCTACGTGACACCAACATGCTTGAGTAGAGAAAACTGTGTGCACAAATGAAACATTAGAATTTCATGGTCTTTTATGCCAAATTATATTAGAAACCCCTTGGTTTGGACTGGAAACTCTCATGTTACTTTATTATTATGAGTGACGATATGGAGCAATGTTCACTCCGTTCGCTTGTTTGTAGTTTGATCCTATTCCAGTATTTCAGTTAATGTCAACTGACAGCAATTTCAAAATTCCTCAGGAAAAGTTAATAAAAGCAAGAGGAAAACAACAAGCTAGTCAAGCATAAAAGTAAACAATAGATTTTGAAATAGTGAATTTGGAGAATTCAATGCATTGCAGAGCACAGTACAGGGCACACATTGGATTTAGTGCTGAAACCACCATCTTGGTTACGCTGCTGTAAAAGCAAGAAACGCTACACCATCGGGACAGTAAAATTCCTATTCCTCTGGATCAAAAGTAAAGAACTAAAGATCCATTAAGAATTTAAAACTTAATTCTGAGTCAGCCAAGCAAAAACTGTATGTTCCTTACACAAGCAAAATCATCACGCACACAGTTCACAAGTCAGCGCTTTACTGCCTTTTGTTTCATAGCCTGTAAACCTACTTCCATAAGTTCTGAATACAGTGAGTAACACAATGAATGAATACAATGTTTCCGGACAATTGTTATCATGTTGAAATGAGGAGACACGAGCTCTTGCCACTTCTGTGCCACCATAAACTGTCCCTTCATGCCACCTGACCCAGCCCTGCCAACAGACATTAGCTTAGCCTTGGGCTGACGGACCAACTGGGACAAGCAGTGTTGCCCGTTCACGCTGTCAACACACATCATTTTCGCACACATCAAGTACTTTTCTGAGAAAAAGAAGGGAACGCAAAGGGAGTGTAAAAAGCCAAGTCTTAGGTTACATTTGCTGTGCTGCAAGCTGTCAGAGAGCTGGATGGATCTCTAGGTGATTTGTGTATTTATAAAAAAAATATATATATATATATATTTTATGCAACAACCCAGCAGACAAAAGAATGTGTGTTTTTTTAAAACATGAAAAATGATCTTCTCAGTTTTCTCTTTTGAATTACTAATACCCGCTTCTTGTTGTAGAAACCTCTAATCAAGACAAAACTGTGTAAGGAGCTGCTTCTTTTTTTCAACACCATATCTCTTAAGAACACATTGTTTTATTGCAAGGGCCTTGTCAAATCTCCTCTTTTGAACTGCCATCTACTTATATCTGGAACATTAAAGCTTCCTTTCAGATGCACAAGCATGAACAAATAACATAAATACAGCCTCTGATTTACAAGTGCTTATATAAAAAAATGTCCTGGTTAAAGATATAAGGTAGGTGGTAGAAAGTGTGATATCCACCTCTCTGTGGACACACATGTGTATGAAGGGCACCTTTCTGATTCCAGAATAAAACTCATCCATTAATATTTCAGATCTAAAGGGAGGTGGACGCTTGTGAGCAGCAGAGAAAAAGAAAAGAGCCTCCCAATTCTTCAGGCACACGGTATTACAGGAAAACCGGGGACTGCTCTTATTCTGCTTCAGGGGAAAACTTTTGAACTGATGTTGTATTTACAGGAAAATATCACTATTCCTGCAACCTAAGGGAATAGACAGTGCAAGAGAAACACAAATATTTTTAATCCATCTTCAGTGTGGAATTGATTGTGAACCATTAGAAAGAAAAGCAGTCTGAATGATTTGTGTTTCCTTGTTTTATAATGAAAAATATAAAAATGCACTGTAGCCAGCAGAAGATTTTTCAGGCAGATACCAAATACAGATTTCAAGTACAGATTTCAAAAGCACACATTAAAGGTGTGATATTTGAATCTTGGTAAAGGTTCAAAAGTGTTCTAATTAAATATTTCCTGAGTAGAGTATTTTATTATTAAATATGTTCATTTATCTCTCTTGCAGGGATAGCACCTTGCTAAGATCATGGAGTGTTGTATTTCCTCCGCAGATATAAGGTAGTAGCATAAATCTTATGAAGGAGTGAAAAAAAAGTGTTACACAACGCTTATTTCAAAAGCTCAAATTATTATTTTTAATTAGCATGCGTTGCGACTACACAAAACAGCAAAAGTAGACTAACCATTTAAGGTGGGAACAGACACTTTTTTATTCATAATTGTTTTTTAAGTAAATGTACACGCTTTGGACACACCTTTTCATTTAATGGTTTTTCTTTATATATACCACTCTCTACATTGCAGATACATACTGAAGACATCAAATATATGAAGCAAGATATGTGGAATTATAGAAAAAATGTGTAACTCTAAATATGTTTTATATTTTAGATTCCTCAAAGTAGCCACTCTTTGCTTTGCTGACAGCACTGCAAACAAGCAAGGGTTCATTTCTGGAATTTCTTGTCTTCTTAATGGGGTTGGGACCATCAGATGTGTTGTGCAGAAGTCAGGTTGGTACACAGCTGACTGCCCTATTTGACAACTGTTAGAATTCATCATCTCTGGGAACTCCTTCAAGACTGTTGAAAAACCATTTCAGGTGAGAAACCTCATGAAGCTCATCGAGGGAATGCCAAGAGTGTACAAGCAGTGATCAAAGGGTGGATAGTTTGAAGAATCTAAAATGTAAAACATGTTTTGAGATATTTCAGACTTTGAGATACTTCAGACTGACTCCATATGTGTTCATTCATAGTTTTAATCCCTTCAGTGAGTCTACAATGTAAATAGTCATGAAAATACAGAAAAAAAAACATTAAATGAGAAGGTGTGTCCGAACTTACATCACTGGCACTCAAAACAGTGTTTGCAAGGGTAAAAAGAGCTACTTTACATGAATCAATTGCCATTGAGAAGGATATTAACACAGTTTTATATGTCAATAAAATGTCTGATTGCACAATTGATTTCAGCAACTTTCCCACATGGAGCTAAAACAGTTACACAAGCCCCTGCAGAGTACATCAAATAGTGGTATTAAAAGCAGTCAATTCTGTTGCTACTGACAAATCTAAAGAATATTCTAAATCTCTATCCAACTCCAATCCAGCCCACAGCATGACTTTGGAAAATGTGAAGGAGGGCATAAAATTGGGGAAAAAAAAGAAAAAAACGTTGTTGTGAATTAACCAAAATCTTTAGTTTTATAATTACAAGAGTCTGGTCAGGGAGCTACCTGAACCTTTTCTCCAATTTTGCACATTTATTTCTTATGACTTGAACCCAAAGTGTCATGTTGACAGATCTTTTTATTATTACATTATTAGCTTTTCTTTATAACGTTTTCATATGGTTACATCTCAGTTGTGATTTGGCACTATATAAACCTAAACCCACTAAAGATGAAAGCTGGCTGTATGTGGTCCACAATGTATACTGAGTATTTGGCATCCCTGTTCTAAATAAAGATTTGTATCCACTGCTTCAGGGCTAGTGCAGCAATGAGGGTGAACCAGCATTACAAAGATCCATCTATGCTTTGTGCCGGCAGGTGCGAAAGCCCATTCAGTCAAATAGGCTCAGAATCACTTTCTGCCAATTAGAAGAACATCGCCCGCCCCCCTTACTTTCTGCTTCTTTAACCTCAACTATTCATAGCTGTTCCAGAGTTGTTTTTCAGTGAGTACCAGAACATCCAGCAATGGTAACAGCGTGATTTGTAGCATGAGGATCATAAGTAGCCAGGCTACAAAAAATACAGCCATTTTTCTCAACATATCCAGTACCCTCACAGACCCACTTACATTTATAAAAAACTTGGCAGTTGCCTCAGTCACCCACTGCTGATGACACAAAGTGTCCATTCATGGTGTGATGAGATATTCTGAACCGGGCAAACACACAAACATCCACACATAATGTCACAGCAGAAAAGGTCAGTCATCAGTCAAAAAGCTTTTACGATACCAATCTACATCTGGCATTTTCTCGAGGGTGTTTACAGCACTGCTTGATTAAAAGATAAGGCAGCTGACGGCAAATTAATTGCTACAATTTTTTATCATTATTTATACAGCATGAATGCCAAAAATTTACTGCTGTTTAGTATGACTGTAAACCATTTGCTTTTGGACTCTTAGTCAAACAGGCCAACTAAAGATTTTTGCCATGAGGAAGAGCAGTTATTCTCTAAATGTCACATTTTTTAAAATGTTTGTTTCTGACATTTTTGAAGGCACTGTCTATAAAGCTGAGGCCCACATTTCAGATGAAAGTAGCTTTTAGTTGTTGGGGAAATAAAACTAAAAACCAGCACTGTTTTTATTTACTATTACACTGTAACCTTTACTCAATAAAGTTACAGTTTTATATAGTTGGGTTTTTTTTTTACTTTATAATTACTAAAAATGTTCAAAATATAAAAAGCACCATCTCTGACATGCAGTTACTGTTGACTTCTATCTGCTGTTTAGACTTGTGAAAATGAGTGTTGGATCTGTCAGGGAAAGTGGGAAGCTCAGAGTGATGCTGCTTGTCTTCGGGCAAAAAGAAATCACTGGTGTGACTCAATGTCTATCAGAGGATGGCTACATTGTGCCTAGTGAAGCACTTAGACTAATGCAGAAACGAGAGGGGAGTTGTTTTTGACATACGTAGGTGTTAAAACATATGAAAAAACTGACCAAAAAAATCATAATACACAACTGACGTCTTATGGTCTTTATTTGAGTCACATCTTTTAATTATAATTCTGAGGCTGAGGTAAGCTGCATTATAAATTGGCTCAGAATAGCTCCGTACAACAGGGAGGAGATAAGAACTCGCAGAGTCCCTTTGGAAGGGCTGGCACAGGACCTTATAAGTGTATGGTGTGGGGATTCTGAGCAGAGGTGAACCCATTTCTATCCAGCAAACATTATTAAGAACGTAAAACAGAATTTAAAACAGAATGAGTGAGGACAATGGGGAGGAAGAAAAAGTACTGTAATTAAAAGGCTGTTAACAAAGACAGGATAGATAGGTGGTACTGGGAGTAGAGTTGGACAGTGTGAACACTAAACCAAGATGGCGGCGCGTGAACAACGCGAGGCTCAGTGTCTCTCCAGAATCTGCTATTTAGCGTTTTTTTATCTACTTTTAACCGGATTATTCGTCCAGAATTGCTGTGCGTTGCTGACCTACAGCAGACAAGAGCTTCTGGACATCTGGACTCACAACTCCAACAGTTTTATCGCCGATCTCCGACTCATCCCAGAGATCTCCAGAACACCGGAGGCTGCCCACTCTCCCCGGCCGGGCGGAAGTGCACGCAGACGGCGCCGAGATCGTAAACAAAGGCGAGGTAGGCGCGGAGGGCTACGGGCTAAGCTAAAGCTAACACCACACCGGCTGCCTTTACCCAGTATTTTTCTCGCCAATGTCCGTTCTCTGGCAAACAAAATGGATGAGATACGGCTCTCCATCACTAACAACAGACGGATTATGGACTCAAATGTCATGTTTTTCACCGAAACATGGCTGAACAACAGCTGCCCGGACAATGCTATCGAGTTAGCAGGACGCCACACACACCGAGCCGACAGGCTAGCAGATGACTCCGGCAAGACCAGAGGTGGAGGTTTGTGCATTTATATTAACAATGCTTGGTGCATGAACTCCACTACTACTGAGAGTCACTGCTCACCTAATGCGGAGTTTTTAATGGTCAAATGCAGACCTTATTATCTCCCCAGAGAACTCACCTCTATCATACTCACTGCCGTGTATATCCCCCCCGACGCTAATGCTAGGTTGGCCATGAAAGAACTTTCTGCAGCCATTAACAAACACCAGAATAAACACCCCGAGGCTGCTTTTATTGTTGCTGGCGACTTCAACCACACCAACTTAAAGACAGTCCTCCCCAGATTCCACCAACATGTCTCCTGCCACACCAGAGGAGACAAGACTTTAGACCATGTGTATTCCAACCTGGCTGGAGCCTACAAAGCCACACCCCTCCCCCACATTGGACAATCGGACCATCTCTCCCTGTTCCTCACACCTCGGTATTCACCACTCATCCAACGTGTGAAACCTGCTGTGAGGACAATTAAAGTGTGGCCAGAGGGGACAGACGCAGTGCTCCAGGACAGATTTAAAAACACAGACTGGAATATGTTCACCCACACAGACCTGGACCAGTACGCCTCATCTGTACTAGATTACATCTCCAAAACCACAGACAGTGTCACCACCCAGAAACTGATCACCATGTACCCCAACCAGAAGCCTTGGATGAACCGGGATGTTCGTCTCCTCCTGAAGGCCCGCAACACTGCCTTTAGGTCAGGAGATGCACACGCCTTCAGTACAGCCAGGGCTAATCTAAAGAAGGGCATCAAAAAAGCCAAACACCATTACAAAAAGAAGGTAGAAGAACACTTCTCCAACTCCAACCCCCGACGCATGTGGCAAGGACTCCAGACCATCACAGACTACAGGACCACCAAACCCTCCCCCGCATCCTCTGATGTCTCCTTCCTCAACGAGCTCAACAACTTTTATGCTCGTTTTGAGCGAGGGAACCCCACAACCACAACCAAAGCAGACATGACGCCAGACCACCAACCTCTGACTCTCTCCCCCACCGATGTAGGAGCGGTGCTGAGCAGGATCAATGTCCACAAGGCTGCAGGCCCTGATGGCATCCCCGGGCGTGTTCTCAGAGCGTGTTCTGGGGAGCTTGCAGGAGTGCTCACAGACATATTCAATCTGTCCTTGGCCCACACTGTGGTACCGGCCTGCTTCAAATCCACCTCCATCGTCCCGATACCCAAAAACTCCAACCCATCTTGCCTCAATGATTACCGCCCAGTAGCACTCACCCCCATCATCACTAAGTGCTTAGAGCGACTGGTCCTAGCACACTTCAAATCCTGTCTCCCCCCCACCCTGGACCCCCACCAATTCGCATACCGCCAGAACAGGAGCACAGAGGATGCAGTCTCCATCGCACTGCACTCTGTCCTCTCACACCTGGACAACAACAACACCTATGCCAGAATGCTGTTTATAGACTTCAGTTCAGCATTCAATACAATCCACCCCTCACAACTCATCAGGAAACTGACAGACCTGGGCATCAGTTCCCTCATCTGCAAATGGTTACTGGACTTCCTGACCAACCGCCCCCAACACGTCCGGCTGGATAACCACTGCTCATCTACCATCACAATGAACACCGGTGTACCACAAGGCTGTGTGATGAGCCCTTTCCTCTACTCCCTCTTCACCCACGACTGCAGACCTGCTGATGGTTCCAACACCATCATTAAGTTTGCAGATGACACCACGGTGATTGGCCTCATCAGTGACAACGATGAGGCCGCCTACAGGGAGGAGGTGGATCGTCTGGCTGAGTGGTGCGACAGAAACAACCTGCTGCTTAACACTGAGAAGACCAAGGAGCTCATCGTGGACTACAGGAGGAATGCTGACCCACATCCACCCATCCACATTAAGGGGACGGCTGTGGAGCGTGTGAGCAGCTTCAAGTTCCTGGGAGTCCACATCTCCGAGGATCTCACCTGGACGACCAACTGCTCCAAGCTGGTCAAGAAGGCTCACCAGCGCCTCTTCTTCTTGAGGACTCTGAGGAAGAACCACCTGTCCTCAGACATCCTGGTGAACTTCTATCGCTGCACCATCGAGAGCATCCTGACCAACTGTATAACAGTCTGGTACGGGAACTGCTCTGCCTCGGACCGGAAGGCGTTGCAGAGGGTCGTGAAAACTGCCCAGCGCATCGCCGGAGCACCACTTCCTGCCATAAAAGACATCTACAGGAAGCGGTGTCTGAAAAGGGCTGGGAAAATCATCAAAGACCCCAGTCACCCATCACATGGACTCTTCACCCTCCTGCCCTCTGGGAGGCGCTACAGGAGCCTCCGGACTAAGACCACCAGGTACCGGAACAGCTTCTTCCCCACAGCTGTCAGACTCCTGAACTCTGCCTCCTGACATCTGACCCACGTTAAACTCATGGACTGAACATACACACACCCACAATGGACAACTGTACCCTCAAACACACAATAATAACATGGACTGAACCACCACTCACAACCACTAGCACTTTATATAGCCTCTGTAGAAACTATCTACACCCTCACTTATCTTAACTGCACTACTGTATAGCTCTGTGTAAATAATCATTCTGTACATTCGATAATCTTTAATCCTACAACTGTTTACAACTTGCATAGTTCCCATTTCTGTATAGCTGTATATCTCAGATTCTGTAAAGTTATTTATTTCATATTCTGTATAGTTTTTCATATTTATATCCTGTTCATATCCTGTACATAGCTTGTACTCACTACAGCCTGTACATACTTATAGTTATAGAATATTCACAACATACTTCATACCGTGTACATTATAACATACCATAATAGACCCATTTCTGTAATATACTCACATATCTATATTATTGCTAATATATATTGTAATATATCTATATCACTAAAGCACTTCTGGATGGATGCAAACTGCATTTCGTTGCCTTGTACCTGTGCATGTGCAATGACAATAAAGTTGAATTCTATTCTATTCTAAGAGTGACAAATGAGCAAGAAGTGGAGGAGGTGGATGACAATGTAGAGTAAAGTGTGTGAGAGGACTGAACACACCGGGAAATGGTTAGGAGAAAAGATAGTGGGATGAGAGAACTAGCATGAGTGCTTGATTTTAAAAAAAAAGTAATGAATATTCATAACAGGTTATCTGCCAACTCATAGATAAATGCAGAGCTCAGGTATAAGGTGATGTTGGAATGAGAAACACGTAAGAGTGAGCTGTAAAGCACTCAGCAGCAAAAATCACTTGTTTTCTTCCTACTGCCAGCGTTGTTTCAGCAAATTAGTGTTTAGCTAAGGCCCCAGTCACACAGGCTTAAAGGACAATCAGCAACCATCTGGAATAAAATGGTCATGAACGAAAATGTGCACGCTCTGACCAGTTGCCAAGTGATTGCTGGCATTGAAACATCAAATTGCTATAGCATCATTCACTCAAGCCTAAAGACTGGTCAGTGACGCCCCATGCAACTGCTATTTCCTAGGGAAAAGTATGTATTCTGCAACCGGTTGGCGAGTAGTTGCTGGTTGTTACAGATATAAAGCACTGCACTGAAAACCTTTGCAGTTCCTTAGTTTGCTAGCAAATTATTGCAGTGGCCAGTATTTTGCATGGTAGGGGCAAACTATTTAATTGAGTACCTGTATTACTAGCTAACATTTGATAGGTCATTAAAAAATGTACACTGTGGTTGTAGTGTATGTTTTCTTCTTTCTGTATATTTTCTATTTTATTGTATTCAGTAAAGTTCTTTGTCCCTATGTTTTAAAAAAGTCCTATACAAATAACAATTTATTATTGTATTATTATTTTGGTTTTTGACATTATTGACTGTAATTAACAATACTTGCAAGCATATAATTGATCTAGAAAAATGCAAAATCAAGCTAACAAGGATATAAACTACTAAAGGACTTGGTTAATGAATCACTCTGTTAAAAAGAAGTGTACCTTCAATGGATCATGCTGATGAAATGTGAGAATCCTCTTAGTTTTTACATGGGGAACTGGCCTTTTGTGGCATTTCATCAAATAACTGCTGAATTATTTCACATTCAGAAATGACACTTCAGTAATTTTCCTAGAGGAAAGGTCAAGAAATTACTAGATTACTGGATTCATTTTCCATGGAATATAAATGCTGGTACTAAATTTCATGGGAATGCATCAAACAATTATTTGAGTCTGGATTTAGTGAAATTGACATACACTACAAACAAATACACTTCCTAGAAACAGGGAGAATAAAAAATCCATTCTGCCCTTTCAGCACAGTGTCTCAGCATCCTAACGAGGCCTATAACCACAAACACTGTTTCACATCTCTGTGCCACTCAGCCCACTGCCTTTGCATTTCTTTTGTGGAGACATGTAACACATCTCAGCATATGCCAGCGTTATAGGCCATCTATTGTTTAAGTGTCTGCCATGGGAGAATGAGTCACTGGCTCAGCTGTGACACGATTCCTCCTGCTTTTTCATCCGGCCCACTGCCCCCAACCGTTGGTGTCACGACTGCTTCATCTAGCTTTTACAGCCAATTAAAAGTTCTTTTTTATGTGTTAATAGCATCAAGAAGGATCCTCAACAAGAGACTATTTTTATATACAGTTCTGTCTCAGTGTACTGGGTACTGGTGTGATGTTCTGTGCCATACGTACATACATACATACATACACAGGATTGATTCCCTGAGGATTTTCTTGAATAGAATTTGAACAGTAACGTATGAACAAAACTCGTTAATGTTAACTTGTTAAGTATCATTTCTTTCTGAATTTGTAGCACTATCATTTGTATTTCTTATTGAGTCTAATTCCTGTCAACAAAATACTGCTTTTAGCATGGAATAGCTCGACCCTTCAGTGGACTGAAAATAACTGCTGACACATTGTCCAAACTCAATATCTGTTCCCAAATTATGCAAATTGGCTTAATTCAGTCTTAAGATTTGCTGCAGATTTGCTTGTTTGGTTTACTTTTACCACCTTCATCGGCATCATCTGTAGTAGAAGCAGGCTGTTGGAGCTAAGTATTGAGGCCTAAAAGAGAGTGAAAACAGGAGTTTATAGTGGAATCTCTGGGTGCTCAGCATGAGTACGGTTATTTATGGGAATTTATTTGTGTAAGAGAGAAACTCAATTCAAGACAATTAATCTGTTTCCTTTTTACCACAGACTTGCTTCAGCTACACTGCCCTCTGTTAGCAGGCTATTATTAAGAAACCCCGAATTTTTCTGCAGGTCTTAAGTCAATATGCTGCAGCCTATGAGTAATTTCTTGCAGACACCCCAAAGAAATAAAGACCTATATAAGCTTACTGTGTCACAATAAGCAGGTTCTAGTGGTGACTGCTGGACAAGCGGAGTTGGTAGCGCAGGTGTTCCAGCCAACCAAGCAGCTAACTCCCCACCACCACCACCCAAACCCCATTCACATGCAGAGTAGAGAGCAATGGAGGAATTTTACATGGCTGAATGCAGTACAGTATGTTATCGCTTGAAGTGAGAAAGTAGGTCATCAGCCTTGCACAGAGCAATGGAGCTTTGCTGCTTTGCTCTGCAGAGTAGGATGCTGGCTGCACTCTGAATGTATACCCAGTGTTAAATCGCACCAATGAAAGCAGAGTGAATATAAGAAGAGAACAGATGTATATCATTTAAAGAGGATCAGGGTGGAAGCTTCTTCTGATACAAACAAATTCACAGCACATGGAGAACATGAGACAAAAAAAACAAACAACCAATGGCTGCTATAACATGATATGCAAATGTATGCAGTGCAATCAATCAATGGTGCCTGAGGAAGTGTGCTGAGCTTATAAGTGTATAGCAGACACCCACTTCATTACTGTCTCCTTATAACAGAAGCACTTCTTCACTTTTAATCCTTTTAGAACACAATGCATGCTTCAGCACCTTTAACATCCTGTTTTAAATTAATGCCTGTAAGCAGCTGGGAGGTGTCTCCAGTACTGTTCTTGATTGTTTCACACATTTCTGTGGTGACAACCTTCTCAGTCACCACTGACAAAACATCAAACTAGGGCCTAATTAGGAAAGACAATACATGCCCTTCTTTTTCTAATCTACTTCTTTTTACATGTTCCTCCCATAACAATGTAAACCACAAGGAACATGCATAATAATGCACTCTTAAAAGCAAATGACCCAGCAATTCTTGACAATTTAAGGAGGTGACTTTATTGTATCAAGTACTGGATTTTTCAAAGCCTATTACATCCCGGCAATTTAAAGTCTCAAGTAATAGTTCTCCATTTCCAGCACAGAGGTCTATCTGCCAACATTAGACCATTTGTGGGTGTTTTTCACAGTAATATGACTTTTCAGGATGAGGTTATGAATGTAGCTCTGTCCTGTTTTTTTACACCTGCAATATATCAGAAAATTATTTCTTTCAACCAACCAGTAACATATATATATATATATATATATATATCACTGCATGTTCTGCATGCAGAAAAGAAAATGCACTTGAGAAACCAAGTCAGAGCACTGCACCTAGTCCTTTTAACTTTTTATGGGGTAGCACACTAACATTTGCTATTAAATAACTCCCTGTAGAGTTCTCGTTTCAGCTATTTGTCAGTCCATTAAGACCTTGTTTTGGGTCATCTATTTAAATGGAAAAATCAGCTTATCTTACCGTAGCTTATGTTTTGAATTACATAGAGATAATAGATTCTGTGACAGACTTTAAATCCCATCTTGAGGCCAATTTCTAGGGAAAGATATTTGTTTCTTATCTATGGATACATAAATTGGAATATTATTTCAGTAAGGACTGATTAATAACAACACATACGTAACTGTCTTTATGTTTTGTGTGTGTGGAAGAAAGAAATATCTGTCATATCATTTTAAGTCACCAAATATAAGTATTAGTCTTAAAAAACCCTTTTTTGGGCAGGCTCTACAAAATACAGTGTAAAATTTTCCAAAAATGGAATGAATGATTTCGATCTGATCCATTGCCTTGTTTCTGCATCTATTCATTTATTTCATTTCCACATTACAACGGTTTTCAGTTCATTTAATTTAATTGTATTATCACTACTCCGATCATCTTCATGAGAGCCAGTCAGCATTTCTCAATTCTTGATCCCTGTTTTTCAACACATTGTTCTGCCTTTCAGACCAGCATTCATGCCACACTACTCCTCCTCATCCCATCTCCTCCCCTGTCCAGAGAATCTCTTTCAAGGCCTCAATCAGCCATCTGCTAACTCTGCTCTAGTACCAGAATCTAGACTCCGGGGTCCCGTCCTATTTCTTACCTTCGCTTGGGAAACTTTTCTAATATGACATTTCATCAGAGTACTTGCAAAGTACTCCTGTGTATCATTAAGTATTGTTCTTTAGGCTTTAGTACAAAGAGTGGTATGAGTGATAATTTAACAGTAAGTTTTGAGACAACAACCCCCCCTCCAAAAAAAAAAACATCTACACATTGTCATTTATTGTTAACAGTCATATCTCAAGGCTAAATTCATTTACATTTACATTTCTCTATTCTTGGTCATTTCTGATGATGAGCCACAAACATCAGCCCTTTAATACATCATATATAACTCTGCAGGCTGGAGTGAATAAGAATGAGCTACTAAGACAGTTTGATATGGAAACAGTTGGAGGGCTTTAGACTTGGGTAGCTTCCTGACACTGATCTGGTCATTATGTAAATCCTTGGCAGAGAGAAAAGTTTTCTCCAATGTAGTTTAAACTGACACTCAACCATATATCTGACCAAGAACAATACGTATAAAACACAACGTTTGTAGCAAAGAGAAGGCTGTTTCCTTTGCTCTCGAATCAATCTGCTGCACCCGGAAAGTGATTGCTCATATAACAAACCACCACAACTGGTATTAGGCAGTCTGCTTACTCTACCATCTCCCTATGTTTCTGCAGACCATTATGTTAGCTTATACTCTTTAGTTAGACACACACATCAGCAATCAAATGAGGCATCTGGAGGTAAACTGTTCTACTATTTGAGGGACCATAAAATCATGCAGTATTCTCTTGTTACACCAGATTGCTGGGATACGTAAGGACACACAGTACAGTTTTAGTGCCCTGACACTCTCATGAAACCTTTTAAAAGGCAAGAAAACTCTGACAATGCAACCCCCCCCACACACAAAAACCCCTCTGTTGCATATAAAGATGCTATGATATCTAGATTAAAAGATGATGAAAGGTAGCTGGAGTGCAATAGAAATGGTGAGAATGTGTGAGCCACACAGCTTTACCACTTCATGTCCAGTCATGCTGCATATTATTATCATTATGTATAAAAACAGACTGTACACACCTGACAGCTCATTTCCGACTTAAATCAGAATATTTTTTCACATTGCGATGTGCCTGTAAGATGCTTATGTTGCAGCAGCTGTTTCGTTACTGTTGACCCAATGCCTGAGAGAAATGAGACAGAGTACCGGCTCCGCCTGGAAAACACATCTAAATGTCGGCCCTGGCAGAGTTGCCCGTGGAATGATGGGTTGCCTTGCTTGTGCTGGCATTCGATTAGTTGCCATGGTTACGACACTACAGTCTCCTCCCCAAAACAAAATCTTGAACAACAAATTCACGTGTCTTCATGTTCTGAAAGTAGAAAAGATCTTTTTCCAACAGTAGAAAAATATTTGTTTAAGCGAAGGCTGACTGGGTCACAGATTCATAGCACAAACAAGGCAACAGCAGGGACTTTTCTCATTTAAGTGAACTTTTAAAATGCCTATCAGTTTAACTGCCTATGCATACAACATACAACAATTATGTCGACATATGTAAAAAACAAACAAAAGAGAAAAATAAAGTGTGGTATAATGGCACATGTTTTCAGGACCTCAGTATTGATAATCATTGATGAACAGTGATCTGGCCTGTTGAGAATGGAGGTGTGATGCATGTGTGGATGTATACCAATGATTGATCCCACTTTACTTCAATCAAAACATCAAGAGTTAACGACAACTCAACAAAACATCACACATCTTAACAGACCTGTTTGCTGTTAAAATAACATCTATAGCTAAACCTCTGTGTCTTTCACAGAGTGGTTGTAGTTCAAGTTTCGAGTATAGTTCATTTAAATAGCTTGTTAATAGCATTCGGATCTTTTGCAGTCTGACCCCTTCACTGCATAGTAATGAATAACTGCCAAATTAATGGCCCATTAATTTAGACTTGAGCCAAGAAAAATTAGGTCTCTGCCTTCTTCTCTCTCCCCACATCATCTAGTTGATGTCAGTGTGTCATCTTACACAGTAATATTATTAAGTGTAAGACAAAGTATCTTGTTTCAGACCAGCTGTGGACATCTTAATCAGTGAGCGACAATGCTGGAGTTACTATTGTCCAGCATAATGTAAACTTTCTGTTTATTATTCGTAGTAGCATTCTGTGGACAGAAATTTCACTTTACAAACAAGCATAAACATTTATGTCACTCGCCATCACTCGCCATCATCAGCTAAACAGAAACAGCTATGAGGCGATCTTAATTAATAGTGCATTTCAAATCATCTCGTTAACTTCACACTGTTATACATTCTTGCCCAGTGTATGCAACAATTTGTAAGACTTGACTGAGGAATGTTAATGGCATGAAGTAATGTGATCACAGATGAACTGTACAAAGTAATGATTTTTTTTTTTATTCGATTGTTTGTGAGTGTATCTGGTGTCTTAACCCAGCATCACAGCAAAACGTGTAATAGACCCGCTGGTCCACCGTGTCCAATTCATGCTTTGCCTCTCCAAAATGTGACATACATGCAGAAGTTAAATTACTGCATGCTGAAACTGCATTACCAGCAGGGAGAGATAATATATTTAAAGCCACAAAGTTGGTAGTGAGCAAAAAACCTATGAAATACATTCCAGGTCCTGAATCGCTGGAAACGATTAGGTGACTATCGTGTATATACATGTAAATGTATGCAAATTCTGCATGCGTGTCTGTTTCAACATTTAAGGAGAAGCAAAGCGTGAAATGGACACGGTGGACCGGCGTGATATTGGGTTGGGTGTTACATTACTATCAGTATCTGTCCAAAACTGATTCACTTGCCGGGGACCTAACGAATATTCACTTTTTTAGCTCTATTTCTGGCCTCCACCAGTTCCTTCACCGTGTAATTTCAATATCTGACCCTTTAGCTGTTTACTCTTACACCCAACTAACTTGCTAGCTAATGCTGATGTGACAAGCCCTGTTGTGTGATGTTGTTCTTGCCAAACTAAAACCTCTACATACTGTACTTATATGCTATGTGCTCTGTGTGAGTACAATATCAATAACTGTACAGTTGAATGGAGTAAGTTTACAAAAAGTGTAGTGTAAAAAAATACCAGTGTTTCAAAATGGTCTTGAAAAAGGTTGGAATCATGCCTATAAAAGACATGAAGGAAGCAACAATCTTTAGTAGAAGAAAAATTTGATAATCCGAAGAACTGTATAATAATATTGCTTCTATATCTAAATATTTACTATTAGCTGAGTGGGGGAGGACTTTTTTTAGAACTATTTCTGTAGCAAAAGTAGCAATGAGACATTACGAAAACCCTGTCACTACACACGAAACAGTGTCGTCTACAAATGAAGGATGTCTGGAAAATTGTACATAAACTATCAAGAAAGGAAAATTCATTATTCTACAGAAAAATGTTCCCCATCAGTCTCATATGGATCAATATTTCTGCTGCAGTTCTTTAAGGCTGAGCTCAGTTTAAATACTTTCTATTCTGTCTTATCTCTAGTAATGCATCATATTTTAATAAATATGATTTGAAGTGGCTGTCCTGTGAGGACCACATAACTCTAAATAAAAAGCTGTTAATGAGAATCACAACAATTTCACTTCCCGGTCAAACAATAGTTAATAATGCTGAAGCGCTAATTCCGATTATGAGGACATAAAATCTGCTGCTAGTTGAGTTGATTTCAATAATTAAGGGAGAGTTAAAACAACCACTGAAATGTCAAAAAGCAGAAAAAACAAACCTTAGAAAATAAGCCAATGATGCCCCATGGTAGCAAAAGATATGTAGGTCAGGCACTGGTGAACTTAAAAGGATCTTAGTAAAAGTGACCTTCAATTTATCTGCTAATTGGAGGTATCAATGCCACGGGCTTTGTTTTGTCTTAGTATAAATTTTGCTTTTAATCACATGAAAAAAACTTTGTAAGTCAGTTCAAAAGTTTTGCAATGTTGCAGGAAAAGTATTTGCAGTTTTTTGTGTATTTTTGATAGTGAGATAAAGAAAAAAATAAGCATGAATCATGCAGCCTTACTTCGCAAAATCATTTCCATCTGTTACTTCTGCTAACTATTTTTAAAGATGGAAGGACCCCTTTACAACAGTAAAAACTGACTTGTTTTACATCTCAGTGATGGTAGCATTTTAATAGTATTTTGGTGCTTGCGGAAAGAAGAGGATACAAATGTATTAGGTATAAGATTAATTACAAATAAAACCATGGCAAAAACTCAAGGAGGAATGGACTGGTTCATCTTTGTGAGCTAATGTCACTGAGCTAAATCATTTTAATCTCATTCACTAAATATTCAATATAACATAATATAATACAATATAGATATCAGGGTCTCAGCTGCTTGTAGACAGTTTATTTGTCTTTACCTTGGAAAAGCACTAGGCTATAATGCTTCATTGTGGTTACTGTGCCTGTATTTCTACAGATCATACCTCAGTGCTACTCCTAAAATGCTATTATTACCTCGGAGTAGGAACAAGCTGTATATTACCTTCCTGAAGAGCAGTGCATCATCATAAACTCTACTGAGACGTTCCCTTTTCAGCTTCTGTATGATCTACACCCTAACTGTATTATTAATGAACATTTTCATTACTACACATAAATTGTATCAGCCCTCCAAGTGGGTTCTCTGTGATCCATGGAGGTTTGTTCCAAATGTTAACCTTTAAATTTACCTTTCTAGCTTAAGAGTATGTGAAAAGTTTAACCTATAAAGCTGCTCATTACAAAAAAAGACTTCCACTCGATGGTCGTTAAGTAACATCCCGAGGCAATAATTTGGGGTAAGCATTAATTTAACTGCATGACTTGTGTCAGGGGGGTAGCAATACGAGTGGCTAAATATGCTTCCCTGTCTGGCAGTTACCCAGACAGCTGACTGGGGGTACAAGTAGAACATGTGTCAAACAACAACAACAATCTCTGGCATTCAGTCTCCTGTGGATTTCTATTCCGGATTCTTTAAGTCTCTCCGTGTCAGTGCTCTGGCATCAACATTTATATGAATGAATATGGGGATGGTTTCTGATGGCTATTCCAGGAATCAGCTGGCAGACAGATCGATGGGTGAACTTTGATATAGAGCTCTAACTTGATGGACTCTACATCAGGCCCACTGATTGTAAATATTACTGAAGGTATTAAATTTAGACCGCTGCTGAGCAGACATTTTGCACACGAAAGCTACAGAGTTGATGCCCTCCAATTGGTAGAGTCCTAAGCCCTACAGCAGCTAATAAAATGGTTATCTGTGAAGAGCTTACACGCTCTGACTATATTCTTTAATATAAATGCATGCAGGCATATTTTGCTGTTGTTCAATATTCAAAATTTTAATTAGAATTTTAATTAAATTCTTTAAAGCCCCCTTTTTTTTACTCATGTTCCATATCTTTCCATAATTTTTGTCTCAAGTGTTGAGGCTGTGTAGTTAGAGTGTGTTATCCACTGCTCAGAATGTCAGTGGTCTGACCCCCAGCTCTCCTGGTGACCTTGGGCAAGATACTGAAACTCATATTGTCACTTATACATATGGTTGCTTTGAGATGTCACAAAGATTAAAAAAAATAATAATAATCATATGTGCAATGGCAGCCTTTTGTTGAAAATCTCTATATTGATCTTACATTTTTACGCTTTTTTTTGCTACTTTTTATGCAAGATATTGTTACAATGCTACCCGATGTGAGTCACTGCCACATGTGAACAGCACAGGTATTATTTATTAACCGTTTTACTCCACATATGTTCTAGCTGCCTGTCGTGTCTGTCACTGTCTATGTAGGTTGGACATTTGCGAGTTACGGACACAGTGATGGTTAACGTATCTCAGCTGTAGCTCTGAAACACAGAATTGTCTCTCACACTCCACTCGTATGCCTTTTATATTGTTGCAATGTCACTGTCATCACTGTCAATGTTGGCTTCTCTTCTAATGGGGACGCTTGGAACTGAGGCCTTGGTAACAAAGTTGGCTCATGTACACTGCATCTGTCTAACAGTTTATAATCAGTGTGTTTCATCTGTGTCTACAAGTTAAATCTGATCACAGTTATATTTCATGTGGCCCAGTGCCCTTTAAAGTGCTCTTACACCTTTTCCAACAGTGATTACTTTCTCGCCTATTTAGAGGTGGAGCAGAAACTCATCTCCAGGGGGAAAACCAATTTAAAAGATCTGCAGAGGCCCTGTTTCCCAAGCACTGCAGCTTCCATATAAGGCATACTTAGAGTCATATCAATAAAGTTAGTATACAACTATATTACCCAAAATATGATTTTTATAGTAAAGTTTTATATAATTACCTTCAGTTACGTCAGACCTACTGAAATGACATTACTTAGTTGAAAGCAGCTGCTTAACCTTTCAGTGGTTATTAAGGAAAGATGCAAAACAATCACGGGATCCACTCACAACAATCTGAAGACGTCTTACATTTTGGGTCTCTGTGATAAGCAGCTGTGTAAGATTCAATATTTTCTTTCAGTGTAGACTACAGATCAGTGGCCAAAATAAAATAAAATAAAGATGTTGTGGTGCACAATTTGTACAATGTCTAATATTTTCTATGTAAAATCGATTTTTGATATTTAAGGTTTGGATCTTCTCAGTCTGAATTATAAAAGAGAACTTTTAATATTTGAATTCAGGTTTCCCCTTTTTCCCCATGTGACAGCAGTTCCTTCATGTCGTGATTGCAAACCCTTGTTTTTCCAAGTATTCTGGACCTCAACTGTCTACATTATTTCTATCTCCCATCCTTTATCTCCTTCGCAGTCTCTAACTTAAGCTTTTTAAGTGTTCTTGCAAAAGGTCAAGGTCCTTCCACGTTGCATGCAGCACCTAAATAAGCTGTCTCTGGAGTCGAGTGTAAGATGATATAGACAGAATTGATATTAATGATTTCTGGTCATTCCACAAGACTTTGCTGCTTGCTGAGGCATGTTTGCACTCTTGCCCCACTGTATGAGAGGGGATGAGTGTAATATGAAAAGATGAGGAGTGAAAGCGATAAAAGAAGTTACCTAAATTATGGATGGGGCTGAAAATAGAAAACGTGATGGAAAAATGAATTATGGGCAAGGACCTGCTGTGTCATCTGCACCAAATAGAAGATGAAGACTGATAATGATTCAAATTTTGTATTTGTGTGCTGTGATAAAAAAGTAGGTTAAATTAATGTAGCTCTTCTCTAAAATGTTCATTCATTACAACTTTACAGTGTTTGCTGGGTATCAACCACAGGTATCACAAAGTCACCAGATAGATTCATCCCAATACTGGCAAGAGAAAATGTAGAACATTTGGTAAGAAACACAAAGGGTCAAGGGTTCTACCTTAATTCATTCTCCTCCTTAAATCCAGCAGCGGAAACCGTGGAGAATTTAAAATGTATTGACCTCTGCAGATACTACACAAATTGTGAGCTCGTTTTAAAATGAGCCACAAAAGAGGGATTTTCTTTAACTGAAAACGAGAGCTTTGCTCTAAATTCTGCTTTTCCAAACAATATCCGTTTTCCACACTAAGCTATAAACGTACACCCGTGGTTAAAACAGATTACTAACAGCTTTCATTATAATGCAGGGAATTACCTCTATAATAAAATGAAGTGGAGTTGTCACTTTTGGAACAACATCAACAATAACAGGAACTGTGGTATTATGGAGGAATTTATTGTAGAAATCACATAGCAAGCAGACTGCAACTCAGCTCGCTAAAATGTTGAGGAACTCTAAATGCATTTCAGAGAAAACATCATTTCTAGGGTTGTACAGTACTTGTTCTGTGGGATAACTGACAAATAATGTTGGACAGGAAAATTTGCTTTATTACTCTGCCACAAAATTGCACTATAGTGGTCTAGTAAATAATCACCCTTCCGTTTATCCACCTCTCTCACTTAATAAGCATGTCTGCTATTTCAAAGAATCATCAAAACAATTGTGGTGGTTTTTAATTTTACGTACCGTGCAGTGTGGATGAGCACCACAATATAAAGATTTAAATAGCTATTTAACATTTCAAGCATTTTCTCAGGCTGAGCAACAGCCCTGTGCTCTAAACACTGCACGGCTATTAAAATCGTTTTTCCTGTGGGTGTTCTGTTTGGTGAATCCAGCACCAAATCCTATTCCCACCACCATGGTAGGCAAGTTAGCAGTTAGCTACTGAATAAAGCCAAACATCTTGTAAGGCTTAGATATTATCATAATATGAACACACTGTTCCAGTCCTGGCCTCTCTGCATTTTGTTCCTTGTCCATTTTAGAATTCAGTTACGATTTTATCAACTGTTTTTAAGGCTTTTAATGGGCGGCTCCAAATTTGATCATCAACCTAATTTGTTTACATTCACACCTTTAGGTCTGATCTGCTGGCAAAGCTTTCTTACATATCCCAAGTCCACAGAAAATAAAATGACAGAGCCTTTGCAGTTGCTGCACCTCATTTGTGGAAATAGTTACCACTTGAAATAAAAAAAATACTCTCTTCATCCCTGCTTTTAAGTGTAGGCGCAAAACCTACCTTTATTCTCTGGCCTTCCAGCTGTATCTCTGCTTGTCCCCTGCTGTGGGTTTTTGTTGTTGCTCGTATGTGTAGTCTATGTTGTAACTCCTTGATCCCAGCTTTATACATTTATAAGGTTATCATATGTGAAAGCTGTGCATTTATCTGCTTGGATTCAAGTTCAGCTACCTTATAGTCACTAAGATGGATTTAAGTAAACTTAGTCAGCTTTTAAGTAAACAAGGAGAGAAAGATATTCATGTGATAGGCAGGAGGTTCACTGACCCTTTACTTAGTAAATGCTGGAGCAGGCAGAAGGGGCCCTAAATAAGAAGGCAATAACTGTTTAAAAACAAACAAACATGCCACCGGGAATAGCTTTATTCCACACTAATGCCTCAATTAGCTAACTTTTTTTTATTATTAACTTATACTATAAAGCCCACAAATCTCTGACTTGCAAAATACATATAAGAATGAAAGTCTTTAGGAGACGGATGTCAGATTTGGGCAGGCGACAACTGTCATAAACACACTGGTCTGAATATGAGTGGTATGCTCACTCCCACAGATACCGAATTTAACACTCTCACAGGGTGTCATAAACCACCATCCTGTCTCAGGAAACAGCCACAACACACTTCTCACTTTATCAAGCAAAGCAGACACATGGATGAACTGTCTCAGACATTATCTCATTCATAGGCCCAAAATCAAGCACGCACATACATGAAATCTGGAAGATCTGCTGTTCGACTGCTCATCGTGACTCGGAGTGAAACAGCCTCGTTAAGAAAAACTATTTGTTTGTTCAAAATACATTTTTACTTCTGAGCACAAAAAGCTGTCAGCTCACTACTAAATACATACATAAATAAATAGCATTTAAAAAATAAAACTAAAAACTAGAGATGGACCGATCCGATATTACGTATCGGTATCGGTCCGATACTGACCTAAATTACTGGATCGGATATCGGAGAAAAATAAAAAATGTAATCCGATCCATTAAATATCACGAAAGCACCTCACAAAACTTGCAACACGCCGTAACTCGCCTCAGAACGTTAGCACGTCGGAGCAGTATGCATCACGTGATAGAGCGGCTGTGGCATGCGGGACCTGTCGGTGGTCTGGATAGCATGTGGAGCTTCGCTAGCAACCTGGCATTTCATCTCCGACAAAGTTATCCCGAGAGAAGTAAAGCAAGTGTGTAAGTCCATCTCTGAATGTTTGTAAAGCATTCCCACGTTAAGCTTAACAAGCGATATATGGAGCGACTGCCTCTCGCTCTCCGGCTGCTACTTCAATCATGAAACTGCTTAATGATCAGCTGATCGGCTTTTCTGTCGTGAGTCCGTCTCTCTTCTTTGTTTTTGGCCCACTTTGCACCAGAAAGAGGAAACCAGCGGCTGAACAACAGCAGAACGTTTAAGCTTGATAAGCTGTTGTTAGAATTTATTTAATATTACTTTCTACTCGAGGATCTTTTTCTACGTAGCTGACGCTGGTAACTGTGCAGGGGCGGATCTAGCAAAGTTTAGCCAGGGGGGCCGTTAGGGAATGAACAGGGAAAAGGGGGCACAAAGACATACTTTTCTTTCTTATTCTCATTTAAAATGTCGAGCTTTTAATAAATAATTATCTGACACCCAAAGTTTTAATTTGATGTAAAAGGAATAGAAGTCAATTACTGTATATAGTGACTATTAAGTCTAATATATATACCCTAGTAAGCTATAGTACATTTTACTTTGAGTAGGTACCATCTCTGAAGTCTGCAATTTTGTTGAAGAAAGATGTTGAATCTATTTAATATTTCTTGAAAAATAATTGATTTCTGTGCATTTTTTTTCACACTGCATCAAATTAAGGTTGATTACGTCGATTAAGCATCATGAGGTGGCGTGTGAGGGGTGGTTCCCTATTTTTTATTTATTTATTTTTGTTGTTGCTGGGAGTTGGAACCCTATTAGTTAGGTTGCTTAATATTTACGCTAAGTACTCTTTAAAATGCCAGAATAGGGAGGATGGTGTAGGTTTAAGTTTATTAGATTGATCAGTATTGCTGAACTATGAAATATTTTTTTGTATACAGGTATAACAGAATAGCTTTAGTGTAGTTGTTGTTTTAAACTTGAGTATGAACTTGCAGACTTGCAAAATGCAGCAAGATATTTTAAAAAACAGTTTTGTTGATTAAAAAACACTATATCGGATTCATATCGGTATCGGCAGATATCCAAATTTATGATATCGGTATCGGTATCGGACATAAAAAAGTGGTATCGTGCCATCTCTACTAAAAACCAACTACAGTATATTACATTTTTAAAAATGTGGATTTTTTTTGTTTTCTTTAAGCAGAAAAACTCACCAATAGTCACTGCCTGGTGCAAAATCTACATCAAAGTAGAAACTGCATCCTAAGCGTGACTGTAGGAAGGATTCATTTCTTGCTACATCAGCACATACAGTAAAACTCGCAGGGATTTAATGAGGACTTAGTGGTGTTCGTCAGAGACATGACTAACAGTACTAAGTATATTCTTTGAACATGTGTGTAATTGTAAAGTTGTCATCTCCGGATGGGCAGCCTCACCCAGAGCTATTCTCTCCATCATGAGAATTGAGTAATGTCTGTGAAGAACTATTATTACTGTCTCCTGAGGGAGGGAATTAGAGATAAGCTGCAGTGGGTTCTGATTTCAACGAGGTTCAAGGGAACAAAGACGGTTAAAAATAGTCTCACATTTTTGGGTGAAAATAGGGAAACAGAATCTGCCTATTAAAGTAGGAAGTATCTTGCATATTAAAGTCAGCACTCATAAATCACTAATGACTAATAACGGTGTAGTTTCTGATGGTGATGATGTTTCCTTCTCATTTTTCAAAATCTTCTCACAGTCTCTTGTCCGTTTACAGTTTCAGTTTAACTTGCTCCCTAATCCTTTTAATAGCATTTCAGATGTGTTACTATATTTTACCAGCAGCAATGGGTGCTTGTCTGCCTTCATTTAACCTTGGATTTTCACTCTCAATCTACAGAGCCAATCAGTTACTCTCAAAATTACTTTGAAAAGTCATGGAAATAAATTGTTTACTATTCTCAAGTATTACACATTCTTTTAAATAGCTTTAAATAGTTAAAAAAAAGCATGAGGCCAACTCTCCATAACATTTCTGATAAGAGATATAAGAGAAATGTTTCAGTGTTTATCAGTACTGAAATGACAATTCGAAAGGGTATACATGTGACGAAGTGATGACCTTGCTTCACGAGAAGCCGTCTTATACATTTATGTAACATTGGTTTTTATTCCCAGTTCCTGCTCATATAAAGACATTCCATCTACTTACTCAATACAGAGAGGGCATGGTGCAACATGGTGAAATAAGTGTTTTCTCACCCTTAAAACCCATGAAAACTGATATGAGAAGAGTTTTCTATGGACTTTATAGTCTTTTAAGCTTCTTACTTTACGGCTCATTCTCAGGCCATCAAGTAAAAGGACATTTGTTAGTTGTGTTTTGAAACATGAGAGTTTGAATGCAACATGGCTGTTTGTGCCAGACAAGCTGATCTGAGAACAGAAACTGCTGATCTACTAGGATTTTCACACTCGCTACAACCATTGCATGCAGAACAGCATCTCTGACTGCACAATATGTCACATCTTGAAGCAGATGAGCAACAGCAGTACACACTGCACCAGGTGCCACTCTCTCAGGAAACTGAGGTTACAGTTTGCGCAGGTCACTAAAACCCAACAATAGAAAAGCAAAGCAAAATAGAAAAAGTCGCGGTGGTGTCAAATGTCAGGACAGCCTACATGAGAATTTTTGCTGACAATGTCAGTACAGTGCACCTATCTTCTGATAACTACTTCCACCAGGACAACATACCATGTCACAAAAGCTTAAATTGTCTCAAACTGGTTTCTTGAACATGAGAGTGAGTACTGTACTAAAATGGGCCGCCAACAAATCTGCAGCAGTGAGTGATGCTATCATGTCACTATGGATCAAAATCTCTGAGGAACGTTTCCAACACTGTTAAATTTATGCCACAAAGCACTAAAGCTAAACTGAGTTCAACCTGGTACTAGCAAGGTGTATCTAGAAAAGTGTCAGGTGAGTGTACATAATTGTTTAGTTGGTTGGGAATTTTATTTCATGAACAGTATTTTTGGAATTAAGATACTCAGTTTGCAAAGAACAGCTGCCCCGTTCCCCTGACAGTTTGGTACTCACTCCTTCATGCTTCAGTGATTTCTATCAAGTGACTCATCTTCTCTTTGCCAAAAGAAGATGATTTTTTTTCTAAACACAAATTGGACAAATACAACCATTAGGTTTACTGCAATATGCGCTCAGTCAAGAAATCAAAAAGCAGTAAGCTCCTGCCTGTTCTCAGTGCTTTCAGTACCGGTAAATTGCCACTCAAGAATATTTTTATTATTTTAACTTAGTGATGCTGCTGACATCCTGAGGAACTGATATCAAGACAGACGATAAAAGACGTGTAGAATTACAAAACAGTGATTATATGGTCAACTGAGGATTCCTTGTCAAATCATGAGGTACCAAACAAGGAATGCTGTTCAAAATGCTTGATCTCATCATGAAAAAAAAAATTCACTCAGCATCCACAAAAGTAACATCAATTAAAAGGGTTTAACAGTGTTTTTAATTTAAAATTAAACTGGAAAGATACCCTTTTTTAAACTGAAAAGTGTCATAGTTTGTATTTAGTGATTTAGTTAATTACCGTAATTGTCGGGCTATAAGCCGCTACTTTTTGCACAAGCTTTGAACCCTGCGGCTTTTAGTCAGGTGCGGCTTTTCTATGGATTGTCCATGATTTTTGTCATATCGTAAGACGATTTGTTTTGTTTGTTCCGCTGTTGTACGGCACTACGTTGCCTGGAGGAAGGGCATGTGATCAGACACACAGTATCGGGGTTCAAGAGTGGTATGTTGGTCACATGTCCATCCGCCAGGCAACATAGTGCCGTACAAGTAGCGCGAAAAACAAACTTCAAAGTAGCGCTATGCGTTCAGCGGGAGGCGTGGATGACGAGCGGCGATAAACTTGCGAAAAGCAAGTTATGCTCAACTCCACCGGTGGAATCTGACAGCGTGGAAAAGTGTGAAAACATCCATGATCACCAACGGATTTCGAAGGGCTGGACTGCTGCATGATGGAGAGGACACCGCCACGGCCCTTCAGAGGGTGTTCGACTCTGACACTGACAACGAGGATTTGTTTGGTTTTGAAAGTGACAACGAAGGAAAGGAGGTGAGAGTGGATGACGAAGCCATCCTGAGCCTGTTCGTATCCGACACTGGAGAAGAGGACTTTGGTGGTTTTAGTGCGCAGGAAGATGGTGGTGAATGACTGACTTTTCTTCTTGTGCGGCTAATATTCAGGTGCGCTTTGTAGTCCGGGAAATACGGTAATTTTTAAATTTTTACTAATTACTAATCTCTGCACTCCACTCCGTTTCACTTCCTTCGTTGGTCAGTTCTTCTTCTTTTCTAATTGTCTGCCTCACCCTTCTAAATATCACGGATGTTGATGCTGTCTTGCCTAACGTTACAAAATTCACATGCTAAGATCTCTGAAGCCAACAAAGTGTGTGTTTCATTTCGTTGCCTTAATCTTGAAAACTAGAACGATCTTCTCAAGGTCAATCCAAATTTCTTCTATGAAATTTTAGGTGTAAAAAAATATATCTAATCATACATTTGCATACAACTGTGTAATAAGTAGCACGTGAAATTTTGAGTTAAGGTATCTCACAAAACATAGTTGCAGCCACATTTGTGCCATTTGAAGAAATTCCCTCAAGCCCCTTGACAGCGGGAAGCCACTCAGCTACAAAGAAATAGTCCCAAACACAGCCCCCTGTGCTTTTATCAAAATCTTTGTGACATAATTCCTCTGGACACCTTGTAAAATATTTATGCTGTTGAAAGGCCAAATGTGTTGTTTACTTACACATCAATCTGATTCTTCTATCTGTTATGCTTGAGCCAGGAAAACAAGTCTATGGACAAATTGGACCAAGAAGATACTTGAAGAAGAAGATACTTCATATTGTGAGAAAGCACAATCCAGCCACTGGTACTAAGAGAACGGGCAAACGTCCAAAAACATGTCCACCATCTCATGGATTACTGCCTGGCTGACAGATATGCCTCAGTATATGAGGCTGGGCACTGGTCTGTCCGATTTGGTGATGTGCAGTACAGGAGCTCCACAGGGGACTTTTCTGTCTCTATTCCTGTTCGCTTGTACACCTCAGGCCTTCAGTACAAGTCAGTGTCACAGCACTTACAGAAATACTTTTAATGTGTTGGAAGAGTAAAAATACCTGAGCATCCACACTGACAACAAACTGGAGTGGAAGAAAAACACACAGGCCGTATATGAGAATAGGATGGGCAGGCTCTATTTCCTAAGGAATTTGATACCCTTCAATGTCTGCAGCAAAATGATGGAGACTTTCTAGCACTACAGTTGTGGCGAACGGAGTGTATTGCTATGGCTTGCTGGTAAGCAGCGATGGAGCTGGTGACACCATAAGACTGAATAAACTGACTAGGACGGCCTGCTTTGTGATGTTTCTTTTTTCATTTCTTTTTTTGTTGCCATGATGCCAGGTCTCTCTTGGAAATGAGATTTTTAATCTCAATGAGATTTTTACCTGGATAAATAAATAAAGGATTAAAAATAAATAAAGGATTAAAAAATATCATTTTCTTTATGAAGCTATGGTAGAGAGGAGGTCGCTGAACAAACTGTTATCCATCATGGATAATCCTGAACACCCTCTGCACCACTTAATAGGCAGGCAGAAGCAGTCCTTCCGTCTCTAATAGACTGCCACAAGTACAGAAATAGAAAATCTTTCATACCTCCTCTAATCACTTTCTATAATACAATACTCTGTGTGTCTATTGCTCTATTGCTCCATACCACAGTCTTTTGATTTTACTGAGGGGGGGACAGAGGATCTCCTTAGTAAAACATGCACTTGATGGTGACTTATGCTATTGACCTGAAGTTGGCCTCTAGTGTTGTTAGCGTCCTGCTGATCTTGTACAGTTCCAGGCATTCCAGGATCCACGTGTGGGGCATTGAGTCAAAGGCTTTCGTATAATCAATCCAGGCGGTGCACAGGTGATTCAAAGATATAAATAAATATCACTGACCGGTGCTGTGAGCAAACAGAAGTCTGCAAATGGCTTGCTTGAGATGTCAGACAAGGTGAAGCCAGTCATCAAATTACAACAGACTAAATAAAAAATCATCAAGATATGATAAGTTTAAGCAAAAGAAGTGTTTAAAAAGTAGAACGTGTCTAGATTAAGAGCAGATGTTTGTATTTAATGAGAGCTGAGCTGCTCTTGACACAGAAAACACTGCTGTCTTTTGACAGAAGTTACCATATTTGGAGGACAGGTTGCATTACTAATTTATCAGCTAATGTCAGGAACCTTGGTTAGCAAGCTGCATCCATAAACCATAGGGGGGCACCAGCTACCTATACCTGCTAATTAGTGCTTAGCAACAGACTAATATAACACTAGTATTTCAATCACCAAAACTGAAGCACAAACATCTACGCAAGTGGCAGAGAGGTCCAGTTCAGTGAGTCCTATTACCCGAGGTAAGACCTTGAAGACACCAGCTGCCTGCATCCAGACATCTGTCTATCCAAGTGACCGCTCCCCCAACTTCCGAACTATTGGGTTGTTGTTGTTTTTTTTTAATCATCCCTGCAAACAAAGCAGGCCTGCACATTTTACCAGTAACAAAAATACATGATCCACCAGCACAACACAAATCAAAATAAGTACTGAGTACTATGTACTCCTAAAAGTCAGCCTGAAGACAAGCCTTCATGTGCCGATCACAGCTATTCCCTGCACTGTGCATTTGAAGTTTCCTGAGTATAGTCTGGAGGAGTAACACTACATTAAAAGTCAGATATTCAACAGATAACAGACAAATATCAAACAAAAATCAAACGTCTGACGCGGTAGAATGTGAGAAGCTCATCCCTTGAAGGACATCATCATCCGCTGTTTGAAAATACTTTGGATTTAGCGCAAGAGATGCTAACCGAGAAAAAAATCACATACAAAGAGTGCTGTAGAGTTGTGTTTGCCTGGAAACACACCACAACCTGCAGTATAATGCATGAAGGCCAAGAAAAACAATACAATGTTTCATGGTGATTGCTAAAGTAAATTGCCCAACATCAGCTTAAATATCCATAAAGGCAAAGCAGTACAGCACGTAAGCATATCCATCCAGCTCACAAAGATGCACTGAGATTACAACACATTCCCATTCCATTAGGTCAAAGACAAGTGTCCACCAAACATGGGGAGTAAAAAATCTTTCTGAAAAATGGTCACTTAATGGACAAAACAAACGTTTTTACCTAAATCTGTGCAGAGGAAACAGAAAGAGATCTCACAGCCTTTCAGTATTTTTCCTATGAGCATCTGTCACGTAGGTGCAATGAAAGAAGTAAAAAATGTTATAGTTTGCCTTTAGGAGGTTCACTTAGGTCAGGTAGTTAAACACCTTATTTGATGGCAAAGATGTTTTAACTAAAAAAGTTAAAAAGAGAAAGCAGTAATTTGCATTAAGCTTTGATACAATTTTTTATTTATATTTTATTTTTCCTCTAAGAGATGGGGTGAATTTATGTGAGAAGGAAAAACCAGTTTTATTTTAGTTGAAATATGTGTGCATAACCAGAGTTGAAGGCGATCGTGGCTCTAGAGTTGGCAGTTCGTCTTGTAATCAGAAGGTTGCCGGTCCGAGCCCCGGCTCGGACAGCCTCGGTCGTTGTGTCCTTGGGCCTACTGATGGTGGTTAGAGGGCCCGGTGGTGCCAGTGTCTGGCAGCCTCGCCTCTGTCAGTGCGCCCCAGGGCAGCTATGTACAATGTAGTTTGCCATCACCAGTGTGTGAATGGGTGGATGACTGAATGTAGTGTAAAGCACTTTGGGGTCCTTAGGGACTGAGTAAAGCGCTATACAAATACAGGCCATTTAAACATCCAAACTATCCATAGAGGTAATAAATATTAGCAATAACAATATTAACAACCAAGTTAAATTACTAATTGCCAAATAACCGAATTAACTGAGAGAGTAGCCTGCAGGTATATTTTTGCTTATCATGGTGTCTTTTTGGTTATCATGTTTTTACATCGCCCATATGATTTGCAAATCTTTCCACATCTTCTGAAAACAGAGCTGGAGTAAGGAGGGAGATTGCTGGTAAGCTTGCGATCATGCCAGGAAAAACAGCTTTCAGAAAATGCCCACTTCTACTGGCATTCACACAAACTCTTGTCCTGACATTAAACGCAATCCCTTTCGAAGGAGCTGACAGACCAATCAGAAGCACGATCGAGTCAAACTTAAACAGCTGAAACTGTTAAGAAGGGAAGTGAGAATGCGGTAATGAGTGGGAGGATGTATTTCCTGTTTGCATATGTATGCGACTTTGTGTGCACACAGGATGGAAATGCAGAAGGAGGAAAGGAGATGGTGCCTTCAAGATGCAGAATTTGTTCGATATAAACTGTTGCTTTGCTGTTGCCACCTATTAAATTGGCATTTTCTTCCCTGTATCCCTTTGAGAGAGATTAATGTGAGTATAAGAGTAGAGCTGAAGTGTAATCCTGTGAATGCCCACAGGTTTAATATATTGAATTAAGCTTTCTGGGAAAAATGCCAGCTCAATCCTCTAAGAAGCTGTGCAGCATGTTGACATGAGGATATCTGACTTATCTCCAAGTATATAGTGTGGGCACTTGTGTAGGCTAATTAATAATACACAACATGACTGTAGACAGATGAGCACTGAAATGGCCCCTTTTCTATGCTGTAGCTAAGATTATGTGTATAGTGTCCTGCCTTAGATATAGTGAGGTTTAACTTGGTCGCCTTTGTGGTAGTTTGTAATATTTATGGTTTTATGAGTTTTCGGAGTATTATGTACAGACAACGTGACACGATCATTTCTGGAGTAAGAAACACTCCTTTCAGTTTCCTGAGGAGTCAACTCCAGATGTAACCTACCTACCTAATAAAAGCAATTTCACTTCTCTGGCTGCCTTCTCCCCGTCCTCTCGGAGGTTTTTGTCAATCATCTTTGACCTCTCCGCAGCAGCTTTATCCTCGGCGCTCACCGTACAACCCATTGGATCCAAACGCAGGGGCGCACCGACCGCTTGCGCAAAAAAAAGAAAAAAACAATAAGAATCTCAGAGTGCTGATGGTTTCAGTGCGTCGCCCGATGCCAGGAATAACAATGGAACAGCTTTTGCTTCCAGTACTGCCTTCTAGAAAAAACAGCCTCTTCCACTTGCAAACAAAGTCAGCTTATCCACCTGCAAGAAGTCTGTGGTCCCGCTCTTCTGGTCTACAAGAAGCTCAAAAGGGAGGCAAATGAATTCAGAACATTTGCTGTTTTGTTTTGTTGTTGTTGGGTTTGTGTTTGTTACACTAAACCTCAGATTTGTATGTGGTCCATGTCGAATCTATCAAATCCCGATGTCTTGCATCCATCCACAGACTGAAATGCCCGTGCTCTCTGCTCCACGGTAGACTGGCTCACTTAGTCCTGGCCTGGTAAGCAGCGCGTCCCTCGGTGGTGGCGACAGTGCTGCAGTCTCTTTCTGTGCGTATTTAGGCTCGCGCGAAAAACCTGATCATCGTGTGACAATTGTAAGTTGTCAACCAGTCGCAGCGACGTCACTCGAGCAACTTGTCGCGATAGCCCTGTTAAATCAGGTGAGCTCTACGCTGTAGCTCGTGTGAGCGAAACCAATTAATGTGCAAACCAGCGAGGCGTGATTTTAGGAGTGTGATGTGCAGACCGCAGTGGGCGCTGTGCCAGCCTCATTCCTCTGCATTTCCCGCGGATGCACACTCTAGCATGACAAATGAAATGAAGGCCAGCAGTCCGCCCTCTTTTCACTGACCAACTGCGATACGCAGGGGCACCTCTCTGGTCAAGGATGCACGGAGTGCTGTTAAAATGGCTAAAGAGTCTTGTCGTCACATGTTTATGAAATACCTTGGCACCAAATGAGACCGCTAGAATAGCTGACGTGCAGCGCCATCCAATGGACGTACACAGTTATAGAGTTTATCTACTGGTTAAAGACTTAAAGGCATTGCAGCGAATAAACTTTATATAGAAATTACAGATTATGTGTATGGTGGACTGCCTGAGGTTGGACACAAGCTGTTTTCCAAAACAAAACATAAAGAATCAAATTATATCAAAATATAGAATCAAATTATATTACCACTGAAATAACCAATTACATTAAAAATCTGAATCATAATCAGAAAAAATTATTGATCCCCAGGGGAAATTGTGTGGGTAACAGTGCTCCAGTACAATATATACATACATACATATAAGTCACTTACTAATAAATATCTGAATAAGAAAGAAGAGCATGTGCAAAAAGGGTGTAGCTATCACAGTGTATACAGTGTGTTAGGTGGAGGAGTTGTACAGAAAGATGGCCATAGTCTGAACGTGCTCCTGTGGCTAGCCAGCATGCCATGGAGTGGGTGGGAGGAATTATCCAACATTGTCTTTATCTTGGACAACATTCGCCTCTCCGACACCACCTTAAGAGAGTCCAGCTCCATCCCCACAACATTGCTGGCCTTGCAGATCAGTTTATTGAGTCTGTAGGCATCAGCAACCCTCAATCTGCTCCCCCAGCATGCAACAGCGTAGAGGATTGCACTGGCCACCACAGACTCGTAGAAAATCCTGAGCATTGTCCGACTGATGTTGAAGGACCTCATCCGCCTCAAAAAATAGAGACAACTCTGGCCCTTCCTGTAAAGTGCTGTGGTGTTTTTAGCCCAGTCCAATTTATTGTCTATGTATACTTCGAGGTATTTATAGTCATCCACAATGTCAACATTGACCCCCTGGATTAAACAGGGGCCAAGTGTTTCCTGGTCTTCCTGAAGTCCACGATCAATTCCTTGGTCTTTGCCACGGTGAGCTGCAGATTATTCTGCTCACGTCATGTGACAAAGGAGTCGACCACAGCCCGGTACTCTGTCTCACCATCCCTGCTGATGCATCCAACCACCGCAATCATCAGAAAACTTCTGAAGATGGCAGGTCTCTGTGCAGTGGCCTAGGTCTGTGGTGTAGACGGTGAAGAGGAAGGGGGAGAGGACAGTCCCTTGTGGTGCCCCTGTGTTGCTGATTACCTTGTCAGACACACACTGTTAAAACAGACAGTTCCAATATAAAGTCAGATACAATTTAAGATAAAATAATCACTTCCACTGCTATAATCTGAGTTATTCTAATCTTCTAAGAGTGAAAAAACATGGCTACTAATATTTATTTGACATGAGAGACACGTTCTTTATTTTAACAATATTTTCACAGCACAATAAAGGAATGGGGCATTTAAAAATAATAAATAATCTTGAACTATACCAGCTCACAGTAGGCTTATTACAGCCATTTTACTAGTCTTGGCTTTTGTTCTCTTGTAAAAAAAAAATAAAAAAATAAAACCTTTTATTGCTGAGTTCTAATGTACCATTTAACTGCAGGGCCCTTGCTACTGCTGTAACGTCTTTAGTCTGAGTCAATATAGATGATATTCTGTTGGGTTCATTTCTATAGTACTTAAATGTAACATTAGCTTGAGCATTCAGAAATACACAGACCTGTGCCGGTCTAAATAAAAGTCTTAATGTGTTACAGTAAAAACCAGCAGTATGTTGCCATAATGAGGTCAGCAGCGACGGCTCATGATGACAAACAGTTTCATAGGAAAACTGAGCAGTTAAAATGATAAGCTTGTCTTTAAAACAGCCTGAACACCTTTAAAAAACAGAGGTTCCGGGATTCCAATATTGGTAAGATCTACAGTCAAATGCAAAAGTTTTTTTTATGTATTTATGTTTAGCTTCCAACTATGTACAGCAAATGAACAGCATTTAAATGTAATGTCCTTAAGAAATAGGGGGGGGGGGGGAAATCTAGCAAAGACCTGACCCAGGACCTGAGAGATGCATCTGGCCCTGTAGTTGATCTAGTTAGTGTTCACTGAAACCTCATCAGAAATATTTTGATGCATGCTCAATCATCCAGGTAAGGAAAACCTAAAAGGCTGATTCTGTTCATCTGGACGCAGCATTTCCAGTAGGATAAACGTTTCATCACTCATCCAAATTACTTCTGCAGACACGTCACTTGGATGAGTGACAAAATGTTTCTCCCACTTAAAAACACTACATCCAGATGAACAGAATCAACCTTTTGGGACTCATCAGCAATGGTCTCAGTAGAAGGTTGGCTGTCAAGAATCCATTCTTAAACAAAGACAACAAGGAGAAAAGGCTGATGCATGACAAATTACTGAACACCTGGACTAAAAATCAGCGGCAACAGGTCTTACAGAGTGAAAATTGAAAATTTGAAAATATTGGTTCAAATTGTTGTCAGTATGTGCAGATGAGTTCAAGAGAGAGGTCCAACAGTGAGTGTTCACAGTCATCCGGGAAACACAGTGGAGATTCTGTCATGGTCGGAGCTGCATGTCAGCTAGTAATGTTGGGGATGGAATTATGCATTCAAAAAAAGTCCAACAGATTTCGATCCACCTGGATCCATCTGGAAAGGATCTCATTTATTTTTCAGCATGACAGCGATCTGAAGCATATTGCCAGTGCAATACAAACAGACCAAGATAGCAAAACACACGATGAGGCACTAACAGTCATAGATGCCACCAATCACCAAAAGCCCAGATCTTAACATTACTTAAGTAGTGCGGGATCATCTTGACAGAGAATGCATTTTCCTGGCAATATAAAAAAGAAATGAAGAATGACTCAAGGCTTGCGCACATTATTGTATTAATATCTATCAAATACTAAAATTGCCTACAAATTAAGAGCAGTACATAGTAAAAGAAGAAAAAAAAACCCAGAAACACGCACTGTCCAAATAACAATTTGTTTGAGTCAAGGGGTAAATGAGGCCAAGAAAGACAATCTAAAAACATCTACAATTATTTTATTGGCAAACTAAAATTGTTCAGCTATTTACACTTTACAAGCTACTGTAAATATGCAACACAAATATAAAAGGCATACATTTATATACATTATTTATATAAAGTCACCAAAGTCCAGAGGCATTGTTATCTACTTGTAGCGACATTATAATTAACTTCTTGAACTACAGCTCTAGTAACATATCACACAGATTTGCTTACATACGTGATGGATTAACATTTGATATCATGTGGTGGCACATGTTTAAAAGCTATAGCATTTTAAAGCAGTAGGTAGTCAGTTGTTATTTTGGCAAGATCCCTTAAAGTAACCCCAAGATCCCTTTAGTAACTTTGGTTACTGAACTTGATGAGACTAAACCTCCAATAACACTACAAGGAGCACAGCAAGTAAATGTGAAAAAGCAATACTGAAAAGGATACTGGATATTTCTTCTGCTCATGATTAGTCTGGAAAAAAAAAAACCCAACTTAACCTGGAGTCAAAACTGCTACAAAAAACAGAAAATAGAGTTATATATAAATAAACTGAGAATTTGTCCTTGACTTTTCTAAAGTCTGGGAGTTGTTATACAATATAAAACCATCTTTGGGTAGAAGTTGAAAGTATTTGTCATAAGCTTTTCTCACTTTTGTCCATGAGAAATTTTTCCATTGGTTTAAAAGCTGTGAATTTATGGTTTATATTCATATATATTACACAATCTAAAGCCCCTGTAGTCTGTGAAAGCATACTCCTATGTAGTTAGTCATACCCGTTATGGGTGTTGAGATCACTTTAAGCCAAAATTTGGGAGGTATTCCTCAACACACATGAATTAAACTAAAAAAAAAGTCTTCTGTCTCTGAGCGTAATGACAGTAATCGTAATAGTCTGAGGGTTTTTTTTAAGAACGACTTTTTAACACGTAACACAAAACAGATTGGGACTTCAGTACGCTTCACTATAAGATGCCAAATGCACAGTTATTACTTAACATCTCTATGTGACAGTGCTGGAAGGCAAATCTCTGCTCACTACACCAAATACAGAACAGACTTGACATCATGCAAAAAGATTAACTTCATGTTTATGGCCAACAAGACCAAGCAAATTACTATCAACTAGTGAAGCAATGATAATGCGACAGAATAACAAAAGCATCATCATCACATCGATCTATCAAATTAACTCATTTTAATTTTACAGATTTCCAGCAGGCAGAGCCAAAAAAACAACAACAACAACAAAAAAACCCAACAACTCAGAGGTCAGAGGTCAGAGGTCCAAACTGAATTACAACTAGAAACTACATTTTCTTCATTTTTACCTAGTGGTATCTAGCAATGCATGACGTTTTGGTTTTATTTGCTTATTTTTTTTTAGATATATACATCGTGTCTATACATTTGTTTATAAAATTCCTATTAAACCCTGGGTACAACCAAACTATTTACATGGCCTTTATTTATGTATTTGGAATCTGGGCAAATACATCCTTTAAATTTTAACCACGGGTGATTAAAAGTGAGCGAATAGTTGGGACAGTTTGGGAAGATGAACATTCTCTTTGATGCTGCTTAAAATTAAACGAGATCATCACCAGTTTTACGTCTTACGATAAATATAAAAGTAGAGCTACCTAGCTGTTATCTTAGCTGAGCAAAAAGACTGGAAACTGGACATAACATGCTCATTACTGGGCTTTAAACGTTCATGTAGGTGTTCTTTTTTATTCATGAAAAGCGTGGCACTTGTTTAGATTTATTTTTTTTAAACCCAGTCATCATCCAACTTGTAAATTGTAGTGATGTGGTAGAGTAAAGAAATTATTTCTGAAACCCTCGAAGAAGGAATAAAATAAGGTAAATAAACTTCTACAAAGTGTTAAAGTAAACTTGAACTCTTTATATTAAGGGTCACAGTTGGCTTATATGCACTACAAAAGCATTAAAAAGGCATTTCTTTATCAAACACTTTACATTTTAACAAACAAGTGAAATATTATTTGTGTGAATTATCTCTGTATCATGATTATTGGTTTCATTGTATAAAGTAGAATTAAATATATTTCATTTGAAATCAAAAACATGTTTCTGGTAGTTAGCTAAATAAATATAAACTCTTGCTTTCATCGTATCTTTGTGTGCTTTTTGTTAAATGCTAAAAGGCACCCAGGTTTTTGAATAAAATTTGTTGATTTATGCATATGAAGCAAACAATACATACACATAATTAAATGTCAGCCATGCTCTAAGGCTTTAAAACACCTCACTATATAATATTACATAATAATGATGAGAATGAACAGTTCAGATCGCTGCTGGTGCAGGTTGAAATAATCTGTTTTCTTCTGTGCATTTAATGGAAAATAACTAATATTACATAAAAAATATGTTATTTTACTGTCTCTTGTTTATACTTTATCTTAATTTGTTTCCTTTCATACTGTCAATCATACTGTCTTTCTCTGTACAGTACCAGCTGCAGCTGTTTGTGTGTGTGAGTAAAGGGAAAACAACAGGGAAAGACAATTTCACTATCATCCCTGCATCCTTGGATGTTATCGCACTAACACAGGGTAACAAAAAAACAAAACAGAACAACAACCCTGTTCATTCGTAATTATTCAAATAAAATTTTACACTCTGTTAACTTAAATAATAAAATATTGAAATGAATGGATTTTGTACAGATACATGTTAAATTACAGTCAGAAAGTTACATTGATTTCCAAGAGTGATTCCTTTCTACCCACATACTATACTGGGTGTTTTACACATTTAGAAATCCGGAAGCTGTTCTTAGCAGCCCTGTAGTGTGTTCCTGCTTACTTGACAGTGTTTTCTAACCATTGACCGTTTTACAGTATGTACCCCTTCCCTAAGACTACACACAATGAAGCAGCACTTAGTGTCCTCCAACAGCGAGGCCTTCCCCTGTTGTCCAGTCGATAATAATGAAGCTCAGACTCATTACCATGAAGGAGAAACCCAAAGCGGCAAAGCAGGCAGCCTAAGAATGATGGGAAAACATTTTGGACTTAACTATCAAGAAGTTGTAAAATGATGTAACATGCATGGCAAATATTTTCATTGCCTCACCATTATCTTAGGAAGAGAGTTCATGGGTTCATCTTCCTTGGGAACAATGCGGATGTAGAAGACAGCAGGGAAGATGAAAATAAGGCAAGGAGCTGATGTGGCGCCTGAAAAATAAAAAAGCATGCAATGCTGTAATAAAACTTTGATAAGAAAAAAATGCACGGGACTCATTATTATTTGTTGATGTTTGTTTTCTGTTTTCTAAATTCTCGATCCATTCGTTCTCCTCCAGGGGGTACAGGTCACTAATCTGACACAGGGACAGAGAGATAGACAACCAATTTAGAATCACCAATTAATCTAACCCCACTAAGTGCATATCTTTGGGCTGTGAGTGGAAGCTGGAGTACCCGGAGATAACCCACACAAACACAGGCAGAACATGTAAACTCCACACAGAAAGGTCCCGGGCAGACAGTGGAGTCAAACTCAGGGCCTTCTTGCTGTGAGGCCACAGTGCTAACCACCGTGTCACTGCTGCCCTTCTGTAAACTTGATTTGTAATTTATACTTTTATTCAGACTTTTTGATTATTTATACAACATATACATGTGCCTAATCCTAATCCCATTCTCCTAATCCCCTCTGTTTTACACGCTAGCACACAAAAAAGCAAAATCTGAAAACAGCTCTATTTATTATATCCTCTATTTTTTCTGCTTCTGTGCATAGATTCAAAAACAGGTGAACTCTGTACGTAAACCCTTGCTTTGAGGAAGTACCCGGTAGTCCCTAAAGTTAATGTTTTATACTTTTACCTGTAACCTATGAAACATGACCTCAGTCTGAAAACAAAGTGGAACAAAAATATTGACTTAAGCTGTCAGTGTGTCCATGACACTGATCACGTTTTTAAAATTTAATATTTGTTTGTGTGTGTATACAAATGGCAACTGAAGTTACTCATAAATCCAACCTATCAGTTCCCTTACTGCCTCTTGGAGATTTAAGCATTATACCCCCTCTTCTTGAGTCTCAGACTCCAGAGCATAAGAAAAGCATTACTGTTTTGATATTATTCCAACTTTACATTCAGTATTATACACACCAATAATGCCGAAGATTCCCAGAATGTTAGGAGCAAATATCACCAACATGTTAATAAGGGTGAGAAGAATGAGAGCGATGGCAATATGACGTAACCAGCTGAAAGATTTGGTGGGAAATATCATCTGCTGGATGGCTCTACGCACCTGTGGGCAAAAAAAAAATCACATTAGAAACACTATAATGTTACAATATTAATTTAATTATTGAATGAAGACTGAAATAAAATGCATCACTTACTGGGAACAGCACAATGGGGACTGTCAGTGTTACAGCAGTAAGGACAGCCACTCGCACACACAGGATCAAAGTGTCGTAAGGATCAATCCGGCTGTATGTGTGCAGTAGTTCAGGCTCCACATTGCCTACAGAAATATCAACAGAAACTAGTTTAGCTGCGCATGAGCTCATTACTCAGCAACTGTGGACAGCATACCATGACAAACAATCTCCACAAGAGGGCGCTTGGGTTCCATGTAACACAGTAGAGGCAAATTCTGTAAAGGATGGAATCATTAAACAAAACAAAACAAAACAAAACAAAACAAAACCCCTGATTAGAAAATCTGTCTACAGAGACTCAATTTTTCCATGAAAAAGGTTACTACGCTTTTATAGAAACCACATTAGATCGTCTGGATGATGGCACTTAATAGCTAATACACAATAACTAACAATTAACAACAAGGAAAAGCTATTCCTTTGCAAGGAAAATGATATTTATTTTTATTTTTTGCAAGATTTGTAAAATATATTGAACATTTTAACACCGTATCTGAGTTGCCCCTCTAAAAAAAACTAATCTCCCTAGTCAAATATTTTCCAGCCCAAACTAGATTCCTTTTGTCTTACTTAATAATAACAAATATCTATCACTGTTCTGTCCACTTGATATGAACACAGCCATTTGTATTCGTCCACTGGTACTGAAACACCAATCGTAAAAGAAATGTCAGGGAAAATTGCCCTCACCATAAAAAGTCAGGTAGCCAAAGAGAGCTGCCAGAAAGTACATGGTGTACATGATTAAGATGGAAATGTTGGACACCTTCTGCATCTTCTTCTTTGATGGGCTAAAATCAAAGAGTGGACATTAATGCCACATTTTGCACTGAGATGTTATCAAACATTGCAGGTTACAGATGGGCGACTCACTTGCGTAGCTCAGTGTAGATGGGCAGGACCTCAGGGTGGCAAACAAAAGCGAAAGCCAAAATCGGGATGGTGTATGCTGTCTGTTAAGAGACACATAAACACATGACTGTCTATTATTAGCAGTGCAGTTGAGCTTCCCCGCATACATGTGTGGAAACTAGCAAATACATTTACAGCATCTCAGCATCTCTGGCTTTCAATATTCAAAAGCGATACAGATCCACAGATACAAACGGTTCTTCATCTCAGCCGCCTACCTGTGGGTTGATGGTGAACATGCGTGGGGTGCAGTGGGAGTCATCATCCTCGTGAACCACACCGTTGTTGTACTCATGGATATGGACTGAATCGTTCAAGCTGAGGTGGGAAGCGGTACCATTCACTGAGAACTCCTCAAAGGGGCAGGGAATCTGAAACTTCTTGAAGATAACCTGCAAATGTGGCAACATGTGGAAGAACAAACAGGAATATCATGAAAAATAAGGATAAGGTGATATGTCAGTCATTAAAAAAAACATCCTCCAGTTATCAACACCTACTTAGAAAAACCATTTCAATCTAGATTAGGGCCACTCGGCCTCTAAGTAGACAGATTTAACTTTGAACCTCTGATGTCTGTAGTAGCTCTTATATTAGCCTTATCAAACACTGACACATTCCACCAAAAATAGAGACAAGGATGGGAAAGTTAGCAACATAAAGTGTACGCCAGGAAGGCATGCCAGAGCAAAAGAGGCTCTGTGTGCGCAGTGACTGTGATGATGTGCCACTGTGTGTGTTGGACCAACTTACTGCAGTGAGAAAGAACACCATGCAGCTGAGAGAAAACCCGCTGGTGTAGCCAAGGTAACCTGAAAATAAAGAGAACGAGAAAATTCATAACTGCTCCTCAGACTGAATTCATGTGTTGTTTGGAACCATTATTAACTGCATTAGCTTTAGATGCTTCTTGTCATAAATGAAGCTACTGCAATAACATCCTGAAAATGTACCTCACAGCACTGTGAGGGCAAAGACGGTATGTTTATACTGTGTATTAACGAGCAGAATATGCCGGAATTGAGAGTGCGATTATGTCAGGAGAAATTATTTTTAACTGAACAGCCCGCTGTTTTCGCTGTGAGGGGTAGGACAAGAACGCACTAATTGCTTGACTGCAATGTACATACCTTTGCCTTCAAAAATTATTAGATAAGTTGGATTAATTTCAAATAATCTTAACTGATAACTTCTAAGTATAGAAAATATTTCTTGAACACAAACTGGCAAATGCACGAGTTAGATAAATGCACTGCATGAAAACAACCCAAAACTCAAACCCACTACTCTGGAGTATAATGAAAAGGAGCAAAACTACTTTAAAGAAGCTATATTACAACGAGTAGCTGAATAAAAGGACATTAACTGTTAATACAGACTGTAAACACATAATACTTGTTATGCAAGAACCTTGCCCAGCTGCCATGGAGATCCATTTTAAACAGAAAAAACATTTAATTAAGTTAAAAATAAAAAAAAATGTAAGTCAAACTGTAAATTTAAGTGAAGACAACATAAATATTTTATATTATTTCACTAGCTATTGATTATTAGTATATTACATATTATATTATTACTTTTTTTTTTTTTACTCTTAGGGAATTCAAATAATCTATTATTTATATTGGAAAGTTAAGCCCGCTGGTGATGTGTACATGGTCCTGGAAGTCTGGCTAGACTCACAGATCAGTGAATTTGGCTTTTTTATCTGCTTCAAGCTTATCTTTTATCTCTGGTCACTGTGTGTGCAGAAAACATCTATACATTCACCTATATACAATTGCCCACTTGCTTTAATATTGTGTCAACAATAAGGTTAAAGTTGCCTTAGTGGTCTGATTCAAAAGAGGATGTTTTTGTTTTTGTTTTCTTTTTTAACAGCAGGGCAACTGTAGGGAGAAAAAACATCATCACTGTCTGATGTATGCATTAGCTCACATGTTAGCTGATTCTGATAATTGTTTTGAATGACTGCTGAAAACTCATTTTTATAGTTTAGCTTTCCCTTAATCCTCATCCCTTTATTTTTGGCCATAGTTTACAACTATTTGCTTATATGTCTGAATTAGCTTCTGACCATATGTTCGATTGTGTGCCTGTTTATGTGTCTGTACATTCGAACGTGCATATTTATCTTTAATATATGGCTTTTATTCAAACTGTGGAGCAATTTATAGCTGTGACAGTTTTCTAATATCTGTAAAAAGGTATTATTATAGCATGTTCCAACACACTAACAGCTTTCTTTGGTAAATGGAAGTGGAAAACAGTACTCCCATAACAAAGATATATTTACATTATACTCACCAAGCTGTTTCATTAAAGCAAGGGGCAGGATGATACTGGCAGAGACCATGATGACCAGGTAGTTTCCGTTCAAGTACCACAGACTGTTTGGAGAAAAATCGAGTTTATTTTGGTAAGCTTTTGGTAAGAGTGTGTGGTGGTAACATATTTCTTCATTCTGTACATGTAGCATAGAGTTAGTGCTGTTTTTGTACTTTTAAAAACGTCAGTGCGGCTAAATCTGTGACACAAGGCTGTTAAAAATCTGTTGGTCCAAATGGTTGATGTACCCCATTTTGTCAGGCCAACAGTAACCTGTTGGGAACACCCTTGGCCGCAAGATTGTGGAAAAAATGTGTCTGCTTATGTTACTCTCGACAGAAGTACTAGAATAGTGTGTTGCATAACTCAGATTATTTATATGACAGGTCACAGATGCAGTAAAGCAAAACACTATGGTGCCTAAACATCTTAGGACTGAAGAAGTCAGCAAATGTTACCAGTATCAGCTTAAAGTCCCTGTCAGACACTTTATCCTCTCTTTCAAACAGAAAAAAAGACATCAGACAAGTATTAGTGTTCCCATTTACAGTCTCCTTCTACAGCTCTGCTAGTTTGTCATCATCAGGTCCCCAGACATGTCCTCACTCTGAACAAATATCTTGTGAAATTCATTCAAAAAGAAATATCTCTGTTGTGCAACCTCAGTAACTGAGATTACATGTATATGTTTATTCTAAGGACATGTAGACAAATGTTAGTGTTACAGTGGATTCGTACTTCTGTGTTAAATCTACACCGTGATATCTGTCATATCTGCAAACCCTGCTGAAACCCTGCACTGTAAACTATCTTGTAACCCACGCCATAACCTACATTGTAAACTATCTTGTAACCCACGCCATAACCTACATTGTAAACTATCTTGTAACCCACGCCATAACCTACACTGTAACCTGTGTCATAACCTGTTGTTGTTGTTGACACATCCTGCGCAGGTTCAGAGGGTGCAAACCTGCGAAGGTTTATTCTCCAATTGCCCTAAATAACAGTACTAGTAATTACCAAAATCATTATTTATGGGGTTTTTTTTAGTTTAATTGTAAAATAAATTTATTGTTGTTATCAACAAATTTTCAAATTTACTGTTTTTCAGAAAAAGCAGAAAAAATAGTAAAAGACATTCTTATATTTTATCAAGATACCGAAATACAGTTATTTACCTACCAATCAACTGCGCCTGCTCAAATTTGGGTATAAAAACATTATTTCCTTTTGTTATTTGCCCAAAGAACAGCTATAAATTTGAGTTTTAAATACGTTTTTCACAGATTACTGAAATATTTGTGTTTTATTGTTTTATGACAGGTGGTCTAATAACTTTGTTAACCACTGTATAAATGCTGACACTCAGTTGTCAGGTGTTAGGGTGCAGTTAGAGATGCTGCAGAGAGTCTGACTTCTTTTATGATATAGCTTTTATTGATTTGACACTGTGATCCAGTTGTGTAATAAAGGATGGACATAATATATTTAAGTTTTAAAAACATTTATTTGTCTTTAATCACTACTCAAATCATCAGTTATACTAAATGGAATGCAGTGGCATCTATATGACATTTTCCAGTGGGACTAATCTATCTAAGCACTTTACAGGGCCTTTTTTATACTTATCCATACAGCGAGTTATTCTGTAACTATAACTTTAGCGCTTTATCTACCTGGCATCTGCTAAGTGAATATAAATAAATGAATGTGGTGAAACAGCATGTTTATAGTCATTTTACCTGTCTAAACTTAAAACATCAGGAGCTGTAGAGCCAAATGGGACCACACAAACATGCAGTTTAAAGTCAACTGTCTTAAATCCTGTGCATAGGAAAGTCTTTGTCCCCTAAAGCCTGTTTCTCACTGCTAAGCCTGTTATTCTTAACCCTGCAAGAAACACAATGAGTAGGATCGGCTGTCTGCCACAGTCCTACATGCTGGAACACAGTGTGATCTATGACACTACCAGTGTTTATTTGTGTATGCATGTGTGCATGCGAATTTGGGCGAGTCACTTAAAAGCAGGGGAAGTTGCACAAATCATAGGTCATGTCTTCTTTGGCCTTTTAGGCGGTAGGTCAAATGAGAGCAGCTTTCACATGCAGGTGCACTTGCACTTGGGACAAGTTCTGTCCAGTCAAGTCTAGAGTTCAAATCCAAGTTCAGTCAAATGAAGTCTTTGGAAGTAAACTGTGTTAGTCTGACTAGCAGTATTTTAACATTTAGCTTCCAAAGTTGCATTAGCAGTGACAATAGTGACAATACAAACAGTTTTGGTTTTCTCTCCCTCAAAATTAGTTTTTGATTTAACTTTCACTGTTCTCATAGAGTGACAACCCTAGGTTGGATTAACAGATTTTTTTATAGAACCGAATGGCAGACAGAAAAAATCAACAAAGTAGCTACTGTTTCCAAATGTCTCAGCCTCTCTGCATTTGAACATGATGGACATCACTGGACCCTTTATATTTTGCCAAAAAAAAAAACTTCACATACCCTACATAAAACAACACCAACCAATTCAGATCTACTTCAGCACTGGCACAAACTACTTAAACTCAGGCAGAGTGAAAGGCACTTGGCTGTCTCTCCACCACACGATAGCTTTCTAATTCAAGAGCCACTAGTCATAAATAAAGCTGCAGACCCACTACACACCCCTCATTCCTCTTAGTTGCTGTGACGCCATGAATTTGGACAACAAGGTTCATCGAGTGGACATGAACACAGTGTGCCTCCGTTGCTAAAGGGCTGGCCCTGAGCTGACCTATCCTCAGCCTCAGAATTTGGCACCCCATTTTACACCACCTGCTGCTGTCATTTATGTGTGTGTGTGTGTGTGTGTGTGTGTGCAAGACATGTAGAGCAGTTACAGAGCTCAATACATCTATTTCATTTGGCTATAAGCGTTTAACGTAGGTGGCAAGTAGGTTGAGAACTACGAGAGAACTGCTGTTGTCATGTGGGTTTAGGTCAGGGGTCGGCAACCCTAAGGGTTAACTGATGGCACGGCCATAGCTGGACTGGCCATGGGGCGTACTAGGCATTTGCTCGGTGGCCCGATTATCTTTTTTTTTTGTAACGGTATAAACAATGAAAGGTGGTGGATTGGCCAGATGCTGGCCGGTGTGTAAAAATAACTCAGTTGTTTGGTGGTGGCTATGGCGGAGCTTCCACAGATTCAGTAAAATTAACAAGTGGTGGAGGCCAGCAGGTGGATGAGGGAGAGGGGAGGCAGGAGGAGAGACCCGAGGCAGCCGCCGGTCCGAGTGTCAGGTGAACTGAACTTCAGGTAAGAAGTTATTACCTGCAGTCTATCTGGGTCAGATATAAACCAAGTTTCGTTTATTTTCGTTGTGCTGACTTTTTACAGTCAGTTACAATAACCTGTACTCCGTACTAGCTAGCATGACGGAGTTTCTATACAGCTGGGTGGGTGCTATGATGTTACTGATGTTGAACTTTATTTTATTCATAAGGTTAGTTAGTGGAGTTGCCAACCTTCCCGTAAAAAGACGGAATCGTCCCGTATTCAGAGAAAATATTACGCGTTTGGTGTTGAGCTGAGAAGGGACGCAGTTTGTCCCGGACTTCAGCTAGGATGGAAAAAGACACAAAGCTGGAGTTGCCTCTTCTTCTCTCATTCTCTCCCCCTCCCTCTCCTGTTGCTATTTTAATCATGAAACTGATCAATGATCAGCTGATCGGCTCTCTTGTTTGTTTATCGCTCACTTTGCGCCAGAAAGAGGAAACCAGCGGATGTCGCGTTAAACAACAGCAGTACGTTTAAGCTTGATCAGCTGTTGTTAGAATTTATTTAATATTAATTCCTAGTATCAGCTGATGTTTGCTGGAGCCACAGCTGTAAAAGCTGCTGGTCATGATATTGGTTTGGATATGTGGTGAGAGGGAAACATGAAGATGAAACCAGGAGATGTCCTTACTGAATCATCAGAGCTGTGATGGAGAAACAGGTTTAACTTTTAGGTGACATGAATGAGTTGAAGGGAAGTTATGAACTGTTTCTGAGAGACAAATAACACCAGGATTCTTTTTTTTTATGTAGCTGACAGCTGGTAACTGTGCAGGGGTGGATCTGGCAAAGTTTTGGCAGGAGGGCCAGGTAGAGCATTAACAGGGAAAGGGGGGCACAAAGAAATACTTTCTTATTCTCTTTTAAAATGTCGGGCTGCTATTAAATAATTATCTGAAGCTTACAACCAAAGTTTTTATCTGATGTAAAATGTATAGAAATCATACATATACCAACAAGACTGTACATCACTGTCACCACAGTGTTTGCTTTCAATCAAAGTCTTTATAGCTTTAATACCTGGTGGGCCGGTCTCTAGTCAAAATGCCTGTTTTTTTGTCCCAGCCCAGCCCTGGGCACGACACGCAGTGAATTAATCTGAGAAGGTGCATTAAAAAATAAATGGCCACGTCAGCGGTGCACATCGCAAATCAGCTCGCATAGATACATTAGTTGTGCCACTTCTTAATGATGGTATCTTAGCTAACAACCCCAACTACCAGATTCAACTTGTAATTGGCTAAAAATAACTTAGCCTACTGGTGAGGGGGGCGTTGTTACCTTTCCACATTCCGACACTTCAAAAGCTTCAGGAGCTTTCCACTCAGCATCAGCACCACGGAAATACACGAATACATCCGTAGACTCGAGACAGAATTCACAATGCGTTTTTGGGACTTTCAGGTGTATGGACCAATGTTTTATTTTCTGATCAAACCAGAAATCTTTAATGAGCAGCTAGATTTGTCTCGCATTAGCTGGCTCAGTTAATGCCAGTTAATGCAACATCGAAGCAGCTGGAATCCACAGCTGTGCGTGTTCATGGAGCTTGCATTTTCACCTGCTGGACATCACTACCTGACAAGTTTAACTGTCTTCAGAACATTGCAGAGGCCTTATTGACAGTACTTGGCTCTACATGTCTGTGTGAGCAGATTTTCTCTCACATGAGTGTCCTCAGGTAGCTCTTGAATGCTGGACACTTGGAGACCTCTGTCTCTGAGTGGGAGGCCAGAGATCACACTAACATGTGTGTTTCTGTATTAACAGACATGCCATATTGGCTTAGTTTATTTTTCTTATCATTGTTGTGAGGAGACCATAAATAGCATTTGCATTTTCTGTTGTACAGTTCATTTGCTGTTATGGAGTTCTTGTTATGGATAAAAAGTGTCTTTTTTTGTTTCAAAACAGCTGATAATTATTCGCTGATAGCTGCCAACATCTGCAAACTAATATCATTCTATAAAGTGGTTCTATATATTGTGTAACTGTTAATATAGAGCGTTATTAAATTTATTGCTAATGCAATCATATGGCACACTGACTTCTGAGGAAATTTTAGATGGCACTCGCCATCAGAAAGGTTGCCTACCCCTGGTTTAGGTTGTCTCAGTTGGTTTTAATCTTAATCTTAAGACTTAATAATGTTGAGGTCAGGATTCTGGATTGCCACACTATGTGTTGCAAGACCCCTTACAACTGAAGGTCTTTTTTTTATGACTTTAAATATTTGAAGCACCTACGACTTGAACAATTATGTAATTATGAGTCCATGCATCATTCATTCCCTTCTGCTTATTGAATACAAGGTCATGGGGGCGGCTGGAGTCTATCCAAGCAAGAGGAAAATTCCACTAAAATACACAAACGAGCAACAATTGGAACAAGCCCCATGCTTAGATGAAAATCTTGTGTCAAGCCCATTTAACTCAGAAGGTCTGCACATTATGCCCTGACATGTGTAATCTTGCTAGTTGGCATTATATAAATAAAACTAAATTGAACTGAATAAAGTATTCTGTTGAGTATCTTGAGTTATTGAATATCTGCCCTCAGACCGTCTAGGCTGCAGCACATAAGTATTATAGCTGCAATCCATTTTGAGCACAAGGTTTTTTTAGATTTAAACAGACAGCTGGAATCTACTTCAGTCCTCCGTGGCCTTATGCAGACCGTGTCTCTGGCATAACTCTGACGTGGACAGTGCTTGCCTCTACAAGCTGACAGTAGTGAGGATTGATGTTGTGTACTTTAGTATCAGATGCCCAATCATGTCCTTCCTGTTGTTCAGCCAATTCCAGGCTCCCATTCTCATTACACCCCCAAACCAACTGACTCAGTAAATGCTGCAAACTGGGCCAGGCCCCATGACCCTGCACACAGTGTCTCAGCTCTGGGTCAACAACAGGCAAGACTCATGTGCTCATGTACTGAAAAGGACATAAATGACAAGACTCACTCGCTGTTGGGCTCAACCTTCAGGAAAGCTTGGATGACCAGCGGTAACTCAGATTTAACAATGTAAAGGTAGCTGGACATAGCTGTAACAAGACAAGACAGGGGAAATGTAACATGTGGTGAAGTAAACCACAGTGCAAGTACACACGCTAACCAAACAGACATCAGAAAAACCATGACACAAGTACACTTACCACATCATGTTTACATAGGTGACACAGCCGTCGCTACTACTGTGGACACTGTGGTCACGTCCTTTGTACTTTTGGGAAATTGGATGTTTTACTAACTTTTACTACTTTCAGTATTTATCGTTGGCACCAAAACTTTATTGCTTTGAAACAGGTTTAAGATTATAACTTAGCTGAGCTGGGACGATAGACTCTGTTACCTTTCAAGCAAAAATGGGTATTTGTTGAAAAATAAGGTCAGTTTTCCAATGACAATTATGCTATGTAGCTTCTTTACAGTGCAATTGTTATACCTATGAGTAATATCTGCAACTTCTGTCGGAATGTTTTGGTTAGAAGGAGCAGGTGAAGTTAGTGGTAGTGAGTGGTATGACTGATCACAGTGACATGCTTATGCATTTACAGCTTGCATTAACATATTTTCCCCTTTTCAGTTATCTGGATACAGATCGCACCAGATCTTATCACGTAGCAGCAGCAAACTAGTTATGAAATCAGTATGGGGTTATCTCAATTATGGACTAATTTAGAGCTTAAGAAGCTTTGTGAGGCACATTAAAATCACATTAAATCACATCACACTAAAACATATAATCAAGCTCTCCTACAATAAATAATTAAGTACAAGATAGAGCTGAAAAATGCATTTAAGAACATTTTTAAAGTCAAGTTTAAAGAAAGAGTGAAAAAAACAAAACAAAAAAACATCAATGACTGTGATAATCTAAGGTGACTTTCACAGATAATTTTCATCTGTCTTGACTCTGGTCTTAGGAAACGCCACTGTTGCCCGATGACACTCACAGGACTGACTGCTTCAGTTTCACTTGATGAAATGTTTTTGTTGTTGTAGGCCATGAAATGCTTTAAATGTAATCATCAAATGTAATCTTACAATCAGTACCAAAGCTAATCGTTAGTGAAGAAAGGAAAGCAGCTTTATCTTTTTGAGTCTGTTAGTAATCAAGCAGCTCCATTTTCAAGTAACTGCAGACATGGTTTTTTTTCTAACAACAAAGGACCAATGATGGAGCATTGTGGAACGCCAGAGATCAGAAAAACTTACTGATTTCTGAATATGTTCTTTTTAAAAGGTACAATCTAAACCAGCCTGAGGAGCTATATCCTAGGCCTAACTCAAGTGACTACATTAACTGTGGCTGCTTCTTTGCTTAGAAATGGTTGAAATCTGTGTTAGAATTTATTAAAAATATATATATATAACTCATACTGATGACTGATTATGATTATTTTCTTTTCAAAAATGGTGTTGTGATTTACACACACTACCCCTTATGACAAGGGAGCAGCAAAAAAGTAGCTTTCTTTAGTGATTTTAATAATTCTGAAATCAACAGGGTAAACTGTGGCTTTTTTCTTAAGAAGCTGGGTTGAGTAGTTCATGCTTAAGGAAGAAGGTATGACCTAGTTTGTCTCAACAACTCTCTGGTCAGTAAGAAGAGCAAATCTTTTTAATGTCAAAATCACAAGGAATACAGCTACTTATAAGCAGCTACTTCATTGTTAATACTCTATCATATCCCAAACTTGTAAATAGGACCAAAAGCCAAAGTAATACTAATGGCTTATTTGACTATAGTTATAGGGTCTTTACCTTACAGTATAAGGCACCTTGAAGTGATTTGGTGCAATAAGCATATAACAGAATTGAATTGAAGTGAAATCAGTTTATAGCTTCAGGCCAGTGGAAGAACACATGAGCGAACATGTTCCAAACCTACACTGTCTCCTCACCTCCAATATTTTGCAGGGTGATTGCTGTGCCAGCAGCTATTTTTCCAAGATTGCCAAAGGCCCTGTACCCCAGCTGTTCATAAGCTCGGATTCCTGTAAGCAGATTACAAACAATCACAAATTTAGTTATATTTGCTATGATCTCTGTCCAAGGAACACAACGAGACGCTTTCAGAGGGGTTGACAAATGACTGCACAACTTAGATAAATAGAGAGTACGCTGACATGACTTTTTTTCTAGTTTTAAAATTTGCCTAGACAATTTTAACTCGGCGAAACCTCAAATTACAGAATAAAAAAACAAAACAAAATGTCTTTATTTAATGAGACGGGGCATTACACAAGTCGCGATGACTGAAAATCAAATCCTTCTATACAAAATTGACTTTTAAAAATACATTTAAATTATGAATACTTTATTTGTTGATAAAGTTTTTTTCACATAACCTTTTTTTCAGTCAAGCACTCTTTGACATTAAGCGGTTTTTGATCTTTCTAACTTTATAAGCTGTCCTTTTCTAATGGCAACCACAATAGCAATCTCCAGGCGATTTTCGATGTGAGAACTTTACAACATGTAATTGTACCATTTCTTTTCAAAACACTGAGAAATGACACAATGCTTACCCACAATGCCTGAGGATTTGAGCAGCAGATGAATAGAGTAGGATGACAGAGCTGCTACCGCAGTCAGAAGAAACCTGTGACAAAAAACAAAAGTCACACACTCGTTATTTTCTATACCACTATTATCCTGAAATTTGTTTTTTGATTCATGATATTTTGTGGTCATAAATTAGCACTGACTGCATCAGCTGATTGTGCCGCACAGTACATATGACCACACAAGAAAAAATCAGTTTCTGACTCCAGGTTTTTTATTTCCACCTGTCACCTGTCTCAAACCCGCTCCCCATACTAATCTCATTCATAAAGTGCTTTACAAATCCAAACATTATGGCTAACAGGTGGATTTTCCAGTTTGAGTGCAGCTAACCAAACAATGAAGAACCACTTACTGCTTTAGAGACAGAGAGTGACAGCTGGACAGCATATCCTCACTTTTAACATAAAACTCATTGATATAGCCAAGGGCAGGACAAAAGTGAAAAACTGATGTTTTTTATATTTCATTTTATTTTACTGTTCTTATTTTAGGCTCCAGCACTCCCTGCGACCCTGAAAAGGATAAGCGGAAGCGACTGGATGGATGGATGTCCTTATTTTCTCCTGAGTTATTAGTTTTGTTAGCTAACATAAACTAATGTAAGTCTATTGACCGCAAAAAAACCTACCACATGATGTCACGTTCTCTACTGGCACAAGATGGCAATAAACATGTTTTAAAAACTTGAACTTTCAGAATCAGAATACAATCCCGAAGGATTAAGCACTTATTTCTTAAATCCAGCTACACAGGCAGTGTTACATCTGTCAGCTTTTCATGATGTAAATTAGCCTTTATATGTGAAGTGTTTATATCAAATTTAATTGCAACTGTTTGAAATACTTATTCCAGCCAGATCTATAAACTTTGCAGTATCATGTATTTTCAGTAGTATTTTTTCAGTCTGGATAGCTGTTTCAGTGGCTGAAACACCTGTTCTAGCATTAATGTGGTTATAATACAGACATCTATAAACATACTTATTTTGCTGTACTTATTTATTACTTATTTTTCTGTACGTGTTAAATTTGGCTTGATGTAATATTACATTCTAACTATATTTGTGCTAATCATACACTATACAGTTCTAATGCAAGTACTAATAGGAAGATTCCATAAGGCTATAGGTTCCTTCAGTACAAGAGCTACTCTGTATAAACTAAACTGATTTCCTGCTTTCACCAGACGCTGAGGCCATTTTCTGCTCCAGTCTCACTTCTTTGCAGCTACTTAAACATAAACTATATGACTAGCAAAACCTGGGTCATGGTCTAACAGCAGCTGTCTGTATGGATGCCTCTATGGGGTCTGGAGGTTCAGTTATTCTGAGCTGTGGCCTTTCATTGGCCTATGTGGCAAGGAGGCTTGGGGCCTAAGAGAGGCAATAAATAAAAGTGAACCAATCTTGGCATATAATGTGTTGCAAGACATTAAGACATATAATAAATCAGTACTATTTATACATGCACTGAAAAAGCAGATTACTTTGAGAAGTACAACTTAGTTTACCTCCTTTCAATTTAATCACTGCATATCAGTAGAATAGCAAATCTTGAGGTCAGAAAATTGTTGGAAAAAGACTAATTGTTTTTTTGGTTTTTTTGCTGACAGGTGGGAAGCTGTCATACATTTGCTTGTTCAATATAAATGTGGGGCCAGACAGCATCGCTTAGGATGACTCCTTATACCAAGATCTCTGTGATTCCCTACATCCATGTGAGAATTCTCACATGGTTCTCACATTCTCACATGTCTATGACTGCTGAACACGTCATAGACACCTCAGCTTCACTACTGGAACTTTAACATTATGCACTCCACACTGTATATAAATGCCACTTGTTTTGCACATATTCAACTCTGTATATTTTATATATTTTATTATTATTATTATTATTATTATTGTTTTTTTTTTGTTTGTTTGTTTTTTTTTTACTATTTAATTTGTAAAAATGTGTACACACACACACACACACACACACACACACACACACGTAGGAAAATATTTAGTATACACATCCAGAAATGCATACACTATTATATATTGTACATATATTTATTAGTTTCAGGTCGGCCATTCTTGTATTTTGCTCGTTTGTGTTGTTGTGTTTGGCACATCTCTGTTGCCTGTGGGGCTCGCACACAAGAATTTCACTCGCATGTGCTGTGCCAGTGTGCCTGCACATGTGATGTGACAATAAAAGTGATTTGATTTGATTTGATTCCTTTCCTAGGTGAAGATATTTCCTGAGGTCTTCACTGGTTTCTTGGCACTGCCATGAGAACATAGTTCTAAGAATTAGTCTCAAAATAGTTTTCCATATGCTAGCTCCATAGTGTACTGGTTAACACATTTCCTTAATATACAAAAGATCCCTGTGTTGAGACCAGTAGGGGTTACAAAACCAGCCTCAAGAGGTCACAAGCCAGTCTGCTCCCATTTGAGAGTATTAATGGGAGAATTGTGCCAGAAGACATCCAGTGTAAAATATGTAGATCCATCCATAAGGGAGGCACTGAAACTACCTGCTACAGAACTTTCTATATGCTGATAGATATAGTCTTTTCTTTTGACAGTGCAAGAATAGACTGTCCCCATACAGTAAAAGCTATTGTACGAGGCTTGAAATAATGATTGTATCAATCTAATTAATGATAAAAGGTGAACAAGTATCCTCCTCCAAAAGGAATGTTTAAGACAATATTTGTTTTAAAACTCATTTACTCACCAAAAAAGGAGTATCCCAGTGTTGGCCATGGCATAAGCTAAACCCAGGATTCCACTACCCATAATAGCATTGCCCAAGTTGAAGACCGACATGCCAAAAGACGTCTTTCCTTCAAACTGTAAATGCAATATAAATAAATAAATAAAAAACAGAGTATACATTAAATGCCAATTTAAGATAAAACCTAATGTTGTTACCTATGTTATATAGCTATAATTGTTGGGTTTCTCACTTACATCTGTGAAACGTATGGGTTTCTTTCCGCCTTCGTTGGGCAAAAATTCCTCGTTCTCCAGTCCATCATCAGGCTCTTCATATCTAGAGGCCAGATTTGCAGGTGTTAATTGATGGCATTTCCATCCACCACTAAGAAAGTGAGCAAACATCGTCTGCAGACTCTAGCAAATCATGTGCTTTGAAGGTGACGTATTGAGCAAATATGTAGCTGAAAACCCTTAACGTAAATCTCTGCAAACATACCTGACTGTTTGAGTGCCATTTCTGTATAAGGATCCACCAGTTGAGGCGAGCACAAAAACAAGGTAAACATGCATTTAAAAAAGCGAATATTATTTATGAAGTTATACTTTATGTGGTTTACCACATCTGTTATCTTGTTCATCATTTTCAATGTTAATGGAGAATTATCATAGTGACAACAGTAAGCAAAAACAAATCAAACATCTGCTTTTAGCTTTGGCAGTGACATTTGAATTTAAAAGAATATTGGTTAATTGGATTTATGAAATTGTGGCTTTCACACAAGTATAACTAGAGAAAGACGAAAAGGAAAGCGTAAAAAATACTTGCTTCAAGCTGTATTAAACAAAGGCAGCCATTCATAAGGAAAGAATACTCACTGATCCTCATCTAGCATTGTTTTCAATGGCACACCCACATCATCGCCGAGGTCATGACTTTTCCCGTTTGATAATATGTTCATCTCTGATTGAGAAGGCTCCATAATTCAAGCTCTGTTTGGTGTATGCGTTCGATTAAAGCAGTTCTTATGAGTGACTTGAATATCTAGGGCAGAGGTGGAAAAAACATGAGTCAGATAACATATCAGACAAGAGGCCTTATTTGTTTTGGATAAACCATTTCATAAAGACAATGTACACTTAACATGCTTAATGGCCCTCAAGACATGTGGTTTCAGCCAGCCTGTTGTAGACAACCAGCTACTTTTTAATGCTTGTGGAAACACAAGCTTTCTCTAAAAGTTCATAGACTTTTGATTAGTCCATGTGAAAAATATCCTTATATACATCTCTGCAAGTTTGTTAAACTTGAAAAGGGTGGACCTGAAGAAACCCTTATATACAATCCTTCTTTTCAGAGAGGGCCTAGAAATATGCTCTGGGGCTGCCTTTGTCTGTGCCACGTCACTGAAAGCTAAACTTTACAAGCCACAAACAAGTCATTTGTTTTTGCCTAATTTTCTTTTTTAGAAATTGGAACAAAATGTTGTGTTCATGACGTTATCAAATTTTTCTATCCAGAATACATCTGTACAGCACAGGAATGACTCAGAGTCAACAGAGTGATGTTCAACACGCCTGACAACAGGATCTGACCTCATTCGTTCTTTTTCAGAAGTTTCTGCAGTCCATACACTGAACTGCAAATAATGAAATGTGAGGATGAAATATGACGATGCATGTTCTGCTTTCCAGAACTTCAGAATGCAGCAAAGCAAACAAGTCAGGATCACTAAGGCAAAGTCCACAGTCAGAGTACTTTTTTTTTATAACCGTATTTGCTCTTGTCTTTTATATTCCAGATCCCTTGGTTTTTAGTGCTACTGCTGACATCCCCACACAATGACACTGTGGCCTTGATGATGAATATAAACATGAGTATGATTAAACGAGATGCCAGATCACTCACAACAAAATGCTTCAAATAACAGAGAAAGCGCTTTCCAAAACAGCTATTATGAGGCTACTATAATTATACAGTTTAACAGTAGCATCAGTGTGGGGGATGCTGTATTCACAGTTACAGTCAGAAGAGAATGTCAGAGTATTTGTCATTTATCATTAGCAAGCCTGTAATTAATAGCTCTTTAAAATTTGCCTCGGACTTTTTAACAGAAATAAATACTCTTCTATACTTCAGTGAGAACTTAGACAGACAATGGTGTGTTGTTAGTAGTTTCCGCTGTGACCAGGGTAGATCAGCTCAATTGTGTTCACAGTGTCCTCTCTGCCAGAAGATCACTGCTGTGGCTATTCATAGTGTACAATTAAAGAGTGTCATTGATACAATGCCACTGAAGCTAGGAAAGAAACTTGAGAGGACACTGCGTGCTGCTTCACAATACAATCGGGTACTGAGCTCTTCAAATTTATGAATACCTTTCATCAATTAAAAAAAGAAGAAGATCTAAATCTGGATTTTAAATTAAAAAGAAAAAATACCTAACATTACTGATACCTTGCACCATGTTATCTGGTGAGTCAGTATTTGCTCAATGATACCACGTCCCTTAACGTAGCCTCAATCCTCAGCCTAAAAACCCCTGATGTAAACACTTCCTGTTGCAACACTGGCCTTTGACAGCAATTATTTCCAGTGAGGTAAATTCAGAGGAGAAAATGTTGTGTGAATGCTATTTTCAAATTGAAATACACTTTGTGATACAATTTATGATTAGTGTTGGCCATCACACGAAAAGCAATCGCAAACAAGCAAAAATAAATCAAACTTAGAAACGTAAACATGTAGAGCTCAAAATGTTGAGCCTCTCATGGTGAGTGAAACTACAGTCATTATGTTTGTTCATGAACAACCATAAAGCATGGGATCACTGAATTTACAGTAAACACAACAAGAGCCTATTGTTTTGTCTCGTGACTTTATCACATTTATACCTAAATACAGCAGTGACTGTTCTGTTATGGTCTTCTATATATCTAAAACCCAACATATATGTCTTGACCATAATGCACAGCACCATGCATGGTGAGAACAAAATGCAACAAATGCAACATATCAGCTGCCAAACACAGTTGTCAAGATCATTTGGGCTTGCTGTTTGCCACAGGTCGTGGGCACCTTGCTGTCCGTATGCCAGTACTCTAAATGTGAGGCCATCTGTCCTACAGCAAAATCTTGGCCCCAACTTGGTCATACAACTGGATAATGATCCCAAGCACAGCAGCAAATCTACAGCAGAATGGCTAAAAAAAGAAAAGAATCAAGATGTTGCAATGACATAGTCAAAGTCCAGACCTCAACCTGATTGAAATGCTGCTGTGAGACCTGAACAACTCTGCCCATAAATGAATGGTTACAAACGTAAATGAACTGAAGCAGTGTTATTAAGAAGACGAGTGGGCCAAAATTCCTCCTCAATAATGGAAGAGACTGATAAAGTCAAACAGAAAAAGATTACTTTGAGTTATCGATGCTAAAGGTGGATCTACTGAAACATAGACTACTCTGTGTTTCACAGGGCTGCATTACGGAAGGGGATTATGGCCACTGGGGGAAAAAAAGTGGGCACGTCTTTTTTTTTCTTCTTTTCCTGAATTCTGAGAAAAAAGTCAGAATTCTGACTTTTTTCTCAGAATTCTGACTTTTTCATCAAATATTTTTTTTTCAGAATTCTGAGAAAAAAGTCAAAATTCTGAGAAAAAAGTTCTGACTTTTTCATCAACATTATTTTTTTTTCAGAATTCTGAGAAAAAAGTCAGAATTCTGAGAAAAAAGTCAGAATGCTGACTTTTTTCTCAGAATTCTGACTTTTTTCTCAGATTTTTTTTCCAGTGGCCCTAATCCTCTTCTGTACTGCATAGAGTACCATGAAAAGTAAGAAAAATCTCAGTTTGGTTCATTAAAAAATGATAAAACTGTTAATGCAAGAAAAAGCATAATCTAACCACAACCATAAAAAAGTATTATGGTTAAGGTTATTCAATGTCAGTTAAATGTCAAATTATTCAAGGCTGTATTCTCTCTAAATTATTGCATTATTTCTAATGTTACAAGTACATAATTTCCTCTTATGACCACTAAAAAACCTCATTTAGAGGGAATGAAAATAAAAGTCTTACTGTAGAAACACATGCAACAAAGTGAGTGTGCACGTGTGCACGTGTGTGCATGATCACTGAAACAAAACTGAGTGCAACTGAGAACACTCTTATAAAATAACCCATGAACATTTAAACTTCCTCATTTATTTCTTTATTCAAAAGTATGGAAAGAGCTGCCAGGGGAAATAAAAAGTCTGATGAAACTTTAAAAAGGCTACAAGAGCAGAGGTGGCCAACTAAAACTATGTGAAAACACAGTTGCAGGACAAATTGGGAAATAAAAAGTCTTGGGAAATTGGGAATATAAATTGATTCATAACACTAATCAGAGCCGCAATGGTAGTCCTACTAAGATCACACCACAGACAGCAGAGGTGAATATGAGAAGGGAAAGCGCTTCAGACTTGGCACAGGGATTATGAATGGAAGTCAGTGTTTCTGTGACAGTGTGGACAATGTTAAGGACATTGTCCACACTGTCAGTCTCAGCGGATGGCGTCTGACGCTTGTTTGCTATTCAGCACAAAACTGCAAGATTCAATTTAGCTATAGAACAGCAACATATATTTGATGACTGGATAATCATTGTTCAATGAGCTCCTCGTGATCTTGACCAACATAAATATATTTGGCATCAGGATGTTTGGCACAAAGCTCGCCAGGACTACCATATTGTCTCAACACTGAAGTACAGAGGTGGGAGGACAGGAGCATGACTTTTATAGATGGCACCGTAAATCCTAATGGATTTACCAAACTATGGACTGAAAAGATAACATAGTACCACATAATTACTAGTTACAGAAGTAGAAGGACTCAAATTACCACAAAGTTTATAAAATTTGGCTCAAATGTTAAAAACAGATTTGTATACAAATTTTACCAGAAGTGTGGCTTTGCTAAACCAGAGAATTCTTTATTATTGTGAAAAGGAGATATGATAGATATGAGGCACTTTGCAGCATATCTTAGCAAATACATATCAAATTTAAATTTTAAAAAAGTTGTTTTCAAAGAAATATCACAAATCAAACCAGCTCCACATATTTTTCTAGATTCAGAGTCTTTTTTCAGAGTACAAAAAGTTAATAGACACATGAAAAAGTTTCTGAAAATTGTAGGAGATATTAGGAAAATGTCACAGCTGCTACAGCTGGGACATATCTCAGTATAGAACTTTGACAAATACAGAAAATATTTGCCAGTGATTTCCACTTAAATGTTCCCATAAAACACAAAAGTAAACTAAAGCCAAATTATTTCTTTATACTAACACATATAACATAATTTTAAAGAGCATAGCTTGTCACTGATCCAGAAGCCTGGGTTTTTTTAAGCGTATACCCATTCAATTTGTGTCCCGTGAAAATTTGTGACGTTCACTCCTAAAACTATTTGACCTGTGAATTTGGTCATTTTCTTTCCTAAGAAATTACCCCACCTACGTGGAAATTTAGCTCTAAAACCTGTTGAAATGCGGGCTGGTTCTAAAAAGGTATCGATTTAAAACTTGCTTTAACATAATTTCAATAACTCTTAGACTTTATATAGATTCCAAATGAGTTTTGTTTTCAGCAACGAAGTGACAAAAACTGAAAAGTCTCATTTTGAGCTACTATATTTATCTGACATTTGAAATGTTTGAACAAGTGGGAGGGTTAAAGATTAGCTGATTTCTTTCTCTCTTTTTTGACAATTCAAGGTTAAAGGTTCAAGTAAGAGGAGCTATTTATATATTTTTTCTTATCATTAAAACCAGAGCATCTATTCCTGTGACACTAGGACATAAAGCAGGGCATGCACGCGACAAACACGGGACAGTGGGGAGCAGGCAAGCACATGTAGATGAGAAAGGCGCATGTGGCACGAGGTTCAGCCAAGAGCGCCTGGCAGCACCAGCTCATCCTAATCCACGTGCTTCCAGGGGACAGGGGACCACATGCTCATGTCTTGCATTACAGCCAGAACTTGAATTACATAGTCTTTCCATTTATCATGATAGGTTTCTCAACAACTAAAACCTTTATATTAACACGAACGTTTTAAGCAGTTCAAAAGAACAGATGTTTTATTTTACTTTAAACAGGCATGACTAGAAAGTATACTAAAAGTATTCTAACCATTCATTTTGAAGGAAAACTGAGGTGTTTAATTTAGAAATGAATTGTATAAATTATATATTATACAAATGTATAACATCAAATGTATGTTAAATCAAACAGACATGGACATTAAAGACTACATAAAAAGAAAATAGTTGCAGGAACAAAAAAAGGGAGTGCTGTTAACTATAAAACATTTCTGTTTTTAGCTTTAACTACCCCCAAGTAGTTCTGAAATTGCCTTTTTGCTGAACTGCATAAATAAAGTAAAAAATAAACATGATAGACATTTATTTAAGCAACTTGATGCTTTGGTACAACTGTCTTCCATCTCTAAGGTTGAACCCTCTATAAATTCAATAAAATAATCTTGGCTTATTTTTCTTAGTCATCACTTACAAGCTGCCTAAATCATTTAAAGGGTCATAAAATAAAGCACCACCACTAGAAAGCACACAAGGACGAAATTCAATGTGCAGTTGTGCAAGCAGACAATACAGTCTGTGTTTGTACAAAGATTTAGTTGAAAACATTAGGCTCAGTTGTCCGATAAAGGATGATTTGTAGAGCAATAGCAAACAGCCCAACAAACCTCCCCATATTTCATCAGTACGGGTGTTCAGGTGCACCCTGATGGTAGGTGAAGTTGTGAGTTACACATCCCAGAGGCTGACACTTTAGGATCTAGGAACCATAAAATGTCAAATTTTATTTTAAGCCTAATTGATACATCCCGAATTGTTCCAAAGGAAGTCAGTACAAGCACCTGTACAAGTCCGAGTAGATATAAAAGCTATTATTTATGATTATTTATGCAAGTTTTCCCAGATTCTCCTGTCTACAATCTTTATAATTAATGCTAGATGTAAAATGTTATAGACAATAATAAAGCAAAATTTAAAAAAGAGTAGGACATTTTATTTATGATTCACATTTTATTATACAATCATTATATGGTCACTGTGTTTAACACAGAAGATAAAAACACTCAAACGTACATAGGTTCATGACAAATACACAAAGAAATAAAATACAACAGACAAGCGCACATATGCAGTTATAGAGAACAGCACCGGGTTTCAGGCTTGATAACACAGAACGAAGTCACCATGGAAAGAAGACAGTAAAAGATACTTCAAATTAGTTTAACCAGGATGGTTCAAAGACAGCTTGAGTTATCAGTAATGTCTTGATCCTTTTAGAAGAGTTTTACATTTGTTGCTACTATGGTTTTGAACTGATTTTGCCCATTTGTAGTAAAAAAAATAGTTTAAAAAAACAAACAAAATTTTGTATCGTGTTGAAACCCAGCAAATATATAGATGTATTTTACATTGTGCAAATTATGCAATTATTATGCTTTATTAGCACTAAAGCAGTTAAGGAGGCTTTAGTGTTAATAAAGCCACTGTAATGCTTTCTATAAATGACCTCTCAACTTCAACTATCTAACAAGACAGGCCAAGATTAGTAGAATGACTTTGTACCTTGAGAATAAGAGATTACATATATTTATCAGCTGTAATTAAGTGTTTATTAACAAACACTATTTTTTTGTAATCTACAGTGTTACAAAGAAGATCTTCTGAATAACAAGAATTAGCCATATACATCTGTGCCATACATGAGCAAAGTGAAAAATCAGTGCAGTGCAATAATAATAAACCAACTATATTTCTTTTAATATTAAAAGTATATGTCCTACTGTTATCAAAAGGAAGTAAGAAGTAACTACAACCAGCTTTTTTTAAAGGGGCTGTTTGATTCAATTTTTAGCCAAAACAGTTTGGTAAGTTATTTAAGCAAATAGTTAACTCTCATTAATTATCATTACTTGATAAACTGCAGGACATTTTTCTGAAGCACAGTTTGGTAACTAGGAGTTTGCAGCGGGAAGTACTGAGTAATCATACTCTGTGCATGTGTTTCAGGCAGCTTTTACACTGCATCACAAGGATGTTGCATTTTTCATTTTTAACAGGTGAATTACTGACAGTGCAGGGTGTTGTTTTATTTGAACAGTTAAAAAATACAAAATTATTAAATGTCACATCAATGCGAGAATAAAGTGATTGCAGTGGAAGCATTATAGCAGGTACCCTGGCTTAAAGGCCTACGGATATTTTGATTCCTTGTTACTACATGGGGGGAAAAAATAATAAATGTTTTATGTTGTATGTTTTTATTACATTGTCTCTGAGGGCTTTTATGTCTCATATTATGATTTGAACAATTAAGTGTCCCTTTTCACATTTTTCCATGAAACACTTTTGAGAAAGAAGGATGAATGTAGTAATAATGTTGTATGAGGAAAACCTATCAAAGTGACCACTTTAATGAGTAAATTGTAAAGTCAGGCTTTTGGGATATAGACATAAAACCTAAACATTTACTGAGGGAATGGGAAACCTTAGTGTTTTCTATAATTTTACCCATATGGGTCAGTACACACAGAGCAATAATTTTGTCCATCAGATCCAGAATTTATCATTATTGTTCATTTGAAGTCCAGTTATTGTCTCTACTGAGGGAAATATCTTACTTTTTCATGTTCTCCAGGCAGTCTAACTCTGTCTGATGTATGGTGTTGAGTAGATTTCACTCAGCACTCCTTGGAAAACATGTCTGCTGCAGCCAAAAATGATGCATGAATGCTATGAGTTAGAAATCGAAATAATGAGCTGAAATTTGAACAGCTGCTATCTAACATTTTATTATTATTAATTGTCGTTCAGGGGATTTCTTGGGGTTACAAAACATTAGACTAAATAGCCAAGGCAATTCTTTAGGACAAGTACAAATATAAATACAAAATCTATGGCTCATTGTGGAATATTTCAGTCATCATATATTAACATGTCAGTGCATATTCATCCACAGGGAACAAACTTGGGGGATAAAAGCTTAAAAAATCCACTCTGAACAGAATTAGAGCTCTCTTTTCAATCTTAACTGTCTCATAAAATGCTGAACAAAATGCATTTATGCCACACAATATAAACAATATCAACAAACGACTATGACTTTCTAATGACTTCAATATAAATAGACACTGGCGCATGATGAAGTCTGGTTCAACCCACAAAGATTATGAGACCCATGACAAAGATAATAATAACCTGACACATGACAGTTAGACTGTCTTAAATACAACATTTCACAGGTCTCTTTAATGTGACACATGAGTACAGCTGGCTGCATCCCACATGGATAAAACACTGACTTCCACTCACTGTGCACCTGTCAGGTTCCTGCTCAAACTCCTAGTCACTTTGTTCATTACACAAGGCTTATCTGCTCATTCTGCACTATAATGACCCCAGGACAAAACCCCACACTGGGGTTTCGATAGGGACCAAAGTCAAACACATACACCCTCTCTCACAGTACCTGGAAACCAAATTTTTTCCCCCCAATATGTCACAGTCGAACACATCTAGTCAACACGCGCATTTAAGCAGCTTGGGGTCGAAAGATCTTGACAGCCATTGCAGAAAAACATTCACCATTTCCCCACCTACCACATTTCCACACATTTCCAGCAAAAGGAAAATCTAAGCCAGCCGCCTGCAGCCCACTTGTTAAGTTTTATCCTACATTAACACAAGCTGTTATGCTGATTTCAAAACAAAGCAAAACAAAACTGCAGCTTCATGAAACCACCTGGCCCAAACAGTTTTACTGTAAGTATTGTTATTATTGCTGCAGAACACTTTACAGTTAAGCAACTTTTCAACATAAACAGCCACTGTAAATTCTTAATTATATACTCAGAGCTAGAATGCACACTGTATGCAAAAATTAAAAAAAACAAAAAGTGTCACTCTCACTAATCTTCCACCCATCATCTTGTTGTACTATCATTTGGCTTTCAGTTTCTCACAAAACAAATGCTCACAGTCAAGTAGCTGAAACCAGTTTATTTTAGGCATCTTCAGATGAAAATGGCTCATTTTAAATGTATTTATTACCTGTTACAATTTATTTATTTATTTAACTGAACTGTAGCCTCTTTATTGGTCAACACATAAGCCTAGTTTATACTTAGAATGGGATAAAAATCCATTTCACAGCATTATCTAAATTAAAATCACCACAAATAAACAAATCAAGTAAAAATACAGCAGAAGTAGCCTGATACAAATCAAGACACATTCAGCTTAAGAAAACAGAAAAGCAGCGAATATTTAGTTCACAAAAACCTCAGTGACACAACATAGAAATGAAATGTAATAATGTAATCGCGCTTAATCTTCAGCCCACAGTAACAAAGGCAGACTTTAAAGTGCTTTAAAGGGCTGCTCTTAGTTCCTAATGGTGTTTATAGCTAGTGATCCACTCTTGCCGTTGTTAGATGTTTGTCACCTTGTGGTGAACTAAGTCGGAAAAAATTTTAGTTTCCGTCGGATATGGTTTCGCTAAGAGGAGGAAAAGGAAAGGGCTTAGCTACTCCATACCATGTGCCTGCATGTGCTACAGCCTAAACCGCAGGGAAGTAGCCTGTTCTACAACCTGTAAGAATACTGGGACACTGGGGTCACAACATGTCAAAGTTTTACACCTTCCTTTGAAAACAATTAGTTCAAAATAGGAATCGTATAAGCGATCAAACCCGTTTCTGTGTCACATACTGCTCACGTAGGCATTCGTCCAGCTTGGATTTACCTGTTGCAACTGCGCTACAGTAACTTTCAGGCGCATCGGTTTATATTTAAGAAAGATTCACAACAACAATGGATGAGCACCAGTTTGTTGCCCTGGATGAAACGCATAGTCGTGACATCTGCTCTTGGCGCTCACTCCAGAGGGACCGAGCTATTCTTTCTTCATTGATCACCCCCCTTTTAGGAAACAAAGCTATAGCCTATATATCCAAAGAGTGAAGCTACAATTTCCTTTATGTCTTCTTCATTGCTTTCCCCTTAGGTTACTATATTCCTGCGTGGTTGAATGAAAATCAAAAGATTGCAATAAAGGTTTAAAGTATTATTTTACAAGTGTCCATCTCTCAGTGAAGGCAGAAAAACCTGGAAATATGTCAGTCACAACAAGTAACAAAGCCATTCCCCTAAAAAATAAATAAATAAATAAAACAAATAAATAAAAAAGACAGGATTGTGATGTCTTACCAAAAGCTCGTATCACGAAGCTTCCACGATAATTCCGCTGGTAAGTGGGAACAATCTGATGACCTCGCTCTCCTTTCGTGCGTTTCGCGTGTCTTTCTTTTCCTCAGGGAAGGTGAGAGTTGCCCATCTATCTGTCTATCTGTATTCGTGGATTTTTACGCACATTTGTACCGTCTCTTTCCAATGCAGTGGCCGCAAACTGTTCTTTGAGAGATGGTCTGCATTGTAAAACCATTTGAAGCTCCAACTGTGGGGGTCGTGGTAGGTCCGCCTCCTTTGCAACCCCCGCCGCCCCCGCCGGGTATTTAGCCGCGTTGCTCGATGTAGTTTTCAGCCACTTGGTTCTGTGAGTGAGCCTGTGAGCGAATATGAGAAAAAAAAATCTGACTTTCAGCAGGCAGTGATTACTCAAGTCTTCGGAATGAAGAACTTAACTGCACGGCTCTTAAATCTGTCTGATAATAGAGGAGACGTCCTGCTAAGTTTCACATACGTGTCCTAATTGTCTGAAAGCTTTTAAAAGCCCGACAGTGCCAAATACGCGCGTTCATCTTTGTCTCCCTATATTCCGCATACCGTGGTTCCTGCACTGAAAAGCTGTATTAGTACATTATTTTTCTTAAATTGTGTCTTGTGTTGGATCCAGTGGTTTCCTCTGCTCGCTCACAAAAAATTGCAAAGGTGAGGAGGTCACTTGTTTGCTTCTGGCACTCAGACAAGTATTTACCAATGGATCACACTTTCTTTTATGTATTTATTTTTCTTAATCGAAATCAATAAATTGATTTGAGATGTGGCTTTGGTGCAGGTATGAGTTATTAAAGTTTAAGATATCTTAACCTGAAATATCACCAGCCAGCAGCTGCACAAATACAGACAATTATCAGAATTCAGTAGAATAGACCATAAAAGGAAACCAATGAAAGACAAAAATAGTGTAGTTGTAGATAAAATATTAAAACATAAAATAAACAAGCCTAGTGTGAAGCAAGAGTTGCAACCCAGATTGGATCAAATAACTGGCTATTACATAGCTTACAAGTATATCATAAAGGTATGGTTATACTGCAGAAATGAATCATGTAGTTTTAAACTGTTGCCACGACATTAAATTATTTTAAGCAAAAGACAACTTAAATTAAATGTCACTTTAGCGTCCTCTAGAGGTCATGCTGATTGAAGGAAGATTTAGAGACGCTAATTAACAGATTAATGCTCATTCACACCTCCATAAACACATTCTTAACCCTTACACATGTCTTTGCCTTCACTGTAGGGTCCTGGTGAGTTTTGACCAAAGCCAATAATTTCTTTATAATATCAAAATCTGAACTACAGATCTGTTTAGAATGTATAAAAAGCCAACAAATAGATGATTAATTCTTAATGGATGTTTCAGAGAGCAGGGAAACCTTATTTCTGCTTTGTTCAAGACATGAAAACACAACAGCTGTAAGGGTTCAAATATATTTTAGAAAGTGAAATGGCGATAACGTTTTGAAAATGCTGGGATTTACTAGACAATCATATAACCATTACTATCATTACTCCTCACTGCTGTTTTCATAAAAACATCACCATAACTACCATCTATATGGATATTATACAGGGTACTTTTTTTTTTTTTTACTATAATCACATCTCAAAAGAGGTCAAATTTGGCCCAAACAGTAAGTAAATGTTAAATGTAGAACAGCTCAGAGGAGCCTCAAAACACAACAATAACAGATGGTGATATTTATACACACAATTCCCCTGACTTTTCAAGAGGACTGAGCATGTATTGGAGTGACTGAAACAATAACCCAGTCTGAGATCACCAATAGCCTGCACTAAATGGTGTAAGATGCATATTTTTGAGTGATGCCAAGTTTTCATCTTTTAACAAGTGGGATCACATGATCTATTTGTCATATTTGTCTTACTGCTTAACCATATGTAGAGTTGAATCAGAGAGATTTTAGCTTGGCTTTTTCTTCTTATTTGCTATGTGCTTATAGCTATTCTGGTTCAAAATGCTTCACATTTGTTCAGCAGATAGGTGCTAACATTGCAGTTTGGTGCTTAGTGAGCTTTTAGAGCCTTTTCCTGAAAACAGCTGCCTTCATCCATCACACTAGACGTGCTAAATATGGAGCAAAGCAGTAGTTCAAGGCACGGAAGTAATGCTGCAGATTTAGCGATGATTCTCTTTGCCAAGAGAATCACTGCCAAGCTTTTTCACATACAACTTCATTAGACAATACCTTTTTTTTTTAGCACAAGCTGGCTAACAGATCACTCATTCATTGTGGTTGTGCTTAGGAGAGGAAAGGTGGCATGTCTTGATTTGATGCTTGCTTCAGATAATCTGCTTAAAGTAATGTTTACATGAAAAGTACAAAACATTTCAACAGACTGATCAGCTGGAACATTTTTAGCTAAACAACTTGCAGTAGTTGACTAAAAAGACAAAGAGAAAAGCAGCACTTTGTGTCTCTCACGTATTTCTATAATTATTGTCCCACAGAGATAGGCATCTCTTAAAAAGTCTTTAAATGCCAATACAAAAACATGCGAAGTACACATCTCCACTCAATTTCTACAATATTTTCAAGTCTGTTCAGTTTTCAGTTCATTAAAAAATCATGTGCTGGTTGTTTGTTTTAAAAGTGTCATCAAAAATGTAAAAAAGAGACTACTAGCTCTGTGACTGGAACATAATGGTATTACATAAGAGGAGCTAAAGAAAACAACATGACCAACTCTTTATGTGAAGAATTAATATCACTTTCAAGGTTTTTTGTTTTTGTTTTAAGATGCGTTGGAGAAATTTATTCTTTTTTTATTTTAAAATTTGTTCTTGGTTTACTTTATATTTTTCAGTTATTTACAAGGTTTATTTGCAGGTTAATGACTGCATAATTTTGTGTTTTGTTTTTGTTGTTTGCCTTTGTAAATCAGCAGGGCAATTTTCTATCTTTGTTTATTCCTTGCCAAACTGGATAAATAAACCACAAAACGCAACTTTCAAGTTTTTGACCTTGGACTTCTTTTGCCTGCGTACAAAATATCACCACAGTGCAGCAGTGGTCACCCATCAAAAACCTGGCAATCACAAATTATTGTTTTTCAGAGGCTAAAGTGGTCTCTTAACCATCTAATATGTCAACTCTCCAATACGAAGTAATGAACAATGACACAGGACGTTCAGTGGATCAGGTGGAATTATAACTGACAATCAACTGTTTATAAAAAACAATTTGATAATAAAAAGCAATAAAGTGTTTTGTCAAAGTTTTATTTACATGTAACATACGGAAAGACTACAATGGATTTACTATATAATAAACAATTAAAAAGGGACAATAAGTGTGTCAAAAGAACAGCCAGTAGAGACAGCACCTGCACCTGCGTCAACAGACTGAAAAAGGATTTTTTATTTTACTATATTTGACTTGGAGAATTTTATTTCATATTGTCCAAACAAAAAGGAACACTGAATTTCAGTTTTGACAACCGGGAAAAATTCTTCAAATGAGGAAAGAAAAAAAAAAAATGAAGCTTCCCAGGTATATCAAGGATTATGAAACACTGAAATAACACAAAGCATTGTGACATTTTTAGGGAACCATGGGTATATCCAGAGTAAGGTGGTATTGTATCAGTATCGGTTTGTGCGCAAATACGATTGCATTTAATTCATGTGGTTTTCCCCTGACAAAATAATGATTTGGAGTAAGTTTTTAAAAAAACAAAAACAAAAAAACAAAACAAAAACCCACACCTCTACAAAAGAAGAAAAATGTAATTTCAGATTTTTGCTGTCACAGGCCAGTTACTGCGATTTCCACAATTCCGAACTACAGAGAACAGCTTTAAGTTTCACAGGAAGCCACTGCTCAGGATTGCAATGCTTAATTTAGCACCAAAAATCAGACAAAAGAGCAGCTTTTGTCATCTAAGGTTTTTCTCTACACGTGAAAATGTGCCTTCTCTACAGCCAAGTGCTCCCACTGCATATTCAGCTGATTTTATTAGCAGTGAGATTCTGGAATTAGCGGTGCACATATAGATCTCACTGCAGTATTTCTGAATTTAACTGCTGAAAACACTCAGAATTTACATTAAGAAAAGCTGCCGTATGTTATCAAACATAATGAAGACCAGAGAAAAATAACGCCACAAGTTTATTTCTGTACAAATAATCCAGATTTTGTATAAACTGTACAATCATTTAAACATGCTCAGACTAAAGAAAAAGTTGTCATAACATTGAATGACTATAAAAGAAATCTGAAAACCAGCAATGTAAATTCACTGTGCATATGTACAATTTATAAATTATATTAACTATGTCATTATTCCTACAACAGATTTTTTCTTCATTGACTGGTTTAGAGTAAGAGGTATAGTTTTTATGGATCACAGACTGGACTGATACCGTTAGGAACGTCTCTTTAGCTTCTCGTGACGCAGACACAGTGGAGCTCCACACCAAAAAGAAGCAGATTGTTGGCAGGCCATTTCAAGAAGTCACTTTTGCTTCAGACTAATGACTCATTCCAGCTCAGTGAAGCGAGCAAACATGGCTTTGCGGACTGCATCTTTGTAGGTGTCTGAAGGAGAGAGGGTGTAGTTGGTTCCTTTAGTGCCGAGTCCAGCTCCCTTTGTTCTTAACTGAGCCTGAGGAGGAAGTCCACAGAGTTGAGTACTTTCTAGAGCTGTATATAGTTACTGAGTCTGATGAACTATTACACCACAACTGTTACAAATACCTCAATTGGTGCTGTGATGCCCTGCTGGTTGCGGCCAAGACCTTTCCCCTCCTTCCAGCCCATTGCCTGCAACATCTTGTTCCCAATATTGTCACTGTTGAGGCCATCTTTAGTGGGCTGTTCATAGTTACTGTACATAAAAGAGCAGAATATCAAATAAAGCCAAGTTTAATGATAAAATAGACTGAAATCACTAGAGGAACGACATTTCACACAAATCAGTAAAATAAACAAAAATGACTGCTTACATGGCTGGCGCTGGTTGGTTAAATTTCTTCTTTTTAGGCACAGGCGGTTCAGGGATGCCATATTTTTCTCTTCTCTCAGCTGCCCTGTCCCTATATTTCATCTATAGAAATATAGAAAAAGAAACAAATAAACACGGTATAATGTACAAAAACAATGTTTAAATGCATTCACATTGAAAAACAAAAGAATGACTCAGAAGTAAGTGGGTGATTCTATATTGAGCTGCACCTCAGTCTCTTTTCTCTCCAGCTCTTCCAGCTCTGCTTCACTCATTTTGGATCTGCGAAGAACTTCCAGGTTTTTCTATGACGAGACCAACGGAATAATGAGCCCTCTCCCTTTTTTTTGGAAATTTTTCATTGTTAGTTCTGAAGATGACACATGTAATGTTACCTTGTGAAGGTCTGAGAGTTGCTGATGTCGGATTAGACTCTCTTTATTGGGAAACTGTCTCCTACACAGTAAGCATGCTAATTTTTTCCAGTCTGTCAGCTTGTCCTGGCTTATATCACCACCATCAGGTTCTGCTCCTCCCTCCTCAGGGTCACTGTCTCCACTGTAGGCAGCCACAAGGCCACACTAACCACACCAAGGATAAACATACATAAATATTAGCTTATTACTAAGGGTAACAGATTTTTGAATTCATGCAAAATCTGACATTATCATCTTCATACAGAAGTATAGCCAACTAAAATGAGAGATGCAGAAAATACTCACCTTTGAAGAGGTGACTGAGGTGGTTGATGGCTCTTCTTCAGGGGCCCTTAGCATCTCTGGGATGAGTCTGTCTAGACTTACCTGCTGGAAAAGGGAAGTGGAACCATTAAAGACATAGAAGCTTTACACATGCAGTCCCAGAACTTTGTTACGTATCGAAGCCTAATGAGATACCTTCTTTTCAAACAATGTGTATCCAGCATCAGCAGCTGCTGCCTCCTTTCTTTCTTCTTGACTAATAGGCTGAAAGCTACTTTTGAAGTTTTCCTTTTGCTTGTTGAGACTTTTAGCCCACCGTTCCATGTCCTTAGCAATCTGTAGGATTTTTAAAATATAGTAAAGTGCACAAAGAAACGAGTGAACTGAAAATGTGTGAAAGTTGTTTCAGGCATAATAAAAATGTTAATGCAGGACTTTGAACACACCTGCTGAGCTGTCTTGCTTTTGGGCTTCTCTTTTTTCTCCTTGCCCTCTTTCAGTTCTTTGGTGCCTGTTGCTGCAGAACCACCTGTTTTGCCATCATTTTGTCCAGTGCCTGTGCTGGCAGGTACGTATGTCTGCTTCTCACTGTCCCAGTAAAGAAACTGCTGAGTCTGAGAATTGTAGTAATACTGAAAGTAGAAACGGCAATTTGCATGTTAAAAAAAAACAAAAAACGAAGAAGATCAATTACACATAAATGCACAGATCAGACAGAAAAACATGCAACTCACACAAGGTGGATGTGCACTACTTACCTGTGTATTTGGGTCATAGTAGAGGCCAGTCTGAGGATCGTAATAGTAGCCAGAAGACTCATCATATTGATAGGTGGATGTATCAGGAACAGCTGTGAATTAGCAAAGACAACAGCATTAACAATGGTGGTAAAAATCTTTCTTGGCAAATTAGAAAAGACAGGGATAGAAATAAAGACGCATTCCAGATTTAACTGTTAACTAACACAATTAATAAAATGAAAAGCTTTAAAGAATTAAGCATTAGCAATTATGTACAACATTAAACAATCTCAGATATCATGCCCCGCACATTTGGTTAGGTCTAAGGAATAACAGATTAACACAGTCCTTTTAAACTACAGGCTGGAGACTGAAGTTCTATCCAGGTTCTATACATAGAAACACTTCAACACACATGACAGTGACCTTGGGAAAACTGTCATGTTTCTATGCACGTCACAGTTCAGCAGTGTTGGTTTAAAGGGATCTTATGTGCTCATACCAATGTTGGTGTCCGCCGCCTGTTCAGAGGCTGTTAATGTCCCCGCAGTGGTAACAGTGGCAGCTGCTAAAGCAGCAGCTGGCAAAGAAGCAGCTTCAATTCCTGAAATGTGTCCAGCCTGGGGTTTTGCCTCCAACTGTTGGGCAAGTGGCAATGCCTACAATCAATAAACAGTTTATTTAAGATCATTTGGAGATTGTTGAATCAGTAATTTACACAGTATTATAAATTTATCTTATTACAGAATTATCAACCGTGTACATTACCTGCACAGCAGGCTGTGCAATTATATGGGGTTGGTAGACTTGTGCGTTCTGTGATATCACAACTCCAACTGCAGTTGGAACAATCTTTACACCCGGGGCAGCTGTAAGTTCAAAAACAAAAAAATGAAACAAAACTCAAGATCATGATGCAAACAAAGTCCAATTATTATATTTTTCAAAGTTTACAGAAAATCTCAGAGCATTTTTTCTAGAAACAGTAACTTAGCATTTGTTGCGCTTCTCTGAGGATGCACACACATAAAGCCGAGCAAAGGGTCACAGTGGCTTGCAAAGCAGCCGCTGTGCACGCATTCAAAATCTTAACTACTTGTTAACGCCAAAATGCCTATTAGAATACAGACAAAAATGATGGAAACAACCACATTAAACATATCAGTTTAACTGAAGCTCATAAAACTATAAATTCAGTGTGAACAAATGTTAGAACAGCTTGTAGTCTTGTCTAATCACAACCACATAAAGAAAAAAAATTGGAGACACTAATTTTCAAATGTTAAAATGATATAGTGAACAATTAGCTACAGAACCAATATTTTAAACAGAGTTTAGAAGTTCTTTACCTCCTAGAATTCCATTTCCCTGAGAGGTGCTGATTGCTGCTCCTTGCTGGTAGTATGTCTGGTAATCCTGGGGAAAAAAAAAAAAAAAAAAAAAAAAAAGTGTTTGTACATTTATAATGTCATTATATTAGATACACCCACACGTTTTCTCTGAATGGCTGTAGAGTTACACAGCTGCCACTGAATGATGATACAGAGCTGTATCTCACTGATACTGAGAAGTCGAAAATTACCTTCTAGGTCTTGGTAATGTAACCATAATTTTCTTCTTACTAACCTGGGACATGGGAGTATAACCTTCCTGTAGGTAGCTGTACTCTGACATTCCCTCTGAGCTCTGCTGTGGCTGAAAAGGAAAACACCAATTACGACTCTGTGATATCAAAAATGGAAGGTGATAGACAGAAAAAGGACCTACCTGACTTGAGGACCACTGGGCTGCAGCAATAGCTGTGCTGGCCACAGAGAAGGCACTGACACGATTTCCATCAGGGAGTAAAAGGTCCCTAAAAAAGAAAAGGGAAAAAAATGATATTCACCTGAGTGAAGCTCAATCTTTCTTTATATTGTGAATCAAAACAGGCAACTTGAGGAACCAGGAAAAGGTTAGCCTAAGGCTAACATTTAAAGGGTTAAGAGCATAGATGGAGTTAAACCACACAGCCTCGCTGCTTTTAACCACAGCAACTTGTGGTGGCACAAACTAGACCTCTAATCATCACTTTCAACTCTCTAGTAAAGACTTCCAATGTGGTGAAATCTTTTTATGACAGTCTTGAGTTGCTAAAGCAACTCGAGAGAATGCAAACTTGAATATGTAAGACCAAAATCATGTCAACAATTAAGTGAGCAGATGGGGCTTTGTTGCATTTGCTACATCAACCTTTATGGCTAACGTTTCGTTAGTGACACCAGTTATTTAGAAAGCAGCCCAGAAAAAGCCATACTGAGGCCATTCCTGCATTTAAAAAAGAAAAAAACAAAAAAAACAAGTGAGGACTACTTACTTTCTAGCACTCTTGGCATAATCCACCCCAATTGTTTTTCCATCTAGTTTTAAGGGAGGCTGCAGTCCTTGAAGGATTGTTAGCAGCTGAGATGCTTCCTGTTAAAATGATTGATAATATGTTAAGTTATATACAAAACTTTTTTCAAAGGGAAAGCTTTTTCCATCTGTACATATTAAAGAATTACCAGAGGTGAAGACAGCTGCACAAAGGCAAAGCCTCTGTTCTGGCCCGTTTGCTTGTCCTTAATAAGACGAATGTTGTTGGATGATAGATTGGCATATGGTGCCAGGGCAGTCATGATGGCTTCCACTGTGGTCATAGGAGCAATATTTCTAAGGATGATTGCTGATGGGACAAAAGATGATATTTAGGGAAAGAATACTATAAATAGAGATATTTTGCTTTGAAACTAAGCAAATGAAACTGCTTCAGTAATGAAGAAACTCTTACTATCGCCATAGAAATCTCCGCTGGGTTGAGTTTCAGGAACTCCAGTGTTATTGGTCGCTTCACTTTCTGTTGAGAGAAAGACAGAAGTAAGAAGTGCATTAACACAACCTCCAGAAGTGAGAGACTGCAACCAAACCAAAAAAAAAAAAAAAAAAAAAAAAAAAAAAAAAAAAAAAAAAAAGGTATAAAATGGTGTATTAAAAAAAAAAAAAAAAAAAAAAAAAAAAATTCTCTTTAAAAGATAGTGTCAACACTATGTGCCCATTTCATGAACTACACTGTCTGTTGTGTTTCACGTTTTCTTTTATATTATTCAGGCCAATTAGCACTGATACACCTTACTAGACAGAGTGACATTCCTTAAAAATCCACATCATCTCACAGCTACAAAAACAAACTTGGTGTTGCATCCCAGCCCTGTGGACTCAGGCTGCTCAGATGTCTGCAGTCAGTGGCCTCTTGTTGATTTAACTACTTACCAGCTTTGGCTGCTCCACACCTGAAGCACTTCAGCCTCCTCCGGAAATTGTACAGGCCACACTGCAAGTAACCGTTCACATCATTTTGATTATACACCTACTAAAGCCCTGAACAGTGCTGCCTCAGAGAACAGGCAACTATATTGGTACTGCATACCATACTTACCTAAGACACAACCTAACCTTTACCACTTATCCAAATGTAGGTGTACAACAAAATAAGATGACAGGATTGCAAAATTTGATGCTTACAGGCCTATCTCAAGTGTGTGCAGTGTTCTTTAGAAGAAAATGTTGGATAATGAGACCATGAAACCGAGACATTAACTTACTGTGCTGCAGAGCCAGTCTTCATACTTGTTTCTGGGGTGACTGTAGTGCATGTCTACGGTTTTTCCTTGGATGGTCAGACGTTTCTGAAAGAGGAGAACAAAATCATCCAAGTGTTCATGGAGGGAACTCGTCTCATCAAAAGAGCAAGCAGTTTTGGAAGGGAGAGGGGACGGGGGAGAGGGACCCCCAACAGATAGCCTTTGAGTTACAGACAGGCACATGACGTGTATGTGAGCATGATGTAAAGAGGGTTCTTTTGGTGTTTGGGACCCGAGTGCCCAGGCTGAGCTGGAGCAAAGTGTACAATGTGACCCTAACAGACTTTCCTGACTGCTTTCCAAAGAAAAAAAAATGTATGGGCTTCTCAAAAAACAAAACAGAAGAAAATTCTGTTAAAAAGATTAAGAAAATACAAAAATAACAATTCCCAGTATTTGGGGTAAGCTTGCAAAGGAAAAAAAAAAAAAAAAAAAAGAAAAGAAAAAAAGAATGGGGTTACACTGAAATCTGAAAATAACTAATATAGCCATGATCTGCAAGGCAAAGATGGTGTGTTCATCAAATCTAAATGCAGATTTTTAAAGAGATCACTTAACAAAACCAGAAAATTTTCTTGAAGCTTATTGCCCAATACAATTAACTATAAAAATATATTAAAATATGACATTGTAAATAATAATATAATCATCTCTATATTTGCTCTATTGTATTCAGTTTGTTTTTTCCAGTTTTTTTTTCCTCTATACAGTTTCCACACTACGTATTCAATACATTCTGGTTGCCTTTTGGGTTATTTTTCCAGATCCCCAAGATTAAAACTAGACTTGGCGATTGTGAAGCAACCTGATTGGTCTCCATCCATCGTGTAGCATCTTGCAAGTGATAAAAGTCCACGAAGGCGAAACCACGGCTTATACCTAGAGACAGCATTCAAATATAGACGGGAGGCGTGTTAGTTAAGAGTCCAAGGGCATATTATTCAAACTCTTCCACAAACTGCTTCCCGACCCAGGGCCAGATTGGTACACAATAGCCCACTCCTTAGGAGTTTTACCATAGCAAGTAATCCTGCAGAATACAACTGTTTGAACCACACTCAACATCAACATGAGTCTGCCAGCTGACTTACTCATAGCAATCAATGCTGCTCTTACTTACCTTAAATGGCTCCACAGTGTACAAGATAAGCCTTGAATCAATATTCTTACAACCTTTTCAAGTACTTTGATATAGTCATCTCCTAACTTCTATGGGAAAATGGGTCTGAATGGAAGCAGATTGGCTCTATGGTCAAAGACTTGGGGAAGGTCGGAGTCCGTCACATGACTGGTTCTCACCTGTTCTCTTTTTCATCAGCCTGACATCCACTGGCTGGGGTCCCTCAAGTTGGTCAATGGCAAAACGAATCTAAACAACAACATGCAGAGGCTGCTTAACATCATAATTCAATCATTCATTCATTAATACATTTAGAAAGGTACTTGCACAATAAAAACAAAGAAAAGGAACAAAAGGGTGCACACGACCAGTGCAACTGAATACTTACATCATCCTCAGTGACATGAGGAGACAGACCCCCCAGCATGATGGTCTTGCTCTTCTTCTCATCCCCTGGTTCCCTTCGATAGTCCTGCTCTTGGTAGTCACCATCTGAGTGATAACCATCTTCTGATCTATCACTGTTACGACGCTTCCTCTCCCTTTGCTTTAACACAAAACAACAACAGCTGCTAAGTGTCATTGGACAATTGTTTTTTCAAATGCAGTATTAAAACCCAAGTGCTATTAGGACAAGCACCTCTGGGCTTTCTCGTGATCCTCTGCGATCTCCTTCATAACGATCACCACGTCTCTCGTCACCCCAGCGGCGCATGTTGTGTTCACCACGTTCTTGGTCTCGCTCACGTCTGTCGCGCCACTCAGACTCATCACGGCACTGGTCAGAACCATATCTACCGCTACGTTCTGTTCGACTAATCCTATTCAGAAGGACATTACAAAAAATAAAATAAAATAAGTCAAACAGGAGCACAACTAATACTGCAATAAACAAACCAACTTAGCACACCTTAGTGTTCAACATGTATAACATTTCAATCACTTTGTTACCATTTTAGTTTTATCATGACTCCAGCCTTGAACAATGCATTGTCATACTCCATTGTCAATCTCAGTTAATCTTAGCACTGTCATGCCAAAAAAAAAAAAAAAAAAAAAAAAAAAACTGCTGGAATTCAAACTGCTGTAAGTGACTTGTTGGCCGATAGTCTGTCAAACATATCTGAAACACCTCTAACGTGAATGATGACCTTTTTTTTTGCACTGGAAAAACGATTCTTGTGACCTGATTGAAGCAGTTTTTGGCCAGGTGAAATTTATAAATCCTTTATTCATGTGCATGAAAAATGTCAGATTTTCAATCGCTGTGACATGTTTTTTTTCTTTTAAGCTGTATTTTTTTTTTTTAAAGGAAAGATTGTAGCTTCTACCTTCTGACAGGAATATGTCTGCCGGAGAGGGCACCAGAAATTGCAACAAATGTAACATATCAGTTCTTTAAAGATACTTTAAAGTGGCTGAAAGTGACTTAATTGATTGCAATGTAGAAAAAAGCACGCACAATACACCAATATAGGCAAAAAATGTTACTCATATAAAAAAAAACACAACAACAAAAACAACCCCCCCCAAAACAACAACATTGGCAGATAATCACTTTTACATTCTTGTATTGTCCTAACTTTTTATTCGAATTACGTAACACGTTTTACGAGAGAATTTGATGGCAATAAAACTGTTTACCTGTAGTATTATCGAAAAAAAATTTAGCCTTTTTTATTTTTTGGTTTAAAAAGAAATTCCATGTAAGGGTTTACATATCTGGAAAAGCTGGTAGAAATCACCGCTACTTTTGTCTGCCATTTCAGTTTAAACACAACTTTTGAATACTATTTGGTTAAACATATCCCCTAAACTCGGAACATGTATCAGAAACGGGAAAAACACAGGATTCCCACTATGATAAGCCACACCTACCATGGTGAGCTGCACTGGCATTTAACGTTGCTACTCACCTTTTGTCAGCCCCCATATTTCTTACAGCTTCCGCACTCACACGACCTCTAGAAAACAGAAAAAAAAAACGTTAAAAATATACGTAGCGGTTTTACTCCTTTACACATAACAATTCTCCGTGTAGTCGAGTGAACTCGTTTAGCGTGAGAGAAACAAAAACCAAAGCCCTCCTTTTTCTTCATTCCATAATATGGAGCTAGACGTCATCAAACGGACGTCTCTTAAGCCAAAATCAACGGTGCTAACAAGAGACCGCGAAAGCTTTAGTTTCAACTCTGAACGTGAAGCAACTTACCAGTGTAAGCTTTTATGATGGGGTTTTTTTTTTCACCCGCAATATTATTTTTTCAAAACGGTAATAGAAAAATTGCGGAGAAGAAAATTCATCTCACGTCCAAAGACTTATCTGCGATGGCACCTTCTTTATCCCAAGATGCATTGGTGTCACCCGGTGCATTATGGGTAATGGAAAAGTCAGCCCCGAGTTTGCCTTACAGGCATGGAGTGGTCTCTCAGCCTGGTTGTTTTCTCACTCTTCCGTAGTTAGTTGTTAAGACTTACTGGGGTTACATGTTGTTATAATTATCATAACAAACAAAACAAAACATAAAACCCCAACAAAGCGTATATATACGTTTATTGGTATTTAAATATAGAGCATGGTTAGTTTTTTTTCGTTTTCTTGAAATTAACAAATCATTGGCAAAGAAGACTTTAAAGTAGTAGCTAATTAAGGTTTAAACGTTTGAGTGGAAAAATGGTGGATAAGATAAATTAACCTATACAAGCTAGGATGAAGCAGCATGATGGCACTGTTGTTAGAACTCTTGTCTCATAATAAGAAAGTCCTGGGTTTCTAAAGTCCTTCTTTGTGTAGTTTGTCTTCTCCATAAATTGTGTATCCTCTCACAGTAAATGTGCGTTGCTACTTTTATTTTCTTAAAACGTTTGGTGGTTTAGTGAGTGCTCAGTTGGGTAGAAAAGCCTGGACGGACAACAAAGGGATATAGCGTAGTGCTGCCTGTGAGGGAAAACCCAGGACAAAATTATCACATCTCGCAGATTTCCGCCATTTCATTGGCTGTTTTCGTTACATTTTCGTAATAGCAGTATATGGATGCGTTCTGAAAGCGCTTAATCCCGCTGCTGTTAGAATTTCCCTGCAGGTTTTTCATGGAATTGAAAATTGTTAATGTTCTACTGGACACATAATTAAATTACCGTCATGCTATAACCACGCTTTTTATTTGTAACACACGCTATTAATAATTCAATTCAACCAGAATGCACATTACTCTTTATGCAAGTATGATTTATTATTCATAAAACATTTGTTACACATTAATGCCATTGCAATGAATTCTTCTAACTGTACCAAAACCTGTATACAATAGCAATCTGACCCATTTAATATGTTGTTTCATGTCAAGCTCTAGTCTATATACACTACAAGTTTGTATAAACATTGTGTGTCTGTCTGATTACATAATAGTCATAACTAGACCCATCTTCAACATAGCAACATAACTGTTGAAAAAAAGTTAAGTTCAGCTACAATGTTATTTAAGGTATTTTATTACAGTAGTTAAATTCAGAAACATCACCAAACACTTTACTGTACAAGGAGGCCCTTATTAAATGTAAGTACACAATAATAGTTCATCTTGGCACAGGCGAATGTTCCTCTTTTGATACAGCTTTCATTTGGAAGTGACACTGTACACAACACAGATGGTCAAACTGCAGTGATACAAAATTTATAAATCATAATTGTGCTCCAGACTTATTTTAAACCAATACTAGTGGAGCTTAGTTTTGTTTTGTAATAGAATATAATGATGCTTGAATCAATGGTAGCCAAGTTAGACACACATCTTCTGTACAAATGCGTCATGAGATAAAATAACACAAAATCCAGCCATATAATATATTTTATTTAAAAAAAAAAAAAGGTCCACATCGTCCAAAAATAGGAGGGTGGAGTCCATCACACTTAGTCCAAAAATTCAGGGTGAGGGATGGCAGGTAGGTTGGGGGGTGTTATGAGTTTTAATGGCCACTTCTAGGTCAGGGTTTCTCCTTTTGTCACCTACAATAAGAGACATGTTTATGTAATGGGTATGGTTACTTGACAAAAAGACAAAGTCAAACAAAGAAATAAAGGCACTTTACATCCAGTTAACTTACCCTTGCCTCAATGTATTCAATCCTCCTCTCCAGCGCTGTCAGCTTCTCGTTGAGTGTGGCCAAACGAGATCGACACGACATGTCTGATGGAGAATTAAAAAAAAAAAAAAAAAAACTAGAACGTTTAGAGGTTACCACGACGAAGCATGACATTGTCATCAATTTTTCAATAGCTGCTTAACAAAGATGCACACCGTCACTTTGGGTTAAAAAGGTTTAAAGGGCACATCCGCATACATGTTGCCCGACAACACTAGCATTAGCGGTTACGGCAGCCTGCTAATGCTTTCCTATCGTCTGTCGAATCTGGTATATTAATAAATTCATTAATACGACCGACTCTTAAAGGACAGCTAGTTGGAGCAAAATGTAAGCCGATTCCTCTTCAAAATGTCACAATCCTCCTCCAAAACAAAAACAAGCTGACCGCTAACAGCCGCGCTAACTGCTAGCTGGGAGTGGCCATTGAAAACATCAACATCAATGCTAACAGCTGGCTGAACTAGCTAACTTCAGCTAGTTTGTTAAAAGCTTACCAAACGAGTTAAGAAAGTCGGCGATCTTCTTGATGCTGCTTGTAATTACTTCTATGTACTCTCGATTCGCCCAGTCTTGGTGAATCTCTCTTTGCACTGGATCTTCCTGGCCAGCCATGTTGGACGAGTTGCAGTATCCCTCTGCTTTCACCCAGGAAGTACCGGAAAGTGTTGCGTCGATGTGAAAATATTATACAACACTTTTTTCCCCCATGAAGATTCTATTTACCGAAATTTCCTAAGTTTCCTACATACATTTCTGAAGGATATTTGTGTGTATTTTTATAGAAATGAGCACAACACAATTTTTCTTTCGGTTGCTACCTTTAGGGGTCGCCACAGCGGGTCACCTACTTCCATCTCACTCTATCCCTAACATCTCACTCTATCTAACATCCTTCTCTGTCACACCAACCCTTTGTATGTCCTCCTTCGCTTCATCCGTGAAGCTCCTCTGAGGATTTCATCTTCTCCTCCTGCCTGGCAGTTTCATATTCAACATCATTTGTTTGATATATCCACTATGTGTCCTCTGAACATGTCAATAGCACCTCAGAGTTGCTTTTCTAACGTTTCCTCTAAACTGCTGAAACTGAGCTGTTCCTATGATGGTACTTATTTCTAATCCAGCTCATCACTCCCAATGAAAATCTTAGCATCTTCAAGTCTGCCACCTTCAGCTCAGCCTCCTTTTGTTTTTGGAGTTCCACCATGTCCAAACTATACTAGGTCTCAATACTGTCTTGTAGTGAGAACTTTCCTTTCACTTTTGTTGCTATTTTTTGGTCACAATTCATCCCCGACATTCATCTCTACTCACTCCACCCTGCTTGCACTCTCTTCTTCACCTCTCTCGTGCACTGTCCATAGTTTTGGATGGTTGAACCCAGGTATTAAAACTCATCCACCTTCACTACCTCTCATTGCATCTTCAGTCTTAAACCTGTTTTCATCTCATTCTGTCTTGCTTCTACTTTTATTCCTCTTCTCTCAAGCGCATACCTCTCCCTGCTCCCTACTGTCACTACAGAGCACAATGCCTCATCTGAACATCGCAGTCCACAAAGACTCCTGCCTGATGTAAACCGTCTACCTGTCCATTACCATTGCAAATAAGAAATGAGCACAACACAAGTATTATAATAACATTTATTTCTTCTTTTAAGTCAAGGAAGTGAAAATATTTGCGATCTTATTAAAGACATTCACAATGGTCGTCAAACTTTTACATTTTTATCAGAAACCCCTCCACAAAAACATTTAAAGGAGTGTCGTCATTGAGTTAAAAGGCTGAACAATCCAGTAGTGGATGTCATTTAAAATATCACAAACAAACCCAGGCCTGCTACAACATTTTTGGAACTTGAGATCTGAAAGCATGACAAATTATCCTAATATGTGTATGTGCTGACTGATCTTTCTGAACTGTTATGTTTTAAATCACCCATAAAATTTCCCAGCACACTTTATTTGAGTCTCTTAAGTAGCTCTTTAATATCTGCCTTGATGTCACTTGTCAGGAAATTTCTGCTGTAGCGCTTGTAGGGTTCCCCATCAGGACCAACCAGGAACTTCTCAAAGTTCCAGGATACGTCATTCCTACACACTGGACTCCAAATGATGTACTTTGGATCATTCATGAGACCCAGGGCATCATCGCAGGGGAATGGAAGTTTTTCCTTCAGATAGACAAACAAGGGGTGGGCATCCTTTCCGTTCACATCCACCTTCTCGAGGAGCTGGAACTTTGGTTCAAAGCCATTCCCTGGACGGACATACTTCAGAGATCTTAGGATTTCATCGTTCTTGCAGTTCTCCTGTTGCACCAAAACACAAGCACTGTTAGATAGATGTAGACATTAAAGTGGGGTTTCAATTAAACAAGCTAAATAAGAGGAATTGTAGTGTAACCTACATTTCCTCTAGAGTACTTAGGTGCAGTATAGAGGCAGGTGTATTTGTATTTGAGATTTATTCGCTAATTTACACTTTGTATTGTATTTTTCTGGTTCATGACATTTTAGCAGTAAATAATCGTGTTTATGAACCTGATAAATGTATCCGACAGATATGGTATTTGGACAGATTCATATTTACCATAGAACATCGTTGAAAATTTAGGATATTAGAAAATAATGCGCTGTATTATATATAAAAATCAATATTGTTAGCAGCATTGTCATACCAGGAGCTTATAAATATTATAAATATGCAAGCTAAAATGTTGCTTTGACACTGATAATTTGCTAATATTTTAGTAACAATCAGAATACTTTTAATAAGACACTTCATGTAATATATTACTTTTTTAAATATGACACTTCACATGTATTTGAACACTTACTGCCCACTTTAGTTGAACTAAAAGATTCCTAAAGTTAAAACTGTTTCATGTCAGACTGATAACACACACGCATGTCTGTAAACTCGTGTTACTAAAATACGGACGGCTCTCAGGTCATATTTCTCACATGTCAAGAATAAGGAAGCTAGGCCTGGATTTGGCTAGTCCGGAGTTTTGGTCACCTCATAAACATTACTCTCTCTCTCTCAAGTAAAAAACAAACACGCTTTGTACCTGATGTCCAAACTGATTGCAGGGTACACCCAAAATAACGAGACCTTCGGCGGAGTAGCGAGAATGAAGCTCGTTCATTTGAGTGTAGTCCCTGGTTGTCGTTCCTCAGAGAGACGCCACATTTTCAATAAGTACAACTTTGTCCTTTAGTGCAGAGAAACGGAGAGTTTCTCCAGACAACAGCTTAGCTGTCAGGTCGTAAAACCTTTTCAAATGGCCAGCCATTGTTAAAAAATCCAGATGATTTAGACTTCTGAAACCGTGAACTCGGATTAAAAAGCTTTTCCTTATCACGTTTCAAATTTGCTCCAAGTCCAGCCCTCGCTTTTATTCTTAGGGCGGGACAAGTAGCCTATCTAACAACACCCCTCAGTGCAAATGCAAATTATTATTATTTGTATTATTATTATTAGTAGTATTGTTTTATTATCGTTTTGCAGAAAGACTTAAAGCATTTAATTTTCACCTGCTATCGAAATCTCTCTCTATTTTTAAAAAAAAATGTATTTCTTTATAGATACCGATCTATAAAAATAAAGTTGCACAAGAATTTAACAAATGTGGTAATCCAGTATGGCAATTATCATTGTTTCTAACCACTTGAGGAAGTCACTGACGTCTAAATCTCCAATCAAAATAAGTAAAGAAAAATGACATAATAGTTTTTACTTAGCAAATATTTATTAAATGACCACTGCCAATTTTGATATTGGACACGTACACAAACCTACACAACCGAAACTGCAGAAACTCTGTTAGCAAAACGTATTTCACATCGGTATGTCTTAAGAGATTTACAGTTTGTTTACAACAACCCCCCCTTTTTGTGTGCATGAATGGTACTTTCCAGGAAGTCGCAGGAAGTGAATTTATTTATTGCTTAGTGAAATGACTTGAGAACTAATGACTGGAGAAGTGGAAAACACACAAACCATGCTGTTAAACATGGTGTCTTTTTTTTTTTTAAAAATAAGAGCCATAGCTGTGTTCACTTATGGCTCCCCCTGTGGGTAAACAATCATGTCAGACTATATGAATGTGTGTGTGGTCAGTATCCTGATATCCTGCTATCCGTTACATCTTGTATTCGGGAATCTGCTCAGAAGTTACTGTGATAACTGGCCATCAGCCAACAAGAAAGAAAGATTACACCCGCCTGCAAGTTCATACGAGGACCTCGTCGAGCTTTTTGGGGATTCGAAAAGGACTGGATCACAGCTTCCACTTTTTGGAGTGTTTTATGTTGACAGTACTAAGGTAAATAATAATTAAATAAAAGGTCAAACATCTGGTAAACACTATTTTTTACTATAGCATATCTATTAGCAATAATATAAAGACTGTTTTCTGTAATGTCTAAATTATTATTATTATTATATTTTGTTAATATTTTAAAAGATATTAACCTAAAAATCAGGTATATGTTTAAAAAAAATCTAAACAAGGCTGTGCAGTTGACCGCTAGATGGCGATGTTGCCATTCTCTTAAAATGGCATTAGACGACGAGTACCCTACTTTTCACCAGGTATAAGTAGACAACTTATGATGAGATTTATCATATTAATCCAGCTGCATTGTGTACTTCAACAACACATAGCCATGTCTACTTCTCCTGTAGACATATTCTGTGTTTTTTAGCTGCCCAACGCTTTGCAAGACTCTTGGGACTGACTGATTTTTGTGTTTTCCCTTGAGCATTGTCATGGCACATCTGGTCAGGGTGTGGTGTGCTTTGTGGATTCAGATGTCATGGAATGTAATCCAAGTGCATTACTGGATAGCTGACTTGATACAGTCTGAAAACAGAGCTAAATGTAGGGTATGTAGTATTTCTACTATTCATCAAGGGAAAAGTTCAATGAATAAAGTACAAATGAAAACACTAAACTGGATTAATTAGCTAAAAGTAATGTTAGAAAAATAAACGTGACAAAATCGTTGCTCTAGTCTATCTGAAGGGAGTTGAGACTTCGCCGAGTCTTCAATAAAATGAGGTGCTTTAGAAGGCCTGTTTAGCCTTAAAAAAAGAAAAAGGAAAAAACTTCCTTACCACTGAGACGAGACAAAGAATCTTAGCCTTCTGTTGCTGCCTGTAAGGAAAAATGGAAATACTAGGATGGCGGAAATTGATATTATCCTAATTTATTTAATTATTTCAGTAGCTTGATAGTAATGTGATTTGGTTCTATCTTTAATTGTAATTATTTATTCTTATTTTGATCTTAAGAAAAAAATATGCATCAGTTCATCCACTCATCCACCTAACCCTCTATCCATTAAACCTACCAAGTCATCACTGATGTCAGATTAATGATGTGCACACCACATCAGATGTTCTGTGAGCCAGCACAACCCACTTCAATCAAAGGTCAGACTACTAAACCTATAGCACTGTTACTGAAGCTGTAGCTATCTGCTTTATTGTCACTCAAGTGCTTCTAACAGCACAATCAGTCATTTGGCTCTTAGTGAGATGTCTGTGTATGTTCCCAGTTGATCCCTTTGTGAACTCATCTTTCCTCAAATATCCTATAAACAGCAGGAAATAATTTCTGCTGGATCTGTTTTCATGATACTTAATACTGCACCCTCTCTTGGGTCTCCGAAATCTTTTTCCCACATTTCAAAGCAAGTCCAGCTGAGCTGTGTTTGTACTGGGCTCTACCAAAACAGTGTAACAAGGAGTAGCACCTTGAAATGGTTAGTCAGAAATTATTGCACTGCTACAATGCTGGGAGTTGGGAGGTTCTGGTAACATTAGCGCAAAACAAAGGGCTGAGAGAACTAATATTTGAAATGCGGGTCAACAGTTCATCACGTAAAGAATGAAAACTACTCATGCTCACATTCACACCTACAGCCAATTTAGAGCAACCTGCAACATTTGTGTAATTCTCTGTGTCTGAAATTTAGTTATGTTGATTGTTTATGGAGCTAACTGAACCTTACTGACTTTAAGTGCATAAACCCTATCATAGCTTCATGCACACCAACCTGATGGAATTTAACTAGAGTTTAGCAATGAACTTTTCCCATCTCCGGTTCAAACCCCTTTTGTTTTGCTCATCCTCTTTTTCCCAAGCCATCAATTAGGCTAGCAGTGGGTCCTACTTCCTCTGCACAGTCACAGCCAAGTCCTGATCTAAGCTAAAATAATTGGCGTAATGATCTCAGCTCATTAGCGTCCAGGCCTCAGGATGTCATTCAGTCCCTGCATCAGGAGCTCCAGAGAGTGCTCTCAGATAGGAGGACTGGTACTTTGTGTCTGAATAGTAAGACACTGTCCACTGATATTTGCTGTGGGAAGGATTTTCAAAAGTGCAGCTGACAGAGGATAAGTGTCAGCATGGCTAGTCTCATCCTCTGTTCTCTCGTTTTTCTCACTTTTACCTCCTTTAATCACAGCCTCTGGAGAAACAAAAGACCTCAACGAGAACTTGAGTTGGTCCTGAAATGGTTGCCATGGATACAGGGCTGGAGCAGCTCTGTCTGTTCCTCCAAATGGCTAACACATATTCTGGGCCGCACTTGCTAAATCCTCCTTCTGCACTAACCTCTTCACAGTTTCAAGGCCAGGGGCATTTTTCTGACCCAGTGTGCCCACTTCACCGCCCTCCCACCTTCACATCCAAAAAATGTGTGAGAGAGAGAACTGAGGGTAGATTGTATAGTTTTCCTGTCCAATTTGATATTCCAAATGACAAATTGGTTCTGGAGATGTAGATTGTGTAAAAAAGAAAGTGATGGATGATAAGTGAGCTTGCAGTGAAATGGCACATGTGTCTGCCCATCTCTAGGGACCATATTAGTGTTACAATATGATGAAAGCAGTGAGAAAGGGAGCTTGAGAGGCGACTGGCCAGGAAATGTGTATCAGTTCAAAAATTGGTCTTTGTGATAAATGCTGAAATCGCTCCACCTCTTGCCCCTTCGACAAGTCATAGTACAACATTTAAAATGTAAGCCTTCCTGAATTTGAGTGTGGATCGTTAACATTTTGTATGCTGGTGCAGAAACCACCCTTTTTACGCTACTTTCCCTGTTCCCTCGCCAAAACCAGTGAAGCTGATGCGAAGCAGAGACACAACAAGTTGTGATTGCGTTAGCTGGATTTCGGAACTTTTTGCTTCAGATGAACTGTCAGTATATTGAAGAAACATCAAAAGACAGCACACTTGTGTACTGATGAGTGCAGAGGGGCAAAACAAAGGCTGTGTACAGAGGCTTGTGCTTTTGGCAGTGGTTCTTTGTTCTGGACTCCCTAGTTGGAGTCCTGTGATGGTTAATAAATCCACTTGGCTAAGGCTCCCCACTGTGAAATTTCAAAGCAGCGAAAGTGTCAAAAATAGCCTTCTGCGTAGAGTCCCCCAGTTGTGCTTTTGCTGTTAACAATTATATCAATCAAGCAATTAACTGGTCATTTTCAATCCATCTGACTTTTTAAGCATTTGCCATGTTGTCATTTAATTCTGACAGCTTCAGTGAAAGCAGCCACTATTATATTTTGAACTGGTGAATACACGGTTTGTGGACATTTGATAGAGAATTTGACTCTTATAATCTTCACTGAGTATCCAGTGCTTGGTGAGGTTTATCAATCATAAAATAATGAAGGGATATTAATGGCAATATGATGTTTGCTAATAGTACATGTTGGCATCAACGCCATTTTTTTTTTTTTAAATTAAAGGTAGTTTATAAAAGAGACTGGAAATACCCTTCCGAATATGATCAGGGATGGACTGTAAAGTGCTGAGTGGACAGTAGTAAAAACCTAACGACATGGGACCTGCAAAGAGGTGGAGGGGAGCTCCCCCAGACCGAGCACATCTGCGGGTTTCACTGTGCCATTATGTTATTGTTAGAGCGTAGTATCTTTGTTTGTTGGGATTTTTTTTGTTTGTTTGTTTGTTTGTTTGTGTGTATTGCTAAATTAAAGTACCTTTTTATAAAAAAAAAAGAAAAAAAAAAAGACAAGAGCCCAAATCTTAAAAGCTTGATATTTATTTCACCAGAATTCTTTGTACAGAGCTCTTCTGTTTATGCATCAATAAAACAAAATGGCAAGAGAATATAATGCATGTAGCAGGCTTGACAAGCTGCCCCAAATCAGAAAAACTTTGTGTGTATTTCCCCAAAACACTAAGGCACAAACGGAACCAACAATATTTCTGTTTTGGTCTGTGTTCAGAAGAGAACATTTATATAACAAAACATAGCAATTGCTGAATAATCACCATTCAATAAAGCACATTAAATAGTATAATTTTAATTATTCAGTGTGTAATTTTGGATAATAAGTTCACAAGTGCTATCGTTTTGGGGAGAAATCTCATAGACCATATCATGCCAGGTCTTCCATTAGATTCCTTAATGGCAATAATTTATATTCAGGTATATATATTTGCTATCAACTAGTTGTTTTTTAAATCATGCTAATAAAAATGTTGGCCTTTTTAAATAGTAATTAAATCAATATATTCTACTTCTGTTGGCCATTTGTAAAGTATTTTACCTCATTAATCTCTAAATCACATAATTTTGACAGTAAAGAAAGAGGTTGTTGAGCAAGACCACACTTTAACTGTGTGTAACAAAATTTCAACTAATGCAGGACTTTCAAGGCAAACGCTGATACTGATATTTGTTTATTTAAAATTTTGATATTGCAAAATATCAGTTGATATATATATATATATATACTTAAAAAATTAGATACACAAAGAATAAAAATATATCTGATGTGTAGTTGTCTATTTACTTCTTTCTTTACTGCTTGGCTCAACTGGCTCATGTGTTTGTGCTGTTTCAAACACATGTATTGCCAAAATGGAAGTTGCAGATTGCCCTGTACATACACGGTACAGATACTGATAGATTTACAAACAGCTAATACCAGTTGATAATGTAAGCCTGCTAATAAATCAGGTTCTAATGCAGAGGAGCATTTTTTTATTTTGACAAATAAAGTTAGTCAACATATTACACAGAATGCCATAACAACAAAACAAGGAGTGACACTGAACAACAATATACAACAGACAGACCAAGTGGGTATGTAAGAAATGACGGACAAGTACAGTAGTAAAGTACATAAACTTTAGATGAACTCTTTATAAATCACAACATAAACCTCTTTTTAAGTAAGATCTTGCATGTAACTGTTTTAAAGTTGTTTGTTGCAGTTGACAGGAGCACTTTATTGTTATTCTTTTGTGTCTATGTTTTTTTTTTTTGGCTGTTATAATAGAATAAACAAAATATTGTTCAAAATATACATTTAATACATGTGAGTGTGCTGACAAAATTTCTACTTACTACAAATAAAAATGAATCTGGCGTTTCATAAGACCCAAAAGATGACTCAATACCATGGTCATAGTGTTATATAATTCCTTTATTACTTGTTAAAAACTGGTCCAACCTTTTTTCACTGGCTTTTACCAAAAAACGTCAGAAATGTATGCACTTTGCTCTGTTTTTCCTTTTTTTTTTATGTTTGTGTATTTATTTTAAAGTTTAAATAAAGTTTTTATTAATTAGCCTCTGTAATGCACTGTGAATACCCTGAACGTAAAACTTATACCTATTGCTGTCCTGTATTTAGAAGCAAAGGAGAAAAAAGCCTTCTAATACACGCTGACAGTGCTTGAAGTAAAACATTGATAGGTTTATGAACAAATTGGACGATTCCAGCTTATTTATTACATCAGCCATCAGTGGTGCACAGCTCAGCACAGCAGGAAGAAAGTCTTGGTTCTCCCAGGAGTATTCATTTGTAAAGAGTGTCTCCCTTTTCCTCTTTTTTTAATGGGCACCAGGGTGCTCAAGATGGAAGAAAGAGCGATAATTGCTGTGCTGCCAAATGCTCCAATTAGAGCTCAGATTAATGAGCATATTTTCTGTTTAACTTTGGCACCTGGCTAACATCTCCAGATTTTTTGTTTAAGTATATTATGCAGAACTATTACCATTGCCTTGCTTTACACATCCTTGTTTTTGTGAGTCCTCAGTATGTAGAGGTTATTACATTGGAAATGTTGGTGGTAGGGGGCAATTTAGAGTTTGGATTTCAGTTTTCTGCAAATTTGAGTGGCATGAAACAAGATGATGCACAATAGTGCAATGTTCTTTCGTGCTGTGAGATTTTGCACAAAAGCACTACACTAATTAACATTATGGATTACTCCAAAATAGCCAAATAACAGTTGTTTTGACAGCATTTATCTCTATGTCAGTGCTGCTGCTGTCATTTTGGAGGTTGTAAATAATTTGGGGAGTTGAGAACATCATAATGAGAAAGAGTTTGCTGATAAGACTAATGAGTGAGGACCTCCTCCCTCTCATTTATTTAGGAGTTTATCTTGTTTCTATGTTATATTTATTTATTTATACATCCTTATTTATTCAGTTTATTTGGTACTTTGTTTCTAGATGGTTGGACCTCATTGCTGATATGCTGTCAGTCATATATTGAGAAAAAGAGAAAACGAGCCTGATGAGGAGGTTCAAAAGCACTGTGGATGGCATTACCTTGGCCTCCAGTAACGCTGTGAGGAACCTTGGAGTCATTTTTGACCAGGATATGTCCTTCAACGCAAATATTAAACAAATATGTAAGACTGCTTCCTTCCATTTGCGCAACATCTCTAAAATTAGAAATATCCTGTCTCAGAGTGACGCTGAAAAACTAGTTCATGCATTTATTACTTCCAGGCTGGACTACTGCAATTCATTATTATCAGGATGTCCAAAAGACTCGCTGAAAAGCCTTCAGCTAATCCAAAATGCTGCAGCAAGAGTGCTGACAGGGACTAGAAAGAGAGAGCATATTTCTCCTGTTTTGGCTTCCCTTCATTGGCTTCCTGTTAAATCCAGAATTCAAAATCCTGCTCCACACATACAAGGTCTTAAATAATCAGGCCCCATCTTATCTTAATGACCTTGTAGTACCATATCACCCTATTAGAGCACTTCGCTCTCGCTCTGCAGGCCTACTTGTTGTTCCTAGAGTATTTAAAGTAGAATGGGAGGGAGAGCCTTCAGTTTTCAGGCCCCTCTTCTGTGGAACCAGCTTCCAGTTTGGATTCGGGAGACAGACACCATCTCTACTTTCAAGATTAGGCTTAAAACTTTCCTTTTTGCTAAAACATATAGTTAGGGCTGGACCAGGTGACCCTGAATCCTCCCTTAGTTATGCTACAATAGACGTAGGCTGCCGGGGATTCCCATGATGCATTGAGTTTTTCCTTTCCAGTCACCTTTCTCACTCACTGTGTGTTAATAGTCCTCTCTGCATTGAATCATATCTGTTATTAACCTCTGTCTCTCTTCCACAGCATGTCTTTATCCTGTCTTCCTTCTCTCACCCCAACCGGTCGCAGCAGATGGCCGCCCCTCCCTGAGCCTGGTTCTGTCGGAGGTTTCTTCCTGTTAAAAGGGAGTTTTTCCTTTCCACTGTCGCCAAAGTGCTTGCTCATAGGGGGTCATATGATTGTTGGGTTTTTCTCTGTATCTATGAAGCGCCTTGAGGCGACTTTTGTTGTGATTTGGCGCCATATAAATAAAATTGAATTGAATTGAATTATAAAATACGAAATCTAGAACACTTTGATTTAGACACACTACATGGCATGTGTTCATATATATGTAAGCACATGCCAAGAATCATCAACATCAAGCCAATCACGTACATTTGCTTTGAATCACAGCATCTCAGCTATGATTTTAATGATGCTTTAAGTGACTTTGGACTTGCTATAGTTGTTTGTGGGCTGGTCTGGGTATTAAAACACTGCTGATCTACTGGGATTTTCTTGCACAACCATGTCTAGGGTTCATAGAGATTGATGCAAAAAAGAACAATATATCTAGTGAGCAGCTTCTCTGGTTGAAAATGCCCTGTTCGTGCCAGAGGTCAAAGGAGACTGGTGAGATTGCTATTCCTAAACCCAATTTACACAGGCTCAATAAAATTGATCAATAGACGATTGGAAGAACTTTGCCTTTTTAGACAAGTCTTTGCTGCAACATTTGGATGGTGGAGTCAGAATTTGGTGTAAACAACATGAAAGCATATTTTCTTGGCAGTCTTTGAGGCCCTTAGTACCAGCTGAGCATTGTTTAAATGCCACAGCCTACTTGAGTGTTACTGCTGACCAATGAACATCCCTTTATCACCACCGTGTACCCATCTTCTAATGGCTGCTTCAAGCTGAATAACACACCCTGTCACAAGGCTGGGCTCTTTTCAAGAAACTGGTTTTCTTACTTAAATGGTCTCCAAAGTAACCAGTTCTTAATCCAAGAGAACACGTTTGGGATGCTGTGGAAGAGAAAATTCACATCATGGATGTGCAGCTGACAAATCTACAGCAATTTTGTGATGCTTTCATGTCAATATGGAAGGTCCACCATCTTGATGAATCTACACTGTTAGGAATTAAGGCAGTTTTGAAAATAGGATCAAAATAGGATCCAACTAGCAAGGTGTAACTAGCTGCTGGGGAGTGAATGTCTTGTCCAAATTTTAAATATTTTCTGTATTTGTGATATTTGTGGAGTTTCTTTTAGAAAATGGCTGTACCAGTATTCCTATTTTAATTTCATGAACTCCCTAAAGGAAATGCATAAGTGTGTATAACAGAATGAATCACTGCTAAATCTGAGGTGGGCTTACGTCAGGCAGAGGCAAGTAAACGATCGGTATCTAACCCCATGTTCAACACATGCCCTTCTGAGTCATGCTCTGAGTTTTCAGGCAGATCTAAGGTAAAATATATTATGTAAAAAAACAAAAACATGATCAAATTTCCTTCCTGGCATCCCACAATTTATATGAAAGATGAACTTGGTGATAAAGTTGAAGACAGACAGAGAGAGAGAGAGAGAAACAATTTGGGGTTCTTCACACTTAATGATAAATGACTCCAGTGATAGTTGCTCAAGGGATTCTGTGAAGGTGAATCATTGTGACGAGCAGAGAGTTTTGTGAATATGGTTTAATTGTGAAGTGTACTAAAACAGGTGGCAACACCACAGGTTGTCTCAATAAATCTGTGTCCACTGGAGGAATGTGTTTGTGTGTCGTGTCTGGCCGGTTCTACCATCTGCTTGGACGCTGTTTAAGCCTGGCTCTGCTCCAGTGGCACTTAGCCTATCTGAGAGGTCAGCTTACAGTCTGACTGCAGCTAGTTGTAATAGTATAGCTCCATATATTAGCTGTTTTTTGATAGTCTTTGAGGTGCTTGTGGTTTCCTATAATTTGGACACGTGGTTTTTTTTTTAATCTTAAAATAAAACAATACAGGATAAACTCAAATGGTCAATTTACTTACCTAGCTAAAATAATGGAGTCTTCTGATGTAAATCATAGGTTTACATCAAATTATCGTCTTTATGTTTTGGCATGAACTGTGCTGGAGAGCTGCTTATTTAATTCACTGGTCGTCTTGAAGTTTTAGTTTCTAATATCAAATACAACCACAGCCACACAGACATAATTTGGGTGGTTAAAGTGATAAATATGGCTTTCAACAGAATCAAATCATTTAGATATGGCAACCTTCACAAAGTCTGGCTTTATCACAGGACGTTGTACTTAAACTGCACAGATTCAGCTGTTGTGCTTAAATGAAAAAAGCAAAACCAAATATATGTATATTTAGAAATTTATTTATCTGTTTTCCACTACTGGTTCTCTCAAATGTGTGTGTGTGTGCATGTGTGTCTGTCTCTCTGTGTGTGTCTGTCTGTGTAGCCCCTGTGGCTATTATTGATGACTGAAAAATATTCTGTAAGTCCATATTGATCTTTTAGTGGTAGAAAGCAGACTTATAAGGCAGAATGTAAAGTATATATACTGTGCATCTGTGTGTGTGTGTGTGTGTGTATGAGAGAGAGCGAAATCTGTCTTTAGAAGGTCAACTGTAAAGTCTGAATTTCTTTTTCTGCAGTTAAGAAAAACACCGGCAATTTTAAGCTATATAAAACAAATGTTATTTCACTATAATTTTTTTAAATAATTGTAGCTTTATCTGTGGGACATTTAATTCTACATGTTTGTGACTATAGCTTCAGAAAACCAGTACTTAAAATTTAATTAACACAAATGACTAACACCTGTTAGTGTGGTGCACACCACTGTCTATGCATTCTCCGACCTCGTCACTTAAAGTTGGAGAATGTCATTGACTTTCTGTGTTCTCTGGTTGACACATCACTGCTAGTCATTTCCTGCCTGGATGAGTTTAAGTGTTGTTGACTTCAGAAGACTGAAAAGTATTCTGCTGGAATTTGATTCCCCTTTCAAAACTTTTTGAGTCACTCTGAGAGCAGTTGAAGAGTCAGGTAAAATATATTTGCAGGAAGGGTTTGAAGAGCATCTTGAACATTAGAACCTTAAATCTTTTTAAACTTATTTGAAATTGGTTTAAAAGGCAAATGCTCTGAAAAATTAAACCAAAAAAATAACACACTTATTTCTGATGTTGAAGAATGAAATAGAATTTAAAATATAGCTCACATTTAACAGAGGCAGCTGAACAACGTAAGTCTCTCTCTACATCTCTCTTTTTTGTAGTATTCGGAAGATAGCTGACACTTTGAATATCCCAAGTGGTGAGACCTTTTCAGACAAGCTCATCAGCATTTAGTATGCCTGGCTTGTCATGGTAGAATGATTTCTGTCTGTCAGACACTTTGAGTCGCTGCCCCATGGTCAGGCCTGATATTTGCGCTAGTCAGACCATCGATCGGCTTGAGTGTTTTTCGTCTCTGCCTTGGCTTTTAAGTGGTGGGCTACAACACAGGCGCCTTGGCATCTTGAGATTTGGTTCGAGCATGGTGGCCAGGCCTTCAGACTGGATTGGGAACTGGAGTGGGAGAATAATACTGCTGACATTCACAGAGATCTAAAGGTTTGTGAAAGGCAGATGATGGAACATTTGTTTGCTTTAGGGCACCAAAGTTTCTTGCCAGCACAGAGGTCTTGGACTGAATATAAAGCAAGTTGTCATTTGTGCCTTAGAAAAGACTCTTTTTTTTAGCAACTGGCACACATGGAAAGATGATCATGAAGAAAGTGTAGCCCCAGTTTTGGAACATAAGGTACTGCCTCTTGCAATTCTTACTCATGTCATCTGCATGGGCAAGAGTGATGCAAAGGAGTGCACAGATGCTAGTCCGCAGGGTCTGTTAAAAATGCAGACTTTTAGCTAACATGATGTTTATTCAGAAAGGTCAGAAAAGGTTGTTGGATTTGTATGCTGTGCATATTACAGTATCATACTTGAAAATGTAAAAGGGGTTCATTTAGGTGTTTTTCATGCTTATTACAGGTTGTTGGGATGATTTGTTATCAAACTGTTAACTTCTATGAAGCCTTACATCTCTTCTTTCCAAACAATTGCCCATACTATATATAGTGCTAACCAATTTATTAGCCCACCTATCATAAACACAACACAGATTGTAGAAATCTGTCAAAAAATTGTTTCAAAACAAAAACCTAGACAACTGTAATTTGGCATCTTAATAAAAAAAACTAATAATGTGTCACGTTACTATTTTTTTCTACTAAAAACAGTACATTTTAAAATCCTTGGATAACAACAATAATTATATTTTAGCATTAAAAATGTCATTTTGATTAAAGAGCTTGTGTATACTGATGGATTAACCGATTACAGATGGTTGATTTTGGCAATTACCACTGCTGTTTATTTATGGGAGCTATGGCATAAACCTTATATTGGATGATGGTCCAATGAATGTGTTAAACTGTACTTGGGCACAAAGTCTCAAAGTGATGAAGCTATATGTCTTCCTTAAAAGATGATGGAAAAAAAAGTTTTTTTGACGAACCAATTTTGCACATTTTGCACATTACCAAATTTGCAAATAAAAGATTAATGTCAAAACATTTATACTAGCAGGCGGTACATAATTATATTGAAAGCCATGTGAACAAAGTGATGACTCTTTAAGATGAAAAAAAAAGTGTAATAATAATTTATTAATTAAAATCGCTTTTAAAAAAAGCCTTTTTGATGGAATTGTTTACCTTAAGACCTCAATGACTATATTATCAAGTATTTTTTCCTTCTGGTTTTTCTATGAGATGCATCTCTTGTATGCGATATAATCCTTAATCAGTATATCATATTAATGTAATAAATAAGTTATTGTTGAATAACTACCTTGAAACTAACTGCTCCCGTAGGAGCCTCAGCAGAGTTGGCCGATCAAGTGTTCAAACATGACTTTTATCATCAAGCAGCTGGGGATCTAATGTTGGTGTTAAATGTCACATCTACATATGATTGATCTGATTTAAACTTTATTTGCTGTTTTCCTCTCTCTGTGAATGAATATCAGGAAGATGGATGTGAATACAATATAAGAAAGGTAGCTATTTTTAGACATAGGGTAGTTTTTCTCTTTTTTTATGTACTAGGTACCAAGTTATTAATGGCTTCAGATGCTCTCCGCTGCTCTGTGATTGGATTCAGCAATTGTGTATTGAATATTGTTTATTGTGCTCCATGTTTGTCCTGCTTGAAATATCGAAAGGGTGAAAGTGTCAAAGGAAAATGGATGAAAAGGTTCTTCAAATAACAGATAGATGACTCAGTGGAACCCAACTATTGCTGGCTGCAGTAGGATGTGGATGATTTCCCAATGTGAACCCCATATGTGTTTTTTTCCCCAGCACAAATTATTTCATTTGTAGTACTATTTGGACCACATGTTGGGTTTATAAAACTCTGCATTTAGAAACCTGGTCAGCTTGTATATCTGTGATAAGGCTCTGCTATATAAAAGAGAAGACACACACACACACACACACACACACACACACACACACACACACACACACACACACACACACACACACACACACACACACACACACTCTGTCCGCTAAAATATTTCAACAGTTTGGGTGTATCTTTTGTTGAGATAGGCATGCAAATTAAATAAATTGCTCCAGTGTCCTCTTGAGGGATTTTCTCAAAAGCAATCCATGAAGCAATTGAACCATTCAAGTCAGTCTATGAGCAGGATTGGGGAACCTAACCAAGGTGTGGGGTTTTGGGACCTCAGTCAACAAATGAAAAAGTAAATGGGAAAGATAAAAAAAAAGAGGCTTAGGACTTAACGGCTTTATTCAGCTCTGTGACTTTGAGACAGCCCTTGTTCATTTGTCAGAGCTGAATAAGTCTGTGTAAAGAGTGTTGTTGCTTGAGTGACACCTGGATTGTTCATGGTGGCAGTGACTACTGTCACTCATTATGCTCCCAGGCCCTTCAAGCCATTTTCCCCCCTTACAGCTTTGAAATGAATTGTAGACTATAAAAGGGTTGTTGAGATACCATGCTCCATCATCCTTTCCTTCATGTGAAGCAACAAGACTGTGAAAAGACTTCCTTAATACTGAAATTTTAACACTCAGCATACCCATGTGACAAAGCAAACACAGAATAGACAGGACATATAGCATGATATAGGTCTATTAAATCTGGGTAATGAAATAAAAGCAAAATATATAAAGGGAAAGATAATTGCTAGGGAGATAAGTGATGCCTCTGATAGAGTGGTCTCCACCATTGCTGTTAATAACACCCAAGCTACAGAAAATGGTCAAATGTTGCCATCCTCTGAATTACATTCTGTGTCGTTGCTGGGCATTCTTGTTTGCGTTGCAGTGCCTGTTGAGTCATACATTAGGCGGTTTGACAGAGTGGCATTGTCTAGCAAAAAATGTTTTTGTTTTTTTATTCTAAAAATACAACATAACGGGACCTTCACTAATGTTACACCTAAAACATTACCTTTCTGAAAAACTATTAGTATATATGTGATAAAAGCTGTGCAAATCCCTTTGTAATCCGAGAAGCATCTGTTTTCTAAATACTGAAACCAATTTAGAGCCCTTATTTTTTGTACACTTTGCTGTTTGGCCTGCGTAGGTGTGTTTAATTGTCTTCTTTTTAACTAAGTATGACATGTACATATCCTGCTGTTGCTGCAGCAATTTTATTCATTGGTATTAATAATGTGTCACTGTCAAAATGGCAACTAGTAATAACAGAGTAAAAAGCTGCTTTTAATCATTTGCAGAAGTATATTTTGCTGTGGCACTTTTCATTTTGTTCAATGTCATGCTTTTTGCTTTAATCATTCTTAAATACACTACAGCTGGAGTTGAGTTGAATGGAGTTTAATTTAGAAAGCCACAAAACTGTGTTTATAGGCTCCCACACTTCACATTGTACTTCAGGACAAAAGCAAAGCTCTCTGTAGACCTGTGGCAAAATCTGGACAGACATTGACTAGGACAAGGGCAAAACCATTTTTAAAGCTTTGAGTTGTACCAGGGGGGCAGTGGCCTATTAAAATGTGAAATGGAAGACATGTGCAACCACCAGCACTATTCTTAGCATTGGCCATTTGGAAAAATTGAGTAGCTGAACAAGAGGGACTGTGGTCAGGGTGGTGACTGAGAACCAAGATCACTCACTCAAACAGAACTTTAGAAATATCCACTGGAGAGATCATAAACAGTATAAAACATCAATGTAGAACATGGAAAACCTACATACTTTCTGATGGGCACTGGGTGGGGAGATACCTGCCGTTGCCAAAAAAAGACTTGGAGTCCTTTTCAAGTCTGCAGGAAAACAGCTCTCCAACTTGAACTCTGTAAACACCTTCCTGATGAGTATATGGGCTCAGTCACTCAGGTCAGAGTTTCAAAAATGAGGACTTTTCAGAGTCATATTATTGGCTAACGAGTATTGATGACATTACCGATTATGTAAGTAAATATATTTCTAAAGGTGCTATTGAGACGAATTTCTCACCAGATGTTGGTAGCAACCTATCCAATCCACACACGCAAGGAAAACAAACCATAGATGTCCATAAATTAAATTGTGTGTAATGAAATGAAAAATGGTTTGGCTCACATGTTAGTCCATGTGACCCGAGACCGTAGCAATAATTACACTTTCAAAATAACCCAAAAGGATACTGCCAAGGCATTGTTGGATGAAATGAAAAATTAGATAAGCTGCCAAAATCCAGGTGTAAAAACCTAAAGGCTTTTAGAGGACTCAAAGCTGTAAATATTCTCTCTAATATTATAGGGCAGCGGTCCCCACCCTTTTTTGCGCCACGGACCGGCCGGTTTATGCCCGACAATATTTTCACGGACCGGCCTTTAAGGTGTTGCGGATAAATACAACAAAATAAAACTAGTACCGGTACCGAAAAAAAGAAGATTTATTCATAACACACGTGAAAAGACCCAGGAAAACCGAGTTAACGATAAAAACGATAACAAAATAACGCTGAAAACCGATAAAAACCCTGAAAACCATACATTTCACACCTGAGCCTCAACTCTCGCGGCCCGGTACCAAAGGACTCACGGACCGGTACCGGTCCAAGGCCCGGGGGTTGGGGACCGCTCTTATAGGGTATTTACCTTCTAGTCAAAACACTTGTGCTGTATAAATAAAATTGAATTCCACTGCTCAGAAATTAGCTTCTACTGAGTCTTTAATAGGGGTCACAATACTAAAAAGTAAAAAAAATCCTGCAAACATAATTGTATTTGGTTTGGCTTATTCATTGTGAATGAACACTGATGCAAAAAAGGGAACTTTTTAAAATGAAACCTAAAGCACAATGCATGGTTATATTAGTGTATATAGTGTATTATGGTGTATAGAATGATGTTCCCTTGAAGTCTCATTCTGTCCCTTAGCATTTGTACTTTTGGAACACATGTTGGATCTCCTTCAGTATGCCCAAACAAAGAGAAAAAAAAGGACTTTGATTCATTTTTATTTTGAAAAGTAGACAAAGTCCATGTTACACCATATAACCCAGTGAAAGTCAAAAATGACTTTCTGTGGACCCTTAAAGTGAAAATTGCTGAAAACTGTTCTCATCTCAACTCTCATCACCAGCAATGATCCTCCACACAAAATCCAGGTCATTTCAAAAGGGACAGTTGATATTTGTTCTTACAGAGTGCATAATGGCAGTGGTCATAATGATGCTTTTTTAGAGAGCAATTGAAAACAGCAGGTTGCAGAGATGCATGAGAAAGATCCTGGGTCAAATTTAAGTCAGTTCAATCATTTGGATGTTCGCCGACCATTTTCCTGAACTTTTTGATCAGAGCATTTATGTTAAATAAAACATGCAAGGGTTTAGATAAGAACTGAAAAACGTGTTTAATAAAACGGATGATAAAAGAATTCTGTCCATTTTGACAGAGACAAGAGTGCAGCTTTTAATTTAAGAAGTCCTTTTTCCATGTGTTTGTCATTTCCAAGAGTCAGTTCCATTTTTGCAATTTCAGTTTTTTCTCTGTTCAGAAAAGTCTTTTAGCAGTAATAAGACATGGTCTTAAGATTCTGTTATCTGTCAGAGACAATCCCTTTTCCCTGTGGCTGTACTGAAAACACTGATACTATCAATCATCAGGTGAATATTATATTTGAAAGCATTTCACCTGTGTCCCTAGCATTTTGCACTAAAATACATTGGTTCTTAAAAGCCTGAGTAAATACCGAATGATGGATCTTCTCTTTGTTTGATACATTTCTTTCACTGCTGCAAGCATTATTCAAGATAAATCTGCTGCACGTGTCTTCATACTCACTGAAGCATGATGACACCAATCTGAACTCAAACATGCCTCAGCAAATATGACTAGGATGACCCTGAAAGGACAACTGGACTAAACCACATATACTTCTATATTCTTGCATTTCTATTAGTGCTTGGAACCCATACTTGGTGCTATCTCTGAATTTCATAAGGAATATATTTTATTTAAGAATAAAATATATGATAATAAATAATAATTATAATAAATAAATGAATTAATAACTAAATAAGACCCCCACAGACTGTTGAAATAAAATAACCAACATCACAGCAATAAAAGTTTTATTTACAGCCTGGTAGTACAAAAAAGCTTTGACCTCTGTCCAGTTATGAATGGGGTGATTTTATTCTTGTGGAGAAGGTCCCATATGTCTGCTTCAGCAGTTTCTGCTTCTAGCAAAGCAGCTTTGATGTTTACTTCACCTTTGGTACATCAACGCACCCCCAGCATTTCTGGTGCTAGAGTGGTTCAGTTAAAAAAATGAAAGGTAACCAAAAACAACTGAAAGAGCTGTCCACAGTCAATGTGTCCATTGCTAAAGCCCTTTTAAAAAGGCTTTAAGGCTGCCTCCACACTGTAATGGGAGAGAACAGCTCAAAAAGTTCAATGGCTGTTGGTGGCCAGCGGCTGAGTCCAGGTATTGAGAATCCCTGGTGTACTTTGTTTAATGTATTACATTTTGTTATTCTAATGGATGAACAGAAATGGACTGGCTGTTGGCTTCATTGTTCCTATTTTTCTTTCTCACTAGGAAATTGTAAATTACATAAAACAATTCCCCTTGCAGATTATTTTAATTCAAGACAGTGGGGAGCACTTATCTGCCACTTCCATCAGCTTGCCTCTAAACTGTTGTCTGTGGCACTCACTTTCTTTTGCCTTTCTCCTCAGGAGACGGGGGCATTGTTGAGGCAGGGCTTGCATTTGTATTGGTCTCAGTACTCAGAATACTCTTTTGTGGACTGTTTTCCACTGAAAAACACACTCTTTTTTTCTTTTTCTCTCTCCCTATGGGATGCTCTCATTTTTTTTTACTTCCTTTGTCTCTTCTAGGCTCACTCACTCTCCTAGATACAGTAGGTGCAATGTCCCCCAAGGGATTGGAGTCATTCTAAACTCTCCTGCATCTTTAAGACATTGAGATGCAGGAGAATGCTTTAATTTATTCCCTGAGTGCTATCTATAACATATTATTCTTTATGCTACAGCAGATAATGAAGCATCATCTCTGAGCTAAAGCCTACATGTGAATGCACTGAAATATTGGTATTTGGTCGTTTAGTTGAGTACATGCTTTTACTTCTTTCAAGTTTATTTATTTATTTATTTATTTATTTATTTATTTTTTTATCTCAGTTGGACTTGAAATAAGGTTAATTTATTATGAAAGTATTAGATTTCTAATTACTTTGTGATTGTACATGAGCCACATTTCCTCCAGCCAGACACATAACTCTCCATTTCTCTGCCCACAGTGAGAGCATGGCAGCTGAGGTGTCATCATCATTACCCTTAAAGGGCAACGCTCTGTGGTACCCGGTTTTTTGTTTGACAGACTGCCTGTGTGCTGCTGAGGGAGAGTTAGTCTTCTTGACCTGGACATATGCAATTTGGTTTTAAGAGTTATTGGATGGATGTGGCATGAATATTGTACCAGTTTTCATCGTTGTTGGAGAAAAAAGTTTAATGAGGAAATTTCATTGCGGTTGCTGCTGTTCTCGCTAATAGATAGACACTATTAGCAGATAAAATAATTTATCCCCATGCTGTCAGCTGTTATGGAAATTGGACTGAGAAAAAAAGGAATGTAAACATCCAATTAGTTGCTGAGTCACTGGGTGCTATGGTGATTCCCACCTCTCAATGTGGATTACTGCTTGTTATACAGAACTTTTCACAGGTTAAAGACACCGTCTCTGTTTTTGACCAAAAATCCAGACCTTAAATATAACAGGAGGAGGGGCACTCACCTCAAGTCAAGAAACAATGAGTCTCATTGCAATCAGAGCTACACTAAACCTATTTTGTGCCATGGCTGACTATCTATCATATCTAAACAGGAAGGGTTTGTAAGGGTTACCATGCCAATTTTCCCAGACTGGTCCTAGAAATATATGAGTCTGAATATATGGAGTCACATTAATGCATAGGCACATGCATTTTTGTGAGTTACTCTTCTCTTAAAGAATCCCATAAACAGCAATAACATTTACATAATGAGATTTTAGCTCACTAACTCCACTTTTAATATGGAAAAAGTTTTTCTTCTTCTTCTAATTATCCAGAGGAAAAATCTCTCTTTATAAAACTGCAGTAGGGGTCGGTTAAAGCTCTGACTATGCAGCTGAAATTGCAGAGACATAAGCATTCCTATAAATAACTAGAGTCAATACTAACAATACTTATTTTATTATTCATTTGAAGCTTGACTGTGGCAAAGACTGTGTTCACTGTGTTGGTTACTATCTTTGGTATGTTTAAAAAAAAGCTGTGAGGAAAATTTATATAAAAGGGACTTATGCCAGAGTGACAGAGTGACTTCACTCTAATAGACTGATTAACCCACTAATGTTGCTTGTCATCACGGCTGAAAAAGGCATAGGCGAAAGATGGAAAACATCATGCATCATGTAGATTGGGAACAACGAGAAGGAAAACAAGAGCTTATCTTGGATTAGATTAAGAGTGTACAACATAATGGACAGCATCCTGATCATTGCAAACCCATCATGAACAAATCTAGTTTAGATGTGTAAAATAGAAACTGTAAGAAGTATAAAAGAGAGTAAGAGTAAACCTTGTTAATCAGTCGATTGTGCTTATAATGCCATGTGGGTGGCTATCCTCTGATTTATCCTGATAATGATTCTGCAATGATTCTTATTTTATATTTTGCTAGATAAATAAAGAGATTCATGAAAATTTGCTGAAATTTGTTCATTAAATTCCACCCATGGAAAGTGTGTCCTATTTCTTTTTGTGCTAGAAGTTAATGGCTCCTTTAGAAAGTCACCACTTGTAGCTTGTGAACAATACAGGCTTTATTTGCATCAGGCTTGACTTTGGTTTGTCTCCTTCTACGATAATAACATACATCTGATGCCCAGATGTATTCACTGTATTTTCTACACGGCCCCAAAGTGCCTCTTTGAGGGAAAGAGCTCTTTGCTTTTGTCTCTTCCATCAACTCTTCCAGTTCCACACTGGAGAAAAACCTTTTTTCTCCTTTGTCTGTCATTGAATTGCTGCTCATGAGGGAAACTGCAGTAAAATGCATCTTTTTTAGATGTATTATTTATTTGCTACATCAGACAGATTAGGACAATATTCATCTTAGTAAGACTCACAGTTTAATTCATTAAAGGAAAACTGAAAAGTATATACAAAGCCAATTCTAAAAAAGTTGAGAAACTGTAAATGCAAATAAAAACTGCAATAATTTGTGTTTCTCATAAACCCATTTTATTACAAACACAAAATAAAAATTCATTTTGAATTTGATGGCAAAAAGCTGGGACAGGGTCATGTTCACCAATGTAGAGCAACCAATTCTTATATGACAACAGTTTGTAAATGTCTGAGAACTGAGGAGACCAACTGCTCCTGTTGTTTTATGCGAAAGTTTAAACATTATACTCTTGTACTTAGTTGCTAACAGGTCTATAGAAATATTCATCAAATCATGATTGTTATGTAGCTTTTGTTTTATTTTTATTATTACCAGCACCTAAAATCTAATTGCAGTTAAAATCATAGCAAACATGAACATTAACAGATGAGGATTTGGTCTATTTTCTTCTAGTTGTTTTAATATTTAGATAATCTTTCTCAATCCTGCTGACTTGTGTTATTATTTGTGCATTCATATTATAGTTTTTGTGTTTGCCTGTTTACTTCCAAGGATACCAAACATCCACTTGATTGTAGCAATGTTATTAAGTATTGTAAAGTAAACTTTAATCCAGATTTTAAACAGATTTAAGTGATAGTGTGTATAAATATGTAAAAATCTAGTCCTTATTTTGACCACTGCACGTATTAAAAACAACAATGAAAAACTGTATAGAGGAAATATTATTATTATTATTATTATTATTATTATTATTATTATTAACATTATTATATAAATGATTAAGTCAATATATTAGCTCTGGTTCATATGATATGGTACTTCTGAATGACCTTGAAAGTAAAAGTAACTTTAGAACAACTGCACAGCTTTGTTGTACCGGCAGCTGCTTAATTTATATATTCAAGCTCACGTGCTGTTTTAGAAACCTGTATAGAGAGGAAATCAGCTCAGCCTCATCCATCTCTCATCCACGTTCCCTAGGGACATGCTGCAAGCCGCAGAGTGACTACAGCTTGCAGGAAAAGGTATATGAGAGGTGAATAAAGGGCTTTGTCTACACCTGTCTGTGCATCTGTGTTTTCTCTAAATTCTAATGTATTAAATAATTTTGCAGAGTAACACAATACATGCATGTGAAGGAGGCATAAAAGAAGACATAGATGGTGACAATCAAAATCACAGCAAATAATTAGTCATTTATTCACAACTTATCCTGAACTGTCAATCATGGATAACAAGATGGACAAGAAAGCAAGCAACATGAAGCATAGAAGAATATAAACGTCTTTCCCCCAATTTTTAAAACGATTCAATCAAAGCAAGGTGAGGTCATGTTATGTTGGTGTTTGTAATTTCCCATGTCTATTCACTTAATAATGCTGCAATATAATAATGTTTTCATGCTGGATAAAACAAAATTACAAAAACCATATCTAGAAAAATAAAGCCATTTTATTGCCGTAGGTTAGTGAAGAAAAAAGAAAACCTTATCCTGAACCCTTCACTCTGGACTGTTTTAAGGGTTCCCCTGGGCTATGAGGTCCTGATCTTGTAGGGGAGGAGCATGGAGAAAATCAAACAAAAAATCAATAACTACACTATTCACAATCCCTATACCCACTTTCAAAAGCCTACAGCTTTCCTTAGTGACTTCTCTGCTGGACTAATTATTAGCCTTCCCTATGTTCTCATCTGTTTGTAAAAGACAGAAAATGACTGCATTGATGGGATCAGTCAGGTTGTTGTTTTACCTAGTCAGCAACGAGTGCCGTATGAGTAACCGGCTTTATGTGTGGGCACACTAATATTACAGGTGCACTTGGTTGTCACATTAAGCTCCTAGAAACTTATCAACTACTTCTTCTTCTTCTTATATTAGGTTGACATGTTAGAATTGTTTCCCCGCTGCAAGTCTGGAGTTTGTCCCATCTTATATTCTGTACTATGAAGTTAAAATATGCATGAATAACAATTTAAACTAAAAACAAATATCCTCCAGCTGATATCTGAAGTCTCAGTCAGACAAAGTGAAAAGACTTTAGAGCTTTATTTGCAATCATGGACTCAAAATTTTGTCACCAGAAGATGATTAAATGATTACTATACAAATAAAATCAAAATACAATCAGAACACAAAGAAAGGCAACAAAGGCAGCCATAAACTTGACGAATAATTTGTAATTTGCATGAAAAAAACAAAACAAAACAAAACCTCCACAAAGAAACAAAAAAACAGAAACACACATTATGTGCAAGTGTTCATGGGGTGATTGGGTGGCGACTTGTTTTCAAGCCCCAGTTGTGGCGCTTCGGGTTCAGCTAGTCGCTCCACCGAACATAAAAGATGGAGCGCCCAGAGTTAAAGTCTGTTCTGCTGCTGTGATTATTATTTTTGTGTACACTTATTATTTAAAGTGACTTTCTTTACAGCAGAGGTACTGCTTTTGTATCATATTATGATCATATCACTAAATTTGCATTTAAATTTACATGCGTTTAAAGTAAAATTCTAATAATCTTATAATAGCAATGATTTTTAGGTATCTGGTTCATCTTTGAGAAAAATTAAAAGTTTAATTTTGACATTTATTTTATTTAAAAACAAACAAACCTGTCAGTCATGCCAAGAGATGCATGAGGGGAGTGAACACTTTTGGTTTACTTTATATTAGCATGTTCAAAATAAATTAGCATGTAATTTATTACATGCTGAGTGCATTAAGCACTCAGACAAGTGCATTAGCATTGTAAGTATTGTCAGAAAAAGTTAAAAGTATTCCTCCACACTATCTGCCAAGAGGCAAAAGGCACTTTTGTTTTTACCTTGGTACTAATGCACCTGTTGTTTCCTCCAGCACACACACAAGGAAATCTTTTGCAGTGTGACTTGTTTCAGTAGCTTTTCAGTGGTAATTAAGAAACAATGGGAAGAAGACATTATGGATGACAAAGATGCACAGTTATTGGGCTGTAACCAGAAACCTTGAAGCCAGTATAATGTGGATAAGCGTGTTAGTCACAAAACTGAAAATATGATGTAGGCATAAATGACAAGAATAGCCATGATATAAATATAGGTACATGTGACATTAGTCCCTGGCCTGGACCATATCAACATCACAAGGAAAATCCATAATAGTTTTTAGCATGACATTCTGGAGCCTTCTGATTTATCAAATCCATCAAATCGTCGCTCTAATTATAAAAATACCTTACAGGTTTTTACAACAATATCTTTTTATGACCACCACTATATACAGTAGTATTTATCAAAAATAAGTGGACATACAGTATGCAACATAACCCACTAGTGTGTAGATGTTTTGAGATTAGAAAAGTAGAGTAGAGGTTATATGGTAATCAACCTGCTTTTGAAGCCAACCTCAAGGACCAACTACAGCTGGGAGTTTCTTTTTCTCTCTCCCATATTTCTGTTTGTTTCATGTTTCAGCCCCTGAGGCTGCCACTTGTTTGCAATTTACAATTATACTTAAAATTAAGTGACATCTAGTCATGTGAATAACAGATAGCAATAATGTCAAAATGAAACATAAAGCTAGTCCTAAACAAGACTCCTGGTCATAAGTGTTTGTGACACCGCCACCCAGCTTTCCTCTTAAAATTAACTTGAAACACTTGCAGTTGATGGACTTCGATTATTTGCAGCATGTAGGGAAGTATAAGTAGTCACCCCAACAAGACTGGATTTTTAGGAGCAAAGTGTAGTAACAAAATAATGAACGGTCTTGAATAAATACTTTTTAATCTCTCATTCCTCTGCTCCCTTGGTAAATTAATATTTTGTGCTTCTCTATTTTAAGTGTGCCATTAGAGTGCTTAGTCTACGTTTAATTGTTATCTTGAGTTACTGCGTTCATGAGCTTGTCCTGAATCCTTTGAAAACTTGTGAAATTTAATTTCTTGTGCATTTTTTTTTCTGCAAATAAACAGCATTCAGTCAAATTTGAATTACCCGGAACAATGTTAATACCTAACCCTTCCATTTAACTTTTATTCCAATACTTTTTCCTTTACTTACATTTGATCATTTATTTATAGGATCCGAACTGCAAAATTCAACTTGTGTGTCATCATGCATCCATTCACATTAATATGCATTATATAGCAATCCGTGTCTAACTCTGGCTGACGAGCCAAGCCAATAAGAACACACAGATGTTTCTGAAGGAAACATGCACCAATAATTTATGTTGCTGAAATCACTCAAACTGACAATGTTGTGCCTTCACACAGCAGTGAGAGGAACACTACGTCTGTCATAATTGGGCTGAGACAGATGGTGAGAGACATGATAGGATGAAGCTTGAAAAGAACTAAAATATTCTTCCACTTTAAACAGTCTAACTTATGTGTGTCTATAGCCTTGATTATCAGATGCGCTATGTTCGACCATAAAATGGTAACTACCTGTCATTGCATAGCATTGTTTAAATCTGGAACATCAGCAAGATGCTCGGGGACTCTATGCTCCCAGGAACTGTCAAGAAATAATCATTTTTTTGCGAGTAGCATCAACTCTCTGTGAATTGTCATGAATTTGTCATAATACGTGAAATTATTGGGCCTGATATGCTTCAGGCCTGATAGTTCAGGTCAAAAAATAAGAAAGAAAAATAAAACGCACTAAAATGATCAAGTGGTAATGAATCCATCCATCCTTTCATCCATCAGTACATCCCTGCCACTTATCTGGATTTGGGTTGCAGGGTTAGCAATATAAGCACAGACACCCAGATTTCCCACTTCCTGGCCACCTCCTCCAGGTCATCTGGGGGGACACTGAGGTGTTTCCAAATGAGTCAAGAGACATTATCTCTCCAGTGTGTCCCTGGTCTGCCCCAGGTCCTTCCCCTTCACTCATTAGGACATGCCTGAAACACCTCTTCTAGGAGGCCTCAAGGAGGTATCTTGGTCAGATGCTTGAATTACCTCATCTGCCTCCCTTCGATGTGGAGTAGTAGTAGTTCTTCTCTGTGGAGGTTTTCACCTGATAACCTCAGAAGAACCACATCAACCACATCAAAGAGCAGAGACGTGATCCTGTAGAAACCAAAACATAAAACGTCCACCACCCAGCTGCTCCTCGAAATTTTCTCCACAAAAGTTATAAACAGAATCAGTGACAAAGTGCATCACTGGTCCAACTCTCACCAGGAACAGGTCTGACTTACTACAGAATATCGAACCAAGCTCTCTCAACAGTTGTACAGGGCCTGAATGGCCACCAGCAATGACCCCGTACTCTGAAACACTCCCCACGGGATGTCCACGAGATGCATTTGAATGCCTTGTTCAAGTCCACACACCTTCACACAACCTCGAAAGGATAAAAAGCCGGTCTAATGTTCCACGACCAGGCTAGAGGCCGCTTTGCTCCTCGTAGATCTAAGATTTGAGTTATTTGGAAATGACGGTTTAGTGGTGGCAGTGTGTTGGCAGTCCACTGGGAGTTCATGAGCAGCTACGAACTGCTTGGTCTACCTGCAGATAGTCTATTTTGTCAAAAATATGTGGCACAACCATTATGTGGGCTACTCTTGTTTATGTTTAGGTTGGCCCATCAGCCAGCCACAGAGAAGAGTTAAGTTATAGTATACAAAGAACTGAAGTGAAATTGAGTGTTAAAAACCATGAAAAGTGCCCACTGCAGCAACTGTGTACTTTTCAAAAACCCTCTCTGTATGCTGTCTAAGCGCAAATACCTCCACAAATGGACAAAATCATGGTGCTACAGATGAAAGATAATGGACAGACTCTCCTCTGGCTGATAATGAAAATTAGATATCCACAAATATTATGTTTATTATCTTCAGTATTTCAGATTTAAATAATCAGTGACATTAAGATGCACTGTTGCTCTGGAATCTTTCTATTATTACTCGACAGTTAGCATATGCCAAAAGGGTGAATGTGTGAATGCATGGCTGTGCATGAGTGGAATGACAAAACATTTGGTATGAAAGGTTAATGAGCCCTGAAAACTGGTGTGGTCTCTGTCATGTGAGACTTCCCACATGTAGAGGAGTGAGGCAAGTAACTGAGGAAGGACATCAGTTTTAATAAAGCAGTGTGAAAAATGGATTCTTAATCTTTAGTTTTCGAAAATGTTTTGCAGGGTTGTAAAGAAGTGAGAGGAAAAAAGGTTCATTGTAGTGCAAATGTGCAGCAATGATGTTCTAACATATATCTACATATAAAACTTTTCACTAATTTTGCTTGTATCCCACTATGGTGTACATTACATGCACTTGCTTTTTTGTTTTGTACTGTAGCACATACTGTAGACATATGTGATAATGTAGTTCATATTTACATTGATAGCTATTGCTTTGCACTTGCTTTTTACTATTCCATATTTCAGTGGTCAGTATATTTAAAACATAAAAATTTAAAACATATCAAAGACAGAGCAGTTATTGCAAGTATCTTTTATTTTGTTAAATTATGCACTTACGTCAACTAGCAGTGCAAATAAAAACTAGAAAGGGAGGTAACTGCTTGGTTTTCTCAAATCTTAATTTATAATTTTACAATCCTAGAAATAGAATAAATTAGCAAATTATCCTTTTAGGATTTGGGTTTTTTTTTTTTTTGTGCAAAAGTGCCCCACAGGGGAAGATCGAGTGGCTTACTGATTTCCGGTTTATGGTCCCTTTTACTCACCTGCACAATTTTTACGTTACTAAAGTTTGGTAGCACAAAAGAGGGCACAGACAGTACAGGTGGACACATGATTTACATTTTTTCAGCTTACAAAGAATTGTTACTCAGGACCACCAAAAACAAAAAACATGAACAAAAACAACACAAACAAACAAATAAAAACCCATCAAAGCAATAATCAATAATGGATCAAGATCAGACCTCAGGTATGCTGGTTTATTATTCTTTTTACTGTAATTAAAGCTCTGATTGAAAACATGAACAGACCTACAAAAAAATCACTTTGATGCTTGGTCAGTAGTTAGCTTCTCCATAGATAATAGTAAAATATATCTACTGTTTTATTTTACAGGTTTCTGTGACACATTTAGAGCACAATCTTTATTTTCATACCTAATGTAAATAACACAGCATCACATTAAAGAAAATGAAGTTAGGCCAAGTGGCTCTTTCCCCCCACAGTTTCATTACTTCTTTTTTTTGTGATCAACATTTTATTGATTTAAAACGGGGTTGGGGGGGGGGGGGGGGGGGGTACAGACATATACAGCACAACTGTAAACTGCAGTAGCAAAGCAAACATTAGCAAACAAGGCATAGGGACAGCAAAGAAAAGACACAAAAACACAAAGTTAAAACCAATTATTGCCTCTTCCAGGAGATAACTCTGGATGAGAAGATTTTCCAAGCGTCAACAGTCGTGGGTCGAGCTTTATTTAATTTTGCTGTGGTATGTTCAAAACCAATAACACGGATAAGACATCGTCTCCAGAATGATTCCATACAAATGTCAGGACTGAACCATTGCTTTGTAATAGTCTTCTTTGCGGATGTGAATCCAGCGAACAACATTTTGCATTGCATTTGTTTTAAGGAGATTTCAGAGGTATCATTAAGGAGACAAAGACCAGGATTGGGAACATAAAAAACTTCCAGTACCTCAGATAACACAGAGTTCACAAAGACCCAAAAATTGGATACCACAGGACAGTCCCAAAACATGTGCAAAAACGTGCCAGGTGATGAATCATTGCAGATGTGACAGTGATATGTAGCCTGTAGTTTCATCTGGAACCTCCTATAGGGTGTAATGTATGTTCTGTGTATGGTTTTGAAATGAATTAATTGATGCGCCAGGTTCTTAGAAGTCAAACTCAGATTAAACCACACTGTATCCCAGAACCTGTAGTTCTCCCAGTTCCCTGACCCAAATAGATTCAATGGGCAGGGACTTGTTCGGCTAATTTGTTGTAGATTTTGGAAACAGAGGGTCTGCCAGAGTTAGACAGGATCCAGTCCAACATGGGATGAGAGGGAAGAGGAGAGTCCCAGGGGACACCATATGCTTTTAAAGCTGATCTGAGCTGCAGATAAGTTTCATTACTTCTTTACTTACTGTACTGCCTCAGTTTCAGTTAGACAGTGTCTCAAGACAAATAACCTCGGCAACCCTCAGTGCAGCTTAGCTCTTTCCTATAACGTGAGCTGCAGTTTAACCTGCTATTATCATATTTGGTGGCGCTGCACTACTATGGGCACAGCAATGTCCTAATTTGTGGAGTATTCAGTCTGGTTTTCTGTCTCTAACTCCTAAAGGAAATATCTGACTCCTTAGCTGCTAAATTTTCCTCTATGATCACCAGTTTCAAGCTAGTCTCAGTGCAAAATAAACAAAATAGTAAAGTTGCATTCTTTAAAAGAAACTCTCAGAATAGGAAAATAATGATGTGAGGTGATGTCTTTAACTGTTAACATAACAATATAAGTGCAATATTATTCATTTTTATACCCATCAACACATGCAGAGGCATTGTGACTGATGTTGATTTCAGGAGGAAAAACCACAAGATTTCTCTGTCAGCATGGTTCTGGTGGTTATGAGAAAACTGGATGCTAAGGCACCTGTATTGGTGCTTGGGTGGGGCTTAGGGGAATTGGACCTTGTTACTACTGCTGGTTTGTTTATGAGCATCCCAAGCAGAAGCAAACTGTGATTGACACCTTCTTAGGTGTTAATGAAAAGTCCAGACACAACAGCTTCTGCTGGAAGTGTGCTGTCACTCACCGAGGAGCTGTCCGCAGCTATTACAGACACCTTATGGACATCTACAAAAGATGCACACGCTCTTAAACACAATTCCACCTGGCAGTGATTTGTTCCAAGGAGACATAAAACCTTGTAAAGATGACGATGAAGCAGGTTTAATCATGAGTTAATGTGGGATGTGTAAAGAAGTCTTTTAAGCAGTTCCATGCCACCTATTTGCTAACGCCTTGTGGCAGAGGGCACAGCAGTCAGACTTAATGAGGAGTCCAAACATGACTTTGGATAAAAGTAAAAATAACCATGTAAACCACAACCAAATACACACTCATTTATAGCATTACATTTCAAAACTTGCAAATAACATGTTGCGACTATTTGGCTAGTATACAGAAATTTAATTAGCAATTATTTTATGAAATAGAATCTTCTGAAAATTACCAAACAGTACTGTGTGATAATTTGGCTTCTATATCCGAATTTCTTTCACAAAAGCAACTGTTATTTCAGATTCTTGATTCTGACGTTTCTGCTGTTCTGACTCTCATAGTCTTGATCTTCTCATTTGTGTTTACAAGAACCATTGGGACATACATATACATATACATATTTTTCCCCATATTTTTTATGAATTAATTTTGCAGACTATACAAATTTTTTGCAATTACTCAGGAATTTTTACCTTACCAATGGCAATTGAGGGGGTTGTCAGTAAAGCAATTTAAACAAAGTGACGTGTATCACAATACTTAAAACTAATATTACAACAATAAATGATAGTTTATTACTTCTATCTGTGATATAGTTATGTCTTTTTAAAACAGCATCAGTTGTGTCTTGCTTTTTTAATCACAAGCTCAGACTTTTCAGCTACACAACAGAATAGAATTTCCCCCCTTTTGGATTGCTGCATTTTTACTTTATAAAGCAGAGAAATACTGACTGGTGTTGACAAATCCTGTGGTCTTCATGTGTCATGGACGCAGAGCGGAGTGGCAGTGACATTCAGGTCCAAGACCTTAGAATGATAATGTGACAGATAGCCGTGCTCCTGTCATACTGAGACCAACTCAGCCAGGTCAGTGGAGCATTCGGGCCACAGCGGGAGCTTCTTCGTTCCATTAATTCCCAACTCAACCACCCACTATCTCCCACACCCTCATACCAGTTCTGTCTGTGACCTGATCAGCCCCCAGCTTCAGCACACATGGCTCCTCACTATGTGGGACAGCAGTCTCAAAAAATCATTGTATCACTCTTTTGACTGCTATGTATGCTATGTGGTAGTATTATCACCATCAATATTATTATTTAATCAACAGTGCATAAATACTTTCATCACTGAGACCAGCGCACATTGCTGAAATTTTGACATTGTATCTACCACTGTGAGAAACTTGTAGGGGAAAAGACAAGCAACCAGTCACAGTTCAGGAAGTCCCCAAGTGTTATCTCCACACCCTGCGTGTGTAATTAGATTACAGTTCTTTAAAAAATAAATGCGCTCCTTTCCCGAGTTTGTTGGATATTTGTCACACTCGTGATGCAGATCATTGAACAAAATTTAGTATTAGATAAGGATAACCCAATTAAATACAAAACACAGGTTTTACATGGTAATTTTATTTATTAAAGGAAAAAAAAACTTTCCAGACATACCTGGCTGCATTCAATTTCATCAACCACTCCCAGGCATGATTATTGCCATACCTGTTTGAGCCTGTTTGACAAAGTGAAATAGGCTAAAAGATAGATAGATGAATAGGCTAAAACAAAGTTATTGACATCTGTTAGTATAAAATGGGTTACAAAGCAATTTCTAAGGCTCTGGGACTCCAGTGAGAGCCAGCATCCACAAATGGAGAAAACTTGGAACAGAAGTGAACCTTCCCTACCAAAATTATTTCAAGATCGCTTCAACAACACACTGACAAAAGAACCCAGAACATCATCTAAAGAACTGTAGGCCTCCCTTATCCTCAAGGTCAGTGTTCATGAGAGACAATAAGAAAAAGACTGGGAAAAAATGGAGAGCTCTCAGCCAGCCACTGCTAACCATAAAGAACACTGTGGCGGGTGTGGTCTGCGGTGCCGTGCGGACGTACCTGCATGGCATCCGCTTGAGAGCTGCAGCCGCGTGTAATAAAATAGCTCAAAACTACGATCCCTGGACCCTCCGTGTCTCATTCACACCACAAACACCAAGGCTCGTCTTACATTTACAGGAAAAACATCTTGAAGATCCCTAAGACTGTTGGGAAAATATTCTGCAGACTGATGAGACAAACGCTGAACTTTTGGAAGGCCTTTGTCCCGTTACAGCTAGCATAAAACTAATGGCAGATTCATAAAACGAACATCATAGTAACATTCAAAAGTTTTATTGGTAGTGTGATGGGCTGGGGCTTCTTTGCTGTAATTCATGAGTTCTGCTCTCTACCTCTCCTGAAGGAGAATCTCTCTCCATAAACTCCATAAAACACACCAGTGAATCCACCTCTGAATGTCTCTGCAAAAGCTAAAACAAAATGATGATTTTGAAGTGGGCAAGTCAAAGTCCAGTCTGAAATCTCACTGACACCTTAAACAGGCTGTTCATGTCATAGTACCTATTTCCTCCTGCACTGGCCTGCCTTCTCTCAAACACTCTTTCTTTCTTTCTCTCTGTCTGGCTCGTTCTTTCTCTGTGTCTATGTATTTCTTGTGTTCTTCAGGGCGTGCATTATTTACCTTTGAGAGATGAGGGTTTCCTCCTCCAGGCTTCCCGTCTCTCCTGTCAAACCCTCACCTGCTGAAGATTGGCTGATTAACTCACCTGCTTCTCGTGTGATTGTCAAGCTGACTAGCAGTGTTGGTCAAGTTACTTGAAAAAAGTAATCAGTAACTAATTACTGATTACTTCCCCCTCAAAAGTAATCCCGTTACTTTACTGATTACTTATTTTCAAAAGTAATTAGTTACTTAGTTTCTTAGTTACTTTTTAAAAACATGATTTACAACCTGAATAGGTAATAAAGCGATAGATCTTTCAGCCCAATTCTACTTTTTCTGCATAATCCATCATATAAAATGTAATCAAATGGATAAAGTCCATTTTTAAAATTTGTTTTATTAGTTTTAATCTTTTAACTTTATGCATCAAGCAAAAATTAAATTATATGCAACATTCTCTGACTGGAAGAAATTTGTTTAATATTTAAACCTATTTTCTGCACATTCCAGTACATAAAATAAAATATTTTTTTGTTTTTACACTCACTCTTTCAAATAAATGCAAGTGAAACACAGCAGAAAATAAATAAAATCAAAGACTCAGCGGTCCTGTTTCTCTAGTTTCACCTGTATAGCAGGAGTGGGGCAGGCAGAGGTTTGCCTTGGTGCAGGTGTGCCGCGCGTTACTGCCAATCTCTGCATCCCTGCCCATCTCTGCTGACTAGTTAAAGCGAAAGAAAACTCTCAGTTGTCGCCAGATTGTTCTGACTCCTGTCCTGTTCATGCTTTCCTTCAGTTTGTTCCCAGTGCTGTCCTCTGATTCTGTACAGAACTCTCTAGTATTTTGGGACCCCTTGAGTCATTTTGACAGTGTGTGTGTGCGCCCATGGACTTACCTGCAACTCCTCCGACCACTCTCTGAAACCATTGCTTCGCAGATGGGTTTTCTCTGTGCTAAGGCAACCTGTAAATAAAACTTTGTTAACTTTTCTCAGTGTCTTGCAAATGAGCCCCATGACAGTTCATGCTCAAAAGCCCTCCATCCTTGTGGACGTAAAACAATTCTGCAGAGAAGAGGTGCCAAAAATTCCTCTACAGTGATGTGGAAGACTCATTGCCAGGTATTTCAATTCCTTAATTGCAGTTCCTGCAGCCAAAGGTGGCACAACTAATTATTAGATTTAAGGGGGAATTAATCATTATTAAAATTTGAATTTTTTAAAATAATAAAATTTCTTTGATTTTCTGTAATGTGAAAAATATGCAAAAAAGGGGGAAAAAAGAAATCAGGAAGGGGGTAAATTGTTTTTCACAGCAGTGTAGGTACAGCATCACCCTTAAGACAGAAAGATAAAGATTCTGCTTCATCTGACTGAGAGCTGTGAATTCAAAAGATGTGTTTGTACAACACTAATCGAATGGAGTAAGGCCTCCGACTTCAGGCTGAAAAGTCTGAAGTCTACAGCTTTGGTTTTCGCTCTTTACAAAATATGCTGATCTGCACTGGTGTGATTCTGTTTGAAGTTTATAACTTTACTTAAAGTTTTCCACATTTTTCTTGACCTCATTCTCACAATGGTCAGCTGTCAGTTAGATCATAATCATATATGTGGATACTGATGCCTGAAGTCATCACTAACCACCCACTAAAATGCAAATTTCACCTAAAAAAATGAAGTCATCATGCTCAATGTGTATCCGCTAATCCATATAGGATTCCTCTTTCCCACAGAGTGATTAGACTTTGTGACTTGCTTCAGGGGACCAACCAGCACTTGAAAACCAATCCTACTCCTTCGTCAGATCTCATGGTGCATATTTGTAATGTTTTATTTAATTTCTCTCTTTCCTCCATTAATCACAGGCACATGAGTTTGATGTAAATTAATCAGCTTATGCTTCTGGCCACATTTAGATTTGTTAAATTTGAATTTAAAATGCATTTCTTTTAAATAAAGATAAATAGGAGTTCATTCTATATTGCATTCTGAGTTTTTCCGGATTTATATCGCATATATACAACTCCTCTTACTCTAAAATCTTTTGAAATTCATCATAGCTGATTGTATGCAGCATCAGGAATAAATCCTTTATCATACAATCAGCTAAGCAGCTTATATTGCAATTAATTTAAATCCTTGTGGTTCCTATTCTTGTTCTTTTCCAATAACTTATTTAGTTAGCATGTTGCACAGCAGAACAAGTCCTTTGTCTTTCATGTCTTGAATAAGTATAGCACAGCACACTCAACAACAAGCTTAGCTCATATCAATGTGGAGATTTCTTCATATGCTTGTAGAGTCAGGCTTTTCTTAAGAATCATACCATTGCAAAGGTGGTAATTATTCAGAGTCTTTCAAATGTTGAAATCTAACCCCATTTCATGCTTTTCTCTTGACTTGCATGTTGGAAGTCTTTTTAACTTGAGCTCAGAAGTGTGATATTTAGTTTGTTTTCTGTTTTTTTACCTCTTGAAGTTGAATGAGCAATGAAAAAATCTTGTTTTATCTTTCTTTGGGATTTCGGGATGCTGCAATAGAGTTTCTGCATTAAACCCTCTAGATATTTGGTGTTTTTTTCTGTCTTTTAATCATAAAAGAACTTGCAACTTTATATTCTTGCCTTCATGCTTTTTACACATTTTAAATGTGTAAAAAGCATCTAGAAGTGCAGACTAACAGCTTGTTGTTCTGTTTAATGCACAAATATCATCTCCTTTATATAGAACATATGACGTGACAACCTCCATCCTGCTTCTGTCCAACGTGTGTGTGCCGTGATCATCATGTCAGTTGTTAATGACAGGCTGGCTTCGGGTTAGCGCATATTGATTTCCACACAAAGACAAAAGGTCAACAGACTGGCACACATAGGTATAAAATTGATCCTATTAACCTGCAAGGAACAAATTGAAAACACTGAGGAGTTGAGTGCTTGAGCTGCGCATATGATCCCATCCAATTAAAGAACAGAAGACCTTTAGCTTGCTGGAGTTTCTAATTAACTGAGCTTCAACTTCCAGTCACAGCAAAATGTGTCGTTGCTGTTATCTCTCCCTCCAAGCAGGGAAATGTGTGACAAGCAAAATATACTACAGCTGATCTGTCAAGTAAAAATGCAAAAGGGGATAATGTTATTACTAGATTAATCACTAATAATAATATATTAATATAAGTTTGTCTCACCAAGCTGAAGTGTGTTTACACTTTTTTAAACACGTAAGACACAACAGTAAAATCAACAACATCAGATGTCCTGACGTTAAGAAAATGTACTGGGCGCGTGCAGACAATACAGCTGTGAGAAAATGGAATCCACGGCTATGTAATATGTGGTAATATCAAAGACAGGATGTTAATCTTGTTTCTGTCAATGGCACTTTGTATAGATATCATTTAAAAAAGGTATTTCTAAAGCACATGTTTTCTTTTATCATATTGCATAAACTCTAATAGCATTTGCTTTCACATTGACATTTTTCTCAGAGCATACGATTTAGAAATAGATTTAATAACATGAATAAAAATAAAATTGTCATTCTGGACTGAAATCGCAGTATAGCTTAAATGCCATCAAGCAGATTTTGGTTGAATCCCAGGATTTTTGGGCAGTCCTGCTTTTCTCATGTGGTGTTTGTTTATAGAAGTCCTCTCACCATCTGTCCTTCCCCTCCCTTTGTTTTATAACTGCTCTAGGTACAGGCTCTGACAGCGAAGCTTGCTCAGGGAGTGGGGTTCTCCTGTTAGAAAACAGAGCGACGTCACTGGCGGCATGCACGGTCCACTACCCGTATATCCAGGATCAAGGGAATAAACTACAGAGGGAGAGGCTCCAGGGGAACCTCATTTGGAGCAGACTGGTGGACAGCAGGAAAACAGAGATGAGCGTCACAGTGGAGTCTCCAAACTGAGGAGCCTGGAGGTTCCCACTCAGGAGTGGGAGAGGAATTTAAATTCAGTTAGATGTATTAATCAAGAATGAGAGAATAAAGGATGATGTTTGCAAATTATAAGAGTACATCTATAACAATATTCATTAAATGATAGGACTGGTGATGGTCAACAACTGTCATGAAAACAGCAGAACCAACAATGCATTAGTCTGTTTAAGAATGTGCTCTGAAAGGCCATTCCTTCATGAAGAGGATGACGAAGGTGTAGCTGTGCGCTTCAATTTTGTAGTTTCTGAATAACAAAAGATGTTCAACATAGAAAGCAAATAGTTCAGTCTGATAAGATGTGTCTTGATATTTTGATTATGATAAAACCTCATTTCAAATCAATTTCAGTGGCAGGAAACAATCCAATCTAACTCTAAAGAACTTGTTCATTGCAAAATGCAAAGCTAATGTTAAAAAAAGTCTAAAATCACTGAAGTTAATGTATTTAACTCAAAGCATTTCACTTCAGTGTATTCCACTTTTAATATTTTATCTGTGCAGCAAAATCATAGTTTTAGCTTTCAGAAGCATTTTTTTCTATTTCAGTTAATGAGTCTGGTTCATATATTGCTGTACTGCTTGATCGTTTGTTAATGATCATTGTTAATGATCTAGTTTGAGGACAAGATTTGCTTATTTAGCTGTGAAAATGAACTGAAAAGAAATTAATCCCATCAACAGTGTTTATCAATTACCATAACACTAAATGTTGCAAAAAAAAAAAGAAGAATAAAATCAGTGTTTGGTGTAAACATAAACTCTCAGGAGAAAACCAGTGCAGACCAGTTCATCACCTCCATAAATCCCAGACATGTAAAGAACCTCCACCTTCATCCTCCTGTTGCTTACAAATACTTGAAGCACTTTCCAGCTCAGGAAAATTTAAAAAAAAAAAAGAAAACAAAAGAAAAAAAGAAAGTGCTTTTGGTCAAAGCACCTGCTGTCACTTTTCTACACCCAGGCCTTGTGTTTTTGAACACACCCGGCTTTGTTCCCATACTGGAGAAATGGCTTGTTGGCTTCAGGCCTAATGCCCAAATCACTTCTGACCAGGATTCTCTGGACTATCAGCGAGTTTCTGTTGAATTTAGTTTTTGTTTGGCCACCGCTTTTTGGACTTCTACGGAAAAGCTGGACAGCACATGAAAAACACCTGTCTGCTGCCAAATTTCAGCTTGTGAAAGATTTTAATGATTCAGGGTGTCCACTTTGAATTCCTATCCTCATTCAGATTTTCAGTTGAAGCTAAAAGATCAGCCTGACCTTTTTAGAGTGGCTGCTTCTCAGACAGCGTTGTTACCCCAAACAGCTGCTTTTATGTCAGTTAATGAGCTTGGTTCATATATTTCTTTGGTGCATATATTTCTAAGTCTAGGGTTGGTAAAAGTATTTAATGGGCTATAAAATCTGTAATTTTATCATTACTTTGTTCCTTTATTTTCCAGCACTGTTGTTGTGATTTGGCACTGTATAAATAAAACTGAATTTAGCTTTGTTCAAGCTTTGTTGGTAAGGCACATATTTTGATCATAAAATGTACTTCACTTTCAAATGGTGGTGGCTAATGGTGCAAATGTGCAATTACCTTCTTCCTGGCGTCCTCTCACAACCTCTGAGATTGAGGACATGATTACAGTGAGTGTCCAGCCAAGACAAGTAGGCTGACAAATAAAATTAATTTTACTGTGACTGAATGCTCTTTGACTGAATCTGGCTTCCTGCATCCTCTTTCTCTAACCGTTCCCACCTTTTTAAAGGTCTGTTTTAATTACAAGACACAGATTACAGTGTTCTCAAAATACCCTGCGAAACTCAGTGTTTAGCTTTTTTGAGCAACTCTCTACCTACCACCCCCCCGCTGACATTCATTTTCCACAAGAGTCCAAAAAATCCTGGATGAGCCCCCATTTATCGAACGACCAGTCAAGGACGCTTGCACTTGACCAATATTATACAAGAAAATGACACAAACCTTATTTTTCCAGTTTAAAGCAGCAGCTTTTCCAGCTCTGATCTTGAACATGTGCAGGATTCACTAGATTATTATCACTTGGCAAATAAGAGTTCTCTCTGCACAGTTCCTCCATCCTAAGCAAAAGAACACCCTGCAATATCTGCAGATTTTCTACAGAGAAAATAAGTTAGTATGACAAGAGGGGCACCTCAACTTCAACTTCATCTATATTCAGTTTTATCTAATATATTGGGATATTTATATATTAGAGCTATTTGTAGTTATTAGAGCTATTTTGTGTAATTTTGCGATATATTTTATTATTTAATATTGTTACTTTACCTTGTTAGTTACTGTTCTTGCTGTCTCTGGGATTAATAAAGTATTCTGATTCTGATACTGTACATGTAAACCAAAATGTGCAGTCTTTTGTCTGCTTCTTACATTGTTTGTTTTAATATATAAGGCTAAAGTTATACCACAGAATTTTGCCTTGAGCTTTTCCTTTATTATTATTATTATTATTGTTATTATTATTATTAGTTATCTACACAGTAGAATTAGTTCATCACTGAGTTGACTACCTGAAACAGGCATGGTTACCTATACAACTCTTGTCTGAAGGGTTGAGTAGAGTTGTACAGATAAACCTATGCACAGAGAGGTTTAAGGCAGAGATGCTGCTGCACTCCATCATTTTGGCTGCAGAGCCCAGTGACACTGTGACACATTTCAACTAGGGACTTGATTGGCTGCTGTGGATGTCCAGGTTGTCTTTTGTTCTCCCAGCTGGTGAGTGCACTGCACTGTGTACTGCTGTACTGCCTTCCTGGCCAGTGAATGTTAATTTCTTCTGCCCAGTTAACCAGAGCTGTCTACTACATCACATAGTATGATGACCTGTTGACTATCATGCCGTTGCCACATGCAAACAACTTCTAGGAGCCACAGGTGAGAAATAGGTAGGGATCAATATAGAATGATCCACTCGCAGTAGAGTATGACAAGTTCTCCATTAAAACTATTATTCCCAATACACTACTTAAAAAAAGGTTTAACTAAATATATTTAATACTTTGGATTCCTCAAAGTAGCTATCAGGTGTGCCTTGTCAAATAAAATTGATGAAATTTCTCAATTTCATTATCTTAAATGATTCTGAATTGAACACCTGTTTACAGTTAATGTGACAACACCACCACGTCTTACTGGGTTCAGAGAGGGAGCCATTTCAAGTAGAAGGTTTACCAGGACCAAATCTTGAACTCCAGGTTTTCTTCAGTTATCTGGATAAAATTAGTGGTATAATAATGGAAATTTTAAGTTGTTTATTAGAGTTATTTTGCTGATAAGCCTTCTTTAAGCTGCAGAATGCCCTGACTTCTCAGGAACAAGGAGGTAGGAAAAAGCAGTCCAGCGTGTCCCGTAGATCATTACTGATTCATTAGTTTGCCCTAATGCAAAACAGACTCAGAGGCTTAATTGGCACAATGCTGAGCTCTCACCTGACATGTGTTCTACAAATAAGATGATCTATAGAGTGTGTTTACATTTTTAATTTAAATGCTGATTACTCCAAAGATGGGGTTACATTCCCCAGGGGATAGAGCGTAATGAGATGGATGAGCTGAAAAAGTAAGTCCTGGGAGCTTTCCTCTCTGTCTAACTATAAAACCTCTCTTCTCATTTTATATATGTACATATATATATATATGTATATATGTATATATATATATATATATGTGTGTGTGTGTGTGTGTGTGTGTGTGTGTGTGTGTGTGTGTGTGTGTGTGTGTATGTATGTATACCACCTAGTTGTTGTAAGTTTGCATTTAAATGCATTTAAATGCATTTCTTACATCTTATTTATCATTTTTCAAATTTCCAAGTATTATTTCTTCTGGTGAGAGAAAAAAATGGACTCACCAGAGGTATTACTAAGATCTGGGAACATGGTGACATCTCTAAAAATACTCACACAGGACAAGAAGCATCGACAGTGAAATGAGGTTACAGATTTTAAAAACCCACCTGGGTTAGATAAGCATATTTGGATTACAAAACAAAGGGAAACTACAAATTATAACCTAAACTGTCAGAATTACAATTTCATTATAGCTGGGCCAGTACTAGTAGTATTACAGTACTAAACTGATGTGGTTTTTTTCACATGTTCTTGGCCTCCTGTTTCTGTGCATATCAAAAAAATGAAATTGGGTGGTTGTTAAATTTACAAAATTCAAACTTGTAATGTGCACAAAATAATTTCATGTTTCTGTGGTGAACGTAATTAAAACATGTAGGATCTGCATGAAAACCAGCAACTTAATTTATTCTTGTTGAGATGACATGATACAATCTAGTAAGAGTGGTTAGTTGCACTGAAAAAAAGGCCATGTTGGATTTACTTGATTCAATAATGGACATTGGTTGCACACAAATGTTTTGCTTTGGCAGAAAATTAAACAACTGAGTTAAATCAACACAACTTTTTCATATTCAATAAACCTGTGCATTTTGTGTTCCTAAAACGCGATTGAAACATGTTCAGATGAAGTAAGTTGAGCTCTTGGAATGTTTTAATCCTTCACAATTTTGTCATTTTATTTCAACACTATTCAATAACTTTTACCCCAATACTACTTGCTCACTTAAATACTACATGTTGTCTTCATATTACATAATGTTCAACAAAGTCTAGATCCTGGTTACCATAAAAATTGAATGGATTTACAATGACTACCATCCTCCGGGTTGCAGGAGGGCTGGGAAATAACCCTGAAATGATAGGTTACGAGGCAGGGTACACCCTGGACACCTCACCATGAGATGTGAAACGTCTTCAAGCAACTTAAAGAAGTCCAGACGATTTTCTTTGCAAGCTCCTTTGACTACGATGACCTGGATGACTGAGAACCTTCACAGACACCTTGTAATCATAGTTTCCCTATTTTTTTGAAGTCTAGATTGACAGCTCGGTGGCACAGTAGCTCTGTTGCCTCGCAGCAAGAAGGTGTTGGGTTCAAATCTGCAATCTGGCCAAGTGTGCAGTGGGTTCTCTCTGGGTACTCTGGTTAAAGTCATGCAGTAATTAGGGTTAAGTTAACTGGTGTTTCTAAAATATCTGTGAACATGAGGGCAAATGGTTGTCTGTCTCTCTGTGATAGACTGGTGACCTGTCCAGTATTCTGACTCCCACCCTATCACATCTGGGTTAGGTCCCAGCCTCACTGCAACCCTGGTTGTAAGAGGATGGAGCGCAAGTTATTATAAATCCATTAACATTTTATGTTAACCAGACTCTAGACTTTGTTGAACACTCCACAAAATAACTCTTTAAATGAACTTAAAATAAATGGATTAATAAATTGATTTCTATTACGAATAAGCATTTTTTGTTGCACTAACGTAATTTGCATGGGTTGGATCAAATCAATTAAAATAAGTTGGACACAACTGTAGTAAAACAGTTGATTCATCATTAATTAATCAAGTTATTCCAACTCAAGTACATTAAGTTGGAAGAACAGAATTGCATAATGCTAAAATAAAGCAATTTAATTACGTGGAAATTCTTTCTATGATTTTTTTATGTTCATTCAAAGAGTTATTTTTTTGAGTGTAGTTCTCCAGCTACACAGTAGCACAGAAGAAAAAGCTCGACAGGATTATACAGGTCACCCAGTGGATAGTCAGCTGTCCTCTCACCTCTCTTAAAGAGCTGCACAGCTCTCATCTCAGGAACATTAATAAAATCCTTCATGACCCATCACACCCTACTGTTTGAACGTCTTTCGGACAGACTTTTCAGATCCATAAAGACAAAAACTAGCAGACTAAGGAGCAGCTTTTATCTCTCAGCCATCACCATGCAGAAAACTGTTAGGTTCAATCAGAACCAACATAATCTTCATGTACAATGTTTACAACCACAGATTAATACTGGTGTTACATCAACACCGGCAAATAGGAACTGCGTTGTGTTTGTATGTATGTATGTATGTATCTATCTCTCTCTATCTCTCTCTCTATATATATATATATATATATATATATATATATATATATATATATATATACATATTGAGTGACTCTCTTCTTTTGCACTGAGAGAATTGCATTGCACCTTCATTTCTTTGTTCAGTGTTTCATTACTACAAAGCCAATAAAGATCCCGTAATGCTGATCTTTGTTTGCTATCATATAATCCTACAAAAGCACATGCTAATATTGAGTATGGCCAAAGTTTCAAATAATGGAGTCAGACTGTGTACAAGAAATCCTCGTGAGCCAGAACCTCAACCTTCAGGCTGCTATAAATAGCTCAGTTTCTGACAGTTTTTTTCTACTCTTGGCTTGAGATGATGCCAGTGAGAGGGGATGTCCTTAGTAGGGTCATCTCAGGCACATAGGTCTTGCTGTGAGCACAGCATCCCCATCCACCTGCTGCTTAAACCTTATGGTTCAAGGGAGGGTGGTCTCAAATATAGAAAAGATAAGATTGCTTCCTCTAGACATTTGATGAACTGGATCTGCACCAAGTATGAGAGATATAAAGGCTGTGAACCATGTAAAGCTGCTGTAGTGAAGTCCAAGATTGAGGAGCTGAAAATGGGCATTGTAGGTTCCCTTTAGGCACAAATAAACACAGAGAATGGGAACTTAAACCTTGACTTTTATTTTACACGGGAGCCTTAGGTCATTGAAACTAAAGCAGTGATATCATGTATCATATAAAAGTCTATATTGTTAAACTAAACAGTGTTGACAATGAGGTCTGCATATTTTCAAAGTACTGTTGTTGCAAAAATGGTTTAACCAGCTTCTTCGTGCCTTCATTATATTGGGTTTAGAAACAGAAGTGAAAGACAGATACCATCTTAATGACTGGAAGCACAAGCTTTCTGTTTTTGGGTGAACTGAATATTTAAAAGCTACTAAGCCTGATTTCCTCTGCTGATAAAAATGTTGTGGAGGAAATGCAGCATAGAGGCCCAAGCTGTGGGTACATAAGAGTGACTGACTCAGCTGAGGTAAAAGTAATCTGATCAGAAGATATTTGTCCATTTCTTATCTGTGACACCTACACCTATGTCTGTCTGTGAGATAGTGTTTTCTTCAAGTAAGATTGCATTGCCATGTGTGTGGACATTAACAAAACACTAAAAGAACCGATGTGGATGTGGACCGATAGTTTTGTCATCATTACAAAGAGACAAGTGGTCTGATTTTTGTGCAATGGCCAGTGGCTGGGAGCACTTTCCCTCTGTCCTCTGTAATTTCGCTTGGCATTAATTGGCATGTTCCTATATAAACTCTGTATTCCGCCCACATGCCCTCAACTATTGTAATGTAAACTACAATTCTATTTCAGGGAAGAAAATTGGTCCCTTTGTGTTAGCTGAGGGAATTATGCAACAAGCTGCACCCGCTTGTCATTTTAATTGCCACTGTACACAGGAAAAGTTCGCCTTTTGCCAACCCCTAACTGCAAAGTAGCTTATTAATCCACAAATTAAAAAAATGCAAACGGTGAGATGTGTTTTATATGTGTGGGTAAGTGGCGAATTGCAGTGGAGCTGAATTCATTCAGAATTAATTTCATCTTCCTCCCTGAATATCACCGGATTTAACTGCAACCGATTGTGCAGCAGGCTGAATTGTGAACACACAATCCAAGCTGGTGCAGCAGATTTTTTCCCCCTTGCACTTCTCCCTAATTGTACAACAGGAATGTTGCTGATGTAATATTGTTTTGGTACACATGGAAAAGTGCATAGTTTGTAGCACAGATGTGTGTCTCTAAAAAACTGTTTTGCCATAGAACTGTATGTAAAGCTAGTCTTAATTAGCAACAGACTTTGAAGTTCCCCACTTCTGGCTGCACAGACCTTAAAGTAGCCAAATTAATAGTGAGAATTAGCGCAGAGAGTCAAGAAAAAGTTTATGTGTATTCACACATGTAACAGCACAGCAAGGTTAGTTATCTGGAGAGAAATAAAATATGCCAACTTTTAAATGATATCTATTGTGTATGTGTATAGTGAACGGGGGAGGGGGGGGGGGGGTGTTTTATCCAATGAAAAACCAACTGTGCATCCAACCTCTTGAGTTTGTGAAGTGCAGTGGCACTCAACTGGAGTGTGATTCAGTTTTAATGAGATGGAGGTGAACAAGGAGCTGGCCAGCCTTTATAGAGTGGTTAAAAAACAAAAACAAAAAAATAAAACAACGTTGATGCTCATTTTCCTTTTAAAAAAAATCTTGCTAAATCTAGCAGAAGAGATTCGGTTTATATAATCTATGCGAATCACCTTTTTTTTTTTTCTTCTTCTTTTCGGTTTATCATTAAAAATGACATTGACACTATACAAGCTCAGCTCCACATGAATAAGTCACTTGACCTGTTTGAGAAGTTGATGCACCTTTTTATCCTCTAGTCCTGCAGAAAGAACAGTGGAAATTATTATCGTTATACATTTATTTATTTATTTATTTATTTTTACAAATAGTAGCGACTCAAAATAATGACACCTCTTTCGCTGCTGTGGCTCCCTTCACTGACTTGCAAACAAACGCTGTATGAAGCATCGTCAGGTTTCTGAGACGAGCACGGTGTCGACTCTCGCACTCATTATCTCTGTGGAAGAGCTGAGAGTGGCTGCGCGTCTCTGAGCCGATGGGCTACGGCAGGATTTTCTCAGCGCCGCTTGTTTTGAAGTTAATTTGACGAACTTTCCGAAGAGAAGCGGCGTTCAACATGAAATGTAACGTTAAAAAAATGCGCGGTTATGATTTAATTTAGACTCACTTGCCTCTTAGTCCTGCTCGCTGTGAGAGACAAAGAGAAGCCCTCGGTCCTTCTGCTGCGCTTGTGGATGGATATATGAGCACTTGGGCGGTAGTCTACGGGCTCGTAGTCACTGTGGCTGGCAGGCACAAGTTGGGGGGCACCGAAAGGAGTTTGTAAGACTTACCAATGTGAAGAACAGTTCAGAACCAAGGACAGATCCAAACCGGTGCCTGGCAAAGATGCCCAAAGTGAACAACATCTGGAATCTGCTCGTCACATGAAGCTCTTCACGTTTCTAACGTACTGAAGCTCGGCTTGCGCAAAGAAACCCTTCAAATCCATTCGGGAAGAAACACCTAGTGCTACTAACAGGTAAGAAATGGTCCCTTCATAATTTTGATGTTATACTGACGGTGGGTTTAACACAGAAAGTACTTTGTGTCTTTCCTATCTGACGTGATTTTGCATTTTTATTTTTTATTTTTTTTTGTTACAAAGTCGTCGCCCCCCCCCCCCCAGCATGTATCCCACAGCCACAACATTACTCCCAACAGGTCCGTTATTATAATACCTTATCAGCAGTTCATGATTTTCCCAGCATTTATCCCCATTCCCCCTCTCACAAGCCACATCTGATGCACCAAAGTCTATTTGTCAACACAAACCAAAAATAGCAGGAGGAGACTTTCTTTCACTTTATTATCAGCCATCCCAATACCTGCGTGTTACTGTGGAGGTGATAGCATTTCCCTGTATGAATATGTGAAGTTGTAATCCTGCTTGACCCGAGTGTATTCACTGTCTCAAATAAAAATTATATAATTGAGTGAGGCAGAGATTCCTCTCAAACCAATCAGGGCTTTTGTTTTTGGACAGCGCCATAAACAATGTGATAGACCCTAATGTGGAAAGTAATTCAGCTGGTAAATGTATCGAGTCATTGCAAAAAATGAAGAAAGTGTTTTTGCTTTGGAATCATCCACGTATCTCACGCATCACATTGTTATGACAGGAGTCAGACAGGAGTGATGCGGTAGGATTTACCTCAAAGGTAAGTTATTTATTATGGGAGACACCACCACGGTGTCTTGATGGATGTTATGTATTTTATCATCAGATGGTGTCAGCATGCTCACCGACATGCTCACCAAGAGGAAACAAAGAAAATCTGCTCTAGCACGTGTAATTCTTACATCTGTCCTTTGTCTCCCAGTCTAAGTGTGACCTATGAATAAACATACTGACAGGGCATTATTTTATTATTTTATTTTATTTTATAAAAATTAAACAACTGCACTATTTTTTTTCTGAAAAATATGCATTTATTTCACATTCAAACACAATCAGCTGGCTGCTGGCCACCACAGAGGGATCCTAATTCCTTCAGCTGACAAGTCCAGGTGGAGGGATAAACTGGGTCCCCAGTGGAGATTATATAATGATGGGAATCATAAGACGAGCTATTGAGGTTGCAGTTTTCTCTTCTTTTTGTAGTTCATTTTCATACGTAGAGATCTGATGCTTTGAAGTGGATGATTTGTGTATTGTCTTCTGACTGAAACCTTCAGTTTTTGACAGTTTATTATCTGATGTTATATAACACTGTAACCTCTAAACTTTAAACTTAAATCTAGTTTTTAATCAGATAAGCACAGAAAAGTAGTGTTTTAAATGTCATAGGACAAGTACGCTGTTTAGGCTGTCATACTCACCCGGCTTAATGATTCATGTGCAGTGGATCGGGCTCTAAATTAAATGTCACGTCGAGTACTTTTCAATAAAACTGCATGCAGACTGTGTCTACTCTTCAAATTTTGAGTTGTGTCACCATTTTAAACAATTAAAAATATAAATTATTGTTTTATAACAATTATTTTTCAGTCTGTACCTGATGATAACAAAAAAGGAGGTGCATTCATTTCTTCAGTTCATTCGTCAGACATAAATAACACTGTACTTCTGCGTAGATAATATGATTATACCTGCCAATCACCATCACTGCTGAAAGGAACTGGGTGGTGAGTCATTTTTTACACATTAGTTATACCGGGATAAGGAGTAAGGACAATAAGGAATAGGGTTCTCAAAGCCTCTTTATGCTAATGTTGGAGAAATCCTCTGTGCTGGGCAGGAGCAGTAATGCATTAGCTGATGGTTCAAAGCTAAGTAAAGCACGCCGTCTTTTCTTTTTGAACTTGCCTTTCAGAGGGAATATTGTGCGCAGACAGCTGGGGAGCGTGTGACTCTCTTGGCTGCTCAGTGTGAGTGTGACAGCCGTTTCAAGATAGTTTTAATGATGTGATCGAGGCCTGATAAAAGCTACTTTAGCAGATGTTGATGTTTTAATTCTCATGTGAGCTGATAATACTGCTCCCATTTAAAGAATGTATGCAAATAATTGGAAGAAATTTGATTTTAATAGCTGTCCACTTCAGCCACGCCAGCATTTCTTTGCAGTTCTTAGAGGTTTTAGAAGAGCTTCTGCATCTCTAACCTCACTTTAGCTTAGTTTGTATTGACCAGCCTAATTGGCTGTTCCTTGTTGCACCATTAATTCATACTGTGACCTAGTCTCTGCAACCAGAAAGCCCCCATCTGCTCAACAGACAGCACTGAAGACCAATTAGACTCTTAAAGTTGAGCTCTCCAAGTTGATTTCTCACCTTGCTTCTAATAATAGGGCAAATGTGTTGCAGCAGTCCCATACACCTGCACGTAGTGTTCAAGACACACAGCAGACATGAGACAGAGGCTGTAACTTTGTATATTACCACATGTAATTTAGTTTGATGGGTACAGATTCATCAACGCACCATAAGATTTCCCCACCCCTAATCTGATGTAATATTTATCTGGTAAGAAATTTGGCATTCATTACACTTTTTGCTCCTCATTTTCACTCAAGAGATGCTTGTGCTGTCACAGGATATTCCTCACAATATCCTGTGTGATTCACAGTATCCTGTGTATCTTGAAGTGTTCAAAAGCATGCACGCACGCATGAACTTATGCTTGTGTCGCTGGTGTTTTTGTAACCAGTCCCTGTGAACCCCACTGTGACGGTTTTCTGCCTCTGTGAGCACAGGAAACAGGACACACTCAGACTCAATGAAACGACTGTTGATAGAACTGCCAATAAAAGAAGTGTCAATGCACGAGCATCTTTTTTTATACAGTATTATAATGTAAGTAACAACACTGTGTGACAGAAGGGGAAAAGTCAGTAATACGCTTCCCACTGTGTCTTAAAGGAGAACGTAGCGGCAGCACATTGCCTAGTCCAAACTGCTGCCAAGCTCTGTGGGTTTACCAGCGTGACTCCTCTGATAGCTCAACTTCTATTTAAAAAAGGAAAAACATACCCACAGACAATTTTTGTTGATATTATGTGCCATTGTTACATCCCTCAGAGCTTTATGTGAGTAATACTGCTGAAATATAAGCTCTGATAAGAAATTCTGATAATATTTGCAGAAAAAGAAAAGTAAACCACAAGTCTTTAAAAATACATTCCACAGTATGAATCTACTTTAATCTATGTGTTTGTTCTGAACTATGCGTTTGATAAATGTGATTAATAATTGTGTTTGGAATAAATACGATTGGCTCTCTAAGAGCGCTGTGATTGAACCTGCCCACCTAATCAGACAACCCCCGGTGAGATCCAAACCTCTTACTTCAACATGATAGGAATTTATATTAGCATACATGTCTCTCTGCCCACTCCCCTGCAGTCCAACCCTTATTTTTTACCCACCATGTTTCCATGGCAACCACATCCATTGAGGAGAATCACCGTGTATGTGATATCTCCGTTGCCTGGAAATTATGCTTCAGTCAAGAGGTGCCTTAAATATCAATAAATGTTTGATGTGGTCACTTGAAGGTGGTAACACTGAGTCAGTCTTTCAGATAAAATTTTATTTATTTCACACTGGAACTGCTGAGACTCTGACTAAAATATTAAGGTCTTCTGTTTCACTTCAGAAAGTAAATTCTAAGATTAATGGCCGTGTTTCAGCCTTCAGATAGAATTCTTAAGTTTAGAGTTTTCAATAAAACCATTTCTTTGTAGTAATTCTATAGACTCTAAGTCAAGAAAGTCAAGAAAAAGCCTTGTAGTTCAGGTAAGAATCAGTTAAAAAGATAAGAGCGAAAATTGGGCATTGGGCAAGGACGTTACATTTTACTCCACAGGAATAGGATACAAATGTGATAGATAGATAGATAGATAGATAGATAGATAGATAGATAGATAGATAGATAGATAGATAACATATATTAATTTTCCCCCCTTTTTTTAAGGAAAGATGCTGCACTCACTGACAGAGGACTTGAAAGACATCTGCCTCCAAATTGTGTGAACCTCTTCTGCTCTCCACTTCAACCTGCTAAATCAAGCTACCTGGTCCTGCCATGCTGAGTGCAGTGCTCTGCCCCAAGTCGCAGGCCAATTCTGCACATTACTGGCCTCTCCATGTGTTCCTTCTCGAGCTGCTGATACCAGGAGTCCTGCCTAGTATTTCCAGACTGCCCCCTTCAGCCAAACGTGAGATCATCGTCGATGGGGACTTGGTGATTGGAGGCCTGTTCCCGGTGCACGAAAAAGGCGATGGAATGGAAGACTGTGGTAAGATCAACGAGGGGAGAGGGATCCAGAGACTGGAAGCCATGCTGCTGGCACTTGATGAGATTAACTCCAGCGATCGCATCCTTCCTGGTCTCCAGCTGGGGGCTCACATCCTGGACACCTGCTCGAAAGACACTTATGCTCTGGAGCAGTCGCTAGATTTTGTAAGAGCATCCCTCACTAAGGTGCACGACCCAGGTTTCATCTGCCCAGACGGCTCGAGACCAATTCAAAATGAGGTTCCACTGGCCATCTCAGGGGTTATCGGAGGATCTTACAGTGATGTTTCAATTCAGGTGAGTGTGCAAATGTATATTAACCTTTGTTTAGTGTATCAGTTGCACTTGCATGCCTTTACTGAAAACTGTGACACATGCAAAATTGCCATGCCACTATACTAAGATAAATAGTATACCATATGGTATAGCTATGGTACATCATGTGGGTTTTCTACGTCTTGTACTGACCTCATCTGGGATGAGGGGTTGAGGTGCTAAGTTATCAGCCTATGCTAGCAAGCATGGTTAGCAAGGTGCATCCATAAACTGCATGGGTCCATTGCAGAAACAGAAATACTTGCTTATTGGTCCCCATCTAACGCATGCAATTATATTTTTAGAATTACAGTTAGCAAAATTGGACCACAGACTTCCTGGATGATCTGTCAAAATTAGCTACAGCGCAAGGCATTGTATGTGTCAGTTAACAGCATGAATCCAAAAGGCACTAACACCCCAAACACAATAAGTGATCTATTTCAGCAATGAGCGGAAGTTTTGCCTCTGGTAATTATCTTCTTTGTCTATGGGGCTCTCACCAAAACAAAGTCCTAATGTTTCTTTAAGTGTGTAAGTGTATATGTAGTCTTTTCAGTTGATTGCGTTTTGTCTGCGTCTGTAATCAAGTAATTTGTTATTGCAAGAGCAAATATTTTGCAACTTAACACTTGTACGCCTTTAAAAAAAACTTGTTAATTCACAATATTATTCCAGTTATTTATTTTGTGAGCATGCATTGTGTTACATGGGGGTGGATGCTCATTCACATGTTGAAGTTGCTAAAAGAATCCTTGCATCTCCACTTTTCACAAGCTGTAGAATTGAGCCTTCAGTAGAAGAGGTTTCTCTTTGGCTGGAGTAAGAATTTACTGAGATTATTTTGTCTGAAGCATCAACATTCACAGACACATCAATCACTTTGTCAGCAACTTCATTTCTGCCTTGCAAGGAAAACTGACCTTTCACACATGTATGAAAGGTTGCTAGAGGCAGTGCATCTGACCATAATTAATTAACTCTGATTGCCCTTACATGACATAATTACTGAAGCACTCAGTGTTAGCAAGACAAAGTGCTCAGGAATAATTTGGTTATACACACACACACACACACACACACACACACACACACACACACACACACACACACACACACACACACACGCACGCACAATATGTGGCGAAGCCTTGGGTAAACTATACACAAGTAAAGATCATCTCTATTAGCCTTAGGGGTGCGGCAACATGATCACATTTGAGTTCAGATAATAACTGGACCAATGTTTTCCAGTTTTTCGCTTGTTACATGATAAGCATCATTAATCCAGCTAATAGTCATTTATTATACACCAATATTTAATTAATACTGACTGAAATGATAAAATAACTCAAGTTCTGCTTTTTGATTTTGGGGTTCATCCTGTTTTGTGCCTCCTAAGATTTTGTGTCATGCGGTCTGTTAAGTACAACAGTGGAATCTTTGCCACAGGAACCTTTTCAGTGTGTCACAAAGTATTTGTAGTACATGTTCACCTCTAATGAAAATGCTATTGTGGTTTTCCAGAAATATCACTGCTCTGCCCTCTAACTTGTTTTCAGCAGTTGAAACACTACACTGTGGGGCACTTCAGATTTGTTTGTTCAAACAGTACAGTTCCATCACATTTAATTAAAAGTTGGTGACACAGTGAAGATCACCAGTTTTAACAGCAACTTTCTACAGGCAATGTCTATCCACTTTTTCCCTCAGTCAAAGGACCTCAAAGCATAGCATCCTGGCTGCCGGGATTATCCTGGATATTTGTCTCAGAGAAACCCAGCAATAATAAAATACAATGAAAACACAAACAAACAGAGGCACTGGCTTTTGCCACAACACAAAACCTCTTAGGCATTAGGAGACTCATTGTACAGGAGTAAAAATATCCTTGTCATGATAAAACTGCAATAATCATTTTATGCTTTATAACAAATTGTTTCATTGTCTGCTAAATCTTTTAGGTTTCTCACTACTTATAGCTACCTTACATTGCAGGAACTTGGTGAAGGTGAAAGTTAACTTACTTGAACAGACTCCTTTCCTCCATTCTTCCTACATTCCTGTCCAAATTCAGCCAGTAAGCAATGAGTCCATGCTCAGCAGTTTTTTGTGGCTGATGAGAAGAACTTACTGTGGAATAGGTACTTTTTCTCCTCTGCAAGGTACTGCAGAGGCAGTTTGACTAGGCACAAAAGGTTATGGTGGCCTAAAAAGCCCGTTAGTTCCTGTGGTGGAAACCAACATTATGTTTCACTGGTTCACGGGTTTATGTATGTGACTAATAAAACAGTTTTGTTTCATTCAGTAACATCTCTATTCAGTTATATTGCTGATTCATGTTTTTTGTGTCTAATTTGACCACTGGATGCTGTGGCTTTGCTTTTCAAACAAAAAAAGCTTCTTTCAGCTTTTCTAAAGCTAATAAAAACCCTTTCTTGTAACGTGTTTAAGTAGTCTTCAGGAATAGTTCTTCAGGTTTCTTGAAGGACAGAGCTTTTCATTGGATATTAGTCACAACCTTGATCCCAAACTGCTTTAGTAATGTTGATATCCAGGCTCTGGGGAGGCCAGTCCATGACTGGTAGTTTTCTGTTGTTTATTTTTCTATCCTGGTATGTTTCTACTCTGTTGGCAGTGTGTTTTGGATCACTGCCACGGTAAAAAAAAAAGAAGAAATGTCAATTAGATGCTTCCCAGATGGTATTGTATGGTGGATCAAAATCTGGCAGGACTTTTATGTGTTCATAATTACATCAATTTTGACAAGATCCCCAACACCACTGGCTGAAATGCAGCCCCAAACGACGACAGAGCCTCTGTTGGGTTTTTCAAAAGGTTATAGACACTCATTTTTCTACCTTTCTCCTGACCTCTTCCACACATACTGATGATAACACTGATGATTAGGGTGACTGATGATTAGTATAACTCCATAAGTGTTAACTGTTGATTTTCAGTCCAATTTGACAAACCCAGCTTTGCCTTCTAAACTGACTCGTTACTGTGCTAAATTCAATAATTGCATTACAGTTCAGGTTGTTACTTGCACTACAAAGTCTCTTCAGTCATCGACACACTGCAAATAGAAAGAAAAAAAAATCAAGCACATTTTTCATCCTGTGGGTTTGCTACAATCAGCTTATTTCAGTTTGTGTGCTGGGTGGAGGAAAGTGGTGGAGTGATCTACAGTTTTTAAGAAGTGGCAATATGGACAGTACTTTTATTTTGATTGCATGAAAGGTCAAGAGTTTGATGGTGAAATTCAGACTGCATCCAGGACAGAAACAATTGCACTGTTCTGCTAACAAAACATCCCTCTTGGCAAGCAAAGACAGCGTGCCAAAACAAAGTCAGCCAAGAACCCAGAATTACGTTAAACTTGAGTGATGTCTATCCCAGTGCAGCAGCCAGAACCTGAACCACAACAGATAACAAAGACCGTGATGAGTGATCACCTGTAGCTGCAGGTTTATAGTGTTAACTGGTTATGATATAATCTGTCAAGTCAATTTCTGCAGTAACGTATAACAAATATAGCAAGTAGTGTAAAAGATTACTTTCCCCGGTGTGTTATGAGTTAATGTACTGTTTTACATTAATGAAAAGCAACAGCAGCTTTTGCTCCCTGTTTCCCTTCCTTAAGAATGGCTTCTTGAAAGCCATGCTTCAACTGAGACCATTTCTGATGAGGCTTCAGTGAACAGAACATGCTGGATTTGTTCCCCCTGTTATACATGACTTTCAGACACTGTTTATTGGCTGTGGATAGTTTTTTGACCAGACAATTCTTCCTTTGTCAGTTCAAGTAAATTCAATTCAATTTTTTTTTATATAGTGCCAAATCACAACAATAGTCACCCCAGGGTGCTTAATGTTGTAAGATAAAGATCCTACAATAATAGAGAGAAACCCCAACAATCAGACAACCGCCTATAAGCAAGCAATTTGATGACAGTGGGAAGGAAAACCTCCCTTTTAATACAAAGAAATCTCCAGTAGAACCAGGCTCAAGGAGGGGCAGTTATCTGCTGTGACTGTTCGAGGGTGATGGGAATGAGATACGATAAAAGACATGCGCTACTTGTCCTCTACTTGTCAACTTTCCTCAAATTTATTAATGACAAACTGCACACCATGCTGAGATATGTCCAGTTTTTTGGCTAATAGCTCTTTGGGAATCACGTTGTTGAAGCAGAAGTACAGTTTTATGCCTGTCAAACTGTGGTGTCCTTGGTATTTTTATTTTTTTTTGTAGATTAAACTAACAAAATGGGAACAAATTATGTGTTTGCGAAAGGCTGCTAGCGTCAAAGTGACTAATGATACAATTTAAAATTGGTTCTTTGCCAAGTTGCTTATACAACACTGGTCCCTTGAGTTAGGTGCCTTTTTTATGTTTGAATGATTCATAGGTCTGTACTAAGCAACAGACAAAGAAAAACATTAGTCTGAACGTGAGTCAGCTATAAGAAAATGAGTGAAAAAGCAACCAATGTCCAAAGTAAAACAAAGATCAAGACTTTTGTGTAGTACTCTAGGTCACTTACAAAGCTTCGTATGTTAACTTATAAATATCACGTGTCAACACTTCAATAGAAAAAGTCATCAGTAATGTTTGCCATAGTGTCAAGCCAATGTTATAAATAACTGAATCCTTTATCCTTTATAGGTGCAGGCTGTATGGTTTTCACTTTGAAATCTAGTATTTCTTTAAATATAAAGTATGACAGCTGAACTGTCTCATTTTGCATATCACCATGCATTGAGGAGTATAGATAACAATGAGTTGTGCTACAGCCAGAATATGATCCAACCTTAGCTAAGTTCTTGCAGAGATGAATGCTTCGTCAGAGTGTGTTAAAGCTGAATGGAGAGTTCGACAGAAAGGGACTGAGGATATCCAGCACCATGTTATAATCTTCTAAAGCCTTCATTACACTCAGGGCTTCCTTTCATAGCGAGTAATGTTGATGATGCCTTGACAAAAGAACAGCTTGTTTTTTGTCTATTTCCTTGTGAATGAATCTTCAGCAGCCACACAGTCACAAAGGCTAAAAAAGAAACTCTCTGCTTTTTTGTTTTTGTATAAATTTGAATACATACCTCTACTGTCACGATGCTCAACAGTCTCTTTGTGAGTGCCTTCACTTCCTGGGCACTTTAATGAATCGAGCCGTGAGAGTGGCTTGAGGCCCATGGTGGGATTTTTTTGAGAGGTCACTGTCTTCACAGTCCCCATTTATCCCAGAGAAGCACTTTGTGGAGATGAAGGGCATTATAAAACAGAGGAGGATGAGTGCCAGAGACCATCCTGGGGAACTTTGAGAGAAGCTGCTTTTCCCATCTGCGGGATATGTCTCCATTGGCTGGCAGGGATGTGCCCACCTGCGTGTGGAAAAGGCTGATGCTGCCTGTGATAGGGCCAAGGACAAGAGGTGGTAACGATGGTGGGAGATGAGCCAGTTTCTGTTTAGTCTCAAAGGATTTGTTCATAATTAGCCCAGCAACATTTAGAAGGCTTGCATCGCTGCCTTGCTCATCCCAGTGTATTTTGTTGTCTTTGTTATGTCTTCTCACAGTTGAGGTTTTTGAAAATAGTTTGCCGTGCCAAACAGGATGTTAGCCATATAGAAGCATCTATGATTCATAACCAACAGCCCACACATTTTACACCTATGGATTTAGCTTAGCATCACAGAGAAATCAGTTAAGAAAGACAATTAAATAATTTTAATGTCTTCCCACAATGTCTTATGCTTGGGTAGCCGGACAATTTAAAAAATGACATTTTCTTAGAGGCATAGCCACAAGTTTATCTTCAACATTAACTTTATGTTGAAGATAAAAAATGCAACACACAGAGCTCTGAAGCAGATTAATCCACTGCACAGACTATATGCACAGCCCAGCTGCTTGTGTCTAATCTGTACCTACATTAACTCATGTATGGATTGGGAAAAAAGTGTTGTAAATCTTGGGTTACTTTTTTGACGTTAAAAAAATTTTTTAATCAGACTTTATGGACAAGATGAACCATCCCTGGCATGTAATATGACAATATCAACTTATCTCCCTTCAGTCTCCAGACATCAAGACTGCAGACATCTAAAGGTGTAATATTTTGAAATTATACTCAAAAAACACCAACTAAATCCTTCAAGACCGGTAGATAAACTCTATTTTATCATTGCTGAAGCATCTGGGAAGGTCCTCAATAATTTCAGGTTATAACATCTGTCCCGCCACATATCGATGTTTAATACGTTTGGTGTGCAGTGTTTTATTAACTCTGTCTTTATTCTGTTTTCCCCCGCTCACAGAACAAGTCGGGTAAAACAAAAAACAAAAACCAACCTTGCTTTGGTGTTAACTTCAAAAGACTTTTGTTTATCATGTGATATTATAGCTGAATATAATATCGGTTATTTTAGGAGTGAAAAGTTTAGCACATTCAGAGAACACATTGCAGCTCTCTAATTAGCACATCAGTGTGTCATTCAAAGTGAAGGAAAACATTGTAATGACTGGAAAGCTGGTTCAAGTCAAGACCCACACAGTCAATAATGGTGCTAGCCTATTTGTGCCTCGATGCACTTCCCTTCATCTCGCCCGTCTTAGAGCTGTTGTTTTTTTTCCTACGTAGTATCACATAAATAAAAAATGAGTCTTTACGCAGAACCCGTGGCCGTTATTTAAAATTTAGCGCTGAAGATTGTGTGACAGGAGCACTGCACTTCAGTCTTAATAACAGTAAAAATTGCCAAACCTATCAAGCTGGTTCAGAAGTGCTAGGAGCTAGAAGTGATATATCAAAGCATTATTTTCTAAGAAGGCGATAAAGAGCAGATGTATTCCTGTTCTCAAGTGTGGCTCAAAAGGTTGCTCGTGTGGTGAGTATTGTTTTGCTGGTGGGAGGAAATAATAGGTGTATGTTTAATATGAAGATTTGCCTGTTCCTGAAATAGCTCATGCAAGCAATTCAACAAACAATCCTTTCTGCCTTTTGCATCGCCAGCTATATGAGCTGTGATATCAGATTTTGATTACAGCCGGCTGGGATCCACAGACATAAATGCATGCACGACATGGTCTTATATAAAGTACACGTGAATAGGTCTAGCCCTTTGTTTGTGTGGGTTTGTGTGTTTGTATCTGTGGCTTAGTTCAGTTGTTTAAATATGGGTCTGTTTGTGGCCATATATACTTTCATTTAGAATCTGAGGTGATAGTGACTTCCTGGAGTGTATTGCCAAATTCAAATCACATAGAACATTATTTGAGGTTCTTGTGCAGTGCCCTGTGCCCTTGTTCACACGAGCTGTTTGGTGAAATGTGGCACTGCATAAGCGTCTGAAAATTAGTTTACTTTTTGATAGTCCCTTTGGATCCTTTACACGCAAGTAGCTGGAGCTGTTTTGCAAAGAAGAATGGGCAAGAATTTCAGTCGCTAGATGTGCAAAGCTGGTAGAGACATACCCTAAAAGACTGGCAGATTAATTACAGCAAAAGGTGGTTCTGCAAAGTATTGCCTCAGGGGGCTGAATAATTACACACACCCCACTTTTCAGTTATTTATTTGTAAAAAATGTTTGGAATCATGTATGATTTTCGTTCCACTTCTCACGTGTACACCACTTTGTATTGGTCTTTCACGTGAAATTCCAATAAAATTGATTCATGTTTGTGGCTGTAGTGTGACAAAATGTGGAAAAGTTCAAGGGGGCCAAATACCTTTGCAAGCCACTATGTATATATTAGGGGTGCAACGATACACAAAATTCACGGTTCGGTTCGGTTCGATACTTTGGTGTCACGGTTCGATATTTTTTCGATACAAAATAAAATGTTCATGCCTTTTTAATTTGTCATTTATTAAAATTATAAATATATATTTTAACTCAAAAGTACAGTTTTTAAATTTAACCCTAACCCTTGTGCGTGTTTTTTATTTTGACAACGAATGCGCACCTGCGGACCACTTATGTGCACCCCTGGTTATTTAGCTCATCATATCGCAGCCACAGAAATTATTTTGTCCATGAAACCATAAAGCTGCACTTTCTTTTTGCCTTATAGTCTGATTTGTCATAACTTTTCCATTTTGCGGTAAGCTTTTCTTTGGCTGTCACTTCTTCACCCTGACCTGTCTTATTTGGCTCAGCAGAACTGAAATATATATCCTGCTGCTTTTACACACGCACTCACATAAGCTCAGCGATTCTCTGCGCGATCAACCTCTCACATGTTTAAGCTTGCTGCTGGAGATTTCACTTGTCATGTTTGCGTAGTAAGCTAACGATTAATAAGACAATGTCAGAGGAATTGGTGCACAAATTATCATCACTCACAGATCAGTACTGTCGCTCTCTATACACAGTTCACGCGATTGCAAAGTGAAAGCAAAAAAACATCAACATCAAAAAATTCAAACGCGATTTCAATATGTCACATATTGACAGTGGCTCACCGATGCCAATGACATAATTACCCAGCTACATTTCCGAAAGAATGCAAAAGCATTGACATATATTTTTCCTTCCTACAATAGCCGGACGGGCAGGGCAGAGATAGATTTTGGTAGCCCGACTGCAAAAATCGCTAGCCCCAGGACGTCGGGCTAGCGATTTTGCGAGCCCTGTATCTGATTGAGGAATCACTCATCTTTGGAAAAGAGAGTTTATTACAGAGAAATGGCTCTTTCCAAAATAAAAGCTATACTATCCGCTTCTTCTGGGCTATATTCTCAGCAGCATATTAAACATATCAGGTCCCCATAAGGAGAATCATGTGCTAACGGCTGTCTAAATGACTCGGGTAAAGTTTGTAGCATGCATGCTTGTTGTTTTTGTCTTTGCACTAGGATGATGTCGGCGTAAATGTGCAGTCATATTCGTTGTGTTCCCACTAGTGCTTTCAGGTTAACCTCGTTGAAATGACGTTAACGCCACAACACGGCAAATCTCCGTTAACGAGCTACCCCTGATAGCCCGTGCATGGGGCTAGACGGCCAACACGTTAACGAGCTAACTGCGCTAACACACTAGCTCCCACCCATGTAATTGAGCATTGCGTGGCACATCCAACATACTGTTTTACTTTAGTCCATGACGCGCTTACCTTCAGGGTCATACGTCACATGAAAACCAAAATAATTCCAAACGCCAGATCTGAATGAGGGTGGGGGAGGTTCAATTTGCCATGTTGCAAGGAGAGCTTAACTTCTGTCTCGCTAGCTTGCCCTGCGCTCTTCCTTCTGACTATGCTGTCTGTGTGGAGCGCTCAGTGGATCTGCGCTCGACAGTGCAGCCTAGGCGGAGTAGTCGAACGCAGATTCACTGAGCGCTCCACACAGACAACATCGTCAGAAGGAAAGTTGATAAAATAAATTACAAATGTTGTATTGTTCGATACATATGCGTACCGAACCGAAAGCACTGTATCGAACGGTTCAATATCGATACGAATATCGTTGCACCCCTAGTATATATGTATATATATATAGATATATGTATGTGTGTGTGTGTGTGTGTGTGTGTGTATATAGCTCCAAGTGGAAAGAATAGCAAGCAGAAGAATGTTGATTCATCTGAATTGGAGTTTTCAGTTTTGAAGAAGGTTTGGAGAACTGCAGAGACTCTGCAGCTGAACACGAGGTTCACACTTGGTGTTGGGTTTGCCATAAGAGAAAAACAAACTAGACCGAAGTGAACGAACATTTTTAGTGTAAACTATGTGTCTGTTTGATGTTGCACAGTCAATTAAGTCACCACCGGTGTTCTGCTGTTTCAGCTGTCTCTTCACAGTAGAGCAGAACAACTTAGCCTTAGTGCTGCTCCCTCTCAGTGAGTGTTTTGATCAAAGTTTAAACTGCTGCATACATTAAAATGATGCTAAGCTGTTATTTTCATTAACAACCATTTTCTCATATATTTCAGTGCACCGATAAATTATCATATTCAAATGATAGATTGAACATTCAAAGAGCTCCATACAAACTGCTTTCCGATTCATTTACAGTTATATCACTTTTAGGTTTATTTTTCTTTTACCTTTGATGTGTTTTTGCATAGCCTACAAAAAACACAAGGACTTAGTGGAGCACAGACTTAGTACATTTATTGTTATTGTTGTTCTTTTTGTTTTTTAAAATGACATGTATCATTAATGTAGCAACAAATCAATTCTTATTAAATTAAATGAACTCTATAGTTTGCCCAAGAATTTAATTACCGTGTACTTTTTTAGCAGCTTGATTAAAAATATCAGTAATTAACATGTTTAATGATTTACACTGCATATTTATTTTTGCACTCAACCCTTTCCTATCAATTTCAGTATTTGAATTTAACTAATACAATTCAAATGCATTGTACTTAATTCAGCAGCAAAACCATATATGCGCAAATTTAACCTGTGTCATCTGCTGTATCTACTACAGGACTCAGTTTGATCTTTGGGGCTTTCCATCCTGAAACATATTATAAGACATATTAGAAAGTCTCTTCCCATGTTCCAGCTGTTTCAGTTTTTTAATGCTTCCTCCAAATGTGGTCTAAACTACATGATGCATATTACTGACTGAACCAATATTGACATAGATATTCGGCATGTTGGCCATTGTCTAACTACATTCTTAGATTCCTTTACTTTGGCGACTAACTTTCTTCTTGAAATAGAAACACTTTTTTACAGTCTCCCCCCCCCCCCCCCCCCCTTTTTTTTTTCTACACACAACGCTACTCAGAACATGTGGTCATGGTTTATTTTTCATGCAATATATTTGATGGAAACTGCTCAGGGAGGGGGCTGTGGTAGACAAAAATTTGCGGAATTAAATGTTGTTGTTTTTTTAATTAACATGAAAAGCAGTCATTCTGTTATATTTTTACATTGTAACCTGATGGTGCTCTTTTGGACGTTAATGTTTGAAATATAAGTTACATGACCAACTGGGATAGATAGAAATACAATACAAATAACTGATACACTGTAACTATTCAGCGGACTTACACTTAAAATATCTATGTAACTGAATTGCTAGGCCAAAAGAACATAAATAATGACCCTAAAAAAATCTTACACAATCACTAGTCAACAATTTTTTGTATGATAATTTTTCTTTATTATGTACAAATTTAAAAATCAGAGAAAGGAAGACTTAATTTGAAACATTAGCCCTACATTAGAAATCGTAGCAGGATTGTTTTTCTACATCACACAGTTCAGAAGAAAACTGCACCCAGTTTTAGAGTCCATCTTACAAGGCCAGATCAAAACGTGGAATGGGATGATGTGACATGAAGAAACATCACTTTCTCCAGTACACAATTTCAGAACATTATGATATGTAGATATGTTAGTTTTATCATTCAGCAAAATGTCGGCCTTTGGATGTCTCCACAATCAGATTTATTCAAATTTTTAACAATGTAGCGCACCAGTAGAGAAAAGGTTTATATCTGTTCAACCGTTGCAACTTCTACTCACAGTACTTTCAATATCCTATTCTGAAAGAAAATGAAAATATTACTTGGGGGCCTTTTTTTTTTTTTTTTTTTAGTGTTTATTGAAATAGTACAATGAAGAGATGTCATGCAAGCCAAGAGAGAGAGAGAGAGCTGGGAGTATACATAGTAAAAGGCTTCAGGGAGGATTCAAACTCAGGCTCTGCAATAGCCTTAGGGTATATGCTTTACCTGATCAATGCAGGAAGCGATAACAGCAGCTCACTTGTGGGATGTATGTCTATATGTGTATATGTAACTTTACCTTTAAGCATTATTAGGTTTCCTACTACTTTGAAGGACAATTTCAAGGTCAGATATAATAAAAGAATTAATATTTGACAATTGCATTTCACACTTGATAAAGTTCCAGTTCATTTGAGCATAATTTCATCAAAACTGGACGAAAAGTTTAATAATAATAATAATCATCTGAAAAGGAGCACATATCCCCATTTGGGACATGTTTGCCAAAATTTAAGGGTCGAAATGTATTTCAGTCATTTCAAGTTGCAATTAACCAAATATAATTACCAAAACTTACCAAATATATCACGATAACTGAATACAACCAACAATCTTAAGCATCATTTTCACCTTCAGTCACCCAAAAGTTGTAAAGTTTTACAACATTTAAATAATAATTCAAGGTAATGATGTCAGTCAACAAAAACATGCCAATGAAATAAATGTTGATTACCAAACAGCTTTCTCTTGACATATAAAGACCTACAGCCTTTTAATAAAAATATTAGTTTATGTATAAATTGGTAGTCATGAAAGCACTTCCTGTGCAGTGTAGTAGAGCGTTTTCTCTGTTTTTTCCTGTTATAGAGATTCTGGCTAGACTAATGAGCCTCCTTAACAACAGAACCAAAACAACCCTTAACTATTTAATGTACTTCCATAATAACTATGATATATTAAAAATAACCTGTAATTCTAATGAGGTCTGTAAACTAATTATGCAAATAATATTGCAGTTATGTAATAATAAACCCGTCCTCAAAAAATAAATGGGCACAGCTCATGTTACTTCTACATCTGGAAAGAGTTTCAATTTAAAGATCGCTCATGATTGGTGGAAAATACCCACACCTCCCCCAGTTGTAGTTGTGACTGCTGTGTAAATATGCTTTGTGAATGTACAATTTTAATTATGATCAGAACTATGTGTAATTTTGGGAATACTTTTGGGCATTTCCTCCCCTTTTTTTCTGCAGTTGATCCAAACAACCTATATTGGTTTGGTTCATCACTAGAGATCTGATTATGGTTGCTTCATATATGATAATATTTCACCTTTCTTCATTATGCACAAACTTAAAAATAAAAAAAAGTTCTATATAGAGAAGACTTAATATGAGTTTGATTGAAGTTAAAAGCCTGAGTTATAAGTTTGTAAAATGAGGAACCAGGTCTTAACTAAATAAAATAAATGAGTGTCAGTGAAAGTGTACAGTCCTCCAAAGCTATGTGACTTAATCACAAAATAAAATACAAGTCTAGAGTTTTTGGTGTCTCTTCCCCTGAGCTGGTGCGGTGGGTGTTTCTATCCGACTGAGAGAACAAGAGGGAAATACCACATGAGGATGAACAGACGGTTACTGTCACACACTCCAGTGCCGTCCTGAAAGGTGCGCTGTCAAGCTTCTCCAAGAATCTATTGATGAAGGCCAACTGCCTGTCTAAAAAAACCCTGCAAGAGGAAACTACCTTATTATCATGCAAGTGTGACTGACTGGCTCATTGTGATTGCTGACATGTTAGCTTGCATAAATGGTGTATATATCCCAGGCAGCATAAACCTTAATCAGTGGATTTAATCAGGCATACCTATGTCTCAACAACAGACATATCTCAGTGTAAATACCTGCATGAGACCACACTAGATCACTGGAAAGAATACTACTGGGTACAGTTTCAATGCCAAAATACATCATATTTACTCCATTTCTCCCCTCAGGAGGTTGTGGTGTATTTTATGCTGCTTCTTAGCTTTTGGGTATTTTAGCTTAAAAAGTTTAAGCAGATGGCAACTTGCAGATAGGGATTAGTGTGATTTTTTTAGGCTTAACAGCCTACTGTGGATTGCATTCACAATAACAAGTAGTCTCACGTCTGTGTTTTGACCTGATATATACAATCATGAGGCACTTTGTTAGTTACACCATGCTAGCACCATATCGATCCCCTTTAGCCAAAAAACTGTTTTAATTCTTTGTGACATACAGTTACCAAGGTGCTGGAAATGTTACTCAGACACTTTGGTCCATATTTTCATGATAACATTACACAGTTACTGCAGATTTGTTGGCTGCACATCCATGATGTGAATCTTGAGTTCCACCATTTCCCAAAGTTGCTCTATTGGACTGAGATCTGGTGACTGTGGAGGCCGTGTGAGTACAGTGAATTCATTGCCATGTTTATGAAACTAGTTTGATTTGAACTTTGTTGGAAGGCATGTTTTCCTGCTAGGAGCAGCCATCAGAAGATGGGAGCACTGTTGTCATAAAATGGTTGTTATTGGTCATCAACAATGCTACTGCTAAAGTATCCTCCACACCATAATACCATCCCCACAATGGAGAATCCATACTTTAATGTTGTTTATCTCAACTTCGTGCTTCTGACTTGATTTTTTTCTGGCTCTTGGTTTAAATTTAAGCAGGTTGTCTTTAACATGCCTAAATGCAATGAATTGCTACCGTGTGATTAGCTGATTTGATATGTGCACTATCGAGCAGACAAAGAGGTGTACCTAATAAAAAAGCTGGTAAATTAAATTAATGATGGTTAGCACTGTTGCCTCACAGCAAGAAGCTCCTGAGTTCTATTCCACCATCAGGCCAGGGTCTTTCTGTGTGGAGTTTGCATGTTTTCCCCGTGTTTGCATAGGTTCTCTCTGGGTTCTCTGGCTTCCTCCCACAATCCAAAGACATGCTGTCAATGGGGTTAGGTTAATTGGAAACACTAAATTACCCATATGTGGGAATAAATGCGAGTTCGAATGGTTGTCTCTGTCTATGTTAGCCCTGCGACAGACTGGCGACCTCTCCAGGGTGTACCCTGCCTCTCGCCCTAAGACAGCTGGGATAAGACAGCTTATCCTGAAAAGGATAAGCGGATTGATGGATGTATGTTTTTATATATAGCACCAAATAATAATAACTTACAAATAATAACTTACATCTCAAGGTTAACAAAATATTACTGAGTAACATGATCTGGGAACATGCTACATGCAGAACACTGTATACTTGGTATGTATGCAGGATAATACATATGATTTATATCATCACAGAAAGGACTAATAGCTCTGTTTAGGATTTTGTGAGCTGGAATGAGAGACCTGGGAGACAAAATGGTACTTTAATTGGGGCTTGGAGTTAGTGTAGTAGGTTCCAATTACATACACGGGGATGCCATTGTTTGGAAAGCCTCCAGGCAAACAGTGGTGCTTGAGGGAGGAGGCGGTCACATTGAAGCCCATGGGTATTCACTAATCACCACTGTGTCTCATAGGGGATTCCTGGAAAATGACAAGTTTTTACTGCCTTGCTGCCATGGCACTGTAATACTGTGTGGGAAAATAATTGCCATGAGTTTATGGTATGACTACGACACAGTCGTTTTCTGCAGGCTTGTGTTCAACAAGGATGCCACGCTGAGTTGTCAGTCAAAGATTATCATCTAGCCCTGGTGAACTCAGCAGCACCAGCAATCAGCTCCAGGAGGAAATTAATGTATTATTTGAGTTACATGGGTATCATAAGTCCCAGCAAAATCTTCCCCCAATAACTTGACAGAATGGCTCAAGTGGAGAAAACAGAAAAATCCCACTGATAAAACTCATATCTGTCTGCCATTGTTGCTGTTGTTATCTGCACTATTGTTGAATCGATTTGTGGCACTGGCTGCTGGTGATGTGGATCTCTGACACAATAAGCAGTCTGAGATAGAGAAACACTGAATTGTTGCTGTTTCCACAGCCAGTCTCCACCGCTGAGCTGAATCAGACTATCAGACAGATAGCTGATCTGCACTTAATGGCTCCACTTAAACTACAAACAGAATATACAAGTCAAAAAGTAGAATAGCTTAAAAATATATAAACAAATGAATAAATACTTAATGCAGGACTTATAAGTAAATTAATTAATTTCTACACTTTATTATACAATTTACAGCAAAAACAATGACTCTGCACTCTTCATTATTATTTTGGAACCCATATTTTTGTAATTAAGAATTGATAAAACATCTATGTGTAATGCAAGACAGGTTTAAAAGTACAATTAAAGGAATAGGTATATTTAATAAATTTAAACAAATATGACTGTATGTTTAAAAAATCTTGTTCAACTTTGAAGTGTTGGGAGCACATCAGTGTACGGCTCGAGCCTTTTTCTGAAATTCCAGCAAATAATCATTTGGTTTGTCTGACATACAAAATACAGTGGAGGCACTGCCATGGTTAGGGTCTGCAGTGTCGCCAGTGGTGTTGGGGATCTTGTCAAAATTGATGGACATGAACACAGCAAAGTACCATCAGATTTTGATCCATCATGCAATGTGTCTTTGTGGTAGCATCTTCATTTTCAGCATGAAAATGATCCCAAACACTCTGCCAATGAATTCAATTCAATTCAATTTTATTTATACAGCGCCAAATCACAACAACAGTCGCCTCAACGTGCTTTATATTTTAAGGTAGACCCTAGAATAATACATACAGAGAAAACCCCAACAATCAAATGACCCCCTATGAGCAAGCACTTTGGCGACAGTGGGAAGGAAAAACTCCCTTTTAACAGGAAGAAACCTCCGGCAGAACCAGGCTCAGGGAGGGGCGGCCATCTGCTGCGACCGGTTGGGGTCAATGCAGTAAAACCATACCTAGCTAAGCACAGAATGCAGCACTATCAGTCATGGATTGGCCTCCCCAGAGCCTGGACCTCAACATTACTGAAGCAGTGTGGGATCATCACAACAGAGAACAAAACAAAAGGCAGCCAACATCCAAAGCAATGCTTTGAATGTCCTCCAAGAAGCCTGGAGAACTATACCTGTAGACTCATCAAAGATTAGAAAAGAAAGCCTGCCTAAGAGAGCTCAGGCTGTGTCTAAGAATAAAGATGCTCATACCAAATATTGACTTTCAAGCTTTTAGAATTGTACAAACTATTTTCCCCCTTATTTGTATGTTTATTTATGTTTAAATATATTTCAATATATCACTGCACCTATTTCCTTTTTTCGCAGCAGTTCCTGTGTATGCATAATATATATATATATATATATATATATATATATATATATATATATATATATATATATATGAGAGGATGTGATGAGACTGTTTTGATAGCATTTTCATTTCTTTGCTTTCCTCAGGTGGCTAACCTCCTGCGACTGTTCCAGATCCCTCAGATCAGCTATGCCTCTACTAGTGCAAAGCTCAGTGATAAAACCCGCTATGACTACTTCGCTCGCACCGTGCCCCCTGACTTCTACCAAGCTAAAGCAATGGCTGAGATTCTGCGTTACTTTAACTGGACATACGTGTCAACAGTAGCATCAGAGGGTGACTATGGTGAAACAGGCATTGACGCCTTCCAGCAGGAGGCCCGCTCTCGCCAAATCTGCATTGCCACTTCAGCCAAAGTGAGTCGTTCCATGAACCGCCAGGGCTATGAGAATGTGATCCGCTCCTTGCAACAAAAGTCTAACGCAAAGGTTGTCATCCTGTTCACGCGCAGTGAGGACGCTCGCGAGCTCCTTGTGGCTGCTGCCAGAATGAATGTCACTTTCAATTGGGTGGCCAGTGATGGGTGGGGAGCACAGGAGGGTGTGGTGAGGGGCAGCGAGACTGCAGCAGATGGAGCTTTCACCATTGAACTAGCCTCCTATCCTGTCAGAGAGTTTGAAGACTACTTTACCAAACTGAACCCATCGACCAATATGAGGAACCCGTGGTTCAGGGAGTTCTGGGAGCACCGGTTTGACTGCAGCCTACAGGAGCCTGGCTGTGCTGACTACAGCTTACGAGATGGAACTTTCGAACAGGAATCCAAAATCATGTTTGTGGTGAACGCAGTCTATGCGATGGCCTATGCCCTGCACAACATGAGGCAAGCAGTGTGCTCCAACACATCTAAGGTCTGCGATGCTATGAAACCAGGTAATGGCAAAAGGTTCTACAAGGAGTTCATCTTGAAGACCAAATTTGAAGGTATGCACAACATAAGTAAACAACAAACATGAAAAAAAAAAAGAATTTAACATGTTTTTTTAAATGGTTGGAAGTGGTATATATTTCACCATGGATACAAAGGAAATAAGGGTTGCAAAGAGCCATGACACAGGATTAAGCAAACAACTTCTGCTGAGCAGAGAAAGGCTTTGTAATTATTCATTGAATTGGCACTGAAGAAACAGCGGGCAGGGAACATATCTGGAACATACTTTTCTTAAAATAGTACTGACAGGAGGAATGAATGAACAAATTCAGAGAACAGCTGTGGCTCAGCAGGTAAAATAGGTGTTGAATAGGTGCATTAATCCTAAGGTCAGTGGTTTGGATCCTTGGATCCTCTAATTTGCTGTCAAAGTGCCATTGCCCTCCTGAACTCTAACAACATATGCGTGAAACTGTCTTATGTTAAAAATGTGACTTGTAGTATAAAGGGCTTAGAGGGGTTGATAGGAAAAGCTGTATATAACGCAGTGCATTTACATTTCCTGTTACATGAAATAGCAGGAAAAAAAAGTATTTTAATTTAAATTATACAAAAACATAGCACTGTTCTTCAGTCCATGAATTGAACTTTGGCTCTCTTTTTCTTTTTTTGCCTTTTGTGTTATTCTTATATTCTTATTCTTATTCTTATTCTTATTCTTATTCTTATTCTTATTCTTATTATTATTAGTATTATTATTATTATTATTATTATTATTATTATTATTATATTCCTGGCTTTGAATTTTTAAATCCTTTATATTTCCTTTAAGTCTTCATTGCTGTATTTTATGCTTCCCACCAGCACCATTCAAACCTGCAGACACAGAGAACATGGTGCGCTTTGATTCAGTTGGTGATGGCATAAGCCGCTACAACATCTTTCATTACCACAAAGAAGAGGGGAAGTTCGTCTACAAGAAAGTTGGTTACTGGGACCAGAGCCTGACCTTGAATACCACCATGATGCCCTGGCGTGGTGATGTGCCACCAACCTCCCAATGTAGTGACCCTTGCAGGAAGAATGAAGTGAAGAGCATGCAGCCTGGTGATGTGTGCTGCTGGATCTGTATTCCCTGTCAGTCCTACCAGTACCTGCAGGATGAGTTCACCTGTGCTGACTGTAGTTTTGGTCAGTGGCCTCTGGCTAACTTGACTGGCTGCTATGATCTGCCTGAAGAATACATCCGGTGGGAGGATGCCTGGGCTATTGGGCCTGTTACCATTTCTTGCCTTGGCATACTGTGTACCCTGTCAGTAGTAGGTGTATTCTTCAAGCACAATGAAACACCGGTGGTTAAAGCAAGTGGACGTGAGCTCTCCTACATCCTGTTGTTGGGAGTGCTGATGTGCTACAGCATGACCTTTATCTACATCACCAAGCCTTCCACAGCTGTTTGCACCCTACGCCGTCTAGGCCTGGGGACCTCCTTCGCAGTATGTTACTCAGCTCTCCTAACCAAGACGAACCGCATCGCTCGCATCTTCAGTGGGGTAAAGGATGGAGCGCAGCGGCCACGTTTCATCAGCCCGGCCTCCCAGGTAGCAATCTGTGGTGTTCTTATCTCCTGCCAGCTTCTAGTGGCTGTTATCTGGCTGCTTGTGGAGGTGCCAGGGGTTCGAAAGGAGGTGAGCCCAGAGAGGAGAAACATTGTTACGCTCAAGTGCAACAGTAGGGACAGCAGCATGCTCATCTCTCTCACCTACAATTGCATTCTCATCATCCTCTGCACCGTCTACGCTTTCAAGACAAGAAAGTGTCCCGAAAACTTCAACGAGGCCAAGTTCATTGGATTTACCATGTACACCACCTGCATCATCTGGCTTGCCTTTCAGCCTATCTTCTACGTCACAGCCAGTGACTACAGGGTAACTATCCAGGATTTTTTTTTTCTGATAAATAGCAAATTGAGTATTTATAATTCATATTTCTATAAACCTCTAAAGCCAACTTATGTGGAGTAGTGCAAACAAAGTCTATAAATGACTGTCCCCTGTGTTTTTACCATCCCTGAAGAGGGTGTCACTTTCACATTCCATTTGATCACCTTCACCTAGACTCATGAAAGCTTTCTTTTCATGTGAGTTGAAGGATCTTTCAAGAAAACAACAAAGACTGGAGACAGATCAGGTCTGAATATACCCATAGAAATAGTTAAAGACAGTCAGATTGATTCATTAAACCGTGGCATTACTAAATGCTCTTTGACCCATTTTTTCAGCTAAGAGATGGATTCTAGAGATTTACAATAGGTTTTGTTTTTAAAAACCTAGGCTAAATCCCAGTGGGAACCCATACAGGGAACACAATAAGCAACATTATGGTCTGTATTAATAATCATTTCGAGCGGCCTACTGTTGCCCATTTTGTGGCACTACCTCCCTAATAGGAAATTTGACAAATCTGCTACAAAGTTGTCGCATAGGGATAATGTTTTTGCAGCATTTAGCCTTTAAAAAAATCACTACAGGCTAAATTTAGTCTGTAGTGCATCAAACTACACTGAATAAACATGCTGAATATGCATTGTGACTTTAGCCATATAGCATATTAGTCTTATTAATATCTGCATATATAAATGCATTTATTTATTTGCGCAATGTGACATAGGATAAATAAGACAAAACATTAAGCATAAAACTGACAGACCATGTAAGTTATGAGTGCTGATGCCTTAGGCAGTCCCAAGGCTACTGTCACAGCATTTTGGTCGAAGTGTGCAACAAGGCCTTTGTTGTGCAAACAGATAGGGGGGAGGTCTAGGGTCACACAGGGTTTGTATCATGAGAAACCTCTGGCTTTTCATGACTGTTGTAAGCAGCCTTTTGGGTACTCAACCCATGAACCAAAAGCCAACTTTCCTGATCCTTAGTGGCTCCTAAGAGACCAGATACATTTTGTAGGAAATAAGGCTTCATACTAAAATTGCAACCGAGAGATTAACTGAAGGAATGAGGGGTTTCACACTGCACTGGAGATCTTGATGATTTGGTTCTGTGTGACAACAATAACAATGGCTGTGGGTTCAGCTGCCACATTTCAAATTAGAGTTGGATAACACGGTAATATCGTAATGAGGGTAGCCTAGTGAATCATGATGAGCCCAAGGTTTTACTGTTATGTAGACACATTTTCTTTCATGTTCAAAACCTTTAATTTTTTTCCGTCTCCTTTCTACAGTATAGTTTGTGTAGTATGAACTTTACTCACTGGGTAATAAAACAGTGAGTAAACAACCTATAAAGGCTAAATTAAAGTACATTAAATTGTGCTTCATAAAAGGGAAGGAAATTTAAGAAAGAGTAATAAGCTAAAACGACATTAAATGCAAATGTCTAACAATGAAATACATCATACAAATACAGCTCATGTTGTGCTGTTGCAAACACTGGTGGTTTCTAATTACTTGTGTAATCTGTTTAAAGGGAATAGCTGCTAGAAAGTTATCTTTATGGCTGAAAAGGATTAGGAGCTGCAGAGAGAAGGCAAAGTTATGTTACCAGGAGTCCTGGTGGTGCTTTTCACTACTTATTTTTGAAGTTGAAATGCATGATGACTTCTCATATTTCTGCAGTGCTGTTATTGTGCAGTATGTTTGGGAGAGATTTCACTTCATGCTGTGGTTCTGCAAATAGAAGTTCCTGGACTGCAGGGGTAACCAGTGGGGTGGGAAGAGACGGAGCTCAGGAAGATGACCCCAGCAGTCAGCTCACATTAGCAACTGAAATATGACTAACAAGGCTCCGACTTTCCAGGACGGCCAGCTGTGCTTATCTCTCTTTCGACTTCTTGCCCTCATGTTCATGCGCATACAAATGGACAATTAGAATTGCTAACAAACGCAGCTGAAAACCACACACTGTTCAAAATGCAAAATATGGCTAATAATGTGAGAATAATAACTATACAAAACCTGAAAGGGACAAATTTGATTTCTGTTTTTCATTTTGATTCCATCCAGGTAACGTTTTCTTTTGCTTGCTGTTTCTTGAACAAAAAGTTGATTATCAGTTGTTAACCTTCTGTTAAACATCTAATTTATTATATCACTATTTATTAGCAAAGCTTATATCCATGTATAAGTGAATATTTGTTACAAGGTTGTGTTTGGTTTTTGATTGACTTTTAGAAAAGACGTTAATGTAAAGATTGATTAATGGATGTTTGAAAGGAACCACACATTAAGGTTAAGGTTTGTAAATAACCAGAACAGGGAATAAATGAAAATATGAGTGATTTGATCAAAGGCTGTGTGAGAGAGAAGAACTGGGACCAGGTGGTCTTTGAATGAACTTCATTAGTCTTTTTGAAGACCAAATGGGAAAAAAAAAACAAAGAGCAGACTGATGTAGCCATCATTACACACATGCTCTCTTTCATCCCAGGTACAGACCACCACCATGTGCATCTCCGTCAGTCTGAGTGGCTCCGTGGTTCTCGGGTGCCTCTTCGCCCCAAAGGTCCACATCATCCTTTTTCAGCCCCAGAAAAATGTGGCCACACTAAGAGTCACAACCAACCGCTTCAGTACCACAGTTTCTACGTCTGCCTCTGCCCCCAGCTCCAGCTTCTCAAAAGGTACAAATGCAGAGTATACAGAATATGGTTCTTTACTTGTAAAAGAAACTATTATACAACAACTATTATACAACAACATAAAGACAAAGGACTACCAGATGGTCTTTAGCTCAACATGCTAACATACACACTTTATATGGTAAATATGAATATACAGCCAGGAGATTTAACATAACTTATCAGCTAACATGGCTTTCTCCAATATTAAACAATCAGTCTACGTAAAACTTACTTATGTTGGAGATTATTTAATTTGTAGACGAGCACAAATGGGCTGCAAGCTGAAAAACCTGTTGTTTCAGGATTTGCCCATTATTTTAATTGGCCTTTTTATTTTTAATTTTATTTATTAATGATATTTTTTGCATATTTGTCACACTTCACAGGAAATAAAAAGCCCAGTCAAACCAACTTGGCCCTGTGTGAAAGAGTAATGCTTTATCGCATTGTTCTTGCTGCCAGCAGTGTTGGTCAAGTTACTTGAAAAAAGTAATCAGTAACTAATTACTGATTACTTCCCCAAAAAAGTAATCCCGTTACTTTACTGATTACTTCTTTTCAAAAGTAATTAATTACTTAGTTACTTTTTAAAAACACAATTTACAACCTGAATAGGTAATAAAGCGATAGATCTTTCAGCCCAATTCTACTTTTTCTGTATAATCCATCATACAAAATGTAATCAAATGGAAAAGTCTCTTTTTTTAAACTTGTTTTATCAGTTTTAATCTTTTAACTTTATGCATCAAGTAAAAATTAAATTATATGCACCATTCTCTGACTTGAAGAAATTAGTTTAACATTTAAGCCTATTTTCTGCACATTCCAGCACATAAAATAAAATATTTTTTGTGTTTACACTCAGTCTTTCAAATAGATGCAAGTAAAACACAGCAGAAAATAAATAAAGTCAAAGACTAGCGGTCCTGTTGCTCTAGTTTCACCTGTAAAGCAGGACTTGGGTAGGCGGAGGTTTACCCTGGTGCAGGTGAGCCGCAGCGGTCAGTGGAAGAATCCACGAGTTTCTCTGTGAATTTCCCATTATGTCGTTGCGCACTCGGTGCTTGTTTAGGGGTTTCTTTTTCGCTGTAAAAATACGTTTTCTTCCCACGCACAACGGACACTAATGTTTTTGTCACTTTTTATGGAATCAAACTCAAAGTAAGGTCAGTACTTCCACGCTTTAAACGCTGCACGCTCATACTCTCTCCCGCACTCGATATATTATCCATTGTTGATCTGCACACAGCTGTTGTCACCAGCAAAAAATCACAATTTTAGTAACGCAGTAACGCAGCGTTCCTACAGGAAAGTAACGGTAATCTAATTGCCGTTTTTGCGATAGTAATCCCTTACTTTACTCCTTACTTTAATAAAGTAATCAGATTACAATAACGCGTTACAAGCAACGCGTTACTGCCTAATCTCTGGCTGCCAGGGGTGCCAACACCAGTTATTAGGTTTAGGGAGCAATTACTTTTTCACAGCACTGTAAATGAAATATACAGTACTGTTTAAATTTGTGAGGTGCTGGCAGGCAAATAAGAATATGCCTGTCTGTGTTCTTTCTAAGATGAGATACCCTTTTCCATACCGATAGGGCATCTTACATAATTAAAAAATTAAGTAAGTATTACAAAAAAGTAAGTAATTAAAATGTATAAGAATCACAAAAGTGCTTCACAATAAAATCAGAAATAAAACTGGGTAACAGTTGACAGTTTCACTGTGAAACTCAGATCAAAATGACAGCATTGCAGTAAAACACTGAAATATCATTTATTTCATTTTTTAAAAAAATGTATTATTCTTATTTAGTAGAACATGGGTAAGAGTGAACAAATTTCTATATAATACTGAAAGGTTTTTCCTGCTTGTTTCTGTAGTTTTGCATCAGCATAGCTCTGCAATTAATAACCATGCCATTATGTTTTTCTTTTCATTTTGGGTAAGAGAAAGTCTTATCTGAAACCAATTAATAAACTGACTATGTTCACAGACAAAAAACACATTAAATATATATGAGACGTTTACATGGTTCTATAGTGAGCGTGCCATTTACTCTTTTATAGCTGGGAGACCTCACACTGCTTTTAGTCCAAAAGAAAAGCTGCGCATTAAAAGGCTTCTGACACTTTATGCTTTATCTCGTCTCTTAGACTAAAGTGATTTCTGTTGTCAGAAAAAAATGATGTAAGAAATAAAAAGTATTTAATTGCTGCAATTAAAAGTAGGAATTCAACAATGTAAGGATACTGTCTGGAAAATAGCACTGTAAGCTGTTATGGATTTCTGGTTGCAGTATTTCACATTGTTCAATTATAGCTAGTGATGAAGCAACCGGACAGAAACTGTATTGTTTTGTAACATTTTATGTGCAAGTCTGTATAATCGTGATCAGCCAAATAAACTTCACAATAAAAGTCTTGCACAAAAAGGATACCTCAAAATTGTACTTAAAGACAGGGTGCCTAATGTATTTGGACCACTTGCTCCTCACAGCTTTTATCTCTGGTTTGCAGGAAACTCTAACATCACTGCTTTTATTCCCTCAGGATCAGCCTCCAACTATGTGCCAGCAGTTTGCAACGGGCGAGAAGTGGTGGACTCCACAACATCCTCTTTGTGAAAAACATTCCTCTCTAAGCAGAAGCAACCATCCTGTCATCAATCATCCTTCCATCCAACAGAGCTGTGTATGACAAAGCCCCCATGGCATCTAACATGTTGCAGAGAGATAACTAGACTGACAGTGGCAATGGTAACTCTAACTGTGAAAGCGTAACGATGTTCTTACAGTGAGCAGTATGTATCAACTGTAAAGCCTTTTTTTTTGTATAGATTTAATATGCGGTGATCTCCTTGGTTTACAGATAGATGTGATTAAATGCACCGTGCCTTGTCCTAAAGAGTCTTGTTGTCAAATGGGTGGTTGTGAAGCAATAGTGTTATACAAAAACAAAAGGCTGTTCTTATTGTGTTCTTACAGTGCTGTGAATATATCCAGATGTTTAGACATTGACAAAAAATGCTTTGAGATAAAGTTAGCCCTTCTGTTAAGCAAAATGTGTGACTAACTATAGTGAATGTGATGAAAACTAGGCAACTAGACAACATAAAGGACGTGTGTTAATGTAGACTGGTATAGCAGTGCGTGCTTACTTGTAATTTATGTAAATAAAATGTTCTTTTTTAATATTAAAAGATCAAATTCTACTTTGTTTGGGTTCCCACTTTCAGTCAAATTCAGAGGAGCTATGCACAAGAATCGCAATCGAGATCTGGATGCAGGATTAGCCGATTTCTGCCATCTCAGTAAATTTTCAGTTACCAAACTAGTGCAGGATAGCTGTTGTTTTAATAGTTGAGTACCTGCAATTGTACATGGGGAGAAAAAAAAGTTCACACGAATCCTACATTTACACATTAAATGCTGACTGGTGTTTTAGATGTGAAACTGTACCCACTGTCTGCCTGCAGCATAAATAGAAGTGACTTTATTAAAAATTTAAATGTTATTGTCTGCATGTTTAACTGTGAAAGAAGATGATACCGTTTTTCCCCCCTATATGGCATACAAAATTAAGAGTTGGGTAATAAAAACGATTCCTAATGAAAATGGCATCAACAGGTCCACCCGGGTCTAAGTGGACACCTGCAGGATGACTGAAGATGGTGCAAATACCAATTCTTGGTAATTCTTGGTTATTATATAACAATAACTGTCACTGACATAATGTCACTAGTCAACAGCTTGCAGTCCCCGAGGCTGGTCTGACAAATCACTTGTATAATTAAGATTTTGTGCACTTTCCCTCCTGTAAATACCAAGTAAATGTCAAGTAAAGTAAAAGTAGAAATAAGCTGTAAACCTTTTTTTTTCTTATTACTAAAAGATGCCAATATACTTTCAATTACATTTTTATGAGATTCAAATGATATGCTGGTCTGCTACCACCATATCTATGATTCACAACTTTTGATCTGACTCCTCCAATACCCTACACACAGAAGCAGTCATCACTTTGCCAGACACACTTACAGCCTAACTTTCATAGAACATCATGACACTTCAAAACTTTATGATCACAAAATAGAACCAGCAGTCTTTTTTCCTCTCCTACAATTCAGCCTCTTCACACTTTATTTTTATGCAGGGATGCCTTACCAACAATGCTTTGACTTCTTCACTAAACCAAAAGTTGTTATTGCCTTTTAATAACAAGAGGAATCCACAGACAACAACAACTGTAGAAACAGATACTTTATTTTTTTTTTTTTAAATCCAGACAGTAAGTGTAAAAAAAAAAAAAAAAATCCTGAGATTTTATTTTTTACTTTTAGATCTTTAATTTACAAAAGGAAAAGCATTTAACAGTTTTCTATTCAGCGCTTTTAGTTTCCTCTGGATCAGAGGATTTCCTTTTAAGAGGAATAACATAAATTCCATTCTTGGCTTCCTTTAGTCTCCACCATCGTCCCAATCTGTAAACAAAACAAAGATTTATTTACAAATCATTATTTTAACACTAACAGTTCACTGAAGATTAATGATTAACCACCATATGGATTGTTAATTAAAAAACAAATAAGGAGGGATGGAGTAATAAAACACTGGAGAAATGGTTTAAATCTGATATCTGGTAACAGGTCATAAACATTTTGTATTAAACGATCACCACAGTGAGCTTGAGGCTTTCAGAAGAAAAATTGAGGATGGGTTGCCCACTCAATAGAAGACTGCAAAGAATTTCATCATCTATGGTACATTAAAAATCAGAGATCCGGAGAAATCTCTTTGCACAAAGGTTGAAAACCAGTAATTAATGTCTGTGATCTGTGTGTCCTCAGGCAACACCGTGCTGGAAACAGACAATTCTGAAGTACAAATCAATGCACAGGCTCAGGCACACTCCTGAAAACTGTCAGTTCATTAAAACTCTAGCATGCAAAGCAAAAACCTCGAGGGAATAAACAGTGATTGAGAAATGCAGAAGCTGTCTCTGAGCCCGAGCTCATCTAAGATGGATTCAGGTAAAAAGCACCTCTCCAATGCTCCAATAAAACTTTTTTGGAAAACACGGATATTGCACCTTCGGAAATAAAAAAGGGTGGGGGACCACCTGACGTGTTATCAGTACACAGTGTAAAAACACTGCTATAGAGCAGTATTAATGCACACAGTACGAGTAACCTGCACATCTTTGGAGGCACAATTAATCTGACTGACATATCAGCTAGGCCATTTCCTGATCCCGAGGTGTTGGTATTTATAATGACTGATAAACATTTACAAAGTGAAGAAGAGACAAGATCCCTTCAGATAAGTCATAAGTTTTGATTGCAGATGAAGGCAATCTGTAACTTCCCTATAAGCAACAGATGAATCAGCAACAGCTGGTCCAGAGAGCAAACGAGTAATTGGTCAATACAGGTATTAGTCATAAAAATCCTATCTGTCGGACAAGGTTTTGGATTAATTAAACTGTACTGTAGAGAACAGTTCGCTCTGTGGTAGCTGGGATAATCTCCCCCCCCCGCCCCCCGCAACCCTGAAATGGATAAGTGGAAGAGAATGGTAAATGGTAAAATGGACTGATTCTTATATAGTACTCAAAGCACTCTATACAACATGCCACATTCACCCCATTCACACAAGCACCACCTTGTATGCGTCTAAGTGTTTAGTACCATTCACACACATTCATACACCAATGAATGAGTGAAGACTAGGGGCATCCAGGGATCGAACCACTGACCTTCTGATCAGTAGATGACCTGAGCTACAGCCATGAGTGGGTGGATGGATTTACTATAGAGCAGCTCAAACCCTCCAGTACACAAGAAAACATTTTGGATTTCAAATTACAATAATCACTGTCGGTTCCCCTCAGCAATTTTCACAGCGGTCAAGTTTAACACTGTTTGTTTCATATGTCAATACAATCAAAATAAAGAAAAAAAACAAAAAAACAGTTCAGATTTACATGTCATTCTGTAAAATCTGTAACTATGATCGACACACCAAAACGAAATATCCGATCCACAAAAGTTGATTTTGTTCATCTGGACAGATTTTCAGTGGGAGAAATGTTTCGTCACTCATCCAAGTGAATTCTTCAGTCTCAGCTGACTGCAGGTTTCCCCAACATGAACAGAATCATCTTTTGTGGATTTACTGACCTGGATGATTGAGCATGCATCAAGACAAAATATCTGATCCACTTGCACATTTTATTTTACCTTGCATTCAGCTAAACTGATCAAAAATACTACATGACAAGTGTGACATTATCCAACATCATACTTCCTGGTTACCTTCAGTTAGTAACTGCATAACTATATGAATGAGGCCAAGTCAACCTAAAAATTCTAAAATGTTAAAGATGGATTAACACTGCCACCTAGTGGATGTTTTGTCCACTGAACATGAACTTGCGCTGACATTCATTAGTTTTCAGGAACTTTAGTTTCTATGGAAACATGAGTATAAATGTACCTGTGCTCCTGTCCAACTCCTGCCACCAAGAACTGACCAGAGCTTGAAAACTTCAAACTGTTGACGAAACCAGACTAGGCAGGAAAGGAAAGTAGAGAAAGAAAATAAACATTTATGCAACTTATTATTATTTATTTATTTAAATGAGAGGAAAGGGTTAACTGCTTACCACTGGTACACTGAACAGAGGCTCAAGCCCACGATAATTCTGGCCACATTTCCACACATTAACCTCTGAGTTGTGGGAACCTGCAAGGAAGATCCGTTGTTATACAAAGCCAAATGACGACAGCTTTCTTAAACACCAACCTAGGCTGATGTATTACTTTGATGTCCTTTTCATCAGGAATGAATTTATTACTTGCACTGAATACATCTGCATTCAAACAAATCACCCGTAAAACACTTTATTTACATTATCCTGCGAATAAAAACGGGTCCATGTGTTACTGAAAAGCACATGAAGAGGTTTCTCACAGCTATAGGCACCTGAGGCAATAGTATCAGAGTTCTGAAGTGCCGCCACTGAAGAGACCCAATGAGGCTGCTCAATCCCTGCATCACCATGGCAACCGTGGGCCCGTTTCACTGTGCTGAGAGGTTTCTTCTTGTTGACACTCCAAAGACACACAGAGCTGAGGTTGTCAGGAAATATGAATGAGTTAGTTCACACCATTACACACCGAATAAAATAAAAATGGAGAGAAAGAAACTGAATCAACATAAAAATAGCAGCAAATTCTTACCCATCATCTGCTCCTGTTACCATGTGTTCCTCATTTATGAGTTGGATACAGTCAATTGAACCCCTTAAGAAAAGACAACAAAATCAGAGTTGTCAGTCTCACTGTATGCTTAAAGAAAAATAGACTATAAATAAACATGCATTTATGAATGTGTACATCTATTTAAAAAAAAAAAAAAAAAAAAAAAAAAAAAAAATCAAGCTGTGCTGTTAAATTTTCAGAATGAAAATTACTCCAATACATCTAATATCAAAAGATTTTATATAAACCAACCAACAGACATGTTTAATGGTAGAGGGACAATAAAAACCATGCAGCAGTCAAAAAGGTAGTAACAAATAATACTCTTAATTTGATTTCTTTCATATTTTTTCAAACTTTATATGAGAGTATAGTGCCAGCAGCAGAAGAGCAAGATCATCCATGAGAAATTGTGTTGATTTTTGGCCATTTTTGGTTGCTCCCTTATTTCCCTAGGGGTTGCCACAGCAGATGGGATCTGCGTGTATGATTTGGCACAGCCAGATACCTTCTGACACAACATTTATCCAAGCCTGGGACTGGCTCTCGGAGTAGCATGACTCTGGGTTTGTTTGCTCTCTGTCTTGAACTGAAGATCTTTTGCATGTAAGGTTAATGTGTTAACGACTACACCACCGAGCCACTTCTTTCTTCTAGTGGTTTAGCTGACATTTGAAGTGTCTAAAAATAATTTCCTAGTGGTTTCTAATTTTAGATTTATTAAATTATTTTTTCAGGCCAAAAAAGTAAAATGTGATTGGTTCACAAACAGTGCTTGTGAACAAAACTGCGTGTAAACCATGTGTATTAGCACAATATTTCCATATTACGTCATCTGTTTTGGTCAATATTTACCCTATTCCAAAAGACCATAGGTCAAAAATGCTCAAATTTAGAATTAAATACAACACTATAAAATATTAAATTGCCTATAAAGAACAAAATGAGAATGTGTAGACTTTAACATTTTTCATATATACTAGTTATCTTATTTTAACTATTTATTGCATATGCTGAAGAATGTGGGGGTTTTCCAATATTTGCCATGAATTTCTCATCTGAAGCCAACAGATGAGGTGCGCCTTGCTATCCACTGTCTTCTCTTTCTTACGTTCTGCTTAGATTCCCCCCCCCCACACCAACTACAAAGTCAAAAGTTTTAACTTGAGCTAGTTTGTCTTTGGGGAAACAATTTTCAGCATACTTGTCATTCCAGCCAAGCATCGCTTTTTCTGTTTAAAAATAAATAATAACAATTACCACTCCTGTGGAAACACTCTGGCTTCATTCTCAGGTTCTCTTATTTCAGATGGTAATTTTGCATATATTTTTAATGCAGACTATGAACATTTCTGTGCAATTATTAAATGCTTTTATATGAATCTTAGAAAACAAGCAAACAGACAAAGCACCTGAATTTGTGCACACTGGTGAGAACAAGCAATGCACAGAAGTCAAGAGACTCACTCATGGCCATGGAACACCAGCTGAGACTCTTCAGCTATCTTCCACACCCGTACGGTACCGTCCCGCCCTCCTGCAGTCACACAGCGCTCACGGCTCAGGCTGTCCAGTCCTGTGATCGAGTCCTGATGGCCAAAGCTACAGGAATTTACAGTCACAGTTAATTTCACACACTAGAGCCAAATGAATGTGAGAAATTATTTTCTGATTGGTCACTCACAGAGTTTCTACATATGCATTCTCATCCACATTCCACACTTTGATTGAGCGGTCATGAGAGGCGCTGTACAGATCATGAGTCCCCTTCCTGAATGAAAGGCCCTGTGAAGGAAAAAGAAGATTGTGTTATAAGAGAACTGCAGGTATCACCTACACACAGCTGAGATGTTAAAATGTCAAAATTGTAGCCAACTAGTGAGGGGAAAAAACAAAAAAAACAAAAAACCATCAAGAACATACCGACACAGCACCTTTGTGTCCTGTAAATTTATACAAATGTTTACACGATTCTGCCTCCCAAATCATGATCAGGTTGTTCATGTCTCCAGTGGCCTAAAAATATGTAAACAAAGACGTTATGGTCACACTTTGGTAAGAAAGGTAGAATAAGCTGGATTCCCAAAATTGGTAAAAGCAGGAATTGCTGAGGAAGAACTACTCACCAAGTACTTGCCATCCGATGATATGGCCATACACAAGATGTGGGCTGTATGTCCAACATGGCGATCCTCTGTACCCTTCCTTCCACCGGGTATTGTATGTATTTTTTTACCACTCTCAACATCCCCTAATGAGAACATTTCCAAACATATTATTATTAAAGCATTAGCCTTCACAACTGTGAAATAATTTGAATTTGTTTTCATGACAGGAGTTTTAAAAAAATTATAAGGATTAACTATACACTAACATTTAATGATGGAGCAGTCTTTGGCAGCAGAAAAGATGTACTTGTCATCTGGAGTGATGACCAGGCACGTAATTGGAAGTTTGTGTCCTCTGAACATCCTGATCTCTGAAGGATCTGGTGGTATGAGCTAAAAACAAGCAAACAAAAAACACAGAAATAAATAACATTAAACTTCTTATTAGACACACAGCGGGATTAAAAGGATGAAAATTCTGATAATTACATCTTTGGCGATGAGCCGCTGGAGCTTTCCTCTCTGTTCAAGCTGATGGGAGAAGGAAAAAATAAAATAAACTCACATCCACAGAAATATCAATATTATAAACACAAGTCCAGCAAATCAAGTACAGTAGATCCAAATTAAATTAAAAAAAAAAAAAAAAAAACAGTATCGATGAGATACTGTTTTTGATGTGATCAAGTGCAACCAAAATATTTCTTGCATCTGATCATAAGATGTAAAGCTGCAAATTACAGTTACTGAACTGTAACCCAGAAGACCACATCAGCATTTTTACATCAGTCATTACTTAATTTAGAGAAAATTGTCTTATGAAACTGAAACTAAACTGTGGCCTAACTAAACGTTGAAAAATCATGGGAACAAAAAAAAAAAAACCTTATTAAGATTTGATTTAGACATCTGAGTTGAATCTATGCCATAGGAATGTCATAACAGCAAACCCCTCTGAAACTCTGAAGTGTAGTCTACCTCTATGTTGATCAACCTGTTCAGTACTGTCAATTCACTCATCCAAGTGACTTCTGAAGAAGTCATGTCAGTCTTCAGAGACTGAAGAAGTCACTTTGATGAGAAGAAGTCACTTGGATGAGTGACAAAATGTTTCTCCCACTGAAAATACTATGTCCAGATGAACAGAATCAACTTTTTGGAATTGAGAGCATAATAATTATTGCCAAAATATAAGGACCCACAGATACCATCAAATGTCTGCCTCAAGTAAAAAAAACAAACCAAAACAAAAACAAAATACTGAGCGCATTTCTGCTACATATTCAGGAGGACTTGCGTTACTGCCCAGCATAGAGCGATCCATTCATACAAAGGAGCAAGTGCAAATCGACCAGAAGTGAAAACTCAATTAATGACAGGATGAACAGCGTTCACAACAGAATGATCTAAGGAACATCTGGCCAACAGGCTCAACAGTTTGTAATGTTAGGTGTAGAGTTGGCAACAAGATATTTTCATTGTGAGGGGACAATCTGAGTAAATGTTAGTACACAGAGACATAGCTTAACACATGCAACTGGCAGTGTAATAACCAAGTCATGTAAGGTACCCTGGTACTACAACTACCATTTAAACGGGCTCACATAGGAAATGTCTTACCACTTCTTCTTGAAGTCTTCCCGCAATTAGATCTGTCTCAAAGGAGGCTTCTTCTGCTTTATTTTCCTCTGAAGATAAGAAGAATTCATTTCAATCATTCTGGAATAAAGAATTTTAATGTTGTGCCTGTGTAAATGACACAAGTGTACCTTCTTCCTTGAGCTGCTCCAGGTAAAGTTTAGCTAATCTCAGCTTCTTCTCCTGTGGAGTCTCCTCATACTCAATCTGCTCGGTGGACTGCCTTTTCTTTGGCGCTGTGGCACTGGAAAAATCAAATTATCACAAAGATCATTAAGACTCGTGCTTTTATTTAGAGGCTAAAGGCTTGCGATTAATGTATAACCCCCACTGAAAACGCACCTCTCCGTCTCTGAGTCGCTGGAAATCTCTTCATTATATTTCGAGCTCGATTTCTTTGCTCGTAATTTGCCTTTTCCGGTAGGATCCACATCACCCTGCGAGGGGGAAAAAATACGATGTATCTACCACAAAAGCGTAAATAAAAGCGTTATAACAACAGTTGAAATCAGTTAAGAAGCCACGAGTGAACCCTATGGTTTAGCTTACCCGCTAACCGTTCAATTCACCTACCTTTCGCTTCGTGCCCGCCGTATTTTTCCCCTTCTTGGCAAACTTGGGGTTTTCTTTTGTTTTTATAAAGAATGATGAAGACATGTCGAAACGCAACAAGCAGCGTTTCAAAACTGACAACAGTTATGCAGCGTTAACTCTTCAACTTTCTCAAGCCGCAAGTCAACATTGAACCCACATGGGTCGACTGCAACCAAACTAGGAAGCTCACACGGGCCGCGAGCGTACACTGATTGGCTAATTGTCACGTTCACTCTAACGGGTCCCACCCTTTATTAAAATTCTGGATTTTAATTGGCCCATGTAGGAATTTCGATGAACAGGAAATTGTGCTGGGGCGAAATACTTCCCTCGGGGAATAAGTTTTCGCAGCTTTGTTCCGCACATAATTGTAAAAATATGCATTTGACAAGACGGTAATCCCATAAATGTGCGCGCCACACACAGTGGAAGGTAAACGTAAGATTAGTATTTCACACATATTTAATCGAAAATGTTATGCGCGGCGGTTAAAAAAAATCCCTAATTATATCAGGATCTATGTACTGTACTACTGCAGTAGTATTACTACTTCCTCTACTACGCAGTATTTCCATGTACTGCACTGCCTTTGTCTTCAGTGACTGTGTTTACAGTTTGTCGTTGAGCTCAACCTGAGGTGAGGTTCCTCTAAACTATCGCACAGTAAATATCACGTGTATTTGAACATGTTTTGAAATGCAGTTTGCATCACTCATTGGCTCCAGCAGCTGGAGGCTAGTAGTAGGTAGGAGGAGGGGGGATGAGACAGCGGGAGGGGGATGCAAGGTTGACTGCAAACCTTTTTTTTGTCTCTCTGTTTTTGCATGGGGGAGTTTAAAACGAGCAGAGATCGTCGCTGAGTGAGTGAAAAAAAAGAAAAAAGTTTGGCTCCAACTTTGAGTTTGTCCTGTGCAGAAAAGCAGCAGCACTTGGTGTGTCAACGTGCTTTTTACTCTTCCCAGATTGTCCACCACCATGCCACCCAAGAGAGACGCAGGTGCGACTGCAGCACAGCCACCCATTAAGATGATAAAGATCGATAACGTTACAGATGCACAAGAGTTTGGCTGTCATTCAGGCGAGGATAAGTTTAGGCTCCATGAAGAGGCCAGCTACTCACCTTATCCCAACAATGACGTGAGAGTTCATTGTTTAATTATCAGAATAAGTAACTTGTGTATAACTTGGATTTTTTTTATGTGTTCTTTTTCGACTCTTGTGGCAGCTTGACACTATTGAATTTGATGAAGACAATGTTGCAAGCCCAGGAATCAGAACAGACACCATCAGCCTTCTCATGAAAATAGAGCAGCTGCAGGCACAACTGAAATATGAACGCAGATGCAGAATTTTGGCTGAGAGAGAGCTGAGGGAACTCAAAGGTGGGTGGGAAAAAATAACTAATCACTCAATCAGTTAATTTATATCCTTTAAAAATACTGTCAGACCACATTAATATTTATTGTAGCACACACATTACTCTAACTAAACCTAACTGGTTTAGATGCTACAAGGACAAATCTGAATGAGTCATCCTGCATTTCTTTGTATTTTTCTTCCTGGGAGTTAGACCTTCTTGTAATTTTTTTAAAAAGTGGAAGAGCAGGAAGCTCTTTCACCAAAGTTTTTCTTTGGTCACTGGTTGCTTTTTCACTCATTTTCAGTTGAGTTCTTATACTTGGCAGTTCCAAGGAAATCCTTTGTCTTTGTTAATCCACTTAAGACTGACCTATGAATCATTCAAGCATAAAAAGGCACCCAAGTGAGGAGACGAATCAGTGTTTTGACTACACTTTCCAGACAACTTAGCAAAGAGTTCATTTTAAATTGTATCTTTGTTACTAGCAGCCTGTGGCGAAAAGCATGTAATTTGTTCCCATTTCTTTAGTTAAATGAACTGAATATGCCAAAGATAATTTATGTTGATGGGCATAAAATTGTATTTTTGCACCATCATGGTAATTCTCACAGAGCCATTAGCTTAAAAGTTGGTACATCTCAACATGGTGGGAAGTGTGTCCTTATAGAACTTGTGGAGAATTTGTTCTGGATAAGCAGAGGACAAAAGAAGTGTTAGAAAAATATCTACAGTATGTGAAAGTCATGTCCTTAATAATTAGGAAAAAAGCCAGAAAAGATCTGAGGAGATGCATCTGGCCTTTCAGTTGATCCATCTACTGTTCACTGAAGCCTCATCACAAACAGTCTCAGCTGGAGGGTGGCTGTCAAGAAGCCATGCGTAAGGAAGGAAAATGGGTATGGCAAATTTGAATTTTTTTGAGTCAAACTTTTGTGAGCAGAAGAACAGCGAGGTACCATTTGGAAAATTTCTGATTGGCAACAGCTTCATTTTTTATACTGACAATGATTCCAAACACACAGTCATGGATTGGCCTTGACAGAGCAAATATTACTGAAGCAGTGCGTGACAGAGAAAACAGAGAAAGAAACAAAAGGCAGCCAACATCCAAAGAAGAGCTTTGAGCTTCCTTCAAGAAGCCAGGAGAACTTTTCCTGAAGATTACTTAAATGAGAAGAAAGCTGTTTTTGCCTTATACACTGTATTTCTATGTGTGTTTGCACATTTCAATAATTCATTGCAGCTGTTTTCCATTTTTCTAGCAAAATATAAAGAAATGAAGGGTACCTCAAGCATTTTTGCTCAAGTACTGTACAGCAATTAACTGCTGCTACACACAGTCAAGTGCACAGTAGTTCAAGTCAAATTGACTAACGTGACAGTTTTCTAGAGTGGTACATTCATTTAGCAAACCCAATTGTTACATTTTTTTTTTAACTTAAAACATTAACTTTTTAAACATTTGTCTATGTTTAAATTGAGCTACTTTAACTGTAATTAGTGCAAAAATTTTATAATTCTTTTAAGGGAATTTCTTAACAACAATGAAAAGAACAGGGCCTTGTTAAAATTTAAATGTCAAATGTTGAGTATTCGTCTGTGTAACTGTCTAGTGCATCGATAACATGTGCGGAGGGAAAAATTGGATCCCGTCAGTCTTTTTAATTTACTGTCTGAGTTTATGCTGTAAACATAAAATGAAATAATTTATCTGATGAATATCTTCACCATGTGTCGGATTTACTTCATTGGTTTGTAACGTTTTTCAGAGATGAACACTCTCATGATGCAGATGAGGCACACGGCACATGAACTGCGGGTCACCCTGGATCATGTTCTCCACGGAGGCGAAGGAGCAGTTGCGCCACAAAACTCTGATGAGACTATCTCTTTCCTGGCTGAGCCTGAGGCAGAAATGAGAGCGCTTCATAATATACCAGAGGTCAACGCTCCTGTGTGCTGTAGACTTTGTACTTTCTTTGTATAACTGAGTTGGCAGATTGATCAGTTCATTAACATTTTGTTATCTTAGAACAAGTTTTATGTCATTGGTGCTCATTTGAAATGTTCATTGTTTTTAAGCTCAGGCAGGCTAGCACTAATTTGTTATTTTATAAGTGGTTAATTTGGGATCAAACACCAATGAAATGTAATGTTTTTATAAAAGATATTTCTTTTTCTTTGCAGGATGACCACAATTTCATCTATCTCTCAGAGAATCTTCGAGTGCCAAAAAATCTTTATGAGCGCATTGCAGAAATTGCAGACTACAAGAAGTACACTTCAGCCCTGCTCATGATACTTTTTGACAGAGAAACGCTGGCCACCCACTCTCTGCAGGGCCGTAGGAATACCTTTACGGGAGAGGATTGCCACAAGCCACAGCTCCCACCTGAGATTTTGAAAAGTTTAATCGGTAAATCAAGGAACACGAAGGATGCCTTAGAAACATTAGCCTTCTTTGTAAATGCTGTATATGGTGATGGAAAAAAGTGTTGGCCCCCCTTCCCGATTTCCTATTTTTTGTATGTTTGTCACACTTTAACGTTTCAGATCATCGAACAAATTTGAAAATCAGACAAACATAACACAATTAAACACAAAATGGAGTTTCTATATGAAGATTTTTATTATTAAGGGGAAAATAATCCAAAACTACATGGCCCTGTATGAAAAAGTGATTGCCCCCTAAAACTACTAACTGGTTGGTGCCGCCCTTAGCAGCAACAACTACAATCAAGCATTAACGATAACTGGCATGCCTTTTGAGCATGAACCACCTTTTTAAGGTCATGCCACAGCATCTCAATCGGATTCACGTCAGGACTTTGACTGGGTCTCTCCAAAGTCTTTATTTTGTTTTTCTTAAGCCATTCAGAGGTGGACCTGCTGGTGTATTTTGGATCATTGTGCTTGAATAGTGCTTCAGCTTGAGGTCAGGAACAGACCTTCTCCTTCAGGATTTTTTTTAGACAGCAGAATTCTGTGGCGTTATTTTTGTGCCACTATTCTGAGCGCATGGAAAAAAAGTTTGCAGGTGCAAGTGTTGCATTTTGAGGAGAAATTTATTTTGAGCGAAGAAAAGCTGAATTTGAGTGAACAAAATTCATTGCTGTGTGCAAATTAATGTATTTCAGTGTTTGCTATTATCCACACACACACAACAGCAGCCCCTCTTGCTCAGTTTTTGCATTTGCGCTCGCTCGCAATGTGTTGCTCGCGCTCTCAACATTTCTGCCCGTGCGCACTCAACTCTTTCTCTACACCGTTATATTTGTGCCACAAAACCAGCCAATCACAGACTTGGATGCAAAAAAATCTGATAGGCTGTTCTGGTCTCCAATCAGTTCGAAATGACGAAATGCAATATCCCAGAATCTATTTCGTCCAAAACTCAAACGAGGCAGTGGCGGAGGAACACAGAGTGGCGGAGTTTGAAATATTACTCTTTCTGGGTCACAAAATAAACTTTTAAGATATTTTCATGCGAGAATGGTGCTGTGTAAACTTCAAATATCTGCTTGATTTATCAAAACATCACATATTTGCACAAGTGCTCTAATGCCTGTTCTCCGAAAACATTAGAGCACTTATGCAAATATGTGGTGTCTTGAGCAGATATTTGAAGTTTACACAGCACCATTCTCGCATGAAAATATCTTAAAAGTTTATTTTGTGACCCAGAAAGAGTAACATTTCAAACTCTGCCACTCTGTGTTCCTCCGCCACTGCCTCGTTTGAGTTTTGGACGAAATGGATTCTGGGATATTGCATTTCGTCATTTCGAGCTGATTGGAGACCAAAGTAGCCAATCAGATTTTTTTTGCATCCAAGTCTGTGATTGGCTGGTTTTGTGGCACAAATATAACGGTGTAGAGAAAGAGTTGAATGCGCACGGGCAGAAATGTTGAGAGCGCGAGCAACACATTGCGAGCAAGCGCAAATGCAAAAACTGAGCGAGAGGGGCTGTGTGTGTGTGTGTGTGTGTGTGTGTGCGTGTGTGTGTGTGTGTGTGTGTGTGTGTGTGTGTGTGTGTGTGTGTGTGTGTGTGTGTGGATAATAGCAAACACTGAAATACATTTTTTGCACGCAGTAATGAGTTTTGTTCACTCAGCTTTTCTTCGCTCAAAATAAATTTCTCCTCAAAATGCAACACTTGCACCTGCAAACCTTTTTTTACGTGCGCTCAAATTTTTTTTCCGTGCGCTCAGAATAGTGGCACAAAAATAACACCATAGAATTCATGGTTCCATTTATCACAGCAAGTCTTCCAGGTCCTAAAGCAGCAAAACAGCCCCAGACCATCACACTGCCATCCATCCATCCATCCATCTTCATCCGCTTATCCGAGGTCGGGTCCCGGGGGTAGCAGCCTAAGCAAAGAGGTCCAGACCTCCCTCTCCCCAGCCACCTCCTCCAGCTTGTCCGGGGGAATACCAAGGCGTTCCCAGGCCAGCCGAGAGATATAATCTCTCCAGCGTGTCCTGGGTCTGCCCCGGGGCCTCCTCCCGGTGGGACATGCCTGGAACACCTCGCCCAGGAGGCGCCCAGGGGGCATCCTTGCCAGATGCCCGAACCACCTCAGCTGGCTCCTTTCGATGTGGAGCAGCAGCTGCTCTACTCTGAGCCCCTCCCGGATGGCCGAACTTCTCACCCTATCTCTAAGGGAGAGGCCAGCCACCCTTCGGAGGAAGCTCATTTCCGCCGCTTGTATCCGCGATCTCGTTCTTTCGGTCACTACCCACAGCTCGTGGCCATAGGTGAGGGTAGGGACGTAGATCGACCGGTAAATTGAGAGCTTCGCTTTTACACTCAGCTCCCTCTTCACCACGACTGACCGGTGCAGCGTCCGCATTACTGCAGCCGCAGCCCCAATCCGTCTGTCGATCTCCGGCTCCCTTCTCCCATCACTCGCGAACAAGACCCCGAGATACTTGAACTCCTCCACTTGGGGCAGGAACTCATCCCCGACCCGGAGTGGGCACTCCACCCTTTTCCGGCTGAGAACCATGGCCTCAGATTTGGAGGTGCTGATCCTCATTCCCGCTGCGTCACACTCGGCTGCGAACCGCTCCAGTGCGAGCTGGAGGCCCTCACCCGATGAAGCCAACAGAACCACATCATCCGCAAAAATCAGAGATGAGATTCTGAGGCCACCAAAGCGAAAGCCCTCCGCCACTTGGCTGCGCCTAGAAATCCTGTCCATAAAAATTATGAACAGAACCGGAGACAAAGGGCAGCCCTGGCGGAGCCCATCACCCACCGGGAACGAGTCCGACTTATTGCCGGCAATGCGAACCAAGCTCTTGCAACGGTTGTATAGGGATTGAATGGCCCGTAGCAATGGGCCAGACACCCCATACTCCCGCAACACCTCCCACAGGACACCCCGAGGGACACGGTCGAATGCCTTCTCCAGGTCCACAAAACACATGTAGACTGGTTGGGCAAACTCCCATGCACCCTCAAGTATCCTGGAGAGGATAAAGAGCTGGTCCAGTGTTCCGCGACCAGGACGAAAACCGCATTGTTCCTCCTGTATCCGAGGTTCGACTAGCGGACGAACTCTCCTCTCCAGCACCCTGGCATAGACTTTCCCAGGGAGGCTGAGGAGTGTGATCCCCTGTAGTTGGAACACACCCTCCGGTCCCCCTTCTTAAAGATGGGGACCACCACCCCGGTCTGCCAGTCCACAGGCACTGCCCCTGATCTCCACGCAACATTGCAGAGACGTGTCAACCAAGACAGCCCTACAACGTCCAGCGCCTTCAGGAACTCGGGGCGGACCTCATCAACACCAGGGGCTCTGCCACCAAGGAGTTGTTTAACTGCCTCAGTGACCTCGCCCCCGGAAATTGGCGGGTCATACCCCTCATCCCCAGACTCTGCTTCCTCCTCGGAAGACGTGTCAGTGGGATTAAGGAGGTCCTCGAAGTATTCCTTCCACCGCCCGACAATTTTCTCAGTCGACGTCAACAGCGCTCCGCCAGCACTATACACAGCGCAGGTAGAGCACCGCTTTCCCCTCCTGAGACGCCTGACGGTTTGCCAGAATCTCTTCGAGGCAGTCCGAAAGTCTTTTTCCATGGCCTCTCCGAACTCCTCCCACACCCGAGTTTTTGCTTCAGCCACTGCCCGAGCCGCATTCCGCTTGGCCTGTCGATACCTGTCGGCTGCCTCCGGAGTCCCACAGGCTAACCAAGCCCGATAGGCCTCCTTCTTCAGCCTGGTGGCTCCCTTCACCTCTGGTGTCCACCATTTGGTTCGGGGATTACCACCACGGCAGGCACCAACCACCTTGCGGCCGCAGCTCAATGCAGCAGCTTCGGCAATGGAGACGCTGAACATGGTCCATTCGGACTCAATGTCCCCAGTCTCCCTCGGAATGCTGTTGAAGCTCTGTCGGAGGTGTGCGTTGAAGATCTCGCGGACTGGGGCCTCTGCTAGACGTTCCCAGCACACCCTCACTACGCGTTTAGGTGCACCAGGTCTGTCCAGCGTCCTCCCCCGCCACCTGATCCAACTCACCACCAGGTGGTGATCAGTTGACAGCTCAGCCCCTCTCTTTACCCGAGTGTCCAGAACATATGGTCGCAGGTCTGGTGATACGATTACAAAATCGATCATCGACCTACGGCCTAGAGCATCCTGGTGCCACGTGCACTTATGAACACTCTTATGTTCGAACAGGGTGTTCGTTATGGCCAAACTGTGATTAGCACAGAAGTCCAATAACAAAACACCGCCCGGGTTCAGATCAGGGAGGCCGTTCCTCCCAATCACGCCCCTCCAGGTCTCGCTGTCGTTACCCACGTGAGCATTGAAGTCTCCCAGCAGGACAACAGAGTCTCCAGGTGGAGCACCTTCCAGCACCCCCCCCAGAGACTCTAAGAAGGCTGGGTACTCCGAACTGCCACCCGGCGCATAAGCGCAGATGACAGTCAGGACCCGTTCCCCGACCCTAAGGCGCAGGGAGCAAACCCTCTCGTCCACCGGGAAAAACCCCAACGTACCGGCAGCAAGCCGAGGGGATATAAGAATACCCACCCCAGCCCGCCGCCTCTCACCAGGGGCAACTCCAGACTGAGACAGAGTCCAGCCCCTCTCCAGGAGACTGGTTCCAGAGCCCAGACAATGCGTAGAGGTGAGCCCAACTATATCTAGCCGGTACCTCTCAACCTCACGCACCAACTCAGGCTCCTTCCCCACCAGAGAGGTGACATTCCATGTCCCTATTGCCAGTCTTGGCAGCCGGGGGTCGGTCCGCCAGGGCCTCCGCTCCTGGCCGCCACCCGGCTCACAATGCACCCGACCCCTAATGCGTCATGCGCGTGTGGGCCGGCGGGAGGATGGGCCCTGTCTCCTCTTTCGGCTGGTGCCCGCGGGCCCAATGGACTAAGGCCCGGCCACAAGACGCTTCGCCCTCGGGCACCCGCCCCGGTCTGGCTCCGGGCGGAGCCCCCGGTAACTCCCTTATCCCGGCAGGTAACTATTTCCTCGATAATTCTCTTCATGGGGTCTTCTGAATCGCTCTTTGTCCTGGTCCCGTCACCCAGACCAGTTTGGTCATGGGGGACCCGACAAAGGGAGCAAAGCCCCCAGACAACATAGCCCCTGGGATACATGGGACACACAGAACCCCTCCACCAATAAGGGAGCATTCAGGAGGAGTATCATCACACTGCCACCACTATATTTTACTGCCAGTATGATCCTTTTCTGAAATGAAAGATGAGATGAAGATGCAATGGGACACATGCTTCTAAAAATGTCAGCATTTGTTCTTGTCAGTCCACAGAGTATTTCCCCCAAATTCTTGAGGGACATCAAGATGTTTTCAGGCAAATATGAGACGAGTCTTTGTGGTCTTTTTGGTCAGCAGTGGTTTTCTACTTGAACTCTCCCACGGATGGCATTTTTGCCCAGTCTCTTTATTATTGTTGAATCATGAACTCTGACCTTAACTGAGACATGTGAAGCTTGTGGTTCCATAATGTTGTCCTGGATGAGTCATTGGTGTGCTCTTGGAGTAATCTTGGTAGGCCAGTCACTCCTGGGAAGCTTCACCACTGTTCCAAGTTTTTCCATTTGTGTGTAATGGCTCTCACTCTGGTTCACTGGAGTCCCAAAGCCTTAGAAATGTCTTTGTAACCCTTTCCAGACTGATGAATATCTCTGACTTTGTTTCTCAAGTGATTTCTTGATTCAACAGGTCTGCCAGTATTCAGGCCTGGGTGTCTGTAGTAAAACACTTTCCAAAACAATGATTAACAAAACAATAATCATAGTAAATTTGTGATTTAACAAGAGGGGGCATTACTTCTGAAACAGATCTGAAACATAGAGGTGTGACAAATATGCAAAACACTAGAAAATCAGGAAGAAGGCAAACACTTTTTCACACCACTGTACGTACTAATTTGATAACCAGAGGTTTCTGTTTCTTTCCTGCAGATCATGTGGCAGCCAAGTTCAGTGTTGACAGCAGCCAAATAAAAACCGCAATCCGCACAAAGTTGAACAATGAGGATAAATTATTGAAGAAGAGACTGGGGTTGGGTAAAACAGAAAACAGAGCTAATGCTGAGCAAAGCTTTTGCCAAGATGGCTCGCTTCTGCCCGACGACGGAGCAATGACAAGTGACTCTCAGTTATAGTCCTTCACCTCTGTCTTCATCCGTTGGTCACACGTATTTCATGTCTGATAGAAATAGGTCACAGATTGCCTTTTTTATCCACTATAGTTCATTCAGCATTAAAATCTAGTTCTTTATTTTTTAAGAATGATAAGTATTTATATTTTTAGGTTGACAGCAGTTAATGTCTGTTAGATTGTTTTCACCTTGAGTGTCACATGGTGTCCACACCCAGACGTTCGATAGCGCTACGCACTGCCACATATGTAATCATTAATACTGTAAACAAGTGTTCTTATTTAGGTTTTCTTACTGTATTTAAGAGAGTGGTTATAAGTTAATAACCTTTTAAGCTAGAATCAGTCAGTCAGCTGACCTTTACACGTGTGAGTAGGACAGGGATCTCACTTTTGCCCTGTTGTTCATTCCAACTTGTGCATTGCAGGTAATTTCAAGGTATACTGTATGTGATAACTGTTTCATAATGTTTGTCATGTGTTTTCTGTGCTTCACTCTAACAAACAATAAAATTTTGCAGCTGATATTTTTTCAGTTATTTGAATCTTTCTTCCATCAGCACAGTAACCTACAGTATTGTTTCCTCCTCAGCCAACAGATGTCAGTACTGACCCCTGTTTCCCCTGTTGTAGTATTGATCTACTCCACTGAAAGGTGACTGTTACTTAAGTAAACAAAAAAAGAAAAGAAAGAAACTCAGTTAACTAAATTAAGGAAGTACTGTGTGTTAAATGGTAAATGAGTCATTACATTCAAGCAATACACCAGTGTCCTCGTTCTCTGGAGCTATGAAGAGAATAGAGGAGCAAGTGTAAGAACAAGAACAGTGTGTAACAGTCACAGCCACATACTGACTGACTGATGAACGACAGTGTGTGTGGGACATGGTTAATGTCAGTGGGAGGCGGTTTGATGCAGTCATCTTCGCTTGAAAGATGTGATTTGAACAACCAAAGGCTGGCTCCTCGCCCTCCCCCCCTTTCCCTCGGGCTAGCTGGGCTGCCTCAGTGGACTCACAGCACATCACCTCTCTCCGATACCCTCAGTCCTCCCAGGGGTCCTCTGTCAAGCCTCAAAAGCCTTTTTTTTCCTGTCGGAAATCAGCTGTTTTCATGAGAAGTTGCAACACAGCAGGATAGTTCCCGGTGGACCATTATGCACCTGCAGCAACACCTGAGTACTGAATTTGATGCTTTTCAAAGTTTCTGAAATATCAGAGTGTTTTGGAAGATTTCTAGTTTACAAGAACTTTTTAAGGACCAATTTTCAAAATGAAAGTGCTTTGATGTAAGTATATAGCTATTTGATTATATAACACTTAACTATGATGTGAAAGAATATATATTATTCTATTTGTTTGGTTCATTGCTTAAAGTAAAATGCAAAGTAAAGTAAAGCATTTCACTTTCATGTTTACTTATTTCATTGATTTATTTTGTTCTATCAGATCAAATGACTGAGACGTTTGTGTAACACTTCCTGAAATTGTTAGAATTTGTTTAGCAGATTTCACTGACACTGCCTTAATGTTTTTTTTTCTTAAAGTTGAGCAAGTTTAACATCAAGTTGAGCCATGCCAGAAATAAAAAAGTCTCAAATTATGTCATTCAGAAAAACTGGATAGATGATGCTAGTTAAGAATATAACGGTGCATCAATTCATAGGGTTCACTACACATTTAAAACCCACAAAGTCCAAGTACATTACAAGCTGATGAAATGTTGCCTTCTAGTGAATTTATTATAATGAATGAATGAATGAAATTATTAACCTAAACTTATGAACTTTCAGCATTTCAACATACTGTAGCACATGGATGGAATTTTGCAGCTGCATGTTGAAGTGTCATTCATTTTGTATCAGAATGAGCTGAGTTAACAGTTATTGGAGACCTCATTTTTAAATCTAATTAAAATTGGTCAACACTTTCAGTTTCTTGCGTTAAGTTTGAACTCTTTAAAACCTATTTGTGCAATTCAAATTCAACAGAAAAGTCAGATAATGGAATAAATGCTCATCACTAACATTATGCAAGCTTAAATACATCAAAATGGTTCTTAAGACCTTTTTTGGCTTTTAAAAAGGATTTATTTGAAAAAGCAAGAGGAGCGATAAAATCAGACAGAAGTATTAAACATAAATGTAAAATAACTACAAATGTTTTGGAGAATCAAATAAAGTGAAACTGAGCAGTGGCTAGAAAAGGTAAACCTGTTCAGAAGTCATTTGTGGACTGAAGAACATCACATGCTGAGCTGCAACTGGAACATGATGAGAACGAGGACAGCCTTACATAATGTGTATGAGAATGTACATGTACTAGTCCTTCCTGGGGATAAATCTCAGTGCAAACGTGGCATGCCAATAGCTGTCCACCATAGAAGATTACAGCGGCAGAGAGAATCAGTGGATAACCAGTGGATAGAGAGCACATGTATTTAGGACACAGCGTCCTCCACAGCCTGAAACCTGATTATGATTATCAGAACAAGATAGTTCGATACATTTATGGGGAGGCACATGAAGGTCGCACACAAGAATTTCACTCACATGTGCTGTACCAATGTACCTGCACATGTGATGTGACAATAAAAGTGATTTGATTTGATTTGATTTGATTTGAAGGGCAGCACAGACGTGAAAGTAAATGTAAACGGATTAATGTTACATTTGTTACATTGTTTTATATACTATTTCTAGATTGCTCAGTGATTAGGGGTCAGGCGTGTTCTGGTTTAAGGTCTCCTCTTTGATGGTATGGTGAAGGGTGACACTGAACACATACTAATCAATGCAGGCAGTTCACTGCAGCTGGGCTAAAACAAGCACGCTCATTATCTTTCATTTCTAAAGGATGGGGATGGATGGAGGAGAAACACAGTGTCCTCCATGAATTATTCCCATTGATCATGTTTCTCCCTCACTATAGATACAAAATGTCTTAAACAGCCTAACTAATAAGGTGAACGTCTGTGTGTCTTGATGAAGGTTGTAGTGAGTACTCCTGGATGTTTGTATTTATATATCACACTGCAGAGTATGTCAGATACAGTTAGTGTGATGAGTTATGATCAATTTGACAATAAATGTAATATTGTACGTTAAAAACTGTTGTATGTAATGCCTTCTGTGGCTCTGGATGTGCTTTTTTAAATGGCTAATGCCATTGTTGTGATGTCATTAGGGTTATCTCAACTCATGCCTTGAGACTACATATGGCTTTAGGAATGCAGGTTTAAAGTTGGAAAGATGTTTAGAATTTATCATTCAGAAATGATCTAATAGGTATTAAATAACCCCCTTAACAGTGCTTTGTGTAACTTATAGCGTGTATTGTTAACATTCTTTGTCCTTACTGTAATCAATATAGCTACTTGTGAAAAGGCCCGTTCCTATCAAAGAACCTGCAAACAATTATCACCCAGCTGCAGGCTATCTGAGCTCTGGAGAGCATTTTAAAGATTTTCAGCCTAAAGCTGTTCTGTTTTAGTTTGCCCTCAATTACCATCGTCATTTTAAGCTAAAGCAGGTAACTGTTTGAGACAAATTACAAAGGGCTCAGTGCAGATAAAATGAGCAACTACTGGGTGAATACAGACGAGGATTTAGCAAAACTTATTGGAAAGTAGCTCCAAATTTGCGAAATAATACGTAATGCTTTACTAGAAAGTGTTTCCATTGTGCAAAAGTAAAGCCATCTGATGCAAATGAAAAGATGCAAAATTTGCCATTGATATATTTATCCTTTTCTTCATTTTGTCTTTACAGAAGTGAGGTGTATTTCTTTTGATGTCTGAAGAACTTTTTAGCTTCGTCACTTAACAATGGGAGACACTGGAATACAGATCTTAACTCGTTCTTTATTATGAATCATGGAAGAGAACAGTTCATTTGTGACTGAGTACAATGAAAGCACTGCCGCTTGGCCAATAGAGCCTTCTGCACCCAGCAGACACTTAGGAAATGTTCCCAGCCCACAAATACGTCTCAAGGACCTCGTGGGATTATTTTTCATGGTGACTCTAAATTTTCTTGCACTTCTGGCCAACACTGCTGTTCTTGTGGTTGTCATCAAAGCCCCTCATCTCAGGAAATTTGTATTTTTGTGCCATCTTTGTGCAGTGGACCTTCTGTGTGCCATCTTGATCATGCCACTCGGCATTGTGTCCAGCTCGGGGTACTTTGCTGGTGTGGTGTTCACTGTGCTGGAGTGCCAGATCTATGTCTTCCTCAATGTAATCCTCATAGCAGCCTCCATCTTCACCATCACAGCTATTAGCGTGGAGCGTTATTACTACATTGTCCACCCCATGCGATATGAGGTCAAGATGACGCTGAAGCTGACTGCAGCTGTGATGGTGATAGTGTGGGTCGCTTCTGCAGGGCTGGGATTGTCTACTGTGTTTGGATGGCCGTCTTATGGCAGCCTGACCTCCGTCAGTGCAGCACACTGCTCACTGTACTGGAGCAACAGTGACCACAGGCGTATTTTCTCTGTGCTCTTCAGTGTCACCTGTTTCTGTCTGCCAGCAGTTGTGATTTTTGCTGTCTACTGTAATATCTACAAAGTGGCCCGTGTGGCTGCCCGGCAACATGGACCTCTGCCCTCCTGGACAAACAGTCAACTGAAGCATCGCTCTGACTCAATAAACAGTCAGACTACCATCATTACAACTCGCAATGCCCCACGCAGGATTACCCGAGACCGGCCTTTCGGGGGTGGTAAGGCTGCTCTTACTCTGGTGGTCATTGTTGGGCAGTTTCTAATCTGCTGGCTGCCTTATTTTGCCTTCCACCTTCATTTGATACTTGATGCAACACCCCAGATCCCCGATGACCTGGAGGAAACAGTCACCTGGCTGGCATATTCGTCATTTGCTATTAACCCTTTTTTCTATGGGCTTCTAAATCGGCAGATTAGGGAAGAGCTTTGTAAACTAAGGCGCTGCTGCTCGACTCGGCCAATGGAATTGCCAGCGTCCAGCCAGGAGGGCTCGGGTCATGAGAACTTCTTGCAGTTTCTCAACAGGACCAGCTGCAGTTTAGAGACACGTCCAAGCTTTGCTACTCCCAGTTCTGGAGGCACTCTGGATTATACTGGGCAGACTGGTTTCAGGATACCAGGACAGATTCCAGAGGAGTTCAGTTAGATTATGCTCTACTGTACCTCAGTGTTGTGCCACAAATAATTGAAAGTTTGGGGGATTAAGTTATTTAAAGATCATATGCAATATGACAAGCAAATTTTTGCACACAGTAATAACAAGTGAGAGACAGCATACAGAAAAAAAAACTGTTTTCGTCTTTGAATCGTTTCTATAAAGATTCAAAGAAGTACTAAATGGACTTTTAAAAAAAGCATTGTTACTGTGGTAAAACAAGCCTTAACGAGTCTTTAAAGATCACTTTAATTTTATTAGCTAGCCTAAAGTAAAGTTACTCTTTATCTACAATCAATAGTTCTGTTTTATGAAAATGAATCAACACAAGTAATTATTACACTATCAAATGTTGTCCTATTGTATTTATGTTCCAGGAATTTATGTAAATGTTATTTATTATACACAAACAGGAGGAAATATTTGTTTTGTTCAAGGATATTTTATTTCTTATCAATTTAAATGTGAAAATAAATTTCTGGCATTTTAATAATGTTGATAAACAATGTTTGTACATTAGAAATAAGTATGAGATTTATATAAAACCTTTTTTTTAGCATGTTGGTCTAAAATCGGATCTACTTTATTCTCTGGTGAAAGATGTTTGGAATTATATACAGTTATGTAAACTGCATGTCTTCATTTCTTCTTCATGTTTTGTATTCTGTTAACATTAACTAATATACCACATAGTTAATTAATCTCACAGAAACAGCCTCTAAGAGTGCACTGGGGCTGCTAGGCTGTTGTGACCATGATTCAACAGCCAACCCAAGTCCTTCAGGCATATTGTTAAGGTTTGCTTGAGTTTACTTTCTGTAAGAGATAACTAATACGTGCCTAAAGACACTCATTTGCCCAATTTATGTTCGACAGTTTGTCTCAGGACAGACATTGTGGGTTTGAATTTATGGTTTCCGACCTCCGTGCCCTCCCTGTGCCCACTTATGAAAGCACTGTAAGTAAAATTGAGCCCAGTTAAAACATCATTATATAAGCAGAAAATGCCATTTCATAATAGATGAAGTGGTTGTCTCTAATACCATTTAATATGAATACATGAGCAGATTAACAGCAAAGAATTTGTAATTTTCTGTATTTACTTACAATCAGCTTGGCAATTGACTTCTGGTGTATGAAGTTATTCTTATTAAACTTTGATGTTTATTTATTTAGATAAGTCATTAGAGACAGTTTAATGTTTCTGATGATTTGTCTGTTGTGAATATTTTGAGGCTATGCACAGCTTTCCCACAGAGATTAGACTTTTGGGATAACATCAGGCAGACATGCTTATGTGGACAAATGAAAAGATAAACCAGTAAGCCAATAAATTAAATACATGGTGATTTGCAGAGATCTTAAAGAGAGAAATAACATTTGGAAGAGTGACAACTGCATACTGAAAGGCAGCAGAACAGATAACTCCTCAACACACACAATACACAAAATGTAATAAGACACATGCACACACACACATGCACGCATACACACAGTAACTGAAATCCAGTTTATAGACATCTAGATATGTTAAAAGTGAGATAACGCTGCCTTTTTATGCTGTCTGGCTGTAAACACGTTCAAGTAAGTGCTGCGGAGTGTTAGTCTCTGATAACATTGGTGTTGTTTTCACCATGTGTGTGTTTGTGTATGTGTGTACATGTTTAGACATCTTTGTGAGGACAGAAAATTGGCATGCTACCATACTTGCGGGGACCAACAGTCACTTATGGGAACAAAATGCCCATCCCCACAAGTTTGAAGGCATTTTTGAGGCTCAAATGTGGTTTTAGTTACAATTAGGTTATGGTTACGTTTAGGCTAAGGGTCAGGGCTAGGCAATCGTTTTTGAAGGTTAGAGTTAGGGTAGGCAGCTAGGGAAAGTATTTTCTCAATTAGATGTGCTCACTAAGATATGTGTGCGTGTGTATAATTAACAAAATGCAATGACTTTCAAAACATTTAGATCCCTACATTTATCAGAAAATACAGTATAAAGATAAAAAGACAAGAGGCAAAGCTGGACGTGGCAGAGTTGCTAAGATTTTTGTGATCAGGATGGACAGCATTAGAAGTGAGTATATCTGAGAGACACCTCAGCTTGAGTCTTTTGGAGACAAAGAGACAAGGGTGAAATGGTTTGGACATGCGCAGAAGAGGGACAGTGAATATACTGCACAAGGGCTGTTAACTATGGAGGTGTCAGACAAGAAGAAAAGAAGAAGACCACAGAGGAGCTTTACAGGTGCAGTGGAGGAGGGCATGCAGATTGTTGCCCTGACAGAAAACTATGCCAAGAACAGGGTGAGATAGAAGCAGATGATCCAATTTGGTGACCCATGATGTGAGCAACTTAAAGAAGAACGTGAAGAAGCAAAGAGATAAGTGATGATAAAATGCTGCTGATTGATGAAAGAAAAATAAAATACATTTTGAACTTGATACCAGAAACACATTTAAGAATGAAAAAGAGCTTAAAAATGCTTAAGAATCTATTAAAGAGTGTGTGGGATAAATAGTTCAATGTGAAATTGCAAAGGATTTGAGGATTTATAGTTCATCCCATCATTAAAGGATTTACAGAATCCAGAGAAATGAATACACACAGGACAAGCTAGATAACCAATATTGAATGTTTGTGACCTTTGGCCCTTATGTCACACTTCATAAAATCATATGACGAGACACGTCTGGTCTCAGGAATCGTTGGTAATAAAGGTGGTTCAGGTGAGCTTTCATTGAAAGTCCACAAAGGAAAGAGACGACTGGACAAAGAGGACCAAAGGACTATTGGATCTTAAAAAGCTCCCTTATCCATCAGGGGTTACCACAGCAGATCCACATGTTTGATTTGGAATTAGATTTTAGTTTCTTGGGTTGTTTTTTTTTAAATGATGTCCCTCCTGCCACAGCCCGACTTTGTGTACTCTCTCAGAATTAAACAGGCTTCACTTGTTAGGAAAATGTGCAAACCACGACAGTGTTTGTGTGCTACAAAGTAACACATCACTTTGTATTAGATATAATAATGTTTTAAGTAATAATTTGTAATGTGTTAAGACAAGTAACACATTACAAATTATCACATTATTTTGTAGCGCATCAGGTCATCACATTACATTTTTCACTAACACATTACAGTAATGCATTACTGTAATCAATTCAGTAATTACATTACATTTGAAATAAAATTACTTGCATTACAAAGTTGTCTGGCTGGCAGTTATCTGCATGCTGGGTAAATACAGTTCCACCCAGCATGGATTCCTGCACTTGCACTATGCAGGAGGAGGAAAATCACAGGGTGACACTGTCATACTGCTTAACAATTAAATAACATTTAATATGTAATACATTACTGTACTGAATAGTAAGTATGCTGAAAAGACTTAAAATTCTTCCCTTTCTATACCCAGTGCTGTTTGTTTGCTGGAAGGCCTGCTTTGGTGTTTCACAAAAGGATGAATGATGCTCTGACATAATAATGGGAGAATCACTTCAGAAGAATCAAAGGGAGAAGGTTTGATTGATGGTGCTGTCAGATGGTGCGAAACAAATTATTTTGCCAGAACTTCCTCTTATACAGTAACAGCATTTTCCTAGAGTTTCCTCAGCAGTGCATACAAACTAACACAACAGGTATTTAACCTTGTTCGCAGTGCTCACAGAGCATAACCTCCTGCCCAGTTTATTCACAGTCGATAGAATAATTACTGTTCAAAAAGCAGGAAAGAATGTAAAACAAACAAAGCTATTGATAAACTTGATTGACTTATAGAAAGCCACATTAAACACTCAATAAATTGTTTGTTTGTTTTTTAATTTAAAAAAATATATAATTTAAAAAGAAAAAAAAGTAAATGGATTCAAAATTCAGATTATTCTGACATTTAAAATGGCAATTTCTTTCCTTCATTTCATTTCCATTTCTGCTCTGCATTTCCTTTTTGAACTGGCTTTAATGAGTCATTTCACTTTCTGCTGTTACGCTCTCCATTTAGCCTCTCAAACCAAAGGAACACAGATTAGCTGTGTGATAGGATGTAAAGAGTTCTGCAAATTGGCTGCAAATTGACACATCTGGTCAAATTATGCAAAATAAAATAATTCACTCAGATAATCCTGCTTAGAGAGCAGCAGCAAGAGCAACAGTGCTTCACTGACATGAAGTCCTCTTGGCATAATGTAGATAGTTAGCAACCAGCTGTTTTTCATGGAACTAGTTCTGTCTAATCTACTATATTTGAACCAGTGTTGCCAAATGCTTTATTTTTATATATCTTTTTTATATTTTAAGCTTAGGTTCCATCCCCCTGGGACCCCAAACTGAATAAACAGAAAAGAACTGACTGGATGGATGTTTTAAGCTTTTCTGTTATATAGTCATGCCAAGTGTTGGGGATGCCGGTGCTTCGTATCAGAGCTGCTTTGCTGACCTGCAGATGTTCATACATGATACTGTGGGAATCATGACATAACGGTCAGTCTGACCTATTGTGCTGAAAACAGCTGGACTGGCAGGTGCTGAGGAGAAACACTGTCTGACATCTCTTGTGCCCCACATAAAATGCTACTACTGGCAGAAAAGGATCTGAGCTTCAGCTGGCGTTAAAATACTAGATGTTTTAAAGCAAACATAGTATTTCTCCACTCAGTGACATGAATTTCTTTATTGTGTGTCTGTGATTTGCACAGTTTTTCCTCTATTTTAGTCTATAAGGGAAAATGTGATAATGCAGCATTCTTCCACATAATATTTGCTTTTACAAGTCTTGGACACAACATGCATGATCACATTTGATTTAAGTTGTGACAAAATAGTACTGTCTGTCTTTGTTTATCCTACTAGTCTGAAGTAGGTGGACATCAGTTAAAAAGAGGATTTCACGTAATTCCACGCGCCAGCTGGGATTTAGCAAAATTTGACTCAGAATGTAATGACAGTTGCCTGGCTGTGTGAGTATGTTCCTGGGTCACTCTCGACCAAATCTGATCAAACCACGTCTACACAGCCCTCATATAAAAGGTTTACTAAACAGGAAACAGGAAGCTAAAAAATCAACACCATCAGAGATGAGGTGATGGTTCACGTGGTCCTCTGCAGTGAAGTCTTCATGAAATCTGCACCTGACTATGGGGGCTGGGCCCTCTGACGCTTCACTTCATTTAGAAGGATGAATAAAAGAAAGTCCAAAAGAGCATTTGATTTGCTGCTCTGTATCAGAGCTGTGACTGCCATTATGCCCCACTATGAAAGAATGAACTCATAAATGGAGGCTAGTGTGCTGCTCTACGTGTGTTGCAAAGCAATATTATCGTCCTTGAACCCTTAAACCCTCATAATAATAAAATCTGAAAATAACCTTTTCTCCTAAAATTTTCTTTCTCTTTTTTTTTAGCTTTAAATTTACCTATTTGAAAATACCTAAACTGTGACACCATTTCTTTACAGTGTTTTGTACTCCATGCAATTTATATAAAAAGAAAGTAAGTAGTGTAATTTGTTATATAAAAAGTATAAATCATGTTCCAACTATTACATACAAGTTTATTAAAAAATATGTTTCAGTAAACATGACAAAGACAGTACTGCTCCCAATTATTTGTTTATTAGCTGAAGCTTATCTTATCTTGCAAGCCCTCAGAATTGTAGTCTTGGGGTAAGAATAGCATTATTCAGTGAGCTGGGATATTCGTGTTTCTTTCCCTCATGGTTGCTTCTCCCCTCTCTCCCTATCTGGCTGCTTCACACATGCACTCACCGTCTGCTGACCTCACCTGTGAAGCCGGAAACAAACAAACCCCATCTGGTGAAGTGTGCAGTCCATTAGCATACCATTGTCTCCTGCACCAACACAGGAAATTCACTGCCATCCATACACTGTGTTCTCTCTCTATCTCCATCCAGCAGGCAGAAATTATCATTACCATGGAGACCGTCCAGTGCTCATCACAGAGTAGAGCACTTATCCCCAACTCTGAACAAATGTACAGTTTGTTACATACTCGATAGCAGGTTGTTACGTAGCGCCATGTTCATTCAGTCTTTCAGATCAGGCTTGGCTTTTTTTCCCCATTTTATTTGTTTCTTTAAACAGTTTTTCAGGATTGAAAAGAGCAAAACTTTTTAATGCATTACTCTTAATATTGATCAAGATATGATTACTCAATTTTTATGTGCTTTTTTTTTTCTTTTTTTTTGGACATAAAGGTAAAGGGTGATAAAAGTTACAAAAGCCATCATCCATTTACAGCCATTAGAGACAATCTACCATTTCATACTGCAAAAGTTTAATTCATTCAACCACATATTTACATTTAGAATATTGTGCAACCGCTTGGTCAGACACCATCTACAACCGTCAAGCCACTTATATACAATTGTCTAATTAAACTTTGGATAGGAAGTCAGAAAGACCACTGCTATGTTCTTAAGAAAATAAATATGTTAAGTTTTGGTCCTTATATTTAATTTGCTCATCTTAAACTCATTTAGTTTTGAGCCAGGGAACCCATGGAATGTCTGGTTGATACTGTGGGCTGCCATTATGTAAATCCTGATGTATGCACTGTGATAGCCCCTGTTAGAGTTAATGAATGCAACTGGAAGCTCCTGGCCCATCTCTAAAAGCTGGCTGCCTCAGTTTTTGCTCTCTCTCCATCCACCCAGCACCATGCTATTTGCCTTGCTGATATAAGCTTTTTTTAATTTTAGGTTCTACATTGTACAACATCATACACCAATATTTACTGTATAGATTTTGTTTCTTAGTATCTCTTGTGTATGTGTTGCTTAGTTTTGTGTATCTTATATGGTCTGATTGGATGAGTATTTGACCTACTGATAGCAGTGAACCACGATGTAAATATTACTTGTACAGAACTGGATAGCATTTCAGTGTTTAGATTAGGAACAGGCAAAGATAAGTAGTTAATTTCCATAAAAGGCCAGATAGGGGCAGTGTTGTCTCGTAGTTAAAGGCTTTTTAGATGCAGAAGTAATGGAGCCTATGAATAACATTTTAGAATCAGCATGACAGGAATTCCAGTATCACTGCATATGTTCGGTTGAAATCCTTTTTAGTTCTGCATCTCTGCCTTGTTGTATTACAAACAACTAAAGTAAAAGATGAAGGAAATCCTTTAGTTTCAGTCTATGATATTGTAAGGTCATTGCAATGCACGGATTCCTGAATTGATTTTTTTTTATTGTTTACAGTTGCCAGTTAAATAAAGCTGAATTGACCTTTATACTTTAGTGTCTATCTGTCCCACTTGGGCGTATCATTGTATACAGAGCTATCTCTGTTCATGCCCATAGTATTTATATCCTCCTCCCATATCTTCCCACAGCAGAGGAAAATGATCTTCACTTGAAAGACCATCTGCAAATACCACCCAGGGCACTGTAACGTTCCCAATATAACCTCCCGGCACAGCCGGCTGGGCTGTTCCAGTCAATGGCCTCACACAGTCTGGAGTGTTACTAAAGTAACAATTTCCCACTCTGTTTTTCTTTGGTTGTGCTTTTTTTTGCATTTAATTAACACCATGATGAAAGGGGACGATTCAGAGGAAGTGGATATAGATTTGGGGGACTCCAGTGACCCTGAAGACTTTGAAAATGGGGAGCAACGTGAGACACTGTGGAAGGCCTCTCCTGCTATGGAAGAGGAGGAAAACATTCACACGTCTACACTAGTGGAAATCAGTGATACCAAGCCTCTGATTAATGCAAGAGACCCCCGAGGTATCAATGACTGCCTTAAGGTATTGCATTCTTTCTGCAGTAGCTCTATTAAACTTTATCTCGTGGTCTATCTGTACATTTGTCATGCTGCACATTAGCTGAAAAAAACAGAAAGCACTTAAATATTGACACAGGGGACCAAAAAGCTGCTTTATTGATTGCACCGCTCTCTAGTGGACATCATTTATCTGCAAAAATTGAATCAAGACCCCAAAGAACACTAGCTATTGGTTTACCTCGGTAGCACTAGCATCAGTCTCTCTTTGTTTCTTTAGGTGACGTTTGAGGATGTTATAGCTGAGCCGGTATCAGTGCGGAGCGGGGACAGAGTGTGGATCTGGAGCCATGCCCTGTTCGAGGTGTCTAGGATTTGGATTTACCGGATAGTCACAGTATTTTTGGCCATTCCTGTGTCAATAATCTCTGGACTCTTGTTCGCCATCCTCAGCTGTCTTCATATCTGGTAGGTTTAGATTTGGACCTCTAGGTTAGTAATTAAGATTTTTGTTTTCAATTAAAGTAATGTACAGGTGACCTTTTGTGACCGCTTATTGAGCCTAACATTGCTATACATTTTAATCTTTCCCCAGTACACATCATACTGTGGTATAGTAGCAGGAACTAGACAAATTTTTCTTCAGCTTAAATTTTTTTTCTAACCTTCATAAAAGACTAAGCCTTCCTAAGACTGACACATACAGCTGTGGTCAGAGAATATAACATCCTCCTCCATAATGGTTGTTATAATTATAAACTGACACAGAAATGAACCATGCCAACATAAGTGCATTTTGCCTCTGTTGGGTGGCTCCCTAAATTGGCACATGGTCATCAAAACATATCCGAACCTCCAGCTAAAGAGCCACCTGATCCCTCTGGAGATGAGACAAGAATCTGAGAAATATTGATGGGCAAAAATTTTCTATAATGCTATTAAAGTGTCACTCCATGGGCGATAGCTTCCGTGGCCTGGAGGGAGCTTTCAAATCGCTCAAAGAAATGACCTCGATGATGTCAATTAAAACCTTGTGGTTATGTGAAGTCTGAAAGACATGACTGCTGAAAGGTGGGATGGGTCTGATTCAAGCCCCCCTCCAATTTTGTTTTGGGAAGCCAGGTGTTTTCAGAGCTTTTCTGCATTAGGATAACTTTAAGATGCCATATAAGTACTAATCTCTTCACTTCATTGTTGAGAAACAAAGTGTTATAGCAGAGTGTTATATATTAATTCAACATGAGAAATTAGAAATAGGAAATTATTGCTGTTACATATTAAAACAAAAAAAAAAGTTTTTTTCCTGTGATTTAAGTGATTTTCTTTGTCATTTTTGTGTCTCTTCTATGACAGGTTGGTTAGTCCCTGTATCCAGTGTCTCCTTATTGGCACTCGCTGGCTGCAGAGCCTATGGAGCATTGTCCTTGGTGTCATTGTACAGCCTTTTCTTACAAGTGCTGGAAAATGTTGTGGTGGCTTCAGCATTCACCTGGCCAAAGAATGAGACTCACATGTGAGAAGCACTTCAAGACTGCAAATGCTCATTGACATGGACAAGTGCACTTACTGTTGTGTGGTCACGTGGACCCAAACCAAGCAGGCATTTAAAAAAAATACTTTATCCAAAATGTAACACCCATTATTTATAGCTATTATTAAAGTTCGATAGTATCTGCTGAGACTTGAAGTAAAAAATCAATGGTGACGCAATTCTTCGTTTCACATTCGGGATGTGAAACCATTTTAGTGACTCTTTTTGCTCAGCATGTAGTTCTTTTTTCACTCTGAGGGATTATAGTTTAAGAAATGCATGCAGAAATCATTTTTTGCAATTTGAATATTACATAATATGTAATAGAATTTGGGCTTTTCAAGATCTAGGTTTGAGGATGTATGAAAAGGGGCTTTAACAATACTTTGTCTAGTCAGAAAAAAAAGAGTTCAGTTACCTTGTACCAAGTGTTGAAATGAGTTCTACTTTGTCAATGAAAAAATATTTGAATGTGCAAATATCTTTCATTTCACAATTTTAATTACTGGACATGAGCTTCTCCTCTATCACGGCTCAGTTGTGGTCATAGAGAAAGAAACTTTATTATTATTAAAGGTTTAGCATTGAACAGAATATCAAGAATATATTTCTGAATAACAATAATTAATATTTGATGTATTGTCCTGGAAGGAAATGAAAGTAAAAGACATGGTTTAATATGGTTTTTAAACTAATACACTTTTAGACTTATTATTGATATTAAAAAGACATTATTAAAGCATTTTTCAAATAAAACGATGATATGCTCTTTTGTTGCAACATCCCTAATATAAGGTTAAGTTTTCCTGTGTCATCTCTTTATCTTCTTGCTTGAAGACAAATGACTATGCAGGGAGATAGTGTACATCCAGTTAGTTATTGTGATGTGTCAAGATTGCCTACAGTACATTTAGCAATTTGAGGCAGGAAACACTTGATTGAAATAGGTGTTTCTGATGTCACTCTTCCACTCCCACAGCTGTCAGTAACAACAGGCAGGAACAGATGTGCAGTGGCATCCACATTCACACGACAGAGATCGACTTCACTGGCACACTTTATTGTTGCAGAAATCCATGCACATCAGAATTTACTGTAGCATATGCTATGTCTAAGAGAAATCTCTGTTAGATATAATATCTATAGACAGACAGGATGGCAGAAAGTGGACAGATAACTATCATTCATGACTTATGAAATTTACTGTGTGATGGTATTGGACCAATTACGTATTTGCAGATTTATTTCCACACTGGTTTGAGCTTTTGAGAAAAAAAAAAGTCTTTATGTCTTATAAGTGTGAATTATGAAACTTTGGTTGGTTTGGAGGGTTCAATCTTCAGGTCAAATTAGTATAACTTCACCCAAATCACAAATCAGAGCACTTTCTCTCTCGCAGACAGACTGTTTTTTATTTGACAGCTCTACTGCTGACACTAATGCCCCAACCCTTTTATATAATCCCCTCCTCCACCTTAAAGCTTCTCCCTGTGGAGGCTATACACTACAATGTTTTCTTTGACAATTCACAACAAACATATATGAATCAACGTAGCTGACCTTTCACATCACACATTACATATTACATATTACTTTACCTTTACACATATTGTTTGTTGCAAAGAAAGATGAAAATGATAACAAAATCTTTTTGAATTTTACAACACATTTTGTTCAAATTCTGTACACGATATATATAAAACACCATTTGTACTGTTTTCTGTCACCAGTGGGTGCCGGGTGTCATCTGGACAGGAAGTTTACATTGTCAGTTTAGCTCGGTTCAAAATGTTACAGAAAAAATGTGCAGCAATAGCCAGCACACTGCCTCTGTAGTCAGTTAAATGGGTGAAATGGGTAGCTGCATGATTGCTAGATTACTTGATTGCACGAAGCTTGCATGCCTTTTAGCTGGCTTTTCAGTGTACCATACTGGATGTGCGTGAGAGGCTCCTCTGACTGTTGGTGTTCTTGTTAACGTAAGTGGAGGATCCCCTTTTGTGTCTGCACTGTTGATCAAAGCTGCACGAGCACTCTGTCAGGTACCGTCGACAGCAGCAGAAGAAACACTGCATCAGGTCATGGAATAGGTGACCCGCGAAGAACATGTAAATCCACGGGTTACAGCAGCTATTGAGACTGGCTAGCAACATTGCAATGATGAAGGCCATGTCTAGGAAGACGGAGAGAAACAAGAACATGTAAGAGGTTATTTTGAAAGACTTTTTTTTCTCTTCATACATTCTTCTTTTAGTCTGTTAATCCCCAGAAAACATTGAACTGACTCTACTAACAAATATCAGCTGTGTAGCTCGACTGATCTTATCCAGATGATATTAAAAACATATGAGTGACACGCAGCGTTAAACTGGATAACATGTTTTGTCATAAACATGACCATTGGCACAATAATTTACAACCACATTGGCGTTCAGTCCTACAGATATATTTACCAAATAACATATCTGAGATAGATAAGTACATACCCCCAACAAATACACTGTCTTCCTGTTTTAAATTGTGTATTTTTGAAACTTTCTTTTAATACTTTAGTAGCAAACTACATTTTTTAAAGATTTTGATCATCTGTAGAAACCACCGGATGTGAGAATTATAGCTACAAACAGTGCGGAGAAGCGTTAAGAGACAAACTAACACATATCTAGTTGTCAGCTTTTCACTGCATTTGCTGACAGTGATGAAAATAAAGATGGGAAAAATACCAGACCTTGCCACCATGAATAAAATGAACAGTTTAGAAAGAAGAAGTGGGTTGATCTTTAAAAAGACTCTAAATTAGCAAGTCTTTCCCCATCGCAGTAAGATGTAATCACTCAATGCTTAGGTTTGAAAGTTTGTTTATTCATAAGTTGTTCAAGCTGCAATTTATTACTTGAGCCAACAGTTTTAGTTTGTATTTAAATATCTGAACAACTACTTTATATACTAACAACTTAAACACCCTGCTTTTTCATCAAGCCCCATCATCTGATGTAATATTTTAGGATAGCATATCTAATAGTGTGGTTGATAATCTTTTAAGTCACTAAAAGTACTGGGTTGGGGTCGTAAAACCCAGTAAAACCACTGGGGCCCTTTTTAATGCTTAATTTCATGTATGTATTGTAAATCTGTCAATCTGATGTACTTATTGTATACCCACATTATTCATACAGAATTATATTAGCTGACAAGCTAATGCAATTCAGACTTCCTCCTCCAACAAACATTTTGGATCATAAAAATGAAACATGGTAGGCTGCTGGATGCCTCACAGATAGAACTTTAGGTTGCTTGACACAAATATGACGAACAGCTTCGATTAAAAGAACCTGTCCTTGGTGGAAAAAATACAGCTTTTTTTCTCATTCACTCAATTGATTACATTCCAATTATTAGAGCCCTGGAGCACACTGAATAAGCACATAATCTGAAAAGTGGAAAGTGGACAACTTCCAAGTCCCCCCTCTTTATCCTAAATAGGGTGAGAGAGATTTAGAGCTTGCTGGCGTCGGTCCTCAAGCACTGACCCATTCTCTTCCCTGTGCTCTGACTCCCCACAGTACTTTGCTTTATTGTGAGAGGTGTGCCAACCAAATGGCCCATCAAAATTCTGAAAAGTGTTTAACAGCCTGCCCAGAGTTGTAAAATCTTTTGGTGCAAGAAATCCTAGCCATTGGAAACACAGAGGGAAAAAAACTGAAAATGACAGCATTCAACTTTTCCTTTTTATACTGGTACAATGCATTCATCACTTTCTGAAATGAAAGAAAAACATTTATCTTAACTCCTTTTCAGCATTGTGATTTACTGCTCTTTTCAGGAGAAATATAAAGGATGAGATGTCAACTTCAAAAACAGAGCTGCTGTCACTTTGTGGAAGAACAGGCTCTATATCAAAGATAAGTTTGAGGATAAAAAGTTAAGAAAACATTGCAAGAAGCCACATTCTCCTCCATTATCAGTGAATCCTTTGGAAGTTTTACAGTGTGATGTTATGACTGAAGTGCAGGCCTGGAAAAAAGTTCACAGGTTTCATGCTGGATCAAATGCCCTGATAAATACGACCTTCATGGAGTCTTAACCCATGTGGCATTACTTCAAAGAGACTGCAATGAGTCAGAAAATATAGAGAATCTAAATTATCTTTAGATAATCTTTTGCATATAGATTTGCACAGAGACTTTCCTTGGAAAAGTATTTTTTGAAATCTAAAAGAATTTGATGTGCACAGAAACCACAAAGCCTGATTTAAATTCAATCTGTTGTCTACCTCTCATAAAACTGCCCCAGTTCCACAAATTATACTGATGTATTAAGCCCCACTGTATTTTTGTTATGCCCTGTAAATAGTACCAGAGGCAGACCAGTCACTCACTCTTATGATTTACTTATGCAAGCATGACTATATGTCAAAGGAATTTTTTGTAACCCTCTACTGATTTATAAAATTTTTGAGCTCCTTAAACAATGCTTTCTTACTTGCTTCAAGTTAAAAAAGTATAATTACAATTAAAAAGGCTTTTTAAAATTTACCAGAGTGGGAACAGTAGAGAAATGATTCTACAATAACAGTCTGCTGATAAGAGAATAATATGTGCAACACCGAAAGAGGCTTCCCCGCTGCTTGCATGACAGACAGAGACGTGGCAAAGATTAAGTCAGTGGTAGGTTTGGAAACCCTTCTCCAGTCCTTGGCTTGGCTTTGTTCGTAATAAAAAAGACTGATCAATTTAAAGTGATTGCACTGTTCGTTCCCCCATTCTTCATTATTATTTGGATTTACAAATATTAAATATATGCTTAATATTAGAGTGTTAAATCCGGTAACATTGCTATCCCACTGAGTTATAAAGAAGGAAACAAGTTTTTATTGTGGCTGCTTAAAGGCAAAATATATGTGTAACTTTTTTTCAATTATTGTTCAGGTGTATTTATTGAGAAACAGATGATACTGCTTGACCTGAGTAAACCAAGAAGATGAAGAAAGCAAAATTTTTGAAAGTTAATATAATATATGAATATGAATTTTCTTTATTTTTTAAGTTTTATTCTTTATTTCTAAGCCACTAAACGTACTTTTTGTGTCTACAGATAATGCTTATATTGCTAAATGCGCTCTGACAAAAAATACTTCAATACTTCAAGCAATCTGGAGTCCCTAATCTAACACAGCCTTCTGGGATTTTTTTTTTCTTTTTAGATATATTTTAAATGTAATTTGTGCTTGTTTGACACATTTTTGGCCTTGGTATTTTTTTATTTTTTTTTATGAGAGCAACAGGAAAATGATTATTCTGGGGGGAAAGTCTGGCCACCAAAACATTGATGGGAATCTCTGAAAGCTCTGAATGCACATTTGTGGATGTTTTTAAGATAATGCAGCTTGAATGTCTACTTTAATGGCAAACTGACAAGATCTGAGGAGTATATCTGAACAAACAGTTCAATTAAATGGATATTAGACAAAATAGCACTGGGAATTGAGACAGAAACGCTTTGATGTTCTGGTACATTTACTCCCCTGGAGGCTCTGAGGTCTTTCTTCAAACTGATAACCACTGTGAATGTTATTCCCATCCATTTCTGTTTACTCTGGGGAAGTCTGATTTTAAACACCATTGTGTTACCTTGAAAGAACGGCGGATTGCTTGTGCATTCCTAAAGATATGTTGTGAGGTGGAAGAATGATTTTTGTTTGCGTGGGACACTTGTGGAACAGAATTTTTTTCCCCCCCTATTAAGTGCTTTTGGCAAGAAAAAAAAAATCAACACCATTAATCTTGGACAAAGACGACGCATTAGTCATTGTGTCACTAAGCACTTTGCCCACAATAGGAGGAAGAAAACGGCGTCATAAACCAATAAATATTGCCATTAATCAAAATGTGTAAACGCTTTAAAAAGAAAAACTGTTATGGTAAAACGAAGGCCGTTGGGTGTGCTTTTACCTTCTCTTGGTGCAGCAGGATCCCATGCCGACCACATCTGGACAAAGAAAAAAGGAGTCCAGCACACAATATAAGCAAGTACCACTACAAATGTCATTTTTACTGTGCGGATCTTAGCCTTCGAAATGAGTCTCACGCTGCTCACACGAGAAAAAGGTTGGGCGCCTTTGGAGGGCCTTGGAGTGAGAGCCAGAAAGTGCTCCCTTCTGGTTTTTAGATTGAAATTCTCCCATATTTTAAAACATATCAAACCATAGCAGATGCTTAAAATGGCCACTGGGAAAATGTAAATGCTCAAACTCATCCAAGTGATGTATGCTTTGGCACCCCAAGGCTGCACGAAGTCCCCCCAGCAGTCATACACACCATTACCGACCTCCCTAAGAGAAAATATGTAAGCTTGAGGACTGCTGAATATCAGGCTGAGCATCCAAGAGGCGATCACACAGAAGCGGTCTTTTTTCTTGTGCACGGAGCGAAGTGGCTGGCAGACTGCCAAGCACCTGTCTATCGACATTAGAACCAGCATGTACGTAGACGCAAACATACCCACGACCTGGAGGTATTTCACCAACCTGCACAGCAAATCGGGTCCATAGAAGCGAAAAGTGATATCCCAGATGAGCTGAGGTAAAACCTGAAAGATTGCAACTACAAGGTCTGCGATGCTCAGGTGCTTCATGAAGTAATACATCCGAGACTGACTGTGCTTGGTGGTGTGAATAGCCCACAGGACGCACATATTGCCTGTCAGCGCGAGAAGCAGCACAAGGACCAGAACGGTAACTTCCACTTTAGCCACTTCTTCATTTCGTTTCAGAGGGTTCACCGTGGTGTTTCCTACGTAGCTTTCATTTTCACGACTTGAGCTGCTCCATGTAAGATTGTGAGACCAACTGTACTGCTCGCGTAAAAGGTCTTCCATCGTGCGTAAAAGCGCCACTTAGGCGCAGCCAGCAGTCACATCACAAACCCAGGTTCGGGACCTCTATCAGCTGTGTTAGCTTAGTTTCCCTACGTAATTTTCTGCCAGCACACCCCGTTATTATTATTATTTTTCCCTTTCTGTTTAATAATCCGAACTCAGGACTGCAGTCTGCAGAGAGAAGGGAAAAAACATTATTATTGAAAACTCTTGGTCATTGCACTTTAATCTTTAAACTAATAAACAGTAAATTAACGAAATAACAGTATTTAAGTGATTATGTTCAAAAGGCGCTCACCCACTAAATCATCCTATCTTCTCTTAGGGATTTTGGAGCACCACTGTCCTCATCACTCGCTGCCTCCAGTTTGATGTCTGATCTACCGAAGCTCTGCTTGCTACCAGTGTCAGTAACCCCCTCCCCTCGTTTCATTTTCCTTCGAAGGAAACTGCTTACTTGGGTATGGACCTTATAGTTCTTTCTGCCTCGCTCTTCCTCCCCCATACGTTCACTTAGTGTAAGCTTTGACAATGTGAAATACTTTGAGCCAAATCATCCCAATAGCCTAAAAGCAGTGTCATTTTTGTTTCACAGTTTCACAGTTAGTGCTTTCAGCATCTACATTATTTAAAGTGAGCTGTTGTTGGAGTCCAAAAATTCCAGACTGGACTATAAAGGTCAATATTTTCTCAAAGATACTGTATATGGAAAAGGATGTTATCTGGATGAATGCCATTATATATGGGATTGTGATGTGGTGCTGTAATTTGGCACTTTATGCTAAGGATCTGTCAGGTAATAGCAAAAAGCTTAATAACTGTGCAAGGGAAGTGACTCACTGAATCCAATTGCACATAAAGAATGTGGGTTGATGTCATTAATACCATCAAAAGTGCCCTTCACTCTCATGCAACAGTCAAAATGAATGTAGTCATTTTGTTTAAATGTCAGATATCCTACTTTTGATTCAGACTCCATGAAATCACTCTCATCCATTTTAAAGCAGTAATTTAATGTTTTATCATTTCTTTATAGAACAACCTTGTAGCAATTCAATTCTGAAAAAAATCATTATATATTTCTGACATATTTTAGTTACTTAAAAACAATAACAGTGATTTCAGTGTATGAAGGTAATCTTATTTCATTAAAATCTTTACTTTCTTTATTAAATCCAGTGTTTCTTATTTGCTTCACTGCAAACGGGTCTCTTTTATTTTGACTCGATAAGAAATATTTATTGTTCTTAATGAACATGAACATGGGAACATCAGATGTACAGTATGAAAGACATTTGTTCCTTTCAGTTTATCTTAGAATAGGTGCAGATGAACACTTGCAGGTATTCTATTGTCTGTTATCACTCAGCTGAACTGGCCTGTCTGAATTGCCTTGTCTGTTAAATTTAATCTAACCAGACATGTTGGCAGATTTCTCTGTCTTGCTCTTTTTTTTCCCATTTAATTATCAGTATATGTAACCTACATGTTTTTGCTTTTGGCTCAACCAGTAGTTGACCTAAGGCAATGATGCATAGCAACGAGAATGAGCTATAACATCCTCTATTTTCAGTGCCTGTAAATTGATACCTTGGCATAAAGCATGGAGCGCTCACACAGAGTACATGAAACATAGAAAAGAACATAAATAACTATTTCAAAATATGTAAGAAATTTACATTGCTCATTATATTAAGTACATGTACTTAATATAAGAGGCACTTAGTTCATTTATGTCTCAGGACACCTCTGAATGTATTGACCAAACTACTGTCCACGTTTAATTATTTATCCAAATAAATCTCAAGACATCTTTATGACTAACTGCTTAATATGCAATGCAGTACAGCTTTGAGTCATTGTAAGTAATGCACTGTACTACAAAGTACTGTTCTTAACCTCTTTTTGTTGAATAAAAGTCACTCACTGCACCAGACATTAGCATTTGGGCACATCCCCAAGCACTGGCACTCTACACTGTGGCGTGTCAGTGCTGCCCATAAAGCCGTCATAAAAACCGCAATACAAGCACCTACCAACATGTTGCCTTGAAAATATAAAAATATCTTATTTAGAAGTAAGAACTCAGTAATGCTTGGAAAATCTCCCAATAATAATAATACTAATGATGATGTCTCTGTTTTGGCTCCTGGCTCCTCTTTGCATAATAGGCAAAATTTAATTAGTGAGAAGGAAGCTGTAGATTAGAGGTCAAATAAGTTTTCATAATACTTGAAATGGTTTCAAATAGCAAACTCCCAGCAGTGTATGAAGTCTAATCCATTTCTTGAAGCAATAGCTTCAAGAAATAAATCCTGGCAGATTTAACCGCTAAAAAACTTTCCACCTCCTTCAGTAATTTTTAAATATTTATGTGGGGACATAAAAACGACATTAACCAGGTTCTGTCATCTTTGAACTAGTGGCCTCTACTGGTTGGGTGAGATATCTGTTAAATGGTTCTCAGGAACTTTTAGATTTTAATGTCTTGTTGTCAGATAAAAAAAAAAAAAGCATTTGTGACATTAGAGCAAACAAATGGTTGATTACACTGACCTTAGGTCAACAACAGGGACTAAGATATAAGCAGTTAATAAGAGAACACAGAACAGATCAAAGTTTCCATTGGGGTATAAACTTAAACCCCAGACCAAACCATACTTACGTCAGACCCAAGAGGCTCACTTATTGTGACAGAAAGCTATAATTTACTTACAAGAAAATATGCCAGACCGACTCAGAGAAGTAACTGTGTGTGCTCTTAGAGCAAAGGACTTTATCAGAAAAATAGTCTGCCAGTCAGTACTGAGTCACCTTTTGCTTTTCCCCCCCAAAAAAATATGGCCAAGAGATTAATGCTAATAAAGTCAGCTTTGAACACAAGTTTAAATGATTTTGAACAGAACAGATCTATGACCCCACATCAGATAAGGTTATACTGTTCCCACGATGAGGACATCTGGACCCTAATCATTTGAGATTCTGAGGATATTTTCCTGAGCAAATGTACACTTTATTTCATTAATTACAGTCTGACAGGAAAATTCTAACACTCTCTTCCTTTCCAGTTTGTAGAAAATAGTACTAAGTTACACATGCCAGCTAATTAAACCTGAACACACCAAACCCAGCTCTTTGTCTCAACCTGGATATGTAACATAAGTGTATTTATTAACAGCTTTTACACAAAAAGAAAAAACGAAATAAGAACATTAAATGCCGCAATAGCCATTAAAAAAAACTCAACAAAAAAAAAAACAACCAAATATTCAACAGTCACAATAAAATAAACAGGTAGTTTCATAAACAATAATTCAATAAAATTTCTCAACAGAAAGCTTGTTTAAATAAAAACGTTTTTAACTGCTTAACTCCTCAGTGTCACAGACCGAAAGGCTTTGAGACACATCGGACCAGGCAACCTTTTTCCCATCTTCTGCTGTCCAATTTTGGTGAGCCTGAATCAACTGTGGCCTCAGTTTCTTGTCCTTTGCTGATATGAATGGCACCTGGTGGGGTCTTATGCTGTAGGCCATCTGCATCAAGCTTCAATGTGTTCTGCATTCAGAAATGCTCTTCTGCATACCTTAGGTTGCAGCAAGTGGTTACTTTTAGTTGGATTCTTATCACGTTCATGCAGTCTGGCTATTCTCCACTGGTCTCTGAAATTAATTAGGCGAAGAGAACTGCTGCTGACTGAATATTTTCTCTTTTTCAGCCCCCAACCACAACATATTTAAAGTCACTTAAATCACTTTTCTTTTTCATTTTGATCCTTGATTTGAACTCTGGCCTGTCATCTTGACTATGCCTACATGCCTTAATGCATTGAGTTGTGCCATGTTAATCACTGATTAGATATTTACACTCACAAGCAGTTGAACAGGTGTACCCAATGAAGTGGCAGGGGGATCTATATTTTTTAAATAAAAAGCTTATGGGTTAAAAAGTAACTGGACAGAAACATAAAGTCAAATATAATCGAGACACCCACAGACACAAGCCTACGCTCTGTATATTCCCTGCTAATGGTCTTTGAGGCTTTCATTGCAGCCACCTTTGGCTCATTTTTATTTGGCAGTTTCCTTGCCATTAGTCTGATTCTCTTCAAATAAAATGCAGCTCACTTGAATTGGGACCAAGAGAGTCACTTAACTAACCAAGGGTATACATAATGGTAAATGGTAAATGGCCTGTATTTGTATAGCGCTTTTACATACCTATTCTTCCCTGGTTGCTTTGGTTGTGTATTAAGGATTGTTGACTTGTTGATGCTTTTGACCTAATGGAGCAAAATGCTGCTATTTCATTCAATCACTTCATTCAGCAATGAAATACTTAAAAACTGCCAGTGTGCCATAATGAAACTATGCCCACTGTAGATGACGCATGTTGGCTTATGAGTGGGTAATTTTTACTACACCCACTCATCTCCATCTTTTCCTTTCTTTTGTGAGTGTTTGTCAACGATAGCCTTGCCTTTCACTGCAGGTCATGAAGTCTCCTTTTGATTGTTGTCATTTTTCCCATGTTTTTACAATCATTATCATTCTTTTTTTCTTGCATTATCCATTTTTCTAATATTGACCTCAATCCAAAAGACAACCCTTAAAACTCAATCAAGTGTCACTGTATTAATTTAGATACTACTGTTGGTACACTTCCATCTCGCTGTTTACAATATGCACACTATGTACCTAGGTAGTGTATAAGTTGTGCACTTGTTCAAGTTGTGCAAGTGGGGGTTGTTGGAACTTAGGTGGTAAAAGAGGTCTTAAATCAATCTGAAGGTTGGGAAATTGATTCCCAATTCCTCCATTCTGTATGTCAAAACATCCGTGGGCAATATTCTGAACTCAGAGTTTTCTCTGATGTGTCCATCATCAAAGATAAGATAAGGTCTTGAATAATCAGGCTACATCTTCTAAGACAGCCTCTCTAGTTTTAAGATAAACTTAAACCTTTTCTTTTTGATAAAGCATAGATTTGGGCTGGATCAGGTAACCCTGAACCCTAGTGTAGTTACATTGCCATTTTAAACTTGAATTTTTGACCATTAGGGATATAGGTACTTGTACCTTGCACTTATGGAAACAAAATACTTTGTAGTACATGATTTGGGACACTGCATATGTTTTAAGGGCTTCATATCCCACTCTGGTCATTCTGACAGTACTGTGCAAAAGTCTTGAATCACTCCTCTTTCTTAATATTTTGCTTTCAATGAGCCAGATTTTCTTGTACTATTTAAAGTGGTTCTTTAATCAGTAATTGTTCTCTGGGTGAAGATCTCTCAAAGTGTATTTTTGAAGATTGACTGCTTTTTTACTCATTTTCTGTCTAGTCATTGTACCTGGCCATTTTTTGTTTGTTTAACTCAAATAACATTATGTTATGAATCATTCAAGCACAAAAAGGCACCAAACTCAAAGGATGAGCCAGTGTTGTGTCTGCACATAGCAGATCACTTACAGAAAAGGGGTTACTAACAGGCTGTCGCTAGCAGTGTGCCACTGTCAAGGTTTGGCAGTGTGGCAGGCAGGATTTGGACCCAAATGCTGGAATCAGAAGACAAAATATGAACTCAAAAGGCAGCTTTAATGCTTAACTCAAAAATACACAAAACTACAGACTGTAGCTGACAAAGTGTAGCTGGCAAACAATTCAAAAACTAGGAATTTCCGGAAAATATGGAACAAGGAAACACACTACCAAGAGAGAGGACATAACAAAGGACAGAGGGGAAACTCAGAAAATAAATACTTACAAAATGATGAGGGGGGGAGGAAACAGATGGGAACATTAGCTGTCTGAAACTAACATGATGACTCAAAAGGAGGTCAAACTGAACACAAAGCAAAGTACAAGAGACAAAATATTGCCAACATAACATGGAATTAGCCTAACACAGAGACAGATGGTGCACTCCAATAGTCCATTTTGCTTAGGATGTTCCTAATTTAGAGAGGTGACCTTAAAGTATCTGCGTGATGGTCATAATAAGAGCTGTGTCAGTTCTCCAAATACTGAGCAAAGGAGCTTCAATACTTCCTCTATTGCTTCCTTTCTTTAATATCTGGGTAAACTGGACCGGATAAAAGGGGAGGAGAAAATGCCATCCCATGATTCCTAGCAATAGAACATCTGACCATCATTGAAAACAATCGACATAATAAACAAAGCAGTGCAAATGTTAGTAAATCAGGCCCTAAATATTCCCTTTTCTTTAAAATTTCAGCCTGTGTAATGATGGATATTTTCACAGGCTGCCCTGTGTAAAAGCACATTTTGCAGATTGTCTTCGGCACAATGTGGTTTCAACATAAAACAGATGGCCCAAACATTAAGCATGAACTAGAAGAGGACTAGATGTGAAATGAATGCCCCAGAATCTAAACAGAAAGAACCCAACCAGAAAATGCTGATATAACAAAAATGCAAAACAACACAAAATGATACTCAAAACCTAAAGGAGTTGTGAAACCACAAAAGTCAAGACCCGGAGTCCAAGACCCGGAATAGTTGAATCTATCGAACAATTCAAACCATAACAAAGTCAGAAAGGCAAATAGTATACAGTGTGTTTTTTAAAAAACATTGGAGCGCAAAGGATGAAGTGACAGGTCTAGAAAAATATCCACAATAGATTAACAATATGTGAAAGTCATGTCGGCATAAAATCATTATCTGTCGTGGACTGGCCTCTGTAGAGCCTAGATCTCAATACTCCTGAAGACACCTCACAGAAGTTACCCAAAAGTTTGCCAGATAGCATTCAAGCTATGTTGAAGAATAAGGTGGCCACACCAGATATTGACTTTCAAGCTTGCTAGAATTGCACAAACTGTTTTTTCATTGCATCCTTTATTGTATTTCCATTTGTGCGTGCACCAGTTTCAATAAATAACTTCATTTTCCATTTTCCTAGCAAATAATATTTAAATAAATAAGGGTGACTCCAGACTTGTGCACAGTACTGTATAAAAAGAGAGAAAAAAATCCAGTGCACTCTTGATTACACAAACATTGATCTGACATCTTTATGCATCATCAGTCATCAGTATACGTTACTGAGAGTTGGTTGAGCTAATGTAAATACTGAGACATCTTGCTGTGGTGGTGTCTGAGCACATGAGGGTCACTGCAGCAAAGGATAATAAACCAGTGTGCTGGTACAGCTGTCCTGTGGTTTCCGTGCACTCGAGCAGGCATAAACCAGCAGCCACTCTCTTGCTCCTAACCTGAAGCATGTGCGGGGTGGCGCAAGGGTCAGAAATGTCATGCAGAACTTAGTGTGACTAACACAAGGTTTGTGTGAACACTACCAACCAAAACAAACACTGTCTGATGTGTTTTTCACTTTCACTGCCTGGAATGTGTGCATTGGGGGGGTATTTTTTCACCGCTGTAAGATTTTTTTTTAATTTACAAAAAATACAATATGCAGATCTACCTTGTCAAAAAGTGAGTAATTTTAGTTGCTGTGGATTGTGAAATATGCATACATGACTGAATGGATAGTTTATTAAACGACTTAATAATTCCTTTTAAGTTTTCTATATGAAAAAGCAGGTCTACACAGATAAGCAAAACTGTTTTTGTGTTTTGTGTTTTTCTGAACGTGAGCAAAAGCTGAGCACTAACACATATATGACATCACTGTTTAACAATGCAAAACTGCCTGATACACAGGCCAGCACTGATAAAAGAAAATAGTAAACTTGGAGGCACATGATTCCATTAGATTAGACAATTTGGAACAGTTCTCAACATCCCTATACACACATATGGTAACACGAATAGCCCACTGATTACAGATACTTGACACATATTTGCTTTTTTGTATTGTTATTTAGAAATGAGTAATTATATTAACTAATCCATAATCACAAAGTACAGAGAGAGCATGTACAGTAAGTAGCAAACAACCAATAGAATTTATTAGTCGATTAATCAATTTTCTTCAGATGCAAAAATCCCTTTGCTTATTGAATTGTGTTGTTCAAGGCAGGACATGTTAGTGTGGAGCACTGTAACAATGAGGTGTGCTGTCGCTCTGTTAGCTCTATGTGCAAACTGAAGTGGGTCAAACTTGGGTGGGAAGCAGAACACAATGTTGCATATAACCAAAACATTCCAAAGCATTCATTATAATAGGGGTCAGAGTAAAGGGTCAGTAGATGTTGAGGCTCTCGGTTGTTGGTCTTTGTGGGTAGAGGGACGATTGTGGCCGGCTTCAGCCATAGTGGCATGAATGCCTGAGACAGTGATGGTGGTGATGAAGATCTTAGTGAAGACCAAGGGCAACTGGTCCACACACTCTCTGAGGACCCTCCCTGTCACGCCATCTGATCGAGTTGCTTTCCTGGGGTTCACTGTTCTGAGTGTACAACTCACCTAGTGCTTCCGCCCCATGACACTTGAGCTGCAGCTTCCTTGGGTCTTTCCAACTCAGTGCCTCAAATATCTTTGGATTGTGGGAAGCCAGAGCCCCCAGACAAAACCCATGCAGGCCGAGGGAGGTCAGACTCCACACTGACAGGACCCAGCTGGTTGGTGGTTTTGAACTGCTGTGAAGCAAAAGTGCTAACCATCACACCACATTGCACTGGAATTTAGCCACAAGTAATCACATTAATTGCAGTTGTGATTTGCCTGCTACGATCTGTTAAAACATGTATCAAATGTATTTTTTTCTCAGTATGGTTACAAAATCCTTGTTATTGATTTACCAGTGTGGATTCACTTCACCAAATGACTATTCCTTGTTTAATTCTGACCCTAATGAAAAGTGCTGCGGTTATCTGCTACTGTAATTGTGTCCAAGGAATCTGTCTGACTGTGTGAGGCAAAGGAAGGACATGAACATTCGCAGTATGACTTCAATAATTAAACTGATATAATTGTTGTTCTCTAGCAGAGCTAGCAACAGAGTTTAACAAAAGGTAGCTGTGTGAAGGAAAATAATAATCACTTTGTTTTAGAGCCAACTGTTTCGAAAACTACTCCAGCATGTGGACACAATTTAAAGCAGCAGGGATAAAAGCCAACAGCCCAGAGAATCCATATAATAAGAGTAGACTGAATACAGCCCCTGGCATTATTCTTTGAGGATCGCGCAGAACTCGCAGCTTGTGCAGCTGAGCTCAATCAATGGAAAGTCAGTGACATGCATTCAAGTGGAGGGTTTGCATGCAAGCTGCAACCTTTTGATGCTGTTCCTTTTGATTAAGTGTACCTTTTCTACAAGCTCTTACTTCTTTGATATAATTTATAAGTACAATGATTTCTTAAACAGGTAAAGGGGGGGTCATGTTTACTTCAGTATTTACTTCAAAGCCTTAATTGAAACAACAATTTGAAGAAACTGTTATTATACATATGATGGCAAAAGCTATTCACAGATATTTGCCACTGATCTTTAGCTATCTTCTTCTTGACTTGTTTTATTGTGTACTGAATTCATACTTTGCTTTTCTTGCTACAGTATTAGATAAGATCAAATCACAAGACTACTCTTTCAGTCCTGTTTCACTCTTTTTTTGTGTGTGTGTTATAGTTGCTTTTGGCTATAGATTCAGGCACCACAAGTCCTTGGTTATGTTCAGGAAAAATTCTTGGTTTCATTACAGTTTTTCTCATTCAGTTTGGTGCAGTTCTCACAGCAGAAAAAGTCATTCTCAGCCTTCTCAATGTAGTTCTCAAAACAGTTAATTGGCAATAAAGTATCTGAATTTTTGTGCCCCAGCCTCCCTCCCCTTTTAAATTCTTTCACTTCTTTCACTTTTTCACTTCCATGTAGTACATGGGGATCTGCCAGGCCCTGGAGCAGCCACCAGTCCCCTTGGAGGCCTTCTCCAAACTGCAGCTCAATTTATGTTTAAGCCATTCATCTACTAAAATGCTGTCAAACCTAAAATGAGGATGTGGGCCCAGAGTAATTTTCTTTCCAGAAACCAACAAGAAATGAGAAGGATTTTATTGAAATGGTATGGTGCTGAAATGCAGAAAAGCAAAACAATACTTATTAAACTATATGGATCAGAAAAGAAAGAAAATATATACAATATGAGAACACCAGCTACTGTATAGTCCATGCTACATACATTCAGCAAACATTTTATTAGGTATGACTATTCCACTGGTCATTGACGTAATCCCAATATCTAATCAGCCTTTCACATCACCAGGAACTCAAAGCATTTCTGCATGTAAACATGGTCAAGACAGCCTGCTGAAGTTAAAACTGAGCATCAGAATAAGGAAAAAATGGTTGTTGATGTCGGAGGGCTGGTGTGAGTATTTGAAGTACTGGGATTTTCCCGCAAAACCATTTAAAGGTTTACAAGGAAAGTTTTTAAATAAGAAAATATGCAGTAAGCAGCAATTCTCTGGATGAAAATGCCTTGTTGATATCACAGGGGAATGGCCAGATTTCTTCAAGCTGATAGGAAGGCAACAATAACTCAAAAAAAACACTTGTTACAAAAAAGCTGTGTAGAAGAGCGTCTCTGAAAACACAATACATCTGACCTTTAAGCAGATGGGCTACAGCAACAGAAGAGACTCACCAAAATTAGACAACAGAAGATTGAGAAACACTTTATGGCAATGGCGACCATAGTCACTTAATCTCAGTGCAGTGGAGCACCTTGGGATGTTCTTGAAAGGGAAATTTGGATGAGCAGCTGTGACACAAGACTGAAATTATGTATCTCTTTTTTAAAATAGAAAAAGAAAACCTCTAACAGTGTGTTACTATATTTGCTGTTTCACTCTTTCAAAAGTAATTAGATTACCATGCATATCAGGACTGATGCCAAAGGAAACCTATATCTCAGAGGCTTTGAGTAAATGGCAGTATTTGACAACTTGTGGAAATAATTTGGGCTCCATTAATTCAATATTTATTACAAAGTATCTCTTTGTAATAATAATATAGTATCATAAATGAACAGTGCCATTTATAATACTATATATACTGTAATTTATAAAAACAACTATTTTTCACTACACAAATTAATAACATGAATACAAGTCATCACATCACTTGTGATATTTTATTTTATTGTATTTTACTACCAGTGTTTTTTATTAACAGTAAAACAGTTCAGTTTATACTGTATTATTGACAATGTTTACCAAATTGTTTGCTTAGTGCATGAGAAGGGTGAGTCTGCAGACATTCAGAATACATGACACACTTTAGTGCACCCGAACTTAACCTTACATCAAATTATTCCCAACAATTATGCTGCATTTACTGATTAAAACATGTATGAACTTTAAATTATTTACATAAAGCACGTGTGTCATGTAGTAGCAGTGTTGTGTTGTGTAATAGCCAGCTTTCTCACAGAGACCTTACATTGTGATGACATCTTGAAAATAAAACTAATTTTACCACAGACTACAAACATCAGATTTTGTTCCCACTGGGTTTTTTCCAGTCAACAAATGTATTATTTTGGTGTACTGGAAAAAGTGGTAGCAATGATGACTGGCGATGTTTTTAATAACTACCATCTACTGAGGGAAAACTCTGATTGGTGTACTTCACTCAACTATGTTCATCAGATTTTTGCTTATTGCAGGTTTTAGTTTTGAGTAGATGGTAAACATGGGGTTTTAAAGATATGCTGAAGTTACCTACCTAGCTCAATGAACCCGAGGCAAGCTGTAGATTCAGATAACAATACGCTGAATTAAATTAAAGGGATAGTCATTATAGCTGCTGTAAGAATTGAGTGACAAGATAATATGAATGGAGACAGATCCATGAGGTATAGTTAATCTATATATACAAAAAAGCAGCAACAGAATGAGAACTGGTATCTTTTGCAAAGTTTAAAAAAAATGTCTTCTTTGCACTTTTTAAGTGATACCAGTGTCACGATCCTAGGTCTTATGACCCAGTGTTTTGAGTTTTAGTTCTTTTGATGTTTATAGTGTATGTTTAAGCTTATTAGGTTTCCTATGTTCATTTGCTTATTAGTTCCCCCTTGTGTTTTCAACCCCTGTGAAGTCTCCCTTGCCCTTCGTGTGTTTCATGTCTGTGTGTCCTATGTTGTCATGTCTGCTTCTCTTTATATTTCCTGTTTTATTTTGAAGGGGTCCTGTGTTCCTATGTTCAATGTTTTTAGTGTTACTCTCTCCTTGTGACGTCGTTATGTTCATGTGTGTCAGCTGTTTCTCCATGTGTTCCCACTTCCCTCATTATCATCCTGTGTGTATTTAGTCCGTGTGCTTTCAGTCATTCTTTGTCAGGTCGTCTGCTCATCCATGTCACAACTTCAGGTATATGTCAGTTCACCATGTTTAAGGTTTTTTCATGTTTAGTTTTAGTTCACCCAGTTTAGGTTATTGTTTAGTTTCACCAATGCCCTTTTGTTTGTACCCTTTTTGCTAGCCTCAATAAACGGCTTGTTTTTTGTTAAATCCACGCCACGTTCAGTTTTTGGTCTGCATTTGAGTCCTCTTTTGCAAACACATACAGTCTGCCCCAGCCAGACTGTGACAACCAGATGGTCCTGAGCCAGGACCTTAAGCACATCTTGACCAGATGTGCTTAAGGTGCAAAGACACACAGTTTTATATTCTTTTCCATAAAATGTAGAAAGGTTTTTACACAACCAGTGTGAGGAATGGGCTTAGAGCACATGCGATGGCCTTGGGCACAGCAGGAACCGCAAGAGTAGTAATGTGAAAGATTCTGAAATGAAACAGAATTAGGTTGAAAATGATGTGAAGGTTCTGAATGAGTGATACAATTTATTATCTTTCCCTGACCTCATCATGGGATTTCTTGCTAGAGGCTTGGATGGGTTTTTATTTTGAAAAATCTCAAGGATAACAAGTATAAAAGAAACATGTTTATACTGTTGGTTTCCAGTTAAAGTACATTTCTTTTTGTGGCAGTGGGTGTGGGTTAGAGTGAACGAGTACCAAGGGCGATAATTTTGTGGTTGCGCAATCAATAGGGACACTGACCTTCTGATATACTGTTTCTTCCTGAGTTGTTCAACAATGCAAGAAAACTTTAACAAACAACTGGATTTCTTCAAGCAAAAGTGTACATTTTCCCATTGAGCCCACACATATTATAACCACTCCAGATTGCAGTTCAGAGACAGTAATGGCACTTACTAGCAGCAACAGTAAATTTACCAAGCTACATTTTTTAACCTTGAAAAGGAAGGAAGGGATATGTTGAATGGAAGAAATCAAGGAAAGATTTCTACCTGTTATAAGCAAGGACAAGGAATTCATTTTGAGGAAAGAAAGGCAAGCACACATCACAAAAGGAGACCAGTTCATCATTCTAGTCTTATTCAATATGCTGTTGTTTTCTAGGGCATAATACAGTGTTACTGTATCACCAGATAAATTTATCATTGCCAGGCAAAAAAAATAGAATAAATGAAATAAATCACATTTTTTGGGGGTATAAAGGATTTGTCAACATGTCTTTATTTCCTGTATAGTGAGTGTACTGGTGTTCCTCAGAGTGCTTGTCTTCCTATAATAAGACCAAGAAAAAATAGCAGAGGTCAGGCATAAAAGCATGAAGAGAAGCACAAAGGACCCATCATTGGTCTGACTCATAACACAAATACGTCCTATCTGGTGAACTAACGCGGCTGGTTTAAATTTTTCTTCTCATTTTCAGCATGATCAAAGTTTTTCTGTGAGTTTTGATTGTTTTCTCAAATAGTTTAAATACCTGATAAAACATTGCTCCAATGGTGGTATTTACTGGTAATTTGCAGTTTTAAAAACACAAGAAGTTACACTAGATTTAATTTTGCTAAACAATATTTTAACACAGAACATGTTTTGGCTGTTTTGTTATACATCCTTCCAGCTTCTGGAGGTATAGAAAAACTGAAGGAGCCTCAGGCTGGAGCTGGCAGATATTTCAAAGCAGCAACTTTAGAGTGTTCACCAGCTGTGAACTCATAATGAGCAAGCTTTCTTCCCTCCAGATTCTTATTTTGTCATTACGAGGTGAAAATTGGGAAAAAATGTGAGATACAGCCTCAAAAGCCCTCATTTTCCTACACCCTCATTAGTGAGTATGGATGTCATTATGATCAAAGAAATAAAAAAACAATACAGGAACGGTGGAAAACACAAAATATGTATATTGTCAACTGTGCTGTGGTGTAACACCATTGTATAGATGCACATATGGACATCCGCAAAACCTTCAGTTAGTTTGATGAAAGAGATTTATAAACTGAGCAACTTGTGAACTCGAAAAGAGACAGTGCTGCACATGTGCACCCTACGAAACACCTATTCTGGAAACAGGAGAAGCCGCCAACAACTGAAGAAGAACTAATATACTTTACTTTTCATGTATCTGCCTATCTTTGTAAGTAAATCCACCTGAGAATTAGCTGATAAAACCAGCTGTACTGACAAGAGAACCTCTATTCTTTTTCTTTCAGTGCTTCCCAGTGCTGAACCTCTGTCTATTTTTGCCTTGCAATAAGATATTATGAGAGGGTTTACTCCGAATAACACCATAACTGAAATGGAAACAGTGAGGCAACACACTGTAAAATTAATCACCACGATCTGTCACATAATGTGATGACAGCACATGTAGCATAGCAGAGGAAAAGTGCCTATTGTTAGAACATGTTTTCAAGATCTTAAGAACTGATTTCCCCCTAAAAATTTCTCTCTCTCATATTCAGCACTTAAACATTTCCCATGTATGACAAAATGACATGATATGTGTGTGCCTGTTCTAAAAGCATGCAGTTTATTTGTTTATTTATTGCTGATCCATCACTTTAAACAGATTTTTTGCATGTATATATGTAAAATTATTATAAAACTCTCAATATGTAGTTATAAAGCAGTTGACTTAGCACCAGTAGACCAGTAAGAATGTATTTGACATGAAGCACTATTTAACATGCGAAAACCTAGCAATGACTAGTCATTATAGTTCTTTTCCCTTTGTTTTTTTTTAACTGCCCCATCATTTTTTTTCTGTTAGAGGTAGAAATAAAATTTGCCCAGGAAACTGTCAAGATATGTGAATACACATGATTTTTTTTTTTTTAAATCACATATTTAACCATCATTAATGGTAAACTTGGTTTTGATAGAAAAGCGGGAATTCATTAATTAGAAAGTCTTTACAATGTGCAGAAATGCTGTATTCAAATGATTATTCTAATGATCTTTGTTGCTCTGTGGTCTGATGTACTTGTTAGTGATTTTCTGCTCTCAAATCTCATTAAACAAAATCCAATAGGAAAGGTTTGATTTAGTCAGAGAACTTTATTGATGCTCCTACAGTAGCAACAATCTTTTCTTGTTTATTTGAGAAATATTCAAAAACAAAGTTAAAAAAACAACAACTTAATGAGTTTTACCTGCACATTTGGCTTTACATTGCTTAGGTTTTCTAGTGATTGCAGGTAAATTAGATTTGTTTCTCAACTAGATCTTTTAAATAGACTACCCACTGGTTTTTGCTTGTGATCAGGTTCAATTTGTATCTTCAGACATCTCAAGTCTATTTACCATCTACAGAGGTTGAGCTCCTTTCCAAAGGAGTTTGCCTTCCATTTCTTGTTGTGCTGAATCGTCCACCTAGCAGTGGTATCAGATAATTTATTACAGTTTCTGCTGTTGCCCTCCACATTATCCTCTACAGTGTTCTTAGTGTTCATCGCTTTGTCATCGTTGTGTGCTTTGTTGCTAGTAAAACAAATAATTGAGGCTGGGCATGCATTAGTTACTTTGTTGCATGCATAAGTATGATACTTGTTCATTCATGTAAAACTATGTTACAACTTTGACTTTATTGTTCTCTGTCAAATATTACTGTTTATTTAAATTAATTCCTTTTGTCTTTTTCCAAAAAAGCCTGACAGTGGGCCCTGCGACAGCTTGGCAACCTGTCCAGGGTGGACCATGCCTCTCGTCCTGTGGCAACTGGGGTGAGCTCCATCCTCCCGGTGACTCTGAATTTAGAAAATTGATGCATGGATTATCTCACAGTGGCCGACTGCAACAAACCAGATATGTGAATAAAAATAAACCCATGTGTGTATTTTGAAAGATAAAAATATTCATGAACAACCACCTGTTTCCTCCTCTGTTTGTGTCTGTGCTTGTTTGCTTTCACGTATGTGAAAACTCAATTAACAGTTCCTATTTTGAGATTAATTGGTCGAGCTTATTACATTTGCTGCACACTATGCTCCTCATTAAAGGCCTTCATCATATCATTCTTATCTGTTTCAGGGAACACTAGTCAATAATTTTGTTTCACCACTGCTTGATTAAATTTTTTTTGTCTGTGCCCAAATACACTTGAGTGTAATTGTCATATTCTGAATTGAGTTGAATTTATTGTCTCATGTTGGCTATTGAAAAAAGGGAGACAGAGAACAGACATAATATTGCCAGGTGGACGAACAGTTCACTTCAGTTTATATCACTCACAATGGACATGCTGTTCTATCGCTGTCTGCTGGCTTAAAGTATGAATCATGGTTTCCATCTTGTTAGCTTGGCTAGTATGCGCAATGCTAACACTGTTCTGACTGAAAATCATCATAATTTAATTTCAAGTTATTCTCATCAAATCTTGCTTTAATTTTATGCCTGTAATTTATCATTGCATCACACAAGACTGCAAGGAAATGAGAGTTAGTCACAGACTGTGGTTTTGTTTGAATAAATAAACAAGACAGCAACAAAATCAACCACCACAGAGGAAATTACAATTTATGTTTTCACTGGGACAGGCTGATTTATCAAACTCTTGTGTTTTCTCACTTGTCTGGGTTCATTTTAATCCAGAGTCCCACAATCATGCTGTGTTCAGTAATTTAACATTTGCAAAACATATAGATGCAATTTTTGACACAAACCGTTTAATCACAGTTCTTATTAAGGTGAATCCATTTGCATGAAACTGAAGGTAAAAGTTTAGTTGGCTATTATATTATATTGCATTTATTATATGAAGCTTGGTTCTTGCACATACATGTCAACGTACAGAATAAATTTAGATGAACAACACACCCGCTTATCAGCTCTGTTTTTGATGAAAGGCTGTTGACAGTTGATCTTTATTTGTGTTTTTCTTTTTAGCTGCATTATGTCAAAGTCAGATATGATTTGATGCAGGAGATAATCAAGGCCACTGAGACATTCCCACCAAGGCAACTCAGACAGTTAACTCCAAAACTATTTGCTAAAGTAATGAAAGTCTCGTGTGTTATTTGTTCATGCCTGTCAAACCTCTGAGAACCACATAACAATCACCATGTCTCAAGAGATTCTATCAGTAATATTTGCTTGGCATTAGGATACAGGCTGTTTTTCTCTTGTAATTCAGTCACGACTCTTAGTTTGACATCGTAGTAGTGTCTAAATGAAGAAACACTTAATGATAGAATTGACCTTTTAAAGTCTGAACCATGAAATAATTGCCAAATCTGACAAATTTATATAAAAAATATTTTTTTTTAACAAATATTAAATAAATATTACATTAAAAAAGAATAAATTTGTATATATGGGATATGGAATTTGATACATGTAATAGTCTTGGTGTTGGTGGTATTCATGAATGGATCAATATTTATAATGAACTTGTAGCATTCTCTTAGGCACACTTTGGTAGTACCAGGTTATGTTTTAGTTTTTGGTTTCCTCATGGCATTGATGCAATAAGGTGCTGCAAATCTTCCTCCCAAATTTTAGAGATTTTGCTCCCTACTGACATGATAGCATCACACAGCTGCTGCAGATTTGTCTGCTGCACCTACGTGACTCAGTGTCTGTGAAGGTTCTCAGTACACCATGTCATTGTAGTCTAAGGAGCCTGGAAAGAAAAGCGTCTAGACTTTGTTAAGTTTCCTTGAAGATGTTTCACCTCTCATCCAAGAAGCTTCTTGACTTGTAAGAGCAATTGGTGGAGAGTCCCAGATATTAAGCCCCATGGGAGTGTCCCCAAGAGGGTCATGGACCCCATATTGATCCTCTACCTAATCACACAAGCCAAGGTGTGAAAATGGGTGTGGGTCACATTCAGCCAAGATTTCAGGTGAGCTCATCACCCTATCATGTGATTTACTGAGGTCAGATGGCCCAGGGTGTGAGTGGGCATTAAGGCGTCTGAGAATGGATCTCAAAACTGGATTATAGATGGCAGACAGTTGGTGTCGTAAGCCACCCCCTCTGTTCAAAGATGGTCGTTCACAGTGGACATAGATGGCTTCTTTCACTCCTCTTTCAAACCATCTGTCTTCTCTGTCCAAGATGTTAACATTGGTGTCCTCAAAAGAGTGGCCTTTGTCCTTTAGATGCAGATGGACAGCCAAGTTTTGTCCCGTCGACTCTTTAGACTACATCATTCAGTCCCACCACACCGCAGAGCTTCTCTCTTTCACTGAGATCTGGTAACGGTGGAGACCATTTGAGTGCAATAAACTCATTGTCATGTTCAAGAAACCATTTTAAGATGGCTGGAGCTTTGTGACATGGTATGTTATCCTGAATGTAAACATTCATGTTTCATGCAAATTCTGACCCTACCATCCAAATCTTAGATATTAGATTGAAAAATGGGTGAGATGTGAGATGGAGCTGCTGGTAGGCAGGGTATGTAAATCCTGCCATGTCAGTCTGAATATGTGTACGAATCCTCATATTCACTCACCAACTGCTTTGTTGAGACTACACAATGACATTAATAAATACACGTGTAAAAAGTGTCATTATGAATTATGAAATATCATAAGAATAATACATGTTTTTTCTCAAGTCATCTTGTGTTTTTATAATGCATTTTTTGGTGTTTTGATGTTTTTACAGTATATATTTGTGACTGTCACAAATGCATGCACATGAATGTGACATGTCAAATTAGTTAAATTGCACACATTTGTAAAAAGTAGTTTAAACAGATTTCATCATGCGTTTGCAATATGTTAGACATTTAACTGAACTTTTTGCCAGTTGTTTACACTACATCATTCGTGTACACAGAACATGCAAATAGAAATGATTCCTCAACATTTTCATATAGTGTTTTGATCAGACACCTTGCCTGAACTTTGTGAATTAGATCAAAGCAAAAACCTTCTTTGATTTATGTAACTTCCCTCAGTTAATATGCAACCTTTCACCAAAAAGCAACTTGCAAGATATTTTTAGTGCTGATATGACGTATTTCACTGAGACTCTCCCCAGCACACTGTTGGTTATTTCATAAACCAAACAAATATAATCAGTTTTTCCAGTTCTTTGTCTTTTGTTCTAAGCACACAATGGATACTAAACAGCTCTCCAAAGCCCTTTAGCTAATCACTGCCACACTGCAAGGAAACATCTAAATATGGCAAGTCTTGTCTCAATACATATTTACTTTTTTTTTTTCATCCGAAATAAGAGAACATTTCATTTTTAAGCTTATTAATTAACAGTTCTCTTCTGCAGCATTTGGCTCAGCATCAAGCGGTTCATTTTTAAAAGTTAAACAATGCTATATATATTCTACACAAACCTTTAACTATAATGTTTTAAAATTGCTCTTACAGATCAGCACTGAACAACATATATGGAACTTTAGTTAGGTTTATTCAAATTACATCATCCTGTATTCTGCTGAAGCCACTGTTTACATAATTGGATGTGTTTGGAGAAACAGAGAAATATAGAAAATTCTGTAACATTTATGCATTCACAGATTTTAAATATTTACAAATTGATTACGGGCAAATGATTTACAAGGATTACCATTGTAAGTTATTCAGCTTTGATGCCTCAGATCTCATTATTCCTGTGAAATGCATGGGTATCCTCTTGAACCACATTTCCATTTGACCAGCTTAACAGAGTCCAACGTATTCAGTATTTCTCACCATGATCACAGAAGCTTGAAAAAAATGTAAATGGCTTTTTACTCCTCTGAAGACATTACTTTATTCTCATTTTAAAAAAGCTATATAAGAGCAAAAGGCTCTCATCTGCTACACTTGATTTAATGCAGCAGACAAAAAAGAATTTGGATCAGCATTACAGCAAATTCTTTTCTTTTTATATGGTTAATAAAAAAATAGAATTATAACAGTGTACTGTCAACTTTTCAGAAGCTTGGCTACTGTTCTTTATCCAAACTTACATAAGGACTAAAGTTTTTGAATAATTATTGCTTAACATGTCAGTTTATTCTTAAAGAAATAATGTTAAGATTCTTGGAGTGCATATTCTAAAACTGTGGTACTTAGCAGATATATTGTTAATGAAAACAAGTTTAGTTAGCATAATTTTATTAGATTATTTATATTATATTAAGTCCTGCTGAGGCTCATGAAAATGCTATTGCGTGTGCAGATACTTAGTCATAGATGACAAATTGAATAGTTTACTTCATGGTGGTACAATTTGCAGTTCAAAGTATCACAACTCCATAAGATTTACCCTAATATAACAGCCATTTAAATATGAGGATTCAACCCTTGAGGATGTTGTTGACCCCAACATAACATTGTCAACCAATAAAAAAGAAGACAAGAAAAAATGGGTGGTTTTCCTGCGACTGAATTGAGGTTTTTGTTGGTTTTGTTTTTGCTGGTTTGCTTTTTTGCATTCAGCCAGTGATTACAGGTAGTTTTGGCAACCATCTGGTTGCCCAAATGTTCATCGTGCAATACCCTTAACCTCCAGGTAACCTATTATACTCACAAGGTGATCAAAAGTGGTTGATTGTTTGGAGATCCCACTGTATCCAGGAACCTGTTTCCATACAGACTTTCTGGCTTGGACTGACTACAAAAACTGTCAGACAGATTGGCGAAGGTTTGAAACTAATTGCAATCTAATTTGTCAATTCAGACAGATTGCTAACCCTTTGCAATTAAATTGCAGTGAGTGCAAGTAATCTGCCATGTGTCTCTTTGCAATGTGGGACTCAATACAACTAGTTGACAATTGGATGTCTTCTAGTTATATTCCTATATCACAGTAAGGTTGCTGAATGCCTGAGTGCCTTTGCAGTTACATTTACAGAAACTATGTCATTGTTTTGCCAACTTGACACCATTCAGTTTTAAACTAATGGCAGACTGACTCGTATTATTTTTAATATTATAATCTTATTGCCATTTTATCACAAAAGCCAACAAAGACAGAAACTGACTGTGAGTGATTTCAGACCTGGTCCCTATCTTCAAAGCGACCCTTTCAAAGGCAGCAAAACTGTAAGTACATTAAACATGGTCGCAGCAATGTTGTTCATGCTGTTGTTTATTGTTTTCCCTCGTGTGAATGTACTTGTTAGAACTGAAAAAATTTCAATTTCCCACATTATACATTATTTTGTAAAATAAGATTAATTTAAAGAAAAAAACAACTGCCTGTGACTCTGAGAAGTTCAATGTCACAAACACTTATTTTATTATATTATGCTCTTTCAATACCCTTAGGCGAGGTCAGGAATCCAGAGCACACTGGGGTGGTGCATGCGGATGTCTAAACGCTCTGAGTATTTCATCCCTATGCACTTCTTTACCTATGAGACTCTTGCAGTCTGATGCCCCAGTCCACTGTGGCTGCCTATCTGTTTTCCACAGGAAACAATGTCCTGCAACTTTTTTCACATGTAACACATTGCACTTCAAATATGGGAAAGATATTCTACATCTGCATCTCATAGTAAACAGAGACAGATGATATCCATGAAATTGACACTGGGGAGGCTCTCATCAGTGTATGTAGTAACAAGGCTTCAAGCTACTCGTGAGAATTGGAGAACTATCCATATCAAATCGGAGACTGCTACTTCTGGTCATTGACATTTTAAACTCACTAAACTGTATACTTGAAGGACAGGAATTCAAGTTAAATGTTCAACAGATGGAGGTAAGTGAGTTCCCAAACTGTGAGGTAATCATAGTTTGAAACTATTTCAAAACATGCTAACAGTGAAACTATTTGCATGCATGTTTAACTGAAGACTGACTTCTATTCTTGGCTACAATAGTTCAGGAAGGAAGTAACACCTTAAAAGACACTTGGCTTCAAAGGAAGTAAAAATGAATGGGGAATGTAACTGTTTTTCAATAACAATGAGTGTTAAAATGTCTTATCTTACTCCTGAAAGAAAATCAAAAAACTGTTATTAACATTTTCAGTTGCGTTCAAAAGTTTACATACACACATCATAGGCATGAGTGTCATGGTAATTTGGGGCTTTTTTTTTTATTACTTTTCCATCCATCCATCCATGTAGTTTCTTCCACTTGTCTGGGCCACAGCTCAGTACCTCTTTCAGCTCATCTGGGACAACAATAGGGTGTTCCCAAGTCGGCCAAGAGATGTAATTTTTCCAGCATTTTTTGGGTCTTATCCCTTGACCTCTTTCTGGTAGGATATACCTGGTAGCATCAGATGTCCAAACCACCTCATCTAGCTCCTTTTAATCTGGAGGAGTAGTGTCTGTATGCTGAAACCCCTCTCACTTGACTGAACTCCTCAATCTCGAAGTCAAAAGTCAGCCATAACTAACTTCCAGTGTTTGCATCCACAATCTCATTCTTTCCTTTACTACCCGTAGTTCGAGACCATTGGTGAGCGTAGAGACCTAAAGCAACCAGCAAATCAATAGCTTTGCTTTAACACTCAGCTTTCTCTTCACCACAATGTCTGGTGTCATCCGTGACATCCGTGTCACTGCAGATGCAGCCCCAATCCATCTGTCAAGCTGCCCTTTTCCTCTCCCCTCTCCAGCACTCTCAAGCACACCACCTACAGACTCCAAGAAGGCTAGGTACTCTGAACTGGCGTTTGGTGCATAAATGCAAATGAGAATCAGGACCCATTCTCTGACCCAAAGGCCTAGGGAAGCACTCGTTTGTCCACTGGTAAAAAAAAACAAAAAAACAAAAAAACACAACCCTGTGCTGTGGTATCCCACGAATACGCACCCCTTCCTGCTGCCTCCAGTCAACTCCAGACTAGAACAGAGTCCAGCCTCTCTCTAGAACACTGGTTCCAGAGTCTAAGTTGTGTGTTGAGGTGAACCTAACTATATCTAGCTTGTATTTCTCAACCACACACAAAGCTCAGGCACCCTCCTTCCATCAGAGCGCTACCTCCTCTGGCTGCCTCCAGGGTGGGGCTGATCATTTTTTCTCTTTTTCATAGGAGTCATCTGATTCAGTCTTCATCAGGGTCCTCACCCAGGAACAACTTGCCTTGGGAGGTCCTGCCAACAACAGAGGCCCTGGGATAAGCACCAGAGAAAGTTGGCGATTCACAGAGGGACTCTGTAAATAAAGTCCTTAATTAAAATTGGTAAAAAAAATAAAAAAAAATTAAAATCCTCTGATGGACCCATAAATACTACTTAAAGTTTAAAGAAACAACAGAGGTGATCCTCATCCCTAGGTTTGTCACGGAGAGTGATTTGTGCAGATTTAAAAAATTAAGAACTAGTAAATGTTTGGACTCATGGAAAATATGAACTATTGGCCAGAATAACCTGCTGTGTCCTCTACATCATGAAATCATCATTTCTTAAGCCCAAGGCATGTTAAGCTGGAAAAAAAGATTGAAAAAAAGGTTTAATATGAGATTGAGAGGAGAATTTTCTCTTTATATCCAGGTCCATTCCTCCCAGCTCAGGAAACAGAAAACCTGCATTTTTTCCGTAAGCATATTAGTTCCAGTGATAGATCTTGATTCTCACTGAATGAGAAATTAATCGCTGTGACCTGGCACAAGTGTTTTGGCACATTGACGTTTGCCTCCAGTCAGCAGGTATTATCTGAGTGTTTCTTCATCTTCCTCATGGGCCAGAGTTCTCATTGGATTTTTTTTTTATCAGGCTCATATATATCTCCTGACAGTTACCTCAGCATCTTTAACTTATTGAAGTAAAATATAGCAGCGCCAGGGAGCAGATGCCAGAGGGTTACTCACTCCACCATGTCCCACTGATTGAAAACAGATCTCTCACACCAGAGGGGGAAGAGGAGACAAAGGCAGTGTAGTAAGACACATGCTGTTCACATTTGATTTCCAGTTGTATTTGCACAGTTTTACCCGGCTAGTCAGCAGTCACAGATTGTTGCATTCCTGTGCTCTGTAGATATTGTAGATATTTATCAATGGTTTAGTAACAGTGTTAAAAAATGGGCATGCACACATATATAAACCCATCTTACTTTCTTGATTTTTTCCCTGTTAAATTAAAATGAACATAATTTGAGAGCCATGACATCCTGTTAGCCCTTTTCTATTCACAGTGAAGTGCTTTTCGCCCAGAGCTGTGTACACAAGACTTAATGCTCAATGCTCAAAAGACAGTTCTTCTCCAATTAGTCTCTAACAGTAGATTTTGCTTTCACAAAATGTTCTATGTTGCGCTAGCTAATTTGAAGTCAAAGCACCGCTTACGCACACATCTAACCTCAAAAAGCTTTACCTTTTCTAGTAATCCCAAAGATCTATACCTATTCCCTACTTCTACAGTCAATTATAGCATTAGGGAATAACTTGTAAAGCAGATACACGAACTGGAACGCTGAGGTAGTAGCTTCTGGTCTGCTGCTTTATCCCCATATCCCTCTGGAAAATGTATATGCTGAAAATTATGGCTAATTTATAAATGCAAATGTCTTTAAAAGTGAGAGAAAATACTGGTACATTTAAAATTAAATGGGCAGTGCATAAAATGTCGATTCCTTCATTTTTTCTGTCAGTAATGAAAGTATTATATTGGTGTGCAACAACAGTGCAATACTACTGTTTATCATTTTGTAACGCTTGTGCTGACCTTTAAAAAACTTGAATTGTGGTGATCCTCTGCCGTAACCTCACTCTAATAATTGTCTTAACAAAACATAACTGAAGCCATAATTAAGGATGCAAAGCTTCTAATTCTAAAGTCCTCTACTGAAGACTCTGACTATAGCCCAGCGTGTAATGTAGGTTAAGGCTTCAATGCACTAATTAAAAGATTACATACATCTTATAATATATCTTTTATTCATATACAATTATTGTACATGCTTGGACATTTTTTTTGTTTTAAGCATATAACAGTGATCTCATCACAATGAGGTTAGGCAACCCACACTATAGAGACATACTGCACAGCAAAGTCTAGTATATAACTCTGTAAAACATGAAAATGTCATTTCCTTAACAGTGTAATTATTGAGCTTTAGAAGGTTGTTTTTTCTTTATAGTATTGCCTTTGTGCCAAACTTTATTCTACTCAGGGTAACAAAATCAACAATATGATGACTTACTCTGAAAAAAAAAATCTGTGTATAAAGTTATTTTGTTTTTGTTTTTTAGTTTTGTCTAAGTTTAAGTTCAGAATTTTAAAAAATCACCCAAAGAACATGGAAAAAATCTGTTAGGGACCTGTGCGTCATTGTAATTAACTGTCTTCTCACTGCTATAACAGCTTTAGATCACTTCCCACTCTCCAGTCTTCTTGACTAATTCCAATCCATAAAAACAAAAGTGGATGGCATATAAAGGGTTTTAGTTGTTTGAAAAGATCAAAAATCAAAGAGGAAATACAGTATACATCCATATACTGCAGAAAGTGGACACGCAGAGTACAAAGATACAGAAATATATGTAAATATAGTGGGCATCCAGCATTTATCAACTCTCCCTCCAAGTTGGAAAATGCTGTCGTGCTCTTTTGGGTTACAGGGGTCTCAAGAGGAAAAAGTATTTGCATCGCTGTACTTTTTTCTGTATTCGTTTTACTGTATTTCATGCCTCCCATTAAAATTACACACAATAACACAAACATTTTTGCCACTTTGTATGAAGAAAAATGTTTTTTATTCTTTCAATGAATGTTGATAATTCCACAACCCTTCAGATGCATCATCCTCAAATTATACTAGTTTCCTGATTACTATTATAGGAGCATTATTAGCACTTTAGTCTCTGACCGTAGTGGAGCTTCTGTTAGTAAAGTTTATTTTGAATACAAGACATTCCTTTGCAAGCATTTCTACTTCTATTGCTAATTTTAAGGTAGATGAAACAGAGTGAATACAGCAGCTGACTGATGATTGGTTAAATTATGAGGTAAATTATATGGTTGCCTGGTTTGTCTGTAGTCAGACATTAATTTAAATTTAGTTTAAACTATAGACTAAGGAAATTTTATTGGTGTGGAAGTTGGAAAGTGTGAACCTGTCATGAGAGACTGGTACAGTTAATGTAACAATTCATGCAATTAAAAGTTAAAGAGCTGTCTGTTTTATTTAGTATGTGCTGCTGTTCTCTGTTCTCTTTACTCTAGTCAGATGTGTGACATTGCAGGACACACGGAAAACAAAGTCTTTTCTGGCGATTTAGTTTCGAAGCTACCTTCATTATTTCCTTCAGTTTCCACCCACGTGTATGAATAAAAAACATTTCCCTGTCACTTAGAGCTTGTTAGAAATGCACTGATCAAACAGAGATGTGGATTTTATCATATGACACTGGTATTTGCACTGCTCTGCACTGCTCTCCCATGGAAGAGAACAGAAAAGTAACATCACTACACATTTTCAGGGGTGTGTGTCTGTTTGTATGTGTGTGCGTGTGTGTGTGTGTATGTGTGTGCGTGTGTTTCCATTTTCAAAGTTTCCTTCTTACATTTAGAGGTGCGTAGAGAAGAATAAAGCTTTACTGTGCCCCAGGGGAAGTTTACTTTGCAGAGAGTGGTCCAACAAAATATATATATTATACAATGTGATGTACAAAAGCAAATGTGCTACACTATCACCATGAACCATGAGGGAAAGGATTCAAAATGTGTGTAAAGAAAGGAACTGGAACTTAATATGTAAAGGATGCTGAAGGTCCAAAATGATTTGAGTCCTTTAAAGGACCATCACGTCATGTAGATGCTAAAGCTGATAAAGTGTGGCCCAAGACATCTTAAAGCATACCTTTACAGTTTTAGCCAGTGTGTTCCAGTTTTTTAAGGTTAAGAAAGCCATAGAAGATGAAAGCACTGACTCAATAAGGGGAAAGATAAAAGATTTTCTTTAGTGTCCTGATACATTAATAACTTTGCAACATTTGTTCCTTTCTGCACAGAAAAGATTCTTTTACTTTTATCTCAGATGTTTCCAGGGATGGAAAGTGTAGGAAATATTTAACTAGGTTACAATCTGCTTCATGCTGAAGCACCTTTCAGTTAAAGTTTGCTATATGCATTAGATTGTAAATTTAATATAGCTGTTTTCAGTGTTGTTACCTTGGCATACTCACTGAATAAGAAAATACCTCCACATTGTAAAGTTTTTATAAATTTTATTTTATTACCAATAAAAAGGGATTCATGATGAAATTAAGATTTGCACAATATGATCAGCAAACACTTTATTTTCACTATTTATGTCATATTTAACCAATTACTTACACACAGTCCATATTTTTCTCTTGGTAGCCCACACAACTTCTACCGTAGGAACTACTATAAAAACAATCGACTTCTAACACTCTTGCTTTATATAGTCAATCAGTTATTGTTTTATTTCTTGAAAACAAAGACTTTAAGCAAGATATGTGCACCTTACAAGTCTGGTGCCTTACAGCTGCTTATTGACTTTGGATAGAAATATGTTTTAACTCCAAGTTGGATCGCCATAATGAATGAAGTGTCAGATTAACTTAAGTAAACAGCAACTGAGATTCCTTCTGGGGTCAAAGAAACATTACCTCACGAAAATGGAAGGAAATAATTCTCACTTATCAAAAACTACTCAAAATACCAGTGTTCACAAGTTACATGGATAAATATTTCCAGAAATCATGCTTGTTTTGCACAAAAGACTTACTTTATCTCATTAAGGACAGCAGAGGTGTCATGCAAGGGGTCTCAAGACAGCTTTAAGTGGCTGTGAGGTAATTAGTGGTGTAGTAAGCTGAAAATCTGCTACAGACGACTCCTTATTTTTTACTTTTGCTTCCAATTGTTCATTATTAAACTCCTGCATAGTTTTAATTGACCATACTTGAAAATCTTAGTAGAATTGAGCAGTCTAATGAAGCGAAATCAAATTTTAAAATAAATCACTTACCTCAGAAATGCACTGTGTAACATTATGCTTCCTTTCCTTGTAAGTGCAAGGAATGAAAGGCTGAGCATCTTTTAGAGAATAATCTTATGCAGGCAGAATATACCTATACAAAACATTACTTAACTGTCATGATTAGGCTGTGTGCAGGCAGGATGAGGACGCAAACGCAAGCTCACGGAGGCAAGAATGAACTCCAAACAGTTTTATTGCTGACGGAAGTTAAGGCGATACAAAATAATATGAAACTAAACTGGGAAGTCATGAAGGAACTGACTCACGAGGAAACACACAGAGGGGCACACAGTCATGAGGGAGAACGCTAGGGGTGGGGGGAAAAATCGATACTGTGTAGTATCGTGATATTTTGTTTGCTAATAATGTATCGATACAGGGACAGCAGAAATCGATATTTTGTTACAAAAAAAGTTTTTGTGCTCTGACTTCAGAGCATGTTGATCCTTTTTCTGAGCAAGAATCCTGACATTCCTTCACTGTCCAAATGTGTTTAACTTGTTTTTTGGCAGCAATAAACATGACAGTTTACTTATTTTAATTTAAGACATGTTTTATTTTAATTAAGTTTAAAACTTTTTTATTTAATGTAAAATTATATTTTGTTTTAATTTACTTTCAAATTCTTCAGTTGCTGAATGGGCTGCATAGTTTTCACAAATTGCATCGTTCAGAATAGCTATAATTGTACCAGATGGTTGCATTCAGTTAAGTTGGACTAGACTGTAATACAAACCGTTCAGTTTGTCAACAATAAAACTGACTGAAATGAGAGAAAGACTGAGTGCGAGACTTTGATATTAGATAAAATGAATATTGATAAAGTTTACCTTTATGTACAGAATCTGAATATCGCAAAATATTTTAAAAAATTGCAATAATATCGTATCGTGCGTTAAGTATTGTGATAATATCGTATCGTGGGATGTATGGTGATTCCCACCTCTAGAGAACGCGACACTGAACTGAGGGAGACGCGGCCATAAATACACAGAGGGTTAACGAGGGAAGTGGGACACACGGGGAACACAGCTGACACAGATAATCGTAATGAGACAGGGCAGGATCGAACACAACATGACACATACTGACGAGAGACTGTCAAAGTAAAACAGGAAGTAAACAGAGGTTCAGACAGGAGGAGAGAGAGCACGGGGAGAGCACAGACATAACGGGCTGGGGAAAACATGGAATAAAACACAAGGAGGGGAAATGAGGGCTCACAGATACACAGAGGGGCACACAGGGGGTAATCAAATAAGGAACATCTTAACAGAATAACCTAGGAACCAAGGCATAAATAAAGAACAAAATACAAAACACACGAAAACTAAGAATGCTGGGCCAACATGGCAACAAAAGGTTACTGTAAAAACAGAAACGTTTATTTAACATTGAAAATCAAAAACACCTTCGAACTAAAAATGTGTTCTAACATTGGAAATTAAATTTTCATGTTTTAGGCAGAGTATCATCAAGTCTAAATGATCAAAATATGGACTGTAAAATAATAGTCCATAATAATAATAAATAAATAATAATAACCTGAATACTGTATTGCCAGGAAATACTTTACTTTGTGCTTGGTTCGACTCTGGTGGCCTTACTAATCATATAACAACATCAATGAAAAGGCCTTTTGAAATAAGAACCCATAGCCGGAAAGCTGGGTGTTAGTCTACAGGTTGTTCACTTGCTCTTGGCAGGCATTCAGGCCTCAGTTAAGGCCACAATCTGATTATATTCCCACTTTTAATCTCAATAAACACACCTAAGTGAATTAAACTTGACACTGAGTGCTGGTTATGGAAGAAGCAAAACAGACTCATCTTGATCAGGATATGGGGGGAAAAGAGAGTTTTTGCTTTTGAAAAGGTGGAAGGCTAGTATGCTTACTTCTTTTTTGTTTTTTCACTTTTTTTTATGGTTTTCATCCCTTTGCATTATTTACAAATTTGTCTCGCAACTCTTTGGATGAAAATAAGTTGTGTGTTTCCCGCAGTGAAGATGACTTCCATGTACTGGGCTGGCCTCTGAGTACACGTGCATATCAATAAAAGGAGACTCTTTGAACCTTTTCAATTCGGCAGAGCATTTCAGTCTCCTTTCAAGGACCCAAGAAGCACAATGTCTCCATCCACAGGACAAATGTGGTCATTGAATGGCTTCTTAAACATTAACCGTGAACCATTACTAATATGTTATAGTTATGAGACATTAATCCAGTGAGAAGATTGTCGCTAGTGCAAAAAGGAACATTCATTATAAAAAACTGAAAAAAAACCATACTGAGATATCATTGCAGGGATCTGACCCTGTGGATTTGACCATCAAATGACTAAAGATAAAATAAAAAGAAAGAAAATACATTTGACACTAATTGACTGTCAGCGCATGTTGCATTATATCTTTCATGTATGTTTGCAGTTTCAAATGTTTTCTTTCAGTGATTATATAGCCTTTCAGGATGGCACTATAATCCATGCCAGCCAGTAGATGGCCCTGCAACACAACTATAGTTACAGCATTTCCACTGTACATGCATTTAAGTCAAATTGATTATACATTATGTTGATTTTCATTTCTTACAAAGAAGTAAAGTCACTGCATTACTTACATTTTGTGAGGTGCATTTGCAGCACAGCTACTGTTCAATATCGATCATCTACATTGTTTTGTTTTTAACTCAAAATCACCACAGAGACATTGAAGACATTTCTGGGAGGTTTCATTGATTTATTGTTTTACCAATTTCTGTGCAAGGGTAAGAATTACAAAAATCTACACACTAGAGATGATAATATATCCTGTTTCTATCATACAATGTTACTTTTACAAGCGTCCTTTAACAATATGTATATATTCATTCCGATGTACCTATTACACATTAAAGATATACTGATCATCTTCATAAGACGGACCACAAATATCACCAACAGTAAACAAGTTTGGCTAAACGTACGCACAGCCTGCAGTGACCATGTGTACTCTAGACGAGGCTTGACAAGCTTCAATGATGATGTGCTATATCATGTTTCTAGTACAAGTTCATCAAAATGAAAACACAAAACTTACAAATGCAGCACAGTTCCCTGTAGTGTTTTTTGTATAAGTGCATTAGTCATTTGAAGTGTACGAGAGTCTGTTGAGGTAACACAGCTAATCCTTTAATATAGAGAGTTGACAATAATATAAGCTCTTTTTTTATGTTTGTCTTTATTTCATTGTTTTAATTATAGGCACAGCATATCTATAATGGTCACAACAACTTTCGGTATTATTTATATTACTGTACTTCAGGTTATTTTGCTACTCTCTGGCCCATTCTGACATTAACAGATGAAGAAAAAAGAGAAAGTAGTTTTGGCTAAGGAAATCACTTACTTTTCTTTTGATATATAAGAATTAAGAAGTAACTTTAGAAACAGATTCCCAGTCCTGACATGGAGTGGACACTATCAAATATTAGAATCACAGTGGGTATATAACAGTCCTGGTCCACTGCTGAGGAAATGTAACAAATGGAGGGAGAAGAGGAGCTGCACTGCTGCCGCCTGACACAACTTTGCCTGACACAGGCTATTGGACAATGAGACTACCATCGCAGTGGCCGCAAACTTGTCAGACTGAAGCAGCAGCACAAGTTGGCAAACTGGTGCCAATTAGGCCCATTTGTGCTTTAGTTGCCAATCAGTCTGCTGCCAGGAGTTTCACCAACACTTTTTTCTTAGCTTTACCCAGCTCCTTACATTTCAAGGTAACATTTGGAGGATTTCATTTAAAGCCACCGTGCATAGAGGTTTTGTATAGAATCTTTTAACGGCTTGGGGCCGAAGCCCATGATAACATTACACAGCTGCAATTTCCTTGGAGCCAGCATCTAGTGGTCATTAGAAAAACTGCAGTTTGAGACAGGTCCACTGTGTTTTCCCCATCCAGCCATGTTGTCTGTCTGTCTGCTTATGCTGTGACGCTGTGGGACAGGCTTGCTGAGACAACTTCTTTCAATATAAATGGTATATAAAAGGAATATTATGAACCACCACCACAGACTAGATGTCTACATGATTAGTGGTGAAATATTCCCTTAAGTATTCCCTTTATAATGGAGCAGGAAACCACTCACAAAGAACACGCTCATGGCATCTTTGTAACCTAATAACATTTCATTGAGATACTTCACTGTTGTGTTTCAGTAAACAGAAGCATTTTCCAGTGCATCCCTTTACCCAGCATGGCTATTCAGCATGACAGCATTATTATAAAATAATTCTCATAGATTTAAATCCTATTTTTGCGTAACATATCACTGCAGTACAGTACATTGACTTGTTCCCAACACACGTGGAAACAGAGTGGATGTTGTGGGCAGAAACAAGCACCTATCCTACACTACACAAGATTAGTGGTAAATATTCATCGGGTGTCAATGTTTGTTTTGCCGTCCAAAAAAGGGGGAAGGGACATGATGATAATCTGAATCACTCTGTATCCACAGCATTCTTCAACCACTTGTCTGACTGGAGCTACATGTTACCTTGTTTGTCCGAGGAAGATGAGGAGGTGGATGGTGATGGAGACGGTGCTTTGGGGAAGACCCTGTCAGTGGGAGTAATGCTCGGGCTGCCCAAACCAGACGAACTGGAGCTGCTGGAGCGGTGAGGTCCTTGGCCCTGTCCAATCACAGGAGCCGGTCGAACAGGTCTGACAGGCGGGGGCCTTAAAGGAGCACTTGGTCTACGGACTGACAGAGCGGGCTTAAAAGTGGTCATAGTCTCAGATGAGGAGCTACTACTGCTGCGTCGCTGGGCTGCATCTGGATCCCTGATCACCATGGTATGGAGAGGGCTGGCAGACACCTCCTGCACTCCACCAGGGTGCTTAAGCGGCTCCAATGTGTCGAGCACAACGTCAGGCGCGTGCTTGGCTACATTCTGCCTCTCCAACTCACGCAACTCATGCAGGGCTGTATTCATTGTTTTCTCTATATCCTGAGAAGCATAAGTAGAGGAAAAAACAAAAGACACTGATGTCAAGCAACCAAGCAGAGAGTAGCTAAATCTATTTTAAGTTTTATTCCTCAGAGCTCGAGCCTTTTTATGTGATGGTGGAAAAACTAAACCCAAAATTTTATTTGCCAACTGTGTAATGTTTTGGTACCCATCAAAGAGCTAATGATGCACATAATATTTAGGAATGGTAGCGAGAATTGAGATTTTTTTCCTCCTTAATTTTGCCTCGATACAGTTATGATTTTTCAGATGAAGCTATAAGAGGAAGCTCCCTTTTTAGAGAAGCCATACATATAGGATAGTTGTATATGTACATGTTTGTTATACAATAAAATAAGAAAAGACTATATTAATAAAAACTGCATGTGCTTTTAAGGATTTTAATCACCTCAGCGAGTGCCTCGGTCTCAAGAGCCTTGTGGTCTCCTAAACTTGCATGCCGGGTGGTGCTTGGTGATGATCTTTGAGAGTGGCTGTCGACAAACGCCTTTCTATCAGGGTGGCTGATGCAGCCAGCACTGCCAAATGTGGTGAGACGGCGTTTCTCGGGACTGTCAGTTAGACCCCTGCTGACAGCTATTTTGTGTGGACTCTGGGGGCGAGGCATAACCCTGGGGGGTAGATCAGCAGCTCTGGTGGGGCTCAGGCTGTCGGCGCCGTTCCTATGGCGTGGAGCTGCAGCGCCATCTGATCGCACTCGCACCCTAAAAAGAGGCGATGAAATTGATATTTAATTCGTGAATAGTTTCAGTTTCTTTGCTCTGGATAAATGTTCAATGTCCTTCCTCTCTCAAGTCCATCCCAAATATCTAACTGTTACTACCTTCCTAATGCTGGTCCAAAGCGGTTCTCAGGTGTGTGTTCACAAGGAGACTGACGCTCATTCCTTGATGAGGTTCTGTCATCGTGGTGCGGCCCACTGCTGGTCTCACTCTCAGTCCGATGAATGCCCTCTGAGAACGCGTCGTCCCTGATACAGATGCATATCGATGACGCTTTTTTATTCATGTTTAACATAGAAAATAATTAACAGTAGTCTGCTAGATAAACTAAATAAGAAGTTCTGCAGTGTTTGAACTGTTAATTCATTTCTGTGTTAAATTTTTTTAAAGATTTTTTTCATGATGAATGAATCATTGATAACTACATTCCCATTTCATTTAAAGCAACTGTTCATTGAGTTTTTGTACAAAGTATACAATCTGTTAAAGCCAGAACTGTAAGTGCTTGATTCTGAAGCCAAAGCCGACGTAACAGAGTTGTAATTTCCTTGGAGTCAGTGTCTAGAAATCAATAGGGAACTGCAGTTTCAGGCAGTTTCACTGTCTTCAACTTCTTTCATTATAGTTGTTGAAAATCAAATGAGAATCCTTAATAATCACATCCCTGCACAAAAACACCACAGCATTGTACCTACCAAGCCCATTCTTTTAAAGGTAAACATTCACCACTAATTACTCTGTCCTTTTGGTCCTTTTCTGCATAAATCACTACTCTTCCTAATTTAGCTTTAATTTTGTTACCTGCCTACTATTTATCAGAAAAGAAGCTATTAAGAAATTAAAGGCCTCCATTTAATACGTGACCTGAGTGAATGTCCATTCGAAGAAAATCTCTCTTTAGCAAATTGTGGATCAGAGGGTAATTGCTTCGACCACAAAGGTTATGTTTTTGTTACCCTTTGTCTGTTAGCAGAATTATAGAATAACTACCACTTGAATCTGAATCATGAAAAGATGGATTGTAGCCAAATAAAGATCTCAACACATTTTGGAATAAATCCACATCACTTAAGGCTGTAAGAGTGATTAATGTGCTTAGTTGAGGTCTGCCCTCTCTGAGTGTCTGTTGCTCCAATAAGAATGCAATAAAATGAAAGTGTAGCATTTTATTCATAGTGATCCTGTCATTAGGAAGATTTCATTAAGGCCAAGCTTTCTGAAAATGCAACATTGCAACAAGCTATTTTTTTTTTTTTTACTTTTTATGGGCTTCACAGCCTAAATAAATCTAACTTACATGTCTTGTACCACAATGTATTGATGTGGGATCAGCCCATCCACACCATTATGTCGCCCTTCCCACCAGTCCTGAGAAGCTCGCAGGTAGAGCAGCAGAGAGGCTCCCTTCTTAAAGGACAGCTCTCTTGGACTTCGGCCCACGTAGTCAAATTTGGCTATGGCTTCAATTTGCTCCAATTCTGCCATATGAAAAAAGATCAGAGGAAATCTCATTATTTTCTCTGTCAGCTTCTCAACATCCAGCTGCTGTCTTCACAGTGGATTGATGTGTTTGCTGACTCACCTTCATCACTTGTGTTAGGCCCGGTACCATTGTCAATCTCATCCAGAGCTCCTGGTTCACTGTGGGGGCTTTCACTGGAGAGAGGAGATGCAGAAAAGGAAATGAAAAACTAAGAGCCATTTACGCACTCTTATTCTTTAATCATTACCTTTTATAACAAAGGAATCCTTAATTACCAGACCAATATTATATTTATCATGTGGCAGCAACCTCAATAGACCGAGGCATGCAGACAGTCAAGACAACCTGCTGACATTCAAACCGACCATCAGAACATGAAAGAAAGATGATTTAGGTGATTTATCAGCTGGTCTTATCATTTCAGAAACTGCTGAGGAAGGCAACAGCCTCCTAAATAAGTACTTGTTACAATCAAGGTATGCAAAAATATATCAGTGATTGCACACCTAGTGCCATTCCTGTCAGTAAGTCTACAAGTCATGTGGACTTACCAAAGTTGGACAACGAAAGACTGGAAAAATATTTCCTGGTCTTTCTTCCTTTATATTCAGATAGTAGCGTCATAATTTGGCACCAGGAACATGAAAGCATTGGTCCATTGTGCCTTGTATCAATAGGTGGTGTAATAGCATAAGGGATGGGTCTTGCGATACTCTGGGCCTGTCAGTACCAAATCAGCATCTTTTAATCAGGGACTCCAACCCGGTATTAGCAAACTGTGCCTAATAAAGTGTCAGTTTTTATTGCAAATGTTGTTCATGCAAATGAAAAGCTAAAAAAGATCCTGGCATTTTTAGTTTTTCTATATGCATATTTTTTCATGTATTTTTTTGAAACCTCTAAAACATACACTTTATACACCAAATTAAAGCAAAATCCAAACTACCTACTAAATTAAATGTGAGATTCATATTATCCAATAAAATGACTGATCAGGATAAATCCTTTTAACAAGGAACTGAACAGCTACTCTTCATTCTTTAATTCTAGCAGTTGGATCATTTAAGAAAGGCATTATTAACTTTATTCAATAATCATATTGCTGGTGCATACAGTCTTTAAATAAACAACACTTGTTGCCAGCGTCGCTATAGAAAAGAAGTCTTGTGTTTATGAGAAAAAAGCCAATACCCTTTATTAGTTTTCTGTCTAAGAAGATAATTCAGTATTGAGTGTAAAATCCACAGCCTTGCACAAAATGGCTTAGAGCCAGGGTAGGAAGTGGAAAATGTTACATGGCGCTATTTTTCCAAGGCCAAGTTGTTAATGGCTCAGAAAACACAGCACATTTTGGACACCTAGCTTTGAACCTACCAGTATTCGTCCCCTCCAGCCATGCACTTCTCATACACAGGTCCCTCCAGTTCTCGCTGGGTTGGAAAGATGACCTCATGGTGGATGATGATTGTCTTAATGATCTCATTAACATGTGCTTGGCAGGCCACAGGATCTTGGTCATCTGGTATGGGCATCAGTGTGGGGCCAAAGCAAATAGCGAGATTGTAGGGGTCCATCATGTTCTCATCACTGTACTGGGAAAGACTGTGGAAAACAGAACCAGTAAGTATCATTATTTTAATTTTGCACACCGGAAAATTTGTAGTGACGAGACTTACTGGTTTAGAAATGCAAACAGGTATCTCATGACGATGATCACAGGCCGCGGAAGAGTCACGATTATCTGCTGAAGGTGATGAGCTCTTTCTGCACCAGAGTCAAGCTCTAAAAGTAATAAACAACAACAATCACAGAGTGCTACACTAAATAAAACATATTCCACATGTTTTCCTGGAATGTTACTCACTGGTAGTGGATATGAGGTCGACGAAACGCTCTTTAGGGAACAGGGGGTTTTCCAACCCCCGGAAGTAAAGCTTAAGAACTCCCGCCACAGAGTTAATATCATGATCTGTCTGATCATCCATCAGTGGATCTTCTCCTGTAGATGTAGCATATTTTCAGTCTACTCAGTATTCATCCATTGCACTCACTTTCAGGTAAGATAGCAGTGATTCTTAATATGCATTTCAAATTCGGAAGTTAATGTATGCATTAAGAGTGCAGTTATGTTTGCTCATTTAGGATGCTGATCTCATGTATCATGCATTAAATGGTTTACATGTCCATTACAGGGTTACATATGGCACACAGGCTCTTTATTTGCACTTTAGAGTCCTGTGAGAGTAACTGCGGTTTCTGAGGTGGGCAAAACGAAATTTAAAATCAATCAAGAGTAGATGGCTAAGTGACCTGGGACTAACCTCTTTCAAATGCATTTTTAATATCATTGACTTCGACCTGGGATCCTGGAACTCGAAATATACCTTGCTGCTGAAGACCTGTGGACATATAAAGCTGTTAGTCTAAAATGGAAAAAAGGTATTAATATAAATGGCACACCCCCTTAAAAATAAACCAGATTTATTTCTGTTGAATGTCTCAGTAAAGGAGTTTCTTCTGTTTTTTGTATCTAAGTATAAAAACAAGCTTAAAGATAGGAGACTTCAAACATATAAAAAAAAAACAAAGGAAATCCACAGAAGTTACCCATACTACATCATGAGAGCATGGGTAAGTCTATGGCAATCGGTGTGAAAGCAAAACAGACAAAAGACTCAAGAATTATTTTGCAGTAGCAACTCACAAAGGATGAAAGTGTTATGGATTAAGATGCCACATCTTACCTTTTTCACATACACTATATGGTCAAAAGTACTGGCCCTCCTACTACATATAGGAACTGCTTGGCCATAGAAACCCAGCACTTGCCAACCTTACTCAGTAACTCTATGTGGTCGGCCATGTTGTGGTTGTGTTGCTGTGGTTCCTCAATGACTCCACTTTGCAATAACACCACTTAAAGTTGATGATGGAATAGGGGGAAAGAAATTGCATGAACTTACTTGTTACTTGCAGTGATTGCAATTATTACAATACCGCAATAATAGTGGTGAGAAGAACTCATTTTTTCACACATTTGTGACAGGCAGACAGCATGGCTGCTATAGCTTGATTTTATACCACTGTGGCAATTAGAAGACCCCTATGAAAAGACCATCGAGGGAACAGTTCACCCTGCCCGGAATAGGGTTACCGGGGCCCCGTCCTGGAGCCAGGCCCGGGAAGGGTGTCTGAGGGCGAGCGTCTGGCGGCCAGGCCTTAGTCCATGGAGCCCGGCCGGGCACAGCCCGAAAAAGGAACATAGGCCCATCCTCCTGCAAGCCCAACACCTTCAGGAGGCACCGTAGGGGTCAGGTGCAATGTGTGCCAGGCGGCGGCCAGGAGCAGAGGCCCTGGCGGACTGATCCCTGGCTAACAAGACTGGCAATTGGGACATGGAATGTCACCTCTCTGGTGGGGAGGGAGCCTGAGCTAGTGCGTGAGGTTGAGAGGTACCGGCTAGATATAGTCGGGCTCACCTCAACACATGGCCTCGGCTCTGGAACCAGTCTCCTGGAGAGGGACTGGACTCTGTCTCAGCCTGGAGTTGCCCCTGGTGAAAGCCGTCGGGCTGGGTATCTTGGTATCCCCTCGGCTTGCTGCTGGTATGTTAGGGTTTCTCCCAGTGGACGAGAGGGTTTGTTCCCTTCGCCTTTCAGGTCAGGTCCTGACTGTCGTCTGTGCTTATGCGCTGAGCAGCAGTTCAGAGTACCCAGCCTTCTTGGAGTCCCTGAGTGGGGTACTGGAGGGTGCTCTTCCTGGGGACTCTGTTGTCCTACTGGGAGACTTCAATGCTCACATGGGCAATGACAGTGAGACCTGGAAGGGCGTGATTGGGAGGAACGGCCTCCCGGATCTGAACCCGAGCGGTGTTTTGTTATTGGACTTCCGTGCAAACCACAGTTTGGCCATAATGAACACCATGTTCGAACATAAGAGTATCCATAAGTGCACGTGGCACCAGGACACTCTAGGCCACAGGTCAATGTGGTATGTAATCGTATCACCAGACCTGAGGCCATATGTTTTGGACACTCGGGTAAAGGGAGGGGCTGAGCTGTCAACTGATCACCACCTGGTGGTGAGTTGGATCAGGTGGCGAGGGAGGACGCTGGACAGACCTGGCGCACCCAAACGTACAGTGAGGGTGTGCTGGGAACGTCTAGCAGAGGCCCCAGTCTGCAAGATCTTCAACGCACACCTCCGGCAGAGCTTCAACAGCATTCCGAGGGAGACTGGGGACATTGAGTCCGAATGGACCATGTTCAGCACCTCCATTGCCAAAGCCACTGCACAGAGCTGCGGCTGCAGGGTAGTTGGTGCCTGCCATGGTGGTAACCCCCAAACCAAATGGTGGACACCTGAGGTGAGGGGAGCCACCAAGCTTAAGAAGGAGTCCTACTGGGCTTGGTTAGCTTGTGGGACTCCAGAGGCAGGTGATAGGTACTGACAGGCTAAGCTGAATGCGGCGCGGGCGGTGGTGGAAGCAAAAACTTGGGTGTGGGAGGAGTTCGGAGAGGCCATGGAAAAAGACTTTTGGACTGCCTCGAAGAGATTCTGGAAACCGTCAGGCGACTCAGTTCTACCTGCACTGTGTATAGTGCGGGTGGAGTGCTGTTGACTTCGACAGAGAAAATCATCAGGCGGTGGAAGGAATACTTTGAGGACCTCCTCAATCCCACTGGCACATCTTCCGTGGCGGAAGCAGAGTCCGGGGATGAAGGGGATGACCCGTCAATCTCTGGGGGCGAGGTCACTGAGGCAGTTAAACAACTCCTTGGTGGCAGAGCCCCTGGGGTGGACGAGGTCCGCCCCGAGTTCCTGAAGGCTCTGGATGTTTTAAGGCTGTCTTGGTTGACACGTCTCTGCAATGTTGCGTGGGGATCGGGGGCAGTACCCCTGGACTGGCAGACCGGGGTGGTGGTCCCCATCTTTAAGAAAGTGGACCAGAGGGTGTGTTCCAACTACAGGGGAATCACACTCCTCAGCCTCCCTGGGAAAGTCTATGCCAGGGTGCTGGAGAGGAGAGTTTGAACCACGGATACAGGAGGAACAATGCGGTTTTTGTCTTGGCCGTGGAACACTGGACCAGCTCTTTATCCTCTTGAGGATACTCGAGGGAACATGGGAGTTTGCCCTACCAGTCTACATGTGTTTTGTGGACTTGGAGAAGACACTCGACCGTGTCCCTCGGGGGGTCCTGTGGGGGATGCTCCGGGAGTATGGGGTGTCTGGACCATTGCTACGGGCCATTCAGTCCTTATATGACCGTTGCAAGAGCTTGGTCCGCATTGCCGGCAATAAGTCGGACTTGTTCCTGGTGGGTGATGGGCTCCGCCAGGGCTGCCCTTTGTCACCGATTCTGTTCATAATTTTTATGGACAGAATTTCTAGGCGTGGCCAAGTGGCGGAAGGCTTTCACTTTGGTGGTCTCAGGATCTCATCTCTGCTTTTCGCAGATGATATGGTCCTGTTGGCTTCATCAGGTGATGGCCTCCAGCTCGCCTTGGAATGGTTCGCAGCCGAGTGTGAAGCAGTGGGAATGAGAATCAGCACCTCCAAATCTGAGGCCATGGTCCTCAGTTGGAAAAGGATGGAGTGCCCACTCCGGGTTGGGGACACCCTCTGAAGGGTGGCTGGCCTCTCCCTTAGAGATAGAGTCAGAAGTTCGGCCATTCGGGAGGGGCTCAAAGTAGAGCCGCTGCTCCTCCGCATTGAAAGGAGCCAGTTGAGGTGGTTCGGGCATCTGACAAGGATGCCCCCTGGGCGCCTCCTGGGCGAGGTTTTCCGGGCATGTCTCACCAGGAGGATGCCCTGGGACACGCTGGAGAGATTATATCTTCTCTGCTTGGGCTGCTGCCCCTGCGACCCGGTCCCGGATAAGCGGAAGAAAATGGATGGATGAATGTGGCAATTAGACTATAAACACCTTAATTCAAAAATTGAGGGGTGGGGCCAAAGCTTCTGCTTTTTCAGTCATAACTGGTGGAAATCAAAATTACATTGTTTTTCTTATTATAACAATCTTCACAAGACAGATGTTACTATTAGTTAGTAAGAGATTCATTAGCATCTCTTAGACAGTAGAAGTCCTGTTTATCACTTACACCCCATCTTCTTTCTTATATATAAGGATTAATGTAAGCTGAGCATCATGAATATTAGAATGCAACCCATTTTGAGAAATGAATGAATCATAGAAATTAATATTTCACCTCACTCTCTCATCCAGGCTTGTACATATGAAATGCCCCAGTTTAAGATTTTCCAAACGATCCAGTTGGAGCAGTTATATTATCTCACATTGAATGCTATTTCACTGCTAATAACTTCTAAAATACCAAAAATATTTGAATGGCTACTATTAACAATATTAAGGTTGTATATACATATCATTCAGTTTTATTTTATTTATATAGGACCGAATCCCAACAACAGTCACACCAGGGCACTTTATATTAGGTAAAGACCCTACAATAACAGAGAGAAAACCCTAACAATCAGATTGTATAAAATTATATGTTTTGTTGTGTTTTGATTATACAGACTGAAAACTACATGTAAGCAAGAAAATGAAAAGGGAAACTCTGTCTGCTCTGTCTACTTGCTGTAGTTAATAACTGTCTGTCTGTTGGTCTGTTTGTTAGCGCTCTATTGCAGTTTTTAACCCTTTCATGCATGAATTATGACAACCTCAATCAGGATTTTTTACATTTTTATTCATCTTTAGGCATGAAAAAACGATTTTTGAACTTAATTTTTTTACACATGTACTTTTAAAAGTTTTTTTTTTCATGTCCACTTAGGTGGACAACATACGTTTTTGGCTTATGAAGTTGACAAACGAATAAATAATATACACTGTGTGTTGTGATCATGTGCAAGTATACCATAAACCCTGACACACATACAAGAAAACAGCCTTTGAATATCTCTCCACTGTAGTGACCACTATACGTGAAAGGGTTAAGATATAATTTTCAAATTTTGTGTGATGATAGACACCAATAAAAGCTCGAGTTGATTAATTTAGGTGAAAACTTTATATTGAGAGTCTGGAGAGACATAAGCGCTCTTATTGTCGCCGTTTCTATCTAAAATTGTAGGGTCTCTACTTTGCAATATAAGAATCCTTAATGCAGAATCCGATGCATTTTTGTTTTGTTAAATTTGAATTTGTTGAATTTTGTTGTAAATTTGCACCACACAAATAAAACATCAGCCTTTGTGGAAAGATAACTTATGAATAGAACTGGAACATACCATACAGGTTGATGTATCGAATACAGCTCTCAACCACCGCTGGTATAGGCTGGCCTGAATCCTATAGACACAATCAAATTATTACTAGAGAAACCACTAAATCAGAAATTAATAACCATAAGAAACAGTCACACTAGCAAGCCATTATGATAAGAAGGCTGAGATGATATCATTTATCACTTAACGTTAACTTTCTGAGTCACAATATGCAAAACAAAAATAAATTAGTGCACCACGATAACAGTATTTTCACAGGAATCCCAATGGGACAGAGGCACAGAAATGTTGGTTAGCATACTAAATACAGTGTAATGATCCCACCCAGCTATAAGACAGAGTACCTGACTCCTCGCACGGACATTCCGTCTTCCCCTGGGCAGAGAGCAGTAAGGCACGTAGACAGAGGAAGAGAAGCAACAACAACCACAACAGGTTAGTGAGAGAGACAGATCTTACAAAGAGAGACAGACAGACAGAGAGAGAGAGAGAGAGAGAGAGAAGGACGAGGCATGGCCTGAGAAAAGCATCAGTGCCATGTGGCGTGTGAGACATGAGGGCATGGTTTGGGGGGGAGTGGGAGGGAAGGGCCTACTTCAGAGCATGGTGGGTGGGGGGAAGACACATATTTTTCCAGCCAAAAACAGCTTCTTGACTTGGAGGGAAATTAGAATCGATTTATCAGTCGATCTGCTAATTACGACATCTCCTCAACTAACTGATTCTTTATTTGTTCTGTGAGAAAAAAGCCCATTGAAGAACTACTAAGATATAAATAATGATAATAAAACATACAACACTATACAAAAAAATCAATAAAGCAAAAAAAAATTTTTTTTTCCTTTTGTTTTTTTGTCAGTTGATTCATTGGTTAATCATTTTATCTCTGTACTTTTGTCGGTGCATGCCCTGCTTGTCTGCTGAGTTTGATTAGCATTAGAGTGGAAGTGGCCATCTGTTTATTTGCATAGCTGCTGTGTGGCCAACTGACATACAGCCAAATTAATTCAGTGTACGGAGGCTGGGGGCTCACAAGAACAAACCTTATACTAGTGCTTTTGAAAATACACCATCTTCACATCAAGCTGCTGGACCAGCTTTCACCTTATCTAGTGTTTTCGTCAAATGTGAAGACAAGCATTGAGCAAGAGGAAAGTCAGTGCATGAGTGAGGCAATGTTTGGATAAAAGAGTGGTCACAGGCAAGAGAACCCCCAAGGACTGCTAGCGAGAAAGCTGAGCTCATGAGAGACAGAGGGCACAGATGGGCTTATACCTGAATGAAGGCCTCCATATTGCCGTTAAACAGCCTAGGGTTAAAAATGGAGCGAGGTCTACACTTCCGCATTCTCTGGGGTTTAGGGGGAAGAGTTGGGGGCCTGGGGAGATGGTGGGGTTTGTAGGGTTGGTACAATGCAAACATGAAAAATAATGCAATATGCAACAGTAAAACTGATTTTGCTTAAGATGTTTTTCTTTTCAGATCTTTACCAAAACAATAGGCTGCTCCAAATCATAAAGAATATGGTAGTCATATATTGACCGTTTCTGAGATAGGCTACAGTCATTTGCTTTCTTGCTGAGAGCTAGATGAGACAGCCGATACTCTTTTCATATCTTCATGATAAATATGAAAAGACAGAGTGCAATTAGTCAAACTCTCGCTCAGACAGGAAGGGAAAATAATTCATGGCTCTCCATTAATTTTGAATAGCATAAAGGTGTATCCTTTACAGTTTTGTCACCTGTCAAAAAACTACAAACCTGATATGACAGAGATAAAGAAGAAAAGATAAAGATGGGCAACTTAACAAAAAAACAAATTAATAGAGAATGTGAAATATCAGTTTTAGGCTTTTTGGGTAAATTAAGCGAAAAACCTGCTACATCCATTATTAATACTTTCTATAGACAGTACAAAGTACTGCACTACAAAGTACAGTGGAATATGTTTCATTTAGTGGGCAATCAATGAGTGAGTGTATAATGTATTACGCTGTCTCTATAAAGCCATAATCATATTATCTAGCTTAGCACAATGTTTTAAAACCAAAAATAAATAAATAAGTACCTTGAAATTGCTTAGCTAGTGGCTTTAAATGTATAATATTTTGTGTTGCTTATTATCTAAAATCCGAATTATACAAATGATACATTGTGCTTGCACTAGCTATTTGCTACTAAATGCTAACTTAAATTAGCAAACCCTTTGCTGTAGCCTCAATCTGAGCATACAATCATCTGAGTGGGACCAACACACCATCAGGATGAACAGAATCAGCTTTCTGGCATCAACTTTCTCATTTAACACTTGGCAAGAAAGCAAATTTGTGTATTAACCTAAAAGTAAAAATAATACAAGGTTGGAGCTCCTGTGACTTTCTCAAAGTAATAATGACTGAAAGGTAATACATCACAAAATACTCAATACAGATATAATTAAATATAAAATTTAATTGATCAAAATAAAAGTCAAGCATTTGTATTTGTCACACGCCCTTCCTGTCAATATTTTTTAATTTTCTCCTCATTTAATTGTTTTTATTAATCAAATCATTATCCATCTCACTGGCATTTCAGTCCCTAGTCTTAAGCTATATCTATAGATAAAAGCATCTCTAATTTGGATCCAAACCATTCAACATGGTGAGGTAACGATATTCCTACACTGTGACTTTATTTGTGCCATATCCAAGGACACAGGAAGGATTTTACACATCATTGCCGACTTTATTCACCCTCTTGTCACTGAAAACCTTACCTCGTTGTTCCATATTCAGCCCTCTCCCCTAAAAGGAATAAGCACACACAGAGAGAGGCTAAATTAGAACACACTAGTTTTACAATCACAGAAGTTAGCAGCACGGTTGAGTGCTGGCTGACTATACATGGCTGGCAGATGGAGAAGGAAAGGGGTGTTATGAGAAAACGGGCATCTATTCAGTCAGGCTGAATGGGGTGAACGCCATGGTTGAATCTGACTCACCGCCAGGCAGCGGTCATTCAACGGTCGCCCTAGAAACAGCACAAGAGCCCCAGAAGGGGACTAGGCTGCAGACTAGCTCTGTGAAAGTGAAAATGTATCCAGAGGCAACAAGAGTGGGAGCTGATTTGTACAGTATTATGATTTCATGATATGTGCACCACATTAGCACACTCACACGCACGTTTCAGTATAGCAAACAAATTAAGGCCTCGCTTTGATCAGTCAGTCAGAAATGTTTGTTCAAGGATCATGTCATGTGTAAAGCAGCTTCCAGCACAATCCTTCTTTATGTCAAACACATAATTCCAACCTTAAAGCATACGCTAGCAAGAGTCTGATGATCACCATGACATCATGACATCAAATATACTTTTCTTCTCTCTTCTGGATGAGTTTAACACATATTTAATATCATGAATATGTAAGGAAAGCATGGGAAGAAATATCCTTTCAATGCTATACTAGTAATCCATGGTTTGAGATGACCTGCTTTTAGGTCGTGCAGTTTTCAGGATGCCATGAGAACTACAACTTTACTGCATAATATCATTTATAATAATATAAGTAATATAATAAGTAATATAAATTGGTGTTTTGTTTTGATCAATATTTAATTATCTGATTTCTAAAAGAATCTGTGTACAGCAGACACAACTGTGATATATGGGAGTCTGAAAACTTTTAATATTCCCAACAAAACAAAATTATTTAACACATGTTTGTGATTCCAAAGTAGCAACATTGTGACATTAAAAGACACAGACCCTTACTGACCCTTTGGCTTCATTATTTTAACAGCTCTCGGGTCTTAAATTTGTATAACAGTGCTTGTTATCATGGACTGCAGGGTTTTTGTTCTCTTAATATAGCTCTGAATGATATCATTTTGTATCGTATTTTCTAAAAGCATGGGGTAGGCTACATACAAACTGAATTACTGATATTTCGATATCACTGATATTATGTTTTTTTTTTAAATTACTTCCTTTGGTTAAATTGGCTGTATAGTGTTGTTACATATTTGCCTAACAAGTGAAAGAGCTCTGGTTCAATCCCAGGAGGAGACACAAATTCCTTTGGGGTTGCATCAGGATGGGCATCTGGTGTAAAAAATGTGCCAAATCAAACATGCAGAGTTACCTGCTATGGTGACATCTTGTAAATAAGGGAGCTGCTGAAAGTAGCTCTACTTCCTTTGGATAAAAACAGCTATAATAGATTTTCTATATGTGCTTCTATATATCAAGGTACTAATATACTCTAGAGATACTTGCTTTCTTGGCAGTTACTTTAATATAGAACTTTCTACACCGCTAAACACAGCGCGACAACATTTTAATAAGTCTCACCTTCTCCTAGCGTCTGCTTCAGAAGGTCATGCTTAGCCTGCAGTTTGACAATGAGATTACTGCCATTCAAGTACTCCTTGTATTTCTATTGATAAGAAAGACAAAAAGACAATTAGTGCTATTTCTAGACATTCTTTTTGTTGTACTGTGCACATTTACACCACGCTGCAATTTCTTTGTTCATTTGTCCAACTACTCACAGTAAAGTAGAAGCCCTCAGTCTCTTGTTGATTGGCTCGTCTTTTGGCGATGTTTGCCTTGCTCATGTAAGAGTCAGATGAGGCTGATTTCACAGACTCTGTGGATTGGCTGTGTTGGAAAGCCTCTGAAACATCAAAGTCCTCCACAGTAAGCATATCATGGAGGGTCTGCAAGGTGGCGTCAAGAGTCTTCCTCACCTGAAACACATATAGATGTAAACTTTAGTTGTCATTTCAGCATTAATCACAACATGAATATATTTGTTTAAATACAATTATATTAAAAAAAGATAGCAAACTGGTCATTTGTACACATAAAATAATAAAAGAATATTTGTACCACTGGGCATATTTTCATTAGTCTTCTCAGTGTCTCGAACAAACTGTGGTGTAAACACGGCAGCTCAGATTATACTGCTGCAGGCTATTTGCACCGTAGTTAGACTGACAGAGTGAACAATAGAGTAATTAGCTTGCTAGCTTGATGCATCACGACATGAAAGATTAACTATGTGCCTTCCATGTGAGGCAGACAGGAAGGGAGCGTGGATTTCCTTATTCATGACAGACAGCCACTGACACATACACACACCCTGGTGACCTTTAAACATGTCTGTGTGAGTCACAGTGGCCTTGGTGACCATGCTGGGGGTGGCCCCCATTGGAAGCAGGAGACTGGATGAGATACGACCCCACATATCAGTGTCAGATGTAATGAATGAATATGAATGCATAGTGACAGCTCTGGAGAGTGGCTGGCTGTTGTTACATGTTTGTAGTGGAGGGTGTTGGTGGCCCGCATTATTAAACACAACACAGTAAATGAAGGTATGAAAGTGCCTCCTGTGCCATGATGATGAGTGATAGACTAATCGGAGGGATGGGTTCTGTTTTTCCTAAAGGAATAGTTTTGTGAAAAATTATTTTGTTTGCTAAAAAAGATGAATGAAAACACAGATATATTACTTTCATGCCTGCTATGCAGATTTTATGGATTGGGCATCATTGACCACTTGCAAAAAACAGTATTGGTATTTCTTTCTCTATAACCTTTAGTTTCACCTTACCCTTCTCTGTCCCAGCACCAACATTTACCAGCTACACTTTTGTAAATGGTTGCTTTTTAATGTGCCTAGAGTTCTAACAGGCTGGGGAAAAAAGCTTTTTCTTACTATTCACTTGGACATGGAATAATTTACAGAAAGATCAGACGAGGTCTCCCTTGGAAAAGAGATTTGATCTAAATGGGGTTTTCCTGGTTGAATAAAGGTAAAAGAAACAATAATAACAGATTGATTTCAGTGATTTCAGTATTCAGTGGATGATATTGATCAAAGCTAGCTAAACTAAGCTAACTACCTAATGACTGATTAGTAGCTGGTTAGCTTATAGCTTCAGATGTAAGGGAAAGTGTGAGAGTGTTTGCAAAAATTATGAAGTATAAAACTAAATGTAACACATCAATCTAACAGCAATAAAGACTCTTTCTCAAGGACTCTGGTGTCTTAGCGTGTTGTTTTAAAGACTCTTGCATTTAGAGCAGCAGATATGTGTTTTTTTTCCCCTGTTCTTCTACATTTAGTCGATGGTTTGAATGATAACAACTTCACTTCCTTGCACAGTATTTTGCATTAATACACTGATGGTGCAACCTCTATATTCAAACTCAGCAACTCAGACTACTATGTTAACAGCTTCCCCTATGAGACCCTATACAGGATTCAGGATCTAACTTCACTATCACTGATAATCACTTGCATACATTTCTCATTTGTATTTATGTACACCTTTGTACATAAAGACTCTTTCTCAAAAGACTCTGGTATCTGTGTAACATTATCTCGATGAAACATCAGGATATACTACAGGAAAATATTGACCTTAGAGAATAGAGAAAATAATACAGATGCTGCTTCACATATCAAAGGCCAAATATGAACTGAGCTTGAGTATGGATAAGGCCATCTAAAACGTATACCTGAGCACATCAGTGAGCTTGTTTTGCTTTAAAATGAGCTGCTCACCTCTTCATTTTCTATTTTTAGTGTGGCCAGACGTGATTGCAGCTGGTGGTAGCGCATCAAGAGTTCTGTCTGGACAGGCTGCTGTGCACTCACTTGACACACCTGGGATTAAGAAATAAAGGGATATTTCCGAAAGTGACTTAACACAGTGCAAAATAAACATAGCAAGAATAAAGACCTTCAAAGAAAGCCTTTGTAAATCATTACCCTCCCTGTTGACTCACCTCATCTCCCATGTGTGGCTGATAGTCAAAGCATGCAGGAGGACAGAAGATCTGGCAATGTGTGTCCATAAACTTCAGCTTGTCTCCTCTGGTGTCCATGGCATCCACTGCTCCCTCCAATAAGTCCAACCCTTCGTGCCGAGAAGTTTCTAGACTATATTCTGCAGAAAGGTAGGTTCTCAAGGTGCGTGCTAAGCTTGCATGGTACCCTAAGTCGCAACACTGGGGACAAAAAAACAAAGCATAGTAATTACAGATCCAAAAACAAACTTAACCTGAATAAAAATGCACTCTGACAAAAAGAGAGTATTTCCATTTCCATCCATATTTCCATTCTTGGCTCTGACTTACATCTATCATGTCTGAGACATCGTGGATGTAGTATTTGGCCACCAGGGCATTAGTAGCTGCCAGATTGAGAAGATAGTCATTCCGGGCCTTTGTGCATTTCATCTTGTTTTCAGAGTACTTGGCTTGTCTCTGGGGGTGTAAAAGGAAGAGCGAGAGTCCCATCAAGGGAGGAAGCAAAATGGTTTCCTAATGTACTCTAAGAATGCATTATACATTAAACAGTTTTATCTTCTCTATAATCTGTCAGTATGCATGTATAAAATAGTTGGATTTACTTGGACACTTCAATTACAAATGCATTTACAGCTTGTTTGCAGTCGAATAGATAGAGTGTATTGGGAGTAATGTGCATGACATAAATCCCCATCATACATGGGCTAAAAACAGACCTTCTCCTTCAGTTTCTCCATCTTCTTTACAGAACTTCGACGCTGTGGACGATCATCGTAGCCATAACGCAGGCCAATGTCATTAGCCTTGCCAATGTGCTTCTCCTCCTGCTTTTCTGCCTCCTTCAGTTTGCTCTCAGCACTGAGACTCTCAGTGTGGTACATGTGGTACGTCTTCATCACCTGCAAGAATACACAGCAAGTATAAAGGACATCACAGTTAAACGAGCAAGGAAACTGATAAGTATGATGAAGAAAAGCAATATCCTCAAATTTTGGTACAGGATCCTTGTTATTTAGATCATCAGATTATTTTACTTTGTAACCTAAAGATTCTGCAACCTTACAGAAAAAAACTCAAAGATCCGACAGTACGTAGAAAAAACTTCAGTCTGAACCAGGCTAAGTTAAGGAGAAAGAAATAAGAGAAAGAAAAACCGTAGGGAGACACCCTGTGGTTTGTTCTTTAGGACAAAGAATCAACTACAGGACTGAAAACACACTAAGTGGCCAGCAAAAACGGGCCGAAACACCACGTAATCTGAATTTTAAAATCCAATGAGAATGACAAATGTGACTTTGAACTTGACCTTCAACACAAATTTGATGAAGACCTGTGAGATGATCACTGTGTGCAGGCTCCACTAAAATATGACCAATATTCTGTAGTTAGGAGGAAGAAAGATTCTTGTGAATTATTAACGGACAGACAGAAGAGAGACGCCTCGCCACGGCATGAGGTCATTAGATTTTGGCTAAATAAACTAAGAATTTTATGAACCTTTCTTATTAATTTTATAACCAGATCATCATGACTTAATAAACACAGCAGCTGCTTAGAAAGATACCAATAAGACGCCGGAGTACTTTTGTTCATCACACAAGTAAACATTAGTGAGTGTAGCATACTCATCATTCTCATGGGACTGTCATATTTTCATTGACATTTTCTAACTCAGCTGGAGTGTCCAGTACATTTGTCTGATGTCTCCACACTGTCTGAATAGCCTAACCACAGAATAGCAAGACAAATTAAATATCCCAGCAAAGTAAAGTAAGACAGTCGTGGTACTTTTACAAAAACAATCTCTGTTTTCAGATAAATGTTTTATGGTTTTATCAAAAAAGCCACATGTAAATGTTTAACTAGTAAACCTGAATCAACAGCACAGTCGCACAACATCTGCTTCACCATCACTGATTCTCAAGTTCTGGTTTCCTAGCAACCCCGTCTGCAACGGACGTGCAAAGGACAGTGAGATCGATCAGCAGGGGAGGAAGGAGGTTACAAAGTGACAGTGAGCAACCTCCTCTGCTACAGATGAAACAAAAAACTCCTCAATTTTTGCAAAAACTCAGCAGCTGACCAAAACCAGGGACCTGCTCCCTGACAACATTTGCTTATTTAAGATGCAAATGATAAAATAACCACACAATGATTATATTTTCTCTTAAACTCTACACTTTTCTCAATTATAAAGTTGAGCAGACTCCTGCTATTCCTTATGCTGTGTGTGGGAGCTGCAGACAGGCATTTAATAATGCATGAATCAGAGGGAGGAAAAATCAATATCAGTATAGCAGTAATATAACATGCACGGTACAATGTTACATGTGAGAACTATTCTCATGTGGTTTATACGATTTCAGTAATCCAGATTCAAATCCATTTGTGATGTGCTGCATACACATCATTTTGCAATGTGCACATGTGCTTAGCTTTCTTACTAGGTCATTTTTTTCCCTTTTGCCACCAACTCTTTTTTTTTTATTTAGTAATTTTGTAAATTACTAACAATTTGCGAAACTAACTGTAGAAAAAAAAAATCCACAATTGACCTATTTTCTGCTCATCTTCGCTTTTTGCTCCTTTATCATAAATGAATCAAATCACAGGGTTGTCAAACTTTGCTGCAATTATGTTTAGCCAGTTTTACAGGACCACGATAAAGGATTAATCACCTGCACAATTAAGCTGACAACAACTAGGATGCCAAGAGAAAGGATTCAACGTGCAAGCAGCCAAGAGTGGAGTTTTATACATCCTGCAAAAGAAATGACGCTCGGTCATGAAATAAATCAAATTTACAGTGAAAAGTAGTGCAAATCTATAAGAGCATGTTGTTGTTTCTCATCTTATTTGCAATGGAATGTTTTAAGACCTTTAAAACACAATTTGGTGACTGCTCTGTTTAATCACTGAAATGAAAAACAATGAATTGTGGATGTGACGAGGGAAAAATTAATCCACGAGGGTATTCTGTTTCACAGCATGCTATTGTCCTGCTTGCCAAAATACACTTTCATCGTAGTCTTAATTACATCTAGTCTGTTTATGCTTGTAAATTGTTTTTTCGTTTATACTATGAATCATATTAGCCATTGAGCAGTAAGTAAAGATAAGGATATCACCGAGCAATTAGAGCCAGAAGAATGCATTCTGGCGAGTCTGCTGTACTGTCCCACATGCAGCCAGTGATACGCCTCAGTTCCTTTTCTTTTGCCAAATGAAGATGCAGTGCAGATAAACGCAGATGTTTTGTGTCTGCACCACTGCACAAACCTTTGCTGTGTGTTTACTAGTATGCATATGCACACATTTCTATATGCAGTATGTGGTTATAACAGTCCACCGAGAGTGACAACTGTTAACATATGAGGCAAGCAGAGGTGTCAGATTACATGTAACATTAGCTGAAAACATTACAGAAGCTCATTTTGCTGTAAGCACAGTGCACCTCTGTAGCACAGACTGCTGAGTCTGCTTGAAGCACAGCTAGGAGCAGGAACACTGTCTCCTTCAACTCATGTAGCAATTCACAGCAGGAGGAAGAATGCAAATTTTATCCTTCCATGACCTCAGGAGAGGGAAGAAATGACCTGTTACAGGCTGCTCTGCTGAAAAGGCACATCTGCTCTGTGTGGTGTCAAACCCACAGGTTGCAGGTTTAGGTATTTAAAAAAAGCCTGGCTTTAAGATTGACATCCCATAGGCTTTCAACACAAGCAACAGCAACTCACCGTGTACAGTTCATTGGTGACTTTCACTAACTCTTCATGCATCTGTACGCCGATGTCTTTACTCTGTAAAAAAAGAAAAACAGGAGACAGCTTTGTAGAGGAAAATAATACCACATTTAAAGGACAAATGAAGACAAGTATTCAAACATCTAAGAACAAGAACTGGGTTAGTTAACAGAACTGCTTTCCCACATGTGAGACACTTGAAAGCTGTGTGCCAGTTTTATTTTGTATGTGATGGATGTCAGCAGTATTGAAATGCTATCATTACGCTGCACCAGAAAAGATACAATGCCCAAAGTGCAAATGCAGACTAAAATAGAACAGCGCAGTAACTGCAGAGCATTTCCCATTGAGCGGAGTCGCAGTTTCCGTTTGGTTTTAAAGGATGAGAGCCTATGATGAATTGGACATGTCCCACAAAAGGGTTATAACCTAAGACGGGGAATGATGCCAGTGGAGAGTGAGCCTAGAAATCCGTTTGAGGTGATACGGAGTTCTAGTGCTCAGCTCAACCAATCCTGTTTTTGTTTTGTTTTTTGTCACCTCTCAGGGACTACTTTGTCAAAACAGCAACCTTGCAATTTCACATGTGACAGGCATTAGACTTTAGCACATTCAGTACATTTAGTCTTTGTTTAAAAAGATGCCAGAGTTGATTCATTTCCCTCCCCCCATGTGTCATTTATTAACATCAAGACTGCAGCTGAACCAGGATACTGGAGTATAACAGGATTATTGTTCAGGAGAACTTTACCTGAATTTGAGCTAACATTTTGAAAAAGAAAAAAAAAAGATTTTCTGCAGGCAGTTAGTGTTTTTCCTAGCATGGGTTACAGGCCATCCCATTCTCATCAGGGCTCCCATCAAGATACTGCAGAGCCCCCTAGAAGGCATAAATTAATCTAAACTCCTGCTGCTGTCAAATGATATGATACTGATATAAAATCCCTAAGGTGGTTGGGGGTGCTTTTCCACATGCACTCTGCTACTCTCATGCAAAGCATATGTTATGTATACTCTTATATGTAACAGTATAAAGCATATATAGTATACTAAAGCATATATATAGTATATATAGTTTCAGACATATGTTTGAAAGACAAAATTTTGGATAAATGAAAGAAAGTTACAGTTGTGGTCAGAAGTTTACATAAAGTTAATATAGCATGAGTGTCAAGCTAAGTTTTGGCTTTAATGATTTCTTTGAACTGTTGTTTTTTCCAGGGTGGAATGATTGAACAGCATAAATCTTTACTGACTTTGGGTGGATGAGATTGAAATTATTTTTGAATATTCTCTAATCCTCCCACGATACATACACCCCCACTAATATTTGGTTAAATGTTCCTTAGCAACTTGCACCTCAACCAGACACTTTTGCTAGCCATCCAGAAGCTTCTGGCACAATTTCGGCTGAATGTTTGATCGCTCTTCTTGGCAGAAGGTGGTGGAGTCCATTCAAATTAGTTGGTTTCCTGGCACCAACCCACAAATCATTTCACAAATTCTCAACGGGGTTGAGGTTGGGGCTTTGGGAAGACCATTCCAGAAGGTTAATGTTAGCCTCCTCTATCCTTTCTAAAAACCTGTCCTGATGTGTTCGGGATCATTGTCCTGATGGAACAACTGTGCCCAAGTTTCAACCATCTGATAGCTGTTGATTTTAGGTGAAGGTGAAGAATTTGTAGAGCTAGTCCTCCATTATTCTAAACATCGTGAGCAATGCACTAGTATCACTGTAGTACACTAAAGTACATTTACTTGGTTACACTAAAAGTAAGAGAAGACAAAGGAAATTTTTTTTGTTTGTTCCTTTGTTTTTTTTTTATGGGCTATAATGCAGTGGTTTTACTGATCAAACCATTCGAGATCAAAATGGGAAATACCTGACCCGTACACTAAAATGAGTTTGACATCCCTAACTGATATTTTCATGCCCTTCCCCTAATTAGATTTTTTTATATATTTTTTATATATTAATTATATTTTTACATATTACCTGTCATGACATTTGAGCAGATGAAATGTGTGTGTTAGTTACTGTCAGGGGAGCATGACCTCATTCATTTAATTCTGATTCTGACCTTTTTGAAAAGTCTGATGACATCTTCACCCACATGCGCCAAACGGACAATGACGTTGTTGTTGTAGATGTCGCTGAGTGTGGCGTGGTCTTTGCTCTCGCGTCGGGTTTGATCCAAGACCAAATACCAGCAGTTCACAGTGGAGAGGAGATTTTGATCTTTCCTGAAACAGCGAGAGAAATACTTTGTTAATGAATGAAAGGCCTTCAGGAAATGTAAACCAAATGGGATAAAGGCTAACAAGAAAACTAAAGAGGACACCTAAGAGAACGTATATGTATGGTCACGACTTTCTTACACCACCCAACATTCATTTTAATCCTAGCTTATTTACTATTTGGTGCCGCCTGTGGGCTTCACATATCAGAGATCAAGCGGTCACAGCTCATGTGGGGGGAATCAGCAAGTAAAGGCAGCATACGCACTTGTTGACACACAAACTCAGAAGGCATGCTGGCTGCCTCCTTGCTTAAGAGGACATGTGAGTTTAATTATCATTACACCAAAGATTTAATGGAGGTATTTTTCTTCTCATTTTGTCTTTAGAGAACACTTTAGCATGACAGCGTATACAAATGCTCTGTGACACTGCTGGATGCACACAGTAAAAATAAAACATTTTTTGCTATCAGCCAATAGCTGACCTGTGCTGCGAATCAGACCAAATTGAATTGTGAAAGGAGAACAGTGAATTTGGGATGAATTAATTTCACAGTTTGCATTTCTTTGGGGATGTGAAAAAGACAATCAGACCACAGAATTCTTTTTGCCACACAACCTGAGCAAAAGGAAGAGTTTGGACATTTAGGCTAAGATCACCATTTTCATAACTTCTAAAAAACACATTATCAACTAAGATGGAAAGCATTAGAAAACTCCCAGTAAATTTAATGTGAAAAGTTCATCTTAATTTAATGGGGAATCTAATGCGTCATGATTATACCAGCATGCCGCAAAGTGTGTCATTAGTAGAAACCAGCACTAAAACCCCAGGTAGCAAAATAAGTGCTTTAAACAACCATGTCTAATAAGATGATGACCTCAGTTTGTATCAGCAATATGCTGCACTAAAATCTACCCTTTGTAGAGTTATAAAGTCATGCTAGTTACAAGTTTTTATACCCCAAGTCAAGTTTTTTAAATAAGAAACCACTGACACGTCGCCCAAGACTGAGCACTGATAAGTTTACACAGTCATTTTAATTTATTCAAATGGGTTCCTGCCCAGTACTATTATTTATCAGTCAAACAGCAAGTTAAAAACCATGTCTCTTAAGACTCTAGCTTTTAAGTAGACTGCACAGAAACCACTCATGCTGAATAAGAGTCACAAATAGTGACTCAAAAAGTGCTAAACATACACATGTGAAAATGTACAGTCATATCGGATGTGTCACATAATCTCTTCGATCTCTTAGTGTTGCATTCTAGATCATTGCTCATTGCTTACTGCGATCACCAAGTAAAGTTAGAAGCCTTACATATCCTTCCATGGCTGAAATCCCATGGCAGTAACATATGCTCTTAATACTGTGTAGCTTCAAAAATATAACTTTTCTTAAAACACAATGTCTGGTTCAGTTGTCTGTGCAATTAGTTCCAGTAAATAACCTCAAATTAAAGATGCTTTTCTTGTGGTGAACCCGCTGCACTTTTTCTGATCCACAACAGCTTCTTCGTTTTCAGTGTGAATCAAAAATACGGAAGTTATTTTTGACTCTAATATTGGTTTTGAAGATCACACTGAAAGAGTAGTCCTGACTTGTTTTCTCTCAACTGCTGCAAAACTTTGATCAGTTTCATCCGTGGAGAATTGTATTTATGCTTTCATTTTCTTTTTGAAGTGAATTATAGCTGTTTTTCTGCCTTGGCGAAGCTCACTCTAATCTTCAGCTAGCGCTCATTTCTGCACTATAACAAAGGAGAAGAAAGGCACTATAGGCCCTCTCCAGCTCCCTCAGTGCATCCAAAACAATGTTGAAATGTAATCTAAGACTGTTCAAAACCTTTTTTGTTGTGCTATTTTTTAAACTCCTAAGTTGTTTCAGTGGGAAAAAATTAACTCTGTCATGCACACGAACTGAACATGAACATGTTTCCATTTTCATTGTCTTTTTTTGTCCAAGGCATAAACACTGCATTGTTTCAGTTCCATTCATAATCAGTATAATACACTGACCAGCCATTTTATAAGGTACACCTTGCTAGTACTGTGTTGAATGTGTCTTTGTGTCTTCGTAACTTCCTCGATTCTTCAAGGCACAGATTCAACGTAGTGCTGGAAAAATTCCTCTGAAATCTTTGGTCCATATTGACATGATATGGAAGAGCGCGATGTCCTGGTGGAAGCAGCCATCAGAAAATGGTAAATGGACTGGTTGTTACATAGTGCTCTTCTACTCTGAACACTCAAGATGCTTTCCCCACCTGCCTCATTCACCCATTCACACAAGCACTTTTTTCTATGCAAGTTCTTCCTATGCACTGAAAAGCAACTTGGGGTTGGTATCTTGCCCAAGGATATTTGGCATGTAGACTGGAGCAGCCAGGGACCGATTAGTAGATGACCCGCACTTCCTCCTGAGCGACAGCATAAAGGGTGCTAAAGGGATATGCCAAAAACCTGACCCTACTATCCCAGTGCCAAAGCCACAATCAAGACTCACTGGTTCATTAGACCAGGCAAGGTTTCTGATCTTACAGTGCTGTGCCAATCTGCATTTATAGATATGCAGATATCTATAAATGCATTTACTGCATTGGCAGTGTGTTTGAGATCATTTTCATCCTGAAAAATGAAGGTGTTGGCACTTTCCAAAATCCAACTGTACATTTCTGCATTAATAATTCCATCAATATTAACAAGCTGAAATGCATGACAGAGTCCACCATGCTTTACTTGTGTTTTTGATGAATGTAGTCACTCACTGTTTACCTCTCTGCTGATCTCTTCTGTGCATACTTACTATGATTTGAACTACTATTCCAATGATCTGTTGCTACTGATTTTCAGTCCAGTACTTATGTAATTAGGCATATATCAGCTGCTCCTACCTGTTTCCCTTTCTTAAGAATGGCATCTTGACAGCCACAAATCCACTGAGAATATTTCTGATGAGGATTCAGTGAACACTAGATGTGTGGTTCTAAAGGTAATTTTGAGTACTGGTCATCAGCTTTTTCTTTTTGCTTTTCTTTTCATCCTGTAACTCTTTGAAAAGAACATGAACAAGCTATCCTTTCCCTATAGGCACTCCTTTCAAGCAGAGCAATTGTTTGATCCAGGACATGGGATGGTGTTGACCTGACTGCCAATGTTTTGCGGTTGGCTGCTCGTCAAGTTTTTAGGACAGTTTATGTGCCATTGTTGTACAACTATAACAAGTACAACAACACTTGTTTCAAGAAACCTTTAGGAGAATGCCACCCTCATATGAATTACAATTTAGTGACAGTGAAACACACAGCGCACCTACTAACTGCTACAAACGACACCAAAAACAGCGTTTTGAAACATAGAACGATTTGAATTTTCTCACAGGTAGCACTTTGGTATAGGAGGTTTTGAAAATGTTCCCAGATGTTCTCCTGATAGCCCTTTCAGTAGCTGCAAATTAAAATATGAAAGGACGACTGATAAGAAAAAAGTGGGCAATAAGTTTTCGCTGTTTGAAATAAACTATCAAAGTGAGAGTGCAGAGCTTGTTCTATGACTCCAACAGAGAGGACCACACAGTATTAATAATGACTGAGACTTCATCCAGTCATTTCAATGGAGTCTTCAAGTAAGGAATCCAGCTTTTGACAGACGGATATAGTGATAACAATATATTATGACAGGGGGAAATCTGGGACAGTGGGATGAGAGAAGCCATGAGAGGGTTTTTCCTAATAGGGGTCTCCCTTTGAGGGTATGCTCCATTTATCAATGTGTCAGTGGTGGAGCTCTCCACCATGATTACGCTTCCTGTCCAATTGGCTGGAGAGGCTGAAAGAGAGCTGGAAAGACCTCTCCTGAATAAACCAACGAGTTAGTTATGCCTGACTTACACAGCTAGGTCACATGAATGGATGCCTATGCTGTAATTTTCTATATTGCTAATCATTGCTATGACAGATAGTCTTTCATTTGTCAAAATAAGTAAAGGCACATTTTTCTGTATTTTTAACTGTTATTCTTAAAATCTAATTTGATTGTTTATTTTTGTTTTTAATTAATTGCTGAATTGCTAAACAAACAAATAATTATAACTGTGATTTTCAGAAAACATAAGTATTCTTTTTTTGGCTTGGACTTCTATAGGAATAAATGGCAATGGGCAGCATACACAACAGAACTACAGATCTTGATCTGAAAGTCAAGAGTCTGTTGCAGGCTGGTTTTAACGGAGAGGAAGTGGCTTCTCAGCATACTGCAGGGTGTGCTTGTTTCATCACCAGTAATCTCCCACATACAAACAGCTTAAGCCAGTTAAGTAAACCCAAGTAAAATAACCCCTATTGTCTGGTTCTTTAGATTTCTAAATGAAGCTGTGATTTATTTTCTGCATCCATTGAGAAAATATGAGTATCTGAGTAGCACCCTGGCATGAAGAAGCTGTTTGAGAATGGAAATAAAATGACAGCCACAGAGAAAAGAAAGGGGGGTGGTGGTAAAGAGTCTGACCTAGTTGGAAAAAACACAGCAGCCTGAGGCCACAAGCTTCCTTGGCCCTGGCTTCATTTCAGGTCATTTCTTCTGCTTTCATCCCCCCTCTGTTTCTTTTTTAAATTTTTCTGTTTATCCCTTCTCTCTTTTTCCTTTGTCTCTGTTTTAACTGTCTGTGTAGCAATCAGCATCAAATATATGGGGGTTGTTTACCAGTCAGACACATGGGATACAAATGTTCCACTGTGTAAAAGTCTTTAGCTGGACTCACTTGAAGTGCTGGTGCTCTCTGGAGGAGCGGATCTTGGAGGAGTAGCGCTCAGCCAGTTTGTCCAGGCCTCTGGAGTACTCAAGCTGGAGCTCGGCCTTTCTGCGGAAGAACTCCTGCAGGTCCTGCAGCAGCTGCAGCCGGGACTCGGACTGCTGCTCCAGACAGCGGAACTGCTCCACCAGCTGGTTACGGATCTCTGCATATCAAAAAGGGAGACTATGTTCAGAATAAATACCGCCTCTCTGGGGGATCAGGCTTGCATGCTGGGCCTTACTTCTGTCTGCCAAACAGGGCTGCAGGTCAAAATTAAACCCACAATCTTTCCACAGTGGATTGAGCAAAGCATGTAAACACAAATATGTAAGGATACAATCAAGCTAGCGCAGGCACTAATAAAAGAGCAAAGTCGTCAAATTGGATAAAACCGGACGTCAAACTGTATTTGTCTGCTGTCTGAGTTTGTGCGTGTGGTGAACGAGGTGGTGGTGTGCATGTGGGGTGGGGGTGGGGGGCCAAATGCTGGGGTAGCACACGTGTATATGAGATGCAAGTCTGATGATTACAGCAGACAGCAGAGAAAATATAAAATAGGTCAGCTTCTCAAAATGCATTGTGCTGAGCGAGCCTTAAGAGAAGTTTGACTTGAGAAAACAAATCATAGGCATTCTTACAATTATAAGATTACTGTGGTTTCTTTTCATGACATCTGGAAAGTCTGATTCTGTTCATTGAAAATGAGAATTAGGGATAAATGTGTTTCAGTCCTTTTTTATAAATACAGCTGGGACAACATTGGATGTTTGATAGAGAAGCAATATTAGTACAAGCTTTAGATTTTTATATTGAGTATGCCGGTCAATTTTCAGGAGGTATTCAGACATGTTTTTCTACTCTAAAACTAATATAATTATTTACCTTCCTGAACTTCTTCTCTGTGGCCATATTTTAATGACTTACCCCCACCACGACCAGACAGTCCCTACTGGTATTCCAACTGGTTATTCCTGAATACCTCTGGGATTTCAGGTAATAAAAACATCAAATAAAACAGTAAAATCCCCTTTACAGTCTTACATTAACACTAAAAAGGAAAACAAATCACATTCAATGTCTTCCACGTACAGTTTATGGCAAGGCTGTCATAAATCCGAAGGTTAAGAGGCTGCTGGCTGTGAACCATATATCATGTCAGGACTGAGGGCTGTGTTTAAATACCCTGCTACTGCCAATGCGCATACAAAAAAGCAGCAAGCATCCATAGGAGTTGGCTAGAACGGATGCTGAAAACAGTAAACAGCTCTTATGTAGCACTTTTATGTTTTGTTAAATCTTAATCATAGCCTCCTTGTAACTATCACTCTGTATTGCAGAATTTTGCTGAGGAAATTTTTAGTGCTGCGTAATTTTGCTGAAAGCAGATAAACAACCATGTTAACTTCCTGCCCAGCCTTCTCCTGCATTATCACAGATCTCTGAGAGAGCAGTAGTTATTTTACCATACACCACGCTGAACTGAATCACTGGTAAATTTACATCTCTGGATTAATCAGTCATAGAACTACAAAGAGGGCAGGGTAAACAACGCTTCTCTTTGTACAAGACAACAAGATACAGCTGAGATGGCTGAAGATTCCACTATGACATTCTGTTACAACCATGCATAAGATCCTGAGCACTGAAAGACACTTTGTATAAATGTATCAATGGAAAAGATTGCTCAGCAGAAGAAAAGGCCATTTGTTAGCATCTAAATGGTGCTCCTGTATCTAGAATAAAAGGTTTTTCTTTTCTTTTTTTTTAATACTCCCCCAAACGACTGTGTGCAAAAAATGTGAATGAGTGAGAGAGAGTGAGAAAATCTGTGTAAATATGTAGTCCCTTGCTATCTGGAGATGTACCCCTCATGGTCCCCACAGTTGCCCAGTTGCCTGGTTACATGCCTCTGGAGGCATTTCAATGAGAGCAGGCCAGTTCCCTGTTCTGACAGTCGCAGCAGTCAGTCTGTTTAGCATAATGGCCAAGGACAAGGGCAACTTACTCTGCTTCGAAATACTCAACAAACAGCCTGTGATGATGAATGAGACAGCAATCGGGTTCAGAACAGAAGGAATGGTTATGTGCTAAAATAGACCACTGAACAGCACAATTTGTGGGCCTCTGTGACTGAAATAATTTTAATCGTATGGGGAGAGTTTAAAAGAGCGAGCAAACAATATAATGAGTTGATGTAAATTGATTTCACTGCACAAATTTATAAAGGAAACATCAAACAGACTTGTGATATTTGCACTTGCTCTCCTGTGAGCATGTTATTTTTAGAACTTAAACTGTTACTAGGGACTGTGCAATACTGCAGTACTTTCGATGAATCATTCAAGCCTTTGCAGTGTAATGCATAATTACACAGAGCTAGCAAGGAGTTCAAGTGAATTATATACATTGAAAAAAGCGTCAAAAGCTCTCTAAATCTGACACTTTTCTATCTTTTCACTGGTGACACAAGAGCCATAAAATACTGAGCCAGACATGCTTCCTCTGCATGTGAACAGTGTGCAGCCAAAGTGAATAAAATGTTCCACACTTAAAGGCTTGTGGAAATTCACTAATAGGACATTTGTAGCTATTCCCCTTCTAAACCATATGGTTAACATCCAGAGACGCAGTGGTAACTTTACCAAGCATTTTCAGCAAAAAATAATTGCTTACAGAGACTTAGATGGTAACCCTTCAGCTTAATTAAATAAAGAGAACTTGTATAATTGCTTGCATCATAGAGGAAGTACAAAGTACGCAGACAGCAAACCCAACCTGAATTTGGGGGCATCTTTGCTTGTTGCCTTGTAGCTCTACAAATTATTTCTAATTTATGGTATCGCAATGGTGTCTATTTGTGTATGCATTTGCTTTCTGAGATGGTGTTTTTAACCAATGCAGACTTGCTCCCCAGCGGTCCTCCAAATCCCAACTGCACAGTGCTTAATGTGCATGATACTGTGCATCAGTTGAATGGAGAAATTATGGGTTAGTGGTGGTAGGTAGTGGTGGTGGTGGCAGCTTCAGACACCCTGTCTACCTGGCTGTGTTAAAAATATGTAACCTAATCAGTCTGTGGGCTCTTGCTTGAGCTGCTGAGGGCTGAATTGAAACTGAGTGTTACAAACAATTAAAGCTGTCTATATTTTTCATACTGTATTTTTTGCACAACTGGTGCAACTGAAGCACAATTGTGGTGTGGTGTGGTAAGAGACAATGTACATAACCGTAATAGCATAAGTACAGCAGAATGCTTTTTGGCTAACACGTGAGCCAGAACAAGGACCAACGTTTGGGGGCAACATCATTCACTATGAATGGATGAAGAGAGAAAAAAAAAGAAAAAATATAGTATGGAAATTATAGATGGTGCCTACAGTGGACACTTTGTTTCTAACACTTGTTTTCACTTCGGCTCTTTGTATGTTAAAACTCTGACCTTCTCTGTTGCTGACCAACAACAGCACGTGCAGGAGTAGCTCACAGACTGGTTGTAACACATTTTTTGTCACTGCCCCCATCTGACAACAAAAACTCTGTGCAGGTAGGTGCAGCTGTGGTTGTGCATTTCGTGCCAATGCACAACCACAGCTGAACCATAATTTCCCCCTATTTGAGCTCCTGCATCACTGCAGGATAAAGGAACAAATATCACATATCACTGGCACCCACATATCCCATTCAAGCTAGCTTAGTACAGTTACTGCGATGGCCAGCAGCAATCTCTGGGGTTAGTTAGCCATGCATGGCTAGTCATACAAAGTCTAACCCAGAGTGACACGTTGACATAATTTGGTACAAATCAAGGTTGTGTTCTGTGGACACGTGTCTTCTTAATGTAATAATAGCTATGGCATGACTCTATAATCTATTTGCTTGAGATTTCATTACTTCTCACAGTTTGTGCAGCCAAAGGCCAAAAAACATCAGAATTCCAAGCAATTTTCACTTTAAACTGGGTAAGAACTCAACTGTCAGCACAGCATTTAATACATGATACCAAAAAACAAGCAACAAAGATGTCGTTTCACTGTCACGATGCTGTGCTGACATTTTGAGACAGCATCATTCTGTGCATTATTTCAAGCTGATGAATACCCAGAAGGGGGTATGTCTGGATGCATATCTGCAGTGAATATGGGGTCAGAAAGAGAGCTTATTCTAACATCTGTGTTGTTACAAATGCATTGTCAGTAAACACAAATGTCACAAGCGTTTCCACTTCATACTACTCTACTCTGCTTTTCATTCTGTAGTAGCATAGCAACAGCACATCTTGCAAAGGTTTTGTATTATGGACTATTACAGCGATTAGTGCATACGACTCCAAACTGATCCAATTGCATTAAAGATAATGGGTTTTAAAACTAGAAGTCCAGAATGACACATGACAGGGGCATCCCCTCATTTAATTGTGCTTTAGTGTCAGATTAGACAGAAGCCTAGAGACACTTCGGGGTACTCAGCTACACACTCTAGAACAACAATATTCAGCTGAATAAGGAAATACTATAAACAGTATAAAGAAAGATTTAATAATAATTACAATTTTATAACACATTTTATGTGATTGGAAACATAAACTCCCACGTAAATTGTAACTGAGACCTGACTGTCTGCTGAAATGTGGCATGTTGAAAAATGCCACAAAGTGCATTAGGCTTGTGTGTTGAACTGCTGTGCAATCAGCAATTCAGCATTATTGGAGGCCAGTGTCAGTGTCAGAATAAAGCTCCCACAGCTCCGAACCGATCCAAGCTCAGTTTGCAAATGAGCTTAAGATGTCAGCTTAAAAGCTTTTCCTGAAATCGAGACGATGGCGCTCTAACAACTGCAGAGCTGATGTGTAGACCGGAGGAAGAGCGTGTGAATACGAGTGCAGGAGACAAACAAACAAACAGAGATAGTGACAAGGAGAAACTCCACCACACCTCTGACTGAAAATGCTTATCATACTCTTCATTCCAGACACATGCTAATAAGCTCTTGACATTTCCATGTAGAACAGCAATGAGGTCTAATGTGTGTATATAACAAGAAGCATTCTGGGTCAAATTTTGGGCTGATGCCAGCATTTAAGATAAGCTCTTAACTGATAACCAGTGCAGACGATTGTGTTTGTTCATTTTGTTTTCCAAAATGTTAATAAACATCCAATAAGTCAGCTGATGTCATAAAGCTGATACATTAGCATATTCCTAGTATATAATGATAATGTCATGAAAATTAATGAGTTTAATGTCTGCTGGGGTCCAGTGTGAAATTAAAACATTCATTTAGTCTTATATCATGATATAAAAAAATTAAATTGCCTATAACAATCATAGTTTAACGTTTCAAACAAAGACGAAATGATGAAAAAAATCAATGCTGGACTTAGTTTAGGTTTAATTCTGGCAAAAAAGGGAGACTGGAGTTTAGGTATAGAAGAAAGTGGTTTTGTGAATATGTGTGACTGGGTAAATGGGGTTAGTATAAGCTTAGCCATTTGCTCCTTTAAGCAAGCCATCCGCTACAGATTTCAAAGAAGTGCTGATTGTCTAATCTAAATCTCATCAAAGTAAGTGTAGAGAGGCCTATATTTACAATATCTGTCCATGCAACCATTTTTTTTCAACTTATCTAATTCTGGGTTGTGGGTGTTGGGCCTATCCAACCTTCATGCGGTGAGAGGCAGGCTACAAGCTGGACAGGTCGTGAGTCAATCTGTCGCACGACTAACACAGAGAAACAGACATCCATTCATGCTCACATTCACACCTATGGTCAATTTAGTATCACAAATTAACCTAACCGCATGCCTGACTTTGGACTGTGGGAGGAAGCCAGAGAATCTGAAGAGAACCCACACAGACACAGGAGAACCTCCACACGCCAAGGCCCCACGCTGGATTTAAATCCAGGACCTTCTTGCTGTGAGGCAAAAGTGCTTAGCTCCGCACTGCCTTGTCGCATAACCAAAATAGTCAAGCTTATTTTGGTGCTGCAGTGACAGAACAATGCCTGCTGCTAGACAATGTACGTGCAATATGACAAGTTAATTAGCTAAAGTATAGCCTATAGTTAATATTTATGAAACCAAACCCAAACTGGAATGTCTTACTAGGTTTGCACATATTTATCTGCCAAGCATTAGTATCTCAGTTCATTTTTGTGTTTTTATTTTTTTTCTCAGTGGACTGATGAACTAGTTGAATGACCTTTCCAGTTCTACCTAGTTTGAAAAATATCAACCTATGGTACAAGGAAGCTGCCCTGTCTTTGCGGTAGCCTTACATAAAACTACTTCCCTGATAGCTGATGCACCAAGCGTTGAGACCTAGTACCGTCTAAAGTTATCTCTAAATGGCTGGGAGGATATCCCACCCATTTACAACCTGCACTGTCTGCTCCAATCCAGCATCAGTGTTCCCGCCTCTCCTCTCTCTCTTTCTCTCTCTGGGTGGTTTAGCCAGTCACATATTTAGTGGCAGACAGTGAAATCCTTTCATGGTTCATAATTCATACAGACAGCATACATTATTTATGGACTTTCTGAACTGTTGGCTGTGTGACCTTCTTGAGCAATCACTCCTTATCCTTACAGTGTGACGGGAAAACTCATAAATATACTCCCTTTAAAGACTAACACCGTATCATTTAATTTTGGCTTTTTACTAGATATATTTACATGTTTAACTAAATACATATGGGGGAAAATCTCAGGTTACCTGATTGGTAGAACTATAAAAAAAGAAAAAAAAAACTAAAACAAAAAAACAAAACAAATAAAACAGCTTCACTTTTAAACAAATTATGACGGTCTAATAGCTGGCACATATGTATGCAGACTAGGCATGCCACAACCCTGACACTCATCTCAACACAACGCAACACAGATACCGGTTAACCCAAGGTAATTTCAAGTAATAACCTCACCCCAGATGGACAACTGGAGTTAACGCTTGAATGCATGAACTAAAAGACGTTTTTTTCTGGTGAAAACAAATGACTCGCACACAACTATAAAATCTGTCCCAGCCCACAAGACTGCATACTGAAGCCAAATAAAGCTTGTGGTAAAGTTACGCAATTGTGCCTACACACAGACAATAACAATACGCTCGGGCCTGCGCGTTACCAACCTTTCACTTGGGTCTCATATTCGGCAATAATCTCTTTGTCCTTCTTGACTTTCGCCTGAGATGACATTTTTGGGGAGAACAGATTGTGCAATCCTCAGGCAGGAATCTCAGTAGCCACGATGCAGCGTTAGCCCTTGTGCAGTCCTCTCCATATAGTACAGCAACAATCAGACGTGAATCATCGCCCGCTTGACACACACAACTTCGGAGATTAAACGCACTTGAGGTTCTGCGATGTTGCTGCGCTGCGTTCAGGGCGACGTCGATCTAAAAGTGGATAATTATTCTCTTGGTCCCCAGCCCCTCCTCTTCAGCAACACTCCTCAGTGAATCGCAAAGCGGTCCCCTTTTTTAATTTACATTTCATAAAGCCTCGGCTAGGAAACCTACTAGTCCCAGTGATAATAGCACAGAGCGCCTTCTGCACGTCCAGACTGCCCTTTTTCACCCTTTCTCGCTCTCTCTGCAAGTTCAATGCTGCAGCAAAAAAGGCTGAATGGATGTGAAAGTCAACGCGAGGCTCCTCCTCCTCCAGCTCCCTCCCTTCTTCCCTCACCACTTTTCTTTTCATGGATGATTTAAGATTCCTCCTGTGTGTGAACCGAAAAGCCTTTGCCAATAACAGAGAAGATGTCTGGAGCTGAGGGGAATATTGTTTGTGGATGATCGGGATTTAGCTGATCTGTTTCGAGAACATCAGCGGCGTAAACCTGACTGCAGAGCACAGGAACAGAGGGAGTAGCGTGGATTAATCAGATGCGATTATATTTAAACCAATTTACTTATAGCTCCGGTGGTGAACAAAGATTTGTCATTACAAATATTCTTAGTCTAAACATTAAGGAAAATACACGTTATATACACAATGTATGCAGAGGACCAGTAGGATTGTAACCGAGTACATTTACTCGACCGGTTTACTTAAGTACAGGTTTAAAGTACTTTTATTTTATTGAAGTATTTCTTATACTACTTCCTGCTTGTAATTCCCTATATTTTAGAAGCGCTTATTGCATTATTATTAGCATCTATTTTAACCCTTTCGCGTCTTATTATTTAGCAGATTAATGACATTGTTGCACTTCACACACAGACTGCAGGCTGAAATATGTCTTTTTGATAAAGTTTATGGTTAGAGCTGGAATCAGGTGACCCTGAATCCTTCCTTCATTGTGCTGCAATAGCCTTAGGCTGCTGGGATGCTTCCCATGATGCACTGTGCATTTCTTCTCTACCCAACTCTCATGTTTATATACCACTATTACAAATGTTTAAAACAGTTTTCGTATTTATTAAGCTCTGTTTTCTCTTCCATAGTGTCCCTTTTGTCCTGTCCTCCTCTGCACTCTTTTTTTTCCCCTTCACACCTAACCGGTTACAGGAGATGGCTCCCAGAGCAATGGGGGTTCTGGGAGGTTTCTTCCTGTGGGAGAGGAGTTTTTCCTTCCCACTTTCACCATGTTTTTTGTTTATAGGGAGTTGCCTGATAGTTTGAGTTTTCTTTCGTATATTGTAAGGTCTTTACCCTACAGTGTAAGATGCCTTGTGAATTGACACTATTTAAATATAAATTGAACTGAAGTGAAAAATTTAATTAGTATACATTAGGCTACCCATTTACATATAAGCAATTAAAATAATCAACAACTAAAAAAACTAAAGACAATATAATATAATACAATGTACATGATTCTGAAAGGTGGCATTCTATAAGGTATCTTTACTTTTGGCAATTCAGAGATATTATGATTATACAACTTGTGCACTACTTAAGCTGCTCGAGTACAATTATACATTTTAGCTAAGTAAAAGTATTTATTCTACTTTGCAAAACAATTATCCAACACAAAATTATATTTAGTCTTGTGCACCACTTTTATAACTGATGTAATAGAACATGTTGTGCAGCCTGAAAATCACACCCAGTGTTTGCTACATGTGTGAAAATTTTCTTATGAAATATTCTGACTTCCTGCAACCACAGCCTTTAAAAAAAACCAGGTTCATAGCACTATAATCTCTGAATCTCAGTAAAAAGAAAAACAAAAGAAAGAAAAAAAAAGAAAAGCAAAGCCCTGCATCATTTTGGAGCAGCTGCAATAAACGTGTCTTTGTTATGAGAAAAACTATATAGAAACAACTTTGATAGGATTTCATCAGTTTGAGGGAACTTGGAAATGACAGAGTTAAAAATGTAATGTTGCAAAAGTTCCAACATTTTGCCAAAATACTGACTTTCTACTCGTGCAGCACAACAATATTCTTCTGTTTGGACACATCTCAGTATTAGGAATACTGTTCACTCAGCTCACTGGTTTCTGTTGTGTGGGAGCCACAGTGAGCTCATTGCAATATTTTTGTCATTAGTGTGCACCCATGACATCTATTCGTAGTTATGTCGGTACAAGTGTGGGTGTTTTTGACATAAAATATTTGGAGGAGCAAATTTTTGATCTTCTTTCAAACGGTGCCTACAGACTGTGTCACTCAAAATGAAAAAAATGTCAACAGATTTTCCGTTTTTATTTAATTCTATCATTTGAGCCAATAAAAACATGACTGCCATGTGAAAAAGTATATTCATACCTCAATATTTATCACACCTTTAAATCCATAGAATTAGAACCGTGGGTCCTTCATTTGGTGCCAATGACTACAGGCTTCTTAAAGATTGACAGGTGAAACAAGTCTCATAAAATCTTTGACATATAAGGGATGGTGTTCGTTTTGAAACTGAAGTGTGTAGAATCACCGTGGCACTATCTAAAGAGCTTCAGAGAAAAAAATTGGTAACATATAGTTCTGACAAAGTAATAAAAAAAAGTCCAAATGGTTTTAAATAGACCGTGCTCTACAATTAAAATAAAACATCTACAAGTAGTGTTCACAGTGGTGTTTCCACCCCAGCAAATTCAACCACAAGAGTGGAGTGTTTGATACAGAAACAAATTTCCAGTAACAAGAAAATTCATCACAGGATCAGCAGGTGACTCTTGCAACTGTCGGTGTCAAAGTGATTTTGGCTACAATCAGAAAGCGACTGCAGAAATGTGACCTGCATGGGAGGTGTGCTTGGAAAAATCCTTTGCTGGCTAAAAATATCATCAGAGACCAGCTACAGTTTGCCAATAAACATATCTGTAAAGACCAGGTCTGTTGGAATAATATGCTCGGGACAGACAAATCAAAGATAGTGTTGTTTGGCTACAGTAACAGCAAACATGTTTGGGCAACAACCAAAGGCAGATTTTTAGGAGAAGAAGCTCAGTTCACTTGTGAAGCATGGCAGTGACTATGTAACAGTCTGGGTTTGTTCCCCTGCCTCAAAGATTGAGGAGTTGCGGCACTTGATTCGTATGTCTGAATCACAGCAAAGAGTGCTTAAAGATAATGTGAGGCCATCTGTCCAAAAGATGACGTGGAGCCTTCAATGAGACACTAGTGAATCCACCAAAGAATTGCTCAAAAAGAAGAAGAAATGCTGGATTATGTGGCGAGACTAGTGGCCTAGTCAAAGCCCACATTTGACTCCAGCTGAGATGTTGTGGGAGGAATTGGAAATAAGCTTTAAATGCAAGTAAACCCCCAAACATTTTGCATGTGACAGAATTTAGCATAGAAGAGCTTTCAAAAATTTTAGAACTGATGTCAGAGTATGTGAAATTATGCATACCAGTACAAGCAGTTGTTGTTGCCCAAGGAAATAATACTGTAGTTTCTGAGACCAAGCAGATCTCGTGTTTTCCACTTGAATTCTACACCTATTGTTCCTTATGGTTGTGTTCAAGTGCAACATCTCTATCTGAACAGATCAGATTCAGAATTTTTATTTATCTGAGTTTAATCAACTCCATCATCTCCATGTGTTGAGCTTTTTTCTTTCTTTCTTTCTTTCTTTCTTTCTTTCTTTCTTTCTTTCTTTCTTTCTTTCTTTCTTTTTGCATTATCAGTCTTGAAATGTCAACAAAACAAGCTGATTCTTACTTTGTTTGTAATTGGTGAAAGTTGGGCTATAAGAAAAGCCTTCTGGTGTAACTAAACATGGTGTGCACTGCTGCGTTAACAGTGATAAAACACTTCCCCAGAGAAAGTGTGTTGCTCTGCTCTGCATTTCCCCTATGACAAGTGCATTTCACACAGTTTGCTGACACCTTCTGTCAAATGACTTCCTGTATGATCTCAAGTGCAAATGTGTGCAACGTCTTTCATCTTTAGTTCTCCCAAAATGTGTTTTTGTCTCAGAGCAATGTAAAGTGGTGTGTAGGACAGGGATAATCGAGCCTGTGAAAAAATTGCATTTTGGTATGTGACAAGAGATCCCCATCATCCTTTGCACTAAATTTTGGGGGAAATCTCTCAGCAAGCTCTTGCTGGAAAGCCCCTGAGAAATCTGCAGTCCCTATCATGCAATCTTAACAATCGCAATTTCTAATTTTTTCTGTGGAAAAGTTACTCACCAACTAACTGTGTACCTGTTAAAAGTTGGGTGGGTTTGAAAATAATGTGGAAAAACTTGTGTGTAACTTTGCTAAGGAAACTTTAATGACATCCAGGTCTTTATGGGCAAAATAATCATCCAGGTCTCCACCAAGGAAAGATTAGGGTCCTTCAGGAAGCTAATAAAGATGCCTAACTTAAATCATTATATGATTAATGCTTAATTAAGGCTAAAGTTTCCCTAATCATCCCCCAAAGCAGTTCATAGTATTGGTCATTACAGCTCTGGTACTTTGGTATTACCAAAATCATGTTTTATGTTTCTATAATAGCTAATCCACCAGTATGTGGAAGCTCTTTAACTAAAATGACTATTTTAACGCTCAGCTATAGTGTTTGTTTTTATAAATGAATTTCCACATTATTTTTTTTATTAGATTGTCAAACTACACTTGTTTACCTGCACTCCTGAACAGAAAAAAATATTTTTAGTGGCTAAACAATACATGAGATTTGCTCAAATTTGGGGAAAAACAAAAAGTTGAATTCAATTCAGTGAATTCACTATTTTTGTTTTTGTTTGTTTTAAATGTGGTTTTGACAGATTTGTAAAATATTAGTGTTTTCTTGTTATCACTTTAGTTATTACATTGCATCACAGCATTAAGAATCTAATGGCAAGTGTATGCCCACTGTGGGTTTTAATCAAGTTGTAATAGTTAGACCTTTTTACATGGACAAGAGTATTTTGTTGTTTGTTTTTTTGTTTGTTTGTTTGTTTGTTTGTTTGTTTTGTTTCCCTTAATACATTTTGTTGAACATAACTTTATTTTGGTGTATGATAAGGTATTCTGCTGAGGTCATTATGGAAACCTTGATACATTTCGTTCATACATGTTTCTGAAAGGCAAGCAACACGAATGCATATTTGTTTTCATAGCTTAATTCACAGTGATTCAGATGTGCTCATTCGTGGACATTATACTTAAATGTTTGCCAACAGGAACTGAAGCTTTGTGTTGGTTCTCCTCCCCTGTATGAGAAGGACGCGCACAATGCTACTGAGGAACGGTAAAGCTATGACTCCCTCTGCTGGTAAACAGTTTAATAAGCAAGCAACAAATTACCAGCTACCAGTGCCATAATTTCTTCATAATTAATTAGGTTCACCAGTTCAAAAATGTCGCGTTTCTTGCTGATTTTTTTTTAAATTTAATTTGTCATTTAGTAGTAAAATGATAATAACATGATGTCACCGAGAAAAGAAAAAAGAAGAAAAAACATACCTGAGCCATCTAACTCCAAAACAGGTCATCAATAATTAGTTTCGGTACACAAACACGTCATCAACAAAAACCACATGTTTCTATGACTCTTCATAAGTCATCTAAAGGACGCTAAAAATAAACGTTTCTCAATACCAAAGGGAAACTGAACTATGTCGTTGCTGACCTTAACTTTATGACATCCTCTTTAAAGTATGCTTCCTTTGAACCACGACCTGCTTTTTCTCGGTGATGCCACGGCTTCGAAATGTACGGACAAGCTGCTTTTCTTTGAAAGCGACACTGTCACGCTGCAGTCTCTGTGAGGTGTAACTACATTTGAGCCGAGGTGCTCAGAGTAAACATGGTTAATTGTCAGGCTAAATCATTTCTGTCTGTGTGGAGTCGGTGATGTGTGGTTTTTGCAGTGTCTGACACCGCTTATTGTGAGGTAGCCCATTGCGCAAAACTGTTTGTCACCGGCCACACCTTTTCCACGCCTTCCTAAAAAGTGGTAGTTACAGTTAAGCCGAGCTTAAACATATAAGCGAGACGCCAGGGGCTATGGACTGCATTGTTCAGGGAGCAGCTCGAGTGCCAGACTTTACAGAACCATGTGGTGGACACTATTGTCAGTCATTGCTGGAGTGCTTATACTAGTTCTCCATTTCTCCACTCTCAGAAGGTAAGATAAGTGTTACAACATGTTGATTTTGCAGATAATAAATTAGTACTAAGGCTTGTTTACTGTGTAAATGCATATTTTGCAAATGTTATAGCTTTACCGATTACTTATTTATTTTGTTTGGCGCATTTTATCATAATCAAAATTCATTAAAATGAACGAAAAGTAGTTGATATTAGATCACTACTTTAACGCTGTATCACTAATTGAATATTTAGCATTTGGGGTTGCTTTTAACGGCAAAATATAGTGTGATTTATACTGAAGACGACTTGCCAATTGTCTTTTTAACTAAAGAAATCGTCCTTTTGGCATTGCTTAATGCGAATGCAAACCTGTTGTGTCATATTCATGTAAAGTGAAAGGAAGCAAACGCTAATGCATTTGCGATATGAATTTCCGTGTATGACAGGCGGAGAAATGAGCCTCCTCTGGACGAAGGTTGGATTCCATGGCTGGGACATGTCATTGAGTTTGGGAAAGATGCTGCAAAGTTTTTGGCCCGGATGAAAGAAAAACATGGAGATATATTCACAGTAAGTTCTGATTAATTAATTTAATACTTACTCTTTGAATCCAAAAGCTTGAATGCAGTTTATTTTTTAATGGTAAAAAATATTATACTGAACATTTCGGGGATAGGTGAGGTGAGCAAACTAACAATCTGTCCTCACAGGTGCGTGTTGCCGGTCTCCGTGTGACAGTGCTGTTGGACCCACACTCATTTGATAGTGTGCTGAATGACAGAGATTCCTTTGATTTCACCCGGATCAGAAGCCAGGTCATACAAAAGGTGTTCAGTCTGCAGCCGACAAACATCGAGCCTACCTTGGAGAGGAGATGGATGGAACAGTAATAAATATGTCTTTATCGATTTTATAAGTAACAAAATTCTATGACTGAAATTAGTGTTGCAAATCTTAATGCTATCTTTAATTTGCATTTCTTAGGCATTTTCAAGGTTCCAGCCTTCCCAAGCTCAGCAGCTCCATGAACACTCACCTTCAGACCCTGCTCCTGCATTGCCACAATGGGTCCGCCCCTTCAGAGTGGAAACAAGAAGGACTTTTTGACCTCTGCTATAGTCTTCTTTTTAGGTAAGGCATAATATTTTAACCTAGCAAAAATACTGCAAATAATATTTTAAAAAAGAATATGATAAACATGGTTGTATTCTTGTGCTTTTACCTGTGACAAACAAAAAAAGAGTTTTTACCGCTTTTGTTGTTGTTATCAGGGCTGGATATCTTACATTCTTTGAGAGGACAGACGACGCGGCTGCTGCTTACCAAGAGTTCCGCAAATTTGACAATCTTCTCGCCAAACTGGCTCGTGGCTCACTCAGGCGCGGTAAGTTGCACTGCAGCTTAACAAAAATAAAACAGATGTTCGATGGACATATAAACTAAACTTGCATCTGCGCAGCACCATAATGCAAATGTTTGATGGTTTCATTGCAGAAGAACGCAGAACAGTCAGCCACTCGCAGGAGCGACTGTGGGAACTGCTTTCCCCACGCGGGCTGAGGGGAGGGTCAGAGTCAAGCACCTGGCAACAAAGTTACTGTGACTTCCTACAACAGGAGGGGATAAATGCAGATATGCAGAAAAAAGCACTGCTGTTACAGTTGTGGACCACACAGGTAAGAACGATTTAATTGTCTGTATTGTTTCCCGTTCACACACAAACCATAAACATCCACAAATTCCTTACAGTGGCATCAGTGCATAAAAACTCCTCCACACCCATCGCTTGAATACCATTTCACACAACAGTGTTCAGCTTGCCAACATGAAATCATAGATGCTAGATTCCCCGTGGCTAAGTCACTCAGAGCTACCTGCTTCAACATGTAACTTGAACTGGAGTTCCCATGAATCAGTTTTCCACGTCACTCTGTATTCCTCAAGTGTGAAGAATTACACGTGCAAACACTGAGAATGAGAACAATGTTGGTCAGTTGAAGTTGCTTCCTCTTTTTCTGACAGTTTCAGGCATCATACCAGGCAGTTGTGCTGTCAGTCTTTTGTTTTTGTTTTTGTTTTTTTGGCTAGAGTCCAATTCCTCTGATAATGTTGTTTAACCGGTGCGCATGGATGCAAATCATTTTAAAAAGACTCACATTGATACTCCCATGGATACTTCCTCTAGTGCAGAACTCTCTTTTACACTATCCAGTAACACCAGTATCTTCCATGAAACCTTGCTGAAATATTATTAATTTTGTTTTATTGGGCTTTAATATAAAGTGTTTCCATTGTTAGCAATATTTACACAGGTGTGACTGTGGGATTTAAGGTTTTTCACTAGTTCAGACAGGTCCCAGTAGTGGAGCAATGAGGTCACTACTCATGCTGCCAGGTGGGGGGGATAGTGAGCTGTATTTGGTCTTTGTTTCTGCTGTTGCTCTATGCTACATTTTAGCTGTAATAGTTTTACATCATCGTTAACCTGTTATTCTCCCTGGAGAAAGCTTTGTTCACCCTTAAACACAGATGTATGGAATTCTAACAATGATGAACCTATCCACACTGCAGGCTCTCACACCTGCTGTGCATGTTTGGGAAAGCCCGCCAGTCCCCACGTATATTTCTGCATTATCATGTCTGCTGGGATATTGGAGCACACAGTCTCTGTCTTGAATGGAAACTGGAGCACCACTGCAGAGAATAGAAGGATTAAACGTGAGACTGGCGAGAGGTGCCAGAGTGAAGCTTATACATGTGTTACAGGCAGATTGATGGGTTTTTTTTTCAGTGTAAAGTGTAAATGCTAGGATTTCACCAAGTCGCCTACATCGTCATGAGTCTTGCACAAGCTGGAGGTTGCTGTTCTTTTTCCATTTGCAAGGAATCAATATTATTGACTGAAACATACACCGATCAGCCGCAACATTAAGACCATTGACAAGCGAAGGGAATAACGTCCAGCTTCTCATCACATCGAAATGTTCTGCTGGGAAACTTTGGATCATGTCTTTATCACATACAGTGCACACAAACACTGATGCTGAACAAGCACACCCTATCAACACTCCCAGTCAGTCACTACCTTCTTCTGCCAGGACATTGAATGCAGCAGTAGTGAAAAATTGGGCATGAATAGGTGACGGAACATGACAAAGAACCCAAGAAACTGAATGAAATTTGCCAGATCCTAACGTGATCATGCATTTATGGGCTGCAGTGAACAAACCTGATCAATGGCAACCCCACCTCCCCACCAACATCCGTAAAACACACCTCAAGGTCCAGTGTTTATAACCTGGCATGGGTCAGACCTATTTTTGCTGCACAAGTTGGGCCTAAACATTATAGCAAATGTGGTTTTAATGCTGTAGGTTATTCAACACTGCTTTCACATTTAGTCATATAGTCAAAGCCAATAGCTGGCCAGCAAAGCATTTTGGACCGTGAATAGTTGGGAAATGAGTGGTATGGGGGTCGTGCTGGTGAGCACTATCACCTCACAGTTAGAAGGCTCCTAGTTGGAATTTCCTGGGTTGTTGGGCCTTCCTGTGTGAAGTTTGTCTACATTAGTTTTCTCTGGATTTCAGTTTCCTCCTATAGTCCAAATCATGTTGATTTTGTATATTCGTTTTCTGCCTTTTCCACTGTGTTAGCTGGGGTCCACTTGAACTCCCTTGCAACCCTATAAGTGGGATAAGTGGTTGAAAAGATTGATGGATAGATTAATGGGAATAGCTATATAACTAAAATGACCTTCTATCACCTTTAATGCGAATTTCCATTTAAAAACTGCACTGTAAAACCTGCTTTGTGTGCAAATGGAAATGTTTTTTTTCTTCTCTCTCATCAGTTATAATTCCCAAAATGACAGGTATTTTTCCTCTAAGAATCTGCAGCTGTTGGGATAGACTCATATTATAACCTGAGGCCTTATATAAGGTGATCTGAAGATCTAAGAGGGCAGAAAGACAGTGTGATGTACTTCTAGTCACTTTTGCTCATTTGCCCTGCCTGTCAATGGAGAGTTGACCTGAGATGAGCAGCAGCAAGAACAGCTCCCCTAACCCACAGCAATTACTGTCTGACAGGCTCAGGTGTCTCCCACAGTGGTTGACAGAGGTGCCTACAAAGCATGGGGTGACTTATTGGCTTCTCCTCACATCAGTCATATTCACACAGCAGCAGTACAGAGAAATTAGAGGAAAGCAAATAATAGCCATCATCAGAAGTATCTCTATTTTAGGTATATATTAGCTTTATACGTACAAAATGAATTCTGTTGTTTTTTTTCATCTGAAACTCGTGTAAAGGTTTGTGTGCGTGCAATGTTTGTTTCAGTGTAATGCTGGACCTGCTGCCTTTTGGCTCCTTGGCTTCCTGCTCACTCACCCAGAGGCCATGGAGGCTGTTAAGTCAGAGATCAGAGGCCTTTCCACTCGGCGGGATACTTCCTTTCAGCAGCCCCAGAACAACCCGCTGGGAGCGCACAGCACACCTGTATTTGGTACCTAACAGCTGCTAGCAGCCTTTTCTGTTATTCACTTGAGCCCTTCTGCCTTGGGGTTTAATTGCTCCAGTGGGATGGAAACAAAAGCTCATTTTGAGCTGTTAGAAATAACTGCAGTGTATTGAAACAGTGACAGAAGCCATGGCAGTTTGAACTTTGAACCAATTAACTGTTGATTGCCTTTTTCATATAATCGTATCTGTGCAATGTTTGTTCGTCACCAAATTAAGCCTGAGGGCACCGCTGACTTAACTCACACTGACACCCCTCTGACATCATCCACTCTGCTGTCCTTTCAATTCTACAGATAGCATTTTGAGTGAGACCCTACGGCTCACTGCTGCAGTAATGATCAGAAGAGAGGTGGTGCAGGACAAGATCCTGGACATGGCCAATGGAAAGAGGTACCACCTCAGACGAGGGGACAGAGTCTGTCTGTTCCCTTTCCTCAGCCCTCAAATGGACCCACAGATACACCAAGAGCCACAGGTATTTAGTGTGTACATATGAAGTGCATTAATCTAGAATAGGATATATGCATTAACAGCATCAACATGGGCCCCTCTATACTAATTATATTATGGCAAATAAGCTGGCCTCGAGGTGGCATGATTAAACACTGTGATTTAAAACACAGGCATAATACTTCCTCTGGCATAAGCTGGTAAATGCCTACAAATTATTTGTCAAGGACTAGGGCTTGGTTATTTATTAATGTTCATTCTTATTATTTGTCTTAATTCATTAGAGGTGAAATGTTATTTTATAGCCAAAAAGTCAAGCTTGTTTTCATGATATCATAACACACACAGCTAACGAAGCCCACATGTTTTGCTCATGACAGACTTTCAAGTACGACCGCTTCCTAAATGATGATATGACAGTGAAGGATGAATTCTACAAGGATGGAAAAAAGCTGAAGTATTGCAGCATGCCTTGGGGTGCAGAAAAAAACAGCTGTGTTGGGAAAGAGTTTGCTATTTCAACTATTAAACAGTGAGTGTTAAAATCATTTGTAACATATTTCCATTATTTATCTGAAGTTTAAAAATAAATAATACTTTCATCATCAAAGAGTTCCATGCAATTTCAACCTGATTACTCGTTCTGGCCATCTTCACCTAATATCCCCCCTTTTTATCATTTCAGTCCTGCTTTTATGTTCTCAATCATAAAGTAAGAAGCTGTTATACAGCCATTGCTTATTCTCTGTACGGACCTGTATGACAGAGGTGAAGGATATTAGAGAACAGTCACTCGTAACAGCCAATGTCAGACGTCCTGTACAAATGTTAAAACAGCCTCAGGTGCACTAATATGTGTGAAAAGATGTAAACAGTTTTTACCTCTTTTTTCTTTAGATTTGTCTTTTTGTCCTTGACCCATCTTGATCTGGAGCCGTGTGACCCTGAGGCTAAACTGCCTCCTGTTAATCCCAGTCGTTATGGGTTTGGGATGCTCCAGCCAGACGGAGACCTGCAGGTCCGATACAGACTAAAGAGAACATAGCACCTTACTGTACAAACTACTTACTAACATACTGTAATATTATTTATTCTATCTTGTATTTGATCAGTCCACCTTAAATCCTATTTAACTTTTTAATTTTTGTAATTTTGTATGTTAATAAAAAACTAAAGGAAACACTAACCAGCTGATTTTGTCTCTTGTCTTTTTAATGACTCCAATTTCTTATCTGTGTTCAGAAGTTATTTTCTAAAGGAAATGCAAATACAGAAGATGCAACATTAAAGATCAGTGCAAAAGCTCGAATATATTGATTTTGTAATGGGTCAGGATTGATTTCACCTTTGAAATTATTTAAATGATTGCACTGTAGTGCCATGTAATATAAAATATTTCACCACACTCTTCATTGGGGGCCTGACCCCCGCCCGCTCCCCACAGGTTATGGTGGACTGCAAAGCAGACTAGTGAAACACTGATCAATCTAGAAGTGATCACATCAGTCACACACCATACAACGATGCATCACTAGTGCCTAATAACGTAATAAATAGAGCTACAGTGTGTCTCTCCAGTCAGGTGGGAGCTGCGGGTGTGTTTTCGGATGCTAGGCTTTTGTGCACATGCACATTTACGCGTCTTTTTCTGGAGACATCATAGTCTGACGTACACGTAGCTGTGTGTTTTTGATGATAGATTTGCAGGAGGCGGTGGTGAAAGAGTTAAACAGATGTGAAAGAGAGCGCCGAGCTGCCATGGATCCACCTTCACAGAGATGCGGCGCCTCCTCACACAGCTGACTGGGAACACAGGTAGTCTGTCCGAACGAGCTTGTCGGCGTACTTGTTGATCTTCAGGGTGAATCAGGGAAGCAAGATGCGGAGCAGGAAACCGGCGGGTAGACAGTAGATCGTGCAGAAGATATCTCTGCCATGTCGGAGGCAGAGGAGGGGGAAATGGATTGGTTTAGACCCTGGCAATAGTAAACCAATAACGGCGCCTCAATTTTTTTTATTTTTTTTTAAATGCTACTGCTTCCTTTTTGTTTGTGGCAGCGGATTGATTGTTCACAAGGCGGTACGTGCTGGTTTGATTCAGTGTAGGATGACAACTCACGAAGGTATTTTTGAGCTAATTTTCCATTTCTGGACTTTGTGTAATGTGCAACCTATCAATTGTAATAGCTTTCCAGTTGCATGGGGGGGAACACTGTGCGTTTAAGCTTGCACCATTATGGAGCAGGGAGCCTTTGAAAAACACGGGAAAAGATGGAAGATTTGCATTCACTACATTGCACTTTTAGATGGCTAGTACCATTCCCAATGTAGCTACGCAGATTGCCAGTGTGTACAAAGGTGGGGCTGATGTTTGTTTTGTGGTTTGTTTAATCTGTTTTGTCGAAGCTTTGACTTGGATAAAGCAGGAGGAGGGTGGAGGCGGCTTCAAATGAATATTTATTATTATTATTATTGTTATTGTTTTATTTATTCCAGCAACATCCACAACACAGATATAACAATATCTACATCTTGAATTGAGCAGTAGACTTTTGTGTTCAGTTTTTTCATTCTTTCTTTTTTTTTAAAAAAATTTTGCATGCGCATTTTGAAACTAGTCCTCAGGCCTATTTGTGCTTGTGAAAGATTACAAACTTTGTGAGACAGTGATCACATCTGCAGGCCCGATGTGTTGTGGACTTTTCCGTGCCCTCATCACACAACACACAAGCTTAATATATAGCTTGTGCCACGTGTACTGTCATAAATGGCCCATAAAAATATTGGCCTCTTCGTCACAAGAGGATGTAACGTAGGCTATATTTTCTTGTCAGATAGCCTGCCCTCCCAAGGGAGCTCGCCGTGATTCAGGGAGTGAACATTTGCTTCCTGGTGTTTCAGCACCATTGGACTGGACAGCGCTCACTTTGTACGACATTCATCACTGCGTGGTGTTCTGCGTCTCACCCACCCACAGCACTGCATGGGCGTCATACGGGCACAGATCGACCTCTGTGGAGGCAAAATAATAATAATAATAATAATATTAATAGTAAGAAAAAATGGGCACGATGACCTCTTTTGCCACCTTGTGTAGCCATCTAAGCCATCACAGCAGAAATAGTTGTTGTCATAAAGATAAATATTTCATCTGTTACCACAGAGGAGAGCTCTCTTCAGAATTGGTCAGCACAAATAGGTTGTGTAAAGTTTTGGGAACTTGTTATCATCAGCATTTCCCCCCCACACTGGCTTAAATTGATGATAGAACAGCATGGATGCATTTTGGTAAAGTTTCCCAAAATATTTTTTAACCCCCCCAAAAGAAATGCATGACAGTGTGTGCTGGCTTTAGCCTTTTATCTTTCTGAGCATTTTTTTCTACTATTGGATGAGGAAACAATTAAAAAAAAAGAAGATTGGACTGTTTTATTCATTTAAGTCACAACAGCTTTTTAGGGAGATTATGATGATTTCATTTCTTTATTCTAAATGTATCTGATCTATAGCATCTGAGGCAGTTTTTCTTCTGTTCCTGTTGTTAGAAGTGTCAAAAGTGTTTTGTAAGATTTTAGAACATGAGGCTTTTTGCAGTATCAGTTTTAGATGATTGCAGCACAATAATAAGCTGGGATTCTGTTTTTTTTTTGCCTTGTTTATATGTGAATGAGTCATCTTAATAACCCCCATCTGTTCACCAAGAGATTCTTGTGGTTTTAGGAAGAAATTAAAAAAAAAATAGAATAATGCTGAAGACAACAAGAACAGCAGTAACTGATTGGGAAATATCATTAGAAATAACTTAATTTTATTGATTTCCAGTATTTTTGCATGAGCAGTTCAACCAGTGAACAGTTAAGAAAGCATTTTATGATTGTTGAACGACATTTTCAGAAGAAAGATGGAAGAATTAATGTGAGTGAAATAATTTTGTTTTACTTTTATCATCATTTTAACAATAGTCAGATTTGCCTTTCTGGGGTAATGTATCCCAGAGCCAGAGCAGCAAGGTGTTACGACTGTTACAACTGAAATCAATGGGCCTCTGACATTTGTATTAAGCTCTGTAACACTAATGGTTTGTTTTTGTTTTGTGATTCCTTTAGATACGATAATGAATGAAGAGACAATCAAGTGTAGTCCATAGCCTCGGCGGTCCTCATGCTCTCTCTACCTAAAGTTATCATGGAGAAATCCTTGGCCGAGTTAAATAAAGCCGGCTCTCGGTCAACATCATCGCTGCCACCTGAACCAGTGGACATCGTTCGCAGCAAGTCATGTTTCCGCAGAGTCAGGTTAAACGTTGGAGGGCTCCCGCATGAGGTCTTGTGGCGAACGTTAGACAGGCTACCACGAACGCGTTTGGGAAAGTTAAGAGATTGCAACTCGCACGAATCACTGATGGAAGTGTGCGATGATTACAATCTGGAGGAGAATGAGTACTTTTTCGATCGGCATCCAGGGGCGTTTACATCTATTCTGAACTTTTACCGCACGGGTAAGCTGCACATGATGGAGGAAATGTGCGCCCTTTCATTTAGTCAAGAACTAGACTACTGGGGCATCGATGAGATCTACCTGGAGTCGTGTTGCCAAGCAAGATATCATCAGAAAAAGGAGCAAATGAATGAAGAACTCAAAAGGGAGGCAGACAACTTAAAAGACAGAGAGGGAGAAGAATTTGACAACACCTGCTGTGCCGAAAAAAGAAAGAAACTTTGGGACCTCCTGGAAAAGCCCAGCTCATCTGTTGCAGCAAAGGTAATGCCACGGGATTTTGGGTGTGAGTTGATCATGGTTATGTTCACTTTGACCCCTGTCGCAGAAATACCTGCAGTGTTGTGCTTGAAATTTCAGTTTATTCAAGAAAAATCAAATAATAGGAAGTGCTCCTGTACCAAATATCAGCACAGCCAGGTGACCTTAGATTACTGCCATTGCACGGAGAGGAAACAGTTTATGATTACACAAAATGTATCAGTCATTACATTTTGATTGTTCAAAAGTTGGAACATGGAGTAAATGCTGGAAATCATAGAAAAAGCCTGTCAATGCCATTTGTTCACATGGGATTTGTGTGCTGTTGTCTGCAGTTATTGTGATTTGAAACCTGGGAACAAAACAGGAAGATGAATTTGGTAACAACATAAATGGCTGCCTTTATTTATCGCTATAAAACATCTTTAAAACGTGACATTGGGCTCATTAGCCTTGTGTCCTGTAACGCCGCAGTTACAAAGGACCGTTGCTGTATTATTGCCATCATTATTATCATCAAAACCAAAAACAGACCTTCAAACACACAGACCAGTGGACCAAATGGACCAGTTGGTAATAACATGCTATTTCCACAATATTACTTAATTTTTTTCCACCTTATTATCTCACTGTTACCAAGCTGTAATATAAAGGGCAACTACATTAAAATAACTAAAGCACTTGCTTTTTTGTGACCCCCCCCAAAAAAAATCATTTTGAGATTAAGAGGTTTGAGATATTGAATTTTAGCTCTGTGCACATGAACAAGAAGCTGGAAATGACATGGAATTCTTTCAACCATAACCCTAACCCGCACCGTTAGTCAATGCATGTTATGCCATCAGCAGGTCTTTCACAGAGCCACACCTGCAACTGCAACCTGGGAGACCACAGCAGTGTTAAACATGAGCAACCTTTGATCACACTCTTCTCAGTTGGATTGGAAGGATCAAAGAGGGGGGCTGTTTCTTTCCAGCTCAGTTTTAAGGGGAGCAGCGTGCCTTGTTTGTCTTGCAGCTATTATTGCATGGGAAATGGAAATGAAACTATTAGCAATTTGTGCCGGCTGATGCTTTGCAGCGAGGATTTGTTAGAACTGTCAGCTCTAATCCACAAACAGAGTGAGATGAGTGCTGTGAGTCTGTCAGTGAAATGTCTTCTTCACAGGAATCAAAGAGATGTAAAATCGATGCTTATTGGGTTAGCGCTAAGAAAGTGCTGTAGCCTACAAAAAGGAGATGACCACTCGGAGTCGACCATAAGTTCTTGTCTCCGTTATCACGCCCCGATACCTGCAATTTATCAAAATATCAGCGACAAACTGTTGTGAAGTGCTCGACGAAGATGGGTACAGCAATTCACTTTGAATAATAACACAGAAAATTGCTTATGCAAAGTGGTTTCGGCGAATCTCTAGCTCTCAATGTCTATATATATCTATTATTCATGTTAAAAGAATTTAACTGAGCTGCTAATTCACATCACCTCCTGGCTTGGCATCATTATATCTTGATAGTGGAGGGTAGGGATAGACAGAAAAAGGAGCAAACTTGACATAGCAAGCAGCAGAGTTTATTAATTCCTAATTAGTTAAAAAAGGACCACATTAAACCACAGACCAAGCTACCAAAACCATTCAAGGGGTTCATGTATTGTCTTAGTTCTTTTATTTATTTATTTAACTGTGGGCTTGTTGAGCAATCCAACTTGAACCACAGACTGATCAGCTGTGCTCTCCTATCCTGGACCAAAAATGGGACTGTATGTGCAGCAGCCCATAAAAAGATGGTGAATGGTAGCGATTAGCACAAAACAAATGGTTACCAGGCAACAAAAGTACGATTTTATCATCACCGAAGGAGTGGGTATTGAACAGGAGTGGGCCTGTTTGTGTTTCTGTGTGAGTGTAATTGCACTTCTGTTTAGTTCCTGTTTTAATGTTTGTACAAAACAAAACAAGAAGCTACAATTTTTAGATGTTCAGGGGAAAAATGTTTAAAAACAAAATCTCAGTGTTGCTGCCTGTGTTTTCTCTGCCCTGCCATCCTTCCTGGCTTTCTTTTCTCTGCATTGGCTCATATCTCTCCTCCCTCCCTTCCTTCTTGAGGCTCCTCTGGTATATACTTCTGACTAAATGTCAGGGAAATGTCACATTAATTATTCTCCAGGAGACTCTAGGCCCAATTTGAAGCTTCCCTCTCTCTGTTTACATTCTTTGTAAGCCACAGCATTGTCTGTCTCGCACTCAGATCCCAGATCAGATTCCAGTCACCATAAAATAAGATTGTGTCTGACCGCTGGCAAAGCAGTGCCTAACACCAAGAAAAGCCTTTTTCACCTGCAGTAGCATTTATGTAACATCATGTTAGATCCTGCTGGTTTCTGCTATTCATAATATCACAAATATCTGTTTACAGATTAGGACTTTGACAATATGCTTAAAAATCACAATACTTATATAAATGTTTCAAGTTATAGTTTGAATCCCATAGTATCTAAGTTTATATTCAGAGTAAAATTTGTAAGCATTTTCTTTTGTTCATTGCTCAAAACCAATTGTGTCCCACTTCCTCTGAAACCATTACTAAATAATAAAATCTTAAATAGATTTTATTTTGAAGGTTTTATTTGAAATCTGCTATTAATATGGGCTCGCCTTCAGACAATTTACAGAAGAAACCAAAGCCAAACGTGAGTATTGCTGTCATCTTTGTCCTCCATGCATTAATAAATGTGGAATTACCAGTTCCTGCTCCGTCAGTGGGTATAGTGCATCAGATGGCAGGCAACAAATTCCAATAACGCTACTCTCATGTCACAGTTAACATGACAAATAAATGTGGCTTGGCGATATTCCTACTCATAAATCAGTCTGCAGCAGAATCCAATACAAGCACCCAGACTAGAATCGGTCACTGTTTCTGACATCTGGACAGTCACAGCTGGTGAGATGATGTATAAGAAGCCATAAAAAAACAAGACTAGAATTCCTGTCATCAATCATGGGCTGGATCATCCAGAGCCTGCACTAAATATTTCATAGAAGACCAACGAAGGCTGCACAATATCTGTACTTGCCTATGATTGTATACATATGTAGAAATCTCACAAATTTGGAGCATTGTCCATCCTTCTCCATTTCTAGCTGTCGACTGGACAGACAGGGATATCTGAAGAGGGTGAACAAGTTTAGACTGGCCTTTTTGTCCATTTTAAGATGTAGCTTTCTAGTTTTTAACAGTTATTAGATGAGATTTATGAGCTTCCTATGTGACTATAACAGTCCAGGCCAAGATTGCCAATGTCCTTTTGACATCTGGGACTGAATCAACCTTTAAGATTTAATCCTGCTTTTGACAGGATTGATCAGTGTGAATGCTCATGTCATCTAGAAACTTGTGTAAATATAGAGTAGATGTTTTAAACCTGTGAAGTGTTTTTTGTGGTTTCCACTATATGTCCATTGTGAGTATGCTGTTGTTTTCAGTTTATATAATGTTCCCCAGTCAGCAGATAATTTTCCTTATATAATTTTCCTTACTCATTAGATAACAACTATATCCTCATCCTCTAGCTAATGAAATGACTCATGGTTATATGTTCCAGCATGCCTACTAATATAAATTATTCTACTTGCCTCTAATTAAACTCTGTCTATCCCTAAACCTTTTAAAACTTGATGAAGTTAAATTATTTAAACTGAAAGCTGGGCTCTCTGTCTATTCATTTTACATTTGGCAAGATGAAGCAACGCAAGTTTATTTGTAATAATTATGTCATAGATAACTCGTATCAAATAAGTATTTTGATACAAGGCAACCTAAGTTGTGAAAATAATGCATTAAATGAACAGAAGAAAAGCTGAAATATAAAAAAGGGTAAACTAAAATGACTAAAGACAGTTTTAAATCAGAATGTATTGAATAAGTATGAGTGTCAGGATCTTCTTTTCAGTTTCCTGACAGTCTGCTTATTAATCTCCAGCGAGTTTGTGTAGAAATTTGACTGTAGTTGCTCACACAGTATATTTATTGAATCAACTGCTAATGCAATGTTAATGTTACACATATAAATGGACATTTTGATTAAAGGCACTTGAGTAAATGAGGTATAAATGTTGGGTCTGTGTTTCCACAAGCCCTGCTAGTTTAGAGACTTATTCATCATGAAGAAAACAAGACATAACAGAAGATCTTCAACCCGCTAGCGAGGGAAGTCTTTGGTCAAGAACCAGCTCTTGGAGCTCACGCTCTTAACCTGTCTCCAGCCCAAAGTCCTTCAAAGAGCAGCTCGCTGGCAGCTATTTATTGACAACTGTTACAATACACAATACAACACAAGCACCTCCCCAGCACAGAGTGGCTGGAGAGGTGGTCAGAGACAAAGGAATGTCTTGATCCTATAGATTGAAGAGTTTACAAATTTAAGAAGCACAATGACAACATTCAACAATTAGACTTAACAGTACCTTTGTGAATATTTCCTTCTATGATGTTCATTAATATCTTAGAAAGATCGCCATCTCAACAGCAATTATACGTTTATCCTTTAAACTGTGTCGTTACTTTGCAAAAGACAAAAACAAAAACAAAACACATTCATACACAGACTGTGAGGCATTTTCCTATTCTCTAAATGCCTCATAACAGTTGCACAGGGCACTGATGAATATTTTAAAGCCCTTTGTCAAATTTGTTTTTATCCAACTTTGTGGAGAGAGTGCTTTGGTGTCTACTTTGAAGTTGCTGCTAGCGGACTGTTAACGTCAGAGCACGCGTGGTACAGTCCTAGTGAGAAGTAATGGGCGAGTACCTCCAAACCTTTGATTGGCACTGTATGTGTTGATGAAGCAGCTGTAGAAAGAGAGAAGTAAATGAGTATCACACGCTTCACTGACAGAAAGCTGTTGAGTAACCATGCAGCACTAAAGTTACTAACTGAGTAACATCCTTTTCTTGGGTTATTTGTCCATCTTATCTTGGTCTGTTCGGTGCAGAGATTTAGGCCGGGATCATGTGTGCTAGGAGCTTGAGCGCCCCAGAGGTTGCTTTCACGGCAGTCGCTCTCTGCCTGTCACACTGTCTCCTCGTCAACATCTTCTGAGTGTCCCTTCTAACTTGCCCTCAAGTCAAAGTCAAAGGCAGCCATTCAAAGTCTACTGCAGCCTCTAAAGGTTAAAGTTGAAATAAACTGAAAACCTCAACCACAGTGCTTAAAATATGGACTTACTAACTACAGGAATTGATTAACCACGCTCACCTATCATCGATTTTGTCATCACTATTTCCTACACAAGCAAATACACACTCATGCTCACATATGACTGTATTTGCATGGTTTCATGTTTAGAATGCAGTAAAACCGTATCTCCAGTGTTCATTATGAATTTTAGAATAAATTTATTTGAATGTAAGAAAAAAACTCACTGACATTTTACTTCCTTTTACTCAAGCTCCACCCTCCCCCATTTTTACACACCTACACACACATCACACACTCACACACATATATATATTTATATTGAGACAGACAGAAAGCTTCAGGAGGTTAATGCTGACATTTAGAGAAAAACGTTCCTTAGACTATTATAATTAATGGTGTTGCTCTATTTCATTATTGAATGTGTCAGATATGTAGAATGGAAGAACAGAGACAGTAAAAATAACTAACAGATCATGTAAAGATACACCGAAAGGCTTGAAAGGCAGGAACTGAAGCGGCCAATTAAATCATAAGTGAATTGTTTTGACAAAATTCACAAAAACATATTTTTGGCGTTGTTTTTGTTTTGGGCTTTTTTTTTTTCATCCAGTAAATGGATGATCTTTAATGATTACAGCTGTCAACAGACCATCATGCCATAACTAAGTAATCACAGCTCCATGTGGAAGAAACTGCAGTACAAGATTATATGAATTATATGAACCAGTTTATATGAATCCTGGTATAATTTTATTGGTTTTAAGGAAACTTACACTAATTTGCTACTTTTTTTTCCAGCTATACCTGTTTAGCTGCTTATTAATGCAAACATGGTGAAGACAGCATGCTGAATTCAAACCAAGCATCAGAATGGGGAAGAAGATTGTTCATTTCAGATGTCAGAGGACAATGGCAAAGCTGTTTTGAACTGATAGGAAGGCAACTGTAACTCAAGTACCCACCTATAGATCCACAGTATGCAGAAGAACATCTTTGAATGTGCAGTATGTTGAACCTTGAAGTAGATGGGTTACAGCAGTTGAAGGCCAAACCTGGTCCCACTTAAGTAAACTAAGAACAGAACACTGATGTTACAAAATACAAGATTGGAAAAACATTGCCTGGTCTGAGAAACCTCAATGTCTGCTGCAGGGTTAGAATAGGGGTTTCAAACATTTGGCCTGCAGGCCACATCCGGCCGCGATACAATTATATCCGGCCCACGAGATAATTTCATATGTCAATCAATAATGACCTGTCGATATGTGGGAGCCCAGTCTTCAGCCTTTTTGCTGAGAATCCATGCAGGCAGGGGTGGGACTTTAGCGAAAACGTAAAACGAGGAGCATCTGGCTGCACTTCAGTGATATTGGAGACTGAAACGCTGAATGCAGAATATATACAATTAGGAGCTGGATATTTTCAGCCATTTTCCATTATGGAGGACAAAAGGTTTCTAACTTGTTCAGGCCCTAAACCTCATGTGTGTTCTTCCTAGTAGTAGCTAATGCATAAAAATACGGCTTTTATGAAAACACTGAATAAAAATTGTTTTATTGAAAAAGGCTAGATTTACAGTTCAGTGTTGAGTATTATGTAAACTATATGCAAAGTGTCTTTGAATGGTAGAGGTGCAGAAATGTCTGCATGTACCACAGAGCCATGGCTCAGTGCCTGAGTGTCTAAATGAGTCTCATGAGTTTGTGCTTGAAGCCATTTATAATTCTTAACTTGTTTGATCTGCTGCTCACCACAAACAAGCACAAGCAGAAACTTTGGACTTTTAACTGTATTTTCATAAGTTTTACAGCTTTTTCTACTGATTAAAAACCTCCTGTATGACCATTCATACTACACAAAGTAATTAAGTAATAAACAATTAACCTCTTGAACCCCAATGCCCGTGGTACCGGACGCAAGAGAGGGAGAACATCCGGTTTAACAGGATGTACTCCCACATCTGTTATTTAAATGTAGACATGTATCATACCCACAGACACGCCAGAATCTCAGCGAAGTGTTCACAAAACCCTTTCAACAGTCACCAAACAGCTAGAGCAGGTAAACAGATTCCACAAAATGATGTAAACACAACACACAACAACAAAAAAGTGGACAGCCTGGCCAATGAGCTACCAGAACAGTTTCTGTAATTTTACACATAATTGGTTTACGTCCAAAGAGTTGTGCTGCCACATTTCTTTCTTTGTCACAGCAGCTTTTTCTTTGTCAGGTACAAAAACAGTTGAATACGTCACTTCTTTACACAGACAGTTTCACCGGTCCGGGGCTGTATTCGACCCGCGATGTAAAATGAGTTTGACACCCCTGGGTAGAATTTGGTTAAAATCAAAGAAAAGCAGGGACCAAAGCTGCCGTGTATCAGTGGTTCAGGCTGCTGATGGTGTAATGTAGTATGGGATGTTTTCTTGGCACACCTTAGTACCGATTAAGCATTATTTAAATGCCCCAGCCTACTTGAATATTGTTAATGATCATGAATGTGGCAGTCGGTTCATGATTCTCAAATGGCCACAATAATCACCAGATCTCAATCCAGTAGTGGGCCTGTGGGAGATTGTGCAAACTGACACCATTGATGTGCGGCGATCTGCAGCAACTGTGCGATGCTATCATGTCAATATAATCCAAAATATCTGAGAAATGTTTTCAGCATCTCATTGAATCTGTGCCATGAAGAATGAAGACTGCTCTGAAGGCAAAAAGAATTCCAGCTCTGAACTAGCTACATGTAGAAGTGTCCTGTGGGCGTATATATATATATATATATATATAAATGATGGGATTCTATCTTTTTGCATCTTATTTGGGCTGATGAAAAGAATAGAAGGAAAGGTCAGTCCTATTTGGAGACTGAATGTTCTTTGCAAATTTCCTTGCATAGTCAGTGGTAAGTGCAGTAGAAATCATTATATAATTATCATGGCATTGGTTGTTTTAATTTTGTGCGTTACGGATACATTAGGTTATCTAATTGCTGACCACACAACAAACAAAAGAAAGATAAAGCCGTGCTAAAGATTTTTGAAATTGTAATATATTGATCAGTATTATTAGTTAACAACGAAGAGCGGTTTTGGAAAGAGTTTGGCCATCTGCAGTAGTTGTTTCAACAATGTGCTGCATATTTCATGTTCATTCACTGTTAATGTGCAGAGGGTCTGGCAGAGTTGTGTTTGTGAGTATTTCATAAGTCATGTCATGCATTTTGTAGTGGATAGATCTGAACTGGTGGTGTCATTTCAGTTCCTCAGGTTTACACCGGGGCATAACAAGTTTTAGTGAAGGTGGTTTGTTGGTTTGCTCAGTTTACTAATTTCAGTGGACATGTTCTGTCTGTTTCTGTGATATAAATTATGTAACTATGGTCATCAGAGTAACAGTTGTGGACCTTATTCTAAATTTTTAATTGTTGTGCAAGGATATGCTTAGAAAAAGTCGATTTTTGTTTTGTTTTGTCAGAAGTGTATTTTTACTGATGAAGAAAAATCATGACTTTCGTAGAATAGTAGAGTGTGAGGAGGTGGTCAGCTGCAAGCGCCTTTCATTCAATTTGGAGTTAAGCTGTTACATGAGCTAGGGAAAGACATTAAGACATCACATTTCCAAAGAGGAATGAAGCCTCAGGGCCAATGGCTGTAAGGGGAAACAAATTAGAGATCAGGAGATCTGGAAAACTGAAGACTGAAACTATGAAAATTATTTGTGTGACATGTAGAAATCGAGTCAGGAAAACAGAATAATAAAGAAGCAGATTTCTCACTTAGGGTAAAAAGAAATCAAGTGTTTCTCTTAGCCTGGGGAAAGAACACTTCAAATTCTGGGTTGTCTCTATATGGCGATGTATTCGTTTAATATCTGCCTCTTACAGATATGGAAATCATGTGCGTCATAGCATTGTGTCTGTAGGGCCTCAGATGACAGCAATCTTTCACTTCACAATATAAACAAAACTTCTCTTAACTGAATACGTATAATTAGGGTTAGACCTTCACAACCTTCCCACCACAGATGAAAATTGCTCTATTTATGAAAAGACACCACCTGTCTCTCCTGATGTGGTTGGTGTTCAGTGGGTTAAGCAAACAACTTTCACCTATTAAATGTTGAAATGCTGTGTGAAACCCAGAAGTATCTCTGGTTTATTCTTTAGCCCACCTGTATATGTCTGTGCTCTGTGTCTCCCTTTTTTCTATTCAGGTCAATTTTATTTTATTTGTATAACTCCAGTTCACAACGACAGTTGCCTCTTACAGTCATGCTTTATATTGTAAGGTAAAGACCCTACAATAATACAAAGAAGACAGAGACCCAACAATTATATAACCCCACTTGAGCAAGCACTTTGGCAAAAGTGGGAAGAAAAAAACAGTGGCAAGTTTGAATACAAAAATTTCAGCTACAATGCTCATGCTCAAACATCAAGGTAAGGAGATCTCAGAAAGCTGATCTTTTATCTGGAGTAGGAACCTTCAGGGATATACTCCAAGTAATTTTAAGTAGTGCATAATTTCTGGCAATTTTCATGTTAAACTATAAATATGATGTACTTTTAAGTGAGTGATGGCTGCATTATGTGGTGGTTTAACCTTGCCTTTTTAAATTATTCTGCATAATATTGGCGTGGATCGTACATATTCCACTATTCATTTGTCCTGTTTGAAAATGGGGTATGTTTACAAAGACATATGTATTTACATAGACAGTAAAGACTCAGTTCTTTAATTATTAAGGTAAACCTGGATAACATTACTTGAAAAGCTTCTGATTATCACTTTAATGGAGAGCATTTTATTTTATTATTATTTTTTCCTTTACATTAGATTAGGTTCGAAAGGATGGGGCTTATCCTTTAAAACAAAGCAAAAAATCACAGGAAAATTAGTCAACAATTAACTCTCGTCTAACAGTTCCTCCGTAGATGTAGTTTCCAGAAAAAGTCATTCTGGGACACAGCGGCTCTGGAGAAAACACGTGTGTGGTTGCATTAATCATAAAATATTTAGCACAGCTAGGAAGGAAAAGCATCAACGATTGGCTTCACTCTTTAACATGAAGACATATACACTATAATATGTGTTCCCTACTCTTTAATCTATAAAAAACAAAAAACAGTCTGGTTTATGGTAAATTTAAAGACATTTTTGATTTGGTACTTTCATTATTGCAGTTGGTGTCAAAAAGAGAGTGTACTGTGCACTAAAGTTTTGTCTCACATGTAGATGTAACAGTATGTGTAGTGATTAATATTGAAACTCCTATGTAAGTTATTCCAAGTAAGTACTAGCCCTGAAGGAGCGAGCCCATCAAGGACTGGCACAACTGCTGAATCATGACATTAGTGTGTACGACATGCTGCTTAAGCAACATTGAAAATTTGAAACCTCTGAGCAACAATGTTCCCTTTTCGGAAAAGCAGTGAGAAATTTAAGAAGAATATGCAAGATGTAAAGATTTTGCAACTCTGGAGAGTTAGTGTGGCAGTAATAGTTTTCTCTGTTGTGTAAGTTACCGTGTTAGTGAAGCTGGGAAATCCTATCTTTTTGCTAGGGCTCCTTTTCCTAGAGGTTTGAAGAATAAAAAGAGTCAAAACGAAGCTGAAGGACTAAAACAAATTGAGCTTATCAAATCCTGAACATACCAGTCATTCATCTGTACATTTTTTTTTACCATCCAACATGGGGTCGTAGGCAGGCCATCACTGAGATTTATGCCTGAACTTCAAATAAAATACATTTAGTTGCTTTTACTCTTACCATTTACTAATATCTGAGCAATGTCTGAAAGTCTGAAATAAATCCTAAGAGAATCACTGGTGAATAATAAATTCATACTTGCATATCATATGCTCATACGTATTTAATGTGGAAACTGTCAGTGTCATCTTTCTACACTGCTCACTGTCCAGTGAATGAGGAGCTAATTAATTGGTCAGCTAGCCCTAATGGATTAGATTTATTTCACATTAATACAGATAATATGTACCCTAAGCAGTCCTCACAAGCCTACAAAAAGCCTACAAAACGGGCCGGGATGGTTAAGAGGTGTCAGTAATAAACTTCTCTAGAGTCATTTAGATTTACCCTGCAGATGGAGACAGATTGAGCAGCAGCAAGAGTAGCAAGTGTTTGCATCACTGTTACAGGAGCACAGCAGAGCAGCAGAGTGGATGTTGTGGGGCATTGGCAGTGAGATTTAGTTATTGCAAAGGGGCATTAGATATACAGCATCTTGCATCAGGTACAGTTTGTCATGTGCCTTATGCATCAGAACAACTCGGCATGTTTTTCCTGAACTAACTCACAGGCTTTGATCCATTAAATAAAATATGCAGTAAACAGTATTATGTGTTTGCTTAAAAGCTGATGTATACAGCATATCAGCATATCATTGTATGATGGCATTCAGTAATTTATACAAACATTTATTATTACAGATAATATAGAACTGTTTGTTCATTTCCTGTCTTCTTCATTTCTTACACACAATACAGAAAAAAGTAGCATGACGTTATAGTCTGCTCACGGTCCTTCAGTGAGGCTATTTCTCTATTACCTTTGAATGCAACCTCCCTGCACTTCATATCCAATTCTCAACATAACATATATGTGCTCAGATCAACAGAATCTCTATAAAGGTTTCACAGGAACAAGCTGATCCGATTCTGGTGGCTTTTGCTGCTTTCTTCATTGGTGGATTTCACTTCACTGTGCAGGTTATTTTGAAAGGCAACTGAATAGAGTGAAGGCCACTCTACTGTGGTAAAGGAGAAATATTTATCAAGGGAATATGGAAAGGAGACTTGACTATTAGTGCAAGAGGCTTTTCACCGAAAATAACACTTTCACTTAAACTTTGTTCTGGTTCCAGGTTACAACATGTAAACCCAAATGAAGAGACACACCGTTTTGTGCAGAAAACACACAAGTAGTCAGTTTACAGTACTGCTTTTTTTCTTCTTCGCAGGCTATGTCTTTTAGACTGTTTGCTTACCCCAAACAGGGATTAACCAGTCACAGTGAATGTAAACAGGCTGTTGCCTTTGTTCAAAATCAAAAGTACAATTTTAAAAAGTGCTATGTAGTGCTATGAAAAAACTTATCACGTTTTGAAATGAAAGCATACTCACTTCCAATGCTAAGGCTTAACATATCAGGATATGGTACTTAGCACATCTTAAAATATGGTAAATAAAACCTGTGTCATTAATTATCTTACAAAGACTTAAATCAAAACACAGAAGCCCTGCACACTTTAAATTAAGAGAGTATATGTTAGTCATTAATTGTTCATCCACAAGTGTGAGCACATCTATAAAAACAGACGTTTTGGCAATTTTCAGGTCTGAAGCATTCAGTGTCATGTGGAGAAATGTGACAAGTGAGGACCCAAAATGCAGGGCACAAAAGGCAGGCAAGGCTCCATGAAATTTTGATTGGGACAAAAGAAATAGCAACAGGGAGAAGGAGAGTCCAAAAAAAGCAATTCTGGGAATTGGCTGGCCATGAGGCTAAACAGAGGAGATGTAGCAGTTTTGGGGGCAGGCCAAGCCACAGAGCTAGATATAGGAGCTGAAGCCAGCAGTGAAGCTGATGCGGCCAGGAATGCAGGCTCAGGCTGAGGGCCATTGTGGACTGTGGCGAAGAATGCCTGCTTCCTCCTGGAGGAAGGAGCAGGGAGTGCGCCGCTGGAAGGCCTCTCATCCTCAGACCACCGTTCCAACAAAAAGAAGCACTCGGGTGCTGGGCAGCTGGACTCCCAGCAGGCTGGGCTAGTTCGGCTAACGAGAAGCAGACTCCTCGTGTGGAGGAGCGTAAGAAGTGAGGACCCAAAATGCCAGCGCGAAGGCAAGCAGAGTTCAGCGAATATCAAGCTGTTTCTTTAGGCTGATGGCAGGTAATCCAAAAAAGACAAAACATAAAGTTAAAAAAGGGAAAACTGAAAACTATAAACTACCAGAAAATACAGTGTGAGCTAAAAAAATAAAAACACTAAAGCAATAGGAAGAGACACTCAAAGAACTAGTGGGAGGACATACAGAAGGACAGTTGGGGAAGTGAACACAGCTGGGGAGAACGAGACACAGGAAACGACTGAAAGTACAAGACTGGACAAGTATGGCTTATTTGAAAGTGTTGTTGGAAGAAAGTCTCCTCTCTCTGAACAAAATATGGCAGCACAAATTAGGAAAACAGGTTAGAGATGTTTAGCCATGCTGCACAGCAACATATTTGGTGGATCACGAAGAAATATCAACAGAAACACCTCATACCAATGATCAAGGACAGCTGTGGAGGGTGGTAAATTGCTGCTTCTTATATAGCGCTTTTCTACTCATACCACTCTTTATACAGCTTGCCTGATTCACACATTCAAAGCTGAAGTGCTTTCTACCTAACATTCACACACATTCATAATCCAAAGTATGCATCGGAGAGCAACTCAGGATACCTGGCATGCAGACTGGAGTACCCAGGGATTGAACCATAAAACTAAATGACTAGTAGATAACCTGCTCTGCCTCTTGAGCTATAGCCACTAGATAATTACAGCCACCCTTTGGGATTGTTTCTAGCCACAGGACCTGTCACGTTGCAACCATTAAGTCAACCACAGAGTTTTCTGTGTACCAAAGTATTTTAAAGGCATATGTGAGGCTATCTGTCCAACTGCTAAAGGTTTTCTGGCACTGGGTCATGCAACAGGACGATGATCCCAAGCAGTAGATCTACAATAGAATGGCTAAATAAAAAAAGAATTAGTCATGTTGTAGTGGTCCAGTCAAAGTCCAGGTCTCAACTAAATTGAAATGCTGTGGTGGGACCTTAAAAGAGCTGTGGATGAATGAATCTCTGCAATGCCTAATGAACTGAAGCAACCTTGTAAAGAAGAGTGGGCCAAAATTCCTCCAAAACTTTGAGACTGATAAAGTTATACAGAATGATTACTTCAAGTTACTTCTGCTGAAGGTGTATCTGCAAGCTGCTGATGGGGTACACTTAGTTTTTAACACACTGCTTCTGCATTTTGGCTTAATTCGTTTTTATTACATAAATAAGGGCACAGTCTAATGTGTCATGTTCTTCTTCATCTGAGAAGTGTATTTACCTAATTTCAAGTCTGGCTAAGGACCAGATTTATTTTTTTTTTATTATATCCTAATATGTACTAAAGAGTGTGATTTTTTTCCACCTGAGCTAGTTTGTTAGAACAGGGTGAGTGGTTTGATGTTAATCTAGCAGGTAACCAGTTACACATGTGAATAAATGATTAGATACGGCTACAAAATGTTTTAGGATTATTTTTGTTTACTGTTTTGCCCTGTTGATTGATTCCACAGACTAATGTTTATTCTCTGTTCCAATAAAGTAGTTTGATTAAGATTTGCTGAGGAAATTTGGTTTAATGTTCTATCATAGATCTACTGTAAAAGGATGCATAAAAGCTATTAAACTATTATAATTTAATATGAAATTATGGAAGACATTATTATTGGTGTCCCTTTTATAAACATATTTTTTAATGCAATAACAATATAATAATTGTCAGCTGAATTATGCTAATAGAAACCCTAGGTTGGGTACAGTGTGTATGTATACTGTAAAGATTTACATATTGCAAAGTGTCTTGTTTGGAGGTTAATGAATGGAGCTGACTTCTGTTTTATTAGGTTAGAAAACAAAACAGTAGGCTATTTATTTCATTTTTTACCATTACTGTATTGTTTTACTGCTACTGTTAAATTAGATTAGTCTGTCTGACGCTGTCCTCAACTCCACTGAGCTAACTGAAATCCAGATAAATGGGTGAGGGCGTGCAGATTTTACAGTAGGAACACTAAAATAAAAGCATTTTAGACAACAGCTAACAGTAGTGTCCTGTAAAGCTTGTACAGCAAAAAAAAAAAAAAGCTATTGTTGTGGATTATAGCCCATGCACTGTTAAATTAGAGTTTTGTGCTCTGCCAGTACTTTTTTGTCACTAAACCAAAACATTTGATATTGTGCTCATCCTGGTGGAATGATACATTATTTTACTGGAAATGACATGTGGTTTCGTCACGGTCTGACACTGAGTTGTTGGGACAAATCAAAAGAGATTTTTTTAAGAGCAAAATCAAGTGCTCATAGCTGTCCAATTACCAAAAACTTTAAGGATTTGCATGTTAATTTGAGGGTAACACTCAATGGGATTAACAGCACTCAGACTGAATGGCCGCTGATTTTGGTGCTCTCAAACTGTGAAATAAGGACCATTATGCTGTTAGCAAGTTGAATATCTGCAGTAAGCGTGTTTGAGTGTAGGATTAAGAGCGATCTTGCTTTATATTGCTCTCGCTCTGCGAATAGAATACATGGCATCCACATCTTGCAGGCTAGGTCATGCATAACTTGCCTTTGTGTCTGTGTTTTTGAGCTTCTTTATTTCACTCTTTCACTACCAGCGCTGAAATGTTTAAGAGTTCACTGTCACTATCACCATGGTAACTGTCATTTCTGTGAAACATGCAGCTGCCTTCTATTCAAGCATCATTGTTGATTGACGATGTGTGTGTGTGTGTGTGTTGTTGTGTGCATTTCTGTAAAGGAGTTTTGTGTGGGTCTTTTGCTGCCTACATCTATCTTTGCGTTTCAAATCAGTGTTTCACTCGCTTTTAACTTTTCCTTCTGTGCTGATGTGTGCGGAGTACTTCATGATGTTCTCTGATTTGGTAATAAATAAATCATTGTAGAATGGCACACTGTGTGAACTGCATTCTATTAGACAATATAGCAGCGAAATATCTCTGGACGATGTAATAACCTTGCCTCTTTGTTTTGTTTTTGTTTTTGATGAGAGAAGTTCTTAAGGTGTTATTTTTATGCATTTCATAGACAGAAGGAACAGGTGAAGCTTCACCACACATTGCATTAATTACCCTTAACTGTCCTGTAAAATCATCAGTCTACACTCATACCCACTGATTAATCTTTTAATTCCCTGTGAATGTTTTAAATGCTTTGTAGTTCACGTTACACTGTTATTTCTGATGAGAACAGCTTTCTTTGGTGTATCAAACCAGACTGTATACTGTTTCTATTTATATAACCACCATGGACCAGTCAGAGTTTAAATATAGATGCTGAGTCTGGATTCTCTTCTTCATCTGAAATGCATGAATAATTGAGAGGGAGAGGCGATGAGGTGGGATTCATTCAGGAGATGGATGGGGCAAGCATAGATTTCCTACCTACTTTAGTGGTTTACTGAATTGGTTTCTGGTGCACTTTGTGCATGTAAGCACTGCATGAGTTGGGGAAAAGTTTGCTGAAGATCCCAAAAATGGCCTGTTTCAGACTTTTCTATTCCCTCAAAGCACATATTTTTAAAAGGCGAAATTATAAAATGGAGAAATAAATACAAGCTCATCACATATACAACCACTCAAAAGTTTGGGGTTGCTCAACAGTGATGAGGATTAATGAAATCTTTCACCATCTATAATTTATATGCATATTGTTGTATGGCTTTTTGGGATATTTCCCACTTAGATAAGTCGTCGTGTACTGCAAATGAGCCTTTCTTAGTCTGAGAATATGCTGATGAATTTCTGAAGAAAGTGCTTTATTTGAAGAGGATTAAGACATTGTAATCAAACATTGGCAAGCTGTGGACCCATTAATAGCCAAATGTATGTGTCTTTAATCAACAGCACAGTTTTTAGCTGTGCTATCATATTAGGTATCAACATTAGGTAACAAGATGTGCCACTGGACAAATGGCTGCTTTTATGGTTGCTTATGTAAATATTTTATTAAAAACTATAAATGATGAATGAAAATGATGAATTTCCATTCATAGCATTTCTTAACTTATCTAATAAAAACAACTGTGCTTTTCTTTCAAAAACAAAAGGTTTTTTTGAGTGGTATAGTATAAAGGCGCACAACTGCTATTAAATATAGAGAATCACATAATTACATTCCTACATCTAATCTCGAATCAGCTCAAAAAGGTTACAGTTTGAGCATGAGATGTGATTTCACTACATTTTTTAAAATTAAGTGGTCTGAAGGAAAAATAAATCGTGTGCATGTGATATCCAAACATTCAATAATGTGCTATTCACCTTTGCCTCACTAAGCCACATACAAGAAGGCTAAGAGTACAGTAGAATGAATGTCACGGAAGCAAGGTCACGATACTGGCAGGATCTCCCACGAAGGGCCATGAGATATAAGTTATTCATTTTGGCAAGATGTGGGAGGTTAAGATAAATGAGGCTGTGCTGTTCAAAGTTAAGAAGCGATGTCTGCTGGGGAGACTACAGCTGAGCCACTGCAAATTGTGTGTGCGTATTTCAAGCTATCATGCTGGGGGGAAATGTGGAAGACACAGTCTCCTCCCGTCTCCATGGAAACCCCATCTCTTTCACAGGCAGCGAGGAGGCAGAGCCATTCTATTCGAAACAGGAGTGTGAATTATTCCACATTATTTAGCGCTCACATTATTACTCACATACTACTGACCACTGATAATAACATCCTGAAGAAAACGAAGAACGATGGCTTGGTTTTATGATTCCTGTTCATCCAGTCAAATGGTAGAAGACCTAGCATGTGGCACGTGGTGCAAACATCTGCAAGTAAAGGTGGTGTCTGGCACACTCATGTCTGTTTCCTTTTTAAATAATGATGGGGCTTTTAGTTTTATTTAAATATTGAGCCACAGTGCCATAGAAAAATATTAACCAACTGAACTGATGCCTATGCTACTGCAGTTGAAGCTCTGCTAAAACGCAAAAAGCGATGTGACACAAATACCAGAGCAACCTGGACACAGAATAGAGACAGAAGCAGATGGTTTAAAGCTTGGTGAGCTCTCAGAAAGGTACAAATCAGGGACAGAGGGAAAGAGAGAGGGAGAGACAGAGAAGGAGACTCTGTCAGACTTGCTTTTCACAAGCAGGTCCACGTAGCCACCTCCTGTCGAGCTTCAAGGGGGTTGTCATGGTGACAGTGGCTGGCAGTCAAGGCTGGGAGAGTGTTGCATGGTTTCCCAGTGGCCTCCAATGTGGCTCATGGGATGATGGGAAAGCAAGTCAGCTGTGAGTGGATCTTAGTGAGCAAGCAAGACCTGAATTTACTCAGCCAAAAATAGAGCCCGCTCACCTACGCTTCAGACCATGCTTGTTCAGGTGTTTAAGTTTAAGGAGAGCGTGTCATTATAATGTAGGTCTAACGTGTTTCCCTGGGTGAGTGCTGGCAAAGGTAACAGACAGGGATACTGGGACTCACAGGCACACTGTTAAAGCAGAAGAGTCTGTTGCTCCTGTTGCTGCTAATGAGACAAGGTGCCAGCCAGAGCACTGGGAGTCAGGGAGTTCCTTAACTGTCACTTGGGATGCCACCAGACTTAGTGCAGAGTGAGAATACTAACCTGAATTCAGTTGCGTTTAACAGTAATACTATTAATGCAGTAATACATTTCCTCTGCATAATTGCATAGGAGCACCTTTGTAGTAAGAACACAGCTGGAAAGTATGCTTAACTCTTTCTCCCATAAAGATGAAATTTAATGACCTCTCATGTACCTTTGATGAAAAGTTTTGAAACCTCACTAATTTCTGACACACACCCAGTAAATTTGTTTCTGGAAGCAGAACTGAACTGCTCAGTTCAGAAAAGACAAACAACAGTTCCTCCTATTTGGTGTCCAAGGGAAAAAGAGTTAAAGAACACAGTTTAACCTTTTTATATATCCTGTAAACAGACTTGTTGGGGTTGGGTAGGTTTCATTTCCAGTTGCTCTATAAAAAGCTTTACTCCACCTGTTTGAAACCTCTTGATACTTTAGTTTCAGGCAATGAGTGAATTGGAAATACAGTAATTTAAAATCATGAATAACAACCTGTTTTTTTTAGCTGTTCATATTCTCTAAGGAAAAAAAGAGGTATGAAATAAAACTACAGTTTTAGAGAATTACTATAACTGTAATTTCAATGTTGCCATGGTTTGTTTCCAGAGCTTTACATATATATATGTATATATATACATATATATGTGTAAAGTTCAAGGTTCTCTCCTTGCTGTATGAGAACTAGGTTGATAGATGAATGAGCCTGACCCTGGCAAAGCCAATGCAGCGCAAAGAAATGAATCACAGCTGCTGCGACACAGCCAGCATAAAAGCAGGCTGTTGTATCTGAAAGAGAGTGGGTAGTGAAGCACGCCCAGGTACAAGCACAAGAAGATGGGCAAAAATAATTTGACAAGGAGTTTGCCCTGTTTCGAGTCCCAAGTGCTAAGGATAGTGTATGAGAGAGTATTCCCTCTGCAGAGAATTCCATTTATAAAAACTTACTCTTTTGGATGACATTTGAGGGCATCCTTCATACCAGTTATGTCCAGGACTTCTTTTTCAAGCACACTAATGAGGGCTGGTGTCACCTTGTCCAAAAAGATGGTGTTGCTGCAGACTATTGTGTCTGCACAAGTGTGCCATGAGGGACCAGTGTGATCTGGCTTTGTTTAGTGTCACGGTGGGATTTCCTGTCACTCTGCTCTTGCTCACATGTTGTCTTCTCCTCTCCTCTAGATATTAATATCTCCCTCCCTTTGTCCTTTATCCCCTTTATTAGAGCATGGCGCATTCATCGGTAGTTGCTGTCATTTTTTTTTTTTTTGGTTAATATAATGAAATCAATTATACAGTATCCACCACAGAAAAATTGCAGGGTAGGATCTCGGGTGTGGCTGCTATTAACATCCGTTTTGTCATGTGGACAACTGAGAGTCTAAAAATAGTCGGTTATGTTTGAGCTCCATTTAACATTTTCCTAACATGCACATGCTTGCGGTCTCTTTTTTCTAGTAAACTGAAAGGTTTTATCACAGATTTGGGGTTCAGTAATCTTATGAAATTAGCACCCCATGACACTGAACAATTTAAGGAAGTAAGAGATAAAGACAAGTCAGGCAGGGATAGAGAGCGAGCACAGTTTGTAGAGGCAAGGCCATCAGGGACAGAGGCTACTGGGAAATGTTCAGGGTTTCCTAGTGGAACTTAACCTCATAACCATAAGACACAGCAGCACCAGTGTGCCTTCATTAGCGACCTTTTTATAGCTTCTCAATCTATTACCTTCTGCCCGTTTTTGTCCTCCTGTTTCTGTATCTTTCCTGACTCGTTACGATTCTACTGTATCGAGTAATAAGTGGGCGAACTTTAATATGTTGTTTTATACTTGTAACACACCCTGTTACAAGTATAACATGTCGAAGTTTTCTCTTTAACGGCATCGTGTTTTTTCGCTGCATCATCTCCACCCCTTTACTTTCGTGCTGGCTTTGTCAGCTCCACCCTCACTCTCCAGTCCCAGCACCTCTCTTCTCTTCAAGTGTTTGATTCAAACAGATTTCCTCCAGGGCAGGAGGGAGAGGAGCACAGAGGAAAGAAAATAAACAGATAGGGTCATTATTCATGTCTGCCACGATGCTATGGCAACAGTCTCCTCCTGCTCTGATTGGTCGTAGATAAGGTTGTTTTTTGAGCCGTCACTTTTACTCTTGGGAGTCCGAATTGTTAGACCATGTCAAGGCCCTCGCTGTCTATCATTGCTGTCAGTCACCTTCTAACAACCTTTGTTAAAACCCTTCCTTTTTTTGCCTGTAAGTTGTGATTTCTTCTAGATGATTTATACAAAAAACAATATATCAAGTGCTCCATGTGAGGCTTTGGTTCTTTTGTTGATGCATGTATTACCCGCATATTCAGTTTATCACTGAGGTTTTGATCAAGGAAGGAAGTCACAGTGAAATATTTCACTTTTTACTGTTAGCTATGTTAAACTGCTGGACTGAATAGTATATCTCACCCCCTATGTGGCATTTTGGTCCAACACTGCACTCATTTTTGGAGTATTTTAACTATCCTATGATTGATTTCATCATATAACATCCTAACCTCTTTTGTGTGGGCTATTGCCAAAACAGGCTCAGTGTTCTAGCTGCAGCCTCCTACTCATCCTCCAAGTTGTGCTGTTTGGAGCTGGAGTCATTTAGGGTTAATATAACAAATGCGGACTGAAGTTCATGAAGTAAGGAACTAAAGGAATCAGATGTAACATTACATTCATCTTGAAGGCTCAAATCATTTATTATAGTAATAGACAAAGATGTAAGTCATCAGTAAACAGTATGTGATACAGTCCTGTGCAAAAGTCCTGAGCCACACCTTAATTTTTCATATTTTGCCAGGAAAGTAGGAAATTGGTTTAGCAATTTATTGAAATGTTTATGTTTTATTGCAATGGCAGTGTGTTTTGGAACCATTTTTTTTTTTTGCATATTTTCTGTTTGCCGAGTCTTTGATTTATGATTATAGCCAGCAGATTATTTATTACCAACTGCTTGGTTTAAGTTATCGGGCCTGGGAATATTTTGGAGGAAGCATGTCAGCTGCAAACTAGCTTGCAGGTTACCAGGGTAAAGGAGCTGGAGATTTCATGGTCTCCCCATGTTTGTGTGGGTCATTGTTTGTGTTCTCACAGGGCACTCCAGCTTCCACCCACATTCCAAAAACACCCAGTTAGTGGGGTCGGGTTACTTGGTGATTCTAAACTGTCCATAGGTGCAAAAGGATGTCTGTCTGAGTTACCCCACCTCTTGCCCTGTGGCAGCTGGGATAGGCTCCACACCATGGATGGATGGTCTGGCTCCTTGGAAGCAAAATATAAAGAAATGAGGGTTGGCTGAAGACCTCTGCACAGTACTGTATATAGTATGTGACATTTTGTATCAGTCACTGTAAACTAAAAAAAAGCAGCATACAGTATATTAGTTTATGATAAATACACAAAATATACACCAGTGGATTATGTTGACTCTGTGATTCATCCTCACTCAAGTCAGACAGGGACAGGAGCCCCTCTCTTTTACCTCAGCATTAAGATCACGAGAGACCTGCTGGATTTGTTCCCTTTATTCCCAATTATAAAGGAAAGCTGGAGAGTTTTTTAAGCTGTTATCACTGAAATGCACACAGGGATAGTCAGTGTCTGACTTGGATATTTTTTTTATAACAGGTATGAAGTAGAACCATAAAAAAGAATGAGTATATTTTACACATATTCTAAGTCAGTGGTTTTCAAAGTGTTTTGCATTAGGCAACCAAAGTGTGAGCCAAAATTTGAAAGCATATTTATTTATATCTGTAAAAAATAGCCTCTGTAATTAGATCTTCGTTTGAATTTTATTTTGGACAGTCTATTTGCAGCTTCTAAAACTAGCTTACCACCAGCAATTATACATGTACTGAGTTGCAAAGACCTTGTTAGACACTTTCACATAATCCAGGTCTTTCTGCTTCTGGTTCAGAATAGGTTATCTTCTGCGGAAGGCCAAGTTTCTTTTACAAACGTTTACATGCACCCATTTAGCTTGTTGCATCAAAAACGAAAGCATTAGCCACCTTCTTCTAAACCTTACTAACTCAGGCTGAAGGCTGTTGACATCCCGCGGTCCATACTAAAACCAAAAGACAAGTTGCTTTTTTCACTGTTTTTCTTTAGGCGTTTGTTTGTCTGCACTGTAGTTAGTTGAGGTCTGGTTCACAAAAGAAAGTGATTAAGCGAGTATTAATCTTCTGGCTGTAAATGTTTCCTAGTCTTGTAATTATAGCCATCCAACTGACTAGAGTTCCCTTTAACAAAAGTTTTTCAAAGAATGAAAAAAGTAGAGAAGAGCCTAGACCAGTCAGAACAGAAAGCCACAAACTCGATATCAGGAAAATACTGTATGCAATGTTCAATAACATTTTCAAGACCACTAGGGGGGAGAAGGACAAAAATAAAAGGAATATATGCAAAAATATTCATCTACAGTCCTGTTTTATTTCCTGTGCCTCTCACTTGACACCATAGCTTTGTTACAGATCACCTGGTAAGCTATGCTGCTGCCGTTTTGGTATAGTTTCCTCAGCTTCACTGTTTGCCCTTAAGAGAAAAATGTCAGACACAAATAATCGTGTTATCATCATACAAATGGGCATATTAATGTTATCATTTTATAATTAGCCATAGCTGTTAGCCACTATCTTGTGACAATAACTAAACAAACAGCTAATGTAGATAACTGATTATAGCTAAATGGTTATATGTCAATGTGTGCACTGGCCAGGTTAATGCTTATGGTAATTAATACTTAAATTTTGTTGAAACAGGAGTTTTACTGACCTCACAAAATGTTCCATAAAGGCTAAGGTGTCCGTGTTCATCAAGTTTGTTCTGCTGCTCTTCACGTGTTCAGCTGCTAGTGAGGGGAGGGGCGGTGTGTCTGTCTGTCTGTGTGTAAATGTGTGTGCGCTGAAGGAAGTGAAGATGACACTGTTGCAAAAGCGTTTCTAATCTGACAGTAATTTTTAGAATCCATTGGTAGTAGATTATAATTTGTGACAAATCTTTTAGGTTTTTTTATGCTGATACATTATTGAAAACCCAAAAACAACGGCCACTGTGTGTGTCAAAATGGTACTATAAGTATCAGTTCTGGTGACAACCCTACTCAGACTAAACACTGTTGAATCAATGGTCAATATGTGATCTGCCATTTTTGTTTGACTGCATTAAAGGCGATTTAAGGCAACAGGAAGTTTCCAATGCTATTTACACTATCTACTGTTACTATCATTTTTTTCCTAATATTTAAAAAAATTATTGAAATTCTATGCTGCTAAATTTTCCAGTTAAAACATCCTTGTAATGGTCAGGTGTTGAGGACAAGTATCTTTCAGCCAGAGAAAAGAACGACAAATAGTGAACTCAGCTGTTTTTCTTCTTTAATAAGTATAATTTGCCCAGAACTCATTGAACTCATATGCTCTTAAACCTTCTTTTATTAATGTGTTTATTTCCTGTTTTTATGCTTGTCTTTTTTGCTCTGTACAGTGTCCTTGGGTGTTTTGAAAGGCGCTTTTAAATAAATTGTATTACTATTATTATTAAAAGTTTTTCTTTTTAGACTAGTTAGCAACTAAAGTTCTTTGTGCAACAGATAAATTTAGACATCTGTCTAACTTAGTAGGAAATGAGGTAAAAAAGAGAAAAACTCTTTGCTTTATTTACATCATAGTCCATCTGTCTTTGTTTATCTAACCCCGATATTATTTTTCGGCACAGTGTTCCTTATTAGACCATTTCGGGAGCTACTGTTCCACATGACAGCTCGAGGACTAAAATTTTAAAGTGTCATACTAAATCAAATCAAAAGATTTCATTCAAGTGATTTTTGTAAACTAACCTTTAATATGAGGCATAACTAAGTTTTTTGTCTTCTACAAAGTTAGATGTAAAATCATTCTAGCTATTTTGTGTGTGTGTGTGTGTGTGTGTGAGCTGGACTTGATGGTATATCGCAAGCTGGATGGCACTGCAACATTTTCTCAAGTATTTTTCATACAACATTACGCAGTCATTTACTCAGATCAAACAAACTCAAGAATAACATACTTCAAAGCAAACGCAACCATTTTTTTGTTTACACAATGAATCCTGGTTGATGGGGGTGCTGTCAGTGCTCAGAGAGGTGTAGTCTGCCACCACGTACGTGCTTGTTAGCATGATTGGTGGAGAGTGGGTGGGGTAGCGTGTGTGTGTGTGTGTGTCAGGGTGCTGTTTTTTGACAGACTTCCCAGTTCTGTGTACTGCGTAAAGTGAATCATCAGCATCATCAAGTGCAGTAGATTCTGGGGACATTCTGCTCCTATGTGGTTATTGCAGGTTCATTTTCATTACATGATGGTGTCAAGTGACGGCGAGTGAGAGGTCTCTCCTCAGTAATTCTAGAGAGACCATAATGGGAGAAAATGGGAGTGTAAAACTACATGTGGATTATGTTTTACCCTTATCCTACTTTTAAATAGAGAGCACCGAAGCCTTTCACTTAGTCACTGATTTCATGGCTAGCATGTAGGTTCAGCACTCTGTGATAATGGTAGGCTCATCTTAATTATCTTAACATGACAATTTCAGCGCAGGGGTAAGTGCTCAAGAGCCCATTTGAGCTCTCGAGGGCTCTGTCCAACCTCCAGGAAAATGTCATAAAATATCATTTAAAAAAAACTTTCTACACCAAAAATAAGCATTCACTGTTTTACCCAGTTCCCAGTTTTATGTTTTAGAAAATTATTCAGTGAGTCTGATATGTGTTGCTGTGATACTTTTGTTTTTGTTGATTGGTGCTAAACATAATTGTCCACTCAAGCACACTCACTCATGTGGATCAGCCTGATAAGTGAGTTATGAATAAATAAGTGGTCCAAGTTTGTCTAATCCATTAGCTCTCAGGCAGTCACACTGTCAGTCAAGCATTTATAGAAGGTTTATTTAAACTGTTATAGTTTAATTACTTGCATATAGCTTAATTATGTGATCAGGTAATAAAAGTATGCTAAAGTGCACACTTGACGATGATTTCAATTTCATAGTTTCCACTTAATGCAGCTTTCAACTTCAAGTTTAAGTCATTAAGGCGAAAGAATGTTTTTCATGCAACATCGTACACAAAGCTGTAAATAGAAAAAGGTAAATTATACCAAATTTGTTTTGTCTTTAAAATACTACAACTTCTTCTAAATACACCTGAGTGCAGTTTTCAAGGTTTTTAGCAGGTTTGCTGTTCCCAACATCTTGAGCTCGCTGAGTGTCTTCAAAGTCTGCAACAAAACCTCTCAAGTGACCAAAGTTTTAATTACTATAAGCCATTCTCTGATGCATAAAATCTCATATTGACTAATTTTGTCTTTCAGATACTCGCCATCATCTCCATCCTCTTCATCGTGCTTTCCACCATTGCCCTGTCTCTGAACACCCTACCAGAGCTACAGGATACAGATGAGTTTGGCCAATCCACAGACAACCCTCAACTTGCCCACGTGGAGGCTGTCTGCATTGCCTGGTTTACCATGGAATACCTGCTCCGTTTCCTCTCCTCCCCGAATAAATGGAAGTTCTTTAAGGGTCCTCTAAATGTTATTGACTTGTTGGCCATCCTGCCCTACTACGTCACCATTTTCCTGACAGAATCCAACAAGAGTGTATTACAGTTTCAAAATGTTCGGCGTGTGGTTCAGATTTTTAGGATCATGCGTATTCTACGTATCTTGAAACTGGCTCGTCACTCTACAGGTCTTCAGTCTCTGGGTTTTACCCTTAGGAGGAGTTACAATGAGTTGGGCCTACTTATTCTTTTCCTTGCCATGGGTATCATGATTTTCTCCAGTCTGGTATTTTTTGCTGAGAAGGATGAAGAGGATACAAAGTTTAAAAGCATTCCAGCTTCTTTCTGGTGGGCTACAATTACTATGACCACAGTGGGCTATGGTGACATCTACCCCAAAACTCTCTTGGGAAAGATTGTCGGGGGGTTATGCTGCATAGCTGGAGTACTTGTGATCGCTCTACCTATTCCTATTATTGTAAATAACTTTTCTGAATTCTATAAGGAACAGAAGAGGCAAGAAAAGGCCCTTAAAAGAAGAGAAGCCTTAGAAAGGGCAAAGAGAAATGGCAGCATTGTCTCAATGAACTTGAAAGAAGCATTTGCACGTAGTGCAGAGCTGATGGATGTGGTGGTGGAGAAGAGCGAGAGGCCTCATGACAACCACCTCTCACCCAGCCGCTGGAAATGGACTCCCAAGAGGGCTGCATCAGAGACAAGCTCAAATCGTTCTTTCAATGCCCAGGAGTTAGGCTCTCCCAGCAAGGCCCGAGCCACCAGTCCCCAGAGGTTAAATGTTCAGAAACTAGAAGAGATGTACAACCAGATGGCAAAGACACAGTCACAACCCAACCTCAATGCTAAAGAAAGGGCCTCCAGAGTTGGTAAACAGAGGGATGAGATAGAGCTGGGGGCTATACATGACCATGGTCAACAAGCCCTAGGAACCAGGGATGGAGTTGGAGACATGAAAAGCTTATCCAGCATTGACAGCTACATTAGTTGTGCAACAGACTTCCAGGAGAATCCACGCTTCTCCCACAGTCCTGCAATAGATCTTGGTCTTCAGGAAAGCAACCGCTTCTCATACAGTCCAGCGACAGCATTGTCCCAGCACACCAATACAAAAACTGGCCAGCAAACAACAGGGGACCGTGAGCCCATGCTGACCCCTGTGTCTGTCACAAAGACGGACAGCACAAGGAAATTTTTCTTTTCTGGAATCTCCTCAAAAAGCCTTATTCCCAAAGGAGGCTGCCGCAGCGACGGGGAATCAGGACTTTCCCCACTTTCAGACAGCTCAGTTGTGTCAGACCACTCTCTGTTAAGCCCCGAAACCTCTGCGTACACTACTGCCAGCAGCAGGACCCCACCAAAGTCTCCAGAAGGCACTCCCCTGGCCCCAACTGTCTTCACCTTCCATGACTCCTCCATCAGCAAGTACATTGATGCCGATACAGACGATGATGAGCACCTCCGTGACATGTCTGACACCAGTCCCTCTGAGCGTCTCCTGGCTGATGCAAGCCCGAAACGCAGCATTAATATAAATTACCAGAGGGGCACTAACCATTTAGAAGCAGCCCAGAAAATGCTGGGTCAGAATTGTCTGTTCCCGCTAGAAGGGATTCGTGGGCTAGCTCATGAAAATCACATAGGACCAGAGATGACACGTAGACCAAAGGCTGAGAGGGGACGTCAAAATACTTTGGATAAAGGCCTCTGAGGTGCAAGTGAAGCAAAAACTAACAGCAAGTTTGGGACAGAGTGTTTTTGGTAGAGACACCTTAAAGGCTAAAACACTCCAAGCCAGAGACAAAGGAAGGCGAGACAACCGGTCTCGCTAAAACATTTCACAAATTACCTGAGCATGCCACTGGGCAATAAGCCTTGGGTGAACATGTGTAGTGAATACTCTGGGAGAAAAACATTTCTTAATTGAAGAATGTCACTGCCCCTCCTTCAGCTCATTCCTATAAGGAGATATTCCACACACACAACAAAAGAGCAATCCCAAGTAGCCAATGGGTCTGTTCAGAGATGTAGAGTCATCAGAGAAATAAAGCTGTAGTTATAAGTGCGAAACCCAGCTAAATGATGGTTTTAGTCGCAGGGGGTTATCTCTAAAAAATCCCCGCAGCCACTTTCCAGAACTAAGTCCCGATTGATTTTGTAGTCTTGAAGATACAGGAGAGGACCTAGAAGCCTATAAGCTACTTACTTGTGCCCTCCATTCCCAAACCTGGCCTTAGTCATTTACATTCGTAGGGTTGTGCATGTCTGCTTATATGTGTGCCTGTGTCTATAAGAGACAGAGCAAGAGAGAGTGAACAGTAATGAATGGCCAAATGATAATTCATGTACACACACTCTTGAGATTGTCTAGCCTGATTTATTTTTCTATAGATAAGAGAAAGTTCCTATTAGAAATAAGTACATTTCTGGTCTGCTGTGTCATAATCACATGTGAAGAGTTATCTTGTATGAGGTTCAGTGTTTTGGCACAGACGCTGCTCCAGCTCATCATGCATTATAATGACCACTTTTCCTGTTAACAGTGTTTTGCTAACTCATGTTAACATGTCTTGGTGAGAGTGAATGATCGAATGACGGATAGATTTCCTAGCACATCAGAATCTTTTTTTTTGGATCAAGAGGTTTCTTTTTGACATGGGCTAACAAAAGAAAGAATTATGCTGATTGCTGCATAAAATGCACATTATGAAAGCATGCGTGTACCCAGTCTCATAACATAAAATAACATGATGATTTGCTTGTCCATCATCTCTAAATAAAAAAAAAAAACATATATAAGGAAATCCTCCTAGCCTACTGACATGATGTTTAGAGCAGTTGTTCAGCATGCATCAGCCTTCGTTTGACCAACATAAAAGCAGCCAAATTGTTCACAAATGCATGAACGATATGTGTATAAAACAGCAAAAGCAGGGGAGTTATCCAACCCCTATTTTGTTTCTTAAATGATAAAAAAATATATATATATATAACAGCACCATCCGCAACCAGATCCAGCTTACCATTAATTGGGTGCAAATGCCAGAACTGATAAAACTCATGCATGAGTGCACACACACACACACCGGCAAACTATACATCCAGGTACTGGAGACAATTTTCAGGATGCCATAGATACGTTTAGTTTCCATGGTGATAGCTGTTTCCCTCAAATGTTGGCAACAGCTAAGCAGTGATTTGTTAATTGGAGTGGCGAAGGTCGACTTACATGTAACATATGCTCACACACATTTACGAATCACACACGGAGACACGTGAACCCATAAAGCGACAGTAGTTGCATGTTAGCTGAGCCACTCCTCACTGTGCATATTCATGAGTACTGTGTAAATCTAACATTATAATATAAGGACTTTGTACTTTATTATTTATGTTCATGAATTCAGTTTTAATATATGTTCTGTTATCCCCTGGATTGGCAGACACAATTCTCCGTACGCCTGTGTGATTACACTGCTACATAGTATAGTGAGGACCAGTCGCTTAACAAGAATTGCTGCACTCTTCATACAGATTGTAGATGGTGAGAGAGGCAAAACAGAAGTGGTCCTCGTGATCTTAAAAATATATTAAGTGCTGCTTTACACGCCAGATTGTATATGAAACATGGACTTAGCCAATGTGAAATCAGCCACTGGTGCCTGGAGCATTTTAGCCTCTGTTCCACTAGTACCTAGTTAGTTTGACTCGACTCAGTGGTTCCTGTTATCAGGTACTTTTTACCCTTCAACCGTAAAAGGCTGATATGGTATTGTTGTCACTGGCGGGCGAGCAGTGTGGTCACCCAAGTTGTGAATGCGACCACTCAAAACGAGGCGATGTTGACATTCATACCGTAGGTGCACCTAGCAAAAATCTCAGACGAGTTGGAATGTCATGACCTCAATGTCAAGGTCAAGTTTAGAGATTAAGTTTTCTGAAAATCTTATGAATGTGATAACTCCAGACAGACCCCACCTAAGATATTCCAGTTTATACCATATCTGGATCTACTGGGAGGCTGAGGGGTGTCCACCAGTATTTTTAGTACGTTCCCAAGTGAGCTGAGTTGAGCTGAAAATCTGACGTCAACAGACTGCATGCCACTGATTAGGCAGGTAGTGATGTCACTGGATGAGTCATGAGAGCGACTCCTTCACGAGAATCAACCAAGAGTCCACCACAGGATTATCACCCTGTCCCTAGCATTCTTTTCTGCCATGCCAACTCTTCTCATGTCCTTCTTTACTACATCTATGAATCTTCTCTGTGGTCTTCTTCATTTTTCCTCCTGCCTGACCTGTCCATCCTGGTCACTCCCAATGCTTCCACACTTGTCTTTCACATTTTGGTGTCACAAATCACCCATGTTACTCACCTTCACCCTGCCTGCACTCTTCTCTTCTTCACCATCCATTGCTGTGAATGGTTGACGCCAGGTATTTGAACTCATCCACCTTCACTGCTTCTGCTCGTTGTACCTTCACTGTTACGCCTGTCTCCATCGCATTCACACACATGTATTTTGTCTTGCTTCTACTGATTTTCATTCCTCTTCTCTCCAGCGCATACCTCCACCTCTCCAGGCTCTCTTTCACCTGCTCCCTATAAAAAGAAAAAAACATGATTAATAAGACTTAGAAGACGGGATTGCAAACATGAACTCAACAGAAAAGTATTTACCATGGTCCTAAACTAAGAGAGCAATGGAATAACTTTCTGAAAGACTTTCTCTTTTGCAGCCATTGGACATCAGAAATATTAAATGTTTCAGCACTTATGTAAGGGATTTACTTTAAAGCTAAGTCCATCTTTTATATACAAGATTTCTACTCATTAACATAAGCTGAGTTACAGTATCAAGAGTCCTTCCACAATCTCTTGAAATCTAATTTCTAGTGCAAAAGTACAAGGTTTTTGTAACGTCTTTAAAAGTCTTTTGAGTAGGTACAGTACGCCTTCTGTCATCACATCTTTCACAAATGTTAACAAGATGAGCAAAGAACCTCAGTGCCAACAAAATATACTGTCAAAAGAAAAAAGAATAACTTTAAAATCTTTCTCAGTCTTTTCCTGACACAAATATACTGGCAAATGATGCACGCAAATAAGAGCATTGCACTATTATAAATCTATTTTTTCAGAATTTATCCAACCTAAGTTGATTGACGCATATCGTTTTAGTGTTTAGTTTAGTGTAGTTTAGAGTCTAATCACAAATCCTGATTTCACTTCCTGTTTTAATCACAGAGTTGGACCATTTCATATTGCTCTCCCATAGTGAGAGGAGCTGAGGTGTGAAAGGAATACCAACCACTGCGAGAAGCAGAGGGAACTGTGTGTATGTGTGTGTGAGAGAGAGAGAGAGAGAGAGAGAAAGGGAGACTGCTGTAAAGCTGGGGCATTATAGCAGTGTGGTTGCTGCTTAATGGAAAAGAATGAACTGTTTCCAATATGAATGTGCGGGCTGGGGGAATCCTGCCTTTTGTTTTCTCTCTATTCCATCTACAGTCCTGACTGTAACATGCAGCAGTAATGCAGATTGCAATACAAAGAAAATATTAGAGTTGTGTGAGAAAATAGGATTATTTTTAGTCGATGGTTTTGAAGTGCAGCTTTATTTATAGCTGGGAAACGAGATACGGGAGGAGCATTTTATGAATCATGTTTAGTATAATTAAGCAGATAACTGTACTGAGAATAGCTTCATCTCATTGACTCACGTTGTATTACACCTTTACATTTTTCCTGTGTGTGTAGATATTTTTTTTAATTTAATGTCTTTCTTTATTTGAAGTACCAAAAAAACAAAAACAAAAAAATCCCCCACAATGCTAAAAAATTACAATAATTACCCACAAACAGCTGTTAAATAGATTTTTGTTATAAGAAAATATCCTGTTGCACAACAGTTGACTGTGGGTATTGAAAACTATCCAGATGGTCTCTGGTAATGTTCTTTGGTTACGTTCCTACATGTATACTGTCCAGTAAATGTCTGTAATTCTTCACATTTTCCTGAGGTTGAAGTCACAGGTTAAATCCCAAAGGAATTCATGACAAATTTAGTCAAACAGATTTTATTTTCTTCAGTTTCAACAAGAAAAAATACAGTTCAGCTTATTTCACCTGATTATACCTTACTGTCCATTTTGATTTTGTTACTTGAGTCAAGAAAAAACAAAAAGCAGCCAGACAAATATTTTAGGGTGAATTAAGAGATAAATATGAAATATGAAGGGCATTGAGCTCACACAACCCCTCCTTAAGCACCACGTGAGCTTCTGTCCTATCATTTCGGTTTTCTATATTATTGTAGTCAGGGACCATTTTTCACTGAAATATCTCTCAACAATGATGACAATCAATATATCACGAATGGGCAGCAAGCACTAGTGTAGAGACCTGAGATTTATCTTGGAAAAATATTACGCAAATGCACAACCATGTGCGCAAACACAAGTACTGAAATCCTGACACTAGCATTCTTAGAATTAAGCTTTTAGAAAGGAGAGAGCAAAGAAACATCAAGTTTGATGTTTGATTTCATATTTAGACTGTGATACTGTGACACAATACCACCATAATAATAATAGTAAAAAAAAGTGTCTTTCATTTCTACATTTAGCTTCATTTCATTTTATTTGGACGCTCAAATCCACTCCATTTTCAAGGGAGCCATTCAAATTAATTGAATCTAATAGTATAGCAGACCTTTTAATTTCACCGAGGTTCCCTGTGGAGCAATCCGATGTGAATCAAAGGACTAAACCATGACTCTTTATCAAGACAACACAATCTAGTGACTTCTTTTACCTCTTCTTTATTGATACTAATTAAAATTAAGAGCACAAGTTCTCTAAGATTTTTATAAGTACAATTCCTAATCATCCCATATGACTCCCAGCTGTACAGTATTACGCATTTAGTTAAAATCTAAAAGAGAATTGAGTTGTTGAGCTAGCTGCTAAATTTAAAAAAAGAGGTTAAAGGAGTTTCCGTTCTTTTGTTTTCTTATTTCTTTAATTTATTCTTCAAACCCCACAGGACTTTTTCAAGGACGTGATAGTTTCCAAAACCTGGTGAGAACTACTGCTTTAGCAAGTAGTCCAATTCCACATTCTCTGAATCTAACACTGTATTACAGGGTTGGGGTCGATTCAAGGTGGTGCACAAGACACATCACACGTGGCGCTATAATAAAAAGCAGTATTAAAGCATGAGAAACGGACAAATTCAAACATAAACTATTTTTTCCCTATATTTTAACCTCTCAGTGGAATTGACCCCAACCTTGCCTAAGCCATCAGTCTTTGTAAAGTACACTGTTTCCAGGGAATTGAAAAAAGATATTTGAATGACCTTAGCCAGCTCTTATACAATGTTGTTTGTAGGTCCCGAGGCTGTCTGTTTTGTAAAACAAAAACAAAAAGAGAAAAACATTTTTACCTGTTGACTTTCTATGCTGTTGTTTCTGTATAAATGTTCTATTGTTCAGTGCATGTTGTAACTTTGGCGTTGTAACTGGTTGTGATTCACACAGAGCCAGTACTTTACATGTTAAAAGAAAGTGTCTCAGTGTCCCAAGATATTTTTATTTCTTAATAAAAAGCAACGTTTCCCTTAAATGAATCAAAAATGAAATAAATCAGATCACTTTACATTTTGATTAAGAATTGTTGGCTTTGATTTCACTGTTTCCAGCACATAATAGTTCAACTAATGTTATTTTCTGACATATCGAAAATTATACTAAGCTGTTTGAGAAAGCTACAGTTGTGCATTGATCAGCACTATTCATATAAACAGGTTTAGTAACCATTATTCTGGCTGGGTGGATCAGGTGACCCTGAATCCTCCTTTAGTCACACTGCAGTAGACTGCTTCTTCTTCACTCACTCACTCTTTCACTGTGTGCTTATACAGGCTCAGGCCCCTCCCTGAGCCTGCTGGAGGTTTCTTCCTATTAAAAGGGAGTTTTTCCTTCCCAATGTCGCCAAGTGCTTGCTCAAAGGGGGTCGTTTGATTGTAGGGTCTTTACCTTACAATATAAAGAGCCTTGAGGCAACTACTGTTGTAATTTGGTGCTATGTAAATAAAACTGAATTGGAATCTAAGTGATCGTTGTATGTACAGAATGCAGGCCATCAGAAGAAAGCAGGACGAGGTTAGATGAAGAGGAAACTGTTGACTGTTGAGCTGGAACAAGCTTCCAGCCTCCCCACACGTCTCCACACTCCCCTGCATCTAGGGTTTCCCACTGCCTGCCACTGGAGAGACTGCCTTCTGCAGGGGGGGAAGGGAGAAATTATTTAGTGGTCACAGGTCTTTGCCTTAAACTCAAGTGATAAGCAATGTTGCCATCTAGTGGCAGTGGTCACTGTTAACCAATTAGGCTGAAACGTTAAGTTTCAGATCAGAAATCTGAGATGAAAAACAAAACAAAGAAACAAAAAACCTGTGTCATTACAGTACAGCTGCACTTAAGCTAACCCTGAACCTCTCAAAATGCAGACGTGCAGATCAGCAGATGCACACGTATTGGCTCAGATACATGTATAACTATGTGCTCCAGCAGGTAATAAGGACAGGATCCTGTATGCACAATAAATGTTAGCCAGGTTTACAGTAAGTATGTTCACTGGTATGTTAAATTAAGGAATATTTGTGTTTTTGGAAGACTTTTTAAAATTATGTTTTATGCAATATACCAATATTTGTATTGTCTTGTCTTTATGTTATTAGGGCTGATCCTAAATAAGATTTGAAAACATTTACCGGGTTCTTAAATCATAATTTTAGTTAATGTATTTTAATTACTTTTTAAAATTACTTTTGGCATTAGTAAACTGCCCCCTCATTCCCCACAGCAGATTAATCTCCTTATTTGTATTTACACCAGATGCACCCCTAACCCTTTATCCAGCTTTGGGACCAGCAGTGGTTGTTCACTAGCAACAAATGGACCAAATAAAAATAGATATGGACTAGTGCAGTGTGACTCAAATAGAAATTAGATCAGGAGTATTTAAGATAACTCTGCAGTGGCAGAAAGGTCACATTGGTGTAGTGAACTTAAATTTTTCTCCTTCACATCAAAATGATTAGTTTATATGCTTCAACCAGAAGTTAGGCACGATTAGAAGAACACTCGGTTTCATTCATCAGTTTAACCCTACACCGGATCTTAGTTTAGAGATTAACTATCATGCTGTATTCAGTCAAATTTGAAACTAGAAATGAGCTTACTCATCATGGACGTGTCATACTTGAAGCACGCAATAGGGTCATTTTACCAAAGATTTCTATGAAATCTAAATTAGCTTTTGCATTCAGACGAAATGCAGGTTTAGGGCATCTAATAGCTTTATCTGGAACCTGTAAGTCCATCTCTTATATACAGTCTATGGGTCACGAAACACTCAATAATCAAGTGAGATAGGTAAGGTATTCTTGAATACCTTACCTATCTCACTTGATTATTGATATTTTCTGAACAACTCAAATCTAAATTCAGTGTTGCTGACTGTCAAGCACATCCTGGTGAAACAAAGCAGACAATTAGCTTTGATGTTTCCATGCAAAATACTTAAACTGTCTTCAGCCTATCCGTGTTGTTTTCCTCTTCGTGTTTCGTCCGGCAGCACCAGCAGGTGGCTGGCACACGACACACACGGTGCCCCTCCTTCAAGTGCTGCATCCACCTGGTATGTGGGCCCTTACTCTGCTGGCAGCCTTCTGTTAGAAAGGTCAACCGAAAGTGGACACATTGCCTATTTTATACAAACAGACACAGACATGCACACAGGTCCGCACATGTGCACGCAGTTAACAAAAAAATATACAGTGAAAAAGCTAAAGAGTATAATTTCATATTTTCCTAGGTTGTCTCTAAGTGTTAACCTATCACATTGCTGCTGTGAGGGACACCTCTCTCTTGCCAGCGTTGCCATAGTCACACAGGGTAATAACTGCTAGAACTACAGCAAAAGCATTTATGATAAGAACATTAGTAGCACCATATGTTCAAATACGCTTTTAACCCTTTTACATTGTGCTAGGAAATTTTACATGAGTGGACCTGCAAATGAAGTAATTTCTGTTTGATTGTTTTGACTTGTACACGCCATTGTCTGTCATTTATACTACATGCAGTATACTGAAACTAGGCTATAAAACAAATCCTGCACTATGTAGTAGCTTCTTCCCACTTTTCCTTTCCAATATGATGATAACCAAAAATGTTTCTCATATGAGTGCTTTAATGCTAGTGTAGCATATATAAAATGACTACAGTCTGTAATTTGCAAGACTTTTACTGATACATATGAAATGACAATACACATAATAATAAACATATAGATCATACCTTACGTTTGATGTGTTAGGTATTATCTTGGTCAAATATAATTCTTCAAAGGGAACTGGTGATATTTTGTTTTTCATTACAGACACTACAGAATGGTTGTCACAAATACCAGCTGTTGCAGTTTACCCCTGAAAACGTCTTTATTTTGGCAAATTTCAAAAATTGCCTTTTTTTTTTTCACCCTACATCCAGATAAGTGTTAACTCTGTACAGACTGTACCATGAAATAATTACAGGAATTTGACATTTGTTTTTAAAAAGAAAGTAAAAATGAACATTTGACTTTAAAGGGTTAAGTAGCACACCCTCAATTTGGATATTAACTTTGGGATAATGGAGATGGGTTGTTCCACATCAAATGCATATGTTTTTATTCAAAATACGTACATGCTGTGGAGAACAAGAAGAAAACATTATTTGTAAAGCACTTTAAAACGTTACAAAGTGCTACATGTTCAAGCATGAAGTCAAACATATGGTCATACATTAATTCCAACATGCACACTTTGAATTTTAAAGCATGGCCAAAAATAATGGGAGTGAGATCAAGGAAGACCTATCCTATAAAAATGAACAAGCTTCCAGCCAAACTTGTAGTCTGAGGAAACCCAAGTTTATGTGTTACAAACTCAAAAGTGTTGTCATTTCTGGATGTAAGATAAGAGACAGTAACAGTTAGAAGGCCCAGTCTGAAGGCCAAAGCAAGCCATCAAAGATTTCCTAAAAACAGGTAGCTTGTTATGGTCTTGGCAGTATCAGCCCCCCTATCCATCTGTCAGGATCCCCTCTTTCTGTCTTTTCCCTCCATACTTCTCTTTCCTCTCAGGTGGGTAAGTCCCGCTGTTCCTCTGGGACTGGCAATCTCCTCAGTCAAACGCCAACTGAGCTTCATGAAGCACACCTAACCATTTCCTCATCAAGCTTGCTGTCTATTTAACAATCCATTCTTCCACCGATTCCTTTCCAGGCTGTACAGCTACTCAGTGGCAACACAATGATCTAGTTAGACAAGATTTTTTTTTATGCAATGTGTTCTTGCTTACCTTTTTGACTCACCTCTTCTCCTAGTTTTGCTCTCAGTGTGTTGTTTCTATATATCGCACTCATTTCCCCGTGTCTCAGTAGGTGGGTTGGAAAAATTATCTTGTCAAAATATCTCTGCTCAGTACAATTAAAATTATGTCTGCAATAAAGCTTCTAAACCTGCCAACTGTCTCTGAGTCAAAATTTGCTAATTTGGGAATTTATGACACAACTTCTCAAATTTTGCCTGTTGTGAGATTATTAGATATGAATCAAAAGGAGGCCTCACACTTACAGATGCTCCTTTTTTCTTAAGAAGTAAATTAAAAAATGTATGCCCCCCCCACACACACACACACACACTTACACACACTTGTACTAAAGTAGGTTTTTACAGTGTCCTTGCTTGGAACAGCACTCTGCACAGAAAGTGCCCTTCTCAAAACTGGGACAGGGATTGCATAAACTGAGTGGCTCCTACAGGATTGTCCTGCTCCTGCTGCAGAGCTCAGCACAGCTGACCACTCTGTCTACTCACTCGGCACACGGGACACTGCTGAGGTAAAGAGTATATTGCTGAAAGCGGCAAAGACCAAAACGAGTGTATTTAGAGAATCGTGCATCTGCAGGTCAAGTTACAATTCGAGTGTCATAAAATCCAAACATTATAAATGAAACAAGCACATAAAGGTGATTGTTGGATACACAGTACTATGTACTGCACACCATAATGTACTGGGGTCAGACACTTCATTGCCTTCTGGCTTTGTAATAATGTAAAACATTCACAAACCCTAAAATTTAGACATTAGTCTCATAAATACTGAGAAAATAATATTCCTCTTTTGAAAAATACCTACCTGGAGATGCAGTTTGAAAGTCCTGGCAACAGTCTGCAGTGGTCACAGTAGTATAATCGGTCAGATCTCCATCCTGTCCTAATTCATGATGGATCCTGGCCGATGCATCTCAGACCCCCATTAGGACAACCCACTTGGCATAGGAGAAATAAATACGCTTGAAGAGAAAAATCAGTGACACACAGTGTTTATGGGAAATGACATCACAACTCCACCCAACACAGCAACAAATTTAAAAAGTTTAATGTACTACGCAATACTTTGAATGACTTTGAAAAAAGGCCAGTCGCTGTTATTCACTCGGGTAGCGTAAAGTAGGACTATTGTCCTGTCAGACTTCTTATCGTTAAACTCAGATTTCCAATTTGCTGCTACAGCGAGAGAAGAAGGAAGGGGTAATGTGTGGACATGAAATATTGTTTATAATCACAACCCCACAACTTTAAGACTCGCCCTGCACTGAAACAGGAAACGTAATGAAAAACAAAGACATGACAGCGTGGCTCATTTTTCTTGTTTTCTTGACTCTAACTTCCTCTATATGTAACCATAAAACTCCAGAGCTCTCAGAGGTATGACCTCATTTATTTGCTGCTCGAGTAAACAGAGAGACAGCTCTCACAGAGTACAGCACCAGGCCAAATAAGTATTATTATCGTTGCAATGCGTGTCATAAAAAACACACATTACAGAACTAAAAGATTTTCAAAATAATATGTTTTATTTTCTAAAGAATGCTTCTCAGACCAAAAGGTCAGATTCACAATGAAATAAGAGGAAATGATATCCATTTGGGAACAAGAGCAGATTTCAGTCAGTTACAATTTCTCCAGTTAGTTTATGATTTTATTCACACAGTGCTGTGAAAAAGCGTTTGCTCCCTTCTTGATTTTTTTCACTTTTTTTGGCTTAGTTATCACATTTAGATGTTTCAGATAATCAAACAAATAATAGTATGAGACAAAGATAAGATGAGTGAAAACAAAATGCAGTTTTTAAATGATTATTTTATTTGTTATAGGTTATAGAAAAGCTATTCAAACCTACCTGGCTCTATGTGGAAAACCATTTGCTCCCTAAACCTATTAAATGGTCGTTGCCACCCTTAGCAGCAAGAACTACAGTCAAGTGTTTCCGATAGCTGGCAATGAGTCTTTTACATCACTGTGAGGGAATTTTGGCCCACTCTTCTTTGCAGAATTGTTTTAATTCTTACACATTGGAGTTTTTTTAGCATAAAAAATCCATTCAAAATTAAACTAATGTGCTCTTGGAGGTCATTTTTTGTAGGTCGGCCACAATCCAGGTAGGCTTGGATATCTTTTTTCTCGTAATAAATTAAATCATCATTTAAAAACAGCATTTTGTGTTTATTCCGGTTATCTTTGTCTAATATTAAATTGGTTTGGTGTGAAAGAGCTAAGTGTGATAAATATGCAAAAAAATAAGAAATCACAAAGGAGGAAAGTACTTTGCTCTGATCATTTTAATAAATTATTAATAAATTATTTTCATAGTGATTTTTATATTACTCTACTTATTAGGATAGTAATTATGAAATAAACAACATCTCAATGTTGCCACCCTGTAAAAACCCGACTGGTCATCATTTCCGGTTTTGACATGTGCTCTGTAAATATACTGACTTGACTCAACCTGTCTAACGTCAGCATGGAGAAACCCATGAAACAGGTTTTGCTTGTTATGGTCATTCATCCTGTAAATGCCAACCGGTTATTACTTCATTATATTTGTCTCCATTTCACAACGGGGAACAAAATCTGCTTTACTCAGTTTGTGCTAAAATATATTATATTCAAAGGTTTATTTGCAGTTCACAAAATATTGAAACAGCCCAGTTTTAAATGGCTCACAACAGTAAGGGTGCTGAATACTGTTAGAAAATGTATCGTTATCCATGCATGTCCACCAGAGGAAGCAAGCAATGATACACAGCTCTGTACTGGATTGCTAAACCAGCACACTTGACAGAATTTAACATGTTAAATGCTTGTTAGACACAAACTAGTATCAGCTTAAAAAGCAGATTTGCTGTTTAAAAAAGAATTTGATGTAGAAACACATGCACATGGATTTTATCTTACCTTAATTTTGTTTCATAATTTACCCCCCACCACCTCTTTAATTCACATTTCAATATGAGAGCAAATTATGCATAGATTCAAACTGGGGTCATCCATCACAACTAAAGCACTGCTGTGGAATATGCATTGCCTCATGGTAAGTAAATGTTCTTTGTAAATCCTATAAAAATACATATATTAACATTACCTATAAAAAAATTGAAAAGAAATGGGTTAAAACTGCTATTGGTTGATAAAAGTGGCTCACATGCCAATGCTGAAAGTAAACAAGGCTTGCACTGTTCACCTAGAAAACAAGAACGTGATACACAGCAAGCAGACTTCATGGGATATAAGTAAGAGTGCAGGGATTTATAGTTCATAGACATAATCTCCTTATGTTCTCATTTAATATGATTCTTGCTGCTCTACTGAGCAGCTGTAGAGCTGGGACCAAATCTTATCACTGAATCGTATCCCTTCACTGAACCAAATTAAGATCTATCTTGCGAGGTAACTGTAACTAACCCTCAGAGCCACTGCTGTCCTTTTGTCTAAGATCTGTGGGAGTTTAGAGGGTTTAGAATATGTTCCTGGACTTTCAGTAAGCTCTTCTTTCTTGTTTGGTTAAATCTGTATTATTTCAAAAATGCTAACTACGCCGCACTAATCTTTCAGGTTGCTTGACTCGGGTACAGGTGGAACTGAAAAGCTCATTAACCGAGCTTCTTGTTTCCCCATCACAAATATTTATTAGGATACAATTTAATTACTGATCACTTTGCCTGAAAGCTATATTAATGGAGCTCTGTATTAATGTGAACTAATGATGAAAAATCACCTGTCCCTATTATCCATTTAATAATTTGTCTCCATCATTTAAAGCAGTGCCTCACCACCTCTCACTTTCAGCCAATGTTACTGTATGCATACATAAAAAAAAAAAGATATTTTACATACAGTATTCAAAGTATTTACTGAGGTGCATCTGTTAGTATTTGTCAGCTGTGAACTTTAAAAGGTTAAACCTGAACTCGCTGCAAAGCTGTTGGTCCACATTTTTCATCTATAATAATTCATACATTTACAGCTTAGGAGCTCAAGTTATTTCCTCTAATCTGGGAGGAGAGTATTTAAAACAGCCACAGTTGAAGACTGAGGGTCACAGGAGGAGGAAAGCACCAGCTTGGTTGTAGGACAGGTAGGAAAATACACCTTTTCAGGTAACAGGGGTAAAGTCTGAGCTTCTGTAGGGTAAAAAAAAACAAAAAAACAAACAAACCAAAATGATCTTCTAATGGACCTCCAGATGATGCTGCTGGATGTCATTTACTTCATCCTGAGAAATTCTTTGCGGGTTATCTTGCCTCCACGCACCAAGCCCATTGATGGCGAGCTGGTGCTCATAACCGGATCAGGCGGTGGCCTGGGCCGTCTCTTTGCTCTGGAATTCACCAAGCATGGGGCAGAAGTGGTGCTGTGGGACATTAATAGCAATTCCAATGAGCAGACAGCCAAGCTGGTGCGTACACCTACGCAGTGGACGTAACCAGCCGGGAAGACGTGTACCGCAACGCAGAGCTTATGAGAAAGGACCTCGGCCGGGACGTTACAATACTAGTGAACAATGCTGGAGTGGTGGCTGGGAAGCGCATCCTAGACTGTCCTGATGAGCTGATTGAGAGGACTATGAAAGTCAACTGTCATGCTCTGTTCTGGGTAAGAACTCAATGTTTAAAATCAAATGTATAGAAGACATTTCCCCAGTCACATCTGAAGCAATGAAGCTTCTTATTTGAGTGGTTTAACAGTCCAGATTTACTTCATCTTTCCAACTTTCTTGTTAGCTGGATATACTTGTAGATGCCAGTGTATCACAAAATTTTAGATGCTAAGCTTTGGGGCTTACCATAGCTTCTTTTCTTTTCTTTTTTCTAACTTGATTATCCAGAGCAATACTGTGTTTTTTATGAGTATGGTCAAAAGAAAATGTGTTCCTGTCTAAATATGCAACTATCATTGCAAACTATGGATCAGAAATCAATCAAGGTCACTAACCATGCACATCCAGAAGATAAATGCTGAAAGTTAATCAGCTGTGAAAATGCCAAACGCTGGAACAAAAGGCAGAACGGTTTAGCAGCACATCACAGACAATTCGCATTACACAATCAAATCATAGCACATCTTTGGCCAGTAACTTTTACCGACTAAGAGTCAGAGAGCTGGAATTCTTTCTTTTGGATTTCATACTGGATAATCTTTTTACAGTCGGCTGTACACAGAGCATGTTATTGTGCAAACGCTGAGGGACACTTGAAATGTAAAATTGCTTTGCGTCAAGAGCATTATCCCATTCACCCTATGGACTAGCAACTTTGACGTCAATCCTCTTAATAACGAGGTGCTTGTGCAACGTAAGCTACACACAATAACCTACACATCGAACAGTATTTAAGTCACATTTAACAACACTGCACAGTTTGTTGCCTCATTCCATTTTGCTGCTATGACAATGCATGTTTGTCTGGTTGTTCCGATGTGTGGGCCTCAGACAGTGAAGGCTTTCCTCCCCCAAATGAAGGCCCAGAATCACGGACACATCGTGACCATTGCCAGCGTCCTCGGTCTCTTCAGCACAGCTTGTGTGGAGGTGAGCCAATGCAGGAGAAATAGCGCTACAATAAGTCTATATGAGAATATAACTAATAAGAATATGGCAGCTTTATTATTGTGTTTTACACTGTTCTCTCACAAAGTCCCAAAATCAAGTAACACATTAAAATGCATATAACGGCACTGGCAGTCAAAGCAGGGCTGGCAAATCACAAATAATGAATATTCAGCATCTTTAAAAGCAGCGTGAATAAGATCTGATGGATAGATTTTCTTTGTGGTAGGATTACTGTGCCAGCAAGTTTGCTGCAGTGGGCTTCCATGAGTCTCTGGCCCACGAGCTGCTGTCTGAGGAGGTAGAAGGAGTGAAGACAACCCTTGTGTGTCCCTACATCGTGGACACGGGCATGTTTGAAGGCTGCAAGATAAGGTATGCCAACATAATAATCATATACAGTTAAGGTCCAAAAACTATGGTGAGTGAAACAATTTTCATAAATTTGGCTCTCTTTCATGAAACAATGACGATGTGACAAGAGTGCAGACTCAACCTTAAATCAAGGCATTTAACTAAAACATTGCATTAACTGTTGAGGAATTACTGCCATTTTTATCCAGAGTCCCCTATTTTTTGTTAATTGGAAATGTCACTGAAGACAACAAGGCTATTTTTCTGTAATTCTTTATTTCTTTTCCTTTTTTCCCATTAATTAGATGGTAAAAGGTCTAGCGTTGACTCTCGAGGTAGTATTTTGAATCTAGAAGCTATATATGTGAACAAGTAAAAGAGAAATTAAAAACAAAACAAAAATCCATCACAGGCCAACTCAACAGTTTGGTACACTCAGGAACATTAAAATAAGATAAAACACACACAGGTTTATTTTTTAGGTTTATCTCTATCCATCTATGTAGAAGACTACAACAAAGAGAAAATATAGAGTTCCCTAGAAAGTATGAACAATTCATCACCCTCAGCAAGAGCTAAATTTTGATCTAATTATTAGTTACTGTTAATCTCAAAGCATGTCTGTGTACTGTCTTCATCCACTCACCCCCAACCGGCCGCGGCACTCGCTGATCCTGGTTCTGCTGGAGGTTTCTTCCTGTTAAAAGGGAGTTTTTCCTTCCCATTGTTGCCAAAGCGCTTCCTCATAGGAGACCATATGATTGTTGGGGTTTTCCCTGTTTTCTTTGTATTACTGTAAGGTCTTTACCTTAGAATATAAAAGTAAAGGGTGTTGTGATTTGGTGCTATATAAATAAAACGGAACTCATTTGAACTGAAAATTGAATTGAACTGAGAATTTAATTGGTTATTAAAAATTAAAGGTCTGTATTTCAGTTGTAGCTTGCCATGTGAAAAATTATGAAAACTGTGTCACTGACAATCCTAACATGTTTACTCCTAACTCTAAATTTCTTTTGAGTATCATAGTTTAGACACAAACAAGGAGAGTTTAGTCTGTAGACCTGAATATACCTCACTCACATACACATACAGACTGATCATTCTTTGAGGGTCCATTATAGAAATATGATGGACAATTTACAATACAATTTTGCGCTTCACAGGACAAAAAGATGTCCTCAAATACTCAATGACACAACCTATGTATGAGTCTATTGCTAATGTTTCATGTTGCTTGACATTTTAAATGTTCCTTGATGTTAGGGAGGAAGTGGAACTGCTCCTGCCCCCTCTGGAGCCCCAGTATTGTGTTGAGCAGGCTATGAACGCCATCCTGGTAAACCAGCCATTAGTGTGTATCCCTCGCCTCACCTACATGCCTGTTCTTTTCAGAGCGTGAGTCTCACAACCTTCACATTTTCCAGATACTAAACAAAGATGAATGCTTTTCGAAAATGTCCTTTTCTATCCATTTTCAACAGCTGATTACGGTATTTAAGCTTCTACTGTCTTTGTTCTTTTTCAGGTTGTTGCCATGGGAATCTAACGTGACCGCTTATCGCTTCATGGGTTCTGACAAGTGCATGTACCCCTTTATTGAAACCACGAAAAAACAAGTGACAAATGGCTCTGTTGCAGTCACCTAGTCATACATTTTTACACAAAGAAACAACTTTAGGAGTACAAATGTTAACAATACCTTCAAAGGTATTTCAAAGGGTCAACAATACATCAGACAGGACAAAAAAAAAGAAAGAAAAAAATGTGGGTTTTGTGAACAACAGGCCAAATTGTCCATCTGCAGCCATGAGTCAGTCAAATGGATATAATAAAACAGACTTTACATTTTCAGGCTGATCATTTGGAAGTCTGTACTGGATGACAACTCAGCCAAGTAGTCATCAGCCTCCAAGAAGATTTCAATAATGCTCATATGAAATGTAAAGTGCCCTTGAAATGTCTTCACCATAAATCTGTGAAATGCCCAAACAGTGATTAAATCCTACACTGATCCAAATGGGAAAGCTTCTTTAATAGCTGTTATGCAATCCTCTATACTCTGTTATATTCACATATAATAAAATGACCTAAAACAACACCTACAAATGCTGTTAGAACACAGCAAGCGACGCGTCTGGTGCATTGTTTTCCTGTAAAGATCATAAACTGTAAGCAAGCAAAAGTAAGTAACACTGCAAAAGGGGAATTTTATTAATCTTTCTCTATGTAGACCAAGAATAATAACTTTAATAATAATGTGTCTAGTATTTATGATGTATGACTTACATATAAAAATATGTAAGAACTGTCCCTTCTAGAAAAAAGATGCTTAGCTCCACTGACTGAATGCTAATATGGACTTTTGAGTGGAAAATTCTGGACAAACTGCACTTGCAGATGATGCATGTATGAGTGCACGTGTAGTTTACGTAGCAGAAGAAGGCTAAAAAGTATTGCTAATCTCACAAGACAGAAGTGACACTTCTGTCTTGTGAGATTAGCAATACTAATCACAGTCACTGGACAAACATTCTCTAATTTTATGCAAGTGAACGAGTATGACTAACGATGAAACATTTCCTGCAGCACAATGTGGTGTTGTAAATGTCTCCGGTCATAATTCCCAGAATGAGCTCTTGTTTGTGCACTCAAGGAAGAACAACTGAAAAGTCTTGGATGAGAAGATTCAGATCATACACATTTGTTTTTATGAAGCAAATATTTGGTTATAACGCAACAAACAATTAATAGGACTGTTAAAGTAAATACTGTAAAACTAACCCTGAATTCAATTAGCAGAATCAATATTTATTCAGATATAGATTTACTGTAATGATACCTTCAACCACTGAATGGGACATTAAAGGTGCAATAAAAGCAATTTTAGTTAGCAATGTTAGCAAGCTACCTTGAATATGGTTATGAAAGAGGGGGCGAAACTTTAATTACAGAATAGGTTTTCAAAGCCACTACCTGAGTGACATGCTGTTAGTACTGTGTTGGTACCCTGTTTATGTCTTAAGAGCCACCCTCACTTTTTATGGCACAAATTAAATTCAACAAGGTGCTGGAAACATTCCTCATAGATTTTGGTCCATATTGGCATGTTTGCATCACACAGTTGGTGCAGATTTGTCAGCTGCACGTCCATGATGCCAATCTCCAGATCCACCGAATCCCAAAGGTTAAACAATGCTCAAGGGCCCAAAGTGTGCCAAGAAGAATTCCCCACAGCTTTACAACAGCAACATACTGAACTGTTAACACATGACAGGGTTGATCTACGCGTTCATGTCGTTTACTTCAAATTCTCACCCCACCATGTGAATACTGCAGCAGAAATCGAGGCTCATCAGACCTGCAATGTTTTTCCAATTTTCTATTGTCCAATATTTGTGAGCCCATGTTTATTGTAACCTCAGTTTCCCGCTCATAGTGTCTTAGTCTTCTGTTGTCGTAGCCCATCTGCTTCAGTGCTCCATGTGCTGTGTATTCAGAGGTGTCTTTGACGCATGCAGAGCGATCCAGCGTTTTCAATGGAGCAAATGTTTCATCAGTCATCCAAGTGACTTCTTCAGTCTCAGCAGCGTACAGGTTGCCGAGAACTTATTTGCACAAGCTTAGTTTCTTGATTTGCATATTAACAATCATGAAACTAAGCCCATGGCTCATTGTTATGCAATGGTGCTAGTTTTGGTCATTATGCAAACGCACTGTTTATAAGGTTTGGGAAACCTGCAGTCAGCTGGGACTCAAGATGTCATTTGGATGAGTGATTAAACGCTCCTCTGACTGAAAACGCTCTGTTGTCATGAACAGAATCAACTTTCAGGCAATATGTTCAGACGTGATCATCTGCATGTGGTTATTTGAGTTACTTCCGCTGGCCTATCAGCTCCGAGAAGTCTGGCCATTTTCACCTGACCTCTGGTATCAAAAAGGCTTTTTCACCCAGAAAACTGCCCCTTACTGGATATTTTCTCTTTTTCAGTAAACAACATGCTACGAAATAGTTATTTGCTGCAGATGCTGTTGACAGTATCATAAACAGTTGAATATTGAGTCAATTTTATGTTCTACCTAAATAAACTGTCCAATCAGGGCATATTAGACAATATATACCCCCTTGATACCAGTTTATGAAATGTTCACTCCGTGCGTGCTTGCTGCAGGGGCTTTATTTACATTTTTTTAAACATCAAAAAAAATGAATCACCAAAATATGCAATCTGCCCAGAGATTCACAAGATTTAGCATATGTGAAGGAGATTAAAGAGTTAGTATATCTGTAACAACTCTTAAATTGGCCAACATCAGTGCAAAATCATAATCGAGCACACCTCTATACATTACAAAGAAAGAGACAAAATGGCAAATCTTAGTTTTGTGCATGTAAGCACATTTAATTACCATGGGGAGCAGAAAGAGTAGGAAGAGTTTGACATAAGGGAGGAAAAGGGATTTTCAAGGAAACTGGTGCAACAGGGAAACATCCCTGCCACACACAGATTCGACAAGATCACATTACAACACGCTACATTTAGTCACAGATTCTTCCCAGCCCTACATGGTAATGTTGATAACACTTCACTTGTGGTTGTTGATATAAAGCACTCTAGGAAAATCAGAGGTTCGCCAGCTGCACCCTAGACAAAGATCTAAACCATATTGAGAATATTCTTTAATGAACTACCTCTGCAGGGGACAAAACGTAAAACACTTAAAAACAAGAGTTAGCAGTTCTCACAAAGAGTAAACAAGTTCTATGCAAAATAAAGAGTTCACAGTAAATCACTTCTTCCTTTTTCTCCTCCCCTTATCAAGCACCCCTCCTCCCAATTGATTGGCTAGGATGCAGCTACTTTTTTTTTTTTCCTACAAAGCAACAGAAAAATAATGTGTACAATTAAACAACATCAAGGAGGATAGTCTATTTTTCCTATTAATCTTGTTTAACTGTGAACATTTTGTAACGGTGAATATGAACAGTGATGGTTTAGAGTCTACAGAGTCCAAAGTTTCCTGTAGCCTTCTAAATCTGACTAAGAACACAGTGTCTGAGTTTTCTCTAGTGCTTTTACAACCAAACCTCATAATCTAAACAGTGCCATCCAGAGTCTGTGCCAATGTGCTTGAGTTAGCCTGTTTGATGTGCAAGTCCCCTTCAATTTCTTGTTTGCCACACCTGCGGAAAATAAAAAAATATTAACTTAGCTGAGCTCTCACATAACACTCTTTTTTGTCTCCATACACAAGTGTTTAATGAAGTGGAATATATTAACTTCATTTTTAAAAATAACATGGAAGAATTTACATGTGACAATTCTGTTGTGTTTACAGAGCCCCGCATCATTTAACATCTAACAAGATGTGGCGTTTACTTCTTTCTACACCCCTCATAAGCTCAGTAACACAATAAAAGACAGAAACCTCTTTGTGACTTGCATTTGCTGCACAACTAGCAGTTGCGGCACCACTTTCGATCAGAGGGTATCGGCACAGGTTGCCTGATGGGAGGCAACCTGTCTCCAAAAATTTGTGGTGTGATTTTGACTGTGGTCACTCTCAGAGAGATTTATTATTTGTTATTTGTCACCAAAGCCTGATTTAAAAACATAGAAAGGTTGCTAACATGTTGCAATCAGAGTCAGTCTGCACCGACTGGACTTAACTACTTGCCAGTTGGTGTATTCTGGTTATACTCTGATCTAAAAGCAAAGTTGCTGAGCGTCTATGTAAGTTTGCATTTAAATCCCCATCCAAGTAATTTCTGCATTTCTATTTCAAATTTATAAGGTTCAGGCTGAATATAGACAGTTAATGTCAATTTCTATGCATGTATAAAGGGATAGAGTTGCAAACATTTTCCATTTTCACCAATTTATCACAGTTAATATTGTATTATCACAGACAGATTGCACGTAATTGCCAGCTTGACCCTGTTCAACTGAAAACTGATCGCAGACTGACTCCATACTCACACACCAAAATTGCTTTGAAGACAGCAGCTGACTAACAAGTGGCTCAAACCTGGTCCTGGGCTTCAAACCAACCATTTCCATGGTAACAAGGTCACAAGTTCATCACACATAATCTTTGGTTGCATCTCCAACCACTGTTTAGTGTCACTATTAGCATAAAAAAAGCATCAGACGTCCAGATTTTCTTCTTCTTTTTTTTTGAACCATCCCACACACTCTTCCTCCTTGAACAATCTAAATACACGAACCCCAAGGATGTATTCTCGTGCCATCTCAAACTTCAACCTCACATCATCTACAATGCAACTCAACTTAATCAGAGAATCAGGTGTGTTATATTGTTAGTCCAATATGTAGATATGGGTAAAGTTCCCTTCTCTATAACACTACACCACCGAAACCTCTTTTCACTCTCATTTTTACTTTTCAGATCTAACAGACATCTATGCAAACTGACATCACTGTATGTGATTCATCAGATTTTGGACAGCTGCATTTGTCTGAAGGTTTTATTTAACTCTTTCCTGACTGGAAAGAGTTAAAGAGCTTCAAAGCTCCAAATCTTTGTCTTTATTGCAAGCAAACAAGAGAAAATGAGGTTTTTAAAGACGTAACGGCAACGAAAATGTAAATGTTTTACAAGTTGAAAGGCAGTGTTTCTCATAGCTTACCCAGAAACTGGTCCATTTCCTGTCCTTTCGTTTGACTGCTGGTCCAACTCTGAGAGCAACTTCAATATGTTCAGTGCAGCCTAAAAAAATAAGCAACAGTATGCGTTATCTGAGCTGTAACCTGAAAAGTATGAGTCTTGGAAGTCTTACTGTCTTGGAAGAAGCAACAAAAAGGAATGGGAGTGCATGAAGCAGCTGGCTTATACAGCCCCTATTTTGGAAACGGCTGGCCTAAAGCCTTTGTAATGTGTCATCATGACATTAACAGCAATCGTGTGCCTTTTGGTCACACTTGCACGACTCCACACAAGATTTATTCCAAATCCTCTTCATGGAAAGTTGCTGGGATAAAGTTAGGAATTATTAAACGTGTTTTTCTGTTAGTAGCAAGGGCTCAGGACTTGCACACTGAGAAAGAAACCCGTATTCCTTTGAAAGCTCCCTCTTCCACTCTCACGAAATAAATATTTAACAAACGATTATTATACATCAACAGCTGACTATACCCCCCATCACTGAAAATATATTTCCCTCATCACTATTGTGGCTCACTCACAAAGGGTGTCAATGAGTGTTAAATCTGTAGTTTCTGAAATAAATACTCACCATATCATGACAGGATTCTACATCTTTCCCAATCCCATGACTGATGAGCGGTGGCTGGGAGGAGCAGTTAATCAGTGACACAAACTCATTCTTATTGTTTTTGGGAAAATCCTTGTATTCCACCTGCAAGCAGATGATACATTTTAAATTATTTATACTAATTTGTACCATAAAAAACAATTTATACAATTCAAACTGAATAATTAAGCTCATGAAAGTCAAACCCATTGTTTACCTGTAGGCCCTGCACAGATGCCAGATAGCCGAGCTGTTCCGAGGGCCTGGTTAGGGGGCCGTGGGGCAGTTGATTCATGTTATTTTTAGTCTTCAGTATAGTCTCTGCAGTCAGTGATGTCCCAGCATAAAGCAGCTCGTTAGCAATCATGGCAGTGATCGTGGTCTTGCCTGGGTTGGGTATACTTCGACTGTAGTCCTTGGCCTGGGATCCTTGGCAGGCCCCAACTGCTTGTGCCACCTCAGGCATCATGGGCAGGATCCCTGCAGGCAGCTGCTGGTGGCTCAGGTAAGGCAGGCGGAAGTCCTCCTCCTTGGAACCTTTTGAACAGCAGGCTCCAAGGTTAATGATTTTCTTCATGATTGTTAATAGTTTTTTATTTTCCCATCAAGTCTTACCCAGTGTCCCCTCCTCTACAGAACCAGGTTCGTAGAAGGTCACTTTGCGCCCATCACCTGGCTTTTTCACTGGGGTCTAAATATAACAACAATTTTACTATATAAATATAATATAAACATTGGCCACCTAACTTATTTATGAGACTTTCCTGAGAAGGTCTAAGCAGTACCTTTTCATCAGTTTTGAGTGCCGGTTTTGGGGGTTGAGGCTGAGGCACTTTATACCCCAAGAGCTCCAGCATTTTCTCTGCTGCGTTCCTCTTGGCCACCTTCTTGCTGGGTCCCATTCCCTCTGCAGACTGCCCACACACAGTAACCTGGACCAGAATAAACAGACGGAAGAGATGAACGAAATGAGAAATTAACAAGCGGAGACAGAGGAAAGCAGAGACAGATGTTACATAAGTGCTGCTGCCAGCATGCCTCGGCTGCAGCTGACTCACCTGCATGACAAACTCCCTGCGCCGTGGCAGCCCTCTCTCTGTCACCATGCTATACTCCGGCTCCTTCTCCTTCTTGGCCTGCTGGATCTGAGCCAAGCGGCTGATGGGATTCATTCCCTGTCCATATTCTGGACTGGTCTGCAGCTGTTGGCACGACAGGTTAATGATTGCTTAAGGAAGCCGTTAGGTGTGTAATCACTATCCCAACTCTAGTATAAAACTTGCACTACCTTGATGATAGATTTGGTTTTCTTTTTGATGCGGGGCTGCGTCTTTTCTACACTGGGTATATGGGGCAGTCTCTTCAACTCTCCCAGCACCGCTGCTGCTGCTAGCTTCTTTGCAATCTTTTTACTTTTTCCCTCGCCCTCTCCTGTGAACTCGCCAACTGTAACACGCACTACAAAAGTCTTCATGTGTGGAGGGCCCTCTTCTTTTAAAACCTGGAAAGCAAAAGTGGAAACACCTGATGTAGGGGAGCATTTATTCTATTAAACTCAATAGATTATGGGCAGAAGGAACATGCAGTGGTGTACAAATTGGTGAATGACATAAACCCCCCCTAAATGATAAATAAAATCCATTTAAACCTCAAAGCTGACAGGTAAGTTGCGTTTAAGTGCAATTTCAAAGACTTGACTGATTTCTGATTTGTTCAGGTTCTCCTCCTCGGGCTCTCCATTCACCTGTCAAAAAAGAGGACATGTTTTAAAAAAAAACAAAAAACAACAACAACGACAAAAAAAACCCCAGAAGCAATAAATATCACAGATGCCGAGTGTGGGCTTCTTTCCTCACCACTGGCAACTGTTGCAGTATTGGCTCCTTCTGCAGTACTTTCAAGGCCTTGGCAGCAGCATCGTGTTTGGCTAACTGCCGCGTTCGTCCTTTCCCAAAAAACTGCTGGCCTCCAATAGAAAGCTCCACATGATATAACATTGGTCCCACAGGAGGAAATGGGTAGTAGTACCTGGATGACAATTGAAGTTAAATACAACCCATTTCCCCCCATTTCCTCAAAAAAAGAGAGAGAGACAATAAGATTTCTGCTCAGATTTCTAAATGATGCAAACTCACTGTTGCATAGAGCGCTGGTAAGGCCCTGGAGCCCGCACATTGTAGTTGAAGTTTGGTGGTCTCATCCCTGTATATGCGTCGATGGGTTTATAGAGAGGCTTTTTACCAAGTTTGATGCATAGTGCACTCAGCTCTGTAATATGCGTCATGCCATCTGCTTTGAGATAAACAAAAAAAACCAAAAATGAATTCACTGCTTCTATTTTACAAGGTGTTAGCAACAATTAGAAAAGAGAATACAATAAAACCAGTGGGAAGAGCGTACCTTGGTGCTTTCCTGTGCTGCGGGGTGTCCTCACAGTGGGTTTAGGGAGTGTAGTCTCAGCGAGGGCTGATGCAGCAGCGGAATGCTGAGCTTTCTTGATACTGGTCCCCTCTGCCTCCCAATGCTGATCTCCCAGCGTGAGCCTCACTGAGAAAATCTAAAATTGATTCTCCATCATTAGCATAAAGTTGCAGCAGAACAGGACAACAGTAAAAATAAAATGATGTGAGCAACTCGTACCTTTGAGTGAGCTGGCCCTTGCTCACAAAGCAGCTTATATTCAGGTTGAATCTTGTTAAAACGGGCTAACTCATTCACCAAACACATAGGGGTCTTCTCTTTAGGGTTTGCCATGTTAGATACTGTTTATGGAAAAGAAAGATCCAAAATTCTCTTTATAACTATCTACAGGAACCATCATAAAGTCTCACAATCTAATACACATACTATCTGGCAAAAGCATTCCAGGTTCTAACAAATTTTTTAACAAAACATTGCAATAAAAGGGGTGTGAGATGCACAATGTGATCATAAAAACTAAACAATAAATCCCAAACTAATTATTTTAAATGCCATCACCGATAAGTAAGCTTTTTGACCAAACAAAATCAGAAAACCTACCTGTGGTGCTATTGTAGGGAGTGGCTGACCCTGCGGGGAGAGCGGAGCTCCTGATGGGCTGGCTGGCGCTCTCTGACGGTAGGGTGCCTGAGGCACAAGGGATGCTGTAGCTAGGCTGTGGCTGCAGGGGGGCAGAAGCAGCGGGCATGGGGCTAGCTGGACACTGAAACTGGAGCTGAGACATCCTCGCTGCTATAGCTAAGTTAACAGTAAGATGAGGTCAAGAATATAAATTTACAGTGGGGGAGGACTGCTGATTGAGGTGATCTGAATGTAGGGTCTACCTGGAAAAAGAGGACATAAGTTTTCAAATAATAAATAACTAGAATATAAGAAAATCTTCATTTTGAAAAAATAAAGCAGCATCAAAACCTTCACAAGAGCAGAAATCCTAGAAGTCAAAGATAAAAGGTGTCAATTGCAGGACTGTTAAACAAAGACTTAAACACCTGAACAATTTAATTACAAGTGCAACAAAAACAGACAAGGGAACCAAGAGTAGCACCGTCCAGCAGTCAATCAGCACTGCTGTACACTAAGCTTAAGTCAACCTAATATTATCAGCTACACTAAAAAAAGTAAACAGCACTATGTGAATTTACTATTTATTTTTCTGCATTTTGCAGTTGCCAAAAACAAAATGTTCTTTCTAGCACATTCAATCAGTCAGGAATGCAATGAAGAAAGCCTGGCTTATTTACAAAACAATTTTGCTTTTTATTCAAGATGTAGAAGAATGTGTTTTCTATTGATTCAAACTAATGTTTCAATACAGTCCACAGATCTCAAATGTAATGGTAGTGCATTCCATAGTTTGAAGCTGCAACTTTGAAAGCACAGTCTCCATTAGTTTTCAGACTGGCAATAGGTGTCGAGCAGAAAGACTTGAATTATCTGCACGTTATATAAGGACGAAAGAGTTCAGTGTAAGCAGGCATTTGATAATGCACATCTCTGAAAGTGATCGCCAAGATTAAAAAAGCAGGATCGCACAAGACTATTAATACTTTCCCCATAAAGACATCATTTGAAAACTTTCCCTGTACCATTAATGACAAGTTTTGAATCTCTGTATATATCAATAAAGATGTGATCTTGGGGCCTTAATAGTTTCGGTAGCTGCCCAGGTAGAGACCACCCTCACTGACTTCTGCCACACACACACAGTCATTTTGTTCCATAAGCAACTGCTCAGTTCAGAAGAGCTTCAATGGTTACTCCTAGCAGGCTTTCAAGGGGTAAAGACTTAATGTGTTTATCAAAACTAAGAAATTGGTCCAATATAACGCCTACATTTCTGACATTTGATTGAGCTGCCACTAGCACAAACAACAACTTCTGTTGTAATAACTAAAATGTAATCAGCAGCCATACAGTGCTTTATGGCATCATTAAAGTCATGAGGGATAGATATTTTTGGAACATTGTGAGGAGAAGAAAAAGAAATGTACAATCGGGTATCATCTGCATAACAATATGAAACCCATTTAAGGTGGTTTAAGGGTGTAAATACATTTCATTGTAAGTAACAGACATTTGACAGCATAGCATGAAAAAAAAAAAAAATCACTCTGGTAGTTAAATACAAATTTTGTGTTCATTTGAGCACTACAGACAATTTGCCAATTTAAAGAAAAGCAAGACAGAAACAGTAATATGTGTTGGGTCCCAGCACAGGTCACCCAGTTTGTCTATACTGGGGAGATAACTTTATCAATCAGCCTATAAGAACAGTGTTGTGCCCAAAACAGATTAACAGCCTTTGCCAAAAAGCAATTGGCTGTATTTAAACTGCTAAAAATAACTTGTTGGCCTATACTGTGTGAAACATATGTCAAATGTATCCCTCATGAATGATATCAAGTTATCTTGAGCCACAAACAACATTCCTATCACATGGTAGAATCAGTTTATGGCTATTATATATCCATTTTTAACAAGTTAAAAAGTTTCATTGACAAAACAAAAATGGCTTTTTAAGAGTAATCTGGCCAAGAGGACACCAGAAACTGCAAGAAATATAAAAATAGTTATTTAAAGGTATTTTAAATGGCCAAAAAGGACTGGAAACATGGGAAACAAAAACGCATGGAATCACTGGAAATCACTTTTTGGCAAAAAAAGTGATAATCTGCCAAGTGACCAAGGGAACACCGTAGCCATATAGTGCCTATAATAATACAGCACAGTAATGTTTATTAACAGCATTTTCGCTGCCTTGATCTCACAGTAAGGATGCTGCTGATAAAAACTCAAATCACTTTTTGTTCTCATTCAAACCACAGCTGGGAGGGTCCGTGCTGTCAAAGGGGCCCTGGGAGCCTTCACTAACTGTGATAGAGCAGAACCACCATTTACATGCAACGACTGTAACCTGCATCTCATGCTAAGCATGGTTAAATACAAAAATAATACTAATAATAACAACTAATTTGTTTGGGAAAAAATGTTTACCATTAGCTCGACTTACAACACGAAAAACTGAGGCTAGGTGGTTAGCTGATACAGCCGCTTGCAAACAACCACGATTACTGTCTGGTAGGCTTTCTGGACCTGTATATTCGTCAGTGATTTGACTAGCTGTGAGCAGCACAAGCTACTGGCAGCTAATTCCTAATTAAAATCAGGCCGCCGGGTGGATGTACAAGCTTTACAGGGGAAAACATGCTCGCTAACTAGCATATTCGCTACGAAAGGCAGGGGTGGACATGATAGGACAATCTTTGCAAAAAAACAAGACTCGTTACTGAACAGGTGCTGAGAACAGCAAGACAACGCCCACAACTCACTGACAACAGCACTTGACATTTGTTTATTAAATTAATGCATCAGAAAAAAGGGGAGGAAACCTCTTGTGTTTAATTCAAAGCGAGTCTGGGAGCACCCGGTGTCACCGCTAGCTAGCTAACGCCGACAAAGTCTGAGCACAAAGTAAAGCTCACCTCGTCGCTCCTTCTGTGCGGTTTTTAGTTACTCCATATGACACGCTGATTTACGGTCGTTTGCTTTTGTTAATGGCCAGTTTGGAGAATCACAGTGCGTTATTTTGATATCGAAATGCGAGCAGTGAGGAGGTGGACATTGGGAAGACAGGGCAAACACTAAAGAGAATGGCACTATCTCGCTTCACTCTGCAGGAAGTGACATCGACTAGGAGGAAGTACTTCCACGATCTCAAATATTATCATTCAGGACCGAGAGGCTTGTGAAGCACAAAGGAGTAAAACACAAACATGTTATGAGGGTAATCACATTAAAAAAAACAAACACCAGAAACAACAAAAAGAGGACACAGTCTATTTGGGGTTTTGACAAATTTATTTGCACCAATAAGCCAAAAATCACAGGTTTAGCAGAACTATTCATCCAAATGGTATAAAAAAAATGAAATGCAGCACACAATTAACTGTTAGCTAATAAATATAAAATTGCTCATGATTCACTATAAAATATTGCTTCTAGGGTCTACAAGCTAAACTCCGTGACTTGAGGATAAGAGCAGTGACTGAGCAGAGTGGTTTGTAAGTTCAACAGGTTACAGGTTGTGAGCCTGACAGATGTTCAGAGAGTCTCTTAACATCAGGTCACGCAGACGCCACAGTGCATCCACCATGGTGGTGTGGGCTCCTTTGCTCTTCAGCCAGTGAGCTGGCAGCCGACTCTCTTGTTCTTTGGTCAGGTGAGAATCTCGCCTTTGCGCTGTTAATGGAAACGCATATTTCTCCTTAAGTGTGATTATTCAAAAGGCAAATAATGTTTACTATTGCCTTTGAAAGCAAACAAAAACAAAGACATGCACACACTCAAACTGGTAAACATGCTGGGAAATGACAATTTGGGCTTAATGCAAAAATTAAGGCAACACAGTCAACATTTTAGAAATATATTCCTATCATGTAAGGCCAGCATCACATATGGGGAAAAAAAAGTATTGTGTAAGCTCATGCTTTAATGCCTCAGAGCTAATTAGGCTGATTGGAAGGAGATCAGCAACATGACTGGCTCTAAAATAAGCTCCCCATAGAGGTCAAATCTTTGAAAGGTGGAACAATTCATAATATCGTCAATGTAAAAAGTAAAAAAAAAAAAAAAAAAAAAAAAAAAAGGATTTGTGGATTTCATCATCTACAGGGCATCAGAAGCTATCATTTAGCTATTTCCCCTAAATGTACCCATGAAAGGGTTGATACTGGTAGCATGTAATCATTTACAATTACTGATAAGCAGAAATATCACTTATCAGTAAATAGCACTGGAGAGTAGCTGATTTTTTTTTCTTGGTTGAAAGAACTTTATAAAAGTTATACTATAGTAAAAATATGAATACCGGTAGGTTAAACACACAATACAAAATGAAAGCATTTGTATGAGAGTATTAACATATTAAAAGTGTGCCATTTAAGTGTGTTGGTCAATAAGACAGGAAAAAAAAAACTGCTCCGTTAATTAAATGTTGCCCATTTGAACCCATGTGAAGGAAAGCTGGCAGCAATGTAGGACTGAAAGAAGTTACCATACTTATAATCACAACTCTTCTCATTAAGACATGACTGAGTCTGATAATTATAATTGAACTTTTCATTTAAAATATTGTTTTTACTGCGTGTCTTTCCCCACTCTCTCTCCCCTCTTGATTTCATACATGTTGACCTCTAAATCAGGAACCTAACCTAAGTTACCATGGCGCTCTACCCCGGTAGGAGGTGATCCACCTTCGTTGCACTGAAAACCCAGTGTCAACCCTCAAGTTTCTCAGACAAGCCGAAATCCTGCTTTGTATTACAGGAATCTGGTCCTCTCAGTTTTCCAACCTCTTACAGAGGGGTGTTATTATGTTGCTTTAATTTTTGTGACAATGACTTAGACATAATTTTAACATAAGAAAAAAAAAACTTCAGAGGAAAATACAGTCTTTACAGTTGTTGCAATAACTCTTCAGAGCTTAAAAATACAAAAATGTTAAAAAAAAAAAAAAAAAAAAGACAAAGACAAAGCAACTGAAAAAAAAAAAGCAGTGATGGAGAATTTTCTAGAAATAAAAGTAAAAACAAAGAACCTACCTTTGAGTGCTTGGTCCCACTTGCTAACAGTGCTGGAGTCTGAATTTAAGCCCTCTATGTACTTCAGGTAGGCCTCTGAGTGAAGCACTCTCTGAGTCTTTGGTGGTGGAGCCACAAACATGGGAGTGGTGGGCTGCAAATGTGAGGGTTGGCCTAACTGTCCTTGTCCAGGGTAGGGTGGAGGAGCATGCTGTCCTGGGCTAAACATCCCAGGCTAAGGTCACACAATGAAAACATTTTGTTAGCATGTAGATGATACATAGAATGCATAATTTAAATTATCATTATGATTATCATTATTTGCAAAAAAATAAATAAATAAATAAAAAAAAAAAAAAATAGGCCTATATATACACACTTGCTAGTAAAACTGAAGCAGGTGATGTCTGATTATGCAGGAAACAAAACAAAATCCATATTTTCTTGTACAGTTAAAAACACCAATATAAACTATATAGAAATATGAAGTAACACCTATACAGCCAGGGTTTTTCTGCACTCAGGCTCACCTGCTGAATAAAGTTTCCTTGTGCAGGACTTCCCGCCATGCCATTCATACCAGTGCCCATCATCCCTGTTGTAAATGATAATATTTAGCTTGTGTGCATTTTGTAACTGTGGTACACAGTGTGGTACACAGGTAACTCTTGTTTTTGTTCATTTTATGTTAAGCTTTATAATGACTCATGGAAATGTTAGTTTTTTTTTTAACTACCAGTTGAACGTTAGTGGTTTGGTATCAGTTTTGCATGCATTCCATGTGTGAATTTCATATATTTGTTTGTATATTTTAAGTGTGAAATGTGAGAGCACTTTAGAAGAGACTGCTTTGACTGCTCAGTGTGTAGATCAGGCTTTGCAGCCTGTGGACCAGGTAAACCCCCTCCAGCAGGAGAGACACGACTGGATGTGACTGAGCAGGTGCGGCTAGGACAGTGGCCCTTACCCTGATGAGGCATGCCAGGGTACCCGGGCATACCTTGCTGGAGATGGTGAGGAGGCAGGTGAGGACCCCCTGTAGGGTGAGGTGGCATTGGGGCCACACTCAGCAAACCCTCATGGGGGCCCTGCATTGGCATGTAAGGTGGACCGTAAGCTCCCATCATGCCTTTGGGAAAAGTGTGAGGAGAGGACAACATATCCATGCATAAGTGACATGCAGCTGACACCAAAATAACATGCACTACTACTGCACACAGTGGCCCCTTTCACACAAGTACCTTAAACCACAAGTGCTGTTAATTTAAAAGTTTTCGCATGTCTACAGACTTTCTACCATTCATGCAACTACATTTTTTCCTCATTTGTAAGCTCTGAACGGCAAAGATGACCGTATGGGAGATAAAATTCCACCACTGTGTGAAATGTTGTTGTTAGCATGGGAATTCCTGAGATAAGATCACAGTGACCTTAGACCACTGAAATCTAGTCAGCTCATTCTTGCACTGATTACATTTCCAAAAAAAACAAAAACAAACGTTGGCCTCCAGCCCCACATGGTCATCGGCAAAGATAAATAGACACAGTTGATGGTTGATATTGAAGGTTTCGTGTGAAAGGGGCAGACAATACATATGGGTTTGAGAATGTTAGCAAAACAAGCATGAATGGGAAATGAAATATTAACAAAAGGCATTCATAGTTAAAAAATAATATTCATGCAATTCATGTCATGCAATATAAAATATGAAGGTTGATGACAAAACTACAAACAAATAGCAGCAAATAAAGAGGAAAAACTGCAATAACAACATCGTTTTGAGATAAACTTCTTTTCAAGTGTTAGAAAATTACAGGATTACTGTCTTTAATTCAGTCCAGCCTCATTTTTCCTGCTGTCAAACACTCGTGCTGTCTCTGAGAGGGGTTACCTGACACAGGTGTCATGGTCTGGTTTATCATTCCCATAGTGCTAGGCGAAGGTACCACCCCCATCAGTGCCCCTACAGGGGTACCTGCTCTTGGGGAAGCTTGCTTCTGAGGTGGCCTCTCACGCTCTTGCTGTTCCACTATTTTGGCTGCACGCTCTGAAACATCCAAAGATGTGATTTTTTTTTTTTTTTGGTTTTGCTAGCACAAGTTCAAATAGATTCATATTTGTATTCATTTAATTATTTTATCTGACCTTCATACTCTGCCTTCTTGGAAGCTTCGAGGTTCCTCCACTCGGTGCCTACCAGTCGACTCAGCTCCCCGAAGGAAAAGTCTGGGTGACGAGCTTTTATCACTGCTCTCATTTCACTGCTGAAGAGGATATAACCACTCATGTTGATCTTTCTCTTGGCCCCTTCCTTCTTTGACAAGCCTTTAACCTTAGGAGTGGTCTAAATGGAAAAGCAAAGACACAAGTTTATATATAAAAAAACAACAACAACATTTTCAAACAAGGAACAGATGGTTTTAAAAAAATAAGACCTGCGAGGGTGTGTATGGCATGACATCCATGTCGTTTGTAAGTGGGGTTTGCATCTGAGGCAAAGAAGGTGTCTCTGGAGCTTCCTCATCCTCATCCATGTCTTCCATGTCATCATCTGCATCCTCCATATCTGCCAGTTTAACCTCAAGCTCATCTATCTTCTTGTCCAAAATTGGTGATGCTTCCTTCTGTGGCACTATTAATTTTCTATATGGAATAAAATAAGCAGACATCATAGCACCTCAGTGCCAATCGTTAAATTTAAATCAGAATCATAGAGAGCATAAAAGATGGCTGTGACTTCAGGTCTGAAAAGAGAAGCCCATGTGCCTCAAAGCTAACGTTCTACTCAATTCCCAGCAGGGGGCAACTTCACCAGTGCAGTTTCAGGTCATCCTGAGTAAAACATAAAGTCCATTATGATCGTTATTCATGTCAGAAACGAGAATCAGCCAATGAGATCAGATCCGCCCCTCACTCATCAGCTCCAGTTTTACAGGAACAGCTTTACTGAATGGGGCAAAATAGAGTAAGTTCAATCCCCACACAGTGCTCAGAGGTTTGGTTAGTTTTAAAGTTGATCCAAAAGGTTGGACTGTTTTCTAAATACAGGTGTAGTCAGTTAATTTCAATATCAAGCACAAAAAAAAGCTTATTGGCAACTTCCTGTTGGCTACATCCATCCTTTATACCATCTATGATCCTAATAAGTGCTCTGTTTAACCAACAGACCTGAAGTAGTAGATCTCATCCTCGACCACTTTGGAAGAGTACGAGAAGCGTTTCAGACCCTTGAACTTTTTCATCATCTTCTCACTCTCAATGTAACGGCTCTCGCACAGCAGTACATCGTCTTCTGAAAGCTCGGTGGGTCTGCATGACAGGTAGTCCTTAAAGGAAGACACTACACATTTGCCTGGAGAGCAGACAGGCAGAATAAAAGATTAGAAAAGACTGCTGATGAAAAACTTGTTCTGAGGTGACTCAAATGTAGAAAATTATAGCTTTAATGTTCATTTAAACATTAATACACGAAATGGCCTTCTGGGAAATGCACTTTTGTCTGTCTTATCTAAGCCTATTTCTCAAGTCTATGAGGTTGCCATTTAACCAATTTGTTTTCTGCTAGAAAAACAAAATTATTTTTTTCTTTAGTGCGCAATTCATTTAAATGCATTACACGAGGAGTAAATGAGCTAACTCAAGAAACCTTTGGTAAGTTTTCAAAATCATACCTATGACACAAGTCATGGGCAGCGTCTCCTCCAAATGACTCAGAAACACCTCCCTCTTGTAAAACATCTTCGTGGGCTCGTGCTCCGTTTCCTCAGGGTGAATGAAGATGGGTCCAAAGAAGAATGTAGTTCCATTCTGTAGCCACAGCTTCTCTATCCTATAGCCCAGCACAGGAAGTCATGTTACTAACAGCTAATAACTCCATCTTATCTAAACACCACCAATCAACACATCAGGCCCTATTTCAAAAAGTGTCAATGTAGCATAATATATGTCAACCAACCTGGCAACCCTAGGTTTTGATAATCCATGAGACTGAATGTAAACACAGTCTCCCACTTTAAACCACATGTTTTTGTAGCACAACTGTTCATAGTACTGGCAGCCGGGCTCAGCTCCACTCATCTCCGTAGGGACATCCTCTCTCTCCTAAACGAACACAGACAGAGGATTCAGGTGTTTATTATATAGAAAAACAATCAACAGGCTCCTTATCAGTGTGCTAATAGTTTATGAGTTAATGCTTTCCAATTAACGCCAACTGGCCAACTGTTTCGTTTTTTTGGAGTAGTGAACATAGGGCGGGGAGGGTAAAGCTGGGTTGGCTTCCTCCGAGGAGTAAGTTTTTATATCTATTATCCGTTATTATTATTATATATCTCTATATCTAGAGATGTATAATAATAATAATAATAATAATAATAATAATAACGGATTGCATTTATATAGTGCCTTTCGAGACCCTCAAAGCACTTAACAATTCCACTATTCATTCACTCTCACATTCACACAATGGTGGAGGGAAGCTACAGTTGTAGCCACAGCTGCCTTGGAGCAGACTGACAGAAGCAAAGCTGCCATATCGCTCCATTGGCCATCGGTGTCTTGCCCAAGGACACAACGACCAAGATAGACAGAGCTGGGGATCGAACCGGCAACCTTCTGGTTACAAGATGAGCTTCCCCAACCCCCTGAACCACGGTCGCCCTGATAAATATATCTATATAGATATATCTATATAGATATATATATTCTTCTAAAAGCAACATTATATATGTTCAAAGCCTAGAATATACAATCTCACCTTACCTTCTCTACAAAGCCATTGACTGTATATGCCACCGGTTTTTCCTGGTCAGGCTTCACAAACATTGAGGCTACACGAACAACAGGAAGAGGCGCCTCCCGAGGGACTAATTTAAAGGAACTCTCCGGCATGGCCCAAATCTTGATCTTTTTGAAAAACTTGTTCCTGGCAGTGTAGCGGGATTCACACACATAAACGTCCTCAGGTCTGAAGCCCTCGGGTTGCATTTTGAAATAATCCTACAGAAAGATTCGTAATTAGACAATGGACTTTTGGCGGCTTAAATTAAACCATTTTCAATATGTGGTTCACTTTCTCACCTTCACAAAAATGACCACACATTTGCCCAAAACCTTACTGATGGACACTTTGTTGTAGTAGTCACTCTTGAAGACTTCTTTTTCCAGAAACTTGCGTGTGGCCAAGTGAAAGGTTTCACTGGGTCTGTAGAACCAGCAGCCATAGAGCCACTTCTCACCTGCATATATAAAACACAATCTGTTTTTAGCAAAATATACTGACTAAATGGAAACAAAATCAAGATGTTGAATCAGCTAACTTGCAGAAACAGAAGTATTTAAAATCATGATGTAATTCTATAATTCTTCCTATAATTTTCAAGTTAGGCTACCTGCTTCATCCTCCCAAAGACGTTCTATACAGACAATGTGGGGCTGGAGGTTTGGTTCTGACGGCTCCACATAGACGAAGTCCCCCACGTGGTAGGTACTGTTTTCAAATCTGCAGTCTTGACTGTACACATGCTCCGGCTTTGACTGCCACGCCTCTCCCGCCAGGTCCCCGGGCTTCTCGTCTTCTTAAGGTGAGAAACATGTCATGATTCAATGCCACAACCACATTTAATATTCTTCACACCTCCTGCATGTCTTCTATAAGTTTACACACCTTGGTTTTCATCCTCATCCTTCTTTTGTTTGTCCTCTTCAATCTCTTTGGGAATTTTCTCCCTCTTTTCCTGGTCTACGTCACTGTGGAGGTGTTTTAACGTGTAGTTGAGTGCAACGGACAGTAAAATCTCGCCATTCTTGCACAGCTCATCCCTGATTTTGATGAAAAACTGTTGTAGCTCCACTGCATCCTCAAATATCTCAGAGTCAGTCCTGCCAACGTGAAAAACATTCGTCATAAGAAAACACTGGCACACATTTGAGTTGTATCACCTAGTGTAGCAAAGCAAGTAAAAACAGGACTCATTTATTAGGAAGAGCCACATATTTAACAATAAACATTGATTTGCTTACAATAAAATTGATTACATTTAATGCATATACATTTTTTTAAATTTCAGTTTCAAAGTAAATATGTACCGGTATATGCACCATATCACTAATTTCTCCTGAAGAGCAGCACACAAACAAAATGTTTGATCTTTACAAAATGGAAAATATAACATGGGCAATGTTTCAAGGTAAAAATGTTCTAACCACTTAGCATTGTCAGACATTTATTTATGTTGTGAACACCCATTTTCATTTGCCATTTCTCTGGTTTTTGAAGCCTTGGTGAACCGCTCAAAGCAAATGCACTTTACTTTAATGGATAAACAATTAAAGAAAAGAAAATAATACACCAAGCTCATTTTATAATAATTTTCCATACCTGTGTAACCTTCTTGCCTTCTCTAGCACTTCAAACGTGTGTTCCTGGAAGACATCGAGTCTCCTGTAGCGACCGCGCTCCACATTCATTCTGATGACATCAAAATTAAGCGGCGGCTTTTCAGGGGCAGCTGGATCAACAGCAGGAATCTCAGCCAGTGAGTCACTATAGCAGCGACCCTCTTCATCCTGGTGACCCATCACGGATACAAACAGGTTCCTGATCAGTTCTCGCACCAGAAGACCCACAGCTGGAGGGCCAAACTCCTCCCCTCCCTCTTGCTGTTTCCGTGTCTCCAACAACACTCGGTGCAACACTAAAGCATCCCGATAAATCAGAGACTCAGGCTCGTTGTATATGCAGGCATTATTGAACATCAAAGCAAAGTCCTCCACCAGGGCGTCGACATCTTGGTAACGGCCTGCAGCCATGTGGCTTCGCACACGTTCCATGTCGATTGGTCTCTTGATTGTAGCGTAGTAGTCAGGCAACTCGGCACGAGAGGGTAGACGGAGGAAGATTGTGCTTAGGCGCCGACCTCGGCGGTCAGTGAAGTTTCGCACAGCATCATACAGCTCATTTAACCTCTGCTGAAGAGGGGTGAGGTATTTGGACTTCTTTGGAGAAACACCACTCTTTCCTTATCATAAAAAATGTATGTTAGTTTTAAAAAGCTTTTAAAAAAAGAAAAAAAAAGTGAAACAGAAGCTAAAAAGAGCCAGAAAACAAAAGAGCAATACAGCTCAAACTGTCCGAAATACTTAAAAATGCCTTTCTTGTTCTTTTTTTTTTAAGTTGATTTTTGAACATTTTTGCGCTATTAGATAGTCACAGCAGATACAGACAAGAAGCAGGAGAATAATATGCAGCTACAGTCCGACTGGCTGGGAAATGAAACAACTCGTTACTAATGGCATTTGTTCACATACTGTGCAAGTCCAACCACTAAGCCATGTAACTTTCCAGCCAGCCCTGATTTCCACAGCTGCTGTTTTAAGTGTACATGAGAGACAGGCAGCGCTTTGGCTGATAATAATTTAAGAGGAACAACTATATAGTAGGTTACCCCCTTCCCCCCCCAAAAAGTGCAAAGAAGTAGTTCAACACATTAATTAATTTTTGAAAATTAAAGACTAACCAATTAGTGAAAAATGGGTCAAGGACACACAGACCTCAGTGTTATTACATGGTAATATTTTACAAGTGCAGAAGTATTTTCAACCAACATGCACAAGCATTCCCACTTACTTAGTTTCAGTTTGGGAGATCCCACATCCTCCTCCTCAGGTGGAGGACCCATCTCCTTGCGCTTATCTTTCAGTATCTTTTCCAAAATGTCAGCATCATTATATACCTACATAAACCAGAAATTGGGGAGTCAGAAGACTTAAAATCGTTATAAATTTGACTATAAGAAAAATTAAAGTTTTATCACAGAAGGAGTCAAAGTCCCAACCTGAGATCCCTCTTCGTTGTAATGCCGGGCATTGCGGAACATTAGCTTCATGTCTTCCATCAGAGCTTCCTCTGTGGCATAGCGCTCATTGCGAATGTTATGTTCAATTGTTTTCAGGTCCATCGGTTCAAGGATGACGTTATAGTAGTCAGGGTAATCCTTCTTGGATGGTTTAACCATAAAGAGATCACACAGACGTCGATTTGTGCCTGCCTCCCTGGCCTCGGTCACGGCAGCATAAAAGGCTTTCATTCGGTTCTTTTTCACATTTTTTTTGTGGCTGGACAAAAATTAAAAATAGATAAAAGTATGACAACACTGAGACATTGAGAAAACATAAAAAAATTATAAACAACGTTTGCAATTTTAATACTTTATATTTCAAAAGCATTAGTATCAATAGAAATAATAATACCTTTTTCTCTTAACGCTCCCTGCATCAGAAGACAGAATGCTGTCCCCATCTTCGTCATCTCTCCTTAGAAGTTCCCTCTTTTTTGCCTACACAGAACAGGCAGATGGGTACATTGCCTTGCCTATTATTATCCATTATCTACAGTCTGCTTCAAATATTGTGCTTTTATAATGTGCTCTTTGACTTTTAAATGTACAGGTAAAACTGTTTTAAGCACAACCTGACAGAATGATTGACAAGGTGCTACCTGCATGATCTGCTGAAGCCTGAAAGCCCGTTTATAGATGCTTGAGTTAGGCATGTTGTAGCGCTTTGCATTCTCAAACATCAGATTGAGGTCAGCCTCAATTTGTTCCACGCTTTCATACTCGCCATTCTTCATCTTTGCCCTAAGAAGGAGAAAGAAAAAACTTTTTTTAAACTTCCCCCAGAAATGTAATTTGGTGGGGAAAGGGTTCATTTTTAAATACCATATGGTATGAATATCTGGTTCTTGCCTGATTTGCTGGAGGGAAATGGGTTGTTTTATCTGCTGATAATAGTCGGGGTATTCCCTGCGAGAGGGCAGCTGCTGAAAGGGTTCAGAGAACATCTGGCCCTGGTTATTTCTGGCACCCCTCACAGCTTCGTACAGTTGGAAGATTGGGTTGCTCATCTCCATACTTGAACTCTGACTCTCAGCTTCTGACTCTCCCTCATCATAGCATACAGAACCTGCAAACATCGACAACACAAAGTGTTACTTTTTTCTGCACAGCCACAAAGTAATTTGTCTGCTACATGAACTGATAAGAATTACCTGAGAGCACAGGATCGTCCTCACTCTCAGAGCCATACTGTAGAGCTACGCTGACACCAGAAATTCGATCTCCCTGACCAGACCTGCGATTTCTAAATAGTAACACAAGATACACAATTCACCATATATATCTTAAAGGTATGAGATTTTTCTGTTGGTATAACAAGCAGATTTGATTTGACACAAAGACAACGCTAAGAGCAATGTTATACTGTTGTTTAATACCTGATTCGAAGACTAGATTTAGTAGGTTCTGCGTGCTCAAGCTCTGTCTTACGTTGGATGAAGACTTTCTTTATGGTGTTGGCGTCCTATAGAATAAAAGAGCAATTGTTAATATTCAGAGTATTAAAACTCATAAAGAAGAAAACTGAGAAAAGGACTTTTACCTTAAAAACCTGAGATCCTGGCTCATTGTAAGTTTTAGCATTTTTGGTCATCAGTTCGACATCCTTGGCCATAGCATTGACATTTTTATAGTATCCAATCTATGCAAATTAAATTACATTTTGATGGTTAGAAATGCAACACACTGAAGCTGTAAAATTAACAAATGGTTAAAGGTCAGGAAGCAAAATGACTACCTGTATTCTTTGAGCGATTGTTCTCAGATCTATCGGCTCCTTTATAATGGCATAGTAGTCTGGGTAATGCTAAAAAAGAAAGAACAATTCTATAACGGACTGGAGTTGGTACACAAAACCACAAACACAGGAAAACAACTGGACTTTACACTCCTAAAGTGCCTTGAATAAAAAACCTATATGTAAGAAAATCGCAAAGTGAAGCTTTGTTCAACCTGTCTTATATTATTATGCTTTGTGTGAAGAACAGTTAATCAATTTCAAGTGCAACTTACCACTTTGGAAGGCAATTTCTGGAACAGTTCACTGACCAGACGCCCTGAGGGATCAGCATGTGAGACTATAGCCTCCAAAAGTTGCTCCAGCACTTCCTTCAAACTTCCAGCTGAAGTCTAAAAGACAAATATGTATAAATAAGTTCTGACCCCACACAGTGGTGCTATTTCTTCATAATACAAAGGCAATATCCTGAAACAGATTTTAATATTTTTAAATTCAATAAAGAAATATGAACCCTTTGTTATTACTGAGCTAATAACTGGCAATCATACACACAGGGCAACTCAGTCTTACATGTAATGAGGACTTACCTCCTCTTCAGTTGCCATTCCTGGGTTATCCATATCGTCGCCATCTTCATCATCCTCATCTCTGTCTCCAGGTTGCACAAACTCATTCCTTGTTTGAAAATACACTTCCCAAAGCTTGCATGCAGCTTGATACTCCTCACTGTCCCTCTGAATCATTAAACATGAGGCAAAATAAACAATCACATAAGGTTTACATTGGGAGATGCATACCTAAGTAAAAGGTTATATAATGAAGCTGAAGTAATAGTGTATTTATTATAACCTTAGAGGCTACCTGTAGGAATAAAGAAAGCACTGTCGTTCTCCAAAACCTACCTTGTAGAATGATCTGGCATTGTTGAACAGGAGCTGAAAATCTGCAGTAAGCTGCTCAATATCATTATAATCCTCAGACTTCAGTTTATACTGAATCTTCGTCATATCAATTGGCTGGGACACCACTTCATAATAATCAGGCTGATTCCTGAAAAAGAAAAAAAAAAAACAGGCTAATTGAAACACTTTCACATTATCCAACATTATTGAGTATGTTCAATAAACATTATTCATTCATTTTACAAAAGTGTGAAAACATTTCTTTTTTTTCCTGCATATTTGTCACATTAACACATTTCACTACAATTTAATTTTAAAAAATAGGCATAATAACATAAAATAAATATATAATAATCAGAGTAAATACAAAATTCAGTTTTTACATGAAAATGTCATTTATTAGGGGAAAAAACTGTCCAAACCCATCTCTGGCCCTGTGTGTGAATCAAGAAATTATGGGGAGAAATTTGGCTCAAAAGGGTTGCAAATGCCAATCAAATAATCCACAAGCATCACTAATTCTTGCAAATGTGCACAACGAGTACAATGATCAGTATTTATTCAGGTTTGAATGTATGAATGTGTAAAATTGTTTTACATGTGGTCAGAGTGCTTTGTATTTGTGTGTGGATTAAAACACATGTTTGTGAGTCCTCAAACGTTACACACAAATCATTGTACACATTTGTAAATCTTAGTTTATGCTTGTGGATCATATTTTAGGCACTTTTGAGGTAAATTTCTCTCCATAAGTAGTAGAGGTGGGAATCACCATACATCCCACGATACGATATTATCACAATACTTAACGCACGATACGATATTATTGCAATTTTTAAAAATATTTTGCGATATTCAGATTCTGTACATAAAGGTAAACTTTATCAATATTCATTTTATCTAATATCAAAGTCTCGCACTCAGTCTTTCTCTCATTTCAGTCAGTTTTATTGTTGACAAACTGAACGGTTTGTATTACAGTCTAGTCCAACTTAACTGAATGCAACCATCTGGTACAATTATAGCTATTCTGAACTATGCAATATGAAAACTATGCAGCCCCTTCAGCAACTGAAGAATTTGAAAGTAAATTAAAACAAAATATAATTTTACATTAAATAAAAAAGTTTTAAACTTAATTAAAATAAAACATGTCTTAAATTAAAATAAGTAAACTGTTGTGTTTATTGCTGCCAAAAAACAAGTTAAACACATTTGGACAGTGAAGGAATGTCAGGATTCTTGCTCAGAAAAAGGAGCTGATCAACATGCTCTGAAGTCAGAGCATGTTCCAGTCCACAAAAACTTTTTTTGTAACAAAATATCGATTTCTGCTGTCCTTGTATCGATACATTATTAGCAAACAAAATATCACGATACTACACAGTATCGATTTTTTCCCCCACCCCTAATAAGTAGTCAATCAAACTGAACCAAAGTGAGTAGGAAAAGATGTCAAAAACCAACATTTCATACCACAAACTAAACAAACAGATGAAAAACAAAGTCATTGACATCTATCAGTCTGAAAAGAGTTACAAAAGCATTTCTAAGGTTTTGATAATCTAGCAAACAACAGTGAGAGTCATTATCCACAAATGGCAAAAACTTGGAAGAGCATTGAACCTTCCTCGGAGTTGCTGGCCTACCAATATTACTTAGAGAAACAACTCATCCAGGAAGTCACAAGTTCATGATGAGTTCATGATTCAACAATAAAAAAGAGACTACAAAAATGGCATCCATGGGAGAATTCCAAGGTGGAAACCATTGAACATAAAGGCTCACATTTACCAAAAAACATCTCGACAATCCCAGAGACGTTTGGGAACACTTGATTGCGTTTCCCACAGCTTGCAGCTAACCGTTGCTGCCAAGGGTGGCACAACCAGGTTTTAATTTTTTTTTTTTTTTACAATATTCAAAGTTAAATTTGTGTTTTAACAAAGGGTGACCAGTTATTTTTTTTCTAACCTTCTTCCCCATAATAAATTAAATCTTCATTTTTTTATTTACTCAGGCTTTCTTTACCTAATATTAAATATCAAACAATGTAATTGTGACAGATATTTAAAAATAATAAAACAAAGGGGTAAATACTTTTTTCATAGCAACGCCCATTATTCCATATATTCGGTACACATTTTGTGTTTGTCTTTTGCAGCTTCTAAACATTACTATGTAGGTAAGCTTTAGCTTTTCTGCAAAGATTACCTTAACTCCTCTTCAGTATTGTAATATCAGATACAGTACCTCCTCTTTGGCACCCTTTGGAAGACTTCACTAAGCTGCCTCCCTTGATCATCCTTGTAGTCTCTGATAGTGTTGAACAATTCATGGCATACAGCAATCTAAGAGGGAGGAAAAGCTTTTAAAACTCCAATATACGTTTACTATGGTTTCAAAGGCACGTACAGATCACATCGGCCTTGCTAAAGTCAGGTCATGTAAAATACACACGCGCGCACACACACGCGCACACACACACAGGCGCATTTACCGTATCCACAGGAGGGACATTGGAGACTCTTTTCCTTTTTCTGCCACTTCCAGGAGTAGAGGAAGAGACATCATCGAGGTCTCCCCCTCCGCTCACACTGCTGGAGGGAGAAGTAGCTCGTCTCCGCTTGGAGCTCGCTGACATCGCTGGCTGGTTAAACAACAGGCTAGCCCACGGCTACAAAAACAGAGAAAAAAATAATAACGCCGCTGTAAATTTATTTTCAATCAACTTAGTATAAAGAGGACAGTCGGTTTTTTATTCATCTATAAAGTCTAAAATGGGAAGTAGTACTTAATCAGATAACGTTAGCGTCGCTTGGATGTATGAAACAAAGCAAACAAACGAGCGGCAGTTAGCATGCTATTGCAACACGAGTAAATTAAAAACGATAAAGTTCTCTCCCAATAAAATACGCGCAAGCTGGGGGAAAAATAACAAATAATTTAAATTTCAAAAACAAGTCTTACCAAAATCTCAGAAAAGTTAGCCGTAATTCCCTGAGCAAAAATGTTTAGCGGCTAACCGGCTAGCCAGTGTTGTTTGAAAACTCCTGCCCGGATGTTGAGGTTGTGTTTGGAAGGCAGAGGCAAAAGTGCCAACCGAGGCAGTGCTGACCCCTAGAGTCTAGCTGTAATACTGCACCGTGTACTATATTCAACGAACATTTTTACACGAATATGATTCATTGATTGACTGATTTCTAGTTCACGCCGATTTAAATCACAAGCCATACATTTATATGAATCAACACTGAAATACTAAAAGAAATTTCATATGGATCAAGTGGTTTTTCATAGTGGAGCTTCTGGAAGCATTACATAACAAGAAGCACATTCATGGGAAACAAATAACATTTAAAACAATCACAGAATTTATATTAAAAAAAATTGAATAAGAAATCACAATTGACCCAGGTGGGGGTACACCCAGGACAGGTCACCAGTCTTTCACAGGGAGACAGACAACCATTTACACTTAGAATCATAAATTAACCTAACTCATGTCTTTGGACCGTGGGAGAAAGCCAGAGTACCCAGAAGCAACCCACGCAAACAGGCCCCAGCCAGTTAGGGATTCGAACTCAGGACTTTCTTGGTGTCAGGCAACAATGGTATCCACACCACTTCTTTGTGTTTTGACCTAAAGATTTGGTCAGGTTGAACCTTTTTCATGACTATTTTTTTTTGGGGGGGGGGGTCAGAGACTGCAAACCCACCCAGTTGTGTTTCATCACAAAGAAACTTGGCAACCAAAAAATTAAAGAAGATTAAAGAAATGCGCAGAAATAAAACCAGGCAATGTGGTGATTTATAATAATAATAATAATAATACATTTTATTTGAGGGCGCCTTTCAGAAACCCAAGGTCACCTTACAAAAACACAATTAATAAAAGGAACAATAGTCATAAAATACATAAAATAAGTTAAAATTACAAAACAGAGCGTGACAACAGATAAAATCAGCATTAAAGCGAATAAGCCAGTTTAAACAGATGTGTTTTGAGCTGTGTCTTAAATACGGAGAGGGAGTCAATATTTCTTAGTGCAGGAGGAAGAGAGTTCCAGAGCCGGGGAGCAGAGCGACTGAAAGCTCTGTTCCCCACAGTAATAAGGTGTGAGGACGGAACAGTAAGATGAATAGCAGATGATGATCTGAGAGTGCGGGAAACAGTGGTGATATGGAGCAGGTCACACAAATATGAAGGAGCAGATTTATGGATACACTTGTATGCAAGAAGTAAGATTTTAAAATTTATCCTGGCTTCTATGGGCAACCAGTGAAGCTGCTGAAGAACTGGGGTAATATGAGCACTTAACGGAGTGCAAGTTATGACCCGAGCTGCAGAATTTTGAAGAAGTTGGAGTTTATGAATTTATGTGGAGAGGACACCTCCACTCCAATCAAAGTCACCTGAATCACCAGAGTACAAACATCATAACATGGAGTGGTAATGAGAACTAATATCTCAGAAGTCCCAAGCCCAAGAAGCAGTTTGATTGCGAAACCTGCTATGATGTTTGGTTTGGAGATGGTGGGATGTGAAAGAGCTAAAGATGCTAGGATTTTCATTAGGAGTGACCAGAGTGGACAAGCTTAAATATGAGAACACCAGAGGGACAGCTCGGGTTCAGACAAAGTTAGGGAGGGAAGGCTGAGATGTTTGGACATGTGCAGGGAAGGGAGAATGGATTTATGGGGTAAAGGATGTTGAAGATGGAGCTGCCAGATTCATGGATGTAGTGAAGGAGAACATGAAGAGGGCTGGTGTGACAGAGGAGGATGCGGGGGATACAGTGAGATGGAGTCAGATAATCTGCTGTGGTGAAGAGCTGAAAGAAGAAGCGTAACATATGACAAATCACATCTATGGTTACTGTATCCACAAGAAACTGAAAAAAAAACTGTACAAAAGTATAATGTAGTAGTTTGTTGTGAAAATTATAAATGGGAGTTAAAGAAGAGTTTTTTTCGTTATGGTAATTATGATTACTAGAAGAAGTTGTGGTAATGGCATATTACTTGTACTTCAGCATCACTTTGTTTGAAAAGCACATTTAAACAAGTGCTTAAGACAAAAGAAAGGAAATAAAAAACACATAAAGGAACGGCACTCAGTGATGGTTTTTATAGTATTGGAGTAAGTGTTCAGACACTAGAGCTTTTTATGAGAGAGAATTTCACTTAGCTTTTCTGTGTTTTTAAGGACATTTGTATTATAATGTATTGCGTTTGGATTTACAATATTGGCTATGCAGTACGCCCAACCAACATTTATTTACAATGATACACTGAGAAGGACAACTCCCTGCCTTTTCCCAGAAATGGCGGGCTGTGTGCTACCATCCCTGTGGAGCTTTTTCTTCCTGTGATGTTCCATGGAGACTGGTTGGTGGAGTTCTCCGTATACGTTTACCCAGAATATACATTTAGATACTGAGTGATTGTCTTCTTAGTATGTGGACAGTATCCTGCAAGTGGTGATAAAAATAAAGGAATAACAATCACTGAATTACGACATAAATATTAAACTAAAAAAGAAACAATAATCAAACTTCATTCAAGGGGGAACGATAAACTTTTAATGAGACATTTTATTTCTTCCCGGATCTTCTCACCTGCTTTTTGTTTGTCCACACCTTTGCATGTCACTTGGCTGCCAGGAAATGGTTTAAGTGTGAGAGTGCACAGAGCTGCAAAAGAAAGATGCTTGGTGCGGAAGGGAGATTTAATCCTCTGATAATTCATGCGTAAAATAATAATTCATCCTGGGGCCATTTTGCGTTTAAAATGTTTAGTCTGCTGTAGCTAAACCGGCTTCTCTGGCTGTGATTGATAATTTATTCAAACTGGGTTGTTATGACTTTCAAAAACTCTTGAAAATTTGCCTGAATCTAACTCGCACAGTGCTTAAGGAGGAGAATTATCTGCGCTATAGTATCGCCAAAAATAAAAACTCTTCGGCTGTAACAGACAGTCGCTCGACAGTCATAAGGTGAATCGCAGATCGCGTTGTTGAGGGAACAGATAGTGATTTTATGGTGCACTACGTCCATAGACGTCTGGCTTTCTTGACGTCAGGAGAAGTCGGAGCGGACCCAGCGCTGCGCACAAGCACAGCAAGCACACTCGCTCCCAGAGGGAAGAAGAACGCATCACAGCCACAGATCGCCATTTAGGTACGTTCCCTTTTCAGTTCAACATTCATTGCAGGCTTGTTTGCATTGTGTTATTTTTATCTGTGAGACAAAGTGCCTTCGCTCCACTTCCTTGTCGCATGTCCGCAGCCTCCTGCTTAAACCTTAAGATGCTGTCTTGATTTGACTGCCGTACCCTTGAGCGCTGCAGTATGGTTCGCACACCCACATCGTCTATTCTTCCTGTAGTCTATGATAGTTGCATGTTCACCACGACCCACGAAAAACGAGCTCGCTGTGGCATTAGAAGCATATCGCATCGTTTTTAATTTCCATTCAAACTCCTTGCTTGCTTGCCATTCACGCCCTGCAGCCCTGCAGCCTCTATTGTCAAACCCTAATCACTGGAATAGCCTACACTTTCCACTTCAAAGATCTCCAAGGATTTGTATATTTGTAGATACTCATTCTTCAGAGAAACCCAATTGTTTCAAGCGAAGTGTTAAATATAGCACAGGTCCCCCAGCTAGTGTCTGCCTACAACCTACTGACCATGCGTTTGTTTTTGCCACGGTATATGGTCGCTTTCTTGTGACAGCCTCTGCTGCACTGTTTGCCCTACTTTATTAGTGGTTTTTAGAACTGGAGAACTGTCATTTTTAGTGGTTTGTGGTTTCTGTTTGTAAACTTGTCCTAGGTTTGTTGCTACAGGTTTGTTTTGTCGTGATCTATTTCTATTTCTTATCTCATTAATGTCTACATCTTAATAAGACATACTATGGTCATCTAATTTGTCCTGTTTAATAAATTCAAACACAAGAGCTGTTGTAATTTTGTATTTTGTCATCATGCGCTTACTTCCAGCTTTTTTTCTTGTCATTCAGTGCAGCACACCATATAACCAGAGTGTAATCTAAAACAATTAAAAAACACTGAATATTTTTGTTTAATTTTCAACATTAAACACTGTAGGAATGCACAGATTGTATACAAATTCCTAAAAATGTATATCTCCACTTTGCATTTAAATCTTTGCAAACATAAAAGTAGAAGAGAAAAAGTGGATGTTTTTTCCTTAAGAATTAAAAAAAAAAAGTCTTAGAATGTAACCAAGTCACTAATTCCCCGAATTGATCATTTAATTTGTTTCTCTATTGAAAATCAATGCAGTTGATCTGAACTTAATTGTGTATACTCTGAGCCTTTTCCTTGATTATTTTTTTCCACAGCTGTAGTGTGGCGTTTCCCATCAGCATTGTAGGATGCCTCTTGGAGAGGATGGAAATGGATGGAAAAAGAAGACATCAGACATCAAAGAACATTACGACTTCAAAGAAGTGCTGGGAACGTAAGTAGTACTTACTGTTTAGTTGACAGATTTCGCCTCGATGGCTGACTGGCCGAAACTTGCAAAGGCACTTCCACACCTTTTGGGAATATTTGGATGTCACGCTCCTTTTTGCTGTGTCTGCATTACACCAATACTGCTGAAATCTCAGCAACGGGAATGCCTCTATAACACTATGGATAACTAGATACAAAAACAACCATGTATGTTTAGAATTTGAATTAAATTTCCCTTCATTATTGGAGAGTCTATCATCACAAAGATAAAACCCATACAAGTACTGGTAGGTTTGTAAAGTCTGAGACATCATATAGTGAAGCTGGCATTTGTTGTCCATGCGCATTGTAACTTATGAGTACTTGCAGGTGACAGAGTGCATACGCATGTTGCATGATTTAATGTGGTGAAAGCAAAATAATGAGGATTAACACAGCCTGACATAGCCATTCTACCATATATTTCCACACCATTTAACGACTGTGTAGCACCTATCACTGATCTAAACCATGCTCTCAGGAAGGCAGCTACCATGGCATCACCAACTGATTTGCAACTGCAAGCTTCAGTGTTTTTACTATCCTCATTTTTTGCTGTTGTTGTTATTTGTTTGTTTTGTTTAGGTAGCAATGACCATATTTCAGCAAGAGGGTGGAGTTGTCATGGTAACAAGTAAACCATGTTAGTGCATTTGTTAGTTGTCAGATAATTCAATTAAAATGCTCCAAAAGGTATCAAAAGCAGAAGCACAGTGTAGTGGTCCAGTTCAGTGACTCCAGCTAGTGGAGAAAGGGACCAGCAGATACCAATCGACTGCAGCTGCCTGTGTAAAAAATACAATTAAATGCAATAAAAAAAGAAAAAAGCTAATTTACTCTCTCGAATTGTTATGAAGGGAGAAACTATCCATAGAGATGAAAACACTTTTCGTACCAGAATGTAAAACAGACTGTTTAGTGCTTTAAATTTTGTCATTTTAACATGGAGTCTAATGGGACTGATTTGTTTTGGGAACTTGCCTCCAGTGGTCAGCAGAAGAACTGCAGTTTTCAACACAAACGTAAAAAAATTTTTTGGCTCCAGAGGTTAGCGCTTGAGGAGGATGTGAAATACTTGTAGGCTGTTTGTTCTGGGTTTCCTCTTTCCTACAGTATACATAATACATTTTCTCCTTTTATGAAAACTCTAAAGTAAAAAGAAAGAAAGAATAAGAACACATTTCATACTAACAAAAAATCAATGTAACTGGATAGATCCCTTTTATTTATACCAGTTATGAAATTGTAATTTTCAGTATGACTTGTTACTCTTTATCCTTTTCATATGTGTCTGTGGGAGTTACTCCATCATGGCTGACAGGAGGATATAAGACTGTTGTATGAACTCCAAACTTGGGTAATCAGGAGAAGTTGGCTGTAACTGCTGACTGCAGTTTGCCAGAAAATCTGTTGAAGCTTGAGTCCAACCAGTCATGTAAAATCTGGCGGTGAATCATATTTCCCGCTGCCCTCATATTGACCCTGATTACATTTTGTTATTGCCTCATAGTCTGGAATTTGAAATACATTTTAAATCTTGATTTAATAAGTCTACCAAATTAATCTTCAACCAGCTGGGTTCAGGTTGCCTTGCAGTCTGTGATGGTGAAGCATGGGTTCATGCAGACCTGCATCTGCACCCTCCAGGGGGACAGGACTGAGCCCAGATGGTCAGGTGGGCACCTCTCCACCCCTAAACTGAGTACAAGTGACCTAGCACACATCCACCTGTGATGACACGGGTGTGCCATATGTAGTGTGGCTGTTTTCTCTCCTCTTGGAATCACACCTGCTTCCCCAGAGAGGCAACACAGAATCAGATATTAATGACTGCACAACTCTGGTCCCCATCCAAAACTGTGAGATAGCAGTGGGTAGATGACACTGTCTCGTTATCTAAAACACTGTAAGAGACAGAAAATCTGTCTCTCAGAGCTGTGCATGCTGTCTGTAATGCACTTTGACTGTATGTTTCAGATTTCATGACTGCTGCTTAATGCTCATAACTCCTGAAATGATTCTACCAGGACTCCACAGCAACTTAAAACAGTGACTGTTAAAGTATGATATTAAAGGTTATATAACTTGGATTGAAGTGAGTAAAATGCCAGGATGCCATGCTCTCTTATTCCAGAAAAAAACGAGAGAAAAAATGCTGTAGTAATATTCTTTCCCTCCTGTCACTATAGCTGGACCTAGCAGAGGGTAGAATTAATGTGTTGACGGAAAGCTCCTTATGCTCAGAGAAAAGATTACTGGGGAGCTTTATCCAGGAATTCAGTGTGTGAAGTTAATTGATTTATGTTGAAATATTATATTCAGATCCGAATAATCCTCACAGTTCTACCTCTGTTTGAAGTCCACTGGAGAACAAATTGTCCTCATGGTAGTGTTAGCAGATGGGGGAAAAGAAATCCCCCCTCTACAATTAATATACCTGTCTTGCTTTGGAGACTGTTTTTCACTTTTGTTATTGTCATGCTTTTCTCCTTCAACACTGTGAATTACCAAGAATGAAATGAATGAGACAGAGTTGTAGGGCACTATAGAGTCTTGGGATTCTGTTAGTGTAATGAAATTGTACACAAAAATTGTACTTTTCCCAAAACAGAATATTTGGGTGTCATGCTCTTAAAAATTGCCCATTTTTAGCCTCTTGGTGTGTTAAACTATTCATCGGTTTATTTAGGACACCTCCTGAAAACAGACAACTTGTTTCTGTCCAGAGGTAATGCGTTCAATCTACCAGTTTCTCCAGAGCACATTCACTCTAATCCTCGACACACTTTTTTTTTTCATTTATTGACAAAACCCAAGTGTCATCGGATGATTAGATAAATTGTGTCAGGCAACCAAGTGAGACTCCATCAAGATACAGTTTTTAACACCTACCTAATCGGGGCTGGTTGGGGCTCATGTGGTGGCACGCTCTATCCCCCTCCCTGTTCCTAATGTATGACTGTGAGCCTAATTTATTTATGGGTCAATATTATCAGCTATTATTAGATATTTGATGATCTATTGGAATGTGTATTCATAACAGTTGATAAATTAAAATGTAAAAAGTGAGAAGAGACACGAGAAACAACTTTCAACCCTGTGATGAATGCTGACGTTGTGTTCTCATTGGCTCCATTTTTAGTCACCACCATGATTTGTATATGCACCAGCATATACAAAGACACTACATTTGTGCAAATTAATTGCATGCTGTGTGTTCAAATGTTTGTGCATGTTGGTTGGTTTTTCCCCCAGAGTTGGGGTCATTACTCAAAAAAGTAATGTATTACACATATCACACAGAAAATTTTTAAATAAAGCAGTATGTTACTTAATTACTCCAACATGAACAGGTAAAAACGAAGGCTTGCTGCCTGACTGCTCAGCAGTTTGTTTCCTGTTGAAGTTCAGGGTCTGGCTGCTGGGGTGGAGTCAGCATTCACTCAGCTTTAACATCACTCTGGGGTCTTCGCTAGCTTACCGTTAGCATGCTGTCTGTGCAGGTGATTTCTAAGAGCAAAAGGTGCGTTAGCAGCATAATGTAGTTGTTTGCAATTTATACTTTACCATTGCACTCTTCTCCTTTTGTGCAGTCAAAACAAAATGTCCATAGCTCCACTTTAGACTGCACAACAACTTCCCTCCTCCAACACACAAACTGAAATCAACTGATTGTAGCGTATTTGCTAGTAGGACGGATAGAAAAGCTGACAATACATTCCAAGGAATCAAACTACTCAAACTGGTTCTTCATTCCCATCTCTAGATATATCAGAGTATCACATTTATAAATCATAAGTGTCATGAAGTATCGATATCCATCTTAAAGAGCTTATATCAGTCAACCTTTACTTTGTGGAACTACTAATGTTAAAAGGAAGTACATGAATGCAGAACGTGTTACTAAAGGGTCAAGGGTCAATCTCAAAGGGTCAAGGGTAAATCTTTCATCATGAAAAATGCAGTAAACAAATACAGATAGAATCTTTTTCGTTTGTTTGTTTGTTTCTGGAATTAATAGTCATAACTAGTAGACAAAAGTTCAGATTATATTTTGATACTTGTTATGGGGGTGTAACATGCGATGAGAGTCTAGCTGACTCAAGTTTCTTCTGTGTTGGCCCTCTTTACCGAGAGTGTTAGTTTAAGACTTTAAGATGGAAGGAGAGTCCAGGGGCCGAGGCATTGCTGTAGTTGCTGTGGTTTATTACTGCCATTAATACTGAAAGCCTTCGCTTTTCTGTATCTCAGTTGTCCAAATAGATGTCTTTTTGTTTTACAGTGTGGATAAATGTCCTCTGAAATCACTTAATTTAATGTGTTTATTTACAAAACAGAACGCTGCAGCTTGACTTTAATCATGAACAGTGATAGTGTGCAGGAACATAAGTTCAGTTTATGAGTGCTGTGGACAGGGATTATACCCATGAGCTGGTAGCTTGTCTAACAGAAATGAGCTACACAGAGGCTACTTAACAAATCATTTAAACCACAAAACAGTAGTAAAATCAGTCTTAAGCTTCCACAGCCGAGTGATTCTGAAGTTTACTGCTGATGCCTGATTCTTCTTTTAGAGCTCCCTGTTAAGGAACAAGGTAATTACATGATACCAAACAGGTTTTAGAGGAATAATGCAATAAGTTCACAATCATAGTTTACACCTAAGCGATGGTATCTGACTCAGTTTTGGAATACCCCTTGTTTCAATTAGTTTTAACATCAAGACCTAACTGACATTTTAAAAGGGAAGCTATTTGGCATAAAGTATGACTCATAAAGACAGGATAACAATAAAATGAGCCTTAATTTCAAATAAAACAAAGAGATGAGGCAGGTCAGCTTTAAGAACTACTTGTGCTGTAAAGGTGGATGATGAGTATAAATATTGTGACTGTGCGGTACTCAGAATCACTGGAAAGCACTTGTGCTGGTTAGTTTGTTTGAAGAGAATAGGAGAGGAGTGAAGAGGTTTGACTTACACATAACTCTAGCAGAGTGAAGGGAGAACGTACAGTTGTACAATTGTTGGTGAATAGTCCACTCCACTCCCAAGCTTTGGTGGTGTGAATGTATAAAGATATTTTTGCAATGCGAAAAATGGATCTAGAGATAATTTTGAATTGGATTGTACTATATATCCACAGAGATGCAGTCTTCTTTTACACTCTCTCAAGCCCACACACACACACACACACACACATTATGGATTGGACTAAAATGGGAATGGTTTTTTTGGGACTTGGAGGCGTGTTGGGTTTGAAGTGAGTATTTTGTATCAGGTGAGATCGATAGGCTTACGGGTCCTTGTAGATGTTTTCAAAAAGGGCAACAGTTTTTACTGATTGTGAAGCTATCACATAAAATAAAAAAAGAACCTGATAAAAGTAATTGCCACAAAAATTTATATTTTTGAACTAAGGAACTCTCAGAACTTAGAAAAAGTATTCATTCTTAAGTAGCAAAGACTTAGACCCGTATGTGACAACCTGTGTTCAGTGAATATATAGTGTTAGTGTACAGTTAGGGTTACCATCTATGATACTTAGAACTCAGCGGGTTAAGGCTGCAACTTTATGTTGCAACTGTATGAAGTCACTGGCTTAAGACTAAAACGGTGCAAATACACTCACTGGCCACTTCATTAGATACAGCTTGTTAGAAGCCTTGGTTTTAACAAGGGATTATTTGAGTTATAGTTACCTGCATATCAATTCTGCCCATTGTCCTCTGACCTCTGGAAACAACAAGGCATTTTCACACAGAGAACTGAGGGTCACTGGATATTTTATTTTTCCTGACCAGTCTCTGGAAACTCTGTTTTCAGATTGTTGTGTGAGAAAATCCAACTAGATCAGAAGTTTTTGAAATATTCAGATCAATCAATCACCATCAATCAGACCATGTTCAAAGACACCTTTCTCCTCCTTTCTGATGCTCGATTTGAACTCCTGCAGGTCTATATGCTGCCTATGACATTTGTGTTAACAAAGTATTGAAAAGATGTACCTAATGAAGTGGCCAATGGGTGTATATATGTACAAAAGTCTTCTCTTGAAACCTGTGTAAAAATACATAGAAATAGCATGTAAGGCAATGATAGAGTTTGTACCGTGTTAATGCCTCTACAGATGGCTACAGACATTCACTGTGCTTCCTCTCTTATTATCTGCAACCAATCACCAACGGAAAAGTTTGATCTGACCACTTTAAAAAATTAACAAAAAAATGAGGGGTGGCTCAAGACTTTTGCACAGTACTGTATATGTACAAAAATGAAAGCATGTGTGTGTGTGTGTGTGTTGTACAGTACAGTGATACCACTAATTAGAGTGAAAGCAATGCGAGACATTGATATGAGAATGTGTGAATCAATATTTGTCCATTTAGACAGCTGGGCTGATAGTGTCATCACCAACTTGTGTTTTTTTGTGTGTGTGTGTCTGTCTGTCTATCTATCTATCTATCTATCTATCTATCTATCTATCTATCTATCTATCTATCTATCTATCTATCTATCTATCTATCTTCTTTTACAAGATGTCTTATTCTAACTGCCAAGATGACAGATGCATCAGTTATGAGTCTTGAGTCCAGTGACTCATGTGAAATGTATTTATTTTAGTTTCTTAACAGCGAGTTGATGCACATGCCAGGATTATTTACTGGCATTAAATACATTTCCATTGTATGTTACCAATTGCTGGTTAGATACAGAAACAATGTTTTACCAATCAGAGACTGAAAAAAAGAAAACCTTACAGCTGGATGAGAACATACAGCCCCATTTTTGCGCCTGTCCAGGGTTAAAATACACAGCACTTCACATATTCTCATTAGTTTAGAGCAACAGCTACAGTAGCTTCCTCTGTGTTCCTCTCCAAAACCCATTGAGAGTCCACCCCTACTATGTCTCCAAGGAGAAATGAGCAACTGGATGGTTAATTACAGTGTGTCTCATGGCAACAGTGGGGAAGTGTGTACATGTGTGTGTATGTGCGTGTTTATATGTACATCTATGATGATCCTTTTCTGGCTCTGTCGTCTGCTCTGTCATTCTGTCACTCACAGATCTGTGCTGAACTCACGCAGTCATATTGTTTTAAGAACACTTTCGACCATTATACAGCCTCATAGTTCTGTTACAGCTAATGATATTTTATGTTTACGCATGTTAAATTACATTTTGGATAATATATTTTTATATTCTTATATGCCGATACATTCTTGTCTCAGCCTTTACCGTAGTACTAACAGACTGACTTTTTTCAGTCACATGACATTGTTTAGAGCAAAGTGAATAAACTGTGGGATTGAACTCTCAATTAGGCAATAGTGATGAGAGGTGGGCGATACAGCTTGAAAATTATATCATTATATATCAAGGAAATCTGTGACTATGAAATCTATGATAATATAGAAAAAGACCTCAACAATGTTTCATCAGTAATTGCAGCTTGCAGGCAGCAGTATTTATCAGTGCAAACACAATGAAGAGCACTTCCCATCCTTCTTTTCCAATGAGGTACTGTCACTGATGACAGACTACCTAATTCAAAATGTGAATCTATTCCCACAAGGTGCTTGCAGTAGATGCACCATTATAGTACAGTAGTGGTGACACAGCATTATTTCCAGTGACACAGCATAAATCCCATGTAAGCACAAAAAGTAGCCTAGGTCATGTTTTTCAGTGAAATTTTAAAGTAAACGTACTAAAAAAAACTGCTTGACAGAATACCTAGCAACCTAGCATTGTAACTGTTTAGTAGTCAGTAAAATATTGTTACATAATAAAGCTGAAATCGAAAAATATTTTCTACTGGAGATGATAGTTAGGTTGACATTGTTGCAATCTGCTAGAATCACCTCCTCATGAATCTTTAAAGCTTGTTTTTTTTTTTTTTTGCCTCAAATGGTGGAACAAGTTTTTTTTTCCACTTTTAGTGGGAACAGTTGTTTTTGTTTTGTTTGTTTGCATATTTTGCAAAGCATTGCATTTTATGTACTTAGTCTTCACTGGGGACTGACTCCATGCTCTCACTCTCGGACATGCCTGTGCTAGTGCCATTGTTGTTTGCTCCCTACTGATCTGTGAGAGGCTGTTTTTAAATGTATTCCAGTAATATTGTATGATGAGGCACAGCCCTAATGGTCCAGATGGTAGCTATAACTGCTAAAAAAAAAAACTGATAACATTTTAAACCCAAACCTGAGCTGGCACGTTTTTCTGTTCAGGAAAGTAAAACTTCAAACTTAAAAAGTAAAATTTTAATTTGCAAAGTAATAAAAAATAGCGATCTTCTTTACTGTTTTTTCCTTTCCTTTTTTGTAAAACAGTAAATGAGAAAATTCATAGATAATAACAATAATTATATTTTACTATTAAAATGTTTCACATAAAAACGTGAAAAAATATATTTTTGTAATTACCAGTAACTTTAATTTACAGCGGCTGTGGCATTAACCTTAACTTTGGTGGGATCTAATAATTTGTTAAGCACTATATGTATTTATGTCTTTTAATCTTCATTTTTTGTTTATTGTTTTTTATGGCTATTGTATTGTGCTGATATCTTGCTGTCTGATATTATAGCATTTTGAACAGTGCAGATTTGCACTCTGCACCTATAAAAAGTGTTGATTTTTCTTTCTTGTTGTTTCACTGTTTTGTCAGTCACTTTGGTACATATCTCAAATCACTGCAGAACAATTCCTGGTGGTGTTTCTTATCAAAAACACACAGTAGTCTACACACTCAAAATCTTTATCAGTACAAAGTAAACAGACTTTAGCTGTCAGTGTAACAGTGAATTCTGTGTTTTGTGATGTAAACTGCACTGTGGGTTTAAAGGCAATGATTGAAAATCCACAAGGTCACACTTTTCCAGTACAACAGTACACATTACAGCATATGGGTGACTGGACAAGATTCACATTTATACCTGTGTAATTTGTACTGCAATTTGCTAACAGATCCTATTATTTTGATATGGAAAATAAAAAGATAAGACTCTTTCACAGCCCTTTATCAGAATCAGTCACAATGAAATTCTGTTATTTCGGCATGTTTTAACTTGTTCAAAAGGATTGACACCTGGGTGCTTTAGAGTTAGTATAGAAGGAGCTGTTCTATACAATTTGAGCTGCATTACACAAGCATTTAATAATGTGGGCAGTTAGTATTAATGTCCACAAATGTGCCAAAGCTTTAAAAGGAACGAGCCCTATGATGTGTGCGGTAATGTGGAAGTTGAACAGGTAGTTCTAAGAATTTCAGAGAAATGTATCAAAGCAAGGAAGTGTGTAAATGCCATTTATAAAGTTGATGAGGCAGTTCTTATACAATGTAACAGTACATTTCAGACACATGTTAAAATGAGATAATACTGCCTACATTTCCATGAGAAAGACACGTGATCAAATTAGGATTTCCATAGGTCTCTCTCCCCCCTGAGGTGTTGATTGCCTTACTTTCAATAATCCCCATAAAGTTAGACAGAGTTTTACTGACCGATAGTGTAAGTTTAGCACTCTTGACCCTCTGATGAAAGCCTATGTAGCTACAAATGCTGCAGGCTTAAACATATTAAAATGCTTTCAGGGGTCGATGAGAAATGGACGTTTATGCAATTTTGCTCTGAGACTATTTTAAGGACGTTTTAAAAATGAAACCAGAGATGTGTGTTAGAATTGGTTGCTTTCTTGTGCATCAGCTTCACTATGCAAATGTTTCCACTGCTTTGGTTCACTGAGCACAAGATGGCCACGGTGCAAAGCCATCTCAAGGATTACCACGGATTCAGGCAGAGCATTTATTATGGAGAGATGACAGAAAAAATAGAAGAAGAAAAACATTACATCAGCTTTGTAATTACATATTAATTAACTTTAAAAGCAGAAAGAATATAAAGCGAGCAATTATTATTTAAGATTTTTATTAAAATCCAAACATTTTGAGTTATGGCTCAAAAGATGACGTATTCTAAAACTTGAACATCAAACATCCTTTTGTGTTTTGAGTGACAGTGTTGCTTCGCACACATGGAAAGGATCCCTGTGGTTGCTAACAATGTTGGTGCATTCAGGTCTCCTCCTGAGCTCCCTCCCACGCTCCTGTGGGGAGACTGTGTAAATACAAACTATTCTGCCTCTCATCATCACCAGACCGTAATCTATAATGCAGTCTAGTCTCCCTCAGATACAGCTACACTACATTTACTCTATCTATTATTGAACATCGTTTCCTTTTTTAAAACAACTTCTCTTCCCATCTTTCTATGTGACTGTTGCATCACCTCCCGAGCCTTTTCTCGGCCCTCCAAAATCCTCTTGGTAATGCCACCGTTGTGAATTATTCATCTAAACATCGCTCTCTCACGCACACACCTTTGCAACACAAACACAAACCCTGATGGTTTGAATGCAGTGTATGAGGTCTGGTGTGGTTAAGTGGTAAATTAAACATTGGTGTTTTCATAGCACTTTTCCAGGCCTATTGACCGCTCATGCATTAATGCACAAATACAGTGCCTCATTCGGTGCGTGCAGCCCTTTATCAATCACACTCTCAGAGAGGGAAATTCATTTTCATTATTTTGCACAAGGACGGAACAACATGCACACCAGAGGAGCTGGGGTTCAAACCACCAACCTTCCAGTTAGCAGAACATATAAGAAGAAATAAGAAGATTGCACCAAAAACCTGTATATTCAAACATATATAGTTATTTTTTTATTTATTAGAGCTTATAAGCATGAATGTTTTGTTAAAAAAACAAAACAAAAAACAACTCTTCATGTGTTATTCTTTCATGTCACACTCTCTAGGCATCGTGGCACAAAGCTTTCTGATTTTGTCCGTTTCAGTCCACACGTCTCTCAATTACTGTCTGATTGGTGCATGTACGCTTGTGTGTGTTTTAGGGGTGCTTTCTCCGAGGTGGTTCTAGCAGAGGAAAAGAGGACTCAGAGGCTCGTGGCCATTAAGTGCATTCCCAAGAAAGCGTTGGAAGGCAAAGAGAACAATATCGAAAATGAGATCGCAGTACTACACAGGTGAGGCCGCTGGAGTTGCTCGCGATGCATCGGCTGCTGCTTTGTGTCCAGCTGGAAGGATCAATCAGTGCAGCCTGGTACTACAGTGCATATACATCACTTCAAAATATATGCAAGGGGTCAATTGAATGGGTGACTAAATGCATGGTGGGGCGATCGTGGCTCAAGAGTTGGGAGTTCGCCTTGTAATCGGAAGGTTGCCGGTTCGAGCCCCGGCTTGGACAGTCTCGGTCGTTGTGTCCTTGGGCAAGACACTTCACCCGTTGCCTACTGGTGGTGGTCAGAGGGCCCGGTGGCGCCAGTGTCCGGCAGCCTCGCCTCTGTCAGTGCGCCCCAGGGTGGCTGTGGCTACAATGTAGCTTGCCATCACCAGTGTGTGAATGTGTGCGTGAATGGGTGGATGACTGGATATGTAAAGCGCTTTGGGGTCCTTAGGGACTAGTAAAGCGCTATATAAATACAGGCCATTTACCATTTACCATGGTGTCAGTTGAAACAGTAGGATTGTGCACCGGAAATGTCAGGAGTAAAGAAGATAGACCTATTTTTAGTGTCCCTGTTGCCAGGGCAACAGCACACAGAGGCGGAGATGGTGTGGAGTTCCCCGCAGCAGTGTACTGAAGAAAGAGAAAGAGACATAGAGGGAGGAGAAGTGGAGAGGGTGGGGTGGGGTGGGGGGGAGTATTATAGAGGGAGAATGATATGAAAGAATGGGAGGAGTGGACAGAATATTTAAGTCAGAATGAAATAAATAAGAGAGACATGAGAGTGAGGGAGATGAGGGAAGTTTGAAAAAAAAATGATCTGAGAAAAGACAGAGGGATTCTCTCACCCTACGAAAAGTCACATTAGCCCTTCTCAGCTGCTGTTGTGTTAGTGATGCCTCGTATGCTCTCAACTTGACTCAGCAGCCAAGAGAGATGCTCAACCTTCTGTTGGCTGGTTCATAACAATAAGTAATCCAAATCAATGTTTTAAGAGACTAACATTTGTTATAACCATGCTGTTAGGCCTTATAAGTGTTTTTCGTTCATTTCTGCAGGTGCAGAAAAGAGTCAAGAGGTAATCTATCTAAAACTTAGCTGTGATTTTTCTGGGAGGCTGTCATATTTTCTATTTTTAGGGAGCAGTGTAAATACCTTGTTTTAACCTGAGTTCACCATTGTACACATCAGGGAAAAGAGAGAGCAGCGCTCACTAAAATGGGAATTATGCAGCAAGAATGCCATCTGGTGACCAATTAAATATAAACGTTTGGTGTTTGGTGAAATGTGACTTGTTTAAAAAAAAAAATGAATGAATTAAAAAAAAAACAGATTTCTGATGATTTCTGTTTGTGAATTTTCAGAATCAAGCACCCAAATATTGTTTCGCTGGAGGACATCTTTGAAAGTACATCCCACCTTTATCTTGTCATGCAGCTGTGAGTTCTCCTTCCTCATTGCTTGCACACAATTGCCAACTGCACAACGCAAGATACACACGCCTCTCATATTTTTCTTTAAAATAGCCTGGAAACATTTGATTTTGTTCTGTTAATTTAGAGAAAACAAATCTGGAAAAAGCTTCTTTTTAAAAAATCTGTTACATATGACATTATGTAACACCTCAAATTTGACAGTGTATCATATTCGTATTAATATATGTCATTTCAAATGTTCAAACTCATGAAATCACTAGCAGGATGAAGCAGTCTTACGTAATTCGGACAATTTGCTAAAATTCAGTAAACCGTTGGAAACGACATTAATAATCATAAAAGAATAAGATAATAGATTTTTTTAATTTAAACAAATTTAAGCTCATGTTGAAGAGAAAATCACTTCTAATATTTGCAGTACTGTAGAGACTCTTTTCCCTGATTTTGTTTTACTGACAGGGTGTCTGGAGGTGAGCTTTTTGACAGAATTGTGGAGAAAGGTTTCTACACGGAGAGAGATGCCAGCCAGCTCATCCATCAAATCTTGGATGCAGTCAAATACCTCCATGATATGGGGATAGTCCACAGAGACTTGAAGGTATCTTAATTCAGCAAAAGACAGAGATATAAAAGCTCAACCTGTCTTGCAGTTGGCTTGTTTTTCTTTCTTTTCTCTTTTTTTTCTAACCTTCCTCTTTGATCTTTCTTCTTGTCTCTGCAGCCGGAGAATTTGCTGTATTACAGTATGGATGAAGACTCGAAGATTATGATCAGTGACTTTGGACTGTCAAAAATTGAGGGGGCGGGCAGCGTCATGTCCACAGCCTGTGGTACTCCTGGATATGTGGGTAAGGCATTCAATTTTCTGGTCTTCTCACGTCCCCCCGTCTCTTTCATGTGAGCTTAGCACTAGCTGTTTCAGCTGATATCCCCTCTTTATACTCTGCATTGTGAGAGGCTCTTTCATCCACTATTGAGTCAACTGCAAGTGTTTCAGAAGTGCTCTCTACCTGTTTAACATGACCTGGCAGATCACATAGTATTACTGAAAGGTCAAGATTACTTGAATTCATCCTCACCGCTGCTCTGTCTCTATACTTTCTCACTCTGTGAATGTTGACTGCAGCTCCTGAGGTGCTCGCTCAGAAGCCATACAGTAAAGCAGTGGATTGCTGGTCCATAGGAGTAATTTCTTATATTCTGTAAGTCGCAGTTTATTTATCCCTGAGAAGTATAGAGCGCGTTTGGAGGGGGTTTCTTGCATTAAATTAAATCCAATGTCGTTTCTACAGCTTATGTGGATATCCTCCGTTTTACGATGAGAATGACGCCAAGTTGTTTGAGCAGATTCTGAAAGCAGAATATGAATTTGACTCTCCATACTGGGATGACATCTCAGATTCAGGTAACCATGAAATGTCTACTACAAATACAGATTAAAAAAATACATAAATAGCAACAAATGAGATCATTATTTTTACATGAACTTAAATTTCGTTGGCAGCCAAAGACTTCATCTGTCACCTGATGGAAAAAGACCCTTTGAAAAGATACACCTGTGAGCAGGCGCTCCAGCATCCATGGTAGGAAAGCTAAAATACTGGATCTATATGTAGCTGCTATAATGTCATAAGCAGCAGTGTGAAAATGTTTTCAAGTTTTTATTTATATATTTGTTATATTTTATTTTTTTAATTTTTCTGGTTTCTCAGGGGTGACATTTCGGCTTCTTTAATATCGCAAGATGCAACAATCAATCAGTTATTGACTGCAATATTGTTTATTGTTTTTTCTTACTGTCAGTGTGCATATAACTGATTGCTTTAGCTGACTCATCTCTTTGATTGTGCATTGTCAGATGTTTGGGAAAAGCCCAAAGAAACATTTCTACATTGCAGATCAGCAGATCAGTGTTCTACAGATTGGCTTATGCTTCAGTGAAGTAATGCTTAGCCATGAATGATGCTAATTGTTTACAATATGATGTCTCAGTCATGTGCCTAAAATTCCTGTAATTTCTCCAATTCTTGGTGACTTTCAGGATATGTGGTGACACAGCTCTGGATAAGAATATCCACGAATCTGTCAGTGCACAAATCAAGAAGAACTTTGCCAAAAGTAAATGGAAGGTCAGTTCCTCGGCTGAATCACGCAGCACCCTGTGGGAAGAGGTGTATTAAGATTGCCAGGAGTTTCATTTTGTACGGCTTAACTGTTTTCCTCCTTCAGTAGCTGTCAGACACAGAAGGTTCTTACTATTTTTTTCCCCCTTCCACTCTTCCCTCTCTCCATGTAGCAAGCATTTAATGCCACAGCAGTGGTGCGCCACATGCGGAAGTTGCAGCTGGGCACTAGTCTCGAGGGAACCAGTCAGATTACTCCCACCAGCCCCTGCCATGGACATCTGCTCCCAGAGGAAGAGGAGGAGGAGGATGACGATTTGGGGAATGGCGAGGAGGAGAGCTGTAAGTTAGCAGTTCACAGTGAATGAACATATGGAAATTCAATTTTTTCCCAGGAAAATTTAGGTGATTCAAGGTGTACGTTTTTAGAAATTGTGTGAATTTTCATGTCAAAGGAGATGAGTTTAATATGTATATATTAATATCATAGTTACTGTAATTATCAGCTGCAATTAAACCAAAAACAAACTATTTTATTTTAGGATAGCCCTAAAATGTAAGTTCACAATAATTTATGATGTTTGCGATAAGGTTTTCAGTCATACAACCACACTGATTTGTCATGAGATGTGAATCTGGTACAATTGGAAATCTTGCCCATTTCTATCATCAGCCCTATATGATGTGGGTGTAGAATTAGGAAGAAGAGCTAGCTGGATTAGGCCAATTTACACTTACTTTGAACAGACAGACTCAAGCTCTTACACCAACCATGGATAATCTCAGACCCCAGAATAATCCGTGCTCTGCTCTAACATCCAGTGTCTAACTACGAGGATGGCCGTCGTGGAAGCAATGAGGGCAGCACGGATCGGGACAGCCTGAGAAGCTGCACCTACTGCTGCAGGCCAACTAGTCGGATCTGAGCACAACCTAATAGTGTTGTCATGTCACATCGAATCCCTGGAGCGCCCAGAGCCCGCCGACCCGCTGACCCGCCGACCCGCCCAGTCTGGCCAGGAATGCAGAGCAGCTATCAGGCACGGTCCACCAGAGTACATCCACAGCCAGCAGGTCACTGTTACAGTGCAGACAAAACATACATTTCCTTTGCCCGGGGAAAAAAAAGAAAAAGAAATGATAAATAATAATTTTTAAAAAAGAAAAAACTTCATGAGTGAAGATTTACAAGTTTTAACTGCATTGCATTAATGGTAAACAAAGCTGCTTCAAGTAGGCATGGCTTTTTTAAAGGATCTTGCAATATGGTGGTCCAGAAACCCTCCGCCAATACTCCTCCACCACCACCACCATTAAAGCACGCTGCTGAAAAAATCTAGGTGAATGTGGCCATTGACATTTTGCTAGTACTATAAGTGGTTGGTTTCAGGAAGGGCCTAGAGTTTTAATCTGTGATGAGATAAAGGTATTCTCTTTGATTACGTATCTCTTATATTATCTGTCATCTGCAGTACCTCTAATCGCAGTTACAATGGGCGTCCATCTGGACCACATGCTAGACATTTCTCGCAGCCTTCTCCAAAAATCTGGCCAGACAGGGGGGAAAAAAACTAATGAAAAGAGTACTGAAAGCTCCTTCTGCATGTCTTTATACTCTTCACCCATCAATATGACTCAGTCTAGTCATCGACCAAGTAGCTGTTTAGTTAAATCTCAAGCTGTGTCTTCACTGCTGATTTCACCTGCCTATCTATTTCTGTTTGGTTAACCCTTTTTTCTCCTCATATTGTCACTATTTAGTGTTTCTGTCTTTTTAAAAAAATAAGTATTCACTTCTTTTGTTTAAAGCCTATTTGCAAAGGAGATAATTGAAAGTGAAGGGTGTTTCTGGGGTTATGGACTCTATTCTGGCTCAGACTGGGTTTGTGAAGGGTCATTCTGACCTGAAGTGTCTGCATGCTTTTTGTTAGGGAAAACACTGAAATGTACGAATATCAAAAGGAGACTTCTTTGTTTTTTTTTTCTTTCTTTCTTTGTTTGTTTTATGGCTGTTCTGTTATCTGAGGCTCAAACTGAGATCCCCAAAAGTCTGGAAATCACAGTAATCTCACCTTCCTCCATTGGCACTCGTCATGTTAGAAAAAGCATACAGAGAATCCACAACAAGTGGGAAGAAAACAAACATAACCATATCATGTTCATCCTCCCTGTTTTGTTTCTGACAAAGTGTCTAAATGTCCGCCGGCTGTCAGTCTCGAGGTCTGGCTCCAGAGGGATCTCAGTCTGCGCGCTCCGCCTGCTTTGTGCTGTGCACCTCTAGTGGAAGAAGTTTTGGTCTACTGTTTGCATGACCTGGTTCAATATGTTTACATGAATGATGATCAATTAGTATAAACACACATGATTATTATTACTCTGTTGTACTGAAAAAAAAAAGATGTAATACTGTAATTTTGAGATATATAATGTGAAGTGAGTAACACCAGAAGTAATGTTGTTAACAGAATACAACACAGCACAGTGGACTTATCATTTGCATTGACTGTGATGGTCAAGTCTCTACCTGAGTGACAATTCTCCTGTACTATGTTTATTTCCATCTGGACTCTCTTTTAATCGTTCTGGGTTTTTTTTTGCTTTTATTACTTATGTTGAATCTCTCCAACAAATCATTACTAGCTGATATCTAGACAGTGATGGGGGAAAAAACACATCAGTGCCACTGTGTGCATCACCTGTCTGCCAGTGTACAAGCTTTGTTCCTCCAGAGCAAAAGGCCCAAAATACTAAAGCCATACAGGGAAATTGGAATGCTTTACTAAAGATACAGATCAAGCATGTCATCATTTTTTAAATGTATGACTCAGGTGAAGGACGGCCTTCGAGAGATTTAAAAAAGAAAAGGAGTGTGACAAAGCATTTTCCCTCCAACACCTTGCTAGAATTACTTAAATCCTGACACTTGTTGTGTTGTGTTACATTAGTACGCAAGCAGTCCACTTTAGTTGAATTTAAACCTGTTTATTTCCCCCACTCGTATTATTATTTCCCCTCATTTTGTTATTGATACATATAGTACAGTAAAAGAAGGCTATCACTCTGGATTTACATGACTGTAATTGTGGAAAATATGCAAACTGTGTTTGAAGGGCTTAATGTTAACTGTAAGATAGCCAGTGTTGATGACTTTGAGAAACTGGCTATTATATGTTTGGTAATGACCTTCTGTTCAACCTTTCCTGGGATTTGTTTCCACTTGGCTGTGTTTTTTTTAAAGCTTATATTACCCATTAAAAACACATCTAAATTCATAAAGAAACACGTGTATATTATATATATAAATATAAATATAAGTATATATTGTATATCCTTTTTTGTAAAAGCTGTTTTGAGCTACAAATGTATGGATGCAATGCATCATGGGTTATTGAACAAGATGTAAGAAAATAAGATTTGTACCCACAGAGATATGATTGCTGAAACTGAAATAAAACTTCCTTGTCTATGCATTGTGTGTTCTGTCATAATATAATGACCAGGTTTCTGAAAGATTTCAGGTGAAACTGTAGAAATGTAAAGTGTGCTGATTTCAAATAGTCTGCAAAAGGCAATGCATTCACTTTTTTAAATGCGGCGCTTCTTAACTCACCAATCTCAATACTACAAAATTACAACTTTTAAAATAACCACGATCAAATTTGTTTGATTAAAAAGTATTTAAAGTATATTTCATATCTACAGATCTAGAGTAATCGTCAGTGGTAACATTAATCACAAATGTGCACGTTTGCTTGTCTAGTATACAGTATGTATGGTATGAGGTTCTTCTGTCAGCTAATAATATGAATGTCAAAAATTCTGAACACAGTAAGAATGTAGATAGAAAGCATGTAAAAAATGTTTTATTATGGATTAAATGGACAAAATAAACACCTAATAAATTGTGCCGCTGGAGAAAAAAGAAGCAACAATCTCTGTATACAATACAATTTTTTTATAGTTTTCTTTTTCTACTGAACATTTTGCTCGAAGTCACATTTAACCAAAGTATTGAGAAGAAAAACAAAAGAAACACAAAAGACACTATTCACAGTGATGACGTGTCTCCACTTGACCAGAAGGTGTCGCCTCGATCATGAGCATTGAGCTGTATTATCTATCTATTCTATTTATAGCAGAAGAATCCTTCACCAGGTCAGTTATTCCCAACAGTCAATTGCACCGACTGTGAATACAAAACACACACGTAGTTATAAAACGGTCACACTTCTTTTGCCCTTGCACAGGGCACTGCAGTCTTCCTCAGTCTCTCTTTGACTTGGATGAACTCTGGTTCTTCTTGTTTAACTTTCTGATCTTTTTCCAGCTGTGGAGAAAAGAGAAAACAACTTAGAAATGACACAAATCATATAAACTGTAGTGAATTACCTAAATACATTCATGGAATTAAGCTTAAGTACATTTAACTGAGTGCAGACATAAAGTACACAGTGTATGTGCTCACATTGTTTCCTTCTTATGCATGAATTTAGTAGAATTCAGAGGCGAAGCCTTTACTCAGTATGTTGACTTTACACAATTACATTTATTTGACAGGCAGAGATTCTATATATTTTACAGATTTCATGAACTGTACTGAAAAAATAGCCTCCATCTCTTCTGGCTAAAAGAATTACATTTACACATTTAAAAGAGCCTCGTTATTGTAACACCAAGACTGTAATACACCCACTGTGTCTATTTCTTTTTTCTTATTTTCCTTTTGCAATTGAGTCCTTTGTTTAAACCTTTTGCAGGATCTTTTATTTGTGACAAAATATTTAAAAAAGGTCATATTGATATTTATATTGCATAACATTGCATAGATATGACATATTTGAAATCATCAGTGATCCCTGATTCACTGTTAGGCCATGTAGCTAGAAGCTAATGCTAAACAAAGGTAAACTGTCCAGCAGAGAAATAGATTTGTTGCGCTATTGGACCCCAGAGTGGACTAGACTGCCCTCAACTGGCTGTATGCAGAACAACTTAATGTTCTGTTTCTTTATATTTCCATGATTACAGAAAACATTATTGTTAGGTACACCTTGCTAGCACTGGGTTGGACCCTCTTTTGCCTTCTGAACTACCTTAGTCCATCATGGCACAGACTCAACAAGGTGCTGTAAACATTCCTCAGAGATTTTGCTTCATATTGACATGATAGCATCACACAGTGGCTGCAGATTTGTCACATCCATGATATGACTTTTTCCATTCCACCACATCCCAAAGGTGCTATATTGGACTGAGATATGGTGACTGTGGAGGTCATTTGAGTACAGTGAAGTCGATGTCAATGTTCAAGAAACCAGTTTGTGATGATTTGAGTTTTATGACATGGTGTGTTATCCTGCTGGAATTAGGGCATCAGAAGATGAGCACACTGTGGTCATAAAAGAATGATTATGGTCAGTAACAGCACTCAGATAGTCTGTGTTGCTTAAATGATGCTCAAAGTGTGCCGAGAAAATCATCTGCACTCCATTACACCACCATCAGCGGGCTGAATCATTGATACAAGGCAGGATGGATCCCTGCTATCATGTTGTTTATGCCAAATCTGACCCTATGACCAAAATGTTGTAGCAGAAACCAAGATTTTCTGTTGAGTACATGGAAATTGTAGCCTCAGTTTCCTGTTCCTGTTCCTGTGATAGGAGTGGCACCCACCATGGTCTTCTGCTGCTGAAGCCCACCTGCTCCAAGGTTTGATGCATTCAGTTATGCTCTTCTCCATACCTTGGTTGTTTGAGTAACTGTTGCCCACTCTAAGCTCGAAGCAGTCCACCCATTCTCCCCTGACCTCTCTTTTTCATTCTCTGCAAACCTTAGAGTTGTGCAAGAACATCTCAGCAGATAGATTAGCAGTTTCTGAAATACTCAGACCACTCTGCCTGCCACCACCCACCACACCACATTCAACGTCACTTGAATCACCCTTCTTCCCTGTGCTGATGCACGTCATCAGGTTGTCTTGATATCTACATGACTAAATGTACTGAGTAGCTGCAATAAGCAGGTGTACCTAACAAAGTAGCTGGTGAGTGTGATATACCTGTGTATGTGTGTGTGTACCTGTTTAGACATCTTTGTGAGGACCAAAAATTGGAGTGTTGCCATAGTTGTGGGGACCAACAGTAACGCGAGGACAAAAGTGGCTGTCCTCACAAGGTTGAAGCCATTTTTGAGACTCAAAATGTGGTTTTAGTGTCAGGGTTACAATTAGGTTATGGTTAGCTTTAGGCTAAGGGTTAGGTTTAGGCATTCATTTTTGATGGTTAGGGTTAGGGTAAGTGGAAGCTAGGGAGAGCATTATGTCAATGGGATGTCCCCACGAGGATAGCAAAGCAGACATGCTTGTGTGTGTGTATGTGTAACAAGAATATTCATGAGTAAATGTATAAAAGAAAAAATGCTGTGTGTCCTGTGCTCACATTTTCAAGCCTCTGTTGTCTTTTCAGCAGCTCTTGGTGTAGCTCTGATGTCTTCTTCTTTGCCTCCTCTTGATCCCTGCTCGCTTTCAATCTTTGTTCCCATTTCCTTTTTTCCAGAACTCGCTGGAGTTCAGTCTTTCCTTCTTGAGACACTCTCTTCCTTTCAGGCACACAGACACACTTAATGGTTTATGCAAGCAATGACACTGGAGTATGAACATTTCTGACCTTTAATCTCTCTGCCCAACCTCTTGTGGGTCATCCGCAGTTCCTTATGCAGCTCCCGGTGGCTCTCCAGGGCAGTTATCGCACTAGTAGCTTTTAGGGGTCTGATTAGATTACTGCTCTCCTCCTCACTCTGTAGTTGGGATGGAAAAGCCTGAAGCTCTGAAAATCGGCCTTCAAGTTTGGTTTGATGAGTCTGCATCATGGAGGCTAAAGGGAACAAACAGTTTACATAAATATGTTTTCCTATCAAAATGATTTCTGGGTGGAATTCTGCCTCAGATTTGTAAGATTCAGTTTTACATACCAAACTCACTCTAAGGTTTGCCAGACACATTTTTAACAAGCTTTAATGAGGTAAAAAGGTTTTACTGTTAAAACAACAAATTTATAATCTATATATTACAACAGTATTTCAACTAGACAGGATATACAACATCACTCTGATATTTCCTCACCATACAAATGAAACTGTGTCTCATCTCTACCTGGAAAATGCTGAAGATCTCTCTGTCAACAGAAAAAAGGTGGGGGGGAAAGGAAATAATACATCCTAGAGATACCAACATCCCCCAGACAAATATTGCTGTTTTATAGATACGTACATGCAAAAATAAAAGCAGCACAGGGAAAAGGAAACAAATAGAAATCTCCGAGTAGAGTCAACACTGCATCTTATTGGAAATAGCACAAACACAAAGCTGCATTATGATGCTGACAGACAAATGAAGTGTCAGCTCCTTACACATGTCCAGTGAAGCGAGAACCCTTACTGTTGAGGTGGAAGGCTGCCACCTCATTAATGACAGGATCAAACAAAACACAGTTAATTCCCACTGAGTTATTTGCTTGCTGGAATTTAAGCAGAATTAATAGCTGGGACAAGAATCATTATCCTCTGTGAATCAGTCTGGACAGCTGAATAAACAGTTCTTTCAGCTCTGAACTGTTTTTGTTGCTTACTGAAGTATTTCATAAATATGCAGGAAAAGCATGCATGGTAGCATAAAACCTGTTTTGTTTGAAAACTGTCTGCTACTTCGGAGCTTTCCAGCTTGCCATAGTGACATTTGAGCTACATTTAAACAGGCAAAAAAAAAAAGAATTTGAATGCTCAATGTGATCAAATTCCAGCAACAATATCCAAATAAATGGAAAAAATACAAGATGACAGTAAATTGTCAGAATGAGAGGGAATCTAGATGAGGAATGAATACATTTTAATGACAAATTGCTGCTAGCCACTGTTTTTTTCAGGGGGGGGTCTTGTTTTGTAAAGCTCACACAGTGGATATTGTAGGGAGAAGAATTAATAGGACATGACAGGATAAACAGTCTCCAAGGGCAGCTTCTCAGAGTGTATTTTTCAGAGTGCATTTTTTCAGTTGGATATAAAAACCAATATTTGTTTAAGCATTCACTGCCTTTGAGCAATGGGTAACAAAAACGAGAGATGTCAGTAAGAGAAAAATCTGCCACAGGAAAAATGGTACTGTAGGACAAAAGCTGTGAGCACTTCATGTCAAGCTCAGTAATAACACAATGATACCAAAGTACAGCGACGAGGTAATAACTAAGCAAAACAAAGTTATAACCAGGTAATAGCAAAGTATATATCGAGTATTACAGACGGAACTTTATTTTAAAAGCAAAAGGAAAACCAATTTAAGGATAGCAGTAAAGTTATACTTTGGTAAATATAAACAACTTACAGTATTGTAAGTGACAGGTTGTGTCACTTACAACATTTGAATTCTGAAAATACCACTTACACACACAAACACACACACACATGCACGCGCGCACACCTCCTGATGCTCCCAAAGTACTTTAAATGAAAATTAGGACGATAACGACAAACTTACCTTCTTCCCATGAGTGACTCCCATGTCTTCAGAGTGAGTCCAGATTTGGTGCTTGCACAGATTCCGTTTGGTTCACACTTTACGGGGTTTCAGCAATAATTTGAGGTTACCCTCTCTCTCTGCTCCAGCAGCCAAGAATGCCACAGAGGGAGGAAAGTGCCCTGTGTTTGGACCAGAGGGAAGCCTCTACCGAGAAAAGCTCCTGTTGAGCAGACTAAAGGTGTTCAGCAAAAAAAGCCAAAACATTTAACTCTATACCTACTCATTAAGTGCTGTATTTAAGTAAATTTGTATACATGCATTTTATTGGACTGTTTATTTTAAAGCACTGCCATAGGCCGGCTAAATGGATGAATGGATGGCTGGATGGATTTAGCTAAAAAGATTTAAGATTTTAAATTAACCACACAAGGCTCGGGGAAAAGTCTATAAAATTACAAGAGAACAGAACTACTTCTTCTCTGTCCCATTAATCATTTTCTAATCTGTCACATTTAAACTTGTGACCCCCTTACAGGAGCCGTCGCTGTATGCTTTGAACCACTGGACCAAAGTAATTAGTCTAGTGGTAAAGAAGCTTTGTTGTAAAGGAACAAAAGTGTTTCAAGGCCATTAGTAAGAGATATGTGCACAGTACTCAGTAACTTGACTTCTACTATTTGAACATTTACTATACAGCCCACAATCACTAATCTATACTTGGAGCTTTCATTAGGATAAAAATATCAAGGAATATCAACGGGGGAAGAAATACTAATCCTTGAAGGATTGGACTGGGAGGCCATTATAGTACAGTGAACTTACTGTCAAGGTCAAAAAACCATGACAGTGAGTTCTGAGCTTTGTGACATGGTGTGTTATTCTGCTGGAAGCAGCCATCAGAAGATGGAGGCACCGCGGTCATAAAGGGATGGACATGGTCGACAATTCTTAGGTGGGCTGTGGTGTTTAAGGAGCCCAAAGTGTGACAACAAAATAAACACCATTACACCACCAGCTGCAGCCTGAGCCACTGAAACAAGACAGGATGGACCCATGCTTTCATGTTATTTAGGTCAAATTCTCACGCTCCCATCTGCAGGTTTCAGCAGAAATTGATACTCATGCATAGTATTACATAAGAAAACTGCAGCTTCAGTTTCCAGGTCTTAGTTGACAGCAGCTGGTGTGGTCTTCTTCTGCTGCTGCAGCCCATCTGTTTCTGGATTCAATGCACTGTGTATTTTTGTGCATATCTTGACTATAATGGATGGTTATTTGAGCTCCTATCACCTCAAAGCAGTTTGGCCATTCATAATTTTTCTTTTTTGGAGCATTCTCTGGAAACCCTAGAGATGGTTGTGTGGGAAAATCCCAGTAGGTCAGCAGTTTCTGAAATAGACAGGCCAACAACCATGCCATCTTCAAAGTCACGTAATCATCTTTCCTCACCGATGATCCACAGGTGATCTCTACCATGTAATGTAGGGAAAATATTAATATGTGCTTTTACTGAAATTATAGACAGGTATGTTTTGCCATTAAAAAAAAAAATGCAGTCACTTTTTACAGTTCATGTTAATTAATGTTTATGTAAGTCAGTCAGTCAGTCGCTGAAGACTCTTGGGAAACAGCCGCCCACCTCCACCATCTCTGGCCATCCTCCATAAATGTTGTTTTTTTCATCATTAACAGCTTGCTGACAGATGAACAGAGGAGAAGAGAACGGTTGTTTTTATCATTTTTCCCCTTCCAGGCAGCAGATTTTAAAATAGATGGTCTTTTCTGACACAAATAGAACAAATGAAACTGCACTTAACAGGTTCACTAACCTTCTCAAAGAGGCTTTTGATTTTTGTGCCTGCTCTTCCAGCAAACACCCAGCTGTCTCTGCGCTTTACAGACCTGATCAAAGTGCTTCCCATTTCACTGAATATCTCCCTCATTTCATTTGTCATTCTGCCACAAAGTAGTAGAGCAGGTCACATTTTCTGACATTAAATTTGTTTTAAATGTTGAATAACTTAGATATGGACTTACTTTTGTGTGACATCATCAAAGGAGGCCACCAAAACGATCATTCCACGTTTTATCTTCTTCAGGTGTGCAAGGATGTCTTTTGGGTCTTTTGTCAGAGTATAAAATTGAAAAAAAAAAAAAAGAAAGTCAAAGCTCCCTTACAAGATTAAATCAAAAACTTGATTAGAAGATTTAAAGAAAGAAAAGCGCTTACCTCCTGTTTTCATGTTAAGACAGACAGATTTTTCTACAACTCCAGTTTCACCTATGATTAAAAAATTGCATATGATCAGAATAACTATAATAATAACAGACAGAAGAATATTATGCATGCAGTTCTGCACAAAATCTAGAGTCACAATGCAATTCTTCCTATTTTGCAAGGAAGAATGGAAATAGATGCAGTGATGTGTTGAGTTCTGTGAAAAAAAACAGATGGCCAGTCCATGACTGATAGTGTTTTTCTATCCAGGTATGCCTTTTTATGTATCGCCAGTGTGTTTGGGATCATTGTCACTGTGGGACACTTTTCAGACAGTATTGCGCAGTGGATCGCTTTTTTTCTGGGTTAATAATTCCACAAATCTTGACATGATGTCCCCAACGCCATTGACCGAAACGCAGCTCCAAATCACAACAGAGCCTCCGTCGTGTTTTAAAAATGGCTGTTGGCATTCACTATTGTACCTCTCTCCTGACCTCCTCTGTACTTACTGACAATGATTTGAATCACATATTTCAAATTTGGATTCATCTCCACAGCCACACATTCAGATCTTTCTGATGAAGGCGTAGATGCATCTATCAGGTCCTGTGTCAGATTGTTATCTCTTATAAAATCTCTTTCTTCCTTTCTCCTCCACTTGTCCAAAAACCATTAAAGGACACGCTGCACACCATGCCAAGATATGCCACAGTTTCTACTAATAGTGTTTTGCTAATGACTTTGCTGATGCAAAAAAAACAGGTTTTTTTTGTGGGTGTTTTTTCATTATTGATTGATTTTTTGCAACAGGCTGCTAGTAACAAAGTCCCCAAAGTTATCATTTAAAATTATTTCCTCGCTAAGTTGTCTGTTATGTTAGGTGCCTTTTTTTTATGCTTGAATGAATCATAGGTCGGTGCTTAACAAACAAACATTCCTCTGAAAATGCTCAGGTACAAAGTCTAGACTGATGATAAATGATAAACTTTGAAAAATCTTCAGAAATCCTGGAAAACTATTGCTCAAGAGCACTTTTAAAAGTTTAAAGAATGTTTGATTCGCTGGAAGATATAAAGAAATAAGAGAATGTGCAAGACTTTTGCACGGCACATAAAAACACTAAGACTCCAGACCAGCTATTTCCAAGTTAGAATTATGGTATTATTATTAATATTATTATTAAGCTACTATTATTGGTTATTACGAATCTTTAAAAGACTATTTTACCAGTTCATTTTTTCAATGTTTATGCATGTTTATGAGAAGTCTGAGTATTATACTCACCATTTATCACTGCAATGTTTAGCCCTGGTCCCACGTTATTCAGTGCATGGCTCATTATGCTGTTGAAGCACTGACAGGGTTCAGTTTCACTGCAGAATCTTGTTTTTTTTTTTTTTAAAGTACTCTGTTAATTCAGGTGTTACCAAATTAATACATACATTTTGCCATCAAAACAGACTGTTGGCCCGACAATATCAGCGGCGCCGCTCCTGATACGTAAAGCAATATGGTTGGGTGGACACACTCTAGAGAGGCTGCACTTTGGCACAGACGTAGGTGGAGCTAAAAAGACACAGAAAAGATTTTACTGCAGGAATACTGTGATTTTACCATATTTAAACTCAGATAATGACATGTGAGAAATAAATACTTTGTACAATGTTGCTAAAAAGACATTGTTTGAGATTCGCTTTGACTTGATCTGCATTATAAAACCCTAAGTTGAAAGAAATGAGACAGTATGGTGGAGACAGCAGGCATAAACTGTCACTAAAAAGCTGTAGCTCCGGATTTAATAAGCAAAACATCTCACCGAGAGTATTCCTTTCTCTCTCCTGTGCTACGGATGAATTGATGGATATTCCCCATGTGATTAGGAGGACAATAATTACAGCAGCAAGGGGCAAAACAGCTGTCAACAGTAAAAAGATAGTAGATCAAATCTGCAGTCACACAACTAAAAGCAGCTGTTGCGAAATGAAGGAAAAGCTTACCTCGATATTTCATATCTGCAACAGATCAGAGAGCTTTTTTTTTTCAGTCCTGAGGGGAAGAGTTGAGACCTTTCAAACTCACCTGAAGAACTGAGAAAAGAAAGACATGCTAGCAGAGCTTTGGTGTCATCTCATCTGTGAAAACGCATCCTGATAATTCCTATAACCCATCACTTGTGGGAAAAACCCTTCTTTCTGTGATACATGTATATAGCTACTGAAAACTAGATGATTAAGTTTCTCCTTTTCACAATGTCAAACAAAGGAAGGTGTCCACAAGTAACAGATACTATTTGTAGTCAACAACAAGGCTTGCAAACAGCCGATTGTGTGTTGCAGGTGTATAAACAAGCCTCTGAAACCTAGAGAGAGAAAAGACACCGAGGATGGCCCAAAAGCCTCATATTTCAAATGGGATGAGTAAGAGAAAAAGGGGATTTAAAGAATCATTGTACCAGCTGTCAGAGTTTTCCATTTGTATGTAAATTTGGGTAAAAACCCATATGATGTGTGGAAGGATCTGCATAAAGCAGCTCATACACAGAAAAAAAAACATGCTAGAAACTAGAAAAGAAAAAAAAATCAAAAGATTTTACTCAGAACTAAAAAATAACTATGGGAAAGGGCAAAGACAGCGTTGCTGAAAAGAAACATAGCAGAATCAAATGGGAAAGTAACTCACAAAACCTGGAAAGCTGACCACGGCGGACAACGAGAAGTCAATTATCTAGAATAAAAAACACAACGACAGGGCAATAGAGCTGGTGTTTTTTAAGGCATTTAAGACAAACGCGTTGTTGGCACAGGAATAAGCCATTAGTCACCTTTAGATGGTGAAAGACGTGGTAATCCCCAAAGAGGAGGTCAAGCCTGTCTGTCACAAAGCATCTGCCCTGCTGATCCTTCAGCAGTAGCTGAGCTCGAGCCTTTCCTGCCTGGAGAGCTCGTAAACAAAAACAGCATCTCCTTGTATCATATTCTGGCAAATCGAGCGCACAGATGAACACAATGATCATTTTCTCTAACAGACTGATTTCGCTCTGCTGCCACGTGGACGGATACAGATCTTTACAACCTCGTCCAATAACAACAACCGGCACATCTATCATGGAGATAATACTATAGTCTCGTTTTATGGGCTTTATTTCAAACTGCACTGTTTGCTACACTTTTATCTCGCCGTTTATTTCCTATTACACGTAGTGATCTGTTTTTATTTTTTGTTTAATTTTATTGAGCTCTTACACTCATCGAGCCATTTTATTTTATTGCCTTTAGTTTTTTTCTAGCTACTCAATTTTGTTTTATTTTGTTGAGCTCTTTTCTGCTTGAGCTGTTTCCCCCTCATCAAGCTATTGTACCAATTTATCTAAAATGTTGCAAAGGTGTTGTTTTCCTCCAGGACAGCATCAGCATCAGATCTTCCCGGCATAAATTCCTCAAAACAGTATGAAGGGATGTACTCTTTTCTTCTAAATTTGTGTTTCGTTTTCTTCTTATGACAAGTGTGAAGCACTTTTACAGATTCAGCAAAACAACCAAACAGACTTGTTGAGCTGAAAATTACCAATTATTTTTCCATATTTGTAGCCAAATGAAGTTTAACAGATTTACTACTTAACTTTACATGATTTTACCACAGAATCATCAACTAAACTCCAATAAATGGATTTTGACTCCCTTGTACAAAGCATGGCTTTTGGATTAAAATCGTCTTGCCTTAACACCCTTGAATAAGACAGAAGGTATCACACAAGGAGCCTGGGATGTTGAAGAGTGCTGTTGTGTTTCTGCTTTGTTTGAACTCACCAACTGAATTCCTATCAGAACTTTTAAGATTGTTTAAAACCTTGAAAGGCTGAAGAATTACAAACAAAGCACAAAACTATTTAGTATCAAGGATTTCACATTATGTTCACACCAATTTCAGGTGACGATGATGTATTACTAAAGGTGACCAGCAGGTGGTATTTGTGTACTGCCGTTTACTGATCAGCGGTAACACAAAGCACACAGTGAGGGAATCGCTTTCCTTTTGTATGATTATTGACATTCTGCAGACAGCAATCAAATGAACGCCGGCAATATTTTTCAACATTTGACTCCATAGCTCCTGGATTTTTTATTCCAGAGCTACATTTAATAAAACATTCCCTTTATATAAGGACACAAATCAACAAGGTAACAAACTGGGGAGAAAATGAGTACATACAGAGCACACTTAACCAGTCCACATGATTAATATGTTTAATAACCAGCAGATTTAGATCTCAGATGTCCACAAAATAAATAAAAAGATACAGTAGGTTTTATAAATACTGATCCACATCAACATCAGTAACTACACAGCAAAAGATGATTGGAAAACACAAGAATCGGGTCTCGGTGTCTGATTTGTTGATCACACGAATAACCTAAAATGAACCAGTCGTTAGTTTGAGCTGTGACACTGACGTTCACGTCAGAATGTTCACTTGCAGCTCCCAACCAGGTAAGTGGCTTTTTTTCTATCTGTGACAAGTATGGCTGTCAGAAAGATCAGGGTACATCATTCAGCCAAGCGCTACATTAAAGACCCAGTGGACTAAACTGCAAATTGCCTTTAAGTGGAACGATGAAACAGCAAATCCTTTCAAAGGGAAACTGCCCAACTGGCAGACAGCTGAAGTCCTATTTTGACTACCTTTGCACATCATTTGGGGTGTGCGAAACATCACATCTCCATGTGCGACTTTGTAACAACCACTTAATTCATAGCATTGCACATTTACATGTTCTGTGGCAGACTTTTTCAGACAAACATTGAGCGAATGTGAGTGCGTCTGCCCTTTCAATGTCCCACTGACATTTATTGCACTGCCAGTAAATAATACAGGAAATAATGTTCCGCTTTAGATTTTATATTTAAGGTAAGGGTCGTCATTTAAAGTTAAATAGTGGAAATAATGGAGTAAATAGTGGAGTGTTGACTCTCCATATGATCAGCAGCATTAGCATCCAAATCACATACCCACAAGTCTTATCAAACGCATAGGTCTCAGAGCTCCATTCGTCCAAAAAACAACAACAAAATAAATGCAGCTGAAAGATGTGCAGATAGCTCAGTAGTTATCAGGCTTTCCAAAATAAAAGAATAATTTAAAAAGGCTGCATGAATTGCTGCTTTAATACACTGACCGTATCGCCAAATAACACATTCAATTTTGTTGACAATTCATTACGACTCTTATCTACCACAGCTAACACTGAATGTTTTGTTGGCTGTTTTATTGTAGCATATTTTAGCAGAATATTGATTGTGAGAAATAAGGATTAAATGAGTTTTATGCTGGAAAAAAAGAACACCTTTTTTAAGCCCTGAGCTGTGCCTGCGGGAACAACCTCCACCCATCAGAGGGTTGGGTAGTAGCCAAAGACATCAAATGTCATGTGTTATGTGTAAAAAAGGGAAAAAAAGAAAAGAAAATGTCAGTGATGATTCAAATGAAGGTCATTATTTCACATCTAAGAGTATGAAGCTGCACAAATAGAAATCACATTTAATCTCAGAATTACAGTTTAAGATATAACTGCAAATACTGAATACTATTTCCTCACTTATTTTATCTGTAATTGTATATTTTTGGTTTTCACATTCGTGGCTCGCTTTTTACCCCCGCTACGAAAACAATCCTCCATTTCATTCGTACACCACACAGTTTATAGAATAAACTCCATTGCAGTCAGTCCAGCAGCTTCCCAGTTGGAGATTTATTCCAAAAGATCCTGTAAGGGGAGAGAAAAGGAAGTTGAAATTGACTTGTGATGTGATTAGGAAGGATACAGTGGTGCTAGCTTGTACTGGAAGAGAGATGACAGCGAAAGCTACAATCAGAGAAGCCACGATGCACTGACCTCGTCTGAATCCTCTCCCACTGTGCGCGACCTCCTGTCGCCATCCTCCTCTGCCGCTGCTGAATGCCCCTCCTCCATCTGTCTCAGCACTGAGTATCTGTAAGTTGCCTCACTGATAAGAAAGTTATGTGGCAAAACCAGGGTGAGTTGTTTTTACTGCAATCTAAGTGTTTAAAATAAACACGTTAAGGCTCATTAATAAATTTTCATTACTTGACTGGGAAGCAGTATTTTCGGATGATCAATACGGCAGCAGCTACCGCCACCGCAGACACCAAGATCACTGATGCAATAATCCCGGGGTGAAGCCTTAACCCGGCCTAAAAAGACAAATGAATCCAATAAGATCTAACAGTGGGGTAGTTAAAGAGCCCATAAACCTAACAGCTCAGTTCATGAAGTGTGGCAAAGATAAAAAGGAAATACAGCAGGAGATATGACAGCTGAACAGCGGTGCATTATAAATCATAGTGGTGGGGTACATCCCAAAAGCTCAGCAGCAGGGCTGCAAGTCTCTGGCCAAGAGGAGAAACTGATGCAATCCGGATGACATTTCGTCACAGCGTACTGCAGATCACTATAATATCTTTAAGTCGCGCCTGTCCATTACATGATTTGGAACAAAGTATGACAAAATTAATCTCTGTAGCAATAATTCAGATGGAGCGTGACCAAAATGTGACATTGAACACGAACAATTTTGTTTGGTGGTGCCAAACAAAATCACAATCAACCAAACAGAGATGGGTGGGGTTTGATGGTTATGAAGCTCATTTTTTCTCTTTTGTTTACTACTGGCAGCAACTCAGTGCATTTACACAAGGAGACATGATAAAGGTATTGAAGTGCAAACTAAGCATTAGAACAGAGAAGATGATTTAAGCGACTTTGAATGTGGCGTGGTTGTTGGTGCCAGATGGGCCAGTCTGAGTATTTCACAAACTTCACCTACTGGGATTTTCCTACACCATCTCTAGAGTTTACAGAAAATGGTCTGAAAAAGAGAACATATCCAGTGAGTGGCAGTTCTCTGGGAGAAAATGTCTTGTTGATGCCAGAGGTCAGAGGAGAATGGCCAGACTGCTTCGAGCTATTAGAAAGGCAGCAGTAACTCAAATAACCACTTGTTACGTTATGCAGAAGAGCCAGGTACCACTCCTGTCAGCTAAGAACAGGAAACCGAAGCTACAATTTTCACAGGTTACCCAAAAATGAACAATAGGAGATCTGAAAAATAATGCCTGCTCTGATGAGTCTTGATTTCTGCAGCAACATTCAGATCAGTATTTGATGTAAACAACATGAAAGCACGGCTCCATCCCGCCTTGCATCAACGGTTCAGGCTGGTGGCGGTGCTGTTGTAATGATGTGGGAGATACTTTCTCGGCACAGTTGTTGCCGACCATGCCCCTTCCTTTATGACTAAAGTGTACCAATGTTCTTATGGCTGCTTCCAGCAGGATAATGCAACATGTCACAAAGCTCAAATTATCTCAAATTCATGACAGTGACCAGATCACAATCCAAAAAGCATCTTTGGGGTGTGGTAGAATAGGATGAATCATAGATGTGCAGCAACTCTGTGATGATATCTTTTCAATAAGAACTACAATCTCTGAGGAACGGTTCCAGCTCTTTGTTGAATCTATGCAACAAAGAATTAAAGCAGCGGTGAAGGCAAAAATGGGGTTCAAGTCAGTACTGGCAATGTCTACATAATAAAACGTAAGTGTAGATATGCAGTAATACACACACACACTGGAACAGGAACCCTAACCCATCTGTATGGTTCCAGATAAATTTGAAAAACAGCAACGTCTGCAACACAAAGACGACGAGGTGCACAGTAACACTGAGTGAATTCAGAGGGGTATAAATATGCTTTAGGAAATGGAGTACTGTTCCTCCAAAATGCATCAGTCTCAGTCATATATCAGCTTGTGCTTTTAGACTTCCAAGAAGTGCTTCAGGCTATTTCACTACAAGTCAACAAGCTGAGACCAGAGATACGAAAACTTAATCTCCATCTAAATTAAAGTAAGTCCACTGCACTATGGGTATAAATGGTTACATCGCCATAAATTAGGGACCGTGTTTGTAAACTAATTTAACTTTTACCTCGAGTTTATCGGATCTCATTACTCATGCGGCCTTACATACCTGTTGTTCAGACATCCTTGTTACCTTTAAAGCCCGGCTAACTTATTTTCATTATGCAGCCTCGAACTGTGAACATTATAGCCTGCAAGGATCCAAACTGAAGCGATTTAAAAGCATTTAAACGATTTTTTTTTTTTTTGGTCCGAGTATAGTCGTAAAAGCTACAGCTGTTTACTTCCTGCTTCTGCTTTTTTCACCTGTTTCCCCGCCCCTGTTAAAGCACACCATGTGACATAAAGTTATGTGTCACGTGACCTTCCGATGGCCTATTTAAAACTTATTTTCAGACCTGTCGTTTTTGCTGCAAACGATCCGCTCTTAAAGTGTCATAGTACTTACAAATGGTGACGTATGTGTCTGATTACTTTAGAGAGGAAGTCAGTTTTAACTAATGATCCTTTGGCATGTTTTTTTATTGGGTCCTGTACTATATAAAGCACTGAGATCATGCTTGAAATGCGAGACAGTTCCTTATGTAACATTCAGTGCCTTTTCGAGGCTGTCACACAGTTCCTAGGACCAGTTTTGTGAGTCATAAGCGCATTAAAATTCAGAAATGTTGATTTTTCTCTGTCCAAGGTCTTGTTTTGGCAGCTTGTAACTGTTAATTGGAAACAATACATTGTGAAATTGAACATTTGTCACTCTGCTATTGTTTCCTGAATTTCTACAAATAATAAAGCATTTCCCAGGATGTGATTTTCTTTTCTTTTATGCCATTTTTTTTCTTCATGGTTAGGCAACAGTTTATATCAGGCTGAAAATAATGATTCAAGCTGGTATCATGCGCTCATCAGGTGTGATGAGTGATTTGGCGAGACTGACGAAAAGACTTGCCAGCCTCATGAGCAACCCGCCTGTTGTACTCCCAGTTACAGTTGCAGGCCATGAGATCCTAATTTTGAAGATTTTTACATGCATTGAGTATATTAAAAAAACAATCATCTTCCTTTATCCTTGTCCCAATTCTGTCAAATTACTCATTTTAAATCCAGATAAACACAAGAAATTCAAACCACTGCTATTTCAAATTTAATTTAATTCACATTACACATACGCACAGCATGGTTTTATGATTTTGTGACACCATAAATTATCTGTATTGTAACATGTAAAACTGAAATATCACAGATTCAGTACGTTCTTTCAGGAAGCCCGATAAGAGTTTGCCAGCCAAGCTTCATGAACAGACTCTTTTTAGCATCACATGTGCGAATGAATAAGCAAGAACTTTCAAAAAGCAAGTATCTGTATTACATTCCCAGGCTCTTACAGACTTACATGACACTACATATGGTGACACAAAGCTCCTGTTAGCTTCCACAAACGAACGGATAGACAGAAAGTGATTTTTTTCTGAATTGGGAATTCAATACCGATCAATAAGCTCAGCTGATAAATCCTGAAGCCATTCATCCACTTTCAATTTGATTTATTATTTTTGGCTCTAATTGACTTCAAGTTATGCCAGTTCATAGTACTTTCCTGTCTTTGGATCAAAATAGCAGTTCAGGCAAGGATCATAGAGCAGATTCAAATACTCTTCCTCGTTCTCCTCTTCATTCACTGACTCATCTCCTCCTGCAATAAAGCCAGAGAACCATTCAGCGGCACTGGGTGTAGCTGTTCAAAAAGTACATAACTAACAGTACAACAGCGATCCATAATGGAATTTGCACAAATAAAATGTATAAGTGTAAGACATCATGTTTTTAATGCACACTGGAATAGCCATAGCAGATATGAATAAGAGCCTACTCTGTCAGCTGTTACTGGAATAAAATGAGAAGTCTGGATGGTGGGGTGACCTTCAGACTCAGGTGGATTTAAGTTTTCTGCCGCTGCCATTTTTTTCTTCATCAATCAAGACCCAAGACACCCAGGCCCAGTACCACATTATGAAGCTGTAAAGAGATTCCCTGTAATCCCCACGACTTTAAAGCATGAGAATTTAGCTGTTAAATTGACGGGCAGTTAAACACTAAAAAGGTTATGGAATGCTCCGGGACGAACATTTTATCTTATCAGAACTCAGGCAACAATAATGAAAACTAATTATAAGACACATTGTGTAAGAGCTTTAAAAATGATGTTGTAAACTGGAAAGGTTTCATCAATTAACCTTGTCCATGTATCTAGGGGGTACAGACCTGTAATGAGCCTGTCTCTTGTGACCTTTGGCATAATGTGGAGGACACAGACCTTCACTCTTATTTTTTTTTTTATTCTTAATTAGATACAGTTTCACCTGCTTTCCCACCATGTTGTGTGTAGTCTTTGGTGGATTTCTGTACCCTAACAGTTCTGCAAGCTCTGACATCAGTGAATGTTTCCATTAGCTGTATCCATTTGTGCCATTAGTGTTAATGCTACAGCACTGGATTGTTTTCTGTCTTCCTGACTTTCACATACAAAAAGGCAGTCTGCAGGCAAAGGGACTAATATGAAGGTTTCTGTACCTCTGACTAGACTTCCCCCATTGTTCCATGTGTTGCCTGACCTTCTCTGCTGGCTGGGAGGCATAATAGGAGGGCTGAGCACGTCCATCCATTCCCTAGGGAAAAGACCATAAAAGCAGACAGACATGACAACACATACCATTACACTTACCAACCTACTCTATGACATTTTAACAATGAAGTCCCATCATCGTGGGTTCTGAGAAGCCCATCTAAGCTCCCACTGTCCTTGAGCCACTTCTTCTGCAGCTCCACAGTTTTACTTGAAGGATCACTTATTAGATTTTGACTCAAGCTGTGACTTCCAAGTGTCCACATTCGGGCACGGAGTAGGGGTCTTAACCTTGCCTGCTTCAGAGAGAGCATGACTTCATTTCTCTCTAAATGAGTTTATCCTCCCCGTCTGCGATGTACTCAGGCTACAACTATACATCAGTCATTTTCCACTAAATGAAAACACTGCTCTGTTTTAGTATGGCGTAACAGATTACAGCCAGAGGAGAAAATATCACAAGATGAATTCTTTTACTTGGAGGCAATGCAACATTCATTTGTTAAACAGCATCCATAATCATTTTTGGCTATACATCAGTTGTGCAATTATGCATTAACATCTTCTGCCTTTGGACAAAACCTCTCATGAGAACACATCATAGCATATTTAATGAGGAATTACAGTATAATCGTCTTATGCACAATATTCTCTGCTAAGCCCGCCTCACCATCATCAAGTGCAGCGATTGATAATGTCACTCTTTCTCAAAACAAAGTATTTTACCTAAACTAGAAAACCATTCATGCTATCTCTACAGTGTGATCCTTTACACCATGGTGTACTTAATACTACTACTTTTTATTTTCACTGGCTCTACTCTTGTGTCCATGTTTTTAATGGGAAATCTTTACTGGGAAATATTAAAATACAGAAATTACTTATGAGCAGTCCTCTTTAGTGATGTGGTCTTCTGATAATAGCTAATAAAAAAAACCTCCTATGATCAAGAGTAAATTATATGATACATTAAACCTACAGAAAGAAGGTTTCCTTTTTTATCTGATCTTCCCATACATTTAAGCGTACATTCATTTCATATTCTTTATGTCTTTAAGTGATAAAGTGCATTATCTCTGTTGAGGCTCTGATTTTTCTTTCTAACAAAAGCATCCGCCTCTTCTTTCCAACACCCATTTGACTGCGTGATAGGCAGGAACATTGTACAAAAGTTAATGGAAGCAATTTTCAAGGACAAAAGCCTCTGCTACTGAACTGTAAATTGAACTTCAAATTGTTAAGTGGGACTTGGCAAGAGTGATTAAACTCTTAGATTTTCAAGTCATTATAATCCAAATATAGACCAGAGATAAAGGGAATAAATTGGTTTTATTCAATTAGAGAAAGCACACTGCTTTTGCACAGTGGTTGAGTGTACTGAAAATGAGCTTTCTAAATATCTCGAAAAGAAACAGTATCAAGAAACTCTGTTTGTCTGACACGGTGGTAACAAAAGTTCACAATAGTATGTAATGTACAACTGTATTTCTAGTCAAAGTCTCACTGACAGCCTTATTTGCTGTTTCAACTTTAGCATTCTAGCCAAAGGCAGACACAATTATTACGTGCAAAGAAGCATGTTAAAATGCCAGAAAAGCCCTGGCAACATTAAGCACAGCAATCGGGGCATTTTAGCTGTCAGGGAAGCTGTTGCTCTCAACAGCAAGAAAGCCTTGCAGTGGTGCCAGGATGCTCAAAAAACACCATGATAGAATTCTCTGTAAGGGTGTCTCAGAATGCAATGCCTAAAAGAAATGAAAGAAAACAACGACAAATCCTGTGCAGCTGCTATTCAGTATGTAAATCGAGGCTTACTTCGAAGTCTCATTTCAGGACTACAGCTGTGGAAGCTGCAGAGCTCCGTCAGTGTGTTTGTGAACAGTAATATTAATTTCAGTGGTTATTCAATCAAACAGCATCGCTTAACTAGATATTCGCCAGTCAGCTGGATGGATAAATTTGAAATCTTTAAATCTGCATGATACAGTAATGCAAATACAAATATTTCAGCTCAAGGAAGTCTACACATGTCCACACCATGCTACCTTGGTTTTCATCAACAAATCAAATGTGTTTGAGAGATGGGGGTTGCGTAATTTCAGTAGTGAAACCGTGATGCAATTCCTTTGTCTTCTTTTGTAACCTACAACATGGTTGTGTAACAGACCACATGGTTGTCTATATTCACAAAGAGATGGAGGTGTGCAGGGACGCGGCTCTATAACTGTCAGCTGTGGGGCTACAGGATTTCTCCAGAACCTTCCAAGGTGAACTGGATCTATTCGTACCCTGCCGCAGTTTGTTTTTTTGTGTTTTTTAGACGCATAAAAACACCTGAAAGCGAGTTTGAAATAATGGTATTCAGTGTTGTGAAGTGGGCAGTAATATCCTCCCAGTGTTAATCTGTTAAATTGAAAGTATTTGAGCTGTATTTCTGAGACTCTTTCACCTTGTGCTCTAAATCAACACACTGAATCTGTTCCAAGAGGTGTTTGACTCTAGCCTTAATTCTGAGCTATTTTCCCCTTCAAGGAACATTAGAAGAAAACACACACACACGCACACTTACACACACAAAAATGATGGTTATAGAAAACATTTTACTTCATCTTGCCTTGACAATGACAAATCCTATTTAACTTACGAGTACGAGGGGGGGGGGGAGGGGGGGATCTAGTCATTCTCCTTTCACTGCTACATAATGACAATCTGTAATTCTCAACACATGTCAAAGGACATTTTCAGAAGTCTGTGAAAGCTTGCAAAATTTCTTTAGCTTTACTTGATAAACCTCTGGTGGTTATTTACTTTTTTTGGGGGAGGGATGCTTTTCTCCAACTTCTAAAATATCTTTTCTGTTATTCTGTTTCACACTTCATAAGCCTTAAGTTGATACTGGATATAACACTTTTTTTCTTTCGCCCTCAGCAATACAAAGCCATCCATCAATATTCTTTCTTTTTGAAGAGAATTTTATTTGGTTTTAAGCTGTAGGTAGGCAAAGCAAGGTGGAACGTGTCTTATGGCTGTTTTGCATTATGAATTACTGAACTGAAGCCCCTGCTGTGCAGAAAATCTAACACGTGCATTTTGAATTCAGGTGAATCTGAAAGCTGATGTCTACTGTATAGCAAACAAACAAATGCTTTAACAACTTCTGACAAGTCTGACAAGCACAATGACACATCTTCGGACTGCTTTCTTTTACCTTTGCTCTGGGCAGCTAATCAGAGGCACCACTATCAGAAGGAAATGAACACGATCAAACTCTGAAAGCCCCACAGATGTATATCTTGTATATGAAATAATACCTTGAAGCCTCTATTTGGAGGGTGGGGATGGAACAGTACTATTCTCCTCTATTAGCTTCTCTATTACTATTACCCTTATCAATTTTGTGTTACGAGAATAAAAGAACTGTACCTACCACACCTCCAGGTTATTTGCACTCATGTGAGTAAGGTTAGCCCCATTCAGAAAATCTACCTGACAGCTGACATTTGGCAACAAATATTGCACTGACTCGTAACCATCCAATCTAGATGATGGAGCCAATTATAAACAGAGGCTTGAAGGTACACACCAGCAGGGCTTTAAAAATTATATTCTACTCGCCGAAGTTATCAACAATTTAAAATATGTGTCCGTTCATTTTAAATAAAGGGACTCTTAATAGTCAGACTTCCATGTATAATACACTGGAATGCTAAAAAATAATGTGTAAAAAAAAAAAAATAGTGTGTGTAATAACATACACTTCTTACCTGGGGTTTGATTGCAGGAAGGGGTTCATTTCTGTCTGATAGTGGTGTCCCTGATTAGTCGGCTAGAGCAGAAGTAGAGGAAAGCTGTGTTAAAATGTCACCAGATGCTCCAATGCAAATCATTTTTCCCAAGAATTCTCATTAGGTTCAGTTGAAAAGACCACCAAGTACTCGATTAAGGCGCAAAAAGGAAAAAGATTTACTTGTGCAGCACATCAAAATAGAAAATATTTTTTTGGTTCAGAGTGACCTGTTTCATTCAGTAAGGCAGTAATGAAGGTCGCCGCCATTTGACTCCTTTTTAAGCCCAGTCGCCCTGTCTCTCTATGAAAATTGTGCCACAACACTTACCTGTAACTGATAAGTGTCACTGGGCCTTTTGCTACTGTTGTGCACATCGTGTCGTTGAGTCAAAGGCAACTGCTGCAATGTGCTTTGATATTTCACTACTTTTGCAATACAGGTTGAGTCCTTCAGGGATCAAGAGATAAATTTATAATTTTTCCTGTGCAGATTCATGAATTAATGCATTTAATGCAGTCTTGCCAGAGAATTAAACTGTGCCATGTCGTGCTGTGAGGTGTCACTCAGATATAAATAAAGCATGAGGAGCAACATTTTGTGGAGACACAGCTGTCCAGGACATCCACAAAGTTGCCCGTTCAAGGCTCCCTGAAATTACACATAAAGAACACCACCTGAGAAAATTAAGCTAAGTGAACATTTTTCTTTGTTAACAAAAGCTTTAGTCCAACCACAAATTAGCCTTTACTCTTCTTCTTCTTTTTCTTCTTTACAAATTAACAGTTGATGAAAATCCTTGTACTGCAAAAACCTAATTCTATGTTTTGTGCCTTGGCATAAAAATCAAGTATGACAAATCTGAGCAGCAAGGAACAGGAGGGATGGGTGAGCAATAAAGGGTGAACAAACCGTGATCAAGTAATCCGTGGAATCTAATAATGTGTTCAAAACTTTAGATGTCCCTATACTCTGTAAGTATGAAGGACCTAAAGCATAGGTAGAATTACAGGTAGAAGACAGCAATGATTTCCTTTTTAATATATACTCATTTTCAGCTGCATGAAACACAAGCACATTACCCTCTCCATCTTGTCAAAGTTAAAGACCATATTATAGCCTCAGGAGGATTTTTAAGCGTAGTGGCTGTTAAAGACTATTACATTACATGACTTTGATGAAGAAGCACTCATGTTGAAGCTGCAGTCCTTCCAGTTCTTGAGTTTATTTTAGCTATCTGTATGCTTCCGTACCTTCTTTATCTAATCACCTTCTTAGAATAAGACAGGACCTAAAATTGCAGCCTGTGGAATTCTGCTGGTAATATGGACCGAGGATGATGATGATGATGATGATGATGATGATGATGATGATGATGAGTTACTTGCCTGTCAAGGGATGGAGAAACTCTGGGGATCTAGGAAATAGCAACCATTTCTATATTCCAACTGTAACATTAAACCCAGTACCTCACATGGTCGATCGCACCTGCATGAACTCCAGTTTCAAAGAGAGCACTAAGTACATCTGCTGCCAACAGAAGTGCATCACTTATTTTGAACAAACATCACCTCGTGACCAAACAGCAAAATGTGGTGAGGATGTTCAATATAGCAGCGCTGGCTGTCAGTAGCTTGGGAGTCAATGTGATGACTTGCCTGGCACACTATCTGCTGTGTGTCTGCGAAGCCCACACACTTCTCATTTGCTCTTGGAGCTGACATCTATAATGTTTGTATTGTCTCCCTGGTGGAAACACCTTGGACTTTATTGACTCTTCCCTTTATATATCAACCATTATACATCCTTTATTCCCTTGTATGCCGGATCAAACAATCAGAAATCTAAAGAGCTTCACATGTATCTGATCGACATCGTCTTAGGTTCTGATTTCTGTTTCTGCAACTATCTATTAGGAAAATATTAAAACAGAGCAGTGCATGTAAAGTGTTTGTTTGGAAACTTATGCTGCACAAACCTATTTGGCAGAGAGGTCGAGTCAACCAATGATAGATAATTTATTTCCATAGCTTTCTGCTTTTTTTAACCAGGCATTTTCTTTGAGACAAATGAATGGTGGCTGAATTCCCCTCAAGTGGCTATTTTCTATTATTTATTTCCACTCTACATCTGCCCATGAAAAATTACAGACTGGGTTGTATTACAAAACTAAATCTCAGACCTCTCACTCTTCCTTCCAATATAATTTTTGTAATAACACATATAATAATAATAAACTCCATTAAATTTAAAGACCCCGTCCTAAGAAAATCAAATATTTAGGCCTAGACTTGTGTCCATAATGTATTTTTTATTTGGTAGAAGACACATCATGAGAAAAACAAGCAGTTTTTCTCACGATGAAGGTTTTTACCAGTGTTGTTCCAACATTCAGATAGTCAGGGTTTTTGTATGTAACAATGCTAAGAAACCAAACCCATCAACTACGAGGTGGAAGTAACTGGTCAGAGATGAGAGAGATCAACAGTGTTTATCTGTCATTAACAAAGCATTATTATCTGTTTGCCAAAGCAGAGCAGTCAAATTTACAAATTAATCCCAGCGGCTTCCTCTCCTGCTTAACAAAGCACACACTTTGACAGCGTGATGCACCGCTGAGTCTCCCTCAGTGCAGCAGGAGAACTTGTGAATGAGTGGCACTCTGAGACGCTGAGTGAGGGGTGGCTGCAGGACTGTGGCGGGGACTGGATAATAATCCAACATATAACTGCAGATTGATCGTTTGATTTAGTAAAATCATTAAAAAGAAAACATTTGGCACTTCGATTTATTGTAGATTTCACAGTCACATAATCATTAAATCACTTTAACTTTTTAATTACCAACCTCCCATTAATTAAAGTGATATGGCTAAATGTTTTTAAATCTTTAATTCCATCGTGAGATGTGTTTGACAGGGTAATTTTATGTTGAAACATTCTACAGGAAGACAAGTTTGATGCCAGAATTTCAAATTAGTCAATTTTCTTTATCAAATAAAAAAATAATCACTCTTCAGGTTAAATTACTAAAAACACTGCTTACGTTTTTTTTTTGTTTTTTTTTTTACCTCAGTCAGTCTCCCACTTGTACAGCAATTATCAGATTTACAAATGTATCATTTTTATTCTAAAATGACACTGCTGTAGCCATGTGTCCACAAAGAATATGTTTCACATCTAGGACAACATACCACTGTGTCAGAAATCTAATTCGTCACATTTAATCTATAATGTACATTTTTTTATGGAGATTATACAATTTTATATGCCACTGGCTCTTCCCTTGATGTAACCTTTGCAAATCTACAGCCTCTTTTGATGCATTTCCAAAATCTCTCATCAAAAGTAAGCTTAGTTTAAAGTGATAAAACTAAGTGCATGCTATTCACGAGGTCACCACAAAGTAACCAGCCTACTCCCCCCATGGTCATAAAACTGAATCTGTTAGTGTTTCTAAATACGTAGGATGCTTACTGGATCCCAGACAACTTAGAAAATGAAAGAAATTTATTTTACTTTTTTTATACAGAAAAAACTATTTGTTTATGAGATTATTTTACAGTGGCTCATATGCATGTTTGCTTAACCACAGTGTGTTGCGATCTATCACAGGTCATTCTTTGTGGGATACTCGTCCTTAACAAACAGGGAGAGAGCAAGACTGTATGCCGTTTATTTACAAGGCTCTTCTACAAAGATTGCCTTGTTCAGAGCTTAAATTTAAATACAGTACTTAGAATATCAGGTCATAGGACATTCTAACAGCTGTACTTGGATTTAAATACTGTGCTGCCTACAAATAGGAATGAGCTACCAAAAAATATGAAACTACAATTATTTATCTGCCATTATTCTTGCACCCTTTTCTTTATTTCTTTACATGTAAGACTCTTTATTGAAGAATTAAATAATAACACTTTTTTATATAATATATATTTTTTGTAGTGTTTTGTTTTCAACATTGTAATGGAAGCTTAGCACACGTTTGTCTGGAGGTTAAGTTTTGTCTGCACTGCCATAAATCACAGCAGCAGAAACCACTTGAATCACAACATCCAGGGTCCAGAGATGGATTATCATTGCCAATGGAGGAGTCCCAGCCCCAGACAATGACTATTTAGGTCTTGAAATCACTTAGTGTCTTTTTTAGAGAAATCTATCCTTTTGATGGAAGTTTTAGGTGTTAGATTCACTAAAATGTTATATCTCTATTTCTCTTCATTTGTGGTCTGTTTAATGTGTGGTATCTTTCTTTATCTTCCTCACTTTCACGTTATCAGCAAAGTGTTTTCTTACAATACTGTTGGTGGTGCTGTTGCCATACATTACAATTATAAACACAACAGCTAATTGAAAAAAAAGAAAGATAGAAAGAAAAAAAAAAACATAACTTCAGGGCATGATAGAGTAAAATGTAAATCCTAAAGTGGGGTCTAAAGATACATGTCTTTATTGGTGGCCACATAATTGTGTCCTCAATAGAAACAATGAGGTGGTAATCCCTGAGGTAATAGCACTATTCATTGTGTCCTTAAATCTTAGGACATTAATGGATACCTGAATATACAGAAATGGTAACAGGCGTATAACTCAAGAATTTGTAATGATTTTATTCACTGGGGATCCTACAGTGGACTCAGCAGAGCCAGGCATGATAGTGTTATCTCTCCATAAGTGAAACATACTTTTGTTAATGGACCATAGATCTAAATGACCTTCAATAGCCGAGAGAAAACTGCACCATCTTTAAATTCTAAAAAGATCTCTGGGGAAATTTTCAAATGACCTAAATAATTTTTAGTCACTGAGGGACCTGTGGATATTGCGCCAGTGTATATTTAAAAACTGGAAGAGGCCAATTAATGTATTTCTATCTCAATAACCTTTTATAATGCAAAAACATACTGGTGGAAGAGGTGCATTAGCACTTCATGGTGGTGTAAGTTGGGGTTTGAAATGGAAATGAGCAAGAATGAGGATCAACCCGGGTCAAACAAAATATTCGAGACAGGAGGACAAAAAGAGGAACAACGTGCTAATGATTGTAAGTGGTAGATGAGCTGCACATGTGCTGCTTGTTAGTGAAGAGTCAATAAAATATGAAGAGTAGCAAAGCTGGACAATACAGACCAGAGAGATGTGGGTCCATGTAGAAGTATCGTCACTGCTCATGCTGATGCTGACATTACACCGGTGGATCTGAGATGCACTGAGGCCCGAGGCTTTACATTCATCTTCCTCTTGCTCTCTTTTTAGGCTAGCCAGCATTCGAAGCTCCTCATCATCTTGTGTCTGCGGACTGCCGAGCAGGTCCGAGTCGCAATGACTGGAATCAACAGGCTTTAGTGTCTCATCTTCTTCTTCTTCCTTCAAATTTATCACCAATAAAACCGAGATTACCTTTTTGGGAGCAATCCACAATACAATACCTTGCACTTAGTCACAGTCAGATATACACACTGATATAATGTTTTGTGCAGACAAATAAAGTACTGAAAGTCTTAACAATAAGCTTTAGTCCCAGATAGAGCTCAAGGCAATTCTGGACATACGCCATTGTTTTGACCCACTGAGGAAATGTCTTTTAACTGTGGATCTATTGATTTAGCAGACTACTATGGTAACAGGATTTTTCTGACAAAGTGTAAGGAAGTCTTGTGATACCCTGGTGACGAATCAATAGCAGTCAATAAACCAAGGCTGCAGGGAGGGAAACAAACTCCTTGTCATATTCATCAGACAATCTTTCAGTCAAAGCCTTCACTGCATGTTGCCTGCTGTAGTTGGCACAAATCAGCAGTCAGGAGCTACACTGATGAAGGAAACTGGGATATCACTCAGCAGCAAGTTGTGTAAATGCAGAAAGCAACCATCAAGTGACAGATCTCCCTTCAGGCCTTGTGATCGCTTCAGTTGACTATCCTCTGATCCTGGATCGTTTCAACTGGTGCTGGGGCCTACCTCAATTTGTAACAGACCATAGACTGATCCGGCAAACCTTTTCCCCAGCTCTTTTTAGCTGTCCAAATCAGCAGTGATCACACATTACTATGAGTAAAGAGAGACAGCTGGGTGTACGAACATCAAAGTTTTTAATAAGCTGCACATTTGCCACAAGGACTCCAAACCCCCACTTGCACATCACAGTTAGAGCTCAGCACCTTTATGACTGCATACTAAAAGAATTGAGTTAACTCATCTACCAAAGATGGAATTTAATCAAAATAATTTTCATTAAACCATGCTGCATTAATCAATTTTCAAGGGGGTAAAACATATAAACATTAGCCCTCATTTTTATTCTGCTGTGGACTCCAACAACTTCAGACAAACATGTCTGGTTGTTTGAGCTAGCCTGCTCAGTCTCAACTTTTTTTCTTTTTTGCCACTTGATAACTTTGTGTTTTTGATGTTTGGTCCTAGACAAATATTGTGTAGTGGACTCATCAAAGCTTTTTTAGTGGAAACAGTTGCCTATGGGGCTTGTTGTGAGTGACTCAGACTCAGGCTCAGACAATAAGACTGCAAATTTGCAGTGCATGAAACCAAAAAATGTGCTTGAATGAGTCTAAAAGCTCTGTAAAGCTGCAATTTTAATTCTCTAATTTTGAGCTATGGGCATCCCCTTACCCCACTCATTTTTAGCAAATAATTGAATTGAAACAATAAAATTAAAGATCTTAAAGTAAATGTAAAAAATATGAATAAAACAAATATTAACTTTTTCTTTTCAATGCAAATGAACACGATTTTTCATGGGTTGTAAAGTGTGTCTTCACTGGTCAGTGTGACATCTTAATGAGCATGCCTTCCTGGGTGTTGACACAATAAGAGGTGATCTGAATCTCTCTTTTTTTTTCAGCAATAAATTTGAGCACTATTCAGCTATGAGTAACTATCACAAAAATACTGAGCCATGATACCGGGTGAGAGCTGATGGTTGTTAAAATTGTAACCCCTACCTTGTGCTGTTTTGAATCATCCAATTTGACTTCTTGCAGGAGTCTTCTACAAACTGATATGCTGCTGCTCACATCAAGAACCCGGTTTACTTTCTCTGAAACTCTTGGACCACGCTTCTGTTCCAGTCCATTAGGTGAGAAGCACCGTGTGGGAAACAGCCCAGGTTCAGCTTTCCCACTGGAATGAGGCTGCATACCGGTGTTAAGTGGAGGTGTTAGGTTCACATTATGAGATCCAGGGTGACCTTCAAGTTGTGTGCTCAAAGTTGGATCAAGCGTTCTGGGAGATGTAAGATTGGACCCACTTGTTTGTTGATGTTGGAACATGGTGAAGTTGTTATCCTGAAAGAAATACAAGGACACCATTGGGAAATACAATTATTAAATTCTATCCACTAGTTGATTAATGTTTCTGTCGTGCTCTCTTTTGGTGTTTGAGCTTTAAATTAACCTCACATTTATAATAGCATTTTCTTCTTATCTGCTAATCTCTCACACCTTCAGATTTAGCGCTGCAACTCGGTATTGTAGTTTCAAACCCACATCCTACTGTACCAAAGAGATTATATAAGATACTGCATATGCAAGAACTACACTGGTCGTCTCAGCATTAAAAGGAATACTCAACACAAAGAGATCTGCATATCACACATTTAAGTCTGTATTCTTGAAAGAGACCTGATCCTTTGCAGTTCGTTTCCACATTGAGATTACAATCTGGATTCATACCAGCAAAAATGGGGGAAAAAAAACCTTGGTGTTGCAGTGGTTAGCACTGTTGCCTCACCATAAGAAGGTTCTAGGTCAGGGGTGGGCAATTCCAGGCCTCGAGGGCCGGTGTCCCTGCAGGTTTTAGATCTCACCTTGGGTCAACACACCTGAATCACATGATTAGTTCGTTATCAGGCCTCTGGAGAATTTCAGGACATGTTGAGGAGCTAATTTAGCCATTTAAATCAGCTGTGTTGGTTCAAGGACACATATAAAACCTGCAGGGACACTGGCCCTCGAGGCCTCAAGTTGCCCACCCCTGTCCTAGGTTAATACTGACCAGCCAGATGGGGTCTTTATGTGCAAAGTTTGCATGTTTTCCCTGTACTTACTTGTAGGTTCCCTCTGGCTTTCTTTCACAGTTCAAAGACATGCTTGGGGGTAGGTTAGGTTAATTACTGATGTGTTAGCCCTGCGATAGACTGGTGACCTTTCCAGGGTGTACCCTGCCTTTTGCTCTGTGACAGCTGGGAAAGGCTTCAGTTAAGTAATCAGTTAAGTGGAAGAAAATGGATGGATAAAAATAAAACCGTTGACCATCCTGAACCAAGGTAAGTAAGTGTAGTCAACACAGATGTAAAAAGCTAACTACATCATCCAGATGCTGGCACTGTGTATTTAGCTTTTGGAACATACATGCAGTACTGTATGTGCAGACAGAGAATAAGGGAGTTCTACTCATATGAAGTTGTTCTTTTACTCTAAATCTGGATCAAACTTAGAACTCATCGCAACAGTTATAAAAAAATATGACAATAGTAAAAAAAACTAAAATTACAAATCACTTGCATTAAATACCTCACCCTGAAAAATAGATGTATCGCACTTATTTTAATAAATGCTGCTCCTAATGGAATTGAAAGATTAAGTATTTAAAACAAGATGCTGTTTACTATCCTCTCACTTTTCACGTCAGCCATTGCCAGTTCTTCATACAATAGAAAGAATCACAGTTGTGGCATACTCACAACCAGATTGTTATCACAAAAACATTTCTTTGTTCATAATGTAGTCTTTGTTTCTCATGAATTTAAGAGCTCGAAGCTTTCCTTGGGCCTTGGAGATCAATATTTTTTCCTTATGCTGTCTGTTTTTTTGGTGTTTTCTTTCATCTCTGAGCTTTGTTGTGGGGTGAAAGGTTATCACAAGCCCCTTGAGGTTTGTAGCTTACCGGCTCTATATGTTATTTGTTTTCCCTCATTTTTCAACACTTTATCAATTTTTTACATTCAGGTGAATAAACAATAAACAATATGTATTACTGAAATCCTGATACGGGTGCTTTTATGAGCCTGAATGCATTTTAATGAACTAATTCATGGTCCATTGGCTTAGGTACTGCATTTAAAAAACTGCACTTCCCTGAAAATATTGAAAAAAAAAAGGATAAACGAGGTTTTAATGTATTTCAAAGTAGTTTATACAATCAAAGTTCATTTCTTTGTTTTGCTTTTAATATTTCTCTATGTTTAAGAGCAAATGCTTGCTCAAAAGAATTGTATGAAGCTGACGCAACACCTTGAAAGATGATATTGCTCCAAGTTGAGAAATGAACAACCTGACACAAATAAATCAAAACCAGGTTTTATATGCAAATCTTATTATTCCATTACATCAATATATGTACAAAACTGAAATCTCTGTCTAAATTTTCATTTTTTTTTCTAAGTATAAGGAAAAATAATGTTCTTTTAAATGTCTTTAGAGCAAAATTATTATTTACACAAACACACAATCTGCAATACCTGTACAAAACAAAACAACACTTTAGAAAAACATATACATGACTTATTTAGTTTAACATCTTGCTGTAAATTTATTACATGATGGCAACTGAGTTGTTTTAAAAATGAATGTTGGTATCAGAATCTACAAATAGAGATAACAAAAGCTTACTAGACAAATCCAGTGTCTGTCTGCAAACTCCTCCTACACAATTAGGAGTTGAGCAAACAAGCTTGGCACACAGGTACATCTTAGACGCCTGAAGGTTCTTATCTATATATCATATATTGTTTGATCATATATTGATGTCATGATGTTGCCTAGCAACCACCCACCTACACCCTAAAATGACCCATCTGTAGCATCTATGGACCTTTAACACCTTATAAAAAGGATTATATTATCTTAATTTTCACAACAATAACAATAATTTAATAACTAATTATTCATATTATCAGTCTGCCATGTTGCCTAGCAACCACCTAATAGCTACCTAAAATCACAGACCAAAAAAATACTGTAGCACAGTTATGTGTTAATATAAAGATTACATTTTTTTTCACCAGATAGGTGTTCGCAAGACATTTATTTTCAGTTCCTTTGAAACCCAAACATTATATTCCAAATTTTTATTTCTATAATCTTGTTTAACTTTTATTGGTTTATATCTGTGGAAAATCTAAGATACAGGAAACATACTATTAGCCAAATCATGTGTCACGGGTTCAAGGCTCACTAGAGCGAACTCCCGGCATATCGTTTTCAACCCCCCCACGGTCTTTCGCTACTCACGTTAAACATGATATATAAGTCACTTAGATAACTTAAAAATATTATTGTTTGGCTTTTTTCAGTGTTTTATTTGTTCGTGAGTAAATCGTTTGGCTGAGATTACAGCTCAATAAAAGTCAAACGGAAAACTGATCCTGTGAAGATCGACCCAGTAAAAATTTAGGCAGTGGTGGACTGGACTGGCCAACCCCCACCTCTTGTAAACACCTCCAACGGTTCCTCGGTTTTGCAAATTTTTACTGGAGGTTCATTCACAACAACAGCCAGGTAGTTGCACCCCTAACACGCCTTACCTGCACTAAAATATACTTTCTCTAGTCCTCAGAAGCTGAAGCTGTCTTTGTCTAACTAAAGAAGCTGTTCACATCACCACCTGTTCTTGTCCATCCTGACACCAAGCTGCAGTTCATTGTGGAGGTAGATGCATCTGACTCGGGGACTATGAGGAGACAATTCAAAAAGCCCCGCAGGATGAACCAGACGCTGGCACCGGGCCGCCTGCTCTACAGTCATCCACTGGTTCACACTGCCTGGTTCAACTGTCACCCTGGGGTGAGTAGAACTATATTGTTCCTCAAGCGTTACTTGTGGTGTGAATCATTGGAAAGGGATGTAAATGATCATGTGGCAGCATGTTCTAGCTGTGTTTGTAGTAAGACTAACACTCAATGCCCTTTGGGGCTGCTGCAATGTTTACCTACACCTCATCGCGCTTGGTCCTACATAGCACTACACTTTTTTTATGGGTGGATAGGTTTTCCAAGGCTGTTCACTTCACCAGTCTCGAGAAATTAACCACTGCCACTGAAACTGCAAAATTACTGACCCATCATGTTTTCAGGCTTCATGGGATCTCTACAAAAATTGTTTCTGACCAGGGCTCCCAGTTAATTTCCCAAGTATGGAAGACCTTTTGTTTTGCACTCTCAGCCAAGGTATGTGTAAGCTCAGGTTTTCATCTTCAAATACCTGGCCAGTTGGAGAGGCTAAATAAAGAACTGGAGACGCCTCTCCGCTGTGTAACCTTCCAAAACCCTTCCTCCTGGTCCTCACAACTGACATTGCTGGGATACACATATAACTCTCTTACATCCTCTGCTACTAGTTTTTCACCCTTCGAAGCATTTCTAGGGTACCAGCCTCCACTCTTTCCCCTCCATAGAAGCCGACCTCACCATGCCAACAGTGCAGCAACAACTACAGAGGAGGAGGCAGGTGTGGACCCAGACCAGGGAGGACCTCCTCAAAACGGTCGAGAGAAACCAGCATTATGCCCATCGCTGTCGGCCTTCCACTCCCTCCCAATGACCTTGGACAGAAGGTGTGGCTCTCGGCTAAAGACATTCCCTTGATGTCCTTGACACGCAAGCTCGCACCACGCTTCATTGGTCCTTATGAAATTGATTCTGTCATTAATTAGTCATGTCACATAAGCATTGTTATTGTTACTGTATAAAAGCTGTACTGACAGCAATATGAAAACAGTGAGATGTTCTATAACAGTCACCCTTTAAACAGGTATGGGTCTCTCTTGTTGTTGACAGAAATGAAGTTCTGGTTTCTTTTGCATTCATAGCAGCTTTTTCATTATGAGGAATAATAGTTACTGACCAGAAAACAAAAAGTCGTAGGTGGGGAGAATGAAAACATAAAAGTTCTTTCTGTTACTGGTTTTAAACGGCTTTCAGCTGAGTGAAAGCAGCTGATTACTGTTAAGAGGTACAAAGAAGGGCAAATTAGTATGATGCTGTAATTGGACTAGAAAAAACAGATGGAAGCAGAAAGTTCTAAGGGTGATCCACTAACAATTCTCCAATTTCTAAACACAAACGTAGTCAGTTCATTTCAGTAATCACCAACACCATTTAACAAGAGCAGCCCAAATTGACCGGTCACAGATAAAGAACAACTAACAACAGAGGCATAGCTTGTTGCCTCTGTTGTGATGGAAACAATATTGTATAAGTCTAGGTTTTATATATGTGTTTTTCCCATGTAATTCAGACTAGGGAGAGGCCACAGAGGGAAAATCGATTTGTTCTAAGGCAATGGTGAAATCTTTAGTCAGACACTGAGTGGGGACTTGGTGGATCGGGGCAGACGCTCTGGATGAATCCTGAAACATGTGATGGAGGGCAAAACCATGTAATCTGTGTGTAACAGCTGTGTAGTGGTGTAGAAGAACGCCAAACATTAATAATAGATTGGATTTATATAGCGCTTTTCAAGGCACCCAAAGCGCTTTACAATGCCACTATTATTTACATTTACTATTACTATTTACTATTACTACATTATTTACCATTAGATCCAGAGCGATCCAATAAAGCTACTGCTGTGCCACATGTGCAAAAATACACACCCCTTTTTTCTGAATGCTGCGTGATATTGCAGGTATTTTACTGAACTCAAAGGAAAAAAAAAATCAGATACACACCCAGCTGTGGACAACACTCAGTCTCAATCTGTGAGTCGAATGCCTCTACAAAATCCAGAGTTACAGTAAATGGCATTATTCTAACAAGTTTAACAACAGCCTGAGGTCCAATAACAGCTGTTTTGACAGATACTTTCAGTGTTATGTAACAAACACAATATGTAACAGAAAAGAAGAAAAGAACAGCTCAGAAAAAGGTAAGCTATCGAGGTGAGGACTTGAGTGACGACCTATAGGACAGACCGAAAACTCTGGCAGGCAGCTGTGCCACTGTGGCGTTAAAGGGATTGTTCAAATAAGAGTGTTGGCAGCTATGTCAAGCGCAAATGAGTTAAAAGATGATTTTCTTTCAGTATGAAACAATGGCACACACAGCAGTAAACTGCCTACTGCAAACCTCAGTAAATTACAGCTGTAAGACTGATTTCTCAATTCTCCCTTCCCAAATGTTTCTACTCTGAAAGAGAAACTCCTAAAAATGCATGTGCAATGAGGCCAGCCACAAAAATAAATGTCTTCATGCCTTTACATTGCTAACCTTTTTTTATAGCGCTATTATAAATCCCCCAAAATAGCATTTTAATGCAAACAGATTACAAACTCTGTATTAAGAAGTGACTTCTTAATACATTCACATTCACATTACTATATGTGAATTGTTATAATTTCCTTTTTTCTTTGTATGTAGATGTCAACCTTAACGGTTAAACACAATTACTGAAAACTCAGTTCCCCCAAAGCACGGTGGCAGAGATAGAAATAATATTGAGACAAAGCAATGCCTTTTGGAAACAGAGCAAAGATAAAGAAAAAAAGTAGTAAACAAGAAAAGTTTTACAATTCACCTTATAGGTACTTTTTCAATCAGTCTAGTGTTCACACACATTGTTCTGGTTTGGACAGCAGGGTACTGAGGTCTTTAAAAAGAAAAGAAAAGAAACAACAACGGAAAAAGCATGCTGCACTAACTATACAATGCCCAATGCTGAGGCAATAAATCCCTACAGTATTTTTTTATTCTTTATATGTGTTCTGATAGGCCCTTTATTAGATTATTTAACAAACACTATAAATTGGCAGCCAAGGAAGTTGAAATCGCTGTGCTCTTTTGACAGAGGTGAAAGTAGTTATAAAACCATTCTCCAAACCAATATTTCATGCAAATTCTAAAGAAATGTTCAACCTGGAAAGAGCTTTATGGAAGAAAGGTTATACATGCAATTTACAAAGGTCACTATAAAAGATTCATTTTTTGAAACCAATCTATTTTACTGTTTTCCCAATACAATAACCCTGGCTCCTCAGTTTTAACATGTACATCTAGATCTGTACACAATGTCAGTGATAAATGTGAGCCTTAGGAGAAGCTCTTACAATACAAAATACAAAATCAGAACATGCACTATTAATATTTTTTTTATTCAATGTAGTTGCTAACCTTGTAGATATAATGCATTAATTTAAAACTGCCATAAAACAAAAAGAGTTTTGAGTTTGATATTGTAGGATCACTGGCCTTGTGTTTCTTAAGATGTGCTGTTCACACTAAACATGGTTGTCTTGTACTGTGCCCATGCACAACTGTACTCCCTTCCCCCTTGTCTGCTGGACTGCACTCACACTGTGCTTTATGATCCAGGCCTGAGCACGCATCAATTTGTCTCAGCATCTCAATAAGCTTTCTCCCCATTTCATGCACACACGCTTTTGAAAAGCACTCTTGTGAGCACAATGAGGTTCACAATTTTATGCATTTTGTGTCTTAATTTGGACAGGGTTTTGTTTTGTTTTTTTGAGCGGCGACACACTATTCTCTCACATGCCTTACAGATTTATAAATTACTTAATGCATTGACTTTCTCAGAGGCAATGGGTGTTTGAGTTTCATGCTTGGGCAGAAAACATATGCCCACATCTTGGACAGACAACATGCGCTCCTCACACAGTAGCAGTGATCATATTTGTTAAAGGAACTGGTACAGCCTAGCGTGAATAAAACCTTGAATTTAACTTTACATAATGTAATTGATTCAACATATCTCCTCGAATTTGTATGTGTGTTAGTTTCCTGTTCATTTCTGGGGTTTGCTTCATATTTTTTTGGTAATTGATTTTCCTCTTTGTTTCCTGTAACTTTACATTCTGTCTTTGTCTTCCCAACACCGATTCCACCTGTTTTTTGTTTTCTTATTGGATCTCTGTGTATACTTTGGCCTGTCCCTCCTTCATTTTTTGTCTCTATTTTTCTTATGCCCCTTTCTGGATTCCTATTTTGTTTTACCAAGTACATGACATGTTTTATTGCCAGTCAATAAAGCCTCAGCTTTTGTATTAATCCTGGCTCAGTGTTCTGCATTTGAGTCGTCTCCTGTAGAATCACAACAAGGATATTAATTCTGAATTATAAGATTTATTATAAAGTTTTAAATGAGTAAAAGTAATTAGCATGTCTTTGAAGATCATTCTTTGTGATCAGAGTTTAATCTCCTTGCTAAGCATAAAGAAAATCATCGCTTTTTGTTACAAGTCTCAGAGCCATTAATAAATTATCTGATGATAAATAACCACACTGACCTTTCAAGTGAAAATTTGATGCATAATATGAAATGTGCAATATGAAATACTACTCACCAAAAAATTTAAAGTGAAATTAAAGCTAGTACTTCAAACTTACTCTGATTAAACAGAGATAAATCAAACTTTGGGCATTTTGAAGGATTTCTTAGTGAATTAGACATAGTTTTTCATTTCTACTCCATGTCAAACTAGTAGTGCATGTAATATAAAGCAGTTTTTGCTTGACAGATAATCATTAAGTGTCCCCGCAAGACAGGGGCACTTTGTGTGTGTGTGTGAACTCAAAGAACAGTGTGCTTTTGTCTCTCCCTTAACATACCTCATCACTTTCACTGCCAATAAAGTCATCCTCGGGCTGGACATCATACCGCCTCCCAATCTTGCTCTGAACCTGATGATCTCCCATCTCCATCTTCTCCTGGTCACCCTGGCCTTGTCCTCGTTTGGGTGAGTGAGGCTGGGATGAGAAAGTGAACACCTCCTTTTGCAGAGTGAGCTGAGGCTCAGACCCTTCATTACTCTCCCAGCTGTTCCAGACCTTCAGGTCAGAAGGCAAACCTTGCTGCACAGAGCACAGTTGAGACTCTGTGACCATGAGTGCTGAACTTTCCTTTGCAGGAGTGTGACACTCATCTAAATGAAAGATGATAAAATAAGATCAAGTAACAAAAGAATAGTTGCAAGGAAATGTTATTAAGAGTTTTAAATGTACAAATTCCCAAGTATGTCTTTCACAACGCGTGTGAACAATTAGACATGGAGTCAAATTACAATGAGCAATAAATCACTGTTTTATTACTTTTTAATCATACGGTTACTGTCATTCTAATTTGATTTGAATATGTGCACACGAAATTCATAATAACAATATAATAGGGTTGCAAATCATTCAACGACCTGGCAAAATAAGCATTAATGAAGTTATCCTGCACTGACATGTTTGTATCGCTTATTAACAACCCTGCTAGGTTAATTAGGTACAGTGAAACGTTATAGACAAAGAAAGAAGAAAAACATCAGTAGTAAGAAAACCATTTTACTGCTAATTTGTCACTGATGAAATGTCACCTATGCCAACTTTATATACATATATGTAAATACATAGCAAAGAGAATAAAAGCTTGTTTTAGCCTTTAATGAATGCTGCATCCCCTTCTGTTGGTATGCGAGAAACAATGAATCCTTATACTGCGAGATAAGCCTGAGATCACAGAAAGGGGCACCTAAATTTGAATGAGTGAGCACATTTGAATCTCTCGACAGTATAATCACTTTCTCTAATTGCCCACTGTGTGGCAAACCTTGTGCCCAGGAGATGTCCCTCTGACTTTTATTTAATGCGCCACATTACCATTAATGAACTAACTGCTTTCCGTCTGTGGGCAGGGCTGCAGCAAAGGAGCTTACTGCTGGAGAAACATCCATAATTGAGCTTTCGGAACACATGCACTCACTTCACAAGGACAATGTGGGTATAGGTGTGTCCGTGTGTGTGTGGGGTAGCAGTGCGGGGAGAGTTTGTGGGGGAGGGATCCCACAAGTGGCCTTGACACAGGACACAGGTTATGCAAAATTAAAAAGGGGGGAAAAGCTTGTGTCCAATGTAGAATGAGATCTTTTAAAATTCATGCAACACTTCAACAATCCAGTTTAAAAAGTAAGAGTGGGAACACATATTGTTTTTCTCAAGCAAAAACAAGGTGCTTATTAAAATCATAACATGCAAAGCAGTCATCAAAATCACCCAGCATGTACATTGCTCTATTTTGTCTCGTGTTCCCATCTCTTGCTGTCGTGCTTAACTTTTACTGATATCACACATCTTCCAGGTGTCTATTTACGGCTGCTTTAAGCCTCATGTTCTGACTTTTCTGCTAGGGTCAGAGGCTGGTGCTTGCTCTCCTGCCTGCTGGATGAAAGACTGCAGCTTTCCCAGCTTTCACTATTCCCTCTATGGTGCTGAGGTACAGCATTCCAAGGAGATGTTAACCATAACTGAAACACCTAATAATATAAAAGAATAGTACACCTTTAGCCCACCACAACACACATAGAATATACACTCAACTGCCACTTTATTAGGCACACCAGCTCATTAATGAAAATATTAAATCAGGTAATCACTAATAGCCAACAGAAATGGTTAGGATGACATGCAAATGAAATGTTCAAATAAAACATTAAAATGAGGAAAGAAAATGATTTCACTGTCTCTGAACATGGAATGGCTGTTGGTGCCAGACGAGCTAGTCAGAGTATTTTAGAAACTGTTGATCTGCTGGGATTTTCCCACACAACCATCTCTAGAGTTTGCAGAGAATTGTCTGAAAAAGATAAAATATCCACCGAGCAGGCAGCTCTCTGGGTGAGAATGCCTTGTTGATTCCAGAGGTCAGAGGTGAATGGTCAGGCTGCTTTGAGCTGATAGGAAGGCAAAGTACAGTAACTGAAATAAGCTCAAATAAACGCAACCAAGGTATGCAGAAGAACAATTCTGAATGCCCAACATGTCAGACTTTCAAACAGACAGACAGCAGCAGCATCAGAAGACCACACCAGGTTCTGCTTCTGCCAGCGATGAACAGGAAATTGCAGCTAAAACTTGTATAGGTTCACCAAAATTGGAAAAAAGAAGACTGAAAATTCCCTGCCTGATCTGATAAGTCTTGCTTTCTATTGCTACACTTGGATGGTAGGATCAGAATTTGGCATAAACTACCAAAAAGCATGGCTCCAGTATCCCTTGAATTAAGGGCCCCTATTACCAACTGAGCATTGTTTCAACATCACAGCCTACATAAATATTGCTGATGATCATCCATCCCTTTATAACCACAGTGTGGCCATATATGACACAAAGCTCATATCTCTAATAGAGCTCCTTTGGAATGTGGTAGAACAGGAGATTTATATCATGGATGTGGAATTTACAAATCTGCAGCATCTGTGTGATGCTACATGTCATCATGGACTAAAATCTCTGAGGAATGTTTCCAGTAACTGGTTGAACCTACACCGCAAAGAATTAAGGCAGTTCTGAAGGCAAAATGGGGTCCAAGTGGCTGGTGAGTTTATACAGTGCACACAACTTACTTGATGATGTTTGCTTTTCTCCTCCAGCACTGATGACTCTCAGCTTCTTAGATCCCTTCTTGTCAACTGCTCTTTTTTTAGGGGGATGTGGCTGTAAACTGCCAGATGCTCCTACATAATGTACTTTCAACATTACAAAAGCTTTATAACACAAAACAGTCAAACAACAATGTTATTAGAGCTTGCCAGAAGCATATCTGTGAATTGATTATGCACCGTGAAAATCCTTATTAATGAAGGCATTTCAGTAACTGAGCTTCTTACATTCATTCAGTGAGGAGAATATTTCCAGCTACATTATGTTCAGCTGAATTAGGGAATTTTAATCATCCCATTTTTTTCATTCTGTCATGCTCAAAGAATGCTGTATTACCAGCCATAAAAGCTGTTATTAGGTGCTTGAAAGAGCATGTTCTGAGAAAGAGGACTCTTATTTTGTTAGTTTGTTGATTCAAATGCACTGCATTTACTGATGTCTAGTATCTGGAAGAAATGAAAAGGCAAAGTAATCATCTATGCTCTAAGGGCAAAGATGCACTGGAAATCAAGTATATTAAAATCCCACTATTATATTAAAACCTTTTTACTCTTTGAGGATTTAGTGTCAAAAACTATTCACAGGTACTGAGTCAATGGCAGCTAGTTTTGCACTGAAGATTTGTGGTAAAATCTGTTTCAGTTAGTTTCATTATGCCAATGTTTAGTTCAAAGTATGATGAAAATGTTTTTGCAGACCACAATTTAAGTTCATAAAATAGGCATTAGTTGTTTTGTGTCTATATCTAACACTTCACATCAGCAAGTATAAGGTGAATCTGCTTCACAAACCTAAACTCTAATGAACTCTTCATTTCCTTTGTTGGCAAATTAGATAAAGCGGTCCTCAAGACCTGCACAGATTCAACAATAACATATCTGCCCAGTAACTGAAAGGTCACAGTGCAAAACTGCAATGCCCCTGGTTTGATTACAGCCAGCGGGTGTGTTGCATATCACACCCCTCTCTCACTCAATGTTCTGTTTCCTTCTTTGCTGTCAGCTATTCAATTAAGGCATAATGCCAAAAAAACACATCTAAAAAAAATATGACCTAATGAGGGTGTGGGGAGTAGTGCTTGTAGTATCTGTCTAATAACCCATCATCATTCTGCTCAGCATCGGCACAGAAAAAAATGAGCAGAGGAAGTGAAAATAATATATTTTTTTGGCTTCTTTCCAAAAACTATTTTTGTTCTTCAGGTTTCAGCCTCTTTTTTTCTTTTTGGGTTAAAGAACTGTGTTTTTTTAATCCCTGTTAAAACCCCTAAATATCATTTTACAATTAAATATTTATCTAGTCCCATTTCCTGGGTTCTTCCTCATTTTCTAAACCTTGTTTAATGTGGCATGGGTTCCTGCAGATACACAACACTCCCAGTCCACACAGACATATGTTACAATGGTGTACATGCAGCCCAGAAAAGCACAACTTCAGCTTGAGCTAGTGTACAAAGAAATGGAAAGAAAAAGAAACAAACAAACAGATAATAGATAAAGTCTGTAACAAGCAATGCTAAGTGTTTGAGTGATAAAATAGCAAGATGAACAGGGTTTGTTCAAACATAGATAGCATTCAGACTCAATAAATCACTTTCTGTACTCTGTCAAATTTACCCTCATTGAGAATGTGGGAAGGTTCTCCATGTGATAAATTCTCACTCTGGTTGGTAATGCTCTGACTTTCTGTAGTAACCTTTTGGTTCATTCTACTCGATCCCTGTGGGACGTAACCAAAGGAAACATACAAGTTCAGAGACAAATTTATTCTGTTTTGTAGTAAATACAATTTATGGCAGGCATACAAATCATTCAGAGAGATATGCTGTATGTTCTTACAGGATTGGTTAGATTACTAATTTGGAAAGGAAAAAAAGAGACTACATTTCTTTCAGTTCCATCTTATGTTACCTTGCTTTTTCTTCCAGTTAGGAGAGGTGGTCCAGAGGCTCTGGAGCCTGAGGCTGTGTGTAAAATGCCCTGGGGCCTGGTTCTCCGATAACAGGTTGATCTGGCAGTGGTAGGAACTGCACAAAAGTAAGGCATTCCCATTAGTTATTGATCTGAATTGATTAGTTCCTGTAGGATTTCTCTTATGCTAATACATAAGGCCATTTCAGTTTGAAGGGCACAGACCAGCATATTAAGATGAGGAAAGAGCTGTGTTCTTTCACACTAAAAAGATCCCTTAAAGTCCCTTAGTAACTGTGAATAAAAATCTTTAGAAGGTTCCCTTTTATGTAGATTATATACTGCAATATGTTTTTTTAATTAAATTTCTTAAACTATATTGCAAACATAATCAATCAAGAAAATACTATGCACTTTACTAATGCTTAGCATTTTAATTAGAGTCTAATGGGCAAAATATTTTATGAGGAATGAAAATTAATGATTGGATACATATTTGACTCTACTGCTGAGCTGATATAACGGATGTTTTTCTTTAATCTAACAATCTGTTCCATTTCATCACGTGAAAATAATGGGCTACAGTGGGAGATGTGATATGGCGACAACTTGACCCCGCTGTATCTGTGCCAGGACTCATCAGGACCACCTCTGCTGATGTTAACAGCCAAACACACTTTCTTGTAAAGCCTCATCAGAAGAGTGAGCAAATACTTTGCTCTCCGCAAAACACACACACACACACACACATACACACTACAATAAAAAACAGGCAGAGCTTTGGTGGATTTAAGAAGAGAAAGAGATGATGTTGCCCCTGTGTGATACAGCAAGTTAAATTAATTGAACTTTACTGCTGGAATGTGTACATTACTCCTGAAACTTGAAAAAGAGTGATATAACAGCAAGAACTACAACAAGATCTATGTCTGCATAAGCTACAAATATTTTTAGAACAGACTTTAATTTCTGAGAAATTTTTGTCTTTGGGATTAAGAGAACGTCTTTGCTGAAGCACAGAGATAATCAGGGCTTGTTTGTTGTTGCATGATACAAAGTGCTGTAGCTTACTTTTAACAGTTTCTGACACTTTGGCTATTGAAGGATCAGCATTCACCCAGCAATTCTGTCAAAGTCAAAATTGGATGCCTACTTTAATAGCAATCGTTTTAATTATGATTAGGAATGTTATGCTAATAATGCAGATGCTAATTATGAAAAGATATTTCTTGTGCATGGTTACTGCTCTCTTCTATGGGCACTGCTGGTTGACTCAACATGACTTAGACAGCTGTCAGAACAAATAAATATGCACTGATAAAAAAGGCCACAAAGGTGACAGAAGTGGATTACTGGTGCATGTCTTTTTGTATGAGGAGATAATTGCAGCTCCTTGAGTACAGGTGAGGCACAAATGAACACAAAAATGAAGACCACGGGAATTTCATTCCAGGAAAACAAAGTGATTATCATCACAGTGCCTTTGTAGCAAACACTTTCTCTACATGTAACCATTTGTGAACCATTTCCTATTCATCTGTATAAATAAGTAAGTTCATGGGTGGACTGTGGCTCATATTGTGTACTCTCAATGTATAGACTCACATATTAAGACTCACATTGTTTTGTAAGTTACTCTCAAAACAATCAACGCTATGAACCTGCTGTGATCCATTAAAGAAGACCTACACTAAAGGACAAAAATATCTGACAAATTCTATTCACCCTGTGAACATTACATTAATTTGAAATGTTGTAACACACCACTATTATGCTATAGTAACTATCACATCTCCTCTGGGGTCAAGAGCTTTGCACGGATTTTTAAATCCGGCTGCAGGGATTTCATCCACAACATTGTTGGTGGAGTCAGGCACTGATGCTGAAGATAAGGCCTGTCTTTGAGTCTGCACTCCAATTTATCCCAACAGCGCTCAGTGGCATTGAACTCAGATTTTGTGCAGAAAAATTACTTCACACCTAACTTATAAAGCCTTTTTCTTTACAAACCCGGCTTTGTGCAAAGGGGTACTGTTATCCTTCCAGATAAAACTCCTTCCTCCAAACTGTTGCTGAAAAGACTACCAATCTCAAAAACAAAGGGTCCTACTCCAAATAGTCTAAATCGTCTTTGTTAAACAAAGCAACAGCTACTTCATATATGATTTTAATGACAGTTTACACTTTGCACGCTTTATGGTTACTTTTGATGAAATTACAATTCTCAAAATGTTTTTTGTTTGTGTCTTATCTTACGTACCACAGTCAGAGTTAGAAAGACCAGTCCTCAAATCTGTCTTTCGCACATTTTCCCTGTTGAACACCTGAATGACTTGGTTCACGTCTGGTGGGAACTGGCAACTGCGTGGGATTAAGTCCATTAGACCAGCTCCACTGCGAAACATGTCTAGATTGGAAAAAGTAACAATCTCACACTAATATTAGCTATAAAATAAGCTCAAACACATTATTACAATATATAACATCACACCACAAAAGTAACACTTTGATCAACTGAAAAATACGAACTGACCGAGACACCCTTTTTGGTAGATAGAGTAGGTGTGCAGTAGGCAGCCAGTAATGTGCAGCTGTTATCACTGCTGAGCCATATCAGCCTTGAACAAAATCTACCACTGAGTTCTCAGCCAGCCACAGAAAAACAGCCAACTGTTTGTCTCTCTATCTCTCCAAACACACAAACATAATTTCACACAAACCCACAAGAACAAAGACCACTGGCTTGCTTCTGTGGCAAGTACTTAGGTACTGTATCTTTATTAAACACATTTGGAGTAGCGTATTGGGTAAGTCGATAAAACTTCAAAATTTGAAACCAGCAACCAACTGCTTTACCATCATCTGACATTCCTGCATGCTCCGTTCTTACAGTGAAGATTCTCCGGACTTTGCAGGTAGCGAACAACGTGATGCCATCCAGTGTCAAAAATCCCTTGAACAGTTCACCACTCAGTGATACAAGGTCGATGCATAATGTTGACCACTGAGACAACACATACAATATGAATTTGTAGTTAAAAGCACCACACACAGATAAAGCTCAATACCTACTAAGAAACATGGAGAAGGAAAAAAACAAACAAAAAACAAACAAACAAACAAACAGCTGACAGCAAATTTAATACTAAAGGAATGTCAAAGATGAATAAGATACTCACAACATTGCGTTTCAGTCCAACAAAAGGTATCTTTGCATGCAAAAGTGTGGCAGACACCTCTTTATGCACTGTTGAGAAGTGGAGTCTTCTTTTTAGGCCCTCTGAATCAGTTATCCTGTGATTAACAGACAGCAAAGTAGAACATGAATTATCACCAGCATCAGTAGTGCCACTAAGAAATCATGACCTGTGAAAACAAAAAGCTTTATTGGTCTCTAGAGTAAGCTCTTAAAGATGTTTTCACTTTTATCTCACACTGTGAAATCAGCTGTCATGACATACTCAAATGGAAGAAGAACAACGACACACAATGTTTTCACCGATTCTTAAAATAGTGTGCGAGTAAATAAGCAGGTAAGTGTAAGAAAATCATTTCAGGCAATATCTCTCCCTGATGCTCTTGATATCCAAACAGCAGTTTCTACTGCATACTGTAAGCTGCAGTTTACCAAAGATTTTTTGGGGTAAATATAGAATTTACCAAATTAGACTGAAATAGAATAGAGATTGAAATAATGTGTGTTTTATCCACAATGTAGAGTGGCATTCTTCTTTCAGTGACTAAATGCAGCAGTGACGATATGTGAACACACAATTGCATTATGCAATCAGAGCCACTAAATGCAAACTGTGGAGAAAAACAGCGAGCACTTGACATTCACATTCTACATTGTAATAATGTGGCTGTTCAGAATTTATAGTGGCACACAAGATAAAAGCCTTCTTTGTGACAAATTGTTGAACAATATCTTAATAATAAATGGTTATTTAGGCTGTTACATAACAGTCAATGAGGCACTTTGTTTTCTAAGTGGCTCGATGGGTTTTTTCCTACCAGATGTAAACAAGCTGTTTTCACTGTGAGCCCATTGTTATTCAATCACTATTTCTTTGTCACACTGTACATTACTGGAAAAGCATTTTTCACTGTACATTACAATAAGCAAGTACTCTAAGTGAGTACATAAAATGTTATTTTGTTCTGCTCGCATACATTTTTCAGCCAGAATGTTAAAGATTTATACCAAAATGTTGAAGTCAGTCAATTGAATTAACATTTATAACATTTGTACCATAAGAACAATCTCTGCGCTACTTACACAAGCTCAGCAGAAAAGTCATGACCGTGAGAAACATTGACTTGAAGCACCAAAAATCTTTGGAGAAGTCCAACTAAGAAAAAAACAAACAAACAAATAGAACGAGTTACTATTAATATTTAGAATTAAACAAAACAACAAGTTGCACACTTGTATGAAAGTAGTAGAGACTTACGAGACATTTTGCCATTCTCTGGCATTTGCATCTTGACTGTCTGGCTGCTTCCATTCAGACAGTAAACACATCCTTTGACTTCTTTATTGTACTCCTAAGGGAGAAAATAATGCATAAGAGGAATTGCTCAGTCTCCGTGTGTTATGACCAGAAGACTACCTGTTGTGTAACTGCTCTCTGAGATCCAAAATTTCTTTTGTGTATTTAGTTTTGTTTGTTTTTTATCTGAATAAGTCTGTAGCATATATGTTTAGAGAAATGCAATTGTTTCAGTCCTCATATGCATGTGCCAGATTGTCTTTGAGAGGATATAAAGCCTAGGTTAGTGTGATTACGTTACTGGTAATAAGCTAATAGTAAGTTAAACAAACAGCTCTAAAAAAAATAAATAACTAACTTTATATATGGCTGACGGCCCTCCGCAGAGTTTCCATTTAGCCGCAGGGTCTTTTCCTTGTCCACTGAAGATCTCAACCACAGCTCCACCCTGCAAGAAACAACTAGTTCTCGCTAGCCTGCAGTCGATGTTACATCAGCCTGAAGCTCATATCAGCTCCGAGGAAATTGTATTTTTATACACAGGGCAAGAATTTTAGTAAATAAAGGGCTAAATTGATTCGGTTAAAATAAGCTTACCTGATAATTATTCCTGAACATTTTACATGACACAATGTCAGCAGTGTGAAAATACTAATTTGACGTGGGCGTACACCCCTGTTCAAATGATAAAGGCAGTTCAGGAACACCAGTTTAGTTAACTCTGGACACGTCTCCATAGCAACCGGCAAAGTCCCGCTTGTAGAGCTCAAATCTCGCGAGTGTTTCTGTTTATGTTGTTTGTGTGTTTCCGCTTACCTTAACCTGAACAAAATCCCTATTAGAATACAGATTAACCCCACACTCCAAATTTGACATGTCTTATAAAGCGATACCTGACTAACTAACCAGTCATTTTTCCTAAGCCTTCCGACAGAGGTAATTAGTACTTTTTTTAATATACCTTTTGTCTGTAAAAACAAACAAGAGCCGATGGTAACTGGAATAATTAAATCGGCACAGGTGACTCAAACAATTCGCACCTGCTATTTTTATTGTAAATAGCTGTTGTCGTTTACCTGCCACTCATGAAATCCAATAGGCGAATAACCTACTTTCACTTCTTTTTTAGAAAAAATCCTGTCTGACACGCAGTTAACGCAATTTTGAAATTAATGTGATGGCAAGATTAGCGGCCTACTTCTGACAGGGTGCTATAAATTAATCAGACATAATAGTTACTCACCGTATACATTAGCCCCATTATTGACAAAAATGTAGCACAATGAAATTTGAAAGATTTAAACAAGAAAGCTCAGATCACAAGATGTCCTTTGACTCTGCTTTTTTCACAACCAAAGTTTGTTATAGGCCATTTTTATTGGATTTCACTGCGGGGTTTTTTTGTTTTGATGTTTGTTTATTTGAGAGAAATAATATCTTTTATGTCTCATCATATTTCATGTTGCCAGACAATGTAGATGGAGAGTTTAGCAGTGAAAAGAAACCTCAGAAAAATACTCTTTTTTTTTTTTTTCTTTTTTTTTTATCAAGAAATATTTGTGGAGTTGCAAAATCTAAGATGTGTTAATTATCCCAAGAATATCATTCCTAAAGGTGCTGCTTAACAAACAGTTAAAAATAGACCAGTGTTTAAGTTCTAGCCTCTCTTGAAATGCTAAAATCCATTATTGTGTCATTGTCACTTGCTTTGTTTACCCTGGCAGCAAAGCTATTATGAGATCAAAAAGATGTCTTTTAATTAGCTACTCAGGGAGGAAACATCCGGAAGTACAACTGTATGTCTTACAGCTTATTAACATTTTTTGCTTGTATCCGACTTCAAATACGACGTGGTCTCAGTTATTTATGGATATAGAACAAAGGAAAACAAAGAAATCTATCCACTCGCACCTATGATGACTACAGTGAGTTTGCCAAACAAGTACTGCAGTCATTTTCATTGTGAGGGATTTTAGTGTTCAGTGCAATAACACCAACATCTTAAAACTCAGCATTGCAACAAAAATATAATGTTGTGAACTGTGAAAATTTTCATACCAGCAGATGAATAACCAAACACACGTCTCCAGTTTGTCAAATGTCAAGTATACACTCACTGGCCTCTTTGTTAGGTACCCCTCTTCAGCTGCTCATTGATGCAAATATCTAATAAACCAATTAAATCCAGCAACTCATTGCATTTAAGCATGTAGATGTGGTCAAGATGACCTACTGAAGTTCAAATAGAACATCAGAATGGGGAAGAAAGTTTATTTAAGTCACTTTGAGTGCAGTGTGGTTTTTGGTGACGGGCAAGCTGGTCAAAATATTTCAGAAACTGATGATCTACTGAGATTTCCCCACAAAACCATCTATAGGGTTTACAGAGAAAGGTCTGAAAAAGAGAAGATATCCAGTGAGTGGCAGTGGAGGTGGCTCTGGGTAAAAATGCCTTGCTGATGTCAGAGGAGAATGGCCAAATGACATTGAGCTTATTTGAAGAAAAAGGGTAACTCAAATAACCACGCTACAAGAATTAGCATGGCAAACCTTAAAGCAGATAGGCTACAATTCACACAAGCTCAATGGCTCAGGATGGTGGGATGCTTTGAGTCCCTTAGTACCAGCTAAACATAGGTTAAAGACCTACCTGAGTGTTGTTGCTGGCCACGTCCATCCCTTAATGAGCACAAGGCTTCTTCTGAGGGCTGCTTTAGCATGATAAAGGGCCTTGTCACAAAGTTGAGATCATCTCACGCTGATTTCTTGAACATGCCAATGAGTTCACTGATGGCTCCACAGTAACCAGCTCTGAATCCATCTGAATCTGCTCTGAATCTATCCACAGCAGAACAGAAAGTCTTGTTTTAATGGTTGATAATCTTTTATGAGTGTGGTATTGGAAGATATGTAATACTTAAGATCTTATGCTGTTCAGTATATAACATATACAATCTATCAAGTGTAACAGCTCATTATATTCTTTACCTAACCTTAATAGAGAGTACGAAGGTGAAGAAACTCCATCAACCACTGGCTTGTAGTCTCTATATAGTCTGTCCTTTCTTCGTTACTATTTTATTATGGATGCAGAATTGTGTGTAAGATGTGTGCAAGATCAGAAACAGCGTCAACAGAGCATGGTACTTTGAAAGGTTCATAATTGACTTTTTTCTCTGCAGAAATGGCTTGACGCTGATTGGGACAGACAGCATCATTAAAATAAAGCCTGGCATGCAGTGAACACTGATGAAGCCGGTATGGAGAAATCACTTAATAAATCAGCTCTTGTTAGCATACTTAATTATGACTAATTATTCAGTCATTATTTTGAAAAGAATCTATTCATTTACAACAGTCAAAACACATCAATTACTGTTCTCAATGTTAGTTCTGAAATGTTGTAGGGTGACTGCAACACAGAGGATTTCAATGGAATGACCACAGTCATGTCACTGATACTCTCAAAACACAGGCTTTATCGTGAAACTATTGTGCAGTTCAGGGCTTCTGAGTTAAACGAATCATTTCCATGACTACGCATTGCATTTACACATGATTTGAATGCAGGGATTGAACCTTACAGATGAGCATTTCAGAGTATAGTAGCAGACCTCTACCTTAAAGCCATTTGTATTGATCCAGTCTGGGTTTTTTCTTCTAAATGCTTTGCTTCTTTCAGCATAAAAAAAAAAAAAAGAAAGAAAAAAGATCGTTTAACCACCAAAAGGAATGGATCCCATTATGCAAGTGGGTTTCTGTTTTTTCTTAACCCCAGCCTAGGTTAATATATTATAATTTGTGTTCAGTTTGCCAGCTAAAGCTTATGAATTCAGATGAATTAACCTAAATCATTGTCAGATGATAGGTGGTAGGTGGTAGTTTAATGAGTTCCCTCTTTTGTTCCTCACAAAGACTGTGTACTTGCATGCAACCAACGCCTGCTAAAACATGATTAGTGAATAGTATACCAGCATACAGAATGAGAAAACTCACATCTGAAAAGTATTTTTCCTGCAGATTCTACTTATTCATTTGCAGATATGCAATAACCTCCAAAGTATGTAGTAATTATAAATGTGCAGCCTTGGAATATGAACACATGCTTCCCTTGAGTGTCATCACAAGTTCAAAAAGACAAACTAATCACAGTGAGGAGTCAGATATCACGGTCACTAACATCCTTCATAGCCCTCTTCCTTTTGCTAGCTGTGACACGTGGGACAAATTCTGGACTACTATGGCTTTTGTGTTTCAAAAAGCTGTATGCTAGTCTTTTGATAGCAACTGAGCAGGAAATCACAAAGCTTACATTACAACACAGCAGTCCATTATATCTGCTCATGTTTCTCATGAAGCCCTATTTCACTTAATGTTTCAAATATAGCACAACCTACATCTCAACCCCTTACCCTTGAAAAGGGCTTTTGTCTTAGCTCAATTCAAATATCTCCTCACACTTAAGTCCTTACTATGTGAAGTGATTTTTTTTCACAGCATTGCACTGCACAGCATTCAGTTAAATTTTGTATACATACTGTGCCAGATTTTATAGTGTGAATTTCAACAGCAAGCTGTGAGCTTGTGCAAAAGGTCCCAGCTTCTGGTTTAATAAACAGTATCACCTTGAAAGGCCAGCTTTTCTTTTATATCTGAAGACATATTTAGGTCACTGTGTTCTTTTGTTTTTATTCTTTATAGAATTGCTTTCAGCCAGTCTACTAGGATTACCAAGAGGTAATTTTCTGAGGTCAGAACACGTACATTACAGAGAAACATTTAGTGGAAGCATTGCAGCTTTTTTATTTTGAAAATAGCAGTGGAACCATTAAAAGACAAAATACCAAAATCTGTGTTTCCATTAAAATTACTCTTAGGAGAATGTGACATAACGTACTTAGCTGCCCATTATGTACAAACATGCCACGGCTCAAGGGACATGACCATAAAATGTGTTCACATAGACACAAACACGTACACACGATTAAAATATGTTTTAAAGCATTTTTTCTTTTAGAAACAACAAGCACTTTAAAATGTATTAAAGGTAAAATATGTGAGATTTTTCATCAGAAATAGTGAACACAGAGGGGGCAGCATTTTAGGAAAAGTATTACCATGATTTTATGATCGAAATTTCCCCCCACCAACCGCTTCCATCTGTGCACTGCATTCACGTGGGATAAGAAAAGTCTGTGCTTTGCTGACATCTGTGGTCAGCGGCTACATTAATAGTATACCAACTGTTGAGTCTGCTGAAAGGCAGCAACATGTTGTCCATCCGTTCGTGGAGATTTCACAGTTTTTTGGGCTTTTTTTTCCTTCTTGTGTCCATGAATGGATTTCCATGCTGTGCTGCGACAGGAGTCCTCCTAAATTTGGGTCTATAATGCTGTCCAAACTTTTATTTATAATTGCCAATGTTGGCTCCATAACTCCTGTGCTGTAAAGAGGCAGAACATAGGTTCAGATGGCATAAAATCACAGCAAAAAGAAAAAAGGATCAACATGCCATATTTGGGCAGAAAAAATTTTACCTCTGTGATTTGTGCTAGGTGTTTTTTTTTTTTTTATTTAAAAATTAAAGGCATATCAGCATGGATCTTTGAAAATTACTAGAGGTCCTGAGGTGGTAATAGTCACATGTGAATAGTATTAATCATACTATTAACAACAGTTTACTTAGCAGTCTAGAAGAAACAAGTTCAGCATCAAACTTAATTCTTTTTTTCTCCAAAAGCTGTCTGAGGCAATGGAAAGTGGTGCAAATGTTTATTTTTGTTGCATTTTTATTTTTATCATTTCATTTCTTGAAGAAGCTTCAGACATTGTTCTGTTTACTGTCTCAGCATCAGTTCTACTTCTTTGTTCTCTCTCTTCTTTGGACTCAAGGCAGGCTAGATGCAACATTGATTTACTGTGGTATTATACAAGGGTAATGCCTGGCAATAGCTCAACTTTACTATATATCTCTGGAACGCAGTGCATAGAGATCTTGGATATACTGTTGCATTGTTTCTTCACATTTTGCTGATGTATTTAGTTCAAAATTCTGCAAATTGTAACTTCACGTTTGTGTAGCCCACAAGGAGAACTTTTATTTCTCGTTTAAATTACATACCAAACTTCCCTTAAGCCTAAAGATGCGCAACAGTCTTCTGCAACATTTTCTCTCACTGAAAATCCCAGTTGATGTGGATTAAATAAAAGAAAATCATGTCATCATTGTTTTCATAGTTTGCCATTTTATAGCCTCCCTGGATTAAAAAAAATACTGTGATCCAATGAAGTGTCACTCTAGAAGAGAAAAAAAACTGTACCAAAAGGTGAGCTGAAAACAGAAAAATGAGAAGAGGACTGTCATTAATTAAAATTAGCCTGAGGCAGTCGGTAAAATCATGAAGGAGGGTGCTGATTAATTTGTCAAAGTACGCTGTTTCCAAATTTCATTTCGCTGTTGTTCTGAAAATACTGGACACCTCAGTGACAGGTGATAATTCGCATGCATGGCTGGAGACACTTTGTGTATTTAAAGATTTAGGGTTCTGAATTTGACGATTAATAATTGCTTGTTATGACGGAGGTGTGTTGCTTGGGGTGCAAGGAAGCATGTCAATGAACACAACACACACACACATAGTAAAACCCCTTAAACATGCCCTGGGACAAGGTTTTGGAAGAGCAAAGACTGATGAATGTATCTGTGAAATATAGACAAAAAGCTGTGGATCTTTGAATTGGCTGGGACCATGAGGCACATGATGAAAATGCATTGCCTCTCTGATGTTTGTGAAGATAACTAGAGAGCTCTGCAGGTTACAGTAATGCGCTCCTAAAAGGAAATGAAGAAAAATGGACTGTGCTGCATTAAGTCACCAGTGTTCACCCCCACCCCAGCCCCCAGGTCTAATATTATTTTCTACACAAAAAGATGAAAACATATGGCATAAATCATACAGTTACAATACAATGCAGAGGGCCCTGAATTCTTAAAACCAGTTGGCCTTGTAATCCTGTCTTTTCTTTTTCTCTTGAATATATGACCAATATCTTTTCCCAAGGCAAAACTCCTCATCACACATTAGGCATGAGCAGAGCACCGCTAAAATATCTGCAGTTCTGATCATGATTCCACTTGATGTTAATGCTGAAAGTGTTTCTTTTTTTCCTTATACAGTTAATTTGTCAGATGTTTTAAAAGGCACTCAAACTTGACTTTCGTGTGTGTCAATAGTAAATGGAACATTTACATTGGCATATAAAGACTTCACAGAAGGTTGTGTGTAGTAGTAGTTATTAAATACTAGCTGTGGCACAACATGGCACCCATTCACACAAAGGAGAATCCTTGTATATTTAACAAATGGGTGTAGCTGGATAGAGCTTTTGATTTCAATAGGGTGAACGTCAGTGTTGATCAAACGCATTACGCCAACAAATATGCTCATAATGTGTAGTTATCACAAGTATTGCTCATTTTACACTCGCCTATTAAAGTGGGTGAGACAGAATCTTTATCCTTGTATTGAAACGACTGCATCATGCCTAATACACTTTAGATTTCCAATAATAAATGGATTAACCTGGGGACTTTGGGGGGCGTAAGCCATTACTGCAAAAGCTAATTCCTTATGACAAGAGCTCAGAGTACCAGAACTTTTGTGCTAGCAAGGCTCATGTCAGCAAGCACTATTAATGTTCTGGTAAAACAGACTAACAGCACACGGCAATGGAAGATTTGGAGGCTTTATTCATTCCCACTCTGGGTCTGTTTGTTGTTTTGCCACAATTGCTGATCATTTGATCAGCAACTCAAGTAAAATACTTTTAAAAAGGGGATAGGTTTGCTTAATCATATATTGGAGTTGTTGTCTATAAATTTGAGCAAAACCAAGGTAATGTTCTTTGGGAATTACAATGTAAATGAAGATACTGTAATAAAAATAGATGGTGTAGTCATAGAAGTAGTATCAGAAATAAAATTCTTGGGAGTAATGATTGATAGCAAATTATGCTGGAAATCACACATCAGACATATACAAAATAAAGTGTCCAAAAGTATCTCAATCATAAATAGAGCCAAGTTCTTCTTAAACTGCCATGCAATGTTTTTGTTATACTGTGTACTAGTCCTACCATACTTGACTTATTGTGTAGAGGTGTGGGGCAATAATTACAAAAGTTCTCTGCATCACCTGGCTATACTACAAAAATGTGCTATAAGAATAATGTATAAGGTAGGATATTATAGTCACACTAATATTTTGTTTTTGCAGTCAAAACTATTCAAATTGATTGATTTAGTTGAATTCTCGACTGCTCAACTCCTATATAAGGCAAATAAGGGTATACTGCCAGAAAATATCCAAAAGCTCTTTACACATAAAGAAGGAGGTTACAATTTGAGGGGATGTAGTAACTTTAAAAGGCAGATAGTTAGAACTACCAGGAAAAGTTTGTGTGTGTCTGTGTGTGGAGTGAAACTTTGGAACAGAATGGATGTAGAGCTCAAGCAATGTCCAAATATTCATCTGTTTAAATCGAGGTACAAAAAATGTATATTGTCAAGGTACAAAGAGGAATCGAGTGTGTGATTGTTTATCCATGATAGTAAATAATAATATATTCTTTGTATTATTTCTTTCTTTTTTCTTTGTTTATATATAGAATGTTAACAACAAATACTTATATAAACAATTATTTTGTAGAGTTGAAATGGACACTGTTGATATTGTCTTACGCTGTTGTTATTACTGTTATCCCCATTATTAGGAAACAGTAGACCAGAATTAATTCTTAAAAGTAAAATTGATGAAGTTACAACTATACAATGGAAGCATACTTCATTGATATTTTCATAGCTAAAATATAAATAATATACGGAGAGGATGTAATGACCATGATGGTGATGACTGTGATATTCAACGGTGGTAACAAAGACTGTATTATTGATGCTAAATATTTACACTACTGTATGTTGTAATTATGACAATGCGATAATTTTATAACCGTAATTGTATGTCACAAATATTTAAATGTACTGCGCAACTACAAAATTTAAAACTCAGATAAGATTGTAGGGGTGGGAGTTAAAAAGCTTGTCTTCATCCCACTCCTTTTCGAGCTAAACTTGTTTTTTCTTTTTTTGTGTAATTGTACATTACAATAACTTTATTATTTGGTTGCTCGAATAAAAGACATTCATTCATTGTTGTTGGATTTTTTTTTTTTTTTTTTTTTTTTGACTGATTAATCTACCTTGTGACCAAGGCACTTAAAGCTATTTTTCCCAATTTCCCATATTATTATGCGTGCATACTCAGAGACACAATATAAACTACCACATTGTATTTGTTCAGTACTGGTACAACACTGGCTATCCTTCACTGACTGGATGGCTTGTAAAATGTGCAATATGTGTGAAATAGTGAGATATTTTCCCCAAAAATTTAAAGCGATTTCTTTGAATTTTTTCACATTTGATAACCATTTGTTAGTAGTTGCACTACCAAACTGGTCATTTTTCATTCCAAGGCAAGTGAACAGGTCACCTGTTGGGAGGCAAACTACCTGCTCCAAATAATCACCGTCCGACTCGGAGTGACTCTCAGACAGATTGGCAAGAGCTGGAAATAATTTCAATCTAATTTACAAATGTAGACCGATTGCCAGTATATTGCAATCAGTCTGAGTCAGTCTTAGCTGGTTGTGTTCTGGCTATATTCCTGTATTGAAAGCAAGGCAACATTGCTTTCAGTATCATTCTGCACTTAAACTGCCATTGTGCAGCAGCTACATCACCATTTATGGAGGAATTTCTGATTCACATCTATGAGGTTCTAGTTGGACTCTAAATGTAAATAGTTAATGTGAATTTCTGGCTATGTAGATGGCAGTAGACTTGCAACAGATGGCAACAGATTTGCTATTTTATCCAATTTATCACAGTTAATCAGTGTATTACCACAAACAGATTGCATGTAATTGCCAGCTTGACCCCATTCAATAACAAACTCGTAGCAGACTGATAACAGAGTGATAGCAGACTCACTCCGTCTTATTGCCAACTCAAAGTTGCTTTGAAGACAACAATTGTCTGCCAGGAGTTGCAGATCTAGTCCCTGTCCTCAGAGCAACCATATCATAGACAACAAGACAAGAGCTTCATGGCAAACAGTCACAGTAGTTTCGGTTGTGCCAAAGCCTCAAACCACTGTCCCTAGTGTGACAGTAGTATTATGGATTCTGATAAATGTAACATAACAATCTGTCACAGGTTTATAACAGTTTATATAGAGGTGAAAAATCTGTGCGATTTTCATGAATGGTAGTGTAACAACAAAATGCAAAAAAATGAGAAAAATCTTTCTAATCTTGTAACAATAATGCACTGTTATATGTGATTTAAAGTAAACTGTAATGTTCACAACACATTGTGGATTTTTTTCCATTTTTTCTGTCATTTTTTTCTTTAACTATATCTAAAAGTGACACTACCAAAGCCAAATACACATCAGGTTGTCAGTGTAGCATTTAAGTCTATGCACACTGGCTGTTTTGAAAGGGGATAGTGAAAAGCTATTCATCTTTCAGATGTTGTAGATATTTTATTAATTAAACTAGAGGTCTGTCTGAATCTATAATTGTAAAGAGGCTTTATGCTTATTAAATAAGAGGTATGCTGCTTCTGGACAGTCCAGACAAGCGAGAAGCAGTAGGGGAAGACCAATTTTTCTAACCAGCTCAATTCTTTTCATGTTGTTGGACAGCTGTGAATAGATTCGAGACTGGTTCATCCAACCCGTCTTTGTAAAAATTACAGTTGTAGCTGCATGTGTGCGCTGTGTGTGAGAGAGCTGGAAAGAGAATAAGACAGATGGACAGAATTGGATATTTTCTGTGGTAGCTGGCATAGCTTGACTAAGAGCTCAGTGGTGGTTTTGTTTAACCCTGATAGAGCTCAGCGGTACTGACAGAGGCACATTACTGGCTACCAACACCCACCTAAACTACCTGCCAGTAAACAGCGCTCTGTCATTTTCACCTGATCAAAGTGGGTGTCTTATATTTTTGGGGGGTAGTTTTACATTTCATGTGTAAATGTAATTTATTTATGTCTCAGTGGAACTGGTTTCATGTACTTGATCATTCATGGATGCCAGTTTGTATGTGCTTGTGCGTGTGTGTGTTTGAGTTTGTACCCCTGGAGGTAAGCTTGGCAGTATGACAGCATTATGGTTGTTAGTATCTTCCTGGAGGTTGAGATAGCCCATATCAGCAGACCAAAATCATGCATTTACATTGCAAGTAACTTGGTCTATGTGCTGCTTTGTTTGCTTTGCTGTTGTTAATAACCCCATTGTCTATGACACACTGCCAAATTGAGGGGGAACAAAATACAGACTAGAAAGCATCTTTTTTCAACAATATGCACATGTAACCTTGTGGGTCAGTAATTTTAAATCACTTACTGTGTGCGCACTGGGGTCTTTGTTTGGAAGCTACTATACTGGACGCCCTGGCAGAAGGAGAGCAATTACACATAATAACACTGGTTCTGTTATCCGCAGCTCCAAAGTTGCTGAAGACTTAGTGGATTCCCAGTGAGGTCATCCTGGAGTTCGGCAAATTTCACTTCATGGGAGAAACCTGATCTGTGTTTCAAGTACAATTTATGCAAAGTGTGTACAAGTGTGGGAGTGTATCGTAGTCACCTTGAATGACACGAAGAGGACTGCAACTCAGTCAGCTTAGATTGGATATATATTTGTGTGTGTATATGTCTTCAGCTGTGATTTAGGAATTGTTCTTTGAGAATTTAACCCCTTTAAAATGTTGGTGTTAATTAGTTACAGCTTTTTTTTTTAATGCCTGAATGTATGAACAGAAAAGATTATAAAACATCAATGAACGATCAATAATGACAGCAAGAGGAAAAAGAAGTGTTCAAATAAAAGCCATGCAAGCACTGTTTCCTCTCACATAACCAGCATTTATAAAACTTGTGACTACCTCACACATCATGCCATGTGGAAATTATGAGGAAATTTAAAATAAAGTGAGTAAGTCTTATCATTACATTTATCAGCTGTTTAGACAAACATTTTATGTTGTACTCAGGCCACTTAGTGCTATTGTTATGTGGTTATTCAGTTACTGCAGCTGCATTACCCTTCTCAGTTGCCTGATAACTTGTGTTTTCAAACACAACTCCGGCCACTAAATTAGGTAAAAGCTGTGTATTAACACAGATATCTGATCAGCAACTCCAATGCACTTAGGAATGCTGAAGTTCAAACCAAGCATTAGAATGGCAAAGAAAGCTCATGTAAGTGACTTTGAAGGCAGTGTGGTTGTTGGTGCCAGGCGGGCCGGTCTGAATAACCGTTGATCTACAGGGATTTTTCCCTCATAACCATCTCTAGGGTTTACAGAGAATGGTCAAAGAGAGAGAGAGAAAATATTCAGTGAGCAGCATTTCTCTGAGGGAAAATTGTTAATGTCAGAGATCAGAAGGTATTTTCCAGATTGCTTCGAGTTGATAGGAAGGCAACAATAATCTAAGGTATGCACAAGAACACGTCTGAATAGACAGCACATTGACCACTGAAGCAGAGAGACTACAGCATGAGAAGACCACACTGGGTTCCACTTCTGTCAGCTAAGAACAAGAAGCTGAAGCTACAATTTCCTTGGGCTCACCTCACGAGGTTGGCAAAACATTGTGTGGTCTGATAAATCTCAATTTCTGTTCCAACATTCACGTGATAGGGTCTGAATTTGGCATAAATGACATGAAAACATGGATGCAGCCTGCCTTTTATCAACAGTTCAGGCTGGTGGTGATATAATCGTATGGGAGATATTTCCTTGGCACACTTTGAGCCCTTAAGTACCAACTGAGCATAGTTTAAAAGCCACAGCGGACCTGGATATTGTTGGTGACCATGTCTGTCCATTTCTGACCATAGTGTACCCATTTTTGATGGATGCTTCCGGCAGGATAACACGCCATGTCACAAGGCTCAGATGATATCAAGCTGGTTTCTTGAACATGACCATGAGTTCACTTTACTTAAATGGTCTCTACAGTCATCAAATATGAGTCCAATAAAGCAAAGTTTTGAGATCTGGTAGACTGGGACATTCACATTCTGAAAGTCCAGCAAATAAATATGTTGCAGCTGTGGGTCAGTCTTTGAATGCTTGATTTTTCCTGCACTTTAGATCGACTCTTCGTGGAATAGATTCAATCCAAAACAGTTTTGAAACCAAAACCATTTCCAAATCAACACTAACAAGATGACCCTAATAAATTGTCCAGTGAGTGTATATGCAAATATTAAATAATGTCAACATCTATTCATGGCTAAAGATAGAAATGAGATTTGTGTACATGTATCACAAAGATTCGGCTCTGATATAAGAGCACCCTGATGGCTATATGGACAGCTTTATACATTTGCTGTTGATTCTTCTTTAAGAGTTTTAATTTTGAATCTCGAGAGCAGTACACACCTGGAGTTGTTGGCATCTGGCACCTTGTGGATACATTGTAAATGAAGAGAGTGGTTGCTGTCAAATGGAGTCTGGTTGCTACGTTTTCTCACATTTAATGAGGAGCTGCCAAAATAGACAGCACACCTGTGTTTTAACCCTTACGTGAACTGATCCAGTATTCACAATCTGTGTGTCACAGAATACAAATTGAAAGTTCATCAAAGCATGACACATGACTTATCCTCATTAGTGCCAGAGACAAAAAAAATTGTTTAACTTGGCTTGAGCTTTTCTATACTCCCTATTGGTCATTTTAATTTAATTTGCTACTGAGTATGAGGCATTTGCTGAAGCAAGCTATATCTTAAACACATGCCTGCACATAATAATGTCCGGCCCGCTGGGAGAAATTAGTCATCTAATATGCTTGCACTGCCACAAACTAAGATTATCTGATGTAATACAGTTATTCCTGAGTGGTATATAGTTGTGTAAGAAAGGAACCATCTATTATGCTCAACACAGTGAGGTGTGCGTTGAAGGGTTTAAACACAATGAGAGGTTATGAAGCAGAAGTTAGTCATTCCATCTCCATCATCTTTTCTGCATGTTGCCATGGTTATGTAGCCGGTAAGCCACTTTGTTTCCAGGAAATAAATTGAAGCAGTTTTAAAATAATTTTATAGCAGAGGTGAGAAGAAAAAAATGAAAAAGCATTTTGTAAATTTGTGTTAAAACTTTAATTCAAAGCTTGCCATTCAAATCTAGCACACTTTCTGACACGTGTCAGGGTTTCTCTAGACCAGAAGTCAAATTATTTCTGAGTACAGTAAAAGTGACGATTTTCTGTTATATTATTTGAGATAAAAGCTTTCATTGTCCTCTGTTTCTGATCAACTAAAATTCTAAAATACTTAAGTGAAATAAAACTGCTGGGTGTTTTTGGCTTGACTCGGTCTAAAACCTCTTTGGAAAAAGTGGAAAACATTCCTCTGTGCTCGAGGATCTCTCTTTGTTCACAGCTGTTTTATGTCTTTTTTGTTTCGTGGTTTGTTTGTTTTTTAATAAATGGCATTCATTCAGTTTTCCAACCTCAGATCATTGTGATGCATTTTGAAGTATTAACTGAATGCTTGCTTTTAATGTACATCCATTCAGAACAATGCTAGCTTTCTTTTAACCCTGAGCTGGGCGTTACAATCAAGTATGATGGGTCATTTATCTAGAGAGCAGTGTAGTTGATATTCATGATATTCATGATATAGATATTCATGTCATCTTAAACACTACAAGAAATGCAGGAGAAATGTGTCCACCCTAAGGGAAGTATAATCTCAATATAACCACCGTCTAATTTCCAGTAAAAAGCGATATACATATAAAGTGTGCACTTGTAAGCCAAGTCTTAAGGCACTGGTGAACAGGATTTAGTGCAGGATAACATGTAAAATGCAGTGTTTGCATTTTGTAGATCTGCATTATTCCAAAACAGACAGACAACAATAAAGAGCATGTTGGCATCACTAAATTAACACATTCAGATCCCTGCTTCAAGCACACACAATCAAATCCTTTCACCGAGTTGTTGTATTGGAGTGATTCAGTCTGTAATATTCAGCAGGTCTCATTTCTCAGGTGTATTAATAGTCTGAGGTTTTTTTTTTTTGTTTTGTTGGATTTTGAGTAAGGTGGTGTTAGGTTTGCTTTATTATAAGTTTTTCGGTTTGCTCTGTAAAATTGTACATTTCTCCGCTATATTTACTGCTGGTTACTATGTTTCCATAGTAACACCGATATGTGAGGTGCCTTGAGGTCAACTCATTTGTAATACTAATGTAGCCTTCTGTACCATATAGAGGCACATCATGTGTACAGAATACAGACAGAGTTTTATGACTAGACACTGCATCTCTATTTTTTTGGCTATTTGCTAACTGGACCCATTAATGGATATTAGCTTCTAATGGGTGCTTAAGCTCTACTTGGAGTTTTTTTAAAAAAAACATTAACTGAGCAAAACCAAAGCAACAGAATCTCAAGTGCAAATACATAACTGGGGATTTCATTTTTCTTCCAGTCTTTGTGTTTAACGTGCTAAACACATCTCAGACCATCTGTGAACGGTAAGGTTTGTATTAACGGCTTGATATTATATTTAACAATAAGGAAATATATTATACTATATTTCCTCAAACAAATACATAACACAAACACAGCTACCTGGACACTCCCCGAAACAGAACAGCAGCATCAGTGTTCCACGCATCCCACACAGTGTGACCAGCAAAGTAAAAAAAATAGGAGCAAAGGAAGAAGTCAGATGACATTATTACACCATGAGTGAGATGAATTAAAAAAACAAAACAAAAAACAGACTTTCACATAGGAGCAAGGTGATTGTCCGTTCATGTAAAGCACAAAAAAAGTCTTATTCTGTAGATGAGGCGTCATATCAGAAAGCTCATGTTTCTTTTTGTTTGATCTGGAAGCGTCATTTTTGGGCTAAGGTATGTCTCAGGGCACCAAAGGCAGTTTTAAAAGATTTATTGAAAGGCAAGCAGTTCTTAATATTGAGTGTGAAACTTGAGACTTTGGTTTAACAGCGGTGACACAACTGGGATCTCTGAGGAGGAGGAGAAGAAGATGGATTAGATGAGGCCAAGGTGGGTATGAATTATGTAGTAAAAGGTGGAGGTCAATTTTAACAGTCTGGCTTGGAGGCGAGTGAGTGACTGAGGCTCAGGAGCGGTCTTCGGGGGACAGGCGAGTTTCCAGAAAGGTGACTGGTGCAGCGATGAAGAGTGGGCAGGCACGTACGTTTCAGATAAGTCCTCTTTACAATAACAAGATTCAAAGTTGAGTGGCTGTTGGTGAACACGTATTTCCTCGGAGCAGAGCGGGTTAGAGTGAAAAGACCTGGGCTGACAACTAGAAGAATGATGGAACAACAAAGTTTAGTTGACAGAAAAACAAGCACATGCAGCTAACAAGAAGATTACCACCATGAAAGACAATCTGGCAGTGATCTGCTGCACCATCCACCCATAAAATACCCAGGGATTGGTGAGGTTGTTTGAAGCAGGTGTGAGAAGGACAGCTGTGCAGAGAGACTCCACCCAAAGAGCACAGAACTCAACCCTGAAAAATCAACAAGACTCTTAAAGAAAGGAATACAAAATCTGGGAAGTCTTGAAATCAGACATGAAAAATATGCTTTTCTGTTTAAATTTGACTTGGCTGGGCAAATGCAAAGTGGATTCTTAAAGACAAATATGAAGGTTATACATCAAAAGAAGCTTAAACGGCACAGAAATGAATGAATTAAAGCAGAAGCATGAACTTTGGAAAATTCAAAAGCCCAGATAAACATTTCTTACCCAAAATATTTATATATCATATTATTTTTATTTGTATTTGTAATAATAAAATACCTCCGACATCATCTGTAATATATAGAAGAGAATTTTATTGAAAGTCAGTGTGGTAGAATTCATTTACCACATACTACATTCCACTTATGCAAGAGAAAAATGTTCAGTGTTGTCTGGAAAAAAAAATTAAATAAATACAAGCCGCTTACTATTCGTTGAAACATTTTCCTAAATGTTGAGTCATTTCGATAAAACATTTGTGAGTAATCCTCTCTCAGCCAGTATGGCACCTTTGGCCACAGACAGCAGCCCTTCTTTCATCATTAACCTTTACCTCACTTTCAAATTACTGTATAATAGAGTAAGGTAATCTTTTGCACTGCTTAGAGGAGACCTTATGCACTGCATTAAGTTCATCGGTTTCTACAGTCTTCTTAAGATAAAAAAGTAATTTCTAATACACACGAAGATAAGACCCTACGGAAACTCTTTCATTTTCTGCTATGTGGCATTTTGAACTTAAGACAGAATCTTTACTTCACTATCTGTGAGTCTAGAGACTATTAGAGATTCGCTCTATGGTGTATTTTGCAGAGGAAACATAGTCATTTCCCAGCTTCACCAGTGCATCGTTATGTGAGTGAAGGCACGACAGCAATAATTTAATAACTTGAGTCGTGGATAGACGTGAACTATGACAAAAAAATGATTCAATATTCACTGATGTTCAATATTGGTGAAAGAGCGAGGGGGAGACTCCTTCCTGCAGCTCTTCAGGTTTGAGAACGCTTGGTTGACAATTCTCTAGCCCCTGCAGCCATAACGGTATTCTCAGATCTGCTTCAAAGTGACTCATCAGCCCGCAGGCGCTGTGACGCTCCTCTTCCCAAAGCAGGTCTGCCTGTGCTAACATCTCTTCTGGGGATGGAGCTCTCTCCCGAGCCCCAGAGCATCACAGTTATTTTACTTCAAGGATGTTTTCTTTAAGGGAAGGCAAGGTCACTGCTTGGTGTAGGCACACAATACACTTTGTGCTCACACCATTTTAAGTGATCCCATGAGCCCTTCTGCATGAAAACACAGTGCAGCAAGATGTTTGCAAAGAGAAAAAAAAATCCAAACTCAAAACATCAGATGCAAATTTGTAATGGAAATTACCAAAGAAGGGACTCTGTGGTGGGAGAGTGGAGGTGGAGGTAGTTACTCTGGGGTTCATCTTGTTGTTGTATTACACAGTAATGTGGAAGTGTGCATTTAACACCTGACCACATTCAATTGCTTCTTTAAGTTCTCCTAAGTTCTTCAAGACATAAATAAACCCAATAAAAAAAATAACAAAAGAAATAAAATGCAGGGCTTTACAGTCACATATCAGAGCAGCGAGGTGACCTGCAGGGGTGAAAGAAGAGGATGGGTAAATGCAAGATCCAAGGTAACGGTGCGGTCTAAAACCAACACTGTGATCAAACACACACACACACACACACACACACACACACAAAAACAAACACATGAAAGTTATATAACATGTTTACTTGTGAAGTCAGTATGAGACCTCTCAGACATGTCAGATTTTTAACAATAAGCAGATACCGTCTAATTTGACACCGTTTTTTATAATCTATTCATTATTTTTCTGACATTTCCTTTTGTGCCACAGACAAGTGGCATTTCTACATAAAAACAATTCATGTGAACTTCAACCTCACCTGCACTTAGAAATTAAGGGCAATAAAGGCCAGTAATTACAGTTTGTACATTACTATTAGTAGGTGGGTACTTGAAACCTGCTGGTGTGGTGGTCCAGGCAGGGGAATAAAAGGCCAAGAAGTCCTTGAGACCTACCCAGAAAACACTGCTTCATGCAAGACCATTTTTTATTCACTGCAGACACAGAAAAAGCAGATACACTACATTATCAGGTACCATATCCAGTCTTACACTCTGCTGCTTTGGTTAAGGTTTGGTTGCAGATGCAGGTTTAAAATTATTCTTAAAGATAAGAGGCGTTCGGTATGATGGTGACCATAGAAACCACCAGTATAGTGGTAAAGAGATTATCATCCATTTCTTCCACTTATCCAATTTAGGGTCACAGGGCCTGCAGCCTATCCCAGATGTCATATGGCGAGAGACAGAGCACATCCTGAATAGGCTGATAGTCTCTAACACATAGAGACAGACCATTCACACTCACATTAACACCTACAATAAACTTAGAATCACCAATTAACCTTACCCCCATGTATGTTTTAGGAAAGTGGGTAAGCTTTTTGGAGCAGCCAGACTATCCTTGAGACCTCTGGAGGTGCATAACCAAAAACATCAAACTGAAGTCAGCTAGAGCTTCCGTTCAGGCCTACAAAATAGTGAGAACCTACCAAATAGCGAGACCATATAAAAAAAAATTGAGTTAGGGTTAGGTTAACATTCACATCTTTTCATGCAGTGTTTGGCACACCCAACTGGAAAGGCTTATATAAGAAAAAACAGAAAGTGCATAAGACTTCATTTTGAGAAAGTAACATCTAGTTCTGAAAATGTGTGTGTGGTTAAAACATGTCAAAGTTACAAACCGATGTTCTCCCTTTCTTATCTGTTCACATCCAGCACAAAATAGCAGGCAACGACAGATGCCATGCATCCAGTATGATACTTTATAATGCAGTAGCCCGGTTCATGAGGAAAAGATCAGTCTCAGCAACTCCAACAATCTTGCCTATGTATTTTATTCAGCTCTGTATTTTGGGCGGTAGGTAAGTGAGTTTTTGACATTTACTGCAAACAAACAGAGAGAAAAGCAAAAATGAACCTCCTCAGCTGAGGCCAGAAAAAAGAGTGCAATCATCACTGATGCCTCTGAGTTGTTTTAATTATGACACAGTGCACAGAAAAAGAGGGAACGGAGGAAAACAAGGGGGAAAAAATGAAAATCAATAATGTGGCAAGGTGATGTATGCATCGATCCAGTGTGATGACTTCTACTAATGAAAAATAATAGTTAATAACAGACTTGTTTGTGGAAAACAGAACACTCCTCTTAACAGGATATTAGAGTGACAGAAATGGATAAAGGGCCTTTAAAAAGTGCTTATCTTGAACTCATTCAGCTGTCTTTCTCTGCATAGTCCAGGCTATTTCCCCCCCAGCTTCAGAGCCAGAAATCCAAAGAGCAATTTACAACACTGTTGGCAGCGATTTGTCTGCAAGTGCTTATGGGGAAGAGTATGTTCGATACACATTCCCTTGGCTTGATTCTTTTCCACTGCCGATGTCATTTGTGTTGGATTGATAGATAAGATGTGTCTCAGCTGAAAACCGCTGAAAAGGCCTTGATGATGCTCTCCATATGTTCGGCTACATGAGTTCAAGTGTTATGCAGTCACTTGGGTGATGAAAGACCCCATCACTGATGAATCTTGTCAATGCCTCATTAAAAACGGTGGTGAATTCAGCACAGATGATTCGCTGATGAGGTCAAGATGGAATATGGAAAATACATGTTAAATACATTAATGTTACACTATAATGGCACAGAAGAAAATGGGGGTGGTGAATACATAAATCAGTCATTTCGAATATGTGATAACTTCAGGCTAAGATGCAAATAAGTATATTATTCATTTGTACTTTATATCAGCTTACCGGAGTTCACTGTCAAACAATCTCATTACAGTGTGTTCTATTTTTTCTTGATGCAACTTTTATGACTGATTTCAGGGTGACTATAGAAGCTGCAAGGAAATTGTGCCAAAGTCTGTTTGCTTGAATAATGAACATGACCTGATAAGGTTGAAAAAGATGCTATTCTCACTTTAATTTATGAAGCTTCACCCCGGAGGTATGAAAGTATATTATTTCTCATATGATTTACTGAAAACCGCTCTCATTATGCGACAGTGAATAATTGTGGCATGTACTGTATGTTTGTTAAAGAGCTGAAACAACACTTTCTTATATACTATAGCTGGCACTGCTAGGCTGCAACGTAAACACGGATTACTTGGCAGTTGGTCTGGCAACTTAAAGATGTTCAATCTGCTCATTTGTGTCTCTAATCACCCTCCGGTTACACATGATGCCTTTAACGATGCCCTCCTGCCACATAACTCCACTAAACAACATGCTGGGGATTGGCTCGCTGCTGTGTCTTGCAGAAGGAGGGAAAACTCTGTCACCACTGTGTACCAGCCCAAATCCCACACCTTCCTTTTAACCTGTCGTAACAGATTGTTTGGCCACTCTTGGGGACGAGGAACTCGAGGTCCCATTTTAACTATCCAGTATTTACACTCATCATTCATTTGAAAGCATGCTCTCTTTTTTTCCCCCACAGAAAAAGTCCAGCATTGAGTTTTATTGTTAGTTGTTTTTTTAGTTCTCTTTTTGCTCCCTTCCCACTCCTGTGGGGAAAATAGAGTATTGCTCTTTAGCTGCTATGTTTTGCCATGTTCACTAGCTAGTCAATGGCTCTGACTGTCTCGAAATTGTTTTTTAAGAAGAAGAAAACAGCTCCCTGCTGTTACAGCAGTACGCGAGTGGGAAGCTTGGACCAAAATAAAGGCTAGATAGATAGACAATGAGATGAAAACTCACAATAAAGCTCTATAGATCCATTGACATGTTCTTTTCTTTTTACACATCGCTCTTATGAAGAAAAAAAAATCGATTTAAGCGGCTTTAAAGTAATATAATGCAAGCCACCAGTGGATGCTTGTTTTGCAACACAAGCCACAGAAAGGTCCACGACAAGGGTGAATGGGCATTGTTAGCTGCAGAGACAACCAGTGACCTGATGGCCAAACACTCCAGACACAATGCACATACACTTCACTTTACTTTAGCTGGTGCCTATTTATTTCTCGGGTACTTTCTTTAGCACTGTCTGAATGTTTTTATTCAGACAGAAAAGTTCAGTAAAGGTGTACTGCTGATGTGTCTTTTAAAAGGAGGAAAGACATTAAAGAAGAAATGGCATCTTTGCAAGATGCTTGGTTTTTGTTTTTATGATCGGACTCAACAACGTTTCCCGATGTACCTTTATATCGCACAGTGACCTGTGTGGATCACCTCCATCTTCGCATCACGCTTGGCATCGGCAACCTGCGGTCCAAGTAGTGTTTGTTGCTTTTCCAGATAGACAAGGTGGACATACTCACGAGTGCATTCATTCTCAGGCGCAGGGCATATTGAATTTCAGCAGTAGAGGGCACAATGGCACTTTCACACTAGCCCACAGATTGATGCCTTTAATTAAATTACAGTAAATACGTTGCCTTTTGTGAGGACTGTCCACACCTTCAACATGCATTATGTCCGACCACATGATGTGCTTTCCAGATAACAGGCCCTGAGGGCAATTACATTCTGACTTTAAATCATTACTTTTACTGATGATTATGACTTTAAATGCATGCTACATCTAATTCATGATTCTAAGCATTAAGGTCACGTTCAAATCATAGTTTTTGATATTCAAATCAAATAAAAACTGATTATTCTATTTTAAGACTATAGTGATGCAAGTCTTTGAAATGTACTGCTTCTAATTCATCAAAGGCCAACATGAAAGTATTTGGGTGTTTTTTTATGTCTTTCTTTTAAAATATTCAGAAACAATCAGAAATTGAAGGCATTTTTTCTCAGAGAGGGGTCACAAATTTCTCGACCTGCTAACGATGAATATGCACTTTTTTTTATTATTGAATTTCCAACCCTGGCTGCCCAAGCATTGGCAATCCAGAACGTACCACGAATGTTCAAAGGATCGTGTGATCACATTTTAGTTTTCTCCGTCACTAAAAGATCCGTAACTCGGAGGATGTTTGATCGGTTGCCTTCTACTGTAAGATACTAAAAAATTCATTTTAAAGTTGAATGATTCCTGTTACAATTTCTAAATTACTGTTTTAAAAAAAAATCACAAAATGAATACTCATTTTTACATTTCAAGGTTTCACTGTTTCATTTAAACCAAAATAAATCCCCTTTTCTGGTGATGTGTTTAAACAGCAGTGGGTGAATTTCAATCAAGGCTAGAAAGAATCAATCCAGCACAGACGAGTTGGTCTTTTTCTCCCTTTTTCTTCATTTTGCCGTGAGAACCTTCACGTTCCCTGTGGACCATGCCTGTCTAAATGTAGACCCTCTCACTTGATTAAATGTGTCGGGTAGTACTTGGCCTTCACATCACTGCAGTGCTGCCAGCTGCCTGGGGGCTTCCAGTGGGTGTAGTTTCCTGACAGCCTCTGGATTTGATCTCTGATCACTGTTTTTTACAGACATGAGCAAAACATTAACAGTTATACCTTGTGATTAAAGCTACCTAACACTGTTTTATTCAGTAGACATGATCTGATTGTTATTCAGAGTGTGGATGGGTGTTCCTGCTGGAGAATCAGGGTGGGGTTTTCTAACACCTGCTGACTTTGTCTTTCTTCTGTTTGATGCTGGACAGATAGGATGCAGTGAATTTTTGGGAGCTTTTTGTTAAAACTAGCTTTCTGCCTATTATTATGCTGTGAAAATGGGTCATGATTATTAGTGAACTCATTACACAAGCAAAAGCTTTCATATATAAGTCATGTGATTAGCGTGACAGTTGCACAGGGGGAGAAAGACTAAAAAGCTTGGTGCCACACGTAGTTAAAAGTCCAAAATCTGAGTCAGGCTAAAGGTCATCCACCAGAGATCACTACACAAAGGAAACGAAATTGGTAGGAGGCACACAGCAAAAATCTAAAAACAGGAAACTAATGAGGAAATGCAATAAGAATCTAAACAAGACAAAAAGTAAGGAGCACTAGGCATGACTGGAAATCTTAAATGCTGTGAGTACAAAGCCAGTCTAGCAAAAGGGAGAAAGTATTGAGTGAGCGATAAGCTGATTGAGCACGAGTTTGGCCCAAAACTGGTGGGAAGCAAAGCAAATGGCAGAAGTAGAACTAACTAAAGTGCAAGATAAAGAAAGATTTCAAAACAGAGTCTATCCCAGTGCGGTATGGAGCGTTAAGACTTACATTATTCCAGATTTGCCTTTATATATTGCAGAGGGCTGCACTGCTGTGCATCATTTAGCATTGTCGCATGTTCTCCCCTGTGCCTGTGAGGGTTTTCTCCATGGTTTCTTGCCACAGTTGTGGATGATTGTTTGTTTTTCTGTGACAGACTACTGATCTGTTCAGGTTCTACCCCACCTCAGCTGTGATGGGCTCTATGCCTGCTGCAGCACCAGTTCATTAACAAGTGGAGGAATTTATATATACTATATACTATCATGTAGCAATGCTGGATATTATTTCACAGGATTCCTTCCTGATTTATGGCCACTTTCTGGTTGGTTTATCATGTAAGTAATTGTGTTTTTTTGTTGGGGGGGGGGGTTTCATGTATTCTCTTCGCTGAATTATATTTAAACCTCACTTGGTTTATATAATAGCCAAACTGTGGGTTACACTGATGATGGCTTATTGCTGAGACACTTTTTTTTTACCCACAAAAAAAGGAAGACAATTTATCAGTGAGCACCGGCATCCTTTCTCTTTTCATATGTTGCACATTCCCCAATCAATCTCTTTAATCAAACCCCACAGCAAATCTGGGGCAGAGTTGCACTGCAGTGCAAAAAAACACGAGTACTACAATGGGAATTATACTCATATCGGTGACATATTAGGTCCAATCTGCCTTTTGGTGTTAGTGAAGGAAGTAGTATGTACCACAGTACCAGGCAGATTTTAAGGACACCATGAACTGTTACCATTTCTTCCTAATCTTAATCATGTTGTCGTTGCCAAGCACATATCTTGGAGAATGAGAGATTTTTATTTTATTTTTTTTATTTTATTTTTTGAAGAAATGGACTCTTGACTTAAAAAAACAGAAAGATTGCCACAGAACATAATCCAGAGTTTTGGCAGAAATCATCAAATTCTGTATTTCTTGTCTGGTGATAGGGCTGGGAAAAACTGTAAATACATCAGCACACAGTGAAACAGTAGGTGGTCTACTAAATAGGAGAGTAACGGGGCTAGTGGCTCATTTTTTCACTCTGGGAGGCTTTTTACAACTCATTCCAACCACTGATTATATTAAAAAAAAACATACATTTTGTACTTATCCTGTAAAATTGTGAGCACGCATGAAATGTTCCCAAAAATCCGACATTATACACTAAATCTAAGGCCTGATAATGCTGTGAGAATGAGGTCAGGGTATTATCCAATGTCTAACATGTGGCAACAAGGGCTAGTTCACTTCAGACATGCTCTCTCACTACAGGAAAACTTTAGGTTTAGGAGTGGTTGCTACATGTTTAGAACAAATGGACTACTGTGGGTTTAACATACTATAGCACAACCTTTGCATTAGGCAGCCGTCTGTTTACAGTCCATTCAATGTCCCGCTTGCATCCTCAAGAGTACCTCTGATGATTCAGGGCTGAAAAGGCCGCTCTCATTCTTCCACGACACCCGAGGTCAAACATGAACCAGACTGCCAGACTGTGAGGGAAAGCAAACTTTTGGGTAAAGATTTTACAGCTCACCTTTAGGTTCTTTTTAAAAGTAAATATGGTTTCTTTACTACTTCTCCAACACTCTCCCCTGACTTTACCTCTTTTTATTAACAGATGCACGTCACGTTTCTTCCTGTAGGCAGCAAAGATGTTGACGGCCGTGTTCAGTTTCTCAGGAGTAAGCCTCCCAAGGACTGGATGTCTTTTATTGAACCACAAGAGTATTGTTTGCGATTATTAAATGCACTCATTTCTTCAGATGAAACAAAGGCTGATTAGTGTATGCTCATATCTGTGGTCACTGTCCCCAGGTGGAATCAGTTGACGGGAACTGTCACAGGCTGATTTAATTTCCATAGCCTCGTTCGCAGGGACTCGGGGAAAAGCGCGCACCTAACGCTCTTTCTTCATTACACTCCCAGTGCACATTCCCTTCATTTCTACAGACAATCCATCTGCTGCTCTAAACCCTGTTTTGTCAAGAGTTGTTAGCCGCTTGGCCCCAGGGATGGGCACCGCAGGCGATTATTAATCTTGTTTGTTTCGTGTTTCTCTTTCTCTGTGCAATAGCGGGACTGAATGCCCGGTGGACTTTCTCTTCCACAGACATAATCAATGATGTAAGTAAGTGCAGATTATCATTGAGACTTGTGAAATAGGGCCGCCTCTGAGGTCTACAAGTGTCACCTTGTGAATGATTAGATATTTGTACAGAAGCCACTTTTCCTTCCTTGTAGCTTTAAAATTCTACTGAATTCAGTAAAAATATATGGCCGTAGAAAAACAGAGACATCTTAAAATATATCCTGGCAGGCGTATAAACCTTTGTGCCGTCTCAATAGAATTCCATTTTTTATTTGCTGTCATGTAAATAACAAAAAAATTAAGTTGCATTGTTTTATGTGTCATTCTTGAGTTTCCTGGATGTAACACTTGGGGAATATTCCTGCAAATGAAATTTATAGCTATTAATTAAACACCCTCAGCAAGTGTGATATCCTGCAAAGGTATACTGTCTACTTGTTAATGCTCCAAACCCAACAGTGGGAAGAGTTGACATAATCAGATCCCTGATAATCACGATCTTGTCAGAGAAGGACGAGGCCAGAAGAGAAGGACGCTGCTGATTCTGGCTCGGGCAGCGTTAAGCTATCCAGCGGCACTGAAGTTTTCTAAGCACTCGTAATCGATACGTTTACACCCATGTTTCTCATGTAAGTGAGATGTGATCCAGAATCAATCCCATTTTGGTGACTCCGATGCCATGCTGACCTCATCTTTTTTCCATCACATTAGCATTGAACAAATGAGCCGTATCCCCCCGTGTTCCTCTGTGCTCCCACAGACACCCCAGGAATCGAACTGGAAAGAAGAAATATAAAAAATGCACGGCAGATGCCTTTGCTGCCCTTCGATTCTTTCCGTCCTTAACTCAAAAATCTGTAGTCGCTGTAATATTTAATTTCTGCAGAAGGCATAATAATGTTCCACTTTAACAATTACTTTTGAATAAAGGCAAGTCACGACTCTCTTTTTTGTACTGAAGCCAGTTGGGGGAACAATAAACCACAATTTTGAAATTCAAATTCAAAGGCCCTGCAGATTGAAGTTTCTTGATTGAATTTATGATAATTTGGTTATGCTTCATTTATCAATGAAAATATGATAAATATTTGAAACAACTCCTGATATCACACAGTCCTGCTCAACACTGCCAGGGACAGCCTCCAAGGTGACCTTAATGTTAATTAACACCTGCACTTTTTAAAAGAAATTGATTATTTTAACCATCATTAAAAAAAGGAAAAGAAAAAGCAGGCTTTATTACAGGGTTGTTCTATTGGATTGCATCAGTTTACCTCATCAACTGAGTGAAAGCCTACCTTAGTTTACCCTAACAAATGAAAACAGATTCCCACACAGTGTCTCTTGATCACTGATTTTTCATCTTTAGTAGGGAAGCAACCGTGATTTGATAGTGTTATACCATTTTTGTCATAATGAGTCAATTTATCTCATAATCTTGTGGAAAAGAAGCAGCTTTCGGAAGATAAGGAGCTAATTTATCAGAATAAAACAGGTTCATTTTCTTTAGATCACGGGATAATATAGAGCTCCATAAAGATAACCTAATACCCTTGTATGGTTACTAAAGAAGTTAATGATCCCCATCTCTGAGGTGTGATTGCCTAAGAAGTAACTGATGATGTGTTGATCAATAATGAATGCTCCTTGATCTGACACTTGCTGCTTAAATTAGCTATATATACACCACACATGCCCTGCTGTTGACAAGGAATCACGTGTGCATGCTGCCATGTGATATGGGAACTATAGCACTTACTCTGTGGGAACTTTTTATTTTAGTCGGAAAGGAGCTATACATCTGCATCTCTAAAGCACTTTGCTAGCCTTTATTCATTATTATTTCTATTAATAAAAATACGAGTAAAGAGAATAATAAACAGATAATGAAGGTGTTGAGAGTGACTGAAGGGGCTTTTTATGTAAGAATAGAACTCTGCAGCTGGTGGAGACCTGTTTGTTTTCTCTGGTTTATGCATTATACCATCTTTCTTTTTCTTTTTTGTCTTACATTGGTAAGAAGAAAAAGCTTGGTAAGAATAGCATACATGCTGGTATCTTCATTAAAGTGAAGTAGTGATGAATCACCCATATGCATGAATCATAAATCTGTAATAGCCTAATTTCAAGTAGGATCTATGATGCTTAAGATACGGGAAAAAAATAGAAATGCAATGGGAGAAAAAAAAAAAAACACATTTTAGAGACCCTCCAAAATTTTACAAATCATGTTTTCAGGGCAGCTCATTAGGCACAGTCAGGCGCCCCCTGGCTTCCCTGCAGTTTGCACCCTGCTGATATTCTGATCTATGATAAACATAGAGACAATAGATAGATAATGGTGAAGTAGAAAAAAACCTATATTTAGCTGCACATTAGCCTAGCTCTAATATAGTGAACTCTCAATGTGTAATTTTACCATAACAAAAGATTGTAGCGAGAATTAAATTGTGATACTTACCCGTTGCTTGGCTGTAATAGGGTAACTTGCTCTCCATTTACCAGCTGCTGGAGTGACACTTAAAAGCTCAAAGCTGCCATTAAATCACAATCAACCCCACCAAACCAAATTCCAAGAAAATTCAACATTCGACATGAATATCCACCCAAACTCAACATAAAACCATGGCTTTAATATGCAAATATAATATGACGCGCCTATAGTTAGCACAACATTATTCATCCTTTTCCGGAACTGATGGCACTTTGTAAAGCACAGGAAAAGATTGTAATCTGCTTTGATATTACCGTGACTTAGGAGATGAATTGTTTATTTGCCTTTAATCAAAATGCTTCGTTTATTAACCTTAACCAAAGTGCTTTTATTACCTTAATGAAGGCTAATCACAGACGGGAGTTTGAATGCAGACTCCGGTCTCTGGTGTGAGATTTGGATGCTTCGTGCAAACACCATTCATCCCAATCACCGTCTTGAAAGGAGTTCATAAACGTGGAGCTTTGTCTCTGAACATGATGATATCATGCAATGGGTATAAATAGCACCCCGCTTCACCACATTGTCATTTCTGCACATTTCGACCTTTCTGCGTGTCATTTATAGCTTTTAAAATAACTACACAGGTAATCCTCCAAAACCTTTAAGGGAAACAGTTACCTGATGATAATGATAGGAAGCATTTTCAGGTCAGGGTTAGGCTGTCCTTCGGCTCTGATTAGTGAATGAAGTCAGTGTGAAATTAAATGAAAAAGGCATTAAAAGAAAACGCACTTTAATAACATGTGAAATCATGGTGTTATTCTTATACCATTTCATGGCATCAGGCTGCTCTGAGCATAATCCAACCAGAGATAATGCTGCACTTAAATGTAATTTAAAAAACAATTTAGCAGTATATAAATGCAATCTGTAGGAGACGTGGTTGCCGAAATGTGGAATTTAATAAGTGGTTATGACTGTCGCTGTCCTAGGTCTGGGTTATGCTTCGAATCTTGAAGCACAATTACCCGCTAATGTCTAATATAGAGACTGTTTCTGAGTAAGTTCACAAATCATTTTTTAGATCGCTTGTTTAAAAAAGTGAGATTCCTCAAATAAATATTCCTACGACGCTTTCATTTATTTGCAGTCACACAAAGTCACTCGTGAACCCCCTGTAGAATATTTAAGGATACCTCATTAAAACTGGTTTGTTCGTGACCCTGGTGTGATTGTTCACAGAATGCTTTCCATCTACATGCATAAAAAATGATTAAAAAAAGGATTTGCACAAAAGACTGACATCTCCCAAAGCACTCAGCTAAACTGTGTCCAGATGAAAAAAGGAGATATAATTGAAATTTTCAATGTAATTTGATTTCTTTGGCATCTCCATTGACTCATGCTGTGAATGGTGAGGCAATTTAGTCACTTAGAAATTATTTCTATGAAGCACCACTTATTCTAAATCATATGCAAGCATACTTCCTCCTCAGAGCTGAGATTGAACTCCAAGTATGATTGTGTTTTTTGTTTCCATGCAAAAAATAAAGACTTGCAAAGAAATACCCCGAACAAAGAAGAAACTGAAGGGTTTTATGTAACTGCAAATCATCAACGCCATCTTTTTTCTTACATTTAATGTTTTTGTTTATGCATTTTCTGGACCTCACTTGGTGCGTAGCCTATTATTATCCCCTAGATATTATCCGAGATGTAGATTTTTTGCATCAAAGACATTGCTTTGGGAATGTTTCTGATTTTTTGTCATGCAGAGACTCTGTTCCGAGGTGCAAAGTGTCTTGATGCACACAGCATGTGATGAGCCACATCTGTGGACCATGTACCTGTGTATATAACCGGAGGCGCAGTTTTAATGAGCATTTACAAAACAAAGAAAACATTGCATATCAAATGGGTTGATAATGTCCCTACAGAAATGAATTAATTTAAAAAGTATTTGACAATGAAAGATAAAAATCGGCAGTAAGTAAAAATTACTCAAATTGTAATTATACAATAATCAGTATTCAGGGTAAAAAAACAAATTAACCATAGGCATTTTACTGCATGTAGAAATCCTGTTGCCATGGGGCTTTTTTCATATGATAGGACATCCTTCTAAACCAAGAAAAAAAAAGAAAGAAACACTGAAATACAGCATTGTGCAAAAGTGTTAAGCCATTCTTCAAGTCTTTATATACTGCCATGAAAATTGTAAACGGATGCAGCAATTTATTGAAACATACAAACACAAAAGCAAATACCGTAAACGGCAAGCTATGGTCTCTACCTTGAAAGTCCATATTTGGTATGACCACCTTTATTCTTCGATACAGCCTGAACTTTGTTAGAAAAGCTTTCTTTATGAGCATTCTTTAAGAAGTCTTCAGAAATAGTTGTCCTGGCTTCTTGAAGGACATTCAAAGCTCCTTCGCTGTCGGCTGCTTTTTGTTCCATTCTCCGAATAGATGATCCCACACTGCTTCAATAATGACTGTACTTTTCTGCATTCATAATTCCATCATTTTTCTCCAAAGACACTAGCTGATATGCAGCCCTGAACCTTGACAGAGCTGCCACCATGTTTTGCAGATGACTGCAGACACTCACTGTTGCACCTCTCTCCTGACCTCCTTCGTACATATTGATGACAACTTGAACCAAGGATTTCAAATTTGGAATCATCCTTCCATAAGATTTGTTGCATTTGATTTTCAGTGCAGTTTTCGTGTAATTTGCCATATCTTTTCTCACGGTTTCATTTTCTTAAGAATGGCTTCTTGACATCCACCCTTCCTCTGAAACCATTTCTGATGAGGCTTCAGTGAACAGGAGATGGATTCAATAGTAGATTCATCTTTCAGGTTGTATTTCAGGGTTTTTTTTCCCTGTTAAGGACTTTCAGATACTGGTCATCTGTAGATCATTTTTGAGGCCTGACACTTGCCCTCCTTTAGTCCAGTTCTCTCAAATTACTTACGATTTTGAGAGAACTGGACACACCGCACACCACGTTTTCCGCTAATAGTTCTTTGGGAATCATCTTGTCAGTGCAAAAATACAAGTTATGCCTGTCAAACTGTGTTATCTTTGGCATTTTTCATAAATTCAACTAAAGAAATGGGAATAAATTATGTGTTTTTGTGACAGGCTGTTAGTAACAAAGTGCCTAAAGACACAATTTAAAATTGTTTCTCTGCCAAGTTGTCTGTTACATGTCGATTCAACACTGCCTCATCCCTTGAATGACTTTTAGGCCCGTCCCCCCCCACACCTTTTTTTTTTTTTTTTAATCATAGGTCAATGTTAAGTTGCAAAACAGATAAAAAAAAAACAACAAAAAACAATTAATCTGAGCATGGCCGGGTGAAAGAACTCGGCTGAAAGAACTCTTGTTCAAGACCACTTAAAAAAAAAAAGTCTGGCTCTACAGTACACGAGCTTTTGCTTTAATTGCTTAAACCCTCCAAACACTTTGAGAGCACACACAAATCAATGTGAGGAAAAGAGGTGGCACCTGTTACTGAGGTGTCAAAATCTCACCAAATGATTTTTTTTTTACAATGACGGCTTATTTAGCGTAATTTTCCACCTGAAAAGTACAATTAGGCTATTATCACAAAAAATCTGACCAAGTGCTTTATTACAACTAAGGGTAAAATAAATTTAAAGATTCAGTCTTGTAAACTTGTGTAGCTCACATTGTGTATGCTGCTGTTTCTGAATGCGTTTAGCTGCTTTGATGATTTTTTTTTTCTTGGGGGGCAAATACGATACATTTCGTAGTTTTTTGTTTGTTTGTTCATGTCTTTGGTTGTTTTTTTTTGCTTTGTTTTTAATTATGAAGTAAGATTCTTTTCTTTGGGTGTCAGGGGGCTTCATTTGTTGTGGAGCAAGGCACTGATAGGCCAACAGGTCCAATTATGAGGCCCACTGTCAGCACTGTTTTGTAAGGCGGTGCAATTCTAGCCTCGGCAGATGTGATTAGAAATGCCTTCTGTGGGAACTGTTTATGCTGTAGCTTGTTTAAGTTGTTGTGCCAGTGGGTCAGTGGGTCAGCCTGTTGATTCCCAAACCAAAGCCGTGCTGCATTTTTTGAGTTATTATACCAGTAGGTTTGTCTGGCAGTAGCACTTACACAGCAGTAGGGTTTGGTGTTCAGACTTGTAGTAATGACATATGTAGGTTTTTTGTTTATTACCTTATGTGAGCCGCCAGATGTCACTTTTTTACGTGAATGATTGCATTTAAGGTCGGAACATTTAATTAGGGTCAGGTGTTGTTGGGCGGAAGGACCAAACAGTTTGTGACTGCTGTGCTGTTGTGATTTATGTTGGATGATGTTGGATATTAAGATGAACTATGAAACAGCAAATGCAATCAGTGGTGAGCAATAAATGTTTAAAGTGACAAGATAAGGAATGCTGCAGTTATTGGACTTTCTCAGTACCACAAGTTTTCATTCATAACACTGGCATCACTGCGTCAACCCCTCCCATCGAATACCTCAGTGGCTTCAAGCCTAGGCTTAGCCTCTATAACAATATATATATGTGTGTGTGTGTGTGTGTGTGTGTGTGTGTTGTTGATCTGTAGAATTTTAATTATACAGATCATTATACAGGGATCCTCATAGAAAGAGCTTTCCCCCATTTTTCTAGTGTTTGTGCTAATCTAAACTGTCTTCTCAGCTCTCTCAGAGAGAAACTTGTTTATATATGACTCATTCACAAAGCAACATACTAAATTTATATATTTCATAATATCATCTAAATGAAATTCACATGGACTGGCTTTTGTATAGCAATAAATGCTAAATGGCCTGTATTTGTATAGCGCTTTACTAGTCCCTAAGGACCCCAAAGCGCTTTACACATTCAGTCATCCACCCACACATTCACACACTGGTGATGGTAAGCTACATTGTAGCCACAGCCGCCCTGGGGTGCACTGACAGAGGCGAGGCTGCCGGACACTGGCGCCACCAGGCCCTCTGACCACCACCAGTAGGCAACGGGTGAAGCATCTTACCCAAGGACACAACGACCAAGACTGTCCAAACCGGGGCTCGAACCGGCAACCTTCCGATTACAAGACGAACTGCCAACTCTTGAGCCACGATCGCCCCAATACTGTCAGACTAGCTTAGCTTCTTTGATTGGAAAGCAGAGGGAAGCTTCTAACAAACTCCAGCTCAGAATTTAATATGTTAACTCCTATATATAAGTTGTTTGATTTATTAACACAAACCTAAATCAGTGTTTGGCTGGACAGCAGATTGTTAAAACGTGGACAGAGCTGGACTCTGTCTTATTGTGAAGTGTATGTATATAGATGACTAACATGGGAAGGGGACGTCATTTTGACAGTCAAGAAAATAGTCACAAATGACTATCAAAGTAAAACAGGAAATGAAAAGCATTATAACTAAAACACAAGTATGAAAGTAACTAGTCATTTGAAAAAAATATTCATAACCAGAACCTAACTAAGAATATAGACATAAAAAAATGAATGCAAAAGATAATCTATAGAGTAAAATAGATTAAAAACACTGATCCTCAGACCCAGTGGTCATGACAGGCTTACGTTTCCCCCATGTTCCTGAGTTTGAGTTCTTTTGGCAAGTATAAAGTATCAATCCTTCACCATCTCTCCGTGATGTGCTGGACAGTCACAGGAGCACGCTCAGTAGAAGACCAAAGCCATCACACTTTACAACTCCTCCCTATGACCCCTGAGGGGTAGACTGCGAAGGAATTTCAACACAGCCAGGATTTCTTTGTCTTAGCTGCCTTGACAAAAGTGCTTCAGGCTCTATGTGCATTCACACAAAAAGGGGCGTTTCATGCGTCATATGACTCTTCTTCCACACAAAGTGACCCCTGTGAATGCCGCCTACTCCAGTCAGAGACGTTATCAGATGATGATGATGATAAAATGGCAATTAAAAATTTATAAAGGACATAAAAACATGACAGTAAAATGCATCATGGTGAAAATAAGACGAGAGATTAATGCAGCAGAAAATCATTAATATTGGGATTTAGTGCACAGACCGGTAAATAAAGGTTTTTAATTCAAGTTGATTATTTTAACGCTGCTGTTTATATCAAACTGCACGTTAAAGCTCTGAAACTTTAAAGCTTACTGTCCCGTGGCCTAATAAAGGAAACATGGAATTCACTTTAATTTGTCACCAGATCAAAGTAAGATTAATTTTTTTTGATTGAATAGAGCCTGATCAATTTTCTAATTTATGCTCTAGCAGCTGCAGTTCCAGCAGTGTGAAACAAAAGTAGAACAGATTAAAACTATAAGAACATTTATATTTTATCTGCTTTAGCTGTTGAATACATGCAAATTTCAGCAGCAATACAAACCACAGCTTTGTGCATTTTTACAGCTGGGCTTCGGTCTGTAATTTTTACACCTTGACAAGTTACACGTATAAAACATATTCTTACAGCACATGATTCATAATGCACTTAAAAGATGCTGTAAATAGTGAGTTTCGGTTTCTTCCTGGATGATGGAAGCGCAGAATAGTGTGTTTAAAAACAGCCTTTTTCCAGCAACCATCATTCAGATGAACAAATCATAGCTCTGCGATCCTGCATGAGGCTGGGTAAATTCTCTATTATTATTATTTATTTATTTATTCAGTATTTTGTGTTATGCTCATCTGTTGTCTGTGTTTGTATTAAAAAGTGTACAAGTGAGCAGAGGCGGAGCCAGACATTTGAAACACCCGGGGCTTAGCCCTAAAGGGTAGTATGCATGTGGGATTTTTTTTTTTTTTTCTTTTGGGGGGGGGGGGGGGGTTAGAAATGACTGAAAGATTAATTGGCTCTGTTTTGAGTTTTGTTCAAAAAAGAATGACTTCATATAGGAAAAATATATATCACATGTGCAGGACACCTTAAACTAGTTTTTTAATTAAGCAGCGAGGCAGAACAAAGTCGGGGCTTTATCAAGACACGAGGACTAAACCCCAATTCAACCAGACCCAGAACTGATCCAGAATTAAAACAGGACTACAACAGTTCAAAATCAGGACTACTGAGGACTTAACCAAGACAGAACCAGAATCAGAACTAGATGATAGTAGCACTAAAAATCATCATAGACTTGCACTACACTTATTTTTTTAATTCTACCAAAGTCCACTATTTAGATTGAGAAAAGTTTATATAATTATTTTGCCTTGTTGTGCAAACAAGCCTGCATAACTTAATAAATATAGAATTTGAAAAATAACAAACCTAAAAAGAAACACTAGGTACGAGATACATGAGTACCTATGATACGGTGATACTTTTGGTAAACAACCATTTGACTAACATGTGTGTCTCACCTGCTCTTGTTCATCTCTGTTCTGTCCTCATTCTCCTCTCTCTCCCTCTCTGTTCCTCTCTGTTCCTCTTTCTCCCTCTTTGTGCTGACAATCATCAAATATACAGTTGAAACCAGATATTTACATACTCTTCAGATCAAAACACAAACACTTTTTTAATTGTAACATCAAATCAGACTAAATGTTTATTTTTTTGGATTGATAAATATAAAAAACATATTTGTTAACTTTAAGAGTAAAGAGAGAAACTATCTGTATTTCTTAATTGCAAATGGCACCAAATTGTATTCAAACTTGAGCCACACTTATGGAGGTCCACAGTTCTTTTCCTGGTGTTTTGGTTGATATCTCTTGATTTTCCCATGTCACAGAAACAGGCTCTGTGTTTTGCCTTACATGCATCCACAGGTGTGCCACCAATTTACTCACATGGGCTCTACTAACCTATCAGAAGCTTCTTCAGCTCAGAATGGAATCGTCTGGAGTTTCTTATTAATTAACAAACTTAGTGTATATGTACTCCTAAATTTGATCAAAGTGATAATAAACAGAAAGCCCTGTCTCTCTTTATTCTGACATTTAACTAATTCAAAAGATATTTCAATATTTATCTAAAACAAAAGTTTACTCTAAATTGATGTTGTACAGTAAAAATGTTTTATGTTTTCTTCCTAAAGTGTATGTAAATATCTGGTTACAAATGTGAATATCCTGCTGTGTACTGAAATCCCTCTTGTTTTGCATAGAAATATACTGAACAACATACAAAGCATAATATATAAAATAACATTTACCTGAGTTTTTTCTTTGAAAGAAGCCTCTAATGTCCATTCTTATATTTCAGTACATTACTGAAACCGATTTAGTCGGGGAGGGTAAGAACTGAAAATATGAAATAAACACACGTAAGCTAAGACTCTCTAAAAAAAAAAAGCATTTGTTCGGCTTTTCATTTCGCCATTTGTTGATTCACTTGAAGAGCAAGTAACGTAATATGGGTCAAGTGATCAGTTTGATATCAATCTTTCGTGATGCACCGTCATATTTACATTATTTGTACGGTATGAATGGTTTGCTTTGGTACCTGCTCAAACTTAAGCTCTCCTTAGTATGGCTGGCTCCGTTTCTCCAACAGCGCACTCACAGGCGGCAGCTGCCCCGCCCCTCTCGCTCAGTCGCTTAGTGCCTGAGCTCGGATCATACCAATATCAGGGGGGATTCACGCACAGTCGTAAATTCCCACAGTGTGCACTATGTGCTTCGAATATTGTGTGTACTTTTTGTTTTATACAGTTGTCAGCCAGGCATCTAACTATGAAAAAATTACACTCCAAAAGACCTCGGGCTTCTGACAAAACAACCCGGGCTTAAGCCCAGTAAGCCACCCCCACGCTCCGCCCCTGCAAGTGAGGATGGATGACTCACCAGTGCAGATCAAATCTATCTACGGGTTCAAATAAAAGCTGTATTATTCAAGTAAAGGAACCTGGGCCTGAACCTGAACCTAAATTCGTGAAAAGATGGCGTTTCCAGTCGATTTTATACTGAAACTTTGAGCCTGCTCCTGTCCAGGTTATGTGGTTAGCATAAGTTACCAGCATAACAGAGCCAGGTAAAAAAGAGTGCTGTCTTGTGACACTGAAAATTCGGATTTTAAGATCAACAAATCTTAATAATTCATTAGTCTCGCTTCATAATATATAGCATAATATATATGTCATCTTGTATGTATTATTTAACTTTGGAATATTTCTTCTTGGGATTAATGAAATATTCAGATTCGGATAATGCTAACGTTTTTTTTTTTATATCAGTCATACAATATCCCATATATTTTACATTTATTTTATGTTCTTGGTAATATATTTTTATATGGTATATATTTCATGAATCAGTTGTGGGTTTTATTTTTAGGCAAACAGACCCATTTGATTGCTGTTTCCTGCCTCTTGAATGTGAGGTGAGGTTTAGGAGGGTTTTTCTTTGTCATATTAAGTCAAATACCTTGAGTTTTCTTTTCTTTGCAGTATTTGTCTGATAAGAACCAAAAAACTGAATATGTTACAACTGACTCATACTGAAAAAAAATAAATGTATGTCCATTCTTTTTTTTTTTCTGCATTGATTTAGGTGAGCTGTCATCTAGAGACAAAACAACAGAAGGTGTGCAGTTTTTTCTAAGATTTTCTGGCTTAAAAAAAAATGGAAATAAGTTAATAAATAATTCCTGCCTCAGTCAGTCAAATGAAAAGTCAAACCTTAATCCTCAAATGCACACATGTAAACAGATAATCCAGTTTCATATGGCACGTAAGCTGCACAATATTTTGCTTGCGGTTTAGATCGCCCATTTCACTGTCCGTGCATTCATTATACATGCAATAAGATATGTGATTACCATTTTGAATATCAGCACTCCCCCCACTCCACCCAAACCCCCTTTAACCATCCACCCACAACCCAATACGCACACGTGCACACACGCAGACACACTGACGGTGAAGGTTGGTTTTAAAAGACAGGTTTGCCGTTTTCATTTTTAAGAGCATAAAAATCCTACAGTATCTGTGTTTAACCACAAGATCATCTCTGACTCAGCATGAGAAGCAGCACCTGTATGGGGTTAAATGCCACTCTAATGGGCAGAAAGACAGCATGGATTTCCATCTTAGTACTGAAAATGAATGCTAATGGTTCTGCTTATTGCGGTGGAGCTGAAAACAGTAGCACCTAATCCCTGACATGATGGAGTGTTCTTTATTTATTTATTTCACTGAGCTCAGTGGACTCCAAAAACCATCTGTCAACTTACCTGTCAGCATCTGTTTCTTTGACTGTTCAGCCTTTATTTTCATGGCATTATGTCCAGAAAACTAACGAGAACGAGAGATTTTAAAGAAGACTTCTCGCAATGATTTGACAGAAAGATTAAAAGAAACAGACTGGATTGCATTCTTTTAAATGTGTCATTTCTTGAGTATTTTTTCTGTCTTTACCCCCATTGTATTCTTACATCAAAGGATTTTTGTGTCTCGGAGAGCAGTTGCGGCGAGAAAAGAAAAACTACTTTTAAGAGCTACATAATGCTGCTTTTCTCTTGCTAACTACCTTCTCTACCATACTTTCCACTGATGTCTTGTACTCCCCACTCATTCAGTATATCTGCAGAGGAAATAACTCAGGTGGAAGAAGGGACCTGCCAGCATACTTGCCCATTCATCACAGTCTGTTTGTGGCAACTGTATGCAGCGGGTGACTCAGCAGCAACCTGCACATCAGAGGGTGAGGCTGCATCACAACTCCGAGGATGACTGAGAGGTCATTTGTGGTCTTCAGAAAAGTGGACAGCTGTACTGCTTTTGGCATGTTGTCCAGGCTGCTTGCCTCTCTCCCTGCCACCTCTGACCCAGCCTAGTGTGACTTGAATTCTAATGCGCAGGGTATTGAGTATTGTCGCCGGGCTATGCTCTGAAATGTCATTAGCGATGAGGCCAACCCATGCTAATCGCTAACATCTTGAAAAGGTTGCTTCTGACATTGGTGCGGGCTCTGAATGAGCTGTGATAGCTGATGATTGTTATCTGCTCACAGCGGAGGCGCACTGTGCCTGTCACTATGCTGCTGCACCTTTCTGAATACGCTGCGACACAAAGCTCAATCTCACATTATGCTAAGAGGATTGATAATGAAGCCCAGGGTAAAAAAAGAAAAAAGAAAAAGTTGGTATTTTCTCAGTGAATGGTCATACAGAGCATCAGGAAAAGCTGTTTATGTGATGATTTGGCGAATAAGCGATTTGTCATAGAAAATCCAGCTGATCCAGGTTGGCTTATTCACCAGAGTTATATAACTTCTATAAAAACCCTTCCTGCATCTCATATTGAATTATGCTTGCAAATGAGCATAACATTTTTATTCAGACCAGACACCTGTTCGACAAACCAAATAACTTCCTGATGCCATGCATACTCTCTCCGTTTCTCTTTCACACAGACATACACATGCATATTGAGTAAATGTTTACCAATTAGCATTTCAAAACAAAACACAAAATAATAGATGCTTATCTTGTGTGTTTTCATAATGGATTGCCGTTTGGCTTACATTACCTGACAAACACGCCGCATACACACCGGTGCGGAACTGTTTAATTTCATCACAGTGTACAGTCTTCGGATTAAGAGACGTGCACAAGGACACAAAGGTAAAATGTTTCCATCTCAATGTAAAGCGAGCGGAAGTCAATTAACATCTAATCGGCATGGCAGGAACTCATTTCCTTGCTTTTAAAAACATCCTCCAGGTCACCAACTAGTATAGCTCTGCACTTTTTTCAAAAGCAAAGTTTTTGAGTTTGCAGTCACCGCTGCATATGCTAGCCGAAACTTCAATTCGTTCGTAGAGCGCCATTTCAGTACAACAGCCGTGTCAAGGCATTTTTTACTGTCACGTAAAGACCCTACAATATTAGAAAGAAACCCAAACAATCCGACAACCCCCTAATGAGCAAGAACCTGGCGACTGGGGGAAAGAAAAACGCCCTTTAACAGGAAGAAACAAGGGTCCGGCAGGGGCAGCCATCCATTTGGGAGTGAGGAGGAAGCATCCATTTTTGTTGTTGTTGTTTTCCCTTTTCTTTTACATGAATTTAAAGTACATGTTTGATAGGAGGACTTTGGTCGTGGACTGGTTAGGGTTGTTTTTTATCCCCCCACTCCCACTGTGTATTATTGTAGGATCTACCTTGCAATAGAAGGTTGTTGTGATTTGGCACTGTATAAATAAAATTGAATTAATCTAAGACTTAGGTGGAGGTGGGCGAGGCCTGCCCTGGGCTGCACCTGCTGGTGGTGTCTCCTAGTTTCAGCTTACAAACCTGTTTGTCATCAGGACATTTGTCTGTATTAAAAGATCAGTTTAATCACAGCAGATCCCTGAGCCTGGGCCTACTGGAGGTTTCTTTCTGTTAAAAGGGAGTTTTTCCTTCCCGCTGTACCCAAGTGCTTGCTCATAGGGGGTCATATGATTGTTGGGGTTTTCTCTCTATTATTATCAGGTTCTTACTGACAGTACAAGGTGACTGTTGTTATAGCACCGAGTTGAATTGAATACCTGTCCGTCCTTCACAGATACTGAGGAACCCTGGCTCCTTCCACCACCTTCTCTCTCTTCTTCTCTAGAAAACCCAAATAAGAATTCAGTTTAAATATTAGGGCTTCAGTGCTCCAAGCGACTTGAATCTATCACATTTTTTTCTGGCAGAAGTGAACTCCTGAGCTGTTGACCTAAATTCCCATTGACCTCTGCTTGCAAGTCTCATTTGTGAATTTCAAACTCCTATCAATAAATCACTGTACGGGCTTGGGTCTTCCTTTAGTGTCCTTTACAATTATTTCTTATAACCAGTTATGACAGAATCAGGCTGCAACTCTGCTGTGGTTATTGACCGAATCAGATTTTACAGCAGCCTGTGTGATGAACTAAACTTGGTGACTTTCCACTCGTGCACACCAGCCAACAAGTGGGTTGTAGCCCAGGCTGCATGGGCACAAGGGAGTCTGGATTTCCATTTTCTGTGAAAAACAGTGTTCTCTTGCCCAGTGCATCATTGTAAATATAATTAATGTAAATAACATCATAATATGCCCTCTTGTGTTAATTAAAGATGCAAAACAAAACCTTTTTTTTTTTAGTTTTGAAAAATTGACTCCCCCTCATATGCCTCACAGTGGATCTCTCTCAAAGGCAAACTTTAAACAAAGGAAGCGTGAGACAGTGCGCTGTACTTCCACCACTCACTAGAAGTAAGCATATTTACATTTGCAATCAGACTCCATTTTGTAAGCTCCATTACCTCGCCGTTAATTATTATCGTGGTGGGAAGGAGGTCTGTCCACAACTGTCGTTACAAGTCATTGAATTTTTCCAACCAATTCCTGGTTGCCATAAAAATTCATAGAAGCACCCTTGTTATAGCTGAAAATTGGTCAATTACATCTTATAAAATCAAACACCAATTCTGTTCAATGACTTGTTCAAAAAACAAAAAAAAGAGCACCAATGTTGAGTAGTTTCCCGTACAACTGCAGAAAAGAAAAAAAATGCAAGTTCATGTAAAGTAACCCATAAAAATGTTTACATATTTGTCAGTGTGTAAATAACAGCTAGTGCCTGCTGTGGGACAGGTGTAGAAGAAGTACACACAATATACTTAACTCACTGGTGAAGGTCAAAGTCATTACTGCTGCTAACAATTAATGCTGAGGTGAAGAAGAGGATACTGGCAGGCCCATATCTTATTTTATGCATACCAATGAGATTGTGATGCAGGGCCTGTGCTACCCTTTCACTCAAGCAGAACATTACTCGCAGTGTTAAATTATTTCTCATAGTGGTGGTGTTGATTCTCATATAAATGTGAGTGTTTTGCTCTTTAATTGAGACACACACACTGCCTGCCAGTTTTCTGCTTATTAGACTGAGCTAAAAAAAGTGACCAGTGCTAATGAACCCCAAACACATCATCAAACCTAACGTCTGCATGCAACTCATCACCACCCCCTTTTATTGTGATTATTATTTTTATGTTTTTAGCCTATTAAATTTGTCGGATTTTAACTTCTCATCTTGTTGGCACAATAAAGAGGAAATCAAAACAATTCATTACAATGAAACGGTAAAGTTGAACCATGTCAACGGGTGACAAAAGAAAACACATTTTTTTATTACCAATAATTCCAAATAAACTTGCACTCGTGTTGTGTATTCTCTGCCAGACAGCTACAATTACCAGCATCCGCATTTACATTGATGGCCCATTATACTGCAATTACCACTACAGCATCATGCCATAACTTAAAGTCATGATCTAAATCTGGCCAGCTGCACTTACAGCTTCTCCGCGATGACTCATTGTATTCGTGACCAGATTTTAATGCTACGACTAGCCAATAAATACAGACTTTTACATAAAATGGGCTTAAAACGGGTTCCTCCAATTCTCCACTTCCTCACTGTCATCTGTATAATCATACTTGCATATGACCCCGCTTAGCTGGTGAAAGCCACTCTCCATCTGCTGCGGTAAGAAACGAAGACAAGCTGTTTTCAGCTTAACACATCTAACTCACACACCTGCTACTGTTAGACAGACTTAGGTTGCACTTGGCAGCTCACACAATATTATAAATTGCTGCCTGCTGCCTCCACTAAATGTAATGGGCTATATCGTGTTTACCAAGGAAAATTGCTCTACTCCTTCATGATGCTGTGATTCTAAGTAATTGTGACCTTTACAGAGAATAACTTGTCATTTAGATTTTCTTAGCAACAAACTTTCTCCAATTTCCTCCCGCTGTGTTCACGTGGACACAAAATAAATAAATAAATGCATTCATTTAAAAAGGGGAGGGTTATATTTATTATTAGCACCTGGAAAGCAAGCCAGTGAGAGCTTTGTACGAAAGCCGTTTACGTCCACAAATCATTTCTACACCAGATGAAGCTGGGAATATTACCTCATTAAAAATGTTCCATCTATGCTATCTATCAGCTTTACCTTTTCAGCTGATAGGAACTGTGGAAACGTCCCTAAAGGTTGTTTTTTTTTCTTCCGCCGACTGTTTCACATCATTGCCTGCAATCTTTTCTAATAAACCAAGTGATGTCAGCATTTAATTTGTCGAACCTCTCTGAGGCTTAAAGAAGATTTTAAAAAGAACGCCATCTGGCATCAAAAACCGAATTTATTCAAATTACTCATCCAAAAAGCGCATAACTAGAGTTGTGTTAGTCAGTCAGATGCTGATGAATGGATTCAGTGAAGTTTTTCATAAACGTTTGATAAACACAATTTCCTTTGTAGGCTCTGCCCACTGATGCATTACAGAGCAAGAAGCGGTGTTGCTACAAGTTTCCCAGTGACCACCTGCAGTGCCGTAACATCAATGCAGAAGCAAACTCAGAAGCTAGAAACTTTCATAAACTTTCATGGCTTAGCGAGCAATCTTCATTAAAATTGTATCTTGGATTGAATCTTCAAAGTGACACTGGTTTTCCACTAGATTCTGTAGGATACTAATAAACTCTAAACTGGGGTGTCAAACTCACAGCCCACGGATCTGAGCTGGCACCAAAAAAGGGTCTAATTCAGCACAATGGATGGCTTTGCAAAGTGTGAAAAATGCATTGTCCTAAAAATGTAGAAAAGTCATTAATAATACCATTTCTTAAAATGAACTCCTGGTTTAGTAAACACTAAGACGAGGTGTAAATGTGTGGAAACTTCAAAAGTAACTCTAGAGCTCAACAAGTTCAAAACGTGAGATATTGTTATTTAGTTTCAAAATAATCTACATGTGAAGGTTTTGTGCCTTTGTTGGCTCGCCTGTACTCTCTCCAATGTAAGGCCCACGTACAGAATGTACTCGTTCTTCTTTACAGGATGTAAAGAAGCTACTTTGGGCTGCTCCCATATTTGCGAGGGGTTGCCACAGCGGGTAGCTCCGCATGTTTGATTTGGCAGATTTTTCCCTTGTTAGGTGAATGTGTAGAAAAAATAGGTGTTTTTCAAGACCCTATTTTAAACTTATTGATGCGATCTTTATTTGAGCGCCCAATTTGGATCAGGAACCCATCTTAATGCGATGGGTAAATAAAAATATGAACTAATATCAGTGACACATGTAGGTTTAGGCAGTTTGCTCACTGATTCAGCTTGAATTCACACTGCTCTGATGTCAACAGACCAAAGGTTTTAAGTGTTGGTACCAAACTGTTCATCAGGACTGAATCTACCCCAACTGTTCATCTGTCAGCTCTGCGTGCTCCGAGCAAAACACAACTATCTATATAAATGATTCACTGTTTCGCTGTGGCAGTGGCTCCCAAGGTTTTCTTCTTTTATGCTCTGTTTTGGAAAACAGATTATACAGTGAATTGATAGTATTTTAATTAACCGACCATAAAAATAACAGTAAAAACTACAAACAAAAGGAGTCAGGTGGAACTCTACATGCTGTTATTCATTTTAAGTTGCACAAACAAAAAGCAATTTAAACTTAAAGCCCAAACTGAGTTTTTGCAAAAACAAGACTCTCCTCCTACGCTGATGGCAAACCTTGGAGCATGATCGTCTTCTTCATATTTTGAATTTGACTGCCGTACTTGCCTGACAACCTTCACTTGTTTTTTCTTTTGGAACGGTCACTCTTGCTATTCACTAGCAAGTTCTGCTTTCTGAATACATTTCCTTACCTGAATCTTTTAAGCTTAGCTACCATTAGAGTACACTTTTTTCAAAATCCACAGTCCACATTGTTACGTATTGAACTGCTCACTAACACAAATATACAATCAACCAGTCACATCTCAGTATGTTCAGTCATGTAGAAATGGTCAATGTGACCTCAAACTGTGTTCAAACTGAGCATCAGAATAGAGAAGAAAAGGGATTTAAGTGATTCTGAGTGTGTCATGGTTGTTGGTGCCTGACGGGCTCCTCTGAGCATTTCAGAAACTGATGCTCTATTGGGATTTTGCACAAACATCTCTAGAGTTTACAGAGAATCGTCTGAAAAAGATAAAATATCCAGTAGCGGGTTTGTTGATACCATAGGTCAGAGGAGAATGACCAGGCTGCTTTGAGCTGATAGGAAGGCAGCATGAACTCAAATAACCATTTGTTACAACCAAGGTATGCAGAGGAGCACCTTTCAACACACAACACATTGACAGTTTGAAGCAGATGGGCGTACAGCAGCAGAAGACCACACCTGATGCCACTGGTGTCAACTAGCAGGAAATGGAGGCAATAATGTCACCTGGTCTGATAAGTTTTAACTTCTGCTACTGCATTCAGACAGTAAGGTGAGAATTTGGCACAAACAACATGAAACCGCAGATCTGCCCCGCTTTATATCAACAGTTAAGGCTAGTGTATTATTTCCCCCTTAATACCAACTGAGCATAGTCAAAACACCACAACTTACCCCTGTGTTGTTGCTGATCCATTTATAACCATCTACTGGTGGCTTCCTTCAGCAGGGCAACACATCATATCACAAAAATCACATCAGCTCAAAGTGGTTGAACATCCCAGTGAACTCACTGCACTCAAATGGCCCCCATAGTCACCAGATCACAATCCAACAGAGCACCTTTGGGAAGTGATTGAACCTCATCATGGATGTGCAGCCAAAAAATCTGCGGTAAATGTGTGATACTGTCGTGTCAAAATGGACCAAAATGTCTGAGGAATGTTTTCAACACCTTGTCGAAGCTACGACTCTGTGCCACGAAGAATTATAGCAGTTCTGAAGGAAAATGGGGGTCTAGCAATGGTACCTAATAAAGTGGCAAGTAGGTAGAGTGGATTTAACACCTGTAGATGGGAAAGGCAGTCTGTGCTAGACAGTGTGACAACAAAGAAGAAAATCCTGCTGCAGTGTTTCAATACTGGAGAAAAAGTTACAAAGTAAAAGGACTTTTTCATTTGAAAACATTCAGAAAAAGAGATGATGCTCAAAGAGCTAATTCAGCTGTGGGCGTTGTGTGGTGCTAAATGAGCTGGCTAAAGGTCTAAATATAAAGCTGCTATTACATTACAGTTGTCCCTAATACACTATAGTATGTGATTAGCTGAAGCACAGAGGAACAAACCGTGTTTGTGTCGGTTTTTTGAAACCGGGCACAGAAATGATGATGATCAGTGCAGCTTAAAGGATTTCATCTTCAGTCAAAAGATAGCTTTAAGTAAAGCAAGAGGACAAATACGGTTTTTTGATTTGCCACATGAAAACTGTTACACCAAAGATAAAAGCAACACATCTTTTGTCATAGAAAATATGAACATTAAAAAGAACTTGGTTGACCAATTAAGGCGTTGCTGCAACTTGTGTTATGTTTAAGATCATTTTTGACTTTTTTTGCAGCCTTTAAACCTTAGACATGATGCACATTTATTCGGATTATTGCACGATAATGATGTCAGAGGCGATACACGAAAAAATTAATTATTTTGTGCTAAGATGCGTGCCCGCTTTCTTGTGTGAAACCAGCAGAAACTTGGTCCCCGTCTCCCACATAACACAGAAAGTAGGCAAACTGTTGTGTAAACAACAGTGACATGCAAGCTGATTAAGGGCTGGACAAATTACCATATAGTCCAGACAGAAATAAATTGAAGTATGCAGGAATCAGCTATCAGATTATAAAACCTTCAGTCAGCTCAGCCATGTCTTCATAAGTATTTTTTTTCTTGCAAGGTGCAAGTTCACAAATTAGGGAAAGAATATCAACAAAGAGAACACTAGAGGAGTGCAGTAATGATTTTATCTGAAAATTATGTTTTGCTTCAGTCCGGTAAACTGATTAGATGTTTAATATATCCTGTTTCCTCGGCGATTGACATCATTATACAACAGCAGCCTCGCCACAGGTAAAATCAGGCTTCTTTGTTTTTGAAAAATGTTTTTTCATATGTACTAAATTTGCTGATAAGAAGTCTGAGCATAGGAAAGGATGGCTACATTGTCTCTTCTGCTGTGGAACATTAGCTTGTGTGCTGAATGACTTTAAATCTGTGTTTGCGTAAAGAACAATAAAATGCTGTAATCTTTTTTTTTCCCGCCCAGCATCTCTTCACCCTTTCACGGGTCAAGTGCAAGCGAGTTGTGTAAGCTTTCCTCGTTATTCATTGCAACCCACTGCAGAAGTTCAGTTAACTAATGAGAATTGGAGAATTGGAGGCCTTTTGAATGAATTCAGATATTTGTCATATTTAGTTCATGGACACAAACCACCAAACCTTAACCCAATCTCTTTTGTTGGCTTGAACAATAGACTAATTATTGTTTAATAATCATGTTTAATTTTCCAGAGAGACACTTATCTTTTAAAAAGTCAATCGAAAGATGTTCTTCGGAGCAACCTTTTATCATCAGGCCAATTCCTCAGCTTTGGTGTGAGATAAAGAAATTGAGAATCTCATTAACGCCAAAGCATGGATGGGAAGATTTATCTCAACTAGCTAATGAGGCTGGGAATGTTTCCAGTGTGCATAATCAAATGCAGAGCAAAAATACAATACGCTATTAGCATATATTTTAAAAGAACGACAACAGCAAAACACCACACACACACACACAATCACAGGTACAAAGGAACAGGTCAACTGTGGAAGAATTGGAAAAAATTGTAGAGGAGTCCATAAATGCACCTGTGTTTCATTGTTTGTTATTATGTGTGAAAACCAAATAAGAATTATACAAAAAACAACATTTACACTGAGAAATGTTTTTCAGTTCATTATTGGACTAGTACTTAACACTTTTCTACTCTGAGCACTTAAAGCACTTTTTACTACAAGCGACCTTGACCAGTTCACAAACACCCACTCACACAGCACTTTAGTCTATGCCTTCGAGCACTCTCAGAGACACAGAGACCGGTCAGCAAACCTCTGGCAACCTCTGGTCTCTAGTGAAAATTGTGTGTCCCCTGACCTGTTGCCGAGTTGGTGGAAGTTGCTGGTGGTCGCTCGCTGAAAGGTATACAGTGCTGCTTTGGTCACTAGCGTTTCCCACGGTCACTCGTGATTTAAATGAAAAAATCCCAACACAATTCATTCTGTAGTGATGTCGGGTTTTGGTTCATTTTTCTTTAAATCGTTTTCCTTCTCGTGTTTTACATTTTCTCTTGTCTTTCTGTGCCTTTGACCCCCTCTCTTTTGTCTATGCGTGTCTCAGAGAAATTAACATATTCTTCTTTTGCTAATAACTTTCTTTGTTAGTCCCTTCTTACTTTGCTTCCTTTTTTCCCTTCCAAGTCCTCATCAAGTCTCAAGGCTTTGTCTAATTTGCGCTTCTTTTTCCTTCTTCTTTCTCGTGTCTGTGACCTGGAAATCAATCTCAGTGTACCATGGTAAAGGATGTCTCAATTCCCAAAATGCACCTGGAGGACAGAGAAGCGATGACCAGATGTGTTAAAATTGAAGATGCACAGGTGTATCTTTTGTTGAAGTTTTTTTTTACATTAAGTGCTTAAAAGATGTGTGGCACAGCTGTAATATACAAATGGTTGTAGCTGTATTAATTTAATTTGAGTTTGTTAAGTTGATTAGACTTTCTGGCCTTCAGAACTACTCAAAAGTAGTCCTGAATATCCTCCAAAACTACAGTAGTAGCTGTATTTTTTTTAAAAGTAAGATGTTCTCATGTCAAAGGTCATCTTTAATTGTCATCGCTCTAAAATGAGCCTCCAGAGAAAGGATGTCTCATTTTATTGAATGCCTGTTGCCTCCACTCTCCCCCGTCTCTTCCTCGCCTCCATCACTTGCAATGCACAAGTGGCAGAAACTCCGCTTCTTCTACTTACCACTTGAAGCTGGCTCTAAAATCGACATAGACTTCCAACTTTACAGCATTAAAAACCATATTTACAACCTGGTACAAAAAAAATGGTTTTGGCCTCTATGGATAATACCACCTTCATACCACCTGTAGGAGAGGGGAGTTCTTTTATAACTCATCCACCTGGATTATTGAGTTAAGGATGGGCCACGTTGATTGAAAAGTGTCCCCAAGCTGCAGGAGGTGATCAGTGTCTCCTACTTCAAGTCATTAAACTAGACCTTTTAATGTGTGTGTGTGTGTGTGTGTGTGTGTGTGTGTGTGTGTGTGTGTGTGTGTGTGTGTGTGTGTGTGTGTGTGAGGGGGGGTGGGGGTGAAAGGAGTTGGTACTATTTTCAGCACTGTTAATAGATGATGAATATTGTCCCTCGCTATATGTTACAGACCATCCAAGATGTTTGTGCTTTGGTTTTGGTGTGTCTGATACTTTGCATTAATGTGTTGCACCCATAAAGATTATCAATGCATCTGCTAACTAAGCTCGCTAACATTAGCTGATAATTTAGCACACCATCCTTTCATCGATATACGGTAAAATTTTGGCTCCACAAAGCCAACATGGCAGCAGCCAAAATGCTAATGCTGAGGCCTAATCAGAGGCTGACATCACAGTGGCTCTTTTATGCTGTTTATGCTTTTATCTCTATTGGGAAGGACTAAGATTCAAGGAGAGGAGAGGACGCACAAACTGAGAAATCAGAGGCCGTTTTATCTCCTTTTATCTCGCTTCTATTTTACCTCAAGTTTACCTCGTCAGCTTTCACAAAATGTTGTCAGTTATGCCGTGATTGTTTTCACTAAGTTAATTGCACACTTCTCAGTGCTCTAACATGGAAAGCATTGAGATAACATTTATGAAGCAAAAATTAAAACTAAAAATGGAAGGCAACATACTTCCCCCCACCATAATTAAATGTCAGCTCCTGTTTCATTTTAGAGACATTATCAGGCCCATCAGTGCTTCTGTGTTTTTGTTCGTGTGTGAATGTGTGTGTGTGTCTCAACCTGTGTCAAACTGAATACGATTTTAAAACTATTTTAGTTATACCGACAACAAAATAATCCTAAAATGTCTAAAATCAATCATTACCAAAACCTAGTTGGAACAAAGTGTTTATTAAAAGATAACAGCAAAGCCCATTTTTTATATTTTTCTCTTCCACGATAAAGGCATGCAGCCATACACGTGCCGCTGTTTGTAATGCACATGAAGCACGTGAAGTGGTGAAGTATCAGCAGTAGAATTAACTTACTGTTGAAAGTAAACATAACAGGGTTTACGGTAGATTGTGATATCACAGCTAGGCTGTTGAACCCGAGTGCAGACAGAGGCAAAGGAACAGGTCAATAGACTGTTGATTCATCCAAGGTAAATAAAGGATTAGAGGAAAAGGCTGAAGAGGTGCTGGGCTGGCAGCAAGAGAACTGAAACTACGGCTTAAGTAGCTGGAAACCTGGGAAACCTAGGCTCGTTGACTGAAACCCAAGGTTGGAGCTGATCCAAGCAAAAGGAGAGCAGGGAACCAGTAGCTCTGAGTGCACAGTCCAGCAGCAGTGGAGCAGGTTGAGCCAGGGCCACAGACTGGAATCCTCTTAGGGGAGAAGATAGGGACAGACATAGGCTGGCTCAGGCAGGGCTGACTAATACATCAGCCTCCTCTGGGTATGAGTGCTAAAGGCCAGCTCAGGGAAAGATATTGCTTTGGCTGACTCTGTGTTGACCAGTTGAACATAGGATTTGTCAAATGACTCAAGTAAGGAGAAGGCCAGTTCTGAGACGGTCTTCGTGTCAACTATCAGAGGCAGAAGAAACAGGTACAAGCACCTACACCTTGTGTAGGCCAACCATGGAAGAGGCCTTGGAACTGACTTGGCATAGGGGTAGCTGAGACATCCTTCTTGTGGAGGCCTTTGAGGCGAGGCAGGTCAACCAGAATTGGGATGCCAGGGGTTTAAGTCAGCTGGTCTGAAAACTGGCAGGGACAGGCTGGCAAAAAACCATCTGGCTGACTGCTAGCGGTCAGAGTGGTGAGCTGGCTGTCGAACTAATTCTTGTGAGCCCAGCCTAACCAACCAGGCTGCTGGCTAAAGACTGATGGGTGCAATAACTGAGCTAAGGTTCATGGAGGCAACTCGAGACTAGTTTGTGTATGTCACCAACTAAAGTTTTTACAAATGGAGTCCAGCGTCTGGTGGGTCCGCATTTTTGGCCAGAATGTACCGTTACGTCAAGGCCGATGAACTCAAGTGTAGAGGACGACATTAAAAGACTTCTGAAATAAAGCTAAGTCAAAAAAGTAGTGCAAAAGTTGTAGGAGCTTGATTGGCAGCAAGAAAACTGAAATTTGGGTTTGGGTGAGTAGTAGCTGCAAACCTCAGATGCGACCGAGGCACAGTTGGAAGCTGGACTGAGAAAGGCAAAAAGAGAGCCAGGCAGAGAAGGATCCAGTTAGCTGAGAATCGGGCTGAGCCAACAAAGAGAGCGAACCAGGAAGAAAAGGGGGCTGACTCATTTATGGAAGTGCTTAAGCAGAGACTACGTTCTGGCAGAGTGGTGGTACTGAAAGTAGACTTGATAGGAGAAGTGTTTGCAGCTGGTGAAGCTCAGCTTAGGTTCCAGCACACCTGTCCCCACTCCTATAATCAGACACACACAGAAGTAAACACATAAGAAAGAGAGAGGGGAAAAGGAAGCAAGGAGATGGTGGGGATAGAAACAAAGGGTTTGACAGGTGATGCCTGGCTTATAGGAAAAAATTGTATCAATCCAAAAGATTTAAAGTATTTTATTTAAAGGTAAAAACAGAAAAATGGAACACCTGAGTTATAACTAATGTAGCGCACCGAGTTTTTGCTTTGCAGGTAACTGAAGCAGAGCGTGTACGTCAAAGTTGGTGATCGTTTATTGACTTTATATTTCAAAAATGTTTTTGAAACATGTGACCTCATCCAAGCATTCGTGTTCCTCTTTCTGTAGCACACTTCCTTTCCAAATATCAGCATTGGACTTCTAGATATCAAAAGGATGTCTATATGCAATAAAAATAATACAGAACTGCTAACAGTTATCCAGTCAATAACACTTAGTTAGCCTGCTAATTGTTAGTGGAGCCAATATGTTGGTTAGCGTAACAAGAAAGAGCTCGTTCAAGGAATCCACCTAATAACTGTTTCCACAACAGCTAGGTGGGATAAGTCCTGTGACTTTTCTCATTAATCATCACGACAATTAGAGCCTCAAACATGTCACAGTTAGCGTTGTGCAGTCACAGCATAGACTGTAATGTAGGTCGTCAGATCACAGCTAACTGCCCGCAAAAGTGAGAAAACACTCCCAAGATATAGTAATGATTAGATTAGTAGCCAGCTAAATTACAGAGAAAATGTGTCTTTCAGCCAAGCATCAAAAAGATGCTGTGAAAGCATTCAGAATTGCAGATGATACCGACGGAGCTAATTAAGCTGTGGGTGTTGTGTGGCGCTAAATGAGCTGGCTACAGGTTCTAAATGTGAGGCTGCTGTTATGTTACTGTCATCTATGCACAGTGTGTGATTATCCGAAGCAGAGAGTAACAAATTAAAGTGTTTGTGTCTGTTGTTTAAACCAACGTGCCACAGGATCTTGACTACACAGTTTATTTTAAATGGGAGCATGAGCAGAAACAAGGTTGTTAATTTTTATGTCTCTTTTGTTGATTTAAAAAAATGGATGCCTGATTAACTGAAAATATTGCTCGTGTGATTTATACCCTCCTCACTCATACCTTACCAATGTTATTGATGCCCAGTTTGTATATGAAGCATAGACAAGATTAATGATCCTTGAAGGTGGAGTATTAAATGATCCAAATGCAAATACACTGTATGGCTGTGACCGCTTTTTTCTTCTATTTTTTTTTCCTTTTTTGGGGGGGAGTAATTCAATTCAAGGGCAGAAATTAGACTTGCAAAACTTCAGCCATACTCAGGAAAAATACACTAGGATGTGTAGCTTTGCTGTAAGTGGCAAACAACAGGGAAATGAAACATGCACCAAGAAGAAGGAACCATCAATCTAATGGGATTCTATTGCAAATTCTCTGCATTTCAGTGTCGCTAGCTCACACAGGGGGATAGTCAACAGTGGAATAGCTTTTAGACACTTCTTCCGCACACGCAGAGGAGTATGCCGCCTCTCTCTAGATCCAGCATAACAAGCTTTATTCCATGTAATTCTGTACAAAGAAACTCATTTTCAGTTGTCTATAGAAAGAATAACAGCTTGGAATAAAATAATGGGAAGTCCAGTAAAAATGAATCAGCTTCATTAGACACTGTAATAGCCTCACTTAGTGATGGCAGACACAATGACTGGCAAACTCTGCTCATTAAGGAGATTTGAGCCTCACATGGCAGCATATGATGAATGGCAAATTATGACCTATTTTGTTTTCTGAAATATATTTCTGCACTGCACATAAGCTATTTTTGCAATCTTAAGCTTCCACAACAATTTAAAGATTCTCAAGCTAGTAATCTCAAGCTCAAAACACCACGCACCGTGATGCAAAGCTTTCACTCGGGTTTGTGCGAGCTAGCGGTGACTCCATAAGTATCCTCAAGCATGGCTTCTTTTTTAAACAGTGCACAAGTGGAGCTTGAACAGCATGATGCGCACTGATTTGTGTCGTTAAACAAAGCAGAGGGCCGGATGACAAATGAGGGAGGAGGGAGCGTGATCAGTGAGACTTTCTTGTTCTCAGCAGCGGTCGTCGTCTCTGCAGTGATTCAGAATACAACCGTCGCTTTTAAAACTTCTCATCCCTTGCAAGTAGTGTGAGACAGAAGAGAATACATTACAGCTGATTGCAGATTATGACAGTTAGTGATATCACCGTTTGACCTTCTGTACCACTTCGGTAAACGGCCTGCTGCAGTCAGGTCACATCAGACACAATGAAAGTCGAATAACCTTTGCATCATTCTTGCTCTCAGCTGCAGAGAGACATCCTGGGAAGGACTTATCTTGGAAGAAGTGTAGGCTGATGAGTGAAATACTCAGCCATGGCAGAAGCAGCTTTTTGACTGGAGCTCGCATGGAGTGCAGAGCTGGATTTCTAGCCGCTAAAGTTATTACATAAAGTAACATTTGAAGAGAGTTCACATAGAAGAGGACCTGAACACAGGACACCAGGGCTGCGGTAGAATAGTCAATTTTGCTTTGGAAAGGTTCCTAACTGAGTGAAGTGACCCAGAAGTATCTGTGAGGCAGCTTTAATAAGATCTGGTTGAATTCTCTAAATACTAAGGAAAGGTGCTTGACTGCATCCCCCTTTCTTTACCTCCTAAATTATATAGATATCTTTTGAGCCTTCAACAATTTGTTAAACCAGCAGGAAAGCTATTAACACAGTTTAATCAGTTGTATTATGAAGACGTTGCTTTGCATGAGGCCGTTTGTATCATGGATTTTTTTTTTATAAATGCTCTCCAAATGCTCTTCTTAACGATTTAAAGGAATATAAGGTTTCCCATAATTCAGTTCGCATTAGTTATGACCTTGTTTTGAGCATTGCTGTATTTCCAGCCTTTATGGATTCCCATTAATTATTTTAACTTCGGTCACAGATGTTGAAAGCCTTAATAAAAAGCAGGAGTCTGTCTCGATCATCTGTCAAGAGTGAAGAGAAAATGTGAGTGGACAGAATGAGCAGCTAATTTTAATGTGAGTTTCTGTGTATTCACTTATTTTCAAAGAGCTCAGCCTTGGTAATGAGGTCGCGTCTGTCAACAACAAGAATTCACATGGAAAGGTATCTAAGATGTGCTTTATGTAGCCCATCTTCTGAATGCTGTGGTTTCACCACAGTAGACCGATGCAAACAGCACCTGCCTTCACATTATAAAGTAGTGTAGGCTAAATGTAGTTAGCCCCATGCTTCTCTTTGCCAGCCTTCTTATGAATTCTCCTTCACCTCATGATTTTTCCAGCAAAGTCACAGAAAAGTGATTAGGTAAAGACATGGTGGATAATTTGGCCGCAATCCAAAATCTAAGCCTTTACTGCCAGGCTGGAGATTATACGCAAGAGCTCTATCGGTTTAGCAAACATTTCCAGCAAGGGTTACCTAAAAGGCAATGTTCCAAAGGGAAGCAAGGAAATCACACATAAATATAGCTACTAGAAGCATGTCACAAAAAGGAAAAACATCAAAAAGCTCGAAGAATACAAACCAGATGGAATGACAAACTGGAAGAAGTAATATGACAATCAGGCAACAAGAAGTTGAAAAACAGATTATATAAATAGTGGGAAGACTAATTGCTAATTAATTAATGACATTGGTGCACAAAATTGGCAGGGAACTAGACAAAGAACAGAAGAAAAAGAGATGAATTTATTTTCATTTATTCATTTTGTTAGCCCAACGTGTTTATTTTCCTTTTCTCTCTTTTTTTCAAATAAATGGCTCTTTGTGAATGGACCTTATCATTTGCCAATACACAGCGAGTCCTTAACAGCCCTCACTATGCCAGAGAGAAAGCAAAAGTAGTTCCTCTGCAAAACTCTCCCTTTAGGTTCATGTTTTTATAAAAGCAGGTGTGCACAGGACTATCAAGGATGATCAGAAAATCATTAGCATGGTGCAAAGAAACCTATATGACTTCACAGCAAGTCAACAACGCTCTTTGGGATGAAGGTGTGAATGTTTCCTCGTCAATAATCAGCGGGGCATTTTGTTACCTTGACCTTGAACAATTCAGCACCAGATGCGAATCCTCACAAAAGCATCAGTTTGAGAGGGAACAAAGCATGGACGCATTAAACTCAATTGAGTCTATATCACCGTCGTTGAAAAGGGAAGAGATTAACACAAAACAAAACAAAAGCACTGAGCATGATCCAAAATAAAGCGCCTCATCTCTGTTTTATTGATGGCATTTATTGATGATTTCACTGCTGACAGAAGCAGCAGGATGATTGCAGAAGCATACAGGGAGCGCTGTGCGTGCTCCTGTTCAGCCCAGTGCATCAAACCTACTGGACAACATGTTGTCTTTCAGATGGAAAACAATTCAAAGCGCACGACCGAGGCAGCCAAAGAGTATGTCGTGGTGAAGATTTGTAATATCTATGAGGTAGTCACATGACCTGAATTGGACTGAGCTGTATTTTAAGTTGATGAAGTGCAGAATAAAGAGGGGGAGGACATCCCACTACAAGAGAAGTGTAGAGAATATGCAAAACGTCTGCTGATGCCAGTTTGCAGTGGCCGACTGCAAAAGATTCTCCACAAGCTATTAAACATGATTATCTTGTTTGACAGCGGGTATGTTATGTTTGAAGGTCTAAACACTGGAGGACTGTGTGTTGGAAATTTCTCTCTATATGTATATATGACTTGGGCTTTTAACATAATGCCTTATTTTTAACAATTTAAAATTATACATGAGTGTCTGGAGAACAGCTAAAGTGTATCAGTGTCTATGCTTTGGACTGTAGAGATACTGTAAATGGATCTGAGCTCTTTATTTTTTGCCAGTAATGTCAGTGTTGCCTCACAATGGCTATAATTATGTCTGAATGTAAGTGTGATTGAAATTGTGATTCTTATAGCATGCTGATCTAAAAATGAAATGTGAAATGCAAAGACTTGTAACTGTATAACTAAGGTTTAATGCCCGAAACCTTTTAGCATCATTTGTTATTTTATATTTTTTAAAAACATCTGCATATAATTATTAAGACTGTTTGGGCAGTGACTTCTTCCCAGTTTGGACTCTCCCGCTAGCTGGCTTTCTTTCAGCGTCTGCGTCCAGCTTTAATCTCACTGAAATGTGTTGAAATTATGTCAGCACACGCAAACTCCCCTAGTTTTAATTGACAGTGTCGAATGGAGACAACATGCACTCAACTGTGGTGGAAACACTTATCATCACAATTCAAAACTAACGAGAAGATGTTTGGAAATAGAAGAGGAATTTCTATACAGACAATCTGCAATCTCCTTCCATTGCAGTTAAGATGACGCTTTTCATTGCATGTCTAATGTAGACCGTTTTTATGGATATGACGGAGTGCTTGAGATAAATAATGCATTTTTTTTTTCCAATTTACCGACTTTTCCAGTCAAAATATGATGTTAGATAAGATTTAATTAGACATTATGTCACATTCTGAAATGTTAGTCTAGATTTCTTTTAGAAATTATGTGTATTATGTTCAAGATTAGTTTTCATGAATATGACTAGTCACGATGATTTGAGTCTGTCTTCACGTGCGCAGACGCAAATGATGTAGCCATCATTGAAGAGCAAAAGCTGAACATTAAATAATTAAAGGTTGTGCTACAGGAAGAATTTCAGTTTCTTTCAGCACATTTTCAATGAGGGTCAGTAACTTGAATACTTGAAACACAGCCCGATAACCTACTAACTCACCAATATTGAGAAATTAAGAGCAATTAACATCTTGACAAAAATCAACAAAAAAGAAGTGAAAATAAGTATTGTCCCTGCAGTACTGGCTCTTCCTTTTTTTCCTGCTTTTTTTTTTTTCAATTATGCAACACACTTTGAGCAAAATGTCAGCTGAAAAAGAGGAAATTACAGAAACAAATGAGATAATCATAATTATATTGCTGCATATCCAAACACTTTTCAAATCCCACATTGATATGAGGTGCTAATTACATATGCATCTTCCTGGGGTTGGGTGGGAGGTATAACCAGTCACGAGGGATCGCATCCATAATTCATTATTTTACCTATGAATTTAAATCACAAATGGGTAAGAAAAAAAGTGCCTTTGTGAACTTCGAATAACGTCTCGTGCATTAATACACAGTAAATCTGCACTGTGCAAATACGGCACGATTAACATAAATTAAAACATAAAGGATTGAGCTCAGGGTAGTAAAATGAACTGAACTGATTAGAGCATCATCATTTTCGTAAATACCAATCATACTGTGAATGTTTTTCCTCACAAACTTCATCATTTCATAGTATTTATAATCCGGCTAGGCTGAACTATGTTGCTTCTTTGTAACGTTTTGTTATCAGCTTGTGAATGAGCTTGTTCTATAACACCTAAATTAATCATTATTTTTATTGTTATATTATTAGTTTGCTTTTCTGTTCTGAGACTTGTGCAGCAGTCCGTGTATCTGCAGTTGCTGTTGTTATTTACTCACGATGACAACTTGGCAAACAATCTTTTAATGAAATGCACATAGCATGCCTTAAAGCTCCAAACAGGCTTGGTGTCTGCATAGGTCTCTAACCTGCCTTTGAATGATTTGTACAAAGCTAGTTTATTATTTTTTAAACGCCCTGTAATTTAGTTTGATGCATTGCCACTGAATAACTGTTTTAAACCAGTTATAGCTGTAGTGTTATAGTTTATTGGATGAGAAATGCTGTCATAAAAATTTTAAACCTCACTGCAATTTATCTGTCTATCCTACAACCACATTATCTAGTACGATAAACATTTAAGTGAACGTCCATGTGGGCCATCTAAGAGTTTTCAAGGTGAAGTGTTACCTAAAATGTAATTCCTACTGGGTGGAGTTCCTGCTGTTGGCAACATCACATTGAATGTCCAGACTCTGCAATCTGAGTAGGTTTCTTTTGTCCATTTGTCAATATCACTTGGCATTTTTTTCTTTCAAGGGCACATAAACGAAGGGTTGAGAGCAGGCACTGAACCTAATTATGCTGATGGTCGTGGGATTCTAAAAGCCGTTGGTCATTAGCTCTCATAAACGTCTACATGGCGTCCCCTGAGTGACGTTTTGCTGAGGACAGGGAGATGCATCTGATGCATTTTTATTATAGACTTCACAATGACTGCAGCATGAGCTTGGTCGATGAAAGAAAGGCTCGGGGAGTGTCCGGGAAAGTGCATTGTTTTTTTTTTCCGACTGTAAGGCCTGCTATCACGTTTATATTGAATCTATGCTCTGTATGCTGGCCCGTATCATATATCTGCAGAGTAAGACAGTATTGTTATTGCAGCACAATGCAGAAGAAATTTGGTGAATGATTGCTGCTACGAAAGGAACTTAAAAACTAGATAAATGTGTTTGCCTTCCTTATCTTCCATAACATATTTCCACTCAAAATGTTTCCTGAGTGCTAAGTGTAAGAATGCAAGACATCTGGACAACATAATTTGGAGGAAAAATGTTTGGGGTTTTTTATTTTTTAATTTATTTATTTTGCTATTGAAAACTGCAGCACTTTGTGTGCTTGCTTAAATGTAAAATTCTTGTGCATGTCTTCAGCTTGCTATTCTCCCGTGGGACATGTATCTGTCTCCTCCACACAATAAAGCTTGATTTATTTTCGGTCCACTCTGTGCATTCGATAATGTAGTTTAATCTGATTCGAGGCAGAATCTTGGCATCCAGGTAGGGGAAGGCTTCTATTTGTCTACTCTTGGATTTGGATCCATCTTTTTTTCTCTGGAACCTAAAACAAAGCATGTGCTGGATATGAGCCACCACACAGACGAGTAGCTCAGAAAATGATCTTCAGCATGCATCAATCCAGCAATGATTCAGGTGGGGGAGACTGAATGGAGCTCGTCTCCAAAGCTGTCACTGCAAAACAAACAAATTACAGCGCATAGTCGCTCTGGGCAACAAAGTGAAAAGATAAAATAGTAAAATAAGCTTTAGGATTGCATATGATTATACTTTGTAACACATATCTAACATAGGAGGCCATCATTTCTGCACAACATCAACATATTACCTCAAAGGCTGATGATGTATTGTATAAAGGTCACCATATAGATCTGAAATAGGTTTAATTATTACAACCAGACCACCACAGTAATACAATAATATGAGACCTTTTAAAGTACATAATCAAGAGTTATGAGAGAGCGTTCATGGCAAAGTTCATGTTTTTGCTTTCTCCTCCATATAATATCGTCTCTCTCATATACCAAAACACCACAGTATGCAGTAATCTCACACTGAAGTAGGTGAAGGATGCGGTGTTGTCATGTTATCCTTCAAATAAAGCATGCAGAGTAAAATTCCTTCAGAGTGCCAAGAATCCAGGTGACAAATTACACTGACAGCACATAAAGATTGTTTCACAGGAGATCACAGGTCTAAATTTGTCTCTGGTCTTTCATTTTCTGCACTTCTGATTATGCATGGACTTCTGTACACTTTGTGTACGCCGTTTTTACACAGCGCGTCCCGACTGCCGCCGAGAGCAAATAACATGGTATGTAAGCATAAGCGCGACAACAATGGCAGCAATACATTTGTTTCTGTGAATGTGTGAAAGCTGTCTTCGCCATGCTCTCTCTTGCAAGAATCTCTTGAGAACTGAAGAAACTAAAGAACAGACTTGAGTAACAGGCACTGAAGTAACAAGAGCGAGCCAAACACTGCCAATCGCTACACCATGGAGCCGCTGGAGTGTACTTTGCAGTGGGACTGGAAAACTATTTTTAAAAAGAATCCGTGGATGAAATTGTGACTGATAAAAGTTGAGTAAGTTATGCATACGCTAACTCGAGAAAAGTGAACTAAATACGGAAAATGAAAATGGAAAGACGGCATGCTTCTGCGAGAGATGCATGTTTAAATTAAGATAGATATAGGGACTTTAAAATCCATTTAGCGTTCAGACATTAGGTTCGTTTTTGTTTTGAAAGACCCATTATGAGAGTAAACAAACCTAATTCAGCCTAATAAAGTGCTGTAAGCAGTCTGACCTTGCTGTTGGGTTGTTTGTAGTTCGCAGCACAGCATAGGGACTGCCTGGAATCTGCTTTTCTTTTCTTAACTGCTGCCGCAAAACTGTGGCCACATATCGACAACAGAGCTGTAGTTTCCACCAAATACATTTGGTTATATACCTTTTTTGGCGTTGTGTGACACGGGTAGAGGACAATGACACATCTCCCAAAAGCAATCCTTTTGTTCATCTGCATAACTTCAATTTTCATAATTGCTTTGCTCAAATGGAACTCCAGGCACCTGCCCAGCAGCACTATTTGGCTGTGTTTTCCCTTATGCTGCATTCAGACTCTGGCTAGTGATTTTTCACACTCGCATTGGAGATTAAAAAAAAAAAAAGAAAAGGGAAAAAAAAAAGCAGGCTAGTAAAATATTCATTCCTCAGTTTTGCATAAATTACATCTCATAATAGGTTATGCATACAGCTGCATACTTTTACAGAAATTATTAATGTTATGCCACTTTCATCTGCAGTGGCGTAATTAACTTCAAATCCTAAACTGCCTTCGCCTCTGATTTTGTTGAAATGTCTTTATGTGATTTCACATTTTCACTTATATATTTAGAATATTTTCTGTGAATACAGCTTTTTGCCAACTCAAACATCCAAAATGTAATTCACCTGGTTCACCTGAGAAGATTAGAGAAGACAACACAAATAACTCACACCTAAAGAACTGTTAGCAGGAAGAAATGTGTGTCAGGTCATCTCTTCAGACCTCCCCGGCCCTATGAAGCTAATTGAAGTCCGCAGAAAGTGCAGGTATCTGATTGAGAACACGTTTCATTTGAGCAGGAAAAGGACACATAAAAATGTAATGCTGACATAAGGATAGTACTATGAACTTGTGCATGAGGCTAACCTCAGCAGGTTTTGTGAGTGATGGAATAAATTGAAAGTTCACTGATGGGATTCACTGCCAGCTTCGTGTTTGGTGTTTTATAGTGGGAATTATGCAGGTAATTGGTGACTGATTTAAATAATAGGTTGGCAAAAATTGGTTTAAAGAAAAAAAAGAAGAAGAAGACCTTGGGTTACCTGGTGTTTGGGGGTGGCTATGGATTAACATCATACAGATGTAAACCAGGAAGCTTTGATGAGCTTCACACCTATTGTGCACAGCTGTTAACACAGAAGACTTGAGCAGACCCACAAGATGAAGCACTAATGTGGGATATCATGCTCAAATCATGTTATGGATGTGCTACACAACACAATGCAGTTCTCCGCCACGATGCTGACAAGCTGATTTCCTTTACGCGTTACTCTGACAGTTTGTTCTGTTCAGCACTGTGTGGCCATGTGTACAAACATCTGCCAGCTCTTGCAGTTGCTCTGTGTCTAAAAAGATGCCAGCTAGTGCCAGCAGGGAGATGAATGCAGCAACATCTGAATTATTGACGAAAGTCAGAGGTATCTTAATTTTAATGACTTTGGACATGAGGGGAATTTGAGGATTGTCAATGCTCTTTTCAACCACACCAAGGACATAAGCGCTCTCTAATTAAACAATGAGCCGTCTTGAAATCTATTATAGAAACAGCGGAGCAAATAAAATCAGGCCAAATGATCTAATATTGCAAAAATGACCAAGATGCAGCCACCGAAGCTTTTCGCTGAGATGTAGCTTTCATTTCGAAACAGTCAGGGAGAGAAATTGTGGCTGTAAACTGTAAGCTTATTATTTCCTCTGTAACTCAATATCCTACAACCATTATGTAGCCATCCTACATGGGATTTGAATAAATTCAATTGAAGGAGCCATGTTTGCATGTATGCAAATTGCCTTCTTAATTCAAGAACTCTCATGTTATTCCCTCTCTCCATTTTTCTCCGGCATTTTTGCATCACGGCGTTAGCATTCGACAATCCTCTGTGACTCACAAATTAGTGCAAAGAGTTGAAAGAAAAAGAAAAATTGATCCATGAGCTTTGTTGATTCTGGTACAAATTATTTATAAAAGGAGAGGGAAAAATAGAAAGAAAAGAGAGATGTTTCACCTTATGAGCAGAGATGTGTTACTGAATATTCTAGGATGCCTATTTTTCTCTGTGCTGGTTAAGACAACTGCACAAACACTGTGCCAGGCCTCCCTAATGGATATAAAGTAAATTATTGCGACATCAATATACCAGATTAAACATGATGACAGTCTATTCTGGATTTTTTTTTCTTCATTTATTTATTTTTTGGATATTAAATCACACACAAGTTCAGTGCTGGGATTCGATGCCCTTCTGTGAAAAATGAATCTATTATATTCTTCAGGAGCTTCACTGATGGTCCTTGGTGGTTTGAACAACTGCAGTGATTAATGGCAACATGAATTTTGCAGACACCCTCTACTGGCTTCAAATAGTAACTACTACCGCCTCAAATCATTCACAACATTCACATAACTTTCTCATTCCGACCCCCCCACCCCAAAAAAAAAAGACCTCATCTTTCTTTTTCCTCACATTTCTTTGATCTAACTGACCACCCCAGACTAAAACTTTCCATGTTTCTCTCGTTATCCCTACATTAAAGAAAATTATTCTCCAGCCTACAGAATTGGGTCAACTGCACCAACATATTACATCATGGTGAAACCTCTCTGCATTTGAGATTACTCCATTACTTTGATGACTGAAGTAATTTGTACATATGATTCAGCTGTATGATCTCGTAAGGGTTTTTTTTTAAAAACTGACTGTAAGAAAAAAAAACCGTGTGAGGCATTTTACTCTTGCGGCATGAAAAGGTGTCAGATTTTATCTTATTTGTTTCAACACCAGCTGCAAAGAGACATTTTTATGCTCAAGGAGACAGAATAGAATATAATGAGTAATCAATTCAGGGGGTAGTAGTGGCACATCATATCATTGGAGAAGTACTTTCCTGTTTACACAAGTTTATACTTCAAAGGTTCCCATCTGTTCTCTGCTCCTGTTTGTTTGAGTGTTGTCACTATTAAGGCCCTTCTGTCCTCTGGGGAAACTTTGTTTTCGTGCACAATTGCAAAAGTAAAACTCAACTTTAAGTCGCTACATTAAGCAAAACCGTGAACATATTCAAAATCCAGGGCTTAGCCGGGCTGCAGGAAAAGTACCTACTTCATATTTTTCTTTTGCAGTTGGAACATATTTGCTAATTGATTGTGTTCACAGCTTTTTATCAGAATAAATCATGAACGCGGATCTGTTTGGCAACTGGCATCCTGCAGCACATGAATGCATGACAAAGGCAGACTTTTCAAATGCATTTCAACACAGCGTAACATGACTTTGACAAAAATAAAATCGGACATGATGTTCTTTGTAATGGATTAAGTTGTCTGTCATGTCACGCAGACATTAAATGGAAAGAGTGGCTGCCAAGAAAGCAGCAAAAGAGACTGTTGGCAGTAGTCTAAAATAAATGTGGCTCCAGAAAACTGGTACAACATTCAAAACACAGATTTGGTCCTTTAATCTTTGAATTAAAAGATAGTTGCAGTCATATTGGTTTTTTTCCCTTCTGATTCCGAGGTTATTATTGTCTCTGAAAATCAGCTTCAAAAGCAGCTCAGTCACAACAAGATGAGGATCATTTTTATAGTGTTGTTCAAATGCAAATATAACTTAACCTACATTTTAAAATGCATGTTCCTCCAAGTTATTCGCCGCTAATTCAAACCGACAAGAAGCTCACATTATTTTACATTAATTGTGACTTTCCCTTTCTCACTCTTTTTGACATTTTAGCTTTAAGGCATTTTAGAGGGAAAAAGCTGTTATTGGCTTGCTAGAAGCAACCTTGTGAACTCCTTTGAACCCCCTCTTTGCAGTTTTTGAGTGCTACCCTTTTTAAGGGTGTCCTGCCCAGGCTGACAGACACCCGTGACACCCTCCTGCAGCATTAATGCGCCGTGAATTCGAGCGCAGCAACATGACATACCGATGAGGGGGGAACTAAAGAACAGACCAACAAAAGATAAAACTATTTGGGGAGAGTAATAATTGTAAAAATAGCTTTTGATTAAATAATGTAGGAGAAAGAGAATGAAATAAATTATATATGTTCATAGCCTGAATTGCATTACATAATTGATGCGCACGGTCGTACATTATGTAGCAACTGTCAACATGTGAAATATGTTTGAAAAAATAATACAAGTGTGATTCTCGAACCACTTAAGGGTGAAAGGGAAGGAGATGCCTGTGGGACAATGCCGGTATCACACTCACCTATAGCTCAGCTTTTCTGTCCTTTTCCTCTTTCTTTAAATCCAGGGTGCAGTTTAACTGTCAGAGAACGTGTTAGGGTGCCTTTAGGGTCTAAACTCCCAAAGGGGGAACAAGATTAGAATGTCAAATGTCATAGCAAACATTAAAAACGTCTCATGAACTACAAGAAAACCGGTAAGACTTGCGCTCCTTTGATATATCAAGGCCTTTGTATGATGCTCAGGATGATGTTTTAGGATTGAAAAAAACCCGCCTATGACTCTTTTTTTAAAAACTAGGTTGGTCGTGACTATGCTTTTATATGTTTGCAAGTATATCAAAAAAAAAAAAGAAGAGGAAAAAAGCCATCACTCGACTGAGTTAGTGCAGTATTACCCTGGGGCATTTTTCAGACTTTGGGGTTGGATATCACAAATGCACCTTAATGGTGTATTATTGATTTGAATGTATTGCCTGTTCCCCTAATTTACATGTTTCAGAAGCCCACAGTGCACTGCATGTAGGGAGGCCAATAAGTGCTGCTGTTCAGGAGAAAATTGAGTTTCAACAGGGGCTGAGATGCGACTGCAAAATTACAAGTACAAACACTCGTCTGATGAAGATCTCATTTTGTTTTTAATACTCTCAAGTCAGGATTTATTGCAAAGAGCATGTCACCCATCTGCTTTGTTTTACTATTATTTGAATGCTATTGATTGAAAAAAAGAAAAAGAAGCACGCACATACACACACACCCACACAAATACACACACTTAGATCCTTTTTATTAAATCCACAAGCCTGAATCATGTCATGATTGATTTCAAAACAGCTGCAAGGCAACGTTTTGGAAAGAAAATCAAGGACATCAAAGCTTTGGCTTTGAGGAGACTTATTGGTAAGATTATGACCATGAATGTGATCATAGCATTTTAATTTTATGGTGTCAATTAATTAAATTTGAACTGATTGCTGTTTGTGCACTGATTTCTGATTGAGTTTGCATATACCCATTACATGGAAAGTAAATTGTCGGAACAGTATATTTAAAAAAAACAACAAAAACAAACAAACAAACAACCCCCCCTCCCACTGCAGATGCAGTACATGTACTGATTGATTGATTGATTGCATCTGTTCCACCTGTATTCAACTGAGAAAACTCACCTTACCAATAAAATGTTGATGAATGTCTGAAACATGGAGCTTGACCCATGATTGCAGCATAATTAGATGATTAATGTGGATGTGGTGATGCAGTGGTTAGTGGAAAAGGTTGTGGGTTCAGGGTTTCTGGTTGGCTGGGGCCTCTCTTTGTGGAGTAAGCATGTTCTCCCAGGGTATACCCTCTGGGTAAAGGACGTGCATGCTAGGTTGGGCTGTAAGTGTGAATGTGAGCATGAATTTTCTCTATATATCTCTGTGTTAGCCCTTTGATAGGCTGGCAACCTATCCTCCGCCCCACGCCCTATCCAAGACCCTGAACTGGATAAGCTGTTAAGAGGATGGATGGCTTGACGTTTATACATTCACACTAATGTGAGCCACAGTTAGCATCATCCCTATTTAGTATACTGTGTGATGTTCTTTTGGTTTAAGAAGATTGACCTCTTCACATAAGGGTCAGTGTGCTGGATCTATTGCAGAAGGGTTTTTTTTTTTTTTTTTTGGAGATTGCATGAGAAAACCAAAGAGGCAAGGGAACTGTTGCGTGATGTGCCAGAACAAGAAAGGGGAGGAAAAAAATTTATTCGTAAACTTCTGTTCAGGTTAACTGCACCTGATCAGTGAGAATACAGTAGGGTCTGGAGTAACTGTCAACCACGATGGTGTTTTGCTGTTCACGTGGAGGTAGTGCAGCCTGGAGGATCATGCGAGGATGCCCAGGAGGCTGTGGGGGCTTTGAAAAGGTAGGCATTTTGGAGAGGAAGCAGATGGCCCACATTAAAAGCAAAGGGCCCTTGTGACTGTCCTCAATGGCCCTGCAGAGAACTGGGTAATTAAATGAGAAATTTAATCAGATTCCTCAAATTAAATGTCCAGCTGGATAGTTCTGCAAGAACACCACTGACTACACATTTACCTAAGGGAGTATCACCAGTGGATGCATAATTCTCCAATCAGTACACACTTGCACAAGAGGATATTCCAGGTGATGATTGCTGCTAAAGTATTCCATTCACAGTTCTGCCAGCAGGAGGTAAGGGGGCCCTCACTGCGCGGCCACAGAGGGGTCATTTTAATAATAGGACCTGAGAGGAAGCAACGAAACTGCGAGAGGACAGCATTGGTGGGGTGCAATCAGTGGAATTAGCCGGTTGGCTATTATGTTTTCCGCCTCCGCGCTTCAGATAGATATCTAACAACATTTCTGTTTGATGCAACATGTTTTGATGAAACACGTTTGTTTTTGTTTTTAATAAGAGGCAGTGGAGTGTCGCGTGGATGGTGGACATAAGCTCTCGATTTCTGAAGTCTTTCTTATCACAGCCACCCTAGACAGAAACCAGCTTCTGGGTCCGTTAGAAGTCATTTTGCATTCAGCAAATCCAAGAACCGCCTCCCCCCCGCGTCTTCTCCTCTCCCTTCGCAGCTCCCGCCCCGTGCAGACTCCCTCTCCCTCTCTCGCTCTCTTTTGCACACACGCAGCCTGTCCGGTAGGATGGGACCAGACCAGTAGCCACATATCCGTGCACGCCTGACCGCTAGTCTACTTCCTGGATGGAAGAATGGGACATTTCCAGCACCACTTTTCTGCTTCGGGCTTCGTCTCGCTGACGCCGCGGATAATCACTTAATAATGACCGCATGTAGTCAATATTATTCGATCACTTTTTTTTCTCTCCCCCCTTGCTTCTTCCTCCTGTAGTTAAATACCGCGATTGATCGCCGATTGACCTCGCTACACTTCGGGAATGTCGCTATCTGGAAGCCCGCAGCTGCACACACGGAGGAGTCCAACAACAGATTTTGAACTGTTTTTGCACAGCCATAGCGTGCGTAACGTTTTATTCCTCGAAGCTAAGAGCAGCCTGTGCTCAGACCGGAGGCGAAAATTTTTGTCTTTTTAAAAAAGGAAAAAAGGGGGGAGGAAGAAAAAGCAGTGACTGTGTCCTGACCGCCAACCATTACTTTGATGCTCTGCCTTCGTGGCCACTGTGCCAACTTCGTTTTAGCTTAGGTGGTGTGCGTGTGAGTGATTTCTGTCTCTCTCTCGCTTTCTCTGGTTGTTCTCTTTTTTTTTTAAAGAAGAAGAAAAAGACAAACTTTGTCACCCGTTGCCTTCTTGCTGCTCTCGATGAGTAGACTAACATGCGGAGAATACGGGAACCGAGTTACTGGTGGATTTTATCCTTAATGTTTTTAACCTTGCCCAAACACAAAGACTGTCAGCCTGGTAAGTACTCGCAAACACACGCGTTAGCTATCATTTTTATTCAGCCCAACTCCTCCGGTGCCTCGCGCTACAGTGTTAGTTTAGCTCCCCCCTTTTCTTTTTTACCCCCTCCCCTTATATTTTCAAGGGTAAACGGATAAAGGTTTTGCTTGTGGAAATGAAGGGTAACGTTTAGCTTAACGGTTTCAGGGCCGAGTTCAACGTCCAGCCGCCGAGACGTTTAGCCTGCGTGATTTGTGTGCATGTTATTGATTAAGCAGCGAGACTATGGCGCAAAGTATCCCTGCGTTAACGCCACACTGAACACTCAAGCAGAGCCGGTTCTAGTCTCCGAGCTGCCGTTTGACCCTTTTCCCTCGTTAGCTGGCTAGTCGCACAGAGCGATTCGGGGTATATGAATGTATGGAAATGCACAATAACATTCCTGGAGGCACTCTTGTGGCTATACTTTATGCCCGGTGTTTCCACGTTGGTGTTTTTTTCCCCCCCTTCTAACGTTGGGTTACGAAGATTGATTTATCCGGGTGCCCTGCAGTTTTATCGCGGGGTTAATAAGTTATTTTACAGACGCACAGTAGTTGTGCTTTTAGTTTATGTGGCGGTATATTGTGTGCTTTTCCTCGCTGTCATGTGCGTAGGTAGAGGCGAGGATGAGGACGATAGTTAGCGCTGTTGGTTCGTGGATGGATGTGCATGTATGAGAGGCGATTAATGCCACTGGAGTACGAATGCAGGTCTGGACTGTAGGCTGCTTGTCCTGTGCAAAAAATAAAAGGAAAAGAGACAGGGATGACTAAATATTGACGTTTTTAAGCGTTTAAGGAGTTGTATCCGTTGCCACAGCTGTTTCAGCCACCCGTTCAGTATGTTTTATTAAATGTGGGAAAAATGACAAAATGTCATGGGTTGCTGAGTGTGGTGCAACACTGGGTCTTGTGGTGAAGCCTGTGTCCCTTTTTTTTAAATGTTGTTTTCCCACTCGAAGTGCTCTTTGTGGTTGGGGGGGAGGTTGGACTTCATTTAGATTCAGGAATCACAGAGGAGGCCGGAGTGAAGGCTAATGCTGGGTTTGAGGTCAAATGTCAAAGGGATTGTGATTAGGTTTTGATTTATATCCCCTTTAAGATGGATCAAAACAATCAGTGGAATGACACACTTTAAGATATTGAAGGTTTTTTTTCCCCTTTTCGCTTCATGACCCCTGAGATTTATTGATAGGGTAAGGATGATATCTGTATTGTATACCAGGCCAAGAGTGACGTGGATTTTACAGTTAAAACAGCTGATGTAAGTTTTAAACACATGTCTTATGTTTTAATTTTTTATTACGCTCCATTAAATTGTGATGGGTAGGGGGTTAACTAAAATCTGATTTTTCAGTGGTCAAACTGCAACATGAAAATATGTTTCTTAACAACAGCTGGGAGTGGTGCATTGCAATTGTTTGGCACCTGTAAGCCAACATATGCCAAGACAGCTGCTCATAAATGAACTGACTGGACTAGAAGTAGGTATTGGACAAAGAATGCATCTGTAAGCTGACACCAACATTTCAGTTTCCTGGCAATTTGATTTATGAGCATCACTTCTTCATCACTTCTGTTGTTAGTGCATTAACAAGTGGATAAATGTAAAGTGAACGAAATTCACCAGATAGTGGCAGCTAGCGGGGCAAACGAATCGGCTAATTGGCATGTTAATAAGGTTAACACAATAGTATTGAATGACTAACCACATAAATGAACACCATTCCCCTTTTTCCCCCTTTCAAATGTTTTTTTTTTTTTTTTTCTTCAGTTACTCAGCTTTCATCATGAGGATAATTGGATAATTTTTCTACTGTATGATATTGTGAGCATTGTTACCCTTTTATTCCCATACTTCAAGGTATCTAAAGACACAGTACTAGGTGTCATATATCCGAAATGTAGTTTTTAGTGCTAGTGGAGTTATATGATTCTCATTGCCCAATTTGATACCATGGACAAAAAAAAGAGACAAACAAAATGAATATCCCTTGTCATTAAACATTAACTCCTTTATTTTAAAATAATTTCAAATCAATAAGATGGTGGTCGAAGACTGTTTATTTAAAAAATATTAACATTATATTTTATTTGATGGGATACAGACTGAAATTTTAGGATCGTTGCCGGGTAGCCTAGTAGCATCACGATGAGTTACAACAATAGTTACATTAGCTTAAGCATTTCTTTAATGTTAGCCATTGCAAACAGTTCAGTCTTATGAAATGTGGCAGATTTCACAACGGGAATGCCATCAGCCTCGAACATTTCAGGATCGCTACACAAACACGGATACTGCCTTTCTTATCAGCAAACTAGCTAGAGGTAGAGCACACTAGTTGCCATCTTTCACAGGTGGTTTTTGGTGTGCTTGTTGGGCTGGGGGTGTCTCCTTCTTCTTCAATATGAAACAATGGGTTAGAACAGTTGCAGGTGGATTCTGCCCCCATCAGTTCCAGAAGAATTGCAGCCTTGGTACCTATGTTACTTAAAAAAAACAACCCCAAAACAAAACCAATGAGTAGCGTTGCCTTTTCAGAATTATTTAAAGATGTTAAGTATTGGTTCTGGTGACATCCCTGTTCTGTCTTTACAGATGTGGTTCGTAAACAGCTATTCAGAGATTTAAAAACCCACAAACAGACACATTTTTATAGATTCCACCATCATCTGTGCTGTAATACTTAAGCTGTTTACACACATGTCCTCCAGAAAATGTGGAAAAATCAGGGACAGGTGTGAACTTTTAAATATATGTAACACTCAAAAGGACGTTCTCTACATCAGATTTATTCCCAGTAGTGGAAAATGCACAGTTAGATTTTTGTCAAGGATAGAGCATACTTGAGGCAGGACACATGACAACCAACGATTTATGGAAATTCTTTAAACTGGCAGGGTAAAAACCGTTTAATGATTTGGACATTTGCATTCGGCTCCCTTGGTGATGTCAAAGGTCAAAGCTGCTGTGCGTGCATGAAAATGGCTTCGCTGTACAAGCATATTAGTGTCTGATACTGTTTAATGGATCCGCTCCTGTGGCACCAATCACCCTCTATAGGAAAGTAGCAGTGATGTAACACTTGAGAATGGTTCCTCTCTGCCCCCCCCCCCCCCCCCCTCTTGCCCCAAGATCCTTCAGTTCCACACTTCCATATCCTCATGTGCTCAGTTAGCTGTTTTATTAAGTAGTAGGCTAAAAAGGCTCCAATTTTCAGTGTCTTGAATATGGAATGCCATCAGGATACATCATTTCTAAATAGTTAAAACGGTTTCTTGTGTTTTGGCAATAGCCATACACCGGTACCAGCTGCATTTTCTTCCTCTCTTCTCCCTCCAACAGGGAGTTGACACATACACCATAGTGTCCACACAGTCCCACCTCCTCTCCCTTACTCACCGGCCTCTACATCTTTATGTATATATCATTCATTGAAATTCAAAAGTCCTTTGCCATCATCAGCCCCGTGGTTTTACAAATGGCTTTGAATATCAGTTCCTGTGTCGTGACAACACTGTTGTTTCAAAAGACGGCATTAAGACCGCACCGGCTTACTGAGAAACCACCTGAAGTTGGGGGAGGATAAGTCCTCCAGTTTCTCTCATCTGTGTTCTTCTGCTATTCTTAGGCTGGTTTACAAAGACGTTACTGCCGAAGTTAACGTGAAAGTATGAATTTTAAAAGGTTAAGAGAAACTATTTGCTTAAAAAAAAAAAAAGGATACAAGATTTAAACAAATGGCTGTCAGGGCCGATTTATTTTCATGATAACCTATGCGGTTTTTTTTTTCCTTTGGATACAGAGGCAGTTATGCATGTCTTTTCTCACTAATGCAAGCACCATGATTCCACCTCCACCCAAAATTTAATTCTCTTCAGTAAAACGGTGTATATAAAGACTTATAAGAAGATTATTTACTATTGTGTTTTTAAAAAAGAAACTGTATGGTGTGTGGTTGGACTTGCACCTCTGCATCCATCATAGGAATTGCTCACTGGTAATTATAGAAATTCACTTAAATATGTGTGTAATACAGCCTTGCGATGCAGCTGTGGAATAATTGGTTACACGGGGGGGGAGAGGAGAAAGGACCTTTTAAAAGATTTTAAAAAATAACCATGTGCGGCTTAATGGATGTTTTCAAAGGTATTGAATTGTAAAAATGACCCTTTTCAAATAACATCATTGTTGCCGGCTGCAAATAGAATAGTACCGAGCAAACAAATTATTAATCTAATTAATGAGGTCCTGATATACCGCTGGGCCAGCAGGATGCCAGCTGTCTGGACATCACTGAAGCAGGCAACAGCATCATTATCATCAAGGTCCTCGGTATTTTTAATATTTTTTTCTAGCTAGCTGGTTCAATATGTACAGTACTGACACCGCGTCTCAAAACGGACTCTCGTGGTTTTTAAATAGCATCAGTAACATATGCTCATTCTCAATCTTTGATGGGCTCAGCGCAGTGTTATCTGTTGTCTCTCCACCAGCTGCCTGTGCCACCCACTAAATGCTCCGATGGGGAAACATTGCAACTGTAATCACTTTTCACTTGTGTGCAGCGTGCAGATAACTCGCTGTTTATCCCTTTGCTAGTGATGCTCATCCTTTGCTTATTGCTTTTAAATTTAATGACTAGCTTATCTGTCATTCTAATTAGAGTTGGGGGGGGGGGGACCTTAAAACATAAACGCAGTATTGTTGGTAAAAGTATTTGAACCGTGATTGTTTGAACTACGAGGGAGCCAACTTAGCAACCGGCAACCATTGTGGTGTGCAGAAAGCACCCCAGCGTGTAACCTCTAACTGATCATCTGTGAAAAATGTTCCTCATTTACCTGTGAAATGAGCTACCTTTTTATTATTCCACAGTTTCATGTAGAATTTGTACTTGCTATTAAGAGAGTCAGTTTTGTTTATGCGGCAGCACAGTTGGAATAATAGGACAATTATGTTAAATGCAGGACATTTAAAGGACATTTACTTTTTTTTTTTTTAAAAGAAGCTGTTACTTTAAAGGGATGTGAGGACAAATGAGACTGACTTTCACAAACATTTGAGGAATCGTGTCGGTTTTAAGATGAATTTTTCTTATGCATGAATATATTATATATATACTTTTCAGTTTTAGTGCTAATGTTGCACACACACATTTTGTGCCTGTTCTCTGTTCTATTTCGATTCTGTTCTGTTTTCTATTTTAGAAGCGTTTGGTCATGTACTGAAAATACCAGACATAAGTTTTCTGTGCGCCTGGAATAGTCATTGTGAAATGAAATTGAAAGGCACTCCATCATATTCTCATATGTGAAAATAATTCCAAGAAATGCTGAAAATCCAATCAGGGCACAAGATGAACTTTCCCCGTCCTAGCACTGGTGCTGCCAACTTTCAGTGAGTCGCCCCTGCGCGTGATTTCATTTGGTGCAGTGTGGTTAGTCAGCCTTATGTGCTGTCCTAATTGGTCTAATTTTTCACTGATGTAAAGACTGACAGTGACTCAGGACTTGATATTTGCGAAGCACTTTAATCTCTGGGCTAGGTTTCAGTGCCACGAGCACTGGCGGGCAAAATTGGTCATTTTCTATTATATAAATTGTTACATTTAGATGCATATAAAACGAAGCGTGTACTTTAGTAACCATTGAGAGGGATTGGGTGGAGCTCGGTGTTTTGAGCCATTTAAAAGTGAGATTTTATGTAAAGGTGCAGTTGTAGCCTGAGGTTTTTGGTTCCATGTTTTGGCAGCTGGTCCCGTGAGCCTGCATAGTAGTGCATTTGAATCCCTCCCTTTGAAACTGAAACTCCTCAGATTTATAAGAGAAGAAAGTGAAGACAAGAGCAAAATGGCAGTGTGGAGTCCATGGTGTGTTTCAGCTCAGTGTGAGAGGATGTACTTCTTGCTCCCCGTTTCACCTCACGAGAGTGTGTCAGCTCATGGTTAAAAATTTAGAGTTGCCTGCAATGGACAGGCAGTATGTATAGACACATGGCATTCCACTTGCACACTGCTTCGCAACTACTTTGCTACCACTTGTGATTATTTTCTTCTTCAGTGGCTCAGGGGTGTCTTGCTGCCAGCCCCTGCACCCGGTCAGTTTTATAAACCCCCAAATTTTATAAGTCAGGCCTCCCTTTCGATTTCTACATCCTTCTCTCTCTCTCGTGTTCTACTTCTTATTGTACACCTCTTTTTTTTTTTTTTCCTTTCCTTTTAAACTTAAATGGCTATTGACCGCTTCATCTTTTGAACACCGTAACAGCTAAATGCACTGTTTCGTGTGTCATTGTGTCAGTGTGCTCACACTGGTTATGAAAGTGTAGGCAGGGAGAGGGCCGGTAGGGAGAGGCCAACTGAGCTAGTGAAGAATAACCACAGTGACAAGCGCTGTAGCTGTCAGTGCCAGAGAAGCACCAAACAGGCCTAAGATTATCCAGGGTTTTTCCTGCATAGGAAAACGGCAACAACAAAAACATACGAGCACCCACCAAAGAGGTTTTGTCCTTGTACCAAAAAAACAAACAAACAAACAAACAAAAAAAAAAAAGCCCACACCAAGAACTGGGATGAAAACTATTTCAACCATGCGTTTTTTTTTTTTTTTTTTGTTTTTTTGTAAGGTACTCCAGGCTCATTACCATAACTATATGCTGAGCAGTCATGCTGAAGTGTTTAATCACCACCTGGTGCTTGTGCATTTTAAGCTGGGGTGACCCTGTCCTGATGCACACATGTAACTAGGTTTATGTTAAATTGGCTCAATCCAAAAAACCCCATCCAACACTGGACATGCTAATCTTGACAAAGCTATTCAGAGGAAGCTAATGACTCAGTCCTATGAGTAAAACTGGGAGGACAGCATCCTTGTTGCATCTACAAAAAAAGTAAAAATAAAAATAATAAATGGTTGGATGGTGATTGTATTAAGTTAAAAATATTTCCCGTTCTCTGACCACTTGAAAATTGTGAGGACTATAATGGTTGTCCAGAGTTTGTTGATGTTGCACACTCACAACCACTTTTGATTGCAAGCTGGTCGACCAGGTCGCCTGAAAGGAGACGATATTTCTGCAAACAGTTGCCATCTCACTTGGACTGACTGCAATCACTCTGAGATTGTAGAAGGTTTGCAAATACTGGCTGTCTAAACTATCAGTGCTGACAGATTACCAACATTTTTATGTTAAAGTGTGCTTTCTCCTGTGGAAAAGTACCAGCACTAACACACTGTGTGCATTCTGAAGCAGAGAAGCTTAGCTTCTTCTCAAAGAACGAGCAAACAAAAGACATATTTACTTTTAGAGCTTTCCCCCCCCCTCTACACATTGTTTAATCAAACATATTGAATGTGTTTCCTTACTTATGGTTTATTAAGCAAACTGGTTTGTTTAATAAAAAGATAATGTGGGTTTCAAAGCCCGCATTATCTGCATTCCTGGTAGCTGGGGTGTTTCTCTTCCCTGCCTTTTTTAGGGACGTTATTGTTGATTAACTACCAGCTGTCAATCTGTGGAATCTGCTCATTAAGTGATGACTTATTGACCTCGTTTCTGGGTCCAAGCTGCTTCTGAGTTGGAGGCTTTTTAATGTTGGATTTTTTTTTTTTAGTGTGCTGCAGTGCTTTGTCTCTTGTGTTTTGAGTAGACACGAGCCCTCCAAAACTACTCAGTTGTCATTCTCAGCCTCTACAGCTTTTTATTAGCACTCTTCATGCGCAGCATGTCTTTAAGCTAAATTTTTTAAAAACACAGGGTGTACACCACAGCCTGTGTTCTCTCAGTGTCCCATGCGCACACGTTTTCCTTTTAATCTTTAGGAAAGAATCACTCTCGCCAAACTAAGATGACATTAAGCTTAGGATCAGAACTTTTATATAGCAAGTAATCCAAACCATGCAGCATCGTATTAATGACTAACCTTGTGTTGTGAATGGGGTCGTCTCAGTTTTCTTGTCTGAATTTTTGATTTTATTCTTCTTGCCATATGATGTTAATTGTCTCTGTCAATCAGGAATCAACGTGTGCTTTCGTTGAGACTGTATTAATCCTCATCCTGTGTTTTTCTCAGGCTAATATAAATATGATAGCCAGCAGGTAGCAGATCATTATTTCAACTGGACCAAATTCGCTAACCCTTTAAATAACACTGTTTTTAGTTCACCGTCTTCATTGCTCTGTTTAACAAGTGCCATATACATTTGCTGTTTGTTTTTTTGAAAAAGAAATCCTTTAGTCACGACTTGGTATACCATTGTTTGATGTTAGTTAGCTAAAACTCAGAGGAGAATTGCCACACTGCAGAGCATCTCTGAATGCACAGCAAATCGAATCTTGATGTAGTTGGGCTACACCAGCAGAAGACCACACTGGGTGCTGTCCCGGTCAGCTAAGGGCAGGAAAGGATGTGTTACAACAGTGAAGAATAGAGGAATGGGTCTGACAGGTCTCAGTTAGTGCTGCAACATTTAAATGTGTAGAGTCAGAATTTAATCTAAACAGCATAAAAGCCTGAACCGTTATGGATTTGTATCAACGGTTCAAGCTTCTGGTGCTGTGAGGGATATTTTTCTGGCACACTTTGGCCACTTTAGTACCAGCTGAGCATCATTTAAATAGCACAGCCCTACCTAAGTTGTATTGGTGACAATGTCCATCCTTTTATGCCCATCTTGTGATGGCTGCTTCTAGCACGCCATGTAACAAAGCCGGTATTGTCTCAGACTAGTTTCTTGAACATGACAATGAGTTCACTGTATTCTAATGGCCTCCACAGTCACCAGATCCGAATCCAATAAGGCACCTTTGGGATGTGGTGAAGCAGGAGATTTGCATCGTGAATGTGCAGCCGACAAATGTGCAGCCGACAAATGTGCAGCCGACAAATGTGCAGCAACTCTGTGATGCTATCACATGAATGTGGGCCAAAATCTCCGAGGAATGTTTCCAAGCACATCGTTGAATCTGTGCCATGAAGAATTGAGGCAGTTCTGAAGGCAAAAGGGCGTGCAACCCGTTTCTAGAAAGGTGTACCTAATAAAGTGTCTGACTGTAGATCTGAGTGCCAAGGCCAACTCTTGTCCACTCGATACAGCTTCATCGATTTGCAGTTGTGCCACGGCTCTTTTATGTCTCTGTAGTGCTTAATGTAAGTTTCAGAAATGGAGCATCATCGAGCACTCTGTTCTTAGCAACTGCATTTCCAATATTGTTGTCAGTTGCTTTGGGATTTCCTTTTGTTTTACAGGCGTATTGAAGACACATTTGCAGCTCATTTAAAATTGATGTGGCTGGAGACAATTTGTGACTGTTTTACTTCTATTTATTACTTCCACTCCTTTAATTGGAAGTGTGACTGCAGCGTTCCTTCTCCTCCCACAAAAACCGGAGGAAAATTAATAAGAAAAGAGAAGCGTCATTAAGTATGAATTTAATTGTTTCTTATAAATATAGGCATCTCTCCCCCCCCCCCCCCCCAACATTTTCTGTCTGGCAAAGACTGATCTGGTGTAAAAACACAGCGAAAAGGCCTTGTGTATTTGAGCTCACTGGCTTCCATTGACATTGAGGGTGAGATTGCCCTGCCTGAAATTGCAGGAATTAATATTGAAGTGGAGAATTTCAATATGAGCTCAACGTTCTGGGAAGAGTGTTTATTTTATAAGATAATTACTGTAATTTGATATTAATGGTGATTAAACTGTTTATTTGTGTAACTTATGTTAATCAAGGCAATCAGTCATCACTTCATTACTTGGTGCGTGTATGGTTGACTTCCCTCACTCTTTCAGCCAAGATACTCGGAGCTGGTCACAGTAGCATTTTAATCATTTAGAATGACTCACGGCCACTTCACTCCAAATCATTTCATTTGTCCTAGCAACACCCGACGATGCACGCGCATACACATATGCACGCATACACACGCGCGCACTGGAACGGACCAGGCGGGTTTAAAAGAAAGGGGGGAAAATGCTGCCGGGGAAACTCGTGTACTTATTTCCTGTGCTTCGTGACAATAGTGATTAATGTCCAGGCAATAACGCACTCTCACCGAAGGACATCTACTGCTGCACTGGAGGACTTGGCTATATCAATAAATGTCCTGTGTCCTTCCGTCGCCGTGTCCTCTTTCCCCTTTAAAAAAAAAAAAAAAAAATCTTCCCTCGACGTGATACCGTGTCGGCTTTACTTACAGCTGAACTGTCTGTCAGTGTTGCCCTGTGGAAAATGGAAACAATGGGGCTTTTTTTTTTTTTTTTTTTTTTTTTGTGCTGTTTAGTGTTGTGTGTCAACAGACCATACGTATTTCCTTTGTGCACACTTGGTGTGTTTCTCTGCTCTTTTTTTTTTTTTTAAAATTTTTTTTATTATTTTTTTTAAATGTGGGTTACATTCAAGATTGTCTTTTTCCGAGGCGAGGAAAAAACAAATTCAAAAGTAGGCTATCTCCTCCACGAGGCTCATTTTCCCTGTCATGAATTATGGCGACAATCACTGAAGATATAGGATTAGGCGGTGCATGTTTTATCAAGCTCAGAGTGCTTGGCAGAATGCAAAATAAGCTTGTTGAATGAGAGTCAAGGTGTGTGTGTGTGTGTGTGTGATGAATTACATTTTAACCTTTACATAAATTATATTCTTGTTATCTTGAGCAACTATAGAAAGCCAGCGCGACATTTTTCTTTTCTTTTTTTGCTAGTTCAAATTTAGGTCACGGCAGGACTTGTGTATGAAATTGTACGCATCATTCAGGCTTTGACCTTCAACGAGATGGGAAAGTGTTTTATTTGAATGGAAGAGCAAATGAACATTAACATAAGCTTGACATGGTGCCACGTTAGTCTGATTGTATTTATGCCTTCATTTTCATGATTGCTTTTATGGAGCACCACGACTACAAAAATCAAAGCCATAAGTAAATAACTTAATGAAAACGATGCCATTAGAGGCAACACAAACTGTTACACGTAATTGTGGGCATTCTTGATTTATGACGTAAAATTTTGGTATTGTTTATTTTGCCCCGTTTTTACAATGTTGACTCCCGGAAACCTATTTGTTTAAGGAGTTTGAGCTGGCTCGGCGCCCCTTGTGCTTTCATCTGACCCAAATCTTTTTGGGCAGACAATCACCATTGTTGTAATGATGATTAAACTCCTTAAGTTAACACCTTAACAGATGAGTCCCAAGGCTCTTTCCTTTGGGTTGAGAATGAGATCGATGTTCTTTTCAGCCAGAAACCAACAGGTAAAAGGTTCAGGGTAATTGGGTTTTTAACCATCTTCTACTGTGGTGGTCCTAAGCCACTTTTAGGTACATAATATATCATTATTCATGGCTTCCTTTTGGATGTTTCACTCATTCACAAAATGGATATTGTAAATAAGTACCATAGGCTGCTAGTGGGGAAAATTTGGTGTTGGTTAATTTCAGGGGATTCCTGGGGAGAAGATCTGCTGAGTTGGAGGCTTTTTAAGTCAGACCAGGAGTTTGGAGTCTACGCTATCGATCCTGTTGACACGCTTCCCTTTGGGGAATGCAAATGTTTCTGTACTTCAACACAAACACTCCTGGTAGTAGGACCCTAATTAACTAGGGATTTGAATACCGTGGCCTTTACGTTTGACATTTCCATATTTCAGAAAGATATTGTTTTATACTTCCACAACAAAGACAACTCTCATATTCACCAGACGGTGAAATTTTATGACAACACAGTAAACAGCTGAATTTATCGAACATTTATCAAAACCAAAAAAGGAGGAAGAAAAAAAAAAAAAAGTCCTTCTGTTTTATCCCTGGATAGTTTGAGCTGCGCTGTCGCACAAATTCTCGTGTGTCCGCTTATCTGTCAAACACCGGCATAAACTGAAAGTGTGATAGCTGCTCCATGTTATTGTCACAGCTAATCTAAACCTAACAACACATGTGTTTACTGAAGCAGAGCAGATCCATCCCAAGGTAACCACTAATCACTCAGGGATTGCAGAGATCATCTGTCCCCACGCTTAACAGCCAGCGTCAAGCAGGTGGGAGCTAGCAACCACTCTGCTGCTTCAGCCTCTCAGATCTCAAGACAATCATCTGTGTTGCTGTAATGTTTAGAATTAAATGCTTTGAATAGGCCTTATGGTACCAGTAACATTACTGAGTGTCTTCTTGTTAAAGTGGAAGTTGCCGCTTTGAGATAAAAGGTTAATCATGTATTTAAGCATGTGAATATTCTCTGAATAGACTGACTAAAGTACTTTTTCCAATAAGGATGATGGCACTTAGGGGGTATTCAGCTTACTACTTGCAAGGCTCACCATTTTGCTGAACTCCACCACCATATTTGAAGGGTAGCAGTGTAGTGGTGGTGGAGGAGCAATTAGTTGCTTCATAAATTTGTCAATAGATGGAAATTATTATGACAATATTTAGAGAGATGATGGCAAACACTGCCCAGTTTCCAGCTTTATAAATATACTAGGATGGTTGTCATTCGTGCTTAAGGGATGCTGATGAAATATATCTTGACATCTTTAGATTATGTTAACTTGGAATTTGGCACATGCAGCCACTTTCTGGACCATATCATTCGGTCATAAGAACTGCAACTAAATGCCTGTGCGAGCTGGCTCTAATGCTGTTTGATTAGAATCATTACCTTGAGTCACAGCCAAGTACCTCTCAATTGAATGCTGTTTGTTTTTGCCTGCTCTTTTGTGCTCTGAATCTCTTGTTTATCAGCCTTAAATAGCTTTTTCTACATGTAGATTACATCCGTGCCATGTTGGTTTTAGTGAGTCTGCTGTAAAAAGTCTATGGCGGTCTTTTGATAGACTAACATTGAATGAACAGAAAAGTGCCAATGATTAGGCACCAAAATCACCAAGCTGGTGTATATGAAAACAAGGCCAAAAAAAAGAGTGAATGTCGAGGAGCTGTTATGAGCAGATGTCCTCATTTGTCATGATTGATATGTTGGCATAGATGACTGGTGCTTTAACAGTCTTGTAATCCCTTTTGGCTAATTAGCGGCCACCCTATTGCAGCATGCCACTCGGATTCCTGTGTAATACCTCCCAAGTTAATCAGCATTTATATATTGTTTGGACCCGTTATGCTTTAAATTTAAGATTTAAGATCGCGGATAAAAAATAAACTGCTTTGGATGCTGAGCCAGTAAGGGGCCACTTTAGAATTCATTAGCTTTATTGCTATTCCCAATAAAACTACAGGTAGTTCTAAGGGTATCTTTTTATTTTTATTTTTCTGAAATTATCTTAGAAATTTAAAAAATTTAATTTCAAAGCCAAAATCAATCAGTTTGTAATTACTGGAAACAAGCACTGCAGTTTTGCAGTTAAATGGTAACAATGGGAACAGAGAACTGAGGACGTCTCAATGTGAGGGGAAAAATTAAATTTTCTAAAGCATGTTATTTCTTGGAAATTAGCGCATTAAAAAGTGACATTAGATGAATGTGACCAAAGCATGCATCACGAAATCTACGGGACAAGTCTGATCCTATCATGCAGGAAGTTTAAGTAAGAGAACTTGTAATTGGAAATGCTGTTCAATGGCTGCATGGACTCGTCAGTGAATGGGCTAATGCACACTTCCTGCTGTAGCAAACCAAAGTTTATCATTAGGATTATTTTACTATATAAAGAATACATTGTAGCGCAGCAGCAGACTGATACACTGAATATTTGAGGAAGTGCACGATGGTTGTTGTACACCGCATGCAGGGTGGGGTAAAAACCTAATGAACTGCAAATAGTCGACACTGCATACTAGCGAGGCTACTGGAGAGAGCGTTGGAGATGTATCAAGTGCATTGCACTTCATGGTTTTATTTATCGTTTCTAAATTCAGCCTTCAAGTATTGATTAGAGCCCAACATCAAAAAGCATTTAAAGGGGAAAGGAGGAGGTCTGACTGCTTGTATGGCCCCAGGCAGGCATACAAAGTCTGTTTGGAAGTGATGCAAGGCCCTATGCAGTTGCTATTATTTATGGTTAACATTGAGTCATTTGGCTAGCAACTCGAAGGTTGGGTATTTTTCATCGGTGCTAGGCACATTTCTACAGGTATTTGATTTGGTTCCAAACTATTTAATGAATTTCGGGCAATATTTTTCAACTTGACAATTGTTTTGTAGATGCTTGTCTTTAAATCATCCCCGTGAAGCTATGCCAACATACATTTTCATGCTAGGTTGTCCTACAGTCACTGCGATCAAATATCTGGCCTGGTGGTGTCGGTGTCATGCTCCTAGATGGACCCATTTATATTACCAGTAATCAAGCATCACCATTCAGGAACACCAGTAATGTGCGAGGAGTGTAATGCATCCACCAGAGCCAGCTGAATTTATTTCAGAATCAATAACTAGACAATTCATGCAGGGCTGCACACTGTGTCCTGAGGAATGACCTCATAAGCTCTTGGCACTTAAGTGATCCAATTGCCACATATTGAAAATTGAAAACTCACTTTACACAGTAAATTTTCTTGACACTGTCAGAGCTGTTATGTCCAGTCCTGCCACTGTGTGTGGAGGCACATTTGAGGATGCTTTATTGTAGTCCGTGAAAGGAACAAGCTATAGCTGGTCTAGTAAAGGTCGCAGGCCTGAATTTGTTTTAATCTTTTTAATGGTTTTCATCAGAAGCCCTGATGCACTCAATCAGTGAACACTCTGGCTTCTTAATGCACTTAATTCACTGTACTAGCGTTGCCCTATAGATTTGCCTTGTAGATTCAGCCTGGTTGTAAGTGGCAATGTTAAACACCGAATCCCCCACAGGAAGCCGTCCAATTTTAATTCACAAGAGCTGGCTTTGGTCAGACAATAGAACAGTTCTATTCTTTACCGGCATCTAATGAGTAGAGAATAAATGTCAGGATGTGTACTTTGTTCTTTTTTTTTTTCTTTTTTTTCCCCTTTTTTTTTTTTTTTCCATTTTCAAGGAAGCCTAAATACACTGGAGACTTTCATCTAGACCTTTTCGCCCACATGCGTTATCAAAGTCTGACATTTGATGTACTGCGTTTCTCACTTATTTCTTGTGGTAAAAGGTTTAACACATGACACACTGCACTGCTCAGGCCTCATCACCTCTAACTTATATAATATTAAAACGCAAGTGACACAGATGTTCACAGTATATCTTTCTAATTGGCGAAAAACTGCTGGGAATGCATGCGCATAAACTGCGAGTGGGGAGGCTGGGTGACACGTTTGGATTTGATTATAATGAGATGGCCTTACCCAGTTTTCGCCTGAGAAGTTTACAGAAAAAACTGCAGAGCAAGTGTGGCATAATGAGAAAGTCGAGTAGGCCTCCTTTGCCCTTCGTCCTATTCAGCTTGCTTTGTTGTACAGGTTTCCTAATGAAACACAAACAAAAAATGTTTTCTGTTTGGGAGGCGGTCCATAATGCACACAATGCTCACCGTCGTGTGTGTTTTGATAGCATTCGTATACTCGTGCGAGCTGCGAGTTTTTGTCTCTTCGCCATCTCTGCCCGTCTCTCCAACTCGGCGTGGAGCCGCGTTTTAGGCTTTCAGCACTCTGTGTGGCATTGACAAAACAGCCATGTACTGAATGTGCGGCTGCACTTCCTGTCAATTAACATGATGAACACGAAGCTAGATGGATCTGGACATGTTAACAGATATGCTAATATGCATTTAAAAAAAAAAAAGAGGTGTCAAGGGAAATTTTGGAAATTTCAGTCGCGGAACAATTTTAGCACCGGACTAATGGGCTTAATTTTACTGTACTACAACTACATTTCTCTTGCCCAAGGATGTCTGTGTCCTTGTTGCTGAAGCTGCTCATTTGCTTTTAGCTGTGTAGCTCTAAATATCTGCATTGGGATTATATTTGTTGTTTTATTATTTCTGAGTTTGATGTCTTAGCCCTAAGGCCTGGCTCCCCGTGCGCCATATCTTTGGCTGATCTTGGCAGTTCTCGTGTTCCCGAGGTCTTGGTGTGACCGCTTCCCGAGGAATGAGAAACACATGATCTCACAAGATCAAACTCCACTTATTTTTCTCTGCTTCACAGTCAGATTGCCGACCTTGTTTTTACCACTGTGGCTTGATGTGGAACTATGCACCGTGCGCTGCGGATAGACTGAGGTACTTGGCATATCAAATAAAAAAGGGCCATTTGAAATGTACGTGTGTTTGGCGAAAAGATATCCGTTAAACAGAAAGTGAAGCAGATGTCCTTCCATTTGACAGCAGCTGTCTCCTTCAGAATACACATTTCCTTTTTATATAGATAGAGATTTTGCATGCGCGAGTCTAGCCTTTAGACACTCATGATGCCTGTAAAAACGCTGCTCGCTTCTCGTGAGTCTGAATTCAGGCAGAATAATGTAAAAGTTGTTTAGACTGTAGTTTGTCTAATTAGTACATTTAATTATATGCATTCTCTCTCCCTCTAATTAGGGGGATGGCTGAGAAAATGGGGGCGGGTGAAGTGAAGCTTCCCTCTCCCACAACAACTACTGTCAAAATGTCTGTATGCCGCCGTGTGAATCTAAAGCAGGACAAATGTGGAGGAGAATATGAAAAATGGATCAGTGCTGACGCACTCGTTGGACAGTATCCACTTCATTCAAACACATGGGCACATCCATTAGGGGCTATGACGGTGATGCAAAATACCTTGCTCAAAGTGCACACTTTTCTGGGATGTTATTGTTGCCAAAAGGTGTTTTTCTTATCGCTCTCTCTTTTTCTTTTTCTTTTTCTTTCTTTCTTTCTTTAAAAAGCTCCTGGTGAAATGGTGAGGCAGACATGCACTATGTTAATGAAATGGTGCAAGTGAGCCAAGTTGTTTTTCCTTTGATAATTAAGTTGAAATAAACAGGCATATTAGGGTAGGGTAACATCGGGGATGCTACAGGGATTGGAACAAGCCTTTCTCAGTTTTTAAAGCAACAATTCTCCCCATAATAAAATGCATATCTTTCCCCCCTAGCCTGTGATGCTAGTTATCCATTTAGATTGTGACAATGCAAGTTCCCCAGCTTCGGAGAGATCAGCTGCAGAGATTATTTCTCTTGAATATAAAGGAACTAAATGCCTCGTAATGCTCGGAGCAGTAAAAACTCAGCAGCAATCGCTTTCCAGAAATAATGACCTGGTTACTCAAACAATCTACCGAGCTAGTGCTGTTTTCTTCCCATCACCTGATAACCTGCTCCCAAACTGTTCGATGTAAAAGGATTTAGCAGGATATATGGCACCGTAGGCTACAGGGAAAATTAAGTAAATTAAATTTTTGTTATGAACTGTCCCTTTAAGGTTAAGTTGTTGGTAAGAGAGTGCTTAAATCGCTGCAGCCCTTGAAGACTGATAATTTGTTTCTCTTATGTTCAAGAAATTCCATGGAGAGGCCAGTGCCAGTGTTAAATTGATCCTACTAGCAAATATAGTCTCAGCTTTCAAAGCATGATGTTGCATATTGCAGCATAGTTTTGTCAAAACTAATTAAAAATACATCAATAAGCCGCACTGTTGTTGTTTCGTGACTTATTCTCATTATTACCACGAACATGGGCAGTTTATTTTACGTCAGACCCACATACACTGTCCTGCTGGAGTAAATATTAGCGAACAAAATCTGTGACTGAAAATAGCTCTGGACTAATATGCTGTTTCCTCCTGTTAATGACTCAAGTTTGCTGAAAAACTTGAGGTGTTTTGTGTAATTGGTTTGTTCTCAGCAGGTAAAGCCTGAAATGCTAACATACAGAGTCGGTGCTTTAGAGGGTTTGGTGTTTTTATGGGATTTGCCTTTAATGGCTAAAATATAGAATATTGACAGGTTTATATTTTAAAGCCAAATGCTGCCACTGAGGTTCGAAACAAATGATAGACTACCCGAAGGCTCTCCATGTACTAGTACAAGTACAATTGATCTTTATTTTTACGTTAGATGAAACCAAAACACATCATGAAAAACGGGCCTGGTCGTCTATTTCTGGAAATCCATTTTTAGATTATGAAGCATTATCCTCCTTTTTTTTTTTTTTTGAGCACTAAATGAAACTGCATGACTTGGGTTTGTGTGGATTTTGTTTTTAAATATCATCTGGCAGGGTTTTCTGTTATGGATAGCTAAGAGTCTCAAAATTAAATAATTTCATAATTAAATATGCTGTTAATGAATTAAAATTGGTTAATGAACCATTGACCAATTAAAATATTGATATTTTATTTTTAATAAATAAAAAAAATTAAAGTAATACTAATAATAAATACATAAATTAAGAATTTCCAATATTTAAAAATATATGTTATGCCTGCTGTGCTGCATTGCTTCATGAATCTATTTCATGGGTCAGCTATCAAAGTTGGGGGACTTTGCCGGGGAATCAAGTGGACACTATGCCTTTTAGTTAATTTAAGTTTCTCAATATCAAGTACAGAGTTTGTATTTGCATGCTTTCTAGTTTCTACTTGACTTGACTAATTTTTACAGTGAAAATGGCACATAAGAGATCTAATTACCTGTGTTCTTTTAAAATGTATATATGTTTTTGTAAAGCTTTTAGCAAAATGCTCAACTATAAATGGCCGGTTAATATGAAATTATTTTGAAAGGTCAAACACTGGACTGGAGTACACTGGTATGTTAAATTCAGTGTTTCTGATTAATCAACAGCAGATTCATTAAAAACTTTTTTTTTTTTTTTTTTTTTTTTTTTTACATAACTCTCAATGCTCATTGAAGAAAAAAAAAACAAAGAACAATTTATTTATTTTACCTCTAGTAGAAAAACTTTTAACAGACAGCTGGTGTTTAGAATGCAGTTGAATAAATAATAAAAAGAGATAATATAATTATTTATTGAGCAGGCTTGTCATCAGAATATCCACATGCAGCGTTAACATCCTGGTCCGGATGTTTGTGCTCCTGGTGAAAAATACTCTTTCCTCCTTGTATTTAAAATATGTTTACTGTCACTTTTTAATTGAAAGTAAACTGTTATAAACAAATATAACACATCTGAACTTAATGAAATAATGTACTGAGAGCACTCTGGAGAAACATTATGATTAACTCGGCCAAATGTAATTATTGTGGAATAAATAAAACACTGCAATAATCCATACATCACCTGTTAGATGTCATCTGAAAGCCTAGATAATACTCTGTTGTGGCTGGAGACCTGAAGGCCGAGTAGTCATTCCGATTATAGTCCGACATCTGCAGCAACAGTGCCGCCTGAGGATCGCGCATAATTGCTGCACTGTAAAGTCAATTATCCGCAGATTAGTCTGCGCGATCACATAAAACAGGCCGGCACACGGACCCTCGCGCTGTCTAATGATGTAATTTATGACACCAGCACCTGAATGGCCCCTAGCGGACTCACGGACACGGAAAGTATAATTCCCCATTGAAGTGAATTATATGCCGTGTTCACCCTCCACTGAGAGCTGAGTGAGTGTTTGGGTTGTGAAAACAGTGTGCCAGGAGGAGGCTTTTCTTGGTGGGTATCATGAGGTCTGACCACCTGGTCAGCTGAGAGGCGAGCTGGCTGTTAGGCTGATGAGACCTGATACCTTTGAAAACGCAGCACTTTTGAATAAAGGCTTAGATATTTAAAGATTAAGCCACTAGATTCTGACCTTAAAAAAAGATCCCAAGTGTATTTGATGACACAAACAGTAGTATTTCAAACTTGTCTATACCACTGGGATACCCACTGTATCAGACCGTTATCTGGGAATGTGGGAATGGTCTGTCTTTACTTGCTATGCAGTCTTTTGGGTCTGCTGACGAGCTGCAGTGACAGTTGAAATTATTTCATGTTGTACAGGAACCATGAAATAATTTATTAAATAGTGAAACATGTTTTTAATGCACTGATATTTTAATTAATATGAGAAAATTAATGATTTAAAAAAAAAGATTATTATTTTATTTTGGCACTTTTGGTTCTCCATACAATGTGTAATTGCCTTGATAACAGGCAAAGGACAAAAACTATCTGTGCAGAGAATTTGTCAGTTTATTAATTGACTGCATTAAGTAATTTACAGTAATAAACTGAGATAGTTTCGCTGTGCATTTCAGTCATAGATGATAGAATTTACCTCATTAAACACACCAGCGCTCTGTCACGGTTTATCCAAATTACACAGACATTGCAACTCAGGATGTATTTGATAGCTTAATCCATCCTCAAATAATCCTCTTGGTGACATAGATGTGCTAGCCCGACTATCCTTCACATACCTGATACTAATGCTGGTGATGAGATTGAATTTTTATCTCTGTCCCCAATGACTAATGCAAGTTAAATGCTCCTGTGGTTGTTGTTAGGCTCCTGTTTTTCAAGAGCTCTCAGGGGTTCTTGGCTTGTTGTTGAGTGTGATATTATGGAACAAATAGTAGGGCTTAATGGTGGTGTAGATGATTTAACTGCCCTCGGGGCGATGAAAAAGGGGGGAAAAAATTGTTTCTGTAGGCTACACAGTGTACTGTTGTTATGTAGTTGTTTGGAAGCCTTTATTTTGTGAGATTCCACACGGTGGGGGGTGGGGCGATGCAGGCCAAAAATATATGGTATAAAATATCTTATTTGACTACCTGTGTTCCACATGTGCTTTCCACATTTAAGTATGTTGTTTAATTGCAGCACGGTTCTCCTCAGTCTCCTTCAGGCCCAGCACCGACTGTGTTGTCTGCTCTGCTCTATCAGAGATGCTGTGGCTTTAATCCTTTGCCCACAGGGGACGGCTGACATGGATGTGTGTAAACTGTTGACATGGTGCTGTCTCCTATGCTCTCTGATCAAAGACGGTGCAGCCCTCCTGTTTCACAACCTGCCTTCAAATATGCTCCAAGTCTCACAGACTCCCTGCCTCTCTGTTTCACACTTGTTATTAACCCGTGACTCCCCGTGGTAAATCGCTACATCTGACAAAGACAAAGAAGCTGTTTATGCCTTTCCTTATGTAGCCTCTGTGACCTCCCTCCAAGCAATGAATTTGATTTGGAAAATGGTGTGTATGTAGCTCACGCCTTAGTGGAAACCAATTTTGGAGACAGTAATGCACTGGCTTTAAGTGCAAGAAAGATTTGGCTTGAAGTTGTGCTTAGTTTAATTAATCCTCAGTAATGATGCAACTATTAGTAAGAGCTCCGCTTGTCTTAAGTGGCTGGAGGGGTGTGTGTGTGTGTGTGTGTGTGTGTGTGTTCATTCGATGAGCGGCGATGCTGATCAAGCCAACTACAACTCACTGTCTAAATGTGGTTCGGCTTCAGGACTCCGGGGAGTTCTGCTATTGTTTCAAAGTTTCCTTTAACCTCATGAGAACACTAACAAGTGTGATATGAAATAGCTATTGTTACGACATCCTGATGCAGTGTTGCGTCTTTTAATACAGTAAGAGCCGGGAAATCCTGTCACATTTGTGTTGCAAATTGAGACATTAAAGCTTTATTTATGTTTTGATTTTTGTGAGAAAATTAATTAAAACAAATATGATCTGTTTCTCAGTCTTTTAGTAAACAATGCTAGGCAGCTAATGCACAGAGTTTTTAAAGTGTCCATATTATTTTGTTTTTGAGACCTATCTAAGTCACTATGTTACACATTTGCATAATGCCCACCTTGCGGCTAGTTTGGCTCAACCTCAAAGGATTAGCAGCTGCCTTATAGGCTGCCCCTTTATTTACTTGCCAGAGCCGCTTCTGCTAACTCTAAAATGTCTCTGCCACGAGCGGAGCACGCCAAATGTTCTTTGTTGGCTTCAGTAGCAAATGCAATTGAGTCTTAGTGCACTCTCAGCATCTGAGGAACTGAAGACACAGTGGATTATTTTTTATTTTTGATGGTAATGTCCCCTCAACAAAAGAAAAAAATTCTAACTGTTGGCATGTTGCATGGCTCATGGCTTATGTTACTATTGGCTTTGATCGCATACCATGTCCACAGGCCAGAGCTTTGTCTGAAGTGTAATGGTAGTGGACAGTCAGAAATTGTGTCATTTCAGACTGATTTTTATTTAAACCAATAAACTGGGTGTGGGTTGCTATGTTTTCTTGTCTTTGACTTCTTGCTTTATTATAACCAGCTTTTCGTTTTTGCATTCACTGGCGTGGCACACATGGACCAGCTAAAAGAGCACAGTTGCCAACAAGGCCAGTTGTGTAATCCAGATCTGTGCTGAAATATCTGGGTTCTTCCTTTGCACTAGCTCTTATACGGCTGAGCGATTCATGGAATTTTCACTTAATTTACGATTATTGTAATAACAAGATAATTTCTTGTGTTGGAAAGCAAGTGCTTTTCTTTACAGTGGTGCACTTCTGCCGCTCCCTGAAAGCCCAACCTGTTTTGTTCAGCTCCAGCCAAGTTGACTTTTTGGGGGGGAGAGTCACTTGGTCAACACGATCCATACAGAAGAATTAAAAGTCATAGGATTTCTGCAGTTCAACCTGTGAAAGGATTATTAATGATAACCTCCAGCCGCCCTTGTCTCCAAATCGGTCAGGGTCTCTCAACCAGCCGCTTTCAGTGGCACGTGACATTTGGCTGTCGGCTTTTGCTCTTCATCTCCCTTCCTGTAGCTGCTCTACAGGCCCCCTGAGGCAAGTGAGTCTGTTGCCTCTGGGCTTCTCTTCACTCCTGCATGCAGCCGCAGAGATCCTGTGGTGTAGGCATGCCGGCGGGGACCGGGAGTCGCTCTTGGGAGATGGACTTTATGGTCAAAAAACACCCTTTAGTCAGGGTTCAGGGGTGGGGCTAGAGTGGCACTGTCCCCAGCCTCCCCCACCACCAGGTTTTTCATGAGAGAGAGACCTTAGAGAGGCTGAAACTAAAATTGTTGAAGAGGTGCTTCAACAAAGCACTGTTTGAGGGGAAAAGTGTCTGCTTAAAAACCAAACCAAAACAAAAAACCTTACACAAATGCTGTCTGATGGTCTATTATAGTATCTGTGAACACAGTCAGACCTTGCGCTCAGGTACAGCTTAGGCCCCTGAAGGTTCCTGTCCCTATTACAATATGATGTCATCATGTTACCTAGCAGCAGCCTATGAATAGGCTAAAATTACCCATTTGTAGCATTTATAATTTCATCCAAAAGAAAAAGCTTTATCCAAACATTGTCATTTTATCACTGCCTAACAATCAAATAAAATCCCAGACCAAACGAGACTAGGGATGTACAAGTGAGCAAATGATGCCCACTTTAAGTTGTGATCTAAGTGCTAAATGTTTTTTGTTTTGTTTTTTACTCTTTAGTAAGTGTTGTGTGAGAATGAAGTGATGATTAAACCCACATGAATAGATTTTTTTTGCATTTGAAAAGTGATATTAACGGCTGTTGTGTCCAATTGAATGTAAAGTGGTGAGAACACAATACTCAACATACCAACCAGTTGTACAAAAACTAATACAACATGGATAATCTCAGTGGATTCAGAAAGTATGTTGAAAGAAGTAACAGTGGCTTCTTCCATTTTCAGTCGAGCAGATTGTCGTCTCTGGTTTTGTTTTTAGTTCGCCCTGCTGTTCCTACACAGAAACGATCTGCTCACCCACTTTCTTGCATCTTTGAAGCAACAGCGAACCAGAATTACCACGTCTCCACCTTTTGAAACCTACAGCGGGTTTTGAATCCTTAAAGCAACACAAAACATTCTTATTTTTAGGTGTGCTCATCCCACAATAGCTTCAACTAGACAATCTTTTTCCCTCCACCCTAGCCCTCCGGCTGCATCTGTTTTGGAGCATTTCTTTTCCCCAATGAGTTTGGTTGTTGTAGTTTGGGGTTTCATGCTTTAGGGAGCAGGTATGCTTAAGAACAATCTGTCCCCCTAACGTTGTTGTACCATTGTGTTTTGAGTGTTTTTGATTTCTTGCTGGTAATTTTCCGCAAGTGAAAGACAGTTGTGGCCTGAAAGACATGGGACCAATTGTCTGCACTCCTAACAATGTGGCAGTCTGAACATACTGGAGCTTAGCTCAAAAGCTGCTGTGATACTGTTAGATCCATGCATATGTTGTTAGCATAATGACAGTCCAGCCTAATTAGACTGTTTCTTTTCTAGACCAACTGCTACTGTAAAGGGTGTGATTAATGTTAACTGCAAGAGTGTAGGAGGCACCAGAGTGGGTTGTAGGATAAACTTGGTGATGGTGATCATTACCAAACTCAAATGATTAGAGTAGCTGCAATCTGAAACACACATTCAAGGCAGTCTGACCTGATGTGTGTATCAACAGTGATTGAAAAAAGGATTTTAGATATCTCAGGCAAAAACACAAAGTAAAACAGCATTTTCAGTAGGGGTAGGTGTGTGTGTGTGTGTGTGTGTGTGTGTGTGTCTGCCTCTTCAGCGAGGTTCTTATCACATGTACAGGGTCCCCACTGCACTACTATGTGCTTCATCTGGCCATGGTAGTCCTTGTTCTGCTCTGGAGCCTCTGTGAGCTTGGATTAATCCAGTTCTGGTTAGTGACCCTCCAGCTCACAGCAGAGGAGAAACAGGACTACCTTCTCCGGCTGTGGTCTAAAACAGTGGAGCTGGAGTCCGTCTGCATGCAACACTTCTTTGGCGAGGTAGCTGAGTTATGTCAAGGACTGCCACAGCGATGATTGGTCAGCCTGCTGACAGGGGACCACAAGACTAGAAAAGCCAGGGATGGACAGTGTGAAAATTTAGTGCACAAATAAGAGCACATTATTCCAGTTCTGTCAAAAAAAAAAAATGGAGAAATGCTAAAATGACAGGCCACTTATATTTTGGTGGCATGTAATATTCTTGGGTGGCCAAGTAAATCTCATGCATGGGGGAATACTGGCTTTGCTCTGTGCCGGTTTATTAATTGTGTTCTTTGTGCTCTATGTGTCCCTCCAACAATTTATGTGAGGAAAAAGAAAACGATGTGGTTTTTATCATTTTAGTAATATTGCTGCACACACACACAAATGCGTCTACCAGCAAGATACGCAGATATGAATATATCTTTGATTGGCTAACATCGACTGACAAGCCTTCTGATTAATATCCATCAAATCGTATTCAAATCGAAAACCAGGAGATTTTATTGCAATTATCTGTGTTCGGCTGATTATGCGTGAAATCCTTTCAGTAGTTTGTGAACTAGTAAAAATCCAGACTGAATTGCTGCAGGGACAGGAGCTTTGTCATAGTATGTGTTTGCATTGCAAAAGAAATGTTTCTTTTCCCTGTTGAGTTTTCTGACCTGTATCTCTCCCTCCCACAGTCGCGTCGGGTCACCACACTGGAGGCAACCATTATGGAGGCACAGGCGTAATGAGGGAGAGGAGGACAGTTGATGACCCCTACTGGTCCTATTCAGGTGAACTCTCATTTATGCTGTGGCTGGAGCCTAAGTAGGAGGGGAAATTGCTTACCTTTTCTGCCTTACCCACCATTTTCCATTTTATTTCCTGCTGTTTCGCCATCAAGCTCCCACCCCCCTACCCCCCACCCCCTCCTCGCTATAGCAAAATGGGTTTAATAAAGCATTTATGATTCATATAATGGCATACCTGTGATGTATGCTTTTAATAAGAGCAATTAAACAAATGCACTCTGGAGTGAACAGCACTGACATATTGTGGAGCGAGTCTGTGTTCAGATTCATAACAGGAAATAATGAGTTAACTATCTCATTTGTAAAAGTATAGATTAGGACTGATGGATGCTGTCAGCAGTACTATGAAAATGTAATTGTTTAATTCCTAACCGCGTTATTGGTGCTTTGCTTTTAATCTAAATAAATGTTTTTGAGAAGACTTGCTTACTCTGTATTGCAATCTCTTAGCTGTTTACCTTAACACATTTGGAAGATGGATGAATATAGCAGCCCTCAGTGAACTGTCTGATGTATACTTTAATGAATGATTCATTCTGTGCACTCTTATGCTTGTAAATAATCTCACAGTTGGGTATAAATTTGCATATCACATCTTTTTGGGTGGTAGTCTTGGAGGAAAGTTTTTAGAGTTATAAACCTGTAAATAAGGAAAGAAGCTGAGCTCAAATAATGTATCAAAATATTTAAAACCGTATGTTACGGTATAATATTTTAAACTATCAGAAGCATATTTTATCAACTTCTAAGCTAAAGCTGTATTTAAATGCTTTAAGAGTTTAATTTTTCCCATTTTCTGGTATCTAAATTTGCTGTAAGGGGAGAAAAAAAAAGTATAAAAGCAGTGGGCTCTATGCATTTATAATGGCATGGCTCATTATTTGACTCATCAGCAGCACTTTACAAGACCATGAGTTAATGTATCTGAGTACCTGCTGAGCACTTGGTATTTGTTTTCTTTTTATAGCACGCAACATTTGGCACTGCTTGTAATGGTAAAAGTCTTTAAATTTCCTGTTTATTGGGCTCGGATGCAAAACGTGTGCACAGTTGTATGCAGAGCAGAAGATGTTTTTGTGGTGGTGAATTGATAAGCATATCCAGTTTGTTCCTTCAAAGCATTCATTCTCATTCAGCTGTACACGTCCACACCCCGGCGCAAACATAGCCCTCTGTAGGCCATCAAGCAGCTCCGATGGGAAATAGGGGTTATGTGATTTGATGGAGGGCACTTTACTGGAAGAGCTCAGGAAGGGAGGAGCACTCGGTAAAATCGTATTTACAGGTTCCAAGTTCCAAAAACACCACCTTGCAAATAACTAACTCGGCCCCTCTGCCGGTGGAGTGCATCATGGCTCTGAAAATGAATATACTGATGGAATATTTTGTCCTCGGCGCTCCAGTTGTGAACCTAGACTCTTGTGGTTTTAGGCAAGAAAATTGTGCAAATAAAAACACAAAAAACAAAAACAAACTGTGGCTACTTTGGAGTCAAGTTTGTTTGGTATTCATGTCACTCCTGATTGTGGCCCTCGTCTCTCCCAGTTGTCGAGTAAAGGCAGTGAAAAGAATGCCCGCTTTGACTATCCAAGCGCGATTGCTCTTTCGCCACAAGGTGTGTGGTGCCTGTTTTAGTAGTTCTGGTCACTTCAGATATGCCATTGTTTTCTGTGCAGCCTACAAAAACGGAAGCCCTGATCACATTTTAACTGTGATCATATAAACAACTTTGGTTCTTTAATTAGATAATGATGCAACATTATGCCATATACAGTGTTTTTGGCATTGGTCTGCTTTAGCGGTGGGCATCATAGCCTCAAAATTATATCGTGATACTTCTGATTAAGAAAGAAATAAAGAATTAGACTTATTGCTCGCAGCTTACATGCAGCAGCTTTTTTTAAATGTAGGCAAATACAGGGCATTTTCCATCTTTTGACACACTTCCTAGTTTGAAGTGTGAATCTAGTGAAAAGAGGTTCCAGCAGCAGCATTAGTGTGGTGGCAGTGACACAGCATTATATCCAGTGACACAGCTCAAGTCACATGGAAGCACAAAAGTAGCCTAAATGATGTTTTCCATGGAAATCTTAAGTACAAATACAACATGACTACTTAACACTTGAGTTACTTTATTGTTAAACTAAACTCTTATATAGTATTGTCACATAATAAAACGGAGAAATATTTTCTACCTGTGATGTTTTGTCTTGGGCTGAGCTTCGCTGCTTAAAGCTTTGCTTTTCACATCAGTAATTTCCATCCACCGTTTGCTCTTCCTGTCATATGGAATGCAACTAGCGAGTGCAGCAAGTGTTGCTTGGTTGACTCATTTGTTTACTTTTGGGTCACACATCACCAGCTGCTAGTGTCTTCTCCTTCATAGCCTGGTCGTGCTTGACGGTGTGCTTTTTTTTTTTCTTTTTTTCGCTTCAAGCGCTGAAACGACTTTGTTCCCACTAATGCTGGAAACAATTTTTGTGCATAATTTAAAAACGACTGCGTTTCTGTGCGAGGTTGTTGAAGTGGCTTCCTTTATAGGTGCGAAATTGTCATCAGAAGGTCTTGCTGTCAGACATGCCTGGGCTTGTCTCATTGTTGCGTGCAAGGCGGTGTGAATGCATGGCATCGCCATAGCAACAATACATTTATATCAGGATTATCATAGACGAGATGATGTGGCACAGCTCTAGCCCACTTAGTATTTTGTGTTTGTGCCAATGTGTAATGGCAGTAGGCTCAGTAAGCCTGGTGAAAAATCACCTGTAGCAAGGATTAAGTGAGGCGGTACATCACAAATACCTGACATGACTTTAATTTGTACCTTCAGTAATGGCCACACTCCAAATATATGGCATTTGCTGCATGAAATGGTGCTTCTGCTCTTTTCCCCTAAAGGTCAGAGTGTGTGTTTCTTTTTTCCAATGATGTTAGTGGTTGTAATAATTGATTTAGTTTAGATGGTCCACCACTCTTGTAAAACACTGTAACTGTGTCTTGCGCTTCATTGGTATTTCTGTCCTGTCATGCATTCATCGACCAAAATTTGAAATTTGCCTTTTAGCAAATGAAGTGACAAAATACTGATGAGAGCAACCGTTTTTTTGCTTCTTTTTGTTTTGGGTCACACATCAATTTTACACTGGTTAAATGTTCAGCGATAGACATGAATAAAAAGCTGAAAAGCCTTAGAACATTTAAGCTTTTTCCAATAATGATATTGTTTGTTTGTTTGTTTGTTTGTTTTCTTCAGGACCAAATGTAAACATGTATTAGTCATGCTAATCAACACATGTCTGCAGTACTTGGATGTAGAAAATGAAAAGTGTCTGCTGCACGGGTTTAAAGTGAAATAACCAGTTGACCCAAATGATGCGTAACCACATTCTTCCTGTACGGACGTTAACCTGCAGGGAAACAAGTGCTAGCTGCTGCTAGCAATGCCTGGTAATGGGTAAATTATATTCACAGTGACATTGAAAGTATTTTTGAATGAAAACTGAAATGTTTGTGTTGCCAGTTTGTTTAACCTTGTACATGGAGCACGAGTGATATAGGATTTTTAAGTCAAATGTGAATATTTGATGATTTTATAAAGCTGATATATCGCTCATATTCTTTTTTTCGTTGAGACACAATAACAGATTTCAGTAACATTTGTCATGTGTAGTTGTTTGAGTCGTTACTAACAATCTCAGTGCTATAGATTACTTGTTGCAGACTGCCCTCTGATGGAAACTGTACAATGTCAAGACTCAACAACATAACTGAGGTGTTTCTCCCATCTCTTATCAGCTGCTGTGAATACTGATGACGGCACTTTGCAAATGGCTAATATCAGTTATAAATGAGATGATAATGATTTCTTACTTTTAGGCTATGCAGCTAGTCTGATCCTTCTCCCGCCATCCCCCCCTCCCATTTAAAAGACTTATAAATTATTTGCCAGGAACATCTTTTGACCACACCTGAGTCCACACTCCTGTGGGACACAATCTTGATATTCATGCTGAGGTCCTTCTTATTTTCTAATTAGAACATCAGGCTTGGGTTGGCATGCGTCTTTGGTCAATTAAATTCTAGGGCTTTGTTTTTTGACAGTATGTTAGGTATCGTTAATAAACAGCCTGCAGCACCATTGACATACTTCTTTTTATAACTATCTTGCTAAGTTCTCATTTTGATATGCTGTTTGTTCATGGTTGGCAAGAGAAGGGCCGGTAATTGGGTATCTGGGTTTTTCTATGCTGGGATGGTGGCCAAAAAATAAAATAAAACAAATAAGGAAAAAAAACCAAAAACTATCAAGATAGGCAACTGGCTGACACGATTTGATTTTTGGACATTCATTTCAGGTCCGTGTAGACCACCAGTTCCTACCAGTCAAGACAGCTGGCTGATTGTACAAAAAAATAAAAGGAAAGAACTGAGGGAATACAGAAATGGCCATTACTTGGGGAAGGTAATTAGCGGCTAAGGCTGTGAATGGAGGACAGAGGAGCGTGCCTTAGCAGCTAAATGGTTATTAAAGGCATTTGCTCTGTGCAAGTGAGTGTAAAAAGAAACGCACACAGTCGGGCTAGCCTGAAGCTAGAAGCAACTGCATAGATAGACTAGCACTGTGAGCGAGACACACGAGTACTGAACGTAACCTATAGAGGAGCATTGTGCCACCAGTGTGATTACTTTAGGAGTGAGGGCGTTCCAAGAATGTGAAATGATGTTTCTCAGGCAAAAATAAAACATAGTGATGAAAAAAAAAAATGTAATTTTTGATGATCAGATCTTTTTTTTTCTTTAAACTCGCCTGCGTTATCAATAAGACGACTGATTTTTGCGCAGTTTTTGTTTTTCTCTAAAAAATCTGGCTACACGTGACAGTGATGTGAGTTGGCTTTTAATAATATTCATTATTGCTTCATATTTTCCATAAGAGGGTGCTAACCCCTTACTTTGTACATATTAGTCTAGTGCATTGAGGAGTGAAGCACATGACACATCACCTTCCTGTGTGCTTGGATTATGAACCTCAGTAAAAGTAGCCTCGAAACCTGCACCCTGAAATTTGATTAAAAGTTATTTAAGGCATGGTGTGTGTGTGTGTGTGTGTGTGTGTGTGTGTGTGTGTGTGTGTGTGTGTGTGTGTGTGTGTGTGTGTGTGTGTGTGTGTGTGTGTGTGTGTGTGTGTGTGTGTGTGTGTGTGGTGGTGGTGGGGGGTGTTCGTGTAGTGTTCATGGAGGCATTTTTCATAAGAGGGATGATATCATACTCACTGTAAGACTCCCACAGGAACATAGCTATGCATCATTTTTCCCCTTTTTATATCTCTGCAGGTTTTCACATCATCTCTGTTAGTTTCTTTGGCTTCCTTCATCATAAGTTTTATGTTTTTGGCCAATATATGCAGTAGTTTGCTTTTGATTGGTCTCTTGTGGATTTATTGTTCTAGTTTAATTACAGCACAACAGTTGGAGTACCTTAACGTGCATTTGCAGAAGCATTACGCCTGATCCCCTGTAACAGTGTGTAGAATGAGAAACGGAAAAGAAAAACACAGTGAAGAAATACCAGCTCTAGATGTTGGGGAAAATTATAGATCAGCGTCCCAAAGAAAATTGTCACCCCCCCCCCCCCCCCGTTGTATTATGAGATTTTCTGTAGTCGCTGAATTATCTCGCATGTCATTTCAGACTGTTGAAGCAGTCGTTGTTTAATTATTTCTTTTTTAAACGGTTCTTCCATTGATCACTGTAGGAACTTATGATTTTGGTTTGGGGGAAAAAATGACTCTGCAAAATTGGTGAAATTAAAAATGCTGTAAAGGGCACACGCTGAAACCATAATCCTTCAGATGATCTAGTAGTCCACCTCCGCAAATTAATAACATAGCTAAGGGCTCTGCATTTCAGTAATTTTTCACAGTAATAACTCACTAATAGCTCAGTGCTTCATATGAATAGAGCTCCTACTGTCTTTCATGCAGCGGTTATGGGTGTTTGGATGAAAGCCACCCCGACAAGCAGTTGTAGCAACTGGAAGAGCCTGGGATTGTCTGATATGTGTGGATTATGTTTCCCCTCAGCCTAACTGTTTTATTCCACTTCACTGAGGTTGCCCATGATCATTAGCAATCTTTCCACTCATGTCTCACATAATGAAGTGAATGAAGTGTCATTTTCAATCAACTGCTATGTTGATCCAACTTAATTAGTACTTTAGAGGATACAGAACAAGATTAGGTAACTCACTGTTCTTGATTGCCAGGGCTGTTTATTTTGGTTTTGAATTAACCCTCGGCTCTGGCACTGCGAGCGATTTGAGTTTCTTAATTTTTTTTTATTTTTTGGCTTCACCTCTTGAGATGTATTGCGTTATTCCCTCGTAGCTAATAAGCAAAAAATTGTTGCCTAGCTTTTAAGATAAACTTGTCAATTGCAAATTACTCTGCCGCTGTATAATTGATCTTACTATAAATAAATCTTTATTAAGACACACATTTGTTTAAACAACACGCCGCAGGATTGATTTTTAGAGCCCAGTGATTGGGTTGGTTTCAAAAATGTGTCTATTCCTCTCCGGTTGCTTAGTTAGGTTAAATGTTAAACCCTGTGATTCATGTAACCTTAAATTGGCTCGGTGCTTTTGAAGGCAGTGCAGTTTTTCTCCTGCGTTTTGACACCCCCTTACAACTGCTGGAGGGAAAAGAGCAATGCCATGTTGTCATGGTGCCCAACAGAAGGAGCTCTGCCTCTTGGAGGTAATGAATCGAGAGGAGGATTGCTCCCAGTAGACTTCCGTGTATAAGAAGCACTTGAGTTTAAAGTAAAGGTCCCTCGCTATATGGATGTTCTATGAGTAGGCATAGAGGGTAATGTACGGGGCATAGCCTTCAGGACGTAATCTTCAGGGATGAAGATGACTTTTTCCCCCCTCCTGCTCTCTCTCATTCCCCGATGAAAGAAGCGGCTCACCATGCTCCAAGTGATGAAACAAGTTTTTCATGATAAATGGAGGTGATTTTCCCCTGATTGTTTTGAATCATGATGTAGAACGAATCATTTTGCTCTCCGAATTAACACAAAAAAATTTGTTTGATCCTTTTTTCCCCCCAAGGATGAAATATTTTGAATGTAAGCTAGAAATTACAGTTAGATTTAATTTCCAATGAAAGTAAAGTCAAATGATATTTTTAGATAGACGCGATGTCGTTTGAGTTTCCAATCAGAATGACTGATATTACAATCCAATATGTTTGTACTAACCATGCAAAAATGTGCATTAGTGAGTCATTACACTTTAAACAGATCTGTCACCTAACTGCTGCACGCACTCACCCAGAGGCCGCTCACATATTCCAGACTGTTGAAGTGTCCGCGCTGATTCTCCTTGCTTGCTAAACAAAGGAAAGAGTCACACGTCTATAAGGCAGGCTTGAAGCGTCAGCTCTTTCATGTTAAACAGGATGCCGTCCTAACTCTTGCTCGGCTGAGTCGTGTATTTACTGATGCTGCTCGTGATGAATAGTTGGAAGAAGTTTAACTTTTGCCCAATGTGAACGAAGAACGCCGCAGCTGCTGCCTAATCAGCTCGCGACATGAGGGCATCCCGTGAGAGCGCGGTAGCTGCTTGTGCGTGAAGCGTGAAGGAGAAGTTGATCTTTTATGTTAGCAACCACCACGTTGCTTTCGAGCTAGCTTGGTTTACCCTAGCTGCCGATCAAAGCTCTGTTAGCTTACAACAATAGCGCCAGCAAAGATTGCTCCCCCACCAAACGTCAGGCATGCTCACTGTCAAGCACTGAAGCTGAACATATGTGTGAATCCTCCCTAAGGGCCTGAGCATGCTCGATCAGCCCTGGTTGGTAGAGTGTGCGCAGACTAATAACTCAAAGAATTGTTTTGGGGAAAGAAAAATATTAAATACAAATTAGATCCTGAAGCAACGAGTCAGAGGAGCTTTTATCAGAATTCCAGGATTTGAGGGAAACGCGCGGACAGTGTGTGGCTGCAGTGTTTTCTAGTTATACGTGCATACTGGTAGCTTCCTGACAAAGATTATTCTCCAACGACAAGTGTTGATTGTCCAGAAAAGTAGGAATCAGTTTTCTCTGCTCTTCAGCGCCTCCTCCACTTTTCTCTTTGTTTCCACAGTAGCGACTGCGCTCCTTTACAGTATTCAGTTTGTGAAACGAAAGGTCCTCCTGAACTTTGTTGTGCTCATCCTGTGAGATTCCTTTACTGCCTACCCACAGAGCGACTTGATTAATTTCCTCCTCCTAGGAGTACAGAGAGAGATTCATCTGTCTTACACCCTGCATTTATAGTCGCAGGCATTCTACGTGATGATGGAAGCTTAACACAACATCATCTATATTCCTCCAGTCTTGCTGCTGTGTGTATCAACCTGTAGATGTACCTGCACTCATTTTGAGAGAAAATGAGAGGTGCAAGAACACTAATTATTAAAAATGAATTTTGCGAGGGGACCAAGCTGGCTCATTATTCATCTTGGTTATTGCTAGCAGTTTGGATCAGCCTTTCTGTGCCAGAATTGGTCTATTTGTCTCTGTCAAGGGTGGGCCCTTGACAGATGTGCCAATATGGCTGCCGAAGTTCTGTGCTGGGGGAGAGGCATCTTAATTCTCCATGATGTATCACACTGGCAGCAACCAATTTAGCAGAATTGAGCTCCAAATCATCTTACTTCCCACTGCCTCTGACAATCTGTTTCCTTTTTCTAGATGAGGTAAATATATTAAGAATTGAAATAAATTAGGGATTCCTGCACCCTGAGTTAATGCTGTATGAGTGAGGTTTTGCAGAACTTAATTGCTTGCGTTTATACGCGGATATGTCCGGAGAACAGCGTCTTCGGCCGCCACCACCTTGACGCATAAAGCGAAAAGTCCAAAGTCCAACATCTGCGATAAGCGCAGCCAAATTTCCTGGTTTCCTTGTTTAGAGCAGATTGATGCGTTGGACTGACATGTTTGTTGTGTAAACCTAATTAATTAAATTTCAGACGTCACATAGTGTTAGTGTGCCTCGTGGCACCATATTAGGCTTAGTGGGTGGCTCAGGTCCAACTTAATGGATGCGGACATGCTCGGCCTGCTGGGACTGCAATATTGAGGAAGTGTGAGATTGCCAGCCCACAGGTTTCCTCACTAATATGGTTATGCTGATGAGCTAGAATGAGCTAGATTGCGGTTCAGCAAATTTTTAAACTCATAATCATGATGACTTACTTTGTAATGAGCGCACATCCCCCTAGAGGTGAGGAGTTAACTATAGGGGGCAAGGCTATAATAGTGGCATAATGGCACAATTTTGGAAGACGTGTAATGCTTCCCTCGGATTCTAAAACAACGTTTGATTTATGATCATTTGTTCAAGTGCAGTGAGGTATGTTGGCATAAAATTCTACTTAGACCTTCAAACCAGTGAGTAACTGAATGGAAGTAGCTGATGAGGTCTAGCACTGCTTCCAGTTCGCTGACTTTCCCCGGCTTGTTAGATTGTTTATGCCGCGCTACTACCTCTACTTTACTGAGTTACACTGATTTCTGTCTAGAGTCTAAATTATAAGGACACTTGCTGTGTAAACATGTAGCCATTGTTGTCCCTGCTTAGCTTGCAGAACAACTCCAAGAGTAATAGCTGCTGAGGATGTGAGCTGAGCACAGAGGGCTGTAGCTCAGAGTGGTTCAGGCCTTTTTTTTTAATACTGTATTTTCTGAGCTAATTGTGCCTGTGGGATGTGCGATATCTTGTTTTGTCTTCTTTTTTTCTGTAATTAAAATGCATGTATGAGATTTTGGTGACTGGGTTAATGTCTGTAATTTTGCTTTATGAATTATAACTACTCTTGTATTGCTGATTCAAGAAAACTAAATATAGTCCCTGAGAAGTGCTGCGATGAAATTCCAACAATCGGTATCATTATCATTCTGCAAACACAAAGACATTTATTTTAATTTAGGGTGACCCAGCTTCATATTCTCACGGTAGCAAGTAGGAGAAAAAAGAAGATCACTCAGGCCTGTCATCCTTTGTCTTGCAGAGTCTCATGACTGATTTAAGCTGGAGCTCATATACCTGCGAGGGATAATAAATAATGTAGATGTATCATGAAATTATTGGAGTAGAAGCTGTTCTTTGCATTCCAAAATGTGTGGTAGTCTAAACCTTTTGTGCAGTACCCAAACATCCTCTCTGATTTCCGCTTATTTTCAGTAGGTTTAAAGCTGAAAGGTGAAAATGATACTCCCGCGGTAAGTAGGGTTTATAAAAGGACCTTTGTTTGAATTGAGGAAAAATAAAAACTCATATGTTGGAGGGGGAGCGAGTGGGCTAATGTCTACACTTTGCTGAGAATATAAATAAAGCCATTTATTTTCACACAATACATTTCAGGAAAAATTCCACTTTAAAACCAGACTGCAAAGGACCAGTTTATCAGTCATCCATGAGAACACGAGCATCTTTAGTGCTATCCATTAGCCACTTTGCTGACGTCACCAATCTTGTATTAATTTGAGTGAGTTGGGACTCACAACAAGATGGACGTCTTATTGATCGCTTAATGCATGTATCTGTGAGGTGTAGTGGAGACGGAATAACTCGAGTCTGTGACGGGGAATAGAGAACTTGTTTTTCCAAACTCTTATTTTGCCTACAGCAACTTTATTTTGAAATGAACGTAGCTGGTTTTCAGCAGCGTTCTCTTCTCCCCGGGAATCAATTTTCTGCCTCTTTATGTGAGCGCCCGCCTCGTTTCTGTTCTTAAATTCCCCTCCCCATCCATCGCTCCTAATGCTGACCACATCTCAGTTCCGAGCAGCACTTTGCTTGTGGGTGCCGTGGGGTAGTAAGGAGGGGGAGACGTGGACTGGATTACGGCTTGATTTAAAATGGCTGCTCGCTGTGCTCAGCTTAACACTCGTCTTGGGATGTGGTCATGTGCAATCTTGGGAGTTTGTGGCCTAATTAGCGGTTTCGGGGTACCCAAGGCTAAAAAAACTCCACTGTTGCTCTCTCATCTTCCCTCAGTTTTCATTTCTGCCACTTTTTTTCTCTCCCTCCATCTCTGCATCTACTGACTGACGCACTTGTAACTACACATGGACAGATTTTCTGCTCTGCTGAGCTTTAACTGAAAGGGCACTTGGAGAGAGCCTATCCTGTGCCAAGGCAAATGCCACATTTTGCAAATTTAAATAAAGTGGTCTGGATTCATACCAAAACTTAATGAGTTGCTTAAGCCATGCTCCACAACCCCACCAAGTTTCAGGAAATCTGGTGTGTTAGTTTTTACGAAGGCTTTCTGACAGACGCTAAGACAGTAAAACGCTGAAAACCCACCTCTGCCTTAGCTCTCGACCTGGCAAAGGAAAAATCCGGGCAAAGAATGACTGGATCCGTGTGAATAAGCTGAGAAAATAACGGTTCGGCTCTGTGGAGGCTTCTCCGTGCAGCGTGGAGCAGATGAAAACGTGTGTTTAGTTCAGGTCAAACTTTACCGGAGCAAATCGAAAAGATAATTTGGCTAAAGGTGATGTTTACCTGTGCCAAGAAGGTCTTAGAGATGGCCCACCGCGGTCTGTTTTGCTCTGTTACCTAAATATCTTGCAATTATGGCTGAGTTCGCTCGGAGTTTGCTGGATGTATCTCTTTAGGGAGTTCATGAACCAAAGAGGAAGGCGCTTATTAAAAGTGGAGACTTTGGGTGATTGTCTGGGGAAGGTCACAAACTTTGGCTATAACCAGCCATTCTACTGCATTCATTACCCAGACACTGAAGTAGTATCAGCAGCCTCGGAAAATGTTTAGGAACTGTGGAGCGATTTAAGGCTTCTTCTTCTTTCTTTCTTTTTTTTTTTTTTTTTTTTTCTTTTTTTTCTTTTTTTTGGCCTTGCTTCTTTCTAAACTAGTACAAATAATTCTTGCCATTACTTAGAGTAACTGTCCTTTACTTTTCTCTTTCGTTTTGACCAGTGACTCTCCCGTGTTTTTGCACATTTATTATTTCTGTTAATACTGGTGGATTAACAGAAGAGGGCATAAGCCTGTAGGAGGTTGTTATACAAGGGTAAACAATGGATCTCAGTCCCAGGCAGCTTGTATACAAGTGATTCGCAGTGCTGATCTCTGCTGTGCGATTAAAGTCAAAATTCCTCACTGTCATTCATGCTTTTCTCTTTTTCTTCCACAATCTATATTGAAACTTTGACTAGTGTTAGAAACGAGTTCTGTTTTTTTCCCCGTACATTTTGCAACGACTCACACTGACTCTAACTGCCAGACATTTTCTGGTTTTCACACCGTAAAAATGGCACTGCATGACCAAAGGCTTAAAATAGGAGCTCTTACAAAATAATACAAGCTGGTGAAATATAATTCCAGATAACATGTCATCTGGAGTGGGGCACTGTGTGGGTGGAGATCTTTCACCTCCACCTGCAGACTGTGGCTAATGGTCTGCTTAGTCCTGACCTCATACTGTGGGGTCATCCCCGATGCACAGACAGGCAGGTAAGTGAGAGGTTTCTGCTTGTCTCACAACCTCTCTGCCCCTGAGAGGCGGCAGCCTCCTTATGCTTGTTCTGGTTTATCGCTGCACAGTGACCCACAGTCATCTCAGCCTCATACCATTTCGTCCATGGAATTAGGACCCTGTGGCAGGCATCTACCAGCGCTCCCTCTGCAGTAAGAGTATGCAGGAATGATTATTTAGTGTTTGCTCTGAGGACCGTCACTAACATAAATGCATATAGCACAGATGGCGTGCCACATTAGCGTATCTATATACTTCAGCCTCAGTGCTTCATCTTCATCGCCATTTACTACTACTACTCCTGAAATGCTAATTATCCCTCAGTGTAATTTTGACTGTGATTTGAATACAATCACTCTCTCTTATATTAAAACGTCCATCACACGCAGCTGCAGGGCATTTATGAGTGCTGAGGTTAGCGTCTGCGTTTCCCAGAGTTGGCTGATATGGAACAGTTGCCCTTGGACAAAGCAGAGTAATGTAGCATCACTAATCAGTGTTTCACTTTGCAGCTCTACAGAGGAGATCTGCGTTCTGCTCAACAGAGTGCTCACCACCCTCTCCTGTTTACAATTAGCAGGAGGCTTCCTTACAGTGATGCAGTGTTGGATTGCTTTCAGTGTGCACTGATACACAGAGGGCAAAACCCAGAGAGAAAACACTTGGTCTTTGTGTGGAAAAAAACAACTTAAATGTGCAGGAAAAACAACCATAAAGTGAAGAGGAAAAGACTTTTAATCATTCGGTTTATTTATTTTAGTTATGCGCTGCCCTACTCTCTCAAACCTACTCATTATCCAGGCAATCATAAGGCTTGTAATCCTTAGCTAAATGACGTAAATTAGCTGGAAGCGTGTTATAAGAAATCTACATAAAGTATGGTACTTCCAAATTCACAATTCGCACTAAATTTATAATAAAAAAGCTAAACTCATTTAAATTGCATAGCTAGATGTATAAATACCCTGGAGCTAGAAATGCTGTCAACCTTTCCAGCACAGTACTTTACAATACGGCATTTAAGCAACTTTTTTTTTTTTTTTTTTTTTTGCGCCCAGATTATGTTGCTGGTCAGTTTTTAACACCTACGTTAAATTATACACATGAACCTTTGTAAAGCTTGTCATAATGTTAACAATATTTTTTTTCCCCCATTTATCTCCTGTTTTGATGAGGTGAATGCACAAGAATAATGAGCATGTCTCTTCTTGGATATATGCTCTTTTAAAAAATGCTTTATTTTACATCGGCACACAGGAGGTTTAATTCTATGTGTATTTCACAATAAAGCATCTATCTGGACTTGATGTTACATGTTACACTCATAAGTTTTTGGTACAATGACTTTTTTATTTGTTTTTTATACAAATATTTAAACCACAAAGCAAAAAATTGTAACTGAATTAACTTCAGTAGCCAATGTCAACAAAGCATGAGTTTCTGTCACATGTCCTTGCATTTAACAATATATTGTCTTTATTACAACACAATATAGATGAATTCAAATTGCAATTTACAGTCAATAAATTACATAAAATGGACACTAATGCGTAAAATTGTAACAGCTTCCCACTAGCATGTTGTTACGAAGCACAGAGGTGAGCTAATTCTTGTGCACTGAGCTGCTTTGGAAACAAACAGGCAGACATTTCACCGATCTCCTCGCTAGTCGTGTTAGTTGTGTAACGCTCACTTTATTCAAGAGTAGGGAAATGTAACCCAGAGTGAGTTTAATCGGCCTCGAGTGTGTAAATATGGACTGATTATTTTGGGAATTTTTCATGCTGGGGTTAAAGGTTAAGTTAAGTGTGCGGTGTAAATGCTAAGTTTGCAATGATTCATTGTCTTGCATCATCTTTTACTCACACCACACGCTGTAGCACAGCACATCTGAAATGTGTTTTGAAGGTACTGTTCTCAGTATCTGTATGTGGCATGCCAACAAGCTTGAGTAATGCTTTTGTAATTAATTTAAAAAAAAAAAAAGAAATCTAGTATAGTTGGTTACGTGCTGACCATCCAGATTCTTTCAGAGTGACCAAAGCATTTGTTGGCTTGCTGGCTTTTGGCCAAATTAAAGGGGAAACTGTTAGAGCTTTTGAATTGTAAGGGAAGCTCTTCCTCGCGGGACAGAATGTATTTCTGTCCCTCTCATTCTTTACACAAGGTCCTGGAGATTATTTTTACAGACTAGGGGATGTTGTACTTATGCAGTGGCCAACACCCAAGAACAGGAAGCCACAGTTTCTATGAAAGCCCACGAGATGGAAGCAGATAGCGCCAAGGGAAAACAATATTTTGGCTGGAGCTCATTCTGGTGGCCAATTAGACCCCAATGCCTGTATGATTTAGCACTTCCTCTACCTGCTTTTATGTGTTTGGGGCTGCTGTGTGGAACACAATGACCTCTGATTAAAGATTGAGCTCAGGCTCTGAGACGGCTGTGGCGCCATTCTTATCAGATGCCTTCTTCTCAGAACTCAGCAAGACCACCTGAAATCAATGCGTGTATAGTCTCACACTGACGCAGTGAGACAATGAGCATATTTAGATTTTGATTTGAATATTGTCAGTTTTGTAGAAAGCAATTCATGGCAATGGGAATGTTTCTCGGGCTCGTATCCTTGTTAACAGGACTTTTTTTTTTTTTTTTTTTTTTTTTAAAACCACATTATACTACAGAGTGAATATTTTTATACCTTTTTTTTTTTTTCTTTTCTTTTCAATGTCATGCACCAGGTGAGATTGGTGTAATTGTAATTTTGTTGTGCTGCCATAATGACAGAGGTCTTGGATCTTGAATAGACTTTTGGGCTTCATGTAGGCGTCTAATGGACAATCTCGTTTCAATGCTTCGTGTTTATGTGGGGTTTTAAAAGTTATTGCTTTCTATTATTAGTTCTAAAAGGCAGATGAAACTCTAAACTCTGATCTAAATGACCTGAAAATGTATAATATTGTTAATAATTTGAAGCCTAATATCGCTGAACGATTCCGTAGATAAACATTAGCGGCCCTTTGTCTTTCAAAGTGCTTAGTGGGGCACATTGTTTTATGGGCAGAGACGAATGCATTGTTTGTCTTTTCCTCCACCCTCTACTGCAGACGCGGGCTGGAGGCGAAGCTGAGATCTTGAATGTTTGGGTGGAGTGAGGGGTATGAGGTCACGCTGCTAATTGCATAATGAGACGTGTCTGGGTTAAGATAATGCTTCAAAGAAACTGTTATGTAACCTAAAAGCAGCACGGACTTAAATTTAGATGAAAACGTGCAGTTTTCCTTTACGGCCGAGTTTACAGATCTCTTTGTTACTTCTGGAAAAACAGTGTCATTTTCTCAGCCATTAAGCCAATCAAATAAAATCTCCCGCTACTGCTCCTCCTCCTAACCTGTCTGCTCCGCAAACAGGCGAAGTCTCCAGATTTTAGTCACACAACACATGTTTTACTGCAAACACAAAGTGGCTCGCTTCAAGGTAAATGAGATTCCAGTGTCTAGTAGTGGTTGGGCCCTCAGTGTTACCTGTCAATTAGTGTCAGTTCCTTTAACATGTCACAGGATGCTAATGGCTCTTTACAAGAAAGCGGAATAAAAAGTACTCATCTGGCTAGGTTGTGTATAGACTTTTCCTGGGTTTTAATTCTCTTTTTGTAATGATCGGATCAATGTGAAATCATGTACGACACGAGTATTTTGTTCTTTATCGCAGAAAGGGGGTGGTGGAAATTTTTTTTGCCAGCTTAGTGACTTTCTTGAAAGGTCTATTGACTTACAAGACTCTCTCTCTTTTTTTCCTGCCTACTCTTGTGAAGCTGTGGCTTTCTAGACTGTGACTAAAGGGACAGTAGCAGTAAATTCAGTAGACCAATTAAGGGCCAGTCAGTAACATTAATGTGCATTACTTCCAGTCACTGATCTTCAGTGTATGAGGAACCTTCTTATTTGGCTTGATTCTAAATGATTTAATTTGGCAAGTTACTTTTATAAGAGTGAGTTTATTCCAGTGTCAGCGCTGCCCTCAGAATCGCCGCTCTCCAACAGTAACTTTCCAATGGAAAAGGCAGATTGGTCGGACTTATGAACGGGCTTTCAAAGAGCCCATTCCTATCATAGTTCCATATTATGGGTTCATCACTTTCTAGCTTGTGATTATTACTTCCCTGGGGATAATGCGTTTGACCTGCACTTCTCTCTCTGGAACATTTGGTTTCAGTCCCGCTAATTGGACGCAGGGAAGCCCCCCGCAGGAGAAAAGCTTTTTCTTGACACAGGTTAACTTCATTGCGTTTTTTTTTTTTTTTTTTCTTTTTTTTTCCCTTTTCTTGTGATGACCATACTGCTTGATCCTTTTCGGATGAGCCAGCAAGCTTGTTCACATTTTAGAAAAGCTGACTGTTCTGAAGAAGGCAAAGCTTTTAAGAAGTCAAGCTAAACCCAAAGCACTCTGTGTCTAATTCAGTGGCAGAAAACTTGTTTGTGCTTGAGGACTGTACAAGAAATTAATTTGGCCTACAACCTCCATGGCAGATGGATAGCAGCAGAGGAAAGCCTTCGGTAGAGTCTGTTAGAGGCATAGTGGTGACTTTGGCTGTAGTTGTCGAGGATGATATATGAATGCTGATCTTCCAGACTTGGCAAGCAGCTACCATGTCGTACCAACCCAAGAAGCAGTCAGAGGAAAGCGTGTGATTGAAACTGAAAGGACAATCTCTTAATGAAACCTATGTCTTATCATGTCAGTCATCGCTAAATTCTAAAGCAACTGGCCTCCTGTTATTTTAAAAATGGGTCAGTATATGACCTGCAGCATAGATAAAAGGCAACTTCAAAATGAATCTTAAGCACTTGTATATGATGGCTAAGTTGGCCATGGATTAATGACCCGCTGGATCTAATGTTTCATTGGATGTTGTTTTTTTTTTTTTCTTGCTAAAATTCCAAATGATGGCAAAACAATTACTGGCTACAGGATCATATGTAGCCCAAGTCCATTTGCTGTTCTGCTACAATAACCAGGAAATAGTTCTTTTTGTAATGCGATGCACAAATGTCTGCATCACATTACAAATCACATTACCACCACCCAATGAAAGGTTTATGCCACAGCTGTACTAGTAATGAGCAAAATCATTGTTTATGGTTTGGTATGGGTTAGACAATGAGTGTGTGAGCTTATCCATGAATTTTCCAATTTACTGTTTTCCAAAAAGCAGCAAAAAAGTAAAGCACATTAGTTTTAATTGTCAAATGTTATGCTTGATTCATCTCTTACTTTCCAGAAAAGTCCAGTCTGATGGCTTAAATTTTGTTATTAAAAATATGAATTGAGTTTAGTGAATTGTGTAATTTTAAGTTTTTTTAAAAAAAAAAAAAAAAAGTTTTTCACAAATTGAAAAAAATGTTTTCATGACCCAGCGGGCTGATATTTTGTTTAACACGGTATTTTTCAATTTCAAGTGCTAACTTTTGTAATGTGTCCAAGCATGTCTTGATGCATGCTCAATCATCAAAGTAAGGAAATTCCAAAAAGTTGATATTGTTCATTTTGTAGCGTTTTCAGTAGGAAATGCATTTTGTCAAACATCCAAGTTAACTCTTCAGTCTCAGCTGACTTGATTACAAATTTTTCTAGCTTTGGTCTTAAGGCAGGGTTGGTAGGCAGCTCAAAACGCCACGTTCAGAATGTGTCTCGTGTGACGTTTCATCTTCCCTCACTCATGTTCCGATTAGTGAAGCAGTGCAGTCCATAACAGATTACAGGATGACCCCACCCTAAGCACTGACTAAGTGTGTCTGCTCTTGGAACGGTCTTCAATGTACGTATTTTACTTTCAAGGGTCAGTACTGCAGGCAGAAATGTGTGTGTGGGTGTGTCATGTGTTCCCAAGTTTAACCCGTTGTGGGCAGTTTGTATGTGGAGGAAGTGGAAAAGCGGGCTCTGTTATCATAACCTGGAACACCACTGAGCCATTGGTTCAGGTATGTGGATGACACCACAGAGCAGACACGATTCCCACAAAGAGCAGGGCGATATGACCAAAAATATTTATCACGATATACATTTGAAAATTTGCGATAACTGATATAATTGACACTAGACAAAATACTTTACAACTCCACAACTTTGTTAGTGCTGTTTTTTAAGTGCATTAAAGTTATATAAAAATGTAACAGTGCAAATTCCTTGCTGACAGTTTAACCAAAAGGCATTTCCAGTGGAAATTGGCCGACATATCCTCAGCATAACCATGTATAACATCCACAAAACTTAAAAAGAGGTTATACACACACAATACGGTAATATTATGTTGAAGCACAGTACGTATCACTCCGCGAGGCTCCTGCCTACAATAGCCGTAATCCATCAAGCGGTGCGGGTTCGTAGCTTAGCAAAGTCGTACTAAAACATTTGACAGATTTTCGAGCGCCGTGTACGACATACAATTTTTTTCGAGGTCAGTAAATGTTTTTCAAAAAACACGGTAATAACGACGGCCCGCTAGCATGCTCTACCAAAAATAGTGCTTTGTTGTGTATCTGACGGACGAAAGCCTAACCAGTTCCACACCATTAAAGTTGCAGCATTTTTACAAACCAATTCTGGTTCATCAGTTTGATTCAATGATCTGCTTTCGCCATTCTCATTCTCCGTCGCCACCATGCTTTTTCCGTCGTGTGCGTATGAAAACAAAGGCACTGCGCATGCGCGTTTTACCCAGATTCTATCGCGATATTTCATTTTCTTATCGTTGCCCAACATTATACCGGTATTACTGTGAATGGTATGATATGGCCCAGCCCTATTCCCACAGACACAGCTGTCAGGGAACAGAGTAACATCATATCAAAAAATGCCCTGAATAAATGTGGTTATCCCAGTTGGACATTTGTCAAAGCTGGAAAGGCATCTAAAGAATGCTCCAGGCAATCCAGCAGAGAAGGACAACCGCTGCCTAAGCGAAAACCTTTAGTGTGATCCCTTATGTGTGGGAGTATCAGAACAACTGAGACGCTTTTTCTAAAAACACCACATCTCTGTGGCTTTCAAACCCCAAAACATGCTACACCAAAAATTGGTGCACTCCAAGGATCGGGTCTCCCGACACAAACAGAGTAATACAGTGTACGCGGTTAAGTGCCAGGAGGATTGCCGTGAATTATACATGGGGGAAACCAAACAACCTCTGGCTAAGAAGATGGTGGAGCACAGAAGAGCTTCCTTATCAGTCCAGGACTCCGCAGTCTTATTACACCTAATGTCCAGTGGCCACTCTTTCAGTATTGAGGATGTAGATATCCTGGATAGGGAGGATCACTGGTTTGAGCAGGGAGTCAAGGAAGCCATTAACTGAGGAGGGGGCCTAAGGGTACATCTTTTACCATCTTACGATGCTGTGATTGCAGCTATTTCCTAACATTCTGTGAATGGCACTCTGGGCCATTGATCAGTGGTCATGACAATTTGCATATTAATGATCATAAAATTGAATTCAGCTCATTGTTAGTCAGTGGTGCTAGTTTTTGGTCGTTATGTTAAAGTACTGTTTATAAGGTTGGAGAAACCTGCAGTCACCTGAAACTGAGTAAGTCATTGGAATGAGTGATGAAATATTTCTCTCACAGAGGGAAAAAAAATGTTTACTGTGTCTGTTAGTTGAATATTTTCAAATGCTTTCTAGGGGGTAGCAGCACAATTTAACTTTGTCTTATCTGCTAAAATGCATTTCTACAGTTAATTAGATCATTTTAAGCCTGTAAGTTGTTACTTTTACAGTGTTATTGTTAAAAATGTAAATCTATTTAACATGGAAACAAAGTATAGAGTTGAATGAATTATTTATGTAGGCACATACACAATTGAATTTGGTTTATTTCATAATAAAGCTTCTATTACAAGTAAATGTTACATTTCACATTACTTTTATACATTTTAAAACACTGCATATATTGAACTTACAGAAATCTAATAGCTGTGAACGTATCATGAGAAGGAACCAAACCTGGTATGATTTAATCTGTAATAAAAAATGTAATTGCTTGCTTGCTTAATTTACTTTTATTTGCTTTTTGATTACTTTTTTCTTCCTTTTGACAAGCTTGAAAAAAAAAATCCTCCTCTGTAGCGTCTGCAGAATCTTAACATTTGAACATTTAAAATTCAGATTAAAATAACGCAGCCCTGTGATGTTCAATTACCAGTTGCAAATGTTGTTGTTGCACTAATCTGTTATAAAACGACTCAACTTTTATTTTAGTTTTTTACATAGAGATCCTCAGAGTCTGCATGTACCAACATGTACAACTATCACCTGCATTAAATACGGTGTATGTAAATAGGGTTGTTTGATATAACGATATATATCGGATGACGATATGAAAACATCTATCGTTTCCTATTACGCTATCGTTTGTTTCGTGGTGTCGTAAAATAAACTGTTTACGGCAATATTTTTTTCATCGTTTTGATGGTCACTGTATTAATTTCTTAAAGTTCTCTCTTTCTCTTATATTAAATATAACCACACTATGGACGGACAAGCGCCTGTTTTTATGGGTTGTCGTTAGTAACAATGACGGTAAAACCATCGTGTGGCTCCGCTGTCCGCTTGTTTGTTTTCCACATAAACCTTTCACAATAAAGCTCAAGATCCTATTGAGACTTTTCAAAATAAACTGAATCACGTGAAAGAGTATGCAGTTTACGGATGAGATGAAAAGAAGAAGGGGGGGGAAAGAGCCGTCAGGTGCTAAAAAATAAACCTTAAACTTTGAAAGAAAATGGCGGCCGTTACAACTTATGTCTAAAAATGTCTTGTTTCATGCATCGGTTAAAACACTCGAATCCAGGTAAAGGACGCCCAGCTGGAAAAACTTCACTCAAGTCGAGCTGCCCGAGATTCACAGAATTGACAGAAAATGTTACATTTTTTGTGATTTATATCGTTGTCAGGACGATAAATGTCTTATATCGCGATATGAGATTTTTGTCATATCGCACAGCCCTACATATAAACGCAAAATAAAAATCTGGTGATCATTTGTGAAAATGTAAACTAAAGTTTAAAGATGCATGCTTTGTTGCTGATTCTTTTTTTCCCCTTCTTCCTGGAGGCCCAATTGTTGCCATATTGTATTAGCTTTCTGAGGCTTTCTAATTCTCCTAGTTGAGCCAGTGCCACTACAGTACTGTGAACAGAGACATTTTTGGTGTACTTGCTTTCCTCTACCTCTTTGTTCATCACAGAATTGACAAGGTCAAGCAAATGCACATTTAATTTGGTGAAGTGTAACTGAAGACTCACTCATGCTTCACCCTCTACGTACCCCTACAGTGACCCCCAGACGCCTTTTTTTCCCCCATTCTCGCCAACTGCACTGATATACAAGTACTAGATCTCACTAAGAAGTGGATATTGGTTGAGAACGCTGAGAAAAATGTTTTAAAAGTGGGTAGGCCGACTGCAATTATTTTCTTGTTTTGCAATTCCTGGGTTGACTGTTCTTATTCACGTATTTCTTCACTTTTCTTTGAAGCATCCCGACGTCCACTGAGGGCATTATGGTTTGTACCTTCATGGTTCACTGATAATTGAGTCGTCTTATGCAGATTAGCCAGTAAAGGATTCTGACAAGAAACTCCTTTTGAGAGTACAGGAAATGCAAATCTTAATTGTTGCAACTAATGATTCACTTTGATAAACACCTTTCCAGTTACCTGAAAGTTTCCATTATATGTCTGGGTAAGACATCTGTGGACGTATTGAAACTTCTAAGAGTACCCGTTTTTATTCATTACATTTCTCTTGTTGAACACCAGCAAAAAGGACTCTGTCTCCGCTTGAAATGTTGTTTCACTGTGGTGTAACATTGGTAGTTTTGGCAGCATGACCCCATTTAGACTGGAACAGTCAGTCACCAAAATTGGCTGCCCCAGTTTTGCCAGAATGAGTTTCCTCACTTTGATTGTAGTTGCATGCTGTCTGATACAGTTTCAAATGTATTCAGACTCATTTGCAATCAGAGCTTTATGGTAGATCTTCCCCTCTGTTCTCTTTCTTTCAAAGAAGCCTCTTGTGTTTTACAATGATACCAAAATCCCACATTGCATAGAAAATAAAGGTGTTAGGCCGAGCCCCACTGTAGCAAATCCAAGAAATGACAATGAACTGCAGACCGTTCCTGGCAGCTTATAGTTGGTGCAGTGGGAGTTTGTATCTTAATTGCTAAACACTCACAATCAGCATCATTCAGTAAACTGAATTGTTTTTTTGTTTTTTTTGTTTTTTTTTTGCCCCCCACCCTTCCCTCAGTTGTTTCAGCTTTTGCTCTGAACTCGCTCTCTTTCCTTCATCACATCACATCCCAGCCATTAGGTCACAGAGCTGCCAGGAAGCATGTAAGGAGATCTGCCTGACACAGGGAAAGTGGAACAAAGGGATAAAGTCTGTCGGTTTGTTTTATGCAAAGGAGCTCCGGCTTAGCAGTTTACTGAAGATAGGACTGTAAAATGCACGTAGTGTGACAGACTAGTGCTTTTTACTTGCCGTGCCTAAAAGTTCATTTTTAATATAGAAACCCTTAAACGCTCTGCATCCTCAGCGAGGGCCCCATCCAGGCTTCAAAAGCTATGTATAATTAGATTAACCTCACTGTGAATCAGTATCTTAATTTGAAGGTTAAAAAAAACAAACAAGTATATATACATGAGCTGTGCTGATGACACCATTCTGTAAATGGCAATATTGAGCAAGTCCATTGGCTGGTCCATAACCTTTTAGGTATTTGGTAATGATATACTTTATGTTTTAGCTTCAGTTAGTTTAATATGTTGCCAAAATAATCTAGTTTAACGTGTACACCATGTGCACGATTTTACTGTGTTGGGTCTAATCTCACACAGTACGATATTACATTAAACAACGTTAATGTTACCACACCATTATTTTGTGAGGGCACAAGGAAAAAAAAGAAATCATCCTTGGCAGCCGTTGTCTGATTAGCGACTCGGTCTGTTCCTTTGGCTTGTCTGAACATCATACAAGCCGTGAGCTCATCGCTTGTCTAACCTGGACATTTGATACTCCTGAGTGCTGCAGCATGTGCGGCTCCACCCTCTGGAGTGTTATCAGCATATTGAAACTGACAGCAGGAGCGTTGTTCGAAATGTTATCCGATGCGCCTGCATTCACTGAACAGATTAGGCAGCACACACATAGGATGATCTTCTTTTGCGCTTCTCCATCTATACAACCGCTGTGACCCTCCTTACTGCTGACACTGTGCCTTCTATCTTCTGGCCATGTTTTGTTGTCAGTGGTACTCATGCATATGGACTGATCGGCGTAGATTTTTGCAAGTGCTAGTGTGCCAATTCTGGGAGGTCTGCCAGCCGGCATACAGCATGCGTGCTTTCACTGCAGGGGACAAAACGGAAATGACAAGGCAATCGCCATTCTGTCAGCATTGCCATGGTAGCACAGGCACGGCTGTTTATCCCAAGGTTAATGGGATGACGCCTGGAACTGAAAGTGCCAGATTGAGAGAAACATGTGCCTGTTTTACTTAAAAACAAGTAGATAGCAGAGAGCGGAGTCACATCACACAGAGCTAAGCCCGGAACAGCTCGGATTAACAAAAATGAGTGAAGAATGTTATAGGCCTCACCCATCTTACGTCTAGCGAAGATTGTAAGTAGCCCGATGAAGGCTTGATTACATAAAATCCATATTTAGAGGTGATGTTTTAGCAGTAAGCCTGCATTTTAACCCATCAGAAAAAAATGTCGGCATATAGACATTTTAGCATTAAACCTGCAGGAATAAAAATAGTTTTACCTTGGTGAGGCTTTTTCAGCATGTTTTGAGCTGATTGCTGTTCGGCTATTTATTCTTTCTTGTCAGAGGTTTTGTTTGCTGCTGTGTGCATTGAATTTTCTGAACCAAGATTACACCTTATAATAACCTATAATCATTAGTTAATTGTTAAGCAGTTATTGCATACAATATGCCCCCTAAGAATGCAGTGTGTTGCAAATCCCTCAAAGACCCCAAACTGCATAAATGAGCCACTTGTCACTCATCACCATCCCTTTTCTTGCAAAGAATTAGAAATAGCTGACCAAATAAAACATTTTTTTTTTGATGATTTAGCTTCTACTTTCTTTCTTTCTTTCTTTCTTTTTTACCATATGATCACGTTTGTGAGCTTTTGTTTTGATACCACTGGGTATTTATTAATTTAGTATCAGCGCAGCATCTGAGCAGCGTCTAGCTTATTCTGTAGAACTGAAGAACTTGATATTTCTAACTTGCAACTGGTCTCGAAAAGTCACACAACCATGCTTCTAATCACGCCTGCAGTTACCAGCTGAACTGCCATTTAGTTTCATTCTTTCCCCCTTCTTGAATCCCACGGCGAACTGTAAATGTGAGCGGTGATTCATAGCTGTTGAACCATGCTGTGATTTTCCGTTTAAGCTGGAGATATTCCTGAGATAGGAGCTTTTACATAAGCGCAAGTCATTTATTTTTGTTTGTCAAATATATGCTCATAAAATCCAGCATACTCATTGAACTACCTGACGGCACAAAAGATTTTCAGTAGAATAAATGTGACATGTAGCATATTGCAGGAGCTCTTCTCACAGCCACGTACTCGGTGTAGTTGAAAATACCTATAGTGTGTAATGTTTCAGATAAATCATTTCACCGCATTTTGGAACCAGTACCTTTTTTTTAAAATTTCTTCACCTCAGCCTTATAGAGAGGCAAGGCTGCAATGAGAAAGGCTTAACCACTAGGATTATAGTCATTCTGATGGATGGTGATGAGACAGATTAATCGACTGCTGTGTAACCCGCACTTATCTGATTTTAGCACTGCTCCTCCCTTTCTCTTCTTGAAAGGCTGAATTATTTCTCTTGCAGTAAATGGGATGTAATGTTTGTTTCACTGGAAAATTAGCAAAAGATTACACAGTTTTACACTTCAAATGAAAGAAACCTGTGAAACAACAGTCAATCCAATGTGCTAGTTTAATAACATTTACACCTGAACTTTATGACTGAATATCATATTGCTTACCAACAATAATTCAAAGTTGTTTTTATATTCCGTGACTTACTCATTTTGAAATATGTTATCAAGGTCTGTGAAGCCTTGTGGATCTCAGTAACATCTGAAATTTGTTGTCGTTTGAAACGATTCACTAAAGGGGGAGAATGGGAAAGCAAGAGAATGAGGGTTGAAATTGCCCACTGCAGAACCAGAGCAGTTTTTAGGGTGATGGATTTTTTTATTTAATTTTTTTTTTATCTGTAGCTTTGCTAGCCCCCATAGCTCGCTTTTATCAGTTAGGGAAATGGTAAGCATTCAGAGCAGTTGGAGACATTTTCTTTGGAGACCGCTCTGCCAAAGAAAACATACATTTTCTGCAAACACAAATGAGACTGAAGCAAGTCGTAGCCAACTGTACGACTACCTCAAATGTGTACTTGTGTAATTGTGTGTGTAATGTGTAATTTTATCAGCAACATTGGTAACCAAACAAATTTTCAATCTGAAAACCATTTATAATTACACCTCTGCAGACAACCACAGTTGATTTTAAAATCAAACAGCCAAGATGTGATTGAACTGTAGATTTTCAGCTTTAACTTAGGAGGTTTAAACAAAACATTACTGGAACTATTTAGAAATTGCACGGTACAATTTTGATACATTTCCATTTCCGGCAGCTTAAATGGACAAAATTACCCATTTTAAATGTAGGAATTGTTTTTAATACTTGGATGAAAATTCTTAGCTTTCAGTGACTGTCAGTGAACCTCCTTGAGATGCTCTGTTAGGCTTTCACTGCAGCCACCTTCAGTTGATGGTTGTTTGAACATCTCTCTGCCTTCAACTTGTCTTCACTAACTGAAAAGCGAGCTCTGTTGGGTTGACATCACGTGACTGACTTGGCTGCTGAAGAATATCATGACTTTTTTTTTATGCACAGAGAAGCTCTTGGGTTGGTTTTGCAGTGTCTTTTGGGTCTTATCCATTTACCCCGTGAAGCTCTGTCCAATCAGTTTTTGTAGCTTTTGGATGAATCTGAGCAGAGAGCATAGCCCTGTACACTTCAGAATTCATCCTTCTACTTCTGTTAACAGACTGGTTTTGTTGGCAGTCATGCATGCCAGTGCCATAACATTGCCTCCAATATGATTGACAGATTGATGTGTTATGCTTTCAATCATGAGCTGTTCTTTTGCTTCTCCGTTCTTTTCTCTTCCTATCATTCTGACAGAAGCTACAAGTTGTCTAAGTCTAATCTGTCCTTCCTGTTCTTGAGTGTAACCAGTGGTTTGCACCTTCTTGGAAGTGATTGTTAGAATTTTGAACGAGATTACCTACTTGAAAGGTTGTCTTGATTTAGATTGAGTTAGATGGATTTTGTTTAACCAGTGAAATAATTTTTTGATTCTAAGCATTAGAATTTTTTTTGTTTTCTTTTTTAAAATGAAGCAATATGAGAATCCAACTGCTTTGTGATCCCGAGGATGTTTTTGCTGTGGTTGCTGTATAAAATCACTTTGAATTGCTAGATATTTGGTGGTTTGCCTTAGTAACAAGGAGCTTTTAGGAAGCAGTTGTTTCATTGTTGATGGGAAATTTAATAATTACAGAACTTTCATTTAAAAATTAGCTTTTTAAAAACATTGGTCTTGATACACTTTCCATTTAGATAGCAAGGTAGTAACTACCTTAAAATACAAGTTAAACATGATAAGGGAAAAATGTACATTTTTACACAAAGGCTTAACAAACTTCTGTGCACGTAACATTGTATTGCATCATGGTCGACATTTGCTCCCATTTTATGCAAATCCTTTCGGGATTTGTTTGGCAAGCAGCTTTCACTTGCTTCATAGTATTACTGGTTTTTCATAATGGAGTCCCCTTTCATTTTATGAAATATTAGGCTTGATATTGGTACAAATATATTGGTGAGTCTACAATCATGACTGATAAATATAATCCCGCTCTGTAGATGTACTCATTAGTTAGAAATGTAGCTCCAATCCATTTAAATATTTCACTATTATTCAGACCTTATTATTCTATACTCTTGTAGGTGGTCTTGTGAATTTGGTGGACAAATCAAAGATATTTCCTTGATTTTAGTGCACTTTTAAGAACCTGGCCCTTTTTATTTGAGCGATTAATAAAGCAACTTCTCTTTCTGGATCTGCACACACTTCAAGTGCATATTTGTCCTCTGGTCGATATGTTAAAACACTGATTATTTCCAAATAATCTTAAATGTCACACTATCATTTTAAGAGACTTGAGAACAGCCTCATTGGCTGCAAGGTATTTCAATGCAGCAAGCCCTAAAGCCACCCTTGATTCGGCGTCTTCTCATGAAGGGGAGTTCTTATATCTTTTTCATAAGCCTGTAGCAAAGTTGCCCTATGACTGTGGGGAATGGGATCATGAATATTGTGTTAACCCAGAAAAGTTAAAATCCATGCATGCTTCCTTGTTCCCTTGATCCCCTCAGCTTTTGTTGTTGCATTGGCCAATTGTACCCGAGAAGAGATCAAGGGGACCCCTGTCGGTTGTGGATTATTCCTTTGTAGCGCCGCCACTGTAGGGGATAGAGGATTAGAAAAGTGCAGACAGTGGATGATGATGTTACAGGAAGTTCGTTTTCAGCACACACAGCAGATTAATGGTTAATCTGAAGTATTTTCTGTTGAATATGTTTAAATATTTGTTGTTGGTCCCCCCCCCCCATTTTCTTCTATATTTTGCTTTGTTTTAAGGATGGAAGGAGAGATGGGGCACCCATCAATTCTGTGCCCACTGTAGGCTCAATTTCAATTAGTGCAGCACGATGGGATTATGCTTCCTATGGATATGTATATCATATACATAGACAATTAAGACTGGAATTGCCTTTACCCAGATGATGAATTTTCATAATGTTTACATGTTTTCCCTGCAGTGGCAGGGTGGGGTGCGAACAGATTTTGAAGGCACTGCAGCTCGGTGAATATAGCACAGAACTCTTATTGCTGCTGTTCCAGTAATATTGTCAGGGTTTCTATGTGTGTGTCAGAGCCAGTATGCTTAGACAGATGTGATTTCTAGGGGCTAGTCTGCATTGTGCATAATCATCATACATCTTGTGTCTTTTATTTCTGCAGGAAGCCATGGACCTCGAGGCTGGGCAGCCTTATACCCAGAATGTGCCGGAAACAACCAATCACCTGTGGACATTGCAGATGAACAAGCTCAGATTTCTCAGGAGTACCTGAAGCTGGAGCTTGACAAGTTCAACACAGAGTCCTCCAACCAGACCACGATGAAGAACACTGGAAAGACAGGTTTGCAGTAGAGAATTTGTTTATCCCTCATTCGAAAAGCAATGCAGCAGCAATACCAATCACCTTTAATTTCCACGACTGCTATTTTGAGACATGACATGTGATGGTTACACAGTCAGGGAAAAAAACGATTTGAACCCCAGCTGATTTTGTAAGTTTGCCCACTAACAAATGATCAGTCTATGATTTCAGATGTGGGTTTATTTAAACAATAACCATAAAATCCAGAAAAATGCATTTCAGAAAGGTTATAAATTAATTTGCATTTGCATGAGTGAAATAAGTATTTGCAAAACATGCTGTAGTACTTGGTGGAAAAACAATTGTTGGTAATCATAGAGGTCGGACCAGTCTTACAGTTGGTCACAAGTCTTGCTCACATCTCAGGGGGGATTTTGTCCCACTCCTCTTTGCGGATCCTCTCCATGACTTGGTCATCAATGTTTCGTGGCTGATGTTTGACAACTCGAAGCCCCCTCCACAGATTTTTGATGGTATTTGATGGGGCGATCGTGGCTCAAGAGTTGGCAGTTCGTCTTGTAATCGGAAGGTTGCCGGTTCGAGCCCCGGCTCCGACAGTCTTGGTCGCCAGTGTCCGGCAGCCTCGCCTCTGTCAGTGCGCCCCAGGGTGGCTGTGGCTACAATGTAGCTTGCCATCACCAGTGTGTGAATGTGTGTGTGAATGGGTAGATGACTGAATGTAGTGTAAAGCGCTTTGTGGTCCATGGGGACTAAGTAAAGCGCTGTACAAATACAGGCCATTTACCATATTAAGGTCTGGGGACTGACTTGGCCACTACAAGACCTTAATATGCTTCTTCTTGAGCCAATATTTTGTTGCCTTGGCCGTGTGTCACTGTCATGGTGGAATACTGACCCACGACCCATTTACAATGCCTTGGCTGAGGGAAGGAGGTTCTCACTCAAGAGCTGACATGGCCCCATCCATTCTCCCTTTGATGCGGTGCAGTTGTCCTGTCCCCTTGGCAGAAAAACACCCCCAAAGCATAATGTTTCCACCTCCGTGTTCGACGGTGGGTACTGTGTTCTTGGAGTCATATGCAGCTTTCTTCCTCCTCCAAACACGGCAAGTTGAGTTGAGGCCAAAATAGCTCAATTTTGGTCTCATCTGACCACAACAATTTCACCCAGTCCTCCTCTGAATCATCGAGATGTTCAGTGGAAAACTTCAAACAGGCTTGTACGTGTGCTTTGTTGAGCAGGGGGACTGTGCGGGCACTGCACGATTTCAGTCCTTCTCGGCGTAGTGTGTTGGTGACTATGGTCCCAGCAGCCTTGAGATCATTGACAAGTTCCTCCCAAGTAGTTCTGGCCTGGTTCCTCACCGTTCTCATTATCATTGAAACGTGTGAGATCTTGCATGGAGCTCCAGACTGAGGGAAGTCTGCAGTTATTTTATGGTTCTTCCATCTGCGAATAATCGCGCCATCTGTTTTCACCTTCTCACCCAGCTGCTTTGTGATGGTCTTGTAGCCCATTCCAGCCTTGCGTTGGTTCACAATCTTGTCTCTGACATGCTTGGAATGCTCTCTGGCCTTGGCTATGGTGCAGAGTTTGGAATCTAGATAGAATGATTGCTTCTATGGACGGCTGTCTTTTATGCAGGTAACGAGTTGGGAAGGCTCCCAATGTCAGCTCGTTACCTGTATAAAATACACCTAGGAGCCATAAATCTTGCTGATTGATCAAATACTTATTTTGTTCATGGAACTTTTTGAAATGCATTTTTCTGGATTTTTGTTTTTTTTTGAGGGGGTGGTATTGTTCCTGTCTCTCACTGTTCAAATAAACCTTCCATTGAAATTCTAGACTGACCTACAAAATCAGCTGGAGTTGAAATAATTGAATCCCTGACTATATACAGTGGCTTGCAGATTTTGGTACCCCTGGTTAAAATTTCTCTTCCCGTGAATACACAAAGTGAGTAATAGATGACCTGATTTTCAAACCAGATACATTTCTTTGATAATTTGGGCAGGATTATTTAATCATTTCCATCATCTATTGTTCAAAATAGAGGAGAAACACGAACCTGAAGCATGAGACTGAGCACGGTCAGCTCTTAGTAACACCCCTTCTGGCAAGTATCGTAGTTTGTAAACACATTTTTCAGCCAGCTTAGAGTCTTTCATTTTAGGTGTGCTTTTTCAACCCTTTTCTTTACAAAAGTTCTGTGAGAGTCTTTGACCGTCTTTTCTTTTGTGATCCACAGTTGGGGTGGCTGTCAGGGCCTGTGCTTCTTGAGATACTCCACTGCGGATTTTAAAGTGTGTTTAGGATCATTATCCTGTTGTAGAAGCCATCCTCTTTCCTACTACAGCATCTATACAGATGGTCTCATGTTTGCTTGCAGAATTTGCTGGTATTTCATTGAATCCATTCTTCTCTCTACCACCGAAATGTTTCCCGTGCCACTGGCTGAAACGCAAGCCAAAAGTATGATCGATCTATCCCCTTGCTTAGCAGTTGCTACTGTAGTGCATTTTTTTTTATGAAATCCTGCACAAAACAGCTTTGCTTATTGCAGCCTCAAAATGATTTTTTTTTTTTTTTTTTTACTTTTCCAGTCCACAGAACTCGTCTCTAAAATGCTTGTTTAGCTGTTTATTTGCAGATTTCCAAAGCTGACTTTTCTGATAATGATGCATGAAAGTTTATTTTTCCCACCTGACATTTCCATAAAGCTCACATTCTTATAGCAGTTCTTTCTGGGGGGGAAAAAAAAAAAAAGTTTTCTGAACTTATATTGACCCTACGGTTCCTGTTCACTGCTATTTCTTAATTATATCATGAACTGAGGAAGTGGCTACATGAAAACCCTTTGTTTCTTTCCTTCTCCTGCTTTGTGGAGGATTTTAGCTTTTAGCATACTAAAACGCTGCTTGGAGGAGCCAATTGCTTCTGATTGTTGGGACAAGGTTTGAAGAGTCGCTGTATAGTTAAAGCTTTGATATTTAAATCACCTGGCCTTTCCTAAGGATGATTGTGAAAAAGCCAAATCCCTAAAAAGCTAATTTATCTCCGAGACCTTGATAAAAGATATCGGAGAGCTCAAATCTCTCAGGGTGTAGAGACGGTTATGTGGGGCTCTATTTTTTTCTCTCTCCTGTGCTTAAAAAAATGCAAATTATCTTTTACTTTACAGTATGTGGAAATCATTCATCTTCTACTCACTTAGCTCTTTACAGTAACGGGAATTACTGACCAGGGAAACCCAGAGTTTTCCATACTACGGTTATATTATACAACATGACTTAAGATTGCTTTAATGTGTTTTATCTGTAGTTGTTTATGACCATTGGGAGTGATGCTACTCTCATACAGCAGGAAAATCCTCATCTGGAAATATGGGACTCTGATTTGTAGGATCATTGTAATCATGTAGCTTCACTTTGCATGTAATCACTAGATTAGTCAAAATGTGGTCATTATGTCTGGAAACTGCTTTAAAATATAATTTCACTGATGTGATGCAAGACTGAAGTTATCCAATATGATATCAAAATGTAAATCTTTAAGTGATTAAAAAAATTGCATATGTACATGCACAGGAATTTAAGCATGTGGATTTCAGAGATTTTATACTTGAAATGTCAAATTTCAAACCACAGCAGCACAAACACTGAAATTACGCTCAGTAGTATCTGCCAAGATTTCTGTACATCTATCAGTGGATCCAGAGATTTCTTTGTTATTGGCTCTACTGTCCTCCTCCTCTGCTCTGCTCATTCTCTTTGTGTTCAGTGCCTTGTTTACAGATGCATTTTGAAGTTTACTTGTTGACTGCTACTTCAAACCGTGAACTTAATTTTTTTTTTTATCCCCCCACTGAGCAAATCCGTGGACCACTGGTGTGAAAACCTTGACCCTAATTGATATCTGCGCTTTTGGCACGGTTTCTCTCTGCGAGTAATGTCATCCTTTGCATTTGATCATAATAAGAGTTTTTAGCCTCCATGACAACCAAGGCCACTGACACAGCTGAGCAGGGCTGCGGGGTGCTTATTTACAAAAATGGAACTAACACGGCTGAGTGCAATTTTTGGACGTTTACAGTACAAAGGGTATTTTGCATTGTTAAAGCACTGTCCAAATCAGGAAAATGAAACTATACTGCCACAGAATATTACAGTGCAAAAGCTAGTTGGATGAGGTCTACTTAATTTTTTTTTTTTTTTAGCAAATTCATGTCATTGTCTCATGAAATTTGATTTAATCAGTTTCACTTGAATGGAGGTTTTTGGATTTTTAGTGAGAGGACAGGTTGACTTGACTGATGAATTACTGAAAATATTACATTTCCAAGATGAAATATAGATATAGTACTATGCCAGTATCTAAAGCCACTCATTTCTTTATATTTTGTTTTCAAGGCACCACACTCTTGTATTATTTATTTATTTTTTTAAATAGTCTCATCAATAGACTTTCTGAAGGTCTTTGAAAAGATAGTCAAGTTCCAAAGAAAAAGTTTCACTCATTTTCAGTCGAGTCCTTGTTCCTGACCATATTAAGAGGACTGTGGGTTTTTTTTTTCTTGGTTTTTTTTTTTTTTGTTTGTTAAGCCACTTAACAGTGACCCATGAAACACTCAAACATAAAACCCCCCACCTGACTCAATGGATGAACAAGTGTTGTGTTTACACATAACAGAAAACTTAGCAAAGAACCAATTTTAAATTATATCTTCTCTTCGTTACTGTTTTTTTTTTTTTTTTTTTTTTTTGTCTCATAAATTGTATTAACATTTACCACATTTTTGAATAATTGCTGCACCAATTTCCTATTTTTCCTACCAAATTTAAAGAAATGAAGAGCAGCTCAAGACTTTTGAATAGCACTGTACATGATTTTTCTTTTGAAATGTGTGAAAATCAGATTTGTATGGATGGAGGTATAGATTTCTTTCAACCCTAAAATATATATATAGAGAGAGATAAATAAATAAATAAATAAATAAATAAAAGAGAAGCTCAGAGCATGTTTAAAATCAGTGTGTAAACTTTTATTAGCTTCTCAGAGGCCTTGAAATCATCACTTGAAATATTTTCACAGGGTGAGGTTGTTAATACTTTATTGATCCAACTATTCAGCAAAGCTGTGCATGAAGATTACTTTTTGGCCTTCACATTCATCATCTTTTGTTTTCCACATCATTACTTGTTGCATCCTTGATTTGTTGTTTACTCGGTCTAGTTCAGTCAACAGAATAGCAGGAATACAATTTTTTGTTCTTTTGATGGTTCTCAATTCAGCCTATGCCTAAGATGACAAAGTTTATCAAGTGCATTGATTGTAATGGTGCTGTGGGTCTTGGTTTCTTGTTATTGCCACTAACTCATCTTAATAAGTAGAGCGGTCCTTTATTCCTGACCTGTGTCAAATGTTCGTATTTTGTATCCCTTCTCCGCTTGGCTGCAATATGACATTTCTTTTTGCCTGTTAGATTATCACAGTTTTTATTCGAGGCGCTTCAGTTTTCAAGGTCTGCTTCAAAAGACTAAAGCAGGAGGTAGCATTATTGTCAAATCATTAGTCTCAGTGGAATAACCTTCAGTCAAAAGTGCATTACCATATGGCCATTTTGTGTGAATAAGTGATGTTTAACGCCAGTAAAAAAAAAAAAAAGGCTTGTATTAATACGATTTTTTTTTAAATGATCTACTTCTAATTTTGTTAGTTCTGCTTTTTCTTAGCCAGTTTTATCAACGGAAACAAATTTTGAACATAAAGCTAACACAATACGCAATAGTCATAGCAGTTTTATGTTAACATGGATATTTATTTTTTTTTAATGAGCAAATAAAAATATCGTCAATTCCATTCATTTTTTTTGTCAGTGTTTCAAGTAACTTTAAAATTTTCCTTTTTAGCATTTACATTTGGCATATAGACACGCACTAAATGAAACTACTATAAAGTTGTAACCTCTGCTTAGGACCTTTGATCTTTAGCGATAGCTTTTTACTGTGTTGTTAATTTTTGATAGTTTCATCCTCTTTGCTTATGGCTCAGTCACACTAGTGTAAAAACAGAACGTCAGCCTCCTTGCAACTAGGAAAACTCAATGGTTTCCTTGTGATCATATGTATTTTGTTTTTATTTATTTAAAAATAAAATGGAGACCGTCAGAGACGGATAGCCAGTCGACCAACTGGTTGCCCAGAGGCTGAGCCCGCAACACTGTTGATCACCTTTGATAGCAAGGCAGTTGGACAGGTCGTCTTTTGGGAGGCAACCTAACAAATACAGTGGCCCCTCGGGAGTTAAGTTCTAACAATAACCTGTTATCGGTGAAATCCGAAAAGTAGTCAACTTTATTTTTTACAATTATTATAGCTGTTTTAAGGCTGTGAAACCCCTCACTAAACACTTTATACACTTTTCTCAGACAGGCATGAACACCTTCACACACATCACTCCCGTCCTTGCTGATCTGCACTGGTTGCCTGTGAAATTTCGTATTCAATTTAAAATTCTGTTGTTTACTTTTAAAATTACTAATAACACAGGGCCAAGTTATCTTAAGGAACTCTTAAATTCATATCTTCCTACGAGGGCCTTAAGATCTTCCTCATAGTCATTGTTGGTTCAGCCCAGATCTCGCTTGAAGTCTAGAGGTGATCGAGCGTTTGCTCTAGCTGCACCTGAGCTGTGGAACAATCTCCCGATTGGCATCCGGGCGTCTGATTCTATTCAATCTTTTAAATCACGGCTTAAAACATATTTGTTTGAACTTGCTTTTTCTACTAGTTAAATTCTCGCCTGGCTTCTAGTGAGTTATTCTATTAATGTGTCTGGTTGTTTTGCGTTGTCCTGCGCTGTCAATGTTTTCTATCACTGTGTTTGATGGTACAGCTTTACTCTGCTATAGCTGTGTGCTATAGTGTATTCTTATTAGTGGTCTTTACCTGTGAACATAATCTCACACTTATATGACTCTGACGTTATAGTGCTAATTATTTTATTGTTGCGTTGTCTATGTTCTCTATCACTGTGTATGATGGTACAGTTCTACTTTGCTATAGCTGTGTGCTATAGATTATTCCTATTAGTGGTTTTTACCTGTGAACATAATCCCACACTTATATGACTCCGATGTTTTAGTGTAAATCATTTTATTGTTTTATTTAAAGCACTTTGGCATGCCCCTGGCTTTTAATGTGCTCTATAAATAAAGATTGTTGTTGTTGTTGTTGTTGTTGTTGACACTTTTCTCTGTTGTTTAAACACTCTTTGGTGCTACTGCAGCTGCCTCTGACAGTGCAAAACGTTTCGTGGACATTGTGTTTGTTGGGGAGATAACTTACAATATACAGTACAGCACTTCAAAGTCACACTGCTAGCGATCGAAGATTTATGTAAATTTGACAAGCTGAACGGTTTCTGTACTGTACAGGAGACACGGCACGAGATTGATTGACAATGGTCTACAGCAGCGGTCCCCAACCTTTTTTGCGCCACGGACCGGTTTATGCCCGACAATATTTTCACGGACCGGCCTTTAAGGTGTCGCGAATAAATACAACAAAATAAAACTAGTACCGGTACCGAAAAAAAGAATTTATTCATAACACACGTGAAAAGACCAAGAAAAACAGAGTAAACGATAACAAAATAACGCTGAAAACCGATAAAAACCCTGAAAACTATTAATTTCACACCTGAGCCTCAACTCTCCTGGCCCAGTACCAAACGACTCACGGACTGGTACCGGTCCGAGGCCCGGGGGTTGAGGACCGCTGGTCTACAGCCAATCAGGACGCAGAACACAATGTGGTGTTTAAAAACAAAAAGCTAAAAAGCAAAATTGCACCAAAAAATAAATAAATAAAAATCAGCGAAACAGCGAGACCACCTTATAGCGAGGGACCACTGTAATCGTGGTCCGACTCAGACTGCCTGTGGTCACACTCACTGACATTGGCAAAGGTCTGCAAATAGTCACCATCAAATTCAGCCTGTACCAATGAGCACGACTTGTCTGACACGTCTCCTTGCAATCGGGGATTGGACTCAACTGGTCGCAGCTAGTTGTCTTCTGGTTATATTCCAAGATAAAAGCAAGGTAATGTGAATTTCTGTATGTGTAGTTGGCAATACATTTGGAACAGACTGCTACAGATTTGCGATTTTTAGCTGATTTATCACATTTAATAGCTGCATTATCACAAACAGTTAGCGTAATTTTGGCCGTGCTGCAGTCTTCAACTGCTTTTTGTGAACGAAGGTGAGATTGGCAAACTTTTTTTTTTTTTTTTTGCTATGTTCTCATGAAGGTTAAGATGTTCTAAATCATCATTTTGATCCGTGATAACCTCTTTACATTTCCCTTTTTGTCATCCTAGTTGTTGATATCATGGATTATAACTACATTAGGTCTATACACCAAGTCTGCTCCATCTCTGTCCATGCGAAGACATCCTGAAGTTGGAGCGTTTTCAAATTGGCCAAACTTGTTTTATTTTCCCTCTAAAAGAAATATCTTGTTCTTAGGAGCCGATTGTTCCACCATGTTCATCAGCTAGCCGCTAACTGTTCCTGTCATTTGGAGCTGAGCTGGTGGAGTGTAGTATGTTTCACAGTGTTTTTGCTGAAAGCAGTTGCCTGCTGATGCTGAAAACTGAACAAAACATTAAAGTCTCAAGAATGAAAGCTCAACAAAAGCTGACACTTTGTATAGAGCTCTGTGAAGGGAAAGGCAGCTGCAGATTTCAGGCACGTTTGTCATTTTTATTGACTCTTCATGTTGTCATGTTTGGCTTTTGTGTTATTTGACACATTATAATTGATTTAATGGCACAAATACCTTAAGTTTTGAAATTGGCGTTTAAAATCCAATACTTGTGCAAAGTATTCGAGCAATTTTAGCATTTTTCTCGAGATCGATGGCCCGACTCTTTCGAGCGTTGCGTTTTTCAACCCATCATCGCCACCAGGAGGTGCTGGAATCAAAGTGCTGAGTTCCTCCAGGGAGTGGCTTTAACGTTACACTATTTAAAAGTCAGTGTTGTAATTAAGAAGTAAGTGAATAGATCTTAAAAGTTCATTGCGATTGATTTCATGGCATTCCCTTGTGCCTTGACCTGCTTTGAGATCGGGCTGATTGGCTGCCATTCAAGCAGTATTCCTCAACAAAACATTTCTCAGTAAAATTTCAAACAACTCCCAACCAAATTCATGGGGAATCGGAAGGCCCCAGAGACATTTGCATTGATCAAGGATTTACTTTCACACACACTCCCCTTCTTTCACAGGCTGTGATTCAAGGTCTTTTTGGCTTAGCTTCTAATTCCTCCTCTGCTGTTGGAGGGTTCAAACACACGCAGGGCCGCATTTTTAATGAAACTCCCAAGGCCAGCCAGCAACCCCTTTTCTTGGCTTTCTTGTGTTGCACACAGGATTACACTACTTCAACAACGGCAGTAACAGGGATTTATTACCATCTATGTAAATGTTTTTTGCGGTTTTGCAAAGCAGTTGCACTATTATGATAATGCCGTGGGTAGTTATTTCCTGTGCAGATTGATCCTTCACTTTGACCTGATGCTTTCAGTCTTGGAAATCTCCGGCATCATTTCTTCTCCTTCATGCTGTGGGCCTTCAGCTTAAGCGGCACTGGCACGTTAATGCTGCTGGCAGATTCTTTCTTGCCTCACGACAGGGGCTCGGATCATCCCTCATCACACAATGTTCTCCTCTCTTCAGATCGTCTTGTCTCTTGGTTCTTTTTCTCAAGATCTCGTACTCCTTTTCTTCCTGCTACCTGTCACTGGTCTGTTTGACTTACTTTGATTCCATTCATTCGCTCAGGACAACTTGTTCGCCATGTTATCTGTTTACTGACAGTCTGTGTTTGCTTGTTCAGATGCTCATCCTCCTAGTTTGCTTTGTGAAATGATTAAAAGTGGGCTTTTCTTATTCACAGGCTGACTAAATCCTCTGTAACTAGAGGGATCAACTGACGGAGCATCAGGTCTAATCTGGCTAATGATGTCAAACATAGATGTGGTAAAGGGCTGTAGAAGCATTAGCATATAACCTCAGCCAGGACAGTGGGAGGGATGATAATCTGCTGTGCCATGGTGTTTCAGATGCTGTGGAAATTTAACACAGCTTAAACTCAACATTACACGATCTTTCTGAGTGTAACAGCGGGCAGATAGTCTGAATTTTTAAGGTGAATCCCAGTAGCTGCGGATGTATGAAAACATAAGAACATTTTTTTAACTTCTGAAGAAGGGTTGCAGATCTTCCACTCGCACATCAGCCTTTGAGTTACATATTTAACGTTTCCATTGATGCGTAAGGTTATAATCTGAGCAATCTGTACTTTCCAGTCACTTCATTAGGTTCATTTTCTTCTGTAGGGTCTTTACCTCACAATATAAGGTGCCTTGAGACGACTGTAATTTGGTGCCATATGAATAAAATTGAATTGAATGAATCGGCCAATCACACATCTGCAGCTCAATGCATTTAGGCATGTGGACATGGAGAGGATGACCTGCTGAACATTAAACTGTGCAGATTGAGGAAGAAAGGTGATTTAAGTCACTTTAAATTCATCATGGTTGTTGGTGGTAGATGGGGTGGTCTGACTATTTCTAGAGTTTACAGAAAATGGTGCGAAAAAGAGAAAATATCCAGTGAGCGGCAGTTTGAAAATGGCTTGCTGAGGTCAGAGGAGAATGGACGGGCTGCTTCAAGCTGAAAGGACGGTAACAGCAACTCAAATAACCAGTCATAACAACCAGGGTATGCAGAAGAGCGTCTCTGCGAATATGAAACTGAGGCTACAATTTGTACATGCTCACCAAAATTGGACAATAGAAAATAGGAAAAACGTTGATGATGAGTCTGGATTTCAGCCGTAACATTCGGATGGTGGGGTCAGAATGCGGCATAAACGACATAAAAGCATGGATGGAGGCTGAGGACGATGGTGTAATAGTGTGTGGGATGTTTTCTTGGCACACGTTTCCGGACCCTTGGTACCAACTGAACATGATTTAAACACTTACCTGAGTATTGTTGGTAACTGTGTTCATGACCTTGCATCCAGCAGGATAAAACGGCATTCACCAAGTTTAAATGATCTCACACTAGTTTCTTGAACATGAACATCACTGTCCACAAATGCCATCCACAATCGCCAGATCTCAATCTGACAGAGCACCTTTGAGATTTGGCGGAACAAAGGATTCATGGATGTGGCTCCAACAAATCTACAGCAACTGTGTCACATGACCTTATTGACAAGTAGTTTGTTAAAAGGTGTAGAATTTCCACATTGAAAATTTTTGGTGGGCTACCCGTGTGAGACTTTTGATACAACCAGCTTTCTTTTTTTTCTCTCTCAAATACCAACATGGTCCATAAGTATCAGTTTTTGAGTATGATATTCTCGATGTTTAAGTAATTTTCTACATAGTTTAACTTTGCATAAAGTTCTCAAGCTGGAAATATTTTTATACTGCTTCATTTTCTGTCTCTTAGGCTTTTGATACTCAGTTCAGAGAACTGAGGCAAAAAAAAATGTCTGTATTGAATACCGCTGTGAGTTAATTACATCCTGCATGAAAACCCTGATAGAAATGGCAGGCTTGTAGGGAATGTGCTAGTTCATTCTGCAATAAAATCACAAGTTCAGATGTAAATTCAAAGAGGTAGCAGCAACATTCAGATGAGCTTCTAGAAATAGATTAACTGATTTTTCTTTTTGGGGGGGGGGGAATTTATAATTGTAGACCTGTTAAAGTCACATCAATGTATGTAAGCTAATTAAATTCTTTTACTTAAATAGTATTGTAATGAACTTATCTAATATAGAACGATTTAAAATGCTACAAAAAGCTTAATTTTCCCCACAAAATGTAATTAAAGTTTGCTTGCAGAAACTGTTTATAATCCTTTGAGAGAGAATGCAATAATGGCTGCTATTAAGAAAAGGCAATGGCATTAAAGCCTTGTGAAAAGCTAGCGCATGGAAGAAGCTCACAATGCGAGAGAAGGCTGTTGTGTCTTTTAGCGAGTCATGCAACAACTTAAAGAAACTCTGGCTTTTACTTTTAAAGCGGCGTCTTGGAGTCGATTAGTGGAATGTCGAGGTCAGCGGAGGCGGCCGGTGCAAGCTTTCTCTGAGATGCGTCATTGTGATCATTGCTCATCTGCTCACCACCGAATTCTGCAGATTCATTTATGAATCATTCTATAGAGGCAGAGTTTTTTCTTATTAATCTGCATACACACAATGCTCAATGGAAAAACAAGTTTTTGTTTATTAGCATGGAGTTGACATAGTATTTAGATAATTAATCATAGGGTTGATTTTTTTTTTTTTTTTTTTTTTTTTTTTTTGCTTTAAGTAGCAGTGTTCTTGGAATGATTGTACAAGGTTGGCAGACTTTTCTTTTGCAAGTTTTTCTCATTCTTCTTGGCACAATTGATAAAGCTCAACAATGCTGGAGGGGCAGCATCGATGCACTGCTGTTCTTTCTACAGATGCTTTGGCAGGTTAATGTTTGAGATCTAGCTGGGTACAACTTTTTCTAGAGCTTTCGCTCGGTCCGAGATCACGACTGCTTCTGGAAACGATTTTCACTTAAGATTGCTGCATATATCTTTACTTCCATCCTGATTAGTCTCCCGCTCCTTGCACGATCCTGTCACCACCGTGTTTGACTGTAGGGAATGTATTAATGAGGCGGTGCTCAGTGCCTGGCTTCTTCTGCGCACGTTGGGAGTTCAGTCTACCTTTTAGTGAAGTATGGATTCCTTCTGGCCACTTTACCATTAATGCCTGATTAGCTGAGTGCTGCACTGATGGTTGTTGTTCATTAAGGTTCTCCAGTCTGCACAAAAGAGTTACTGTTGTGTTCCTGTTAGCCTGCAAAACTCACACTGAGGATGACTGGTGGCTGCAAAACTTGAAGATGATTTGAGGATACAGAGCTCTGTGGCACTTTCACTGCTGCAGAAATATGATGTCTTTCTCTAGATCTGTACCTTTTCACAATCCTGTCAAACCCGTGGAGTTCTCCTACCCTCAATTATTTGTTTTCATTCTTATACATCCATTTCACTATGGCACACTGTATAGAGCGGTGTCTACACTTGCTAATTATGTTAAGGAAATTGAAAATTTCATTCTTATATCTTTAATATTTTAAAAATAGTCTCAAAATGTGTTTTTTGTGTAATAAATTTGAAATTGTGGAAAATGTGAAAGGGTCTGAACACTAATAAATGCATTACAGGTCTTACAAAAACAAATCATGACAATTTATGAGCTGACTGTTAGAAAATGTCTCCTGCATCAGTCACTCCCCAAAGGATTAAGATACTTTGAGGTTTTTACATTTCTTATTGCCAGATAGTTTAGTTTTTAATGAATATATATTTTTTTAGTTTAATTATTTCAGAATAAGTCTGCAGTCTACGCAGCTTAGTTAATCCGTTTAATAAATGCAAGTTGTAGAAAAGAATTGTTGAGTTTGGACAGTTCATCCGAGCATTAATCATTAAAGCAAATCACAGCTACTTAGCTACTCTTTGCAAGTTTGATTTGTCACATTGGTCTCGCCACTGAGTTAGTTGTCATTGGGGGAAAAAATAAAATAAAAGACAAATCAGGATTCGGGTAATAATAATAGGCACAGAAATTATTTTTCTAACTTTAGACTGCCCATCTGAGCTTCTGTAGACCATGTTCTTTGATGAGTAATCTGCTTTGCCCTGCCTTAACACAAGTGTGCTTATTTTCTTCCCTTGTTTGATTCGATTCTCTCTTTTTTTTTTTCTACCTCTTTTCTTTTTTTCTCCAGTTGCTATACTCCTGAAGGATGAGTACTTTGTAGCTGGGGCTGGACTGCCAGGGCGCTTTAAGGCTGAGAAGATGGAGTTTCACTGGGGCCAGAGTAATGGATCAGCAGGCTCAGAACACAGCATAAATGGCAGAAGATTCCCTGTAGAGGTAAAACGCCATGTTGCTACCATGCAATCTGATAAATGTGCGATATGGAGTGTTGAAGGTCAACAATGAATGTTGGAGAGAGATTAGTGAATTTAAGTTTATGCTTGAACTATTTTTATAGCATTTTTTTTTTTATCCATAAACACCAGCATCTAAGTCCCCCCCCCCCATATTTATCCAAATTATTTATGACAAGGATTTGGTAGTTCTTTAAAAAAATTTGCAGGTATTTCTGTCATAAGCCTTTGTACTGAGCTAAGGGAACATATTGATGCACAAAAACATTAGTTTTCAAGTCAAGACACGATACTAGTTTGAGGCAGATCATTGGATCAAAGTAAATCCTCTTCATATTTTAAAGTAAATTCTGGATCCAAGGAAAATGAGAAACAGTGCATCGTCTTTAGTTTGCATTTATTTAAATAATCTTTTGCTAGCTGCCACATTGCTACAGATTGTCTTCACACGTCTACTAGAAAATAGCCGTATGCCATAATTGGTGAGAAAGTACCCCTGATGATAGAAATCTGTGTCTTGCCTCATTTTGACAGCCTATGACATTTGTAATACAGAAAGGCTTTTTAATAAATTGGGATTATGTTGTTCAAAACACATGGGATTTTATGCGATAGGGAGCGTCTTACGATCGCATTACGGAACTGGCTTAACATGAGAAAACTGACTGGAAGTGGTTCAGTTCCTGTAACATGGCTGTAAAGACTGACGCCCCTCTGAATTATTGATTGTCTCCACGTATTAAAGCACAAATTTCACGTTTAATATCGTGCATAGATTGAGGTATTAGTGACTTTGAATGCATCATTTATGCCAGCCATTCCTAGTCGCCGTCTAAAATTGGAATTGCAGTTGTGTAATGCTCTTCTTGCAGAGTGGGGTCATAGAATACGGTTTTTACCCCCTCTTATGTCAAATTGTTGATAATTAGTTTAAATTTAGCAGCATATGAAAACAGGAAGTGGCTGTTAGTGAGCCTTTCTGTCCTATCTCCAAACACACAGCTAGAAGCCTCCTGTGTTTGTTTCTTGGCCCTCCTCTTTGGAGCCATCTCTGCAGGCACAGCTTTTGATGCTGAATGGCTGGGTAATTAGATTTATTTTTGCCACATAATTTTGTGTTCAGTGTAGTGTTAAAGGGCACCGGATAATGTACAGCCATTATAAAGCTGTTGTGCATATGGCTCCTTTGATGGTGTGCTACCTAATAAGACTGAAGAATTTACTTTAATAGCCAATTTGAACAGCTGTTGGAAAACAAAGCATTTCTTTCAGTAATACAATTTATAGATGAGAAATATAGATTTGTAGCTTAGTATACTTTTTTTTTTTTTTTGTACGCCAAGGTTTTGCATTGAATCCTCTGTCAAAGAACATGGATTCCAAAGCTAATATGTGTTTCCCTTTATAAATAAGCATAAAGCATACCAGCCTTGGAACCAGTTAAATACACATAAATGATATAATAATTAAGTGGAAAAATTCCAAAGTCATAGAAATATATACATGCATACAGAGGTTAAAAAAATATTGTTACAGCTGCACCAGATAAACTTCTGCTGTAATGCCAGCACACACATCCATCATCAAACACGCGGAAAATAAAGCTAAACATCTACAATTACTGAATAATTGTCTGCCGACAGTGAAATTGCAAAAATGTGGGTATGGTACTGGCACCCTAGACTGAATGCTCCTTAATGTGTGGCAGCAATCAAGAATGAAACTCTTGCCATTTGCAAAGGACATCTGCTATAGCCTTTATCTCACTAATAAATGAAGGAGTCTCTGTATGTGTGCATGCGGGTCCTTTGTATTTCTCAGCAAATCTTCTTACAGTCTATTTCACACTGCTGGGGATGAAAGGAAGTGGGGTGTTGAATGTAAAGTGGCTGTCAGTTGTTTTCTGTTACCATCTGCATGTGAAGTATTTCAGGAACTTCAGTTAATTGTAGCTTGTACTGATAGATTGCATTATTGAACACTGATAGTCCCAACATTGTAGTGTCTACCAACAGGCATGTAAGGCTATTTAGATTTAAAAACTGTAGCTACATCTAGGGTATGCTTATTAATTAACCTCTGCTGATAGGTGGTGCCACATGTGACTGATGACGCACCACCCAACAGCAGAGGTTAATTAATAAAACTGTAGTCAAAGGAGCTTGTAAAGAAAAGCGTCTGGACTTAAGTTGCTTGAAGACGTTTCACCTCTCATCCGAGAAGCTTCTTCAGTTCTGAGGTGAAATGGTGGGGAGTCCCAGATTTAAACCTAGTGGGAGTGTCCCCCCAAAGAGGGACAAAAGGACCCCCTGATGATCCTCTAATCGCCTGAGCCAAGGTGTGAAAATGGGTGTGGGTCCCAATAAGCCAGGGTTTCGGGTGAGCTCATTGTGAAACCTGGCCCCACCTTATCATGCGAATTCCTGCTTTTCTTTACAAGCTCCTTTGACTACGATGACCTGGATGACCGAGAACCTTCACAGACATAATAAAACTGTAGAAAAGTTGGGCACGGCAGTAGAAAGGAGGGCTCTCTCATATTTGATTGTGAATGTGATATATGTACACTGTTTGCAATTTTTTTTTTTTTTCTGAACTCAAATCTTTGTAGCTATCAGCTGTCCTACTTTCTGTTTTCTATTTTATCACTGCAGTGGTTTTATCAGAGCAAGTGTGCTGTCGGCTCATTCAAAAGAAGCTCTCTCTGGATGGGCACTGCAACTTAAATAATGGGTGACCCTCTTCTTGTGCCATGTCTTCTTTGAACAAGCATGTCAAGAACATGCAACCCAGATAGGACTGACTTGGCACAGTATAATGGGGAGTGTGTGTGTGTGTGTGTTGGGGGGTGTAGGCTCACCAAAAGCCACTCGTAACTACAAATAGTGACTGTATTGTATCAGAATGTGCTGTTCCCGATGACATTTCCTATAGGAAGTACAAAAAGGAATATTCCAGACATCAGCAAATACATCCATCTGTATAGGAAAAGGAAATGTATGTACAAGGTGCAGCACAAAAGCGGCTCTGAGTTGGAGGTCTTTTGTTTTTTCCCCCCTCTTATCAAAAAGTCAGCTGGCATACTGTACATCAGAAATGATAGATTACCTCAGATACCAGAAAGCAAACATGAAATAAAATGATATGTTTTGAAGGGAAATGAGGTTGTGTAGGATATAGCCCTTAGCCATTTCCTTTTTCTTTTTTTCCTTTTTTTTTTAATATGACTTGGCAGAATTTGATGTATTTACGATGATATCAAACCTGACACGATGTGTGCAGCCAATCCCTGCGTGTTACAGCCTATGTATAAATGTTTGTGCTTGATGTACCCAGTGATCGTTTATAGCAGAGGCTGGCTTTTGTTGTGTATATGTTTTTGTTCTTCAAGAGTTGAACAGTATGACCTTGGAGGTTGAGCTCCAGGGCTTATTTGTCTCTGCTAAACAGAGACAGTTTTCCAATCTGCTGTCGTCTAATTATCTCTCCACAAATGCGTCACTTTGAGCTCTGACTCACATATAACACTGTGCATAAAGCTTTTGCTTTTTCAGTGTTAAAAAAGGAGGGGGGGGGAGATTTACTGTCCCACCTGCCCAGAAGCTCTAAAGTGTATACAAATGTAGTTCACATGTGTCCAGAGGGTCGAAACACAAAATTTGAATTCAACGAGCTGTATTATAGAGCAGGTCTGGCTTTGTACCATGGTTATTTTAAAAAAGTAAAGGGGGGAAACAAAACAATGGGCTCCTGAGCTTGACATTAATCTAACCGCGGTCTTTTTCGTGGGAGTGAAGTGGGGAAATCGATAGATGGACCACCTGTTCGCTCAAACAGCGGAGTGAAAAATGAAACTGGAATTTTTTTTCTCCCTCAGGGTACCATAGGGAGATCTTTTCTAATAATATATGAGGGTGTCACCAAGGTTAGATTAATTATACATGGATTACAAATCACACCTTCGAAGGGTATGCGTTTGCACACAGTACTAGGGATGTATGAAAAGTGTTGAGGTGAGTGTACAGTAAGAAAGGGAGAAGTTGAGTAAAGATGAGTGTCCAACGAGCGAAGGGCCACTCCATTAGATATCCTCAGCTCCCTAATAACTACTGGAAAAGATTTAAGGATGGGGCCGGTCCAGATATTGGCTGGCATTATTTATTTAGATTTTGATTAAGATGCCAATTTCCTGAAAAGAAAAGTTTGTTTTTAGTGGTTGGATGTTATACTAAAAGGATCACAGTTAATTGCTTTACAGCAATATGCGTATTAATAAAAAAAGAAAAAAGAAAAAAAAAAGAAAAAGTAACTTACAGTGACTCTAAATGGATCCTACTCTGGTACTCTGTGCTGCAGACAGTGCTGAGATGATCAGAAATAATGCAGTCAGAGCGTGTTTTGCTTAACAATCTCTGATGCAACGTTTCCTTGAGCATATTTTGCTGAATTATCTTCTGGGCCAAGTAAAGCCCCTCAATAGGCCAGAAACAGTCGATAATATTGGCCAGCCGATGTATGCTGAGCCTGAAATCTCAGTGTACTGCACCACTGAGATAACTCAAATAAGCAAAAGATGTTTAAAAGAGGACACACACACACACACACACACACACACACACACACACACACACACACACACCCAATTACAAAAATTGCAAACAAATCCAGATAGTGTTACAAGAAAAGAATATGGATGTGTGTATATTTATATGTGAATAAAGTTTAGAAATAGAGAGCTAGATAGCTAGCTATAGTATAGATTGTACTGTATGTACTTGGTAAGTCTTTTACATTGAAGTGGAGATATATTTGTTCCACTCTTACTCTAGCAAACAATTAGTTCAGTTGCTGTCGTTTTAAATGTACATCAGTGATGCCTGCACTTACTGACACACATATTGTCTTGTTTTGAATAACTCAAGAGACTAACTACACAACACGCATTCTTACGAAACAAATTCTGACAGGATAGTGCCGACTCGACTCATTTGCTCCATGGCTGCTGCATTTCGTGAGCATCTTGTTCAGTCGTCTGACTACTCGTATAATAGTAGATTTTCCTACAACGAAGACTACCTTTCAACACGCATAAACACCAAGCAACACCACCACAAATGTTACTTTAATGGATGGAGATAAAAAGTTAGCCGCTTGCTTAGCATTGGATTCAGTATTGTCGCTGACAGCAGCTTCTCCCCCTCCTGGCTGGTCCCTTCCCTTCTGCTTCACAGCCGAGATGGGTGAGTTAAAGGGGCAAAGCACACACAGTTATATGGCCATTATGAGTTGCATCATTTCATTTGGGTACCTCTACAGGTCCCTCATGTAGTTGTATTTGTCAGTGTGAATACACTTACGCTCACTATTAGCACTGTGTTAAGCATGGAAATGCGCAATTTGAGACACAGCATTAGTTACATAGACTGGATGAGCTTAGCTTCTCTGGCTGAGAAGCTGCTGGTTGCCAAGGTGCTTAATTTTTATAGATGCTTATGAAAAGTTGCACCCAGTTTCTATGATTTATAACCTCAGTAAACATTTTTCTGTTGACTTTATAGTCTAAATCACTATTTTCAGGTCATATTGACTAAAATTCAATTTATTTTGTATGTCACGGTCATTATTAGAGTCAAACGGGGTGTGCTGGCTCGCTGACTATTTGTCAGTAACAAGTTATGTGAAACGGCGTCATAGTTGACACTTCCATCTTTTAGATACAGTTCACAGATTTCCATCATGTGCTGTCTTTTACTTTGTCTATAAAGTTCTGTCAGTCATTTGTAATGTGAAATACTAAGTTTAATTTAGTTGTTCAGCAGCACCTACTGTGCAAATTAACACTTTATTGACACTTTATTCGTCTTGAAAATGAAATCTCTAGCACTTTGTAGGTGCCCAAGTAAAATGATAACGTAGATGATCATGTGCAATTTGAGTGCAAGAATGGAGAGATTTATCTGTTAATGACAAAATGCTGCGGTAGCACACTTGTTGTAAAGGAAAGAAGAAATGCATTTGTGATACTGTGATAACATCTAAGCTCCCTCCGCCAACAAACTTATTTCTTGTAGATTTTGTGTCTTGCCTCAATATTTTGCCGTCTTGGGAAATCACGCCAAACATGACTTTGTTTTTCACCTGTGTGCGCCTAAATGGAATTCGGGATTGCAGAACAGCTTTCAGCACTTGTGTTCACACTCACTTGGTGGCGAAAAAAAATGGGTTGCTATAGATGGAGGCTCAGAGTATGTGGACAGCATATCTCTATGCATTACTCATAGCTTAAAGATTGGTCAGACCCCACATCTGCTCCTTTTTCAACGACTTTGAGCGCCATCTGTAAGCGTGGATAAAGCTCACTCTAAAGAGCAGGGATTCTGACAAACCTAAAAACAAAATGTTGTAATTCTGCAATCAAATAATTGAAATTCCTTTACGGTTTTCACTGCGATGAAGAATCCAGTTTTCCAAAGTGTGCTGTTAACAAGAGCAGGTCACATGAGCCAGTCTCTCTGAGTAAATGAAGCCTAAGGGGGTGAGCTTAATTGGGTAAAGTAGTTAATAACATCTGAAGGGTGATGAATGGCCGGTGCTCTTTCTTGCTGAGTTCTCAGACAACAAATTAGTTCCATTAAAGGCTGCAGTTAAAGGAACTCTGAAGGAAACTGATTAACTTAAATTATCTGAGTAATTTTGTACCTGGTTAAAGCTGATGGTTAGCATTAATGGATTTATACACTTATTTACTTTGACTTTTTGAATCTGTTGTCAGCACAGCCACGTGTGGTTTGTGGCTTCTCGTAATTTTCCTTTGAAAAGAAAAAAGACGTGCATACCCTTTAATTAAATCAACATCTAGGACCTTTTTCTTATTGCCAATTAACTCGGTTCAGTGACATGAAAGGGTTTTTCAATTTAAAGAGGCTTGAATGTGCGATGATAGACAGCTCCAATTGCTACTTTTAGAATCATTTGCTGATTCTGGTCAGCATTACGGTTATGTCTGCTTTGAAATATGAAAAGAAGAGGGTTTTTTTTTTTTTTCTTTTTAATTGAAAACCCAAGGCATGGTACATGCTATATATGGTGTATTCTCTGTATGCTGGTTTTCCGTTACAACCCACACGCCCAAAGCTTTGTTTTGAAATCCGAAGCGGTGTTTGTGGGTGATTTAAGGTAATTTAAGCAGTGATCAGAAGAATGCCATTCTGTTAGATCTCAGCACAAGGGGGATCACGTTCCTCCAGTTTCTCCTCTCTGCTCGTGACTGTCTGTTAGGACAGTCACCCTGAGGAATGGGATGCTGTATTTCTCTAACATCCTCCAGGAGTGGCAGCACACAAAAAGGAATGACACAGATTATGGGAGATTTATAGGAGTGATAAATACACCCTCTTTTATGCCCCTCAAAACAGCTTTTCATCAGCTCCTCAGCAGTGTGTCCAAGTGATTGATGACAGGACTGTTCGCTCTCCTTGTCCACTCCTTAAGCTGTTTATGCTCTGTTTCCCACCCCAGATGCAGATCTACCTTTACAATCCGGATGACTTTGACAGCCTCAGTGCTGCCATTAAGGAAAGACGCATCGTTGCTGCCATGGCCATCTTCTTCGAGGTAAAGTATCAGCAGAGTTGGAGTTTGAGGTGCACAAGAAAATCCAACAATGCACTGCAGCACTTGTCTTTTGGACTGGGCAACCGTTTAGGTCCAGACTAAATACCCAATTGATGACCTACCATGAAATTTAATACACATTCAAGTTCCTCTCAGCTGAACTGTGATGGATGGCATCATTGGTGTTTTATGAGCAGATATCAGTAAAAGTTACTGACATTACTATCAGCCTTATGAGTGTGCATCCTTCATAGCACAGCTTAGTTTCCTCATCGGAGGTCTCAGAAGAGTAAAACCTCATTGTAGTAGCTCTGGGTGTAGTTGCTGGAAATATTGATGGAAAATATCCTTTTTCACTGTTGTATGAAATGACTTACTGCCAGCTGTAAGAGATCATTTACAAAACCAAGGAGATGAGTGAATAAATGGAATAGATAAAAGGAAGCTGCCTGTAGGAGTCAAAGAGGATTAAAACGGGGCATTGGAACTATGGATTTAAGATTGGGATTGTTTTTGGTCCAATTTTGAGAAAGGTAATCATGTAAATTTTTCAAGTCCGTAAATGATAAATATTTATTAGGAATGATCTTTGGCACCTACGTTGCGATAGGAAATTTCCTCTCCAGCTGGTTGCTGATTGTATTTCTTGTTCTGTGGCACACAGCAGATTGTTTGCTGAGATACTACAAATTGTCCCCTGAAGATCTGAGCACGTAAGCTCTTAATGGGCAACAATGGTCCTAATTTCTATTAGGTGTGCAAACACCTCCAAGATTTAAGCAGCAGCACTGAGAACGCCGCGGTTTCTATCTCTGTTAGACTAATTTCTATTAGCGGCAACTTTACAGTTGGTAGCAGCTGATGAATATCTGCGAACCTTCACCTTAATAGTTTATAGAAAAGGTTCTGTTCTTCGACTGAGGTAGGCTGGAATCGGGACACAGGTGTTTGCAATGTAGGTCTGCTCTTAGACAATGATGAACCGCGTGTGCACGAGGACCTAAATGGCTCCGCTGGGTCCTGACAGCCCTATTGCTTACTGCAATTAGCACCACCATACACAATTTGTTGGAAAAACAGTTTACAGTGTGAAGGTTTTTAAGCGGGCATGCACACACTGGCTCAGATTTACTATTTCTAATCAATGAAAAGTATTCTTCCTCTGCTCCCCAAAGGCCTATTAATGGCCTCTAAGGTGTGCATATTATCCACATTCAGCATTCAACTCCAAACAATTACTCTCCTCTGACTGACCTGAATTAATGTCGAGCAAGGTATTATTGGTCCCCGCATCCCAACACTGTTTTTGTCCAGTCTTGTCTCTTAAGTGGGACGCTGGGAATATTTAAAAGCGTTGGACTGAGCAATATTGCTCATCTTTTGTCATTTCAAACAATGAACTGCCAGCCCAACAGATAAAGAAGGCATCATCACCAGTCCTCTGGAGACGGCACAGGAGGAGAACTGCTGTGGTCATTAAAACATTTTAAATCATCTGGAAAAAAAGAAATTCAGATGTGGATTTTTCAAAAATCGGAAAAAGTTTCAGAAAGTGTCTCCCTGAATGTTGCTCAGTGAACATCACAATGTTCATCTCTAGTTTTCTTTTTCCCATTTTCCCCCTTTTGTGTGTGATCTACATTCTAGGTCACAGGCCACACATGGATACTACCCGTAGATCTGCAAAGACCAGAAAATGTGCATTTGTTTGGAAAAATATTTGGCATTTGGGAAAATGGATGAGACAGCTCTCTCACACAGAATTTATCCGTATACTCTGCGACTCGACTGTAAAAGCACCGAGTCCTCGGCAAACCTGTGCCTCAGCAGACAGATATTGAGTTATTTTTGCCACCATTTCGTTCTATTGAGTTTCGTAGCATTAGGAAGCACACTCGTGAGCTCATCCTCCCTACCTTCATCTGTAAAATGTACACTATTAAAAATGATTTTCATGCATCTACATCATAATGAAAATCCTATCAGATGAGCAAAGACATTTGATATGAAGTCACTCTATCAGACCTGTGCTGTGAATACTTTTTAATTAGAAAAGTTCAATCCAAAGAACCTTAGTAACAGACGTATGAAACTTTGTTGAAAGCATGTTTTGTAGCTGAGATTTAATTTAGTTTGCTTTAAATCACGTTTGCAGCAGATGTGACTGTCTTTTAAAGTAGTGCAGGTTTTACTGTACATAGGAATTGGAGACTTAGTTTATGGTTATGTTGGCGAGTGGGTACTGCACATAAACATCGAGGTTATTTTGTAACACATTTTTAAAACTGTGTGATGATAGGTTCAGATTTTTGGTGGTTATTTTCCAAGTAAACCAGAACAATCAAACCGCGAAACAAAAACCATTACAAGAAGCAGAATGGAAAAAGATGGCTTCTGGTGCTGCAGTTTAGTCCGCTGATGTCGATTGTCTTTTGGTATTTTATTTGGATTATTATAGAAGTCTGTTAATCCCTTTTCTAATCCTTTGTCTCTGGATGTTTCCTGCAGCTGGGGCAAAAAGACAACCCAGCTGTGGACCCCATCATCCAGGGATTGAAGGGAGTAGTGCATCATGGTAAGTAACCCCTGACACACTCTACTTTCCGTAGAAGAATAGTTTTCATGCCCATGAGTGCTCGTCATTCTTTGTTGAGCTGCGATGCTTTTGTTTATTTCATATAGTTTTAACTTTAATTCCATAATCTCTCAATCTCGCAAAAAAAACATTACATTTGGGGAAATAAAGTTCTAATGGGATCTTCGAAAAGCAATTGACCCTTACAAAATCCCTCTGATGTTTTCGTAATAGATGTTTTGATTTATCCGCAGAGGTAAAATCCTTTTGCCATTGCAGATATGGTGCCGTTCCTCCTCCTCCAGGAACAAACTGTCAACGCTCTTGCATCCAGCTGCTTAAGCACTATTATTTTAAAAATTCCAAATGAGTCTAAACACAAGCTATGAGCAGAGTTTAACTTCAAAAGGAGATAAAATTTGTAAGATCCCGCCTCTGCCGTGCTACTGTGGCTCCACAGTAGGAGACCTCCAAGGAGCTTCACTCACAGAGAAAGAACTATTAATTACATCTCAGCCTTAATTAGACAGCCCTTTGTTTTAGTCAGGCTCAAATGTAAATCTATGAGCTCTCATGGACTGCAGCTCCTGCATAGGCTTATATTCATATTTAAGCTATTAATGTCTTGTGTTTTGTGCTATGGCACAATTCTTCATGGCATATTGTTTTAAATTACTGCTGCTGGGCCGGCGTCACGGGATTCATGGCTTATGCAGTCTATAAGCATATGTTTTATCACGAGTGTGTAATCCTTTACTACAGATGAGGGCACAACAGCTCTGTTTACACGGACACGTTTGACTTGTTTTACAGCCTGCAGCTGACGGTCTTTTTGTGACCATAATCGTAAACAGACAAGGACATGTAAGAGTATGAGGATATATAGAAGCGCAGCATAATTGCTCTTCACTCACGCTGGATTTGAAAGACCAGCGCTGGGCTTCACTGAATCGATTCTAATTATAATTCAACAACCTCAACTTTCTGGAGATAGGCGTTTCGATGTTTTGCATTGTGGGCTAGCGAGGTTATGACATTTGGCATTCACGTTGGAGGGGAAAAAAATATTAGCGGTTTTCTTTTTGCTAAAGATAAATGTATAAGGGTAAAAATTTGACCATAGCAAAACACTGGAGGCTACAGGAACACATGGAATTTGGCCTCAGAACCAGGAAAGGGGTCACTTTGTTTTGGCAAATTTTAAATAACTATATTCTGATTAGCCTTAAACCAGGATAACGTGTGTGCGTGTGGTTATTTTCCAAAGATGTAGTTAAGCTCCCTTTTTCTTTTGTTATATAACCTCGATAAAGACAGATTATCAAACATGTTGCATATACTTGATTATTTTGAGTCTCCAAGTGCCTGGACTGCACAGATGTCCATGCTTGCACCACATTATTTCATTTCCTGACTGAAAGAGAGCCTGGTGTGGGTGTGGTGGTTTTTGGCCTGTCTTCCTCCGTGCCTTCTCCCCTGTTAGGATGCTTGGTTTTTCAACTAGCTCGTTATCCCACAGTCATCCATCCATCAACATCTCGGTGGCCCATGAGCGATAGGGCACGTACACTGTCTGAAGACGGAGAGAGGAAAGGCTGTGCGCGCTGAATTTCAGTCGGAGTAGAGATGAGGCATCAGGGGCGAAGCTTCCCGTACCTCACCAGCCTGAATATAAACCACACCCTAAACCCATGAGCTACGAGAGATTATATCTGAATTAAGTTTGGCTTTATGTTGATATTTGTCATCATAATTCAAGGAGAAAAAAAACAATCAAACCGACTTGCATAATCCACTTTACATAATCGCAGGACATATAGGAATTTTCCTCTAAAAGATGCTTCTGCTTTTTTTTTTTTTTTTTTTGTTGCTGAGTGTTTGTTTTTCTGCACAGCTTTACCTGATTCTGATCAGAGGACTGAAGAGATCCAGCAATCATTATGATCTGTCGTAATTCCCATGGCCCATGCCACAGTTGCTGCACAGAGCAGAGCACGCTACCACCCAGCCACAGATCAGCTGTCAGAGCTGGCCATTTTATCACACTCCTCTCCCTTTGCTCTTCTCACAGTCCATCTGAGTACAGAGATCTGGCCAGAGTGATAACAAGTGGTGAGGCTTTTAACTACTGCCATTCCACTCGTGGAGGTTTCAGGAAAGCAGTAATTATGCCACACCGGGAATGAAATGAAACAACCTTGTTAATGTTGGTGTAATTGTAACTTGACACATTAAGGGTTTTAGTGCGCCGAGCGATATGCTTTACAGCGCTGTGTATTGACAGGTTTTGATCTCTTTACACAGAAAAGGAGACCTACCTCAGGTCGTTTGTCTTGAGGGATCTGCTGCCATCGTCGGTGGACAGTTATTACAGATACACCGGCTCTCTGACCACTCCGCCCTGCAGCAAGGTAGTGGAGTGGATCATCTTCTCCAGGCCTGTGTATCTGTCCCACTCACAGGTGCGTCAAGTTCACATACGCGCACGCACACACACACTTGTCCATACAGCTCTATTCTCCACGCACAGTCAGATCCCATTTGCGCACAGTCAGTGGATCGCTTGCTGTCCCACGGTGTCAGTGCACAAGCAATTTTTCCCCTCATCTGCCTCCCCTCCTTATTCCCTTTTCCTTCGTTCCTCTCCAACTCCTCTGCATATGAAACCATCACTGCCTATATAGTGGATGATTAAGCAGGAAGGGAGAGCCAATTACTGGCATTTGAATGATAGTAAGTGTGAGATAGCACCTATGCATATATTGTGCTGTTAGTGTGAGACATTGACTAAAGACTCCTAAATGGAATACTGCTCTGTGTGGAAGCTGGCTATCATATTATTAAAGTTGTTCAGGTTCATCAATTTAAATTCTCATTTACCTGAAGTAAAAGTTTGACACGTGTAATGAAAAAAATACCTCTAAACTATTCATTTATGTGCTTTACAGCATCTTGCCTCCCACGGTTTTTGCTGTTTTGATTTGAGAGATAATATATGCCAAGCCATGCCCAGTGCTTTCTGCTGATCCCATACACAGTCCTTTGCTGCATCTTTTATACAAACAATTCTTAGGTTACCCAGCTGCATATCCTCTAGAGAATTCTGTGCTGTAGAAATTTGCAAGGCTCAGTGGAATTTCCATCATCTTGCAAGAGGACAAATCTTTTGTTCAGAAATGACTTCTCCTGCAAGAATATTGACCCACCTTTACAATGTTTGTGACGCTCACAGATAGTCTTTTATGAACCTGTAATTCATTTCTCCAAGCACGCATAGGACACATTGATTCCACAGTATCTGTAATGTGTAGTCATTACAGCACACTGCAGGAGATCATTCATGGCAATCAATGGCCACAAATTTGCCCCATTGAGAAGTTACAGCCCAGCGTGCAGCCCAGGGTGATGATTGAAGTCTGTGCCTACTGGTGCCTGTGGTGTGAATGTTACTTGCAAATGCTGTACTCCAGTTGTGAAGAGTCAGCTACTGGCATGCAGCTACAAATGCAGTTCTGCATGATATATTGAAAGCGCGTGGACAGACGCATATACATATGCACAATAGCACTTGAATTTGCCTCAATAGCTATTCTTTGTTTCTTTCTATCCAGCTGGAGGCTTTCTACTCCATCTTTACAACAGAGCAACAGGACCACGTCAAGTCTGTCGAGTACCTGAGGAACAACTTCAGGCCCCTGCAGGACCTGGGCAATCGCAAAGTTTTTAAGTCTGCTGTAGAAAATGCATGGCAGAGGGATTTGACCGAGATCCTGGGAAGCCCTCATAGCACCGAGGCTTCAAAAGGTAAGCTTTGTTTTCTCTATGATTTTTAGATTTTTCTCAGCTGCAGCACTACTATAAAAGGATTTGCTTAATCCACGGAGCTCCCATAATTACAATTATTACTTACTTTTTCAGCGGTGAATAGTTGCTTGAATTGGTAGCTAATATTGCAGCGTGGATTAATGTTATAAATGCACACTGTGCAGAGTAGTGTTGACATTAAGCCAATGTTGCATGGGCCAAGATCTGTGATAGAAACAGTCTTACAAGTCATACAAGTAAAAAAACTGAAAAGCAGGAAAATGCTTAGAAAGGGCAAACTAAATATAAGGACTTCTATCAGGGTTTTAAATATGATGATGGGTTTTTATGCTTTTTTTTTTTTTTTTTTTTTTTTTTTTTTAAATGGGAGATGAGTGTTTAAACTATCTCGGTGGGTTAATTTCAATCACAGTCTACCTAAATATATACTGGCAAGATAAGTGGGCATTAATCTAAACCTGTTAATTTTATACTTGATTGGCTCAGTAAATGTTAACATGCTAATGAAAAACACTTAATTTTCAGATTTTTAAGAACTGAGTCCATTCACTATGCAATATGGGCCCTAATTTATATGTGTGTGTGTGTGTGTGTGTGTGTGTGTGTGTGTGTGTGTACACACGCACATTGGAAACCAAGTCACAAACTACCAAATCACTGAAATAGCCGCCCAGCTACATAATGATTTCGACTTAAAGTCTAACAATCCTGTGTGCCTGGGCGTGTGTGAAACTGTCTATACTGATCGATATTATTAAATGAAATGTGCAAAGAGGGCAGCAGACTCGGTGCATACACGTAAATAAAATGACTAATATGAATAAAGTGCTTTATTTAAATTAGTTTATGCATTGTTTGGATTTTGTTCCTAGATTCTAACGGATAAAAGAGTTTGTTAGCTGGCAAGTGTTGATTTTTGCCAACTGAAATTATAGAGGCAGATTTTATTTGCTGTATCTAACTAGCTAATCAGGCTAACATTAGCATCGTTAGAATTTAGAGAACATGAATCCTGGGAGATCAGGAACTAATCAGAGAAAAAAATATTTTTCAGCTGCTATTTTATGCACAAGGTGTTGCCATAGCGCGCGGCGCCGCATGTCTGATTTGGCATATGCCGGATGCGCTTCCTTACACAACCCCCAAAAGGATTTGTCTCTTCTCTCGGGATCAAACGGGTGATCTTTTGTTTGTTAGTCAAATATCTAAACCGCTACACTATGAAGCCATAGGGAACCAATCATAGAGCTCGGCTAAAATCAGTCTCTCAGTAAAGGGACAATTTTATTGTGGTTTTTTTTTTTGTTTTTTTTTCTCGTATTTTGTTAGATAAAAGTCGAACAGAGGAGAAATCAGTAGTTTAATGTAATAATTCCAATTTCAGGAGCTTTTTGGGTAAAACTTGGCATATTTGATTCTCTCACTGATACAACTGATTCTTCAAAGCACATATTAATACCAGGCACGGACCTCATGCAGTGCTTGATCAGAGTATCTTTGTTTGTCTTTCTCTTTTATGTGTGCATCTTGCCGTGCTGGCTTTAACCGAACAGTACAGGAACTATGGAGACTAATGAGAAAGGCTGCTGCTCCTTAAAGTGGTGTTGTTGGTGTCTGGCAGGGAGAATTGATTGGGAATGCTTGTGATGAAGTTGGAGCACTCTAACGGGGCCGATCAGCAATCATCATTAATATGTGGTACAGCTAAAATAGACCCATACAAATTAAGTTGTGAAATTGCTTTTGTGGCATTATGTCAGTAGGCAGAATGAATGGGAACCAGTGTCTTTTAATTTTTTGTTTACCCCTCCCTCGTCTTTTTATTTATTTATTTATTTTCCGTTTTGCAAAATCTAATCTGCATTTTTATCAAAGAATATTTTTGTGTAAGAATGTATAGGCGAATGGAGGTTTAAACACTGTCAGTCTCATCTGCAAGGATGACATCTGTCAAGGTTGTGCAACGGGGGCTGTTTGTCCGCGCACAATAAATGATGGCTTTGCTTGTAAATGGCGTATGAGAGCCAGGGCCGCGCCTTCACTGAATGCTCCACCGCTGTGGCTTTTATGGCAATGGAATTTGTTTGGCCATTACAAATGCAGAGCTAACCTTTCAGATGCAAAATAGAGATTGCAGATTAGTTTGTGGTGGTGCACTGTCATTGTTTGTCCAGTAATAATGCCAAGATATATAGGGCACAATTTATTTTATCTTTGGTGTGTCTTTGCATGTGTAAAAAAACAACAACAACCCCCCCCCCAGCTCTGCCAAAGCCATACCCTCCATTTAAAATTTAATTAATTGAGACGATGGTGATAATGCTTTTTATGTCTTATCAGATTGCTGTGTTCATTATATTCTCAGGTTAGGGAACTGGCGATAATATGTTTCGAAACTATAGAAAATGACAGCGACAGTTTCCAAGAACCCACAATGATGCTTTAAACTTTCTTGTGTTGTCACTTACAGCACAGAACTGAAAAGTAATGAATGTATAAAGATATGAAGTGGAGAAAGGCTGCCATGTCCTTGTTCCGGAACAATTATAACCGAAGAATGTTTGGCATTTTACTCCTACAGTAGGCAGTTACTCGATTTTCACCCAGTCAGCCTTTCATTTTAATTAAAGGAGCATTAGTCTTAAAAAAAAATCAGTAGGTGTTAAGATTATGGTTAAAGCTATAGACAGTGAGCATCACCGTTAAATGATTATTGTAGTTACTGCGTTGGTTTTTGGTGGTTGAGATGACTCTCATTACTCAGCTCGCCTGCAGAGTTCACAATGAATAGTTTTGTCCCCCCCCCCTCTTTGTGTTTAGAGTAAAATCCTTGTCTCCTCGATCATTCAACGCTGCAAACAGCTTCTTTTAAAAAAATACTGTAAAGGCTTTAGAAGTGAGACGCTTTGGAACTGCTGTTTGTTGACAACCGTCGATTCATCACCGCTCGGTAGACAGTGTCGGGAGAAAGATTCATGCTCTGTGCTGAGTGGTGTTGTAGACCGAGGTGGAACCTCTATGAAAAACGAATTTTGAAGGTTACAGCGTTTAAAAGAATTCCTCCACTTTTAAAACAGTATGTACATTTTATTGTCAGCTTAAGGTTTTGTTTCCACTCGATCCTGCTCTGCGCCGGTTTTTACCAAGTGCAGCTTTCATAAAACGAACACGTGCACATCTAAGTTTGAAATCAGTGCCTGGGTCGCTGCGTTTGCTCATAACTTGACTACATTTAAGAAAAGGTTGCTCAGATGACACATTTTTAGGAGAAGAATCGTTTTTTTTTGTTGTTTTTTCAAGTTTTCTTTGCAATATGCAGAACGGGAGAAGCTGAGATGGTTACTAATACGTGCGTGCTGATTGTTAAAAGGATGATGATTGCCATGACAGAAGTGATGCAGGCAGTAAAACCGCAGTGACATCTTCAGCTGCTATTAAATTATCATTGTTGAGGTTGACAACACACATCCGACAGGTTTATAATACATTTCGCACCTGTCACATCTAATCAACACCCCGAGATTTTCTTCCTTTTGTTTTTTCCCCCGTGTTCTCTTGACTGATTTCTTTCCACCCTGTCTCCCTTTTCTCCCTTTCACATATCGTGGTGCATAATTTGTGTCATAGCTTCAGTGTGCAAATGGAGAAAACTGTGGTGACAATTTCAATTTGGCAGAAACTCTGAGAGCACATAATCATTTGACACTATTTCCTGACTGCTGTTGCCCTGATCTGCTGAGAAGCATGTCCAGATTGTCCCTTACCCATACTGATGGAGCCCTGTGTAAATATCCTTGCTGCAGCCTGCACTGCCACCTTGAGGACGATTTACAGATTATCTTTTGTCTCCTTTGTGCGTAGTGTTTAATCTGACAAATTGGGTATGGGCATGTTGCTGCTAGATAATCTGTACCACATGCCCGCCACGCGGCGCTTGGTTCTTTTATATTTTGCCTGTGCTTTTTTTTCCCCCTTCTTCTTTTTTTGGCATGAAAAAGGCACAATGTGTCCTGATTGACAATCTGCACACGCCGGAGGTTGTGCGTGACCCAACTGAAGCCTTCAGGAGTATTTTTGTTATTGAGTTACTTTAGCTTTGTGCACTTCTGGGTGTTTCTCAAGTGGAAATGGCTTTGAGTCAAAGCGAGCGGGATTTTGTAATAAGCCCGTTAAAAGGCAACCTTCATTCTACCCACACATGTCGACAGACAAAAACACATGTGGTCAAGCAGTCATCCCAATCACAGTCTTCCATCTTCACCGAGCTGTATTCAGTCAGTGAAAAAGTGACACCACTGTTTACTTCCTTGTCAATCTTTTTTTCGTCCCCCTCCTCCCCTTTTCTTTCTTTTCATGCTGCCTTGTTCTCATACCCTTCTTTTTTTTCTTTTTTTCCTCTCTGGTCTTTTTAGTGTGCAGCAGTGCCCCAGTGAGCATGAAGATCCAGCCGCTAAACCAGACTGCATTGATGGTGAGCTGGGAACGCCCTCTGACAGTCTACCACCCACCTATCACCAGTTACATGGTCTCCTACAGCTGGGTGAAACGTGATGTCGCTGATGAAAAGACCTTCACCAAGACCGGGGATCAGAGCATGGTGAGTGTGGCTGTTTAAAAGCTTTTATTTATTTCTTTTACAATAAATGTTGCATAAACAGCTCCGATTGGTGTGCAGAGCCTCAGATGTATCTGTCAGGATCAGAGGTTGGCCAGATCAGTGACGGTGTGTATTGGAGGTGACAGGTTATGATGAACTCTGCATGTGGCTGTTGGCTGATATGAGGGCCCAGACACTCTGCTGTCACTCACCTGTCTAAGAATAGAAGCACAGGCCCGTCACAAACTTTGACGTGTCACACTGAGATACTGTATATATAATGTGTTCAAAATTGCAGCTGTGGCCTTTATCCAGGTGTAGCATTTACCCCTCTGTTTATTTGCATTTAGGTTTGAATCAGCCTCAGAAGTAGGCACCTCTATTACAGGGTGAACAAAAAAAAAAAAACGCATACAGACCGAGGCGGCGTAAACAAAATAATATATTCGCTCTTATTTTCCCAATTTAAAAAGCAATCATTTAAAAAAATCTTCAGTTTTCAGGCAGTACAAGCGGCTCTTTCAACAGAAACTTCTGTTAGTAACATATGCAGAGCAAATGTACCCTTTTAGATCTTTGCTCCACTGATCATATAATTCATCTCGCTGGCTTAAACAGTGAGTTAGCACACTTCGGTTCTTACTGTAGCTTTTCAGCAGAGTATTCAGTGGTGTCCACAGATATATCCTCCCTCTGCAGGAGGTTGCACCTACAGGGCTGTTCTTTTTCACTCTATATATTCTTCTCTCTGGTCACATATTTTTGCATTTGTGGAAATCCAACACCCAGCTGTGCATCTCTTTAAAGCCCACTGACCCCCAGCTGTTTTTATAGTCTGCATGACTGGCTTTTTGATATAAACAGTGCAGAGGAGAAAAATCTCATCTCACCAGTTCAGAGACCTGGGATCAGTTCCCTGGTGGCAATGCTACCTCCAGCTTGGCGCATTCCAATAAACACAGTTGTCATGGGCTGGAAGCTCGTGAGGGATCTTGTAATGTTGCTGCACTAGCGACTCCTATTTGGTGTGGGTAACTGCACAGAAGGGGTGAGATCTGAGAGCAAGAGCTGGCTAATCCTTTAAGGTAATAACCCCCTTCACTCAAGCGTGTTTGCCTCACTTTGATGTTTAACCTTCACTGTGCAGAAGGATCCAATTGCAGAGTCTGGCACTGAAATTTTTTTTTAAACAATCGTTCTACAGGATGATTTCATGACATTATGAAGCAAATTTTGCAGCGTGGAACTTGCACGAGTTCGATGCCTCCGGTGCGCGCACACACTCTGTGAATAAGGAGACGCGTTGTGTTCAGCAGTTACACAATGAACAATGATTTGCATATTCATAGATTCTGGGAGAAAGGAGGAGGAGATGTAATTTTAAGAATTTTAAACCAGGTAATTGAACTACTTTGTGAGGGTAAAAACACTTCAGACACAAATTATTATTCCGCGCAGCTTATCTTTAATACTGTGTTTCCTAAAACATGCCTGGAGGAGAACTTGAGCTTCGAATGTAGCTACTGAAGCTTAGAAAATGATGGACAAGTGAGCTGAAATCAATATGCAACCAGGCTTCTGGCAGTCAAGAACTCCTCCACAAAATAAACTGTTATTCTCATCAGAAAACATACCATAAGTTAATATTATTCCCTTTGTTGAATTATTGCCGCTCATTGTGGACAGACGTTCACATCTCACTTGCAGCAACAATATTTATACCTGATGTTACCCATAGCTTTCTCTCATTATTTGTGAATTTTGGCATCTTTTTTTAGCTCTCTGTTAGTGATTACTGCACCCTGATGTTCTTCTTATAACTCTACAGTCTTCATTTTCTGTACTCTGTGGCCACAAAAGAGCAGCGCGTTCTCCATAAAGGCCGCTGCACTGTGAAAATGCTTACTTAGATATCAAGTGTCATCTAAACTTTGTTACGGAAGATGTATTACCCATGATGTGACTGGTGAACCATGTTGGGCTCGTGAGGCTAAGTGACTATTTTGCGTGGAATGCATTAATGTAATAACATGATTTATTTGTCGTGGTGAAGTGGGAGACCTGTAAATTTGCATTGTGCTTTGATTTCAAATGGCTGACTGAGAGAGTGATTATAGTGTCCGTGTGGTGCTCTGTCCGTGCAGTTACACTCCATTAATACAGTCGATCAGCCTCTTTTTCTCACATTATTCTGTCCACTTCTCCCTCTCTGCACTAAAGTCCTTATTTTGCTCACTTCATTTCCATTTCAATTTTCAGTTTCTATCTCTGGACACCTTTATCTGAATTATTTTGGAGAAATACTGGCTCTGCAACACCAGAGGCAATCACCCACCTATTCTGAGGGCACTTTGAATACAAGTTAAGCCATCTGCAACCTGCAAAAACACAATTAAATTAAACAGAAAATAACCTTTCTAAACAGCTTGGAAGTTGTGGGCCACAGACTATTGGCCAAGCAGTAGTTTAAAATGGAAAGCGTTCATTGGAGGCTATTTGAATTATTAGCATCTGCCTTTTCAAATGTGTTCATCTATTACGATGCAATTTCAGTTAGAATTGACAGTATTTTATGTGTGTTTTCTCTTACAGAAAGCAGTCATCACTAACGTTTCTCCTGACATCCTGTACCTGTTCAGAGTGCAGGCAGTGTGTCAACATGATCTGCGCAGTGATTTTAGCCAAACACTGTTGTTCAGAGGTATGTGGCCACAGCAGCTGTACTCTAAGGCCTTTGTTCTTTCTTCAAATGCACTAATAGATGGATATATAAATATTTTATGTCCCTCCCTCTTTTGTTTCACAGCTAATACTACAAGAATTTTTGAAGGATCTCGAATTGTGAAGACTGGGATGGTTAGTTGACCAGAAGATGGCAGTGCACATTTCTTTTTGCATCTCAGTGACGTTCATGTCATATTCTGTTGGGTAACCATTTCCCCCCCCCTCTCTGCCCATCTCCCTCAGCCCACAGTTTCTCCTGCGTCCTCAGCAGACATGGCTCCAATCAGTTCTGGTTCCTCCACGTGGACGTCCTCTGGTATCCACTTCTCCATTGTCTCCATGGCAACAGGGATGGGCCCCTCTTCTAGTGGCAGCCAGGCCACGGTGGCATCTGTAGTGACGAGCACCTTGCTGGCAGGCTTGGGTGTCGGCGGAGGGGTCATCTCCTCCATGCCCAGCTCTGTTTGGCCCACGCAGGCGCCTCAAGCCACTCAGAACCCCACACGTCCATCCACCGCGCCCGCAAAGTCCAACAACGAGCAGACGCCACCTCAGGGCTCCGAGACAGACAACGCGTCTGAGGAGAATAATGCTCCGCACGAGGGTGAAGAGGAGGGGGAGGAAGGCGAGAAAGATGGGGAGAAGGAGGAGGAGGAAGAGCAGAAGAAGAAGAAGGAAAAGACTGGAACTGACAATGGGGAGAAACAAGCAAACAGCACTCTGGCCAAAAAACCTTTAATCCCCACCCCCGCATCCACAGCCAAAGAGAAAGGAGAAGGGAAACCTACAGTTAAAGGCACCACAGTACCTCCGAGCACTGGTGAAGACGTGGAGAGCAACCCTACAGGTGTAAACCCAGTGTCCACTCAGGAGCCGCGTAATAGCAGCGTAAAGACGCAAATTCCCAAGAATTTACCTACAAAGATCCCCACTGAAAACGAAAATGCAAACAGCTGGCCTTTCTCTGTCCACACTGGTGAGCAGGACCTTTCGATTCCTCTGTTGTTGTCTTTTATTTCTTTTTTTTTTTTTTTCCCCTCCTCATACTGAAAAATCTTTTGAACTCTTGTTAAGCCTTTTTTCCCTTGTTGTCGGCTGTTGTGCCAGGCAAGACGTCTTTCCAAAGCACAGTTCTGTAAACACCACCAGCACTTACAGAGACCAGTTTAGCAGAACAAATAACTTGATATAAGACGCTAACTACACTGGTTACCATCTCGGTCAAAGACGGAGCCCCAGGCGTTTGTGTCACTACAACACAGAGACCTGAAGGAAGAAGTAGGCTGTCTGCCAGAGGGACTGCGCCTCAAGGAATTCCTTTAAGCATGTTTTAAAAGAGTTTGTTTCGAGGGAGAGCATTTATGAAGATGTCTTTGCCTCTTTTTTTTTTTTTTTTGTCTTATTTCCCCCTCAACAAACCATGAAAATACTAGAAGTGGCACTGAAAAATGCAAAAAGGCAGTTGCCATTAGTGATTATCAATAACAATATAAACAAACAACACTGCGGTTTTCTTTTGAATCTGATCAACCAACCCAATCACATTGTTTTAATCATCTAATTAGAGTTAATCTTGAGCTCTTGTAAAATGTGTTTGTTCTCTCCTTGATTTGTTTGTTTTTGTTTTTTTCCATAATGACTTCTGTCTAGGCTTTTAATTTTCGGAAACAATTTATTTTGTGAACATTAAGAATTAATGGAGAAAAGCCTAGCATAGTGTCCCAGCGTTTAACTGAAGAGAAGACGCAAAGACTAACCCTACTCTGTTCCAAGATTTCCATTTTATCTGCAAACAAAACATCAGAATAGCCTTTAAATATATTCACGGAGGCACTTTATAAGAGCACAGATGAAACTGTATAAGTCGGTACGACATATTTAGACAGTTAACATGTGTTTTTGTCTTTCAGACAGAACCACCATGTCCAATGGGATGCCGCCACCTCACCCGGGGATGGGCAGGATGGTGTGGATTGTCCCCTTGGTGGTGGTGTCTGCTCTCACTCTGCTGTGCCTCATCATGCTGCTAATTGTGATGGTCTACTGGAGGTGAGAGAGAGTTCACAACCTCATTCCCGGGGCTCCATCTTAGTTTGTTAGAACAGTAAATTGCTATGATGAAGTGCTGTAGCCTTTTATTAAAAATAAAAAGCCTTATCTTTACTGGGTGTGGGGATGATGATGTCTCTGATTCCTCCTTTAGAGGTATAAAAATAAAAATACAGCTGCCCCTCACTCACACTGGACCTCTTGAATGCATTTTTTTTTTCTCTGTTCATGTTTTCTACTAAGTAAACCACCTGCGTTTAAGTGTCCTCAGCATGGTTTGGGCTTAGCAAGGGTTCTAATGCTGCTTTCTTCCCTTTGCTTTGTACATTTTGCCCATCACCCACTTGGGTGAGGGGCAGGAGACCTGAAGGCCCCGCAATGCCAGCATGGGTCCCAGCTGTGTCTTCATCTGCTGGGCTAATTTCCAGCCATGCTATTGGAGCCCGAGTAATTACACAGGCCAGGCCACAAGCACATGTCGGCTGGTTAATGAGTAACAAATGGCACTGTAGGCTACTTCCTCAGCTGGTCCTGTGTATATTTACTGCCGCTACTTGTAAAGGATTTTATTTGTTTATAGACTCTTTAGAAATAAATATTTGAAATGTGTTAAATGCATTTAAATGGGTTTTTTTTTTTTTTTTTTGATTTGATCGCTACAGCAAATGTTTATATCACCTTGCTGTGACAGATAATAAAACAGTGAGATATAATTAAAAGCAGGGTTATTGGCTCCACAGAGGTGTAAAAAACCAGAGCTGAAAGCAAGATGACTGTACAGATTCGGTTAGCGAGAGTTTGGGTATTTGAGTAGAAAAGCAGGGGCAGCTTTGAGATTTGAAATGGCCATCGCAGCTGCTGTTGTGACAGCTCAGACAGTTCACAGACAATGCCTGTTTCCCTTAGGGAAAAGGCTACGGTGAAAGATGAAATCAAGCCGTTTACTCTTCATCCTCTGCGTGGTCTCTCTTAGTGACACAGAGGCTAAACCCGTGAGTTTCTCTGGTTCCAGATGTTTTGTTTATTATCATATCGACTTAATTCCACCATACATTTGATTTTTAGAGGCGTCTATGGAGAAATGTGTGGCTGGTGAATTATCTATTAAAGCTTCCCTGTTTGGGTTTATCTGAGGTTATGAGTCTGGTGTTAATTGCTAGTGTTGCCCATCTGGAAGCCTGTGAGGCTCAAGGTGTTGGCTGAAAACTGACAGATATAAAACCGAGAACAAACCCAGTCCCACCTCTTTTCTTTTTCTTCTTAATTGGAATTCATTAATAAAGCTGTTAAACTGGCCTTAATGCAAGCTGCTCTTCTGAGAGTCAGGAAGACGACATGGACGATGCCGATTAGTTAGCAGGACCACATCTGCCCTCAAAGGAGGCCATTAGAGCGGGAGGCTGCGACTGAAACCGGGGGGAGCGCTCCTCCCCCGTTTGTTTTCACCTTTCCTCTCTCCCGCTCTCTTTTCTCTCTATCAATTCTCTCTGTCACCGTCTCTGTTTGGCTCCTCTCTTTGTGCATTTTCTTTTTAAATGCAGTTCCACCTTTTTGTTTCGGTTTCATCTCTCTAAGAATGACTAGCATCTGCTCCCTCCTCTGCATGGCGTACAGGTAGGGTTAAAGCTGGGGTATGTTAGCACTGGGATGAAACGTGGGTCTTATAGGACAGATTGCATGTGAGTCGGTATACCAGGTGTTCCGGTTCCTCACTGGTTGTTGTCAGTCACGCTAGAGCTGCTGATTATTTTTAATGCACAGCTGACCTTTTTACAAATCTGTTTTAATATCACCAGATAAATAACCTCAATGCTTACGAAAGAGCATGGCTGCTTGCAGTTTGTCACTCTGTGAACTCTGAACTTCAGGCTGTATGAAAATTTTGATTGAATTGTCCTGGCAGTATTTGCAAAGATCCAGGCTTTTTGAAACAGCTTTTTGAGCAGCAGCAGAGGCAGCAGCTGCTGCCAACAATGAGTATTTACTCCAGAAAATGCATCTTGAAGTTGATTTCCTTGTCCTCAAAGTCCCCTGAAAGAGGCCCTGAGAAGAGAAAATGTGTTTGGATTAGTTGTCTTCGGTTTGCATAAAGAGCCAAACTCGGCTCGGCGCTGCAGCGTGTCACCGTGAGTTGTTTACCTGGTCCCTATAGTCAGCGAAGGCTCTGTTTCCAGGAGCCACTCACTCTGTGTGCGATCAGCTGTGTCCTAACTTCTCTGGGGTTTTCATTAGGAGTTTTCTGCTGTTGTCATTCTGTTCAACATTTCTATGCTGATGTTGACGGACCGGATCTGAGAACAACCGGCTAACGACTCCCTCAATACACTTGGCTGCATCATTTGAGCTGATAGTGGGTGGGTTTACTGTGCCACATTCACTATACTTATCTCTCTGGGTCCCTGCAGGAGATTTTTCCAGACAGCTCACTTTTATGTGGAGGAGAGCAGCTCTCCACGGGTGGTGGCCAATGAGAATATCCCAGTCATCCCTATACCAGGTGAGCTATGTTTTCTATACTGTGTCAGAAATTTAATTTATCAGTTTTAACGAGCCAGCGTGTACTTTGTCACACATCAGACTGAAACGGGACTTGCATGAAGCCTGTTTGGTACGATTTGTATGTGAGGTTGTGGCTTTACAAAAGTACTGTATTGTATTAGTTAATGTGCAAAAAAAAAAAAAAGTTGGACAACAAGCAAGTTGAAGTTTGCTAAAAGTGATTTAAATGAACCAAAAAATAAAGTACCGTAATGGCTGAAGTGTTTTCTCAAGTTCTCCACCGCTTTAGGCTAACAGTAGCAGATCAGCATTTGTTTGCTAAAGGTAATCCATAAATGGTTCAGGTACATGATGGTGCCAGTGAAGAGGTAATTTATCAGACTACAAATATAAGGAATCACTGTTGCAGATGTTCCCATTGCAGAAATTTTGAGTCTGATCTAATAAATCTGTTCTTTAACCATAAAAAGATTTAGGACAAAACTTAAATTTAGTTTATTAAATCTGTTCTTTAACCTTAAAAATAGTGTTTTTTTAAGACAAATAGAGGACTAATGGAATCTTGACTGACTTTTATCGATTTATGTCTACTGATGTATTGCACATTTACAAGGCGTCATTAAATCTTTTCAAAGGGTTTTCTGTATTACCTTAATGTCTGCTTTGCAGTTTCTGTTCATTTACATGTGAATTGACTCCGGAAACAGCACTGTAGAAGTTGTGTGACTGGCTTTTCTTAGCCCTTATTGTCCCAGGCAGCAGTGGAGTGGCAGCTAGTCGATATCAGACTTTACTTTCACAGTCGCTTTAAGCTCAGGGACATTTCAAGGCTGTGACATCAGTCGAGCTATAATCATGATGCTAGTATTGACTCTGCATGCACTCTGTTTTTATTGCTCTTTCTTTGTTTCTTCCCTTGTTTCTCTTGTTGTTTGTTTGTTTGTTCCTCTCTTTTTTCCCCCACTATATTTTCCCTCTGCTTATCTATTTGTGTATATTTGTAGTGATTCAGAAGTTTGAAATGGAGCCGTGGGACCTTTAAGCCCACCTTTTGTTCAGCTTTATGTCCTGTCAAGAATGGGCCTAATCAGCCTTAGTCTATTACACTTTCTAGCTGCCACAAAGCCACATTTCACCCAGAGCTACTCTGATGAACTGATCAGGCTGATAAGTCTCTTGACACTAATATAGATGGAAAAAAGACACTTTGATAAATGACCAGATTAATAGGCAAGAATTCACCTCTATGCTGTAGCCACTGAGGCAAGTAAAAGCCTCGGAGGCCGCAGCTGCTAGTGTGTATTAGTTAAGACATTGGCCAGAATCGTCAGTGTTGACAGCTGGGTCTCCTGCACTGTCCCTGTGTGATGCTGACCAGCCTTATCAAAGATCTTTCATGTGTGATTTGGAGCTGATTTGGCTCAGATGAGACAGATGTGTCTTCCTGTACAGCTCAAAATGCCAAAATCTAGGTGTTTGTGATAGAGGTCACTTGGTTATTTTTTTTTTATCTTTTCCTTTTGTTAAAAATAATCTACCAGTCTCACTGATGTAGTGATGCCGCATAAAAGTAAACAAAGTCACAAATTTCTTTAATTTCTGTTAGTGAGTAAAAAAGCGATGACATAATGGGCACTTGCTGTTTTTACTGCTTCCCCTGCAGATGACATGGAGGCCATCCCTGTTAAGCAGTTTGTGAAACACGTCATGGAGCTCTACAAAAACAACATGCAGGGTTTTGCTGAGGAGTTTGAGGTACTCTTTTGACACAACATTGTGAAGCATTGTTAACCCTCGCTGCGTACAGAGTGGTGTTTTACATCAGAGCTGGGTTTTGTTGGTCTGCATGAAGGAGCTAAAACATCCATTGTTGCCTTTTAGTTCTACTCTGCTTTACGTTACCTACAAACTAAACAAGAGGTCATGTATGCCAACATGCAGCTCTTTGATTGGGCAGTTTTGACAACTCTGTGCTGACAGCAGGTCTTGCAGTCCTTTACTACTCATTTGTATTTACAAAAGAAAAGGTCCTGAAGGTTTATTGATAAAGAGCATCATCATGAATGGAGATGAGCGAGTGGAAAGGGTACGAAAAGCTTTTTAAAATAATTACTGTGTTGTTGCTGCATTTTATATATTTCTTTCACTTAGACAAAGAACCATAAAATCGAGCCAATCCAGTGGATCTGCTTTGCTTTCACGCCACAAACCTCGCCACACTCTGCTCGAGGGAGGAACTTTCCTCGTAGTCTTCCTCTGTGTAGTTTACCGCTCAGCCATAAAAGGCCGATGGTATGTTGTTGTCACCGAGTCAGACAGGCTGTGTATCTGTATCTAATGTAATCTCAGGCAAGTTCGATCAATCTAAAGGTCAGAGGTCAAGCTTTATGAAAATCTTGTGACTGCAATCTTCACTTTCCATTATTTTATAGATGCATCTACTAAGGGGTTTTCACACCAGTCCAAACCCAACAAACCAAATGAGAAGTTTCCAGATTTTCTTTGAAGTAAAAAAAAAAAAAAGAAAAAAAGAAAAAGAAAAAAATTACGTAAATTTGCGTAAAAGCACATAAACTAGTGCTGGTACTGTTAAACTACTGAGCACAGAATTTATCTTTTGTGCACGCTCTCTCCAAATGGGCCTGCCAAATCTGAACAATGGTTGGACATTATATCATGCACACACTCGTGCGCGGGGTTGCTAATTTTGAACAGATGGTTGAGAGAAAGATGGAGAGAGAGACCAGAGTGATGAAGGTTAATTAGAGAAGGTCTGTCTGCCGGTTGACCGGACGGGAACACTCTCTGTGTAACTAGGTTAAGAAAGGAGGCAAAAGCTTCACCCCCAGTGTATTCCTTCTAATTGGGGTCATGTAATGTGATGCCTGTGTGCGCAATGTTCAAATGCACCACGACGATGCCGTTTTGGACGTGATTGGGGTTTTTTTTGGGGGGGGGGGGTGACTGAATGCATCGTGCTGTAGAAAAGAAGAAGGCTGTTCTACTAGAGGCTCGAGTTCAAGCCCCAGTTGCAGCAAGCATCTGCTCTGAAGCGTCCTTGAATAAGACACAGAATCCATGCTAGAGGTTCGGCTTTAAATTGGGGGCTATGAGCTGAGCACAGGGGAGATCTGTAGGGTGCAAAAAAATAAAACTTCCCCAACAATATAGTATCAGAAAGAACACTGAGATTTTGAGTAAATGTAATTCTGTTAGATCTAGCCTCCTTAATAAAATCAATTTCTGTTTGTTTTTTTTCCTCCCTGCAGGAGGTCCAACGCTCCACAGCCGACCTGAAAATCACAGCAGAACATTCCAATCATCCTGACAACAAGCACAAAAACAGATACATCAACATTGTGGCCTGTGAGTCAGCTGTAAAATCTGATTACGTCTGCCGCTTTGGATTCCAATAATGTTCATAAAACGGGTTTTCATCTTTTTAATAATTCTCACAAATATGTCAATGCTTCCCCTTAGACGACCACAGCCGGGTGAAATTACGGGCTTTGGCAGGAAAAGATGCCAAACATTCGGATTACATTAATGCCAACTATGTGGATGTGAGTTCAACCAGCCACTTAACATTGTCGAAGGTTTACTTTTCTTTTTTTTGTTTTTGAAATGGAAAGGTTGCGAGTCTGAACCGCTTCAGCTGAACAGCGACTTGAATGAAGCAATAGTGTGATGTGAAAGAGTTATTGGCAGTGCTAAACAGCTTGCTGACAGCTTTGTTTAAAATATCAATCGAGGTGTCCAAGTCATAAACCTGACAGATAGTAATAAAAAATTTTAAATTTATATTTGAGAAATGTATTCATGCATGAATACGTATCATTACTGTCAGCTCAAGGAGTGAATTTCATGACCGGCAAATGTTTCGCCAGTAAATCGGTTGCATCAGCTATATCAGGAATATTGATAGAGGAGTGATTGCATCTTACCAGTAAACAACACTCCCTCCACTCTCCTGTTTTCAGGGCTACAACCAGCCCAGAGCTTATATAGCTGCTCAGGGCCCTCTCAAGTCTACATTCGAGGACTTCTGGAGGATGGTGTGGGAGCAGAACACTGGAGTCATAGTCATGATCACGAACCTTGTGGAGAAAGGAAGAGTAGGTTCACTTTGATCTATCACATAATCGAAGCAAACATTTGACTGTAATTCAGATAGGTTCAAATGTAACTCGGTGCATGCTGTGTGTTTCAGAGGAAATGTGACCAGTACTGGCCAACAGAGAACAGCGAGCAGTATGGAAGCATCGTGGTGACCCTGAAAAGCACCAAAGTGCACGCTTGCTACACATTGCGCCGTTTCCTCATTAGGAACACTAAAGTTAAAAAGGTAACCAGACACTTGCACTATAATAAACTTTGTCTTAGTGGGTTGAACCTGCTGAAATACTGAAACATCGACATCACGGTCCAGTCAAAAGAAAACACTGGTCGACATCTGCCTGCTTCAGAAATGTATTTCGTAAATATGAATCTGCTCTAATGGCAGAGAATTTTTGTGTACTCTGAAAATTATTAATATTGTTCCAATTTGGAATTAATGGGAAACATCTGATTACACTGAACAGATCAACGGATCAAGCCAAGGTTGTATCCATGTGTAACATGAGATGCGTCATGTTTTTTTGGAGGGGGGCGCGGGGGTTTGTGGATTATAATTAAAAACCTTCCCAAAAAATGAAATCAGGACAGATTTATAAGGGTAATCAGATTTATCAGGTCACATTTATCCAACATGTTCTCTCTGACTGTTAAATCTTAACTCAGCTTTCATTATCATTCATTTTGGTATGGTTCCCCCCCACTCCCAGACATTCAGTAACCATAGCGACTACCTTGCACCAGTCATTTCCTGGAAACGAATATTTAGTAACAACTATTCTTAATATTAGAACTTGTTTTTGTTGTGGGGATAGAACTTTAAGTGATTGTGGGCAGGTTACAGAGTAAAATGTCATATTCATCAAACCATTAGTGAGCCCTCATGTCCTGTGAACGGAGGCCGTGCCAAATTTGCGTCAGGACAGAATAAAAGCAATCACTGAGAAATATTGATTTGTAGTATCCCTACCCTCTAAGGGATTATGTGGACCCAAACAGCGCAGAGCAGTCACAGGATGTCCTTGTGTAAAGGTGAACGGTGCGAGTTTTTCTATTCATTCATCACCCATTTTTTCTTTCAGTATCCAGCCGTACACAGTTCATGGGTAACCACGGGGAGATCCAGAGTTTTTTGTACATGCTTACGCTAGGACACGCATTATAATGTTGTAAAGAACAAATAAAGGCTTTATTTTCTGTTTAGAAATGCTGAGTGGGAGATTTCAAATGCTATGCTGTTTATCTCCCGACTATTTTGTTCCGTGCTCAGAAATGTTGTTTCTGATGTCTTTCAGGGGCAGAAGGGGAACCCGAAAGGGAAACTAAATGAGCGCATTGTGGTCCAGTATCACTACACTCAGTGGCCTGACATGGGAGTACCGGAGTACACCCTTCCTGTCCTCACCTTCATCAACCGCTCGTCTGCAGCTCGTGCTGCAGACATGGGCCCTGTCCTGGTGCACTGCAGGTACATCATTATTACTTAGCTCCTGGGCTAGATGAGTGTTACTTATTAGCATTAGGCTCATATTTGCTGACCTGGCCAAAAGCTTCCTGTACGGGTTTGCTTATATTGCTTGTCACTCTGCTCTTCAGTGCAGGCGTGGGGCGCACCGGAACATACATTGTCATTGACAGCATGCTGCAACAAATCAAGGACAAAAGCACAGTCAGCGTCCTGGATTTTCTCAAACATATCCGCACACAACGCAACTACCTAGTCCAGACTGAGGTAAGAAGCACTAAATAATCAGTTACTCTGGGAAATGTCTCTAAAGGTCATCTCTGATTAAAGATGGATAGGGAGTTATGAAAGCTGTTCACTTTGATACTCTAAGCTCAGGTAAAGGTCACGCTTCCTGCAGTTTCAGTGCAACACGCAGAGCAAAATGTGATGTGGTGAGACCAGAATGAGTCCATACTGGCTGTCCTCTGGCAGCACTTTAGTCATTTTTTAACTATGGGATGATTGGTCATAGTTACCTGCTGCCCCTATCCATTTATATTCCTGCTATCTTTTCTATGAGATCAGTTCACAGACAACTGTCAGGAAATGTGATGTTGTTGTCTCTTCCACGGTTTCATGTAAGCTTTTTAGTACCAGTTTACCTTGGAAAAAACAGTTAATTTAACCAGTTATTACATATTTTATCTTAATACCCTCACTAAATGTTAGAGGCAGGTATTGTAGTTTTGATTTCACTGTCAAAGATTTGGATGTTACATGAGAAGTCCACAATGACAGGCTGACCCACCTCACGGCATACAACCCTGAGAATGTCCAACAAAAAGCAGACTCCTGGTCACGCTCCTGACCTGCAAACTCTTCAAACTGAAAACTGCCTTTTGGTATCGGGCTCATAGCGGCAGACCCAGCTCTGATCAGCACTGATGATCCTCACCGTGAAAGGTTCAGTTTGACAGAGAAGTTTCTGCCTGCTGTCAGTTTGACGTCTGCAGTGAAAGATTTCCAGGAAGCAACTTTTAAAGGGGAATCGGACAAATTCAGATTAAATGTTTTGTTTTGTTTTTTTATTTCTTTTGACTGACTCTACTAGTTACTCTGCAGAATCCAATATTTATTATCTAATCATTTATATTTTAATTAAATATATTGTTTTTATAATGTCTGTAAATGTCTGATTTTTATCTTCAGTAAACAATGCTAAAACTTGGCATGGAAGAGTACTTGGAATTAAAAATGTATAATAATAATAATGTTTTTTTCCTAACAATCATTTTAAATAAGCATTTTAATTAATAAACTCACTTTTTGTCAATAAAAGTAAATCTGCTTGGTGGCTATAACTGGTCTAGTTCTTACGTAATTTGGGATACATCAGCTTTTTCTGGTAAGAATGGCTCCTTGAATGGCTCCTTTGTTCTTCACATGTCCATCTTCCTCTGTTTTTTTTAAAAACTCTTTGGGAATCATCTGGTTGGAGGGAAAACACTATTTTGTGCCTGTTGTCTCTGGCTTTTTTTCACATATTCAACAAAACAAATGGGAACAAATTTTGTGCTTTTGCAGCAGGTTACCAGTAGCAAAGTGCCTAAAGATACAATTTAAAATCAGTTCTTTGCTGCGTTGTCTTTTATGTGTTGACACATCACTGATTCATCCTTTGAGTTTGGTGCCTTTTTATGTTTGAATGATTCGTAGGTCAGTGTCAAGTGACTTAACAAACAAAACAAAAAATTCCTGTGAGACTGTTTTGGTAAAACGACTGGACTGAAAATGAGCGAAAAGAGAGCGTTGTCAAAATAAAAACTTTGAAACACCTTCAAAAAGCCTGGAGAGATATTGCTGGAGACTACTCTAAAAAAAAAATCTGGCTCCTTGGAAGCAAAATATAAAGATACATTGAAACATTTCTGAATGCTGTATACCTTTTGTCTCCCACCAGGAGCAGTATGTTTTCATCCACGATGCTTTAATGGAGGCTATCCTGAGCAGAGAGACGGAGGTGCCCGCTTGGCAGCTTCACAGCTATGTCAACAGCGTCCTTACACCCAACTCAACAGGCCGCACACGGCTGGAGAAGCAGTTCAGGGTTAGTAAGCGCGCAAGTCTAACTAGTCGCGTTAGACGAGCTGTCTGCATCAGCAGTGGCTCCATCAGCTGCATTTGAGGTGGTCTTTGACTCTGAAGCTTGTTAGCAACACGCAGGCGGCTTTCCACTCGCAGACAGAAATAAATTGAGAGCGTCTCTGATGTTGATGCTAATAAAGTCATGTCTGTCACCCCTGCCGCCTTATGCAAAGCTTGATGAATGTTTCATTAAGCTCCTGCTCTTTCAACATCAGGAGAGACAAACTAATTGCTCCCACATAATGTCACTTCCTCCTGAGATTCACATGCTTGTTATTAATGTGAAAGACTTGCTGTTAATTTTGGGGTTTAAACAGTATTATATCTTAGTTTTTATGTGTTTGATTTTAATTTACAGCGACTCTCCGGACTAAAATCTAATTTTGCCTTCTCTCTCGCCAGCTGCTGACTCAGTGCAACACACGCTTTGTGGAGTGCTTCAGCGCCCACAAAGACTGCAACAAGGAAAAGAACCGCAATTCCTCAGTGGTTCCCTGTGAGTATTTACAACAGCATACTTGACATGAAGCCGAGGCTTCGGCGAACCAAGGTCATGTCGAACAAGCTCTCGGCAAGAACGTGTTTAAATAATCTTCCACGAATCGTATCAATCTTGTGTTGGTTAATTTTGTAAATGAAAGGAAATGAAAATTGGACTCAGATTTGCTTATGGCAGATTTTGCAGCCTCTCTTTATTCATATTTCCAACATTAAAATCTGTTGCCGTAGTCCTATAAGTTAATCTTTCCATGCCTTGGTGAAACCCTGATGATGGAAAAGGAGGTCCTTGTTGCTATAGCAACAGTCGGGACTGGTAATAAATGTGTGCATTATCAGTCAGTGCAATATTACAGAGGCCGGGGTTCTGATTCAAAATGTGTTTTTCTATCTCTGCCTCTCAACAGCGGAGCGAGCAAGGGTTGGACTCGCCACTCTGCCTGGCATGAAAGGAACAGATTACATTAATGCATCCTACATAATGGTACAGTGTGATAGCTCCTGAGAGATTTTTTTTGTTTGTTTACTCTTTGTCATTGTGGTTTGTTTTTTTTTTTTTGTGTGTTTTGGGGGGTCTTTTTTTGAAGAATTTTATTGACTGATGTTTCCTGTCTTGCAATTGTTTGACAGGGACAGTGCTGAGTGTCTGAGAAAATAGCTATAAATGAACCAGAGTTGGAGCTATAGACTAGTTTGTAGCTGTGTCCCTGGCTAGTTCTGAAAGAGCGATCTATATTTAAATGACAATGATGGTGATTGTGATGTGGAGGTTACAAGTAGGTCCATAATTTGTTGAGCAGAGACATGAATTTTATAGTTCTACCTCACAAAACCACCACATTGTCTTTACTATGTGATCAGTTCTGCAGCATTTGGCTGAATCTGAGCAGAGTATAGCCCTGAACATGTCACATTTCATCCTGCTGCTTCTATCAGCAGTCACATCATCAATAAGAACTAGGGACTGAGTTCCATTTCCAGCCATACATGCCCATGCCATTAACATTGCCTCCACCCTGTTTGACAGATGACGTGTCATGCTTGTTTCTCTCCTTCTCCGTATTCCTCTCTCGCCATCATGCTGGTACATTAGTCTCGGTTCATCGGTCTGAAGTCTTTGTTTCTGAGTTCTTTTAAATGTTTCCCGACAAAGTCTGATCTGCTCTTCTTGTTCCTGAGCGTAACCAGTGGTTTGCACCATGTCGTAAACCCTCTGTATTTACATTCATGAAAGCATCTCCTGATTGTTTATTTCAAATTACAAGGAAAAACTGCAAAACTAACCACATTGAATCGGCTTCAGATGTTATGTCTTCTTCATTTGTCGTACAAAGCTTCACCTGGACATGAAATGTGGTCGTCAGTCAATTCTTTACTAAATTTTGGATCTCTTGTATTAACATGGCTGGAATTCTTAAACATTTAATTCGAAATTTAATTTCAGCTGAACTCAAATCTGCATTTCATTCACATTTCAGTTGTTTGATTTAAAATCACCTGTGGTGGTGTACAGAGGCAAAATTACTTTTTCCACAAATTATGGACCTAACTACTAGGGGTGCAACGATACTCGTATCGATATTGAACCGTTCGATACAGTGCTTTCGGTTCAGTACGCATATGTATTGAACAATACAAAATTTGTAATTTATTTTATCAACTTTCCTTCTGATGATGCTGTCTGTGTTGAGCGCTCAGTGAATCTGCGTTCGACTACTCCGCCTAGGAGCGCAGATCCACTGAGCGTTCAACACAGACAGCATCGTCAGAAGGAAGAGCGCAGGGCAAGCTAGCGAGACAGAAGTTAAGCTCTCCTTGCAACATGGCAAATTGAACCTCCCCCACCCTCATTCAGATCTGGCGTTTGGAATTATTTTGGTTTTCATGTGACGTATGACCCTGAAGGTAAGCGCGTCATGGACTAAAGTAAAACAGTATGTTGGATGTGCCACCCAATGCTCAATTACATGGGTGGGAACTAGTGTGTTAGCACAGTTAGCTCGTTAACGTGTTGGCCGTCTAGCCCCACGCAGGGGTAGCTCGTTAACGGAGATTTGCCGTGTTGTGGCGTTAACGTCATTTCAACGAGATAAACGCTGACAGCACTAGTGGGAACACAATGAACATGACTGCACATTTACGCTGACATCATCCTAGTGCAAAGACAAGTGGAAGCAGACAAAAACAACGAGCATGCATGCTACAAACTTTACCCGAGTCATTTAGACAGCCGTTAGCACATGATTCTCCTTATGGGGACCTGATATGTTTAATATTGTGGCGAGCTCAGACAAGGAGGAGACGGAGGTATCGTTTGGTCTTGCTTCCCGTGAGCTAGCCAGGGAGCACAGCCGTTTATTGACATCTGCAGAAGAACACTGCCGCTAGCTAACTGCTCAGCCCGGCAACCGCACAGCAACAGCAACACACAGAGCGCCCTCTGACCCCGGAAGGACACACCGTCGCAGCGAGAGGGCGTCACCCGTCACTATGGCAACATAAACAAAACATAACTGTACAAACAGAACCCCGAACAGCCCTGACCCGCTACATAGCCCCCACCTAAGGGGTCAGTCGTCCCCGACGACCCCATTACCCCACACAAAGTCCTGCAAATGTCCAGGTGCCTTCTTTTGGCGCACCGGCCGGTCACGACCGGCGGGGGAAAAGTCACTGGGGTCAGAACATGGGGTGCCACCATCATCCCACTTCTGACACCAATGTGGCGAGCTCAGACAACGAGGAGACGGAGGTGTCGTTTGGTCTTGCTTCCCGTGAGCTAGCCAGGGAGCACAGCAGTTTATTGACATCTGCAGAAGAACACTGCCGCTAGCTAACTGCTCAGCGCGACAACCGCACAGCAACAACAACAACACACAGGGCGCCCTCTGACCCCGAAGGACACACCGTCGCAGCGAGAGGGGCGTCACCCGTCACTATGGCAACATAAACAAAACATAACTGTACAAACAGAACCCCGAACAGCCCTGACCCGCTACAATATGCTGCTGAGAATATAGGCCAGAAGAAGCGTATAGTATTAGCTTTTCTTTGGAAAGAGCATTTCTCTGTAATAACTCTCTTTTCCAAAGATGAGTGATGTCCCCGCAATCAGATTACAGGGCTTGCAAAAATCGCTAAGCCCCCGACGCCCGGGGCTTGCGATTTTTTTTTCCAGTCGTCGCTACCCAGAAATCTATCTCTGCCCCGCCCGTCGGGCTAGTGTAGGAAGGAAAAATATATGTCAATGGCTGTTGCATGCTTTCGGAAATTACTGGGTAATTATGTCATTGGGCATCGGTGAGCCACTGTCAATAGGTGACATATGAAATTCGCGTTTGAATTTGCGCTGTTTTTGCTTTCACTTTGCAATCGCGCGAACTGTGTAGAGAGAGGCGAAACAGTACTGATTGGTAAACCAACAACAGAGGTTGATCACGCAGAGAATCGCTGACCATTATGTGAGTGCGTGTGTAAAAGCAGCAGGATATATATTTTAGTTCTGCTGAGCCAAATAAGAGAGGTCAGGGTGAAGAAGTGACAGCCAAAGAAAAGCTTACCACAAAACGGAAAAGTTATGACAAATCAGACTATAAGGCAAAAAGAAAGTGCAGCTTTATGGTTTCATGGACAAAAGAATTTCTGTGGCTGCAATATGACGAGCTATATAACCAGGGCTGCACATAAGTGGTCCGCAGGTGCGCATTCGCTGTCAAAAAAAGACAAAAACCGTGCACAAGATATGAAGTTGCAACGCGTGTTTGCATACATAAGATTTTCTGGAGGAGGACAGACATTTGTTTAAAACTCTTAAAGATGTCGAAGAAGCTCCTTTAAGCAATTACTTTGGTGTTCCTCTACCTCCAAAGAAATGTCAGAAAGAGTCCGAACCACAAAAGAAGCGCGTATTCTCGGAAAAGTGGTTGCAGGAGGTGAGCTGGCTTCAAACAAATGATGAACGCACAGAGATGTGTTGCGGAATGTGCCGTGAAAATCCCACTCTAGCGGACAAAAACAGTGCTTTTTATATGGACGCAAACGCGCGTTGCAACTTCTTATCTGGTGCGCGTCTTTTATTTTGACAGCGAATGCGCACATGCGGACCACTTATGTGCACCCGTGTAAATAACATAATGTTCTGCCGGGTGTGTTGTTGGTTTTCTCTCGATTTCTGAGTCGACAAGCGCCTTTGTTACTGGGACCAGTCATTTTAAGAAAGGCCCCCATTAGAACCCATGAGAAATGCAAGAAATGCATTATTGCTCAGTCTGCAATATCTTTCCCAGAACAAACACCAATTGCAAATAACATACTAAAAATAAACCTGAAAAATCTGTTTAGAACAGCGTACTATGTTGCAAAGAGTGAACTACCACTGGCAAAATTTAGCAGTCTTTGCAAACTTCAAAAAGCAAATGGCCTAGATCTTGGTTCCACTTGCCTCTTACCCGTGACTTCAGCGGAAATTTCAAATTCAGGATCTGACACAGACTGATTCATGTCCTACACAGTTCTTACAAGTTCATAGAAATTTCTGTTCAATTAGAACCAAGTATTTGAGTTGATGATTGTAATTTTTATACAATGTTGTAATTTGTGTTTCAACAATTTTTTGATTAATGTTTTGTTTCCTTTACAATATTATACTTTAATGTATAATATTGTAAAGGAAACAAAACAGGAAACAAAACATCAATCAAAAAATTGCTCTCTTTTTTTTATTCGGGCTACTTACATTTATTTTGGGCTACCAAAAACTGAAGAGTCCCTGCCCGAAGGGCTACCAGGGATTTTGAAATTTTGAGAGCCCTGAGATATATTTATTTTTTTAATTACTTTTGTTTCAGCAACATTAAATTTAAAAACTGTACTTTTGAGTTAAAATATATATTTATAATTTTAATAAATGAACATTTTTTTTGTATCGAAAAAATATCGAACCGTGACACCAAAGTATCGAACCGAACCGTGAATTTTGTGTATCGTTGCACCCCTACTAACTACGTTTAAGGGGGGTTTTTTTTGGTGTGGGAAATATTTTATATGCATGAGTGCTGTGGCCTTGAGAAAAACTAAAAGCTCACTGTGTCATTTCAGGGCTACTACAGGAGCAATGAGTTCATCATTACCCAGCATCCTTTGCCTCATACCACCACAGACTTCTGGAGAATGATTTGGGACCATAACGCTCAAATTATTGTCATGTTGCCCGACAACCACGGCCTGGTAAGTAATGGAGGAAGATTATACATTTTTCTCTGAAGTTTCTTATTTGTCTGTCCCGCAGTTTCTGATGGACGTGCGCCGTTTGTACGTGAACATTTAGAATGAAAATGAATCATTAGTGAAAAAGTAAATACCAGGTTTCTTTCATGGTTTCCCTGCAGGCTGAGGATGAATTTGTTTACTGGCCGAGTCGCGAAGAGGCCATGAACTGCATCGCCTTCACTGTCACACTCATCAGTAAGGACAGACTGTGCCTCTCCAACGAGGAGCAGATCATCATCCATGACTTCATTCTAGAGGCCACACAGGTAGCTGCTCCTCTGCCTCATTACATCAGTGTTGGGTTATTATTACATGACGCATCACGTCAGGAGTTCATCGTCTTTATTACATTTTATTTCAGTGGGGAAATGCTGTAATGTGTAGAATCCTAATTAAACATGTCATGGGTGTGCACTCTTCTTCTCCAACAGGACGATTACGTTCTGGAGGTGAGGCATTTCCAGTGCCCTAAATGGCCAAACCCTGATGCCCCTCTCAGCAGCACCTTCGAGCTCATTAGTGTCATCAAGGAGGAAGCCATGACTCGAGATGGCCCCACTATTGTGCATGATGAGTATGTTTATATTTACCTTTATGGCTTTTGTGATGAGAAAAGACTAAATAATCTTTGGGTTAAGGTTCAAGTTAAGTTAATCTAAATGTGAAGAGTTCAGAAGGGAAGGTCTCCTCAGATGTTAAATTATATTTTGGTAGGTGTGGTGACATTGTAGGGTCTTCACGAGTGGGATACAGATGGAGTGCTTTCCATGGCTTGGGCTTTGAAAAGTCCTTAAGTGTGTGCACTTGGAGGATAAACCAAAACGCCAGAAGTGTTTTTAGTAACCAGGCAACCAAAACGTTTTCCATGTTCCCAGCTGATGTCTTTCCTCCAGACGTCTGTACAAATCCTTAGCTGCTGTTGGTAACAGCAGCGCCTATCAGAATAGTTCTCATTGCACAATGTCCTCACAATGAAAAATAAATCTGTTTGCTCCCTGTAGTTGTCAAAGAACAAAAAAACAGCCCCAGTGTTCCCCCACTCATTTCTATACTAGGTGTGAACATGATGGGATGCTTATGACTGACAAAGGAAGCTGTATGCAGCCAGGTTTCTGCTTTCTTTGATTCAGTGCAGTGATGATTTTTTTTCTTTATAAATTAACTTGTTGTGAGTCTTGCAGAAAGACACCCAGTAGTATTAGAGGTCAGTGGGAAACATATCTTACTGCCCAATTAATTTAATTTGCTTACAACTTTGCCCTTAAATTGGCACTGTACCTTTTATTTTATATTAATTAATTTGACGTTTTTCTCACTTTTACTTATTCAGTTATTTACAGTGGTGGCAAATGTAGTTGTGACCTCCATCAGTGCTTTCTATATGCAACTGCATGCATGACTCTTAACTGGTAATGTTAAACCATTCAATCAAACATTATGCAGTTCAACTGGATTCTAGTGCAGAGGCTGCCGAGGCATTGTGATTCAAGTGTACTCGCTGACAGCCCTTTCTCTCAGTGTCCGATAACCTTGAGTGATACTGTGTTGTGACATGTCAGTCTTTAGAGCACACAATGAAGATCACAATGATCTAACCTCAGTTTAAGAGTGATATAAGCACAAGGAACTATTCAATGTGAAAGGGACATGGCAAAGTGAAACAGTTAACTTTGGGGGAGGGAGGAAGAACCTTTCCGATGTCTTTGAACCAGAAATGCTTATGATCCAAGAGGACACTGGTACGCATGTGCAGGGCAAAAATAACAATTTATGACACTTAATAATTTTGCCATGCCTAATTAACCCTTTGGTATGAGTTTGTGGTCACAAGCGCTACAATCAAGTCTTGCTTAATAGAACATGATGTTCATTTTGTCCCAATTAGAGTTGAATAAATAAGAAAGCAAAGTTTACTTTTAGGCCTGGCAACATTTTACTTGATAAGTTGCTGCAGAATGAACGTGTAGTGTTTGTGGTTTAAAAAAAACAAACAAAACCAAAACAGTAGTCCAGAAACCAGCAGTGACTATGCATAACGTCAGCAGCTTATTTGTAGTAGCTGTATTCAAGCTATAAAGCGACATACAAGAAATTAGCCCTATATATGCAGTCATTAAGGCGATAACACAAAAATAGGAAAACAGCCAGCAGAGCTGATTCTGGGTATCTCCTCTCAGGTATGGAGCGGTGTCAGCAGGAATGCTCTGTGCCCTCACCACGCTGTCCCAGCAGCTGGAGAACGAGGGTGTTGTCGACATCTATCAGGTGGCTAAGATGATCAATCTCATGCGGCCAGGAGTCTTCACTGACATAGTAAGTTCACACTGTGGTAAAACATCGAGTGCCTAAAATTTTGTGTTACAATTGTCAAATATTTTTTATCATTTTTTTCCCTTTAACAAGCATGTCAAACACCTTTGAAGTTGAAGTGGATTATCTCCTTGCACAGTGCTTTACTGTGTAGTCTACTGTCACCATTTTCCATAAAACCCAACTAAAAACGAGTATCTGCTCCGAATGGGCCTCTGAATTAATGCTAAATGTTGCTCTGTATCTGCCGGAAGTATAAATAGATTTGGATTGGGTTGCTAACACCTTTTGCATATCAACTTCATTAGCTTGCGATTGACATTGTTGCGTTTACAGCTTGTTCTGCTGCCCCCAAGTGGCCAGAAAGTCAATTAATACTGCCTTAAGCTGCATTTACTGCTGCATTGATTATTTTCTTGTCAACAGCAGGCAGAAAAACAGGCTGGCAGATACACAAATTGCCAGGTGTCTTCACATCAAGCACACTTTTCATTCAGCAGAGATGGAGCTCCATTAGTATTCTTGGCTTTGTCCAGTTTTCCTTAAGCTCTGTTTTCTTCACCAATTCCTGACAAAATGTCTTCGGCTTTAGCTGTTAAATGCCTCATGGTGTTCACCATCTAGTATTATTTTTTTAAAGCTTTCTATGGTATGTGGTGAGAATACATAAATGGATCATTTGGGCAAAAAGGCTGGCGAACTGGATGTTTCTACTTTTTAGGTGACTCACTGCAAAAGTCACTTTCATTCAACTGTTTGTAACAGAAACGTCCTTTGATGGTGGTACGTAGACATGCTTGTGATTATATTAAAAAAAATAAGTGATCTTTAGAGTGAACTTGGTGCCTATTTTTGTGTTTGTGTGCACAGGAGCAGTACCAGTACCTTTACAAAGCCATGCTCAGCCTGGTCAGTAACCGAGAGTGTGGCCTGAGCCCCATGCACATGGACACTAATGGGGCGGTGGTGATCGCAGACGAGTCGGACCCCGCAGAGAGCATGGAGTCGCTCGTCTGAGGACATTCTTACAGGCACTTAATTTGTAAAAATCCGAGAACATTTCTGAGGCCTTTTTGCCAGACTATTGATTAAAATGAATAACCTTATTACTTTTTATACTGATAAAAGTTTTTTGATATTTATGTTTTTGTCCTTTATTTCTTGTCTTAAATGTTATCCTGCTGAGCGTTTGCACCTGTTTTAAGTTGACACGAGGAATAAGCAGCTCTGTCCAGTTTGCACTATACTATCAGTGTTACTGCCTAAAATCCAGTGAGCAAAAGTATGACATCATTAAATCCTGGCATCGCGAGGAAACTCGGATCTTGGACCGCGCTGAGACAAACGCGAGGCACGAAGGCCGGGATGCGCTGAAGCGATCCGCTTCCTGATTGTCTCGGAACAAAACTTCACTTCATTTTACAAGCATGAATTATGTCACTTTATCACTTCAGTCAGACTAACTGTTTTGAGGCTCCGCTCCACAGGGGTGAAGCTTTTTATCTCGTGAGAGACTCACACCTGCCTATATATTATTTCCCCAGTATCTCACTGCTGTCTTGTAAAATGTACCTATGGCTTATTTTGTTAAAGTGTGTTACAACATCTAATGTGAACATTTATTGCTTTTTACAGGGATTTATATTGTTATATTGTTAAATTGTTTTGTAATATATATAAATATATCTATAAATATTATATCCCTAATAGCCAGCCAATGATTGTTTTTGTTTTGTTTTTCTTATTTGTCCACCTGCCTTGGTGTAAACTTACTTTTTTTTTTTTTTTTTTTTAAATAAATGGAGATCTGTAGCTTGTCATGTATTGCCTACAAATCTCCAGCTGTGTTTTTCTTTTTTTTTTTCTTTCTTTTTTTTTTTTTTTTTTCAGCATTTCTTTGAGCTTTTCTAACCCAAGAGGTCCAAGCTCAGCTGTTAAACATCTGTACCAACAAAATGTAATCGCTCTACATCATTTTTTTTTTTCCATGTGTTTTTGCAATGCAGTGGATGTAACGAGAATTTATTTTTGACGCTGATCAACACCAAAATTGAATAAATGAATAAATAAAATTCACGTCAAAGTGAAAACAACTGGCAGCGGATTCGTCTTCAACATTTAAAATCCAAATCCCACATTTTTCTGCACAAACGTTCAAGGACTTCAAGGCCACATTCACAGAGGGATCTTTGGCAGCATGTATAAGTTGGTTGGGTTGAGTCATTTGAGGATATGTGCACATCAGTTTTGTGGATAAAGATACTGCAGTTTTGTTGTCCTTTATAATCCTGCCAAGCTGATGTGAGCAAACTGCCAGTTTTTCAAGACTTAATCTGGACACTCTCTCTCTCTCTCTCTCTCTCTCTCTCTCTCTCTCCATATAGATATATAAATAAATAAATCAAAATAAAATATGGTGCATGCCTGAGCTTGAGATGTGGAGGTGAGCCTTACAAGCATAAGGTTTGTGGAAGCCCTTCACAGAAAGTAGGCAGAGGGACTTCGAGACAGGAGCTCAAAGAGGATAAACTGAGGCTGTTTTAAACTGTGAATCATTCAAGGCTGCTCCATTAGAGTACCACAATAAAAAAGATGAAGCAGGAAATGAGTAGAAATCGCTCTCAATTAAGGAAATTCATGCTTTATAGTTCATTGTTTTACCCAATTTTACCACAGAGGAGAATCCCCGCCAGGCGTCCTGGTGAAGATGTTATTCAGTGCCTTGTTCAGATGTTTTTGGGGTTTTTGTTTGTTTTGGGTTTTTTTGGATCGTTATCTTAGGTAGTTATCTTTGTTCGTAATGAAGTTATTGCAGGAAAATGGAACTAGGACTTGGACTTCATGGGACTGAAATTGCTCAATGTACTGTCATCACAAAGTGGATTAACTTACGGAAGGATGGACTATTTAGATTTTATTAAAAGGGGTGAATGTGTTTGCAAATTAATCGATCTGAATTTGCATTCATATAAAGATATATTGATATGGGTCATTTTTCTCCCGCTGTTGATCAGTGTCAAAAAAATTATGTTACTTCCATTTAAAATTGTAAACAAACACTGAAAAAAGTCAAATTAGGTGAAATCTTTCTGTGGGGGTGGGGAGTGGGGGGGAGATGCTTTATTTGTAACCAAAGATGTGGTCCCGCTTTGGAACATGTTATTGGTTTTATCCTGAGATCTATTAAACCAGATAGAATTTGAAATCCATATTGTTAAATCTCGCAGATTTCCACTGTGGAAAGTGTGAACTTATCCTTTGAGCATGTTTCACTTCTAGCCTCAAACTCGCCTTCCACAAGCTCAAGATCAAAGACTTGTGTGACGAGGTTTCAAATTCCGACTGTAAATTGTATTTTATCTGGACTTTACTGCGTTAGTTTGGAACTGTAATTATAACCCATTTTCAACCCTTAACATTCCTCTCTTGGTTGATTTTTGTGTTTTCTGAGATCGATTTTGTTTTTTTAATTTAATTTGATTTTTTTAACATATATATTTTTTAAATTCATCTGATAACATCTGTTTCCTTTCCACCCGGGAGTTTGCTAAATCCATTGAAACCCCTCTGACATTTGGAGAAACATCAAAACTCCACATCGAAACTTTTTTTCATTTTTAAATTTTCACCTCGTGTTGGTGTGTGTGTGAGTGTGAATGCCAGCATCTTTCTCTGCTCACATTTGAAACACAAGTGCTGTAGCTTCACGCATTTACTTAAAAAGGAAAAAAAAAAAATCTGTAACCTTTGTGATCATAGAAGTTTATATTTTCATACAAAGATTTGGTTTGTACAGAGGACCTGTAACAGATTGTACTTTTGTGAAAACACCTCAGCAAAACTCCAACAAACGAAGCTGCCCTCCTGAGATCCGCCATGACGATTTAGATCAGATATCAGATATGTTGGTCTCGGATCACTTCAGCTACGCTGGTCATTAACTCTAATCTGTAACTTACGAAAATTCAAAAAAAAAAAAAAAAAAAGGTTTTGTCAGTCACATTACGTGTTTATATGACAGTATCATAGTTATTCCTATGATGCTATTATATACCATATTATAATATACTGTCATTTAGGTAAATTGTATTGCTCTGCATTGAATAAAGTCTGGCTTTGGGTGCACTGCATCCTTGTATTACATGAAGTATGGAAAATAAAATAAGGAACCTGCTCTCCATGTCGCCCCCTGCTGTCACACTCTCGGCGAACAACAGTGGTGGAAGAAGTACGCACAATCCTGTGTGTTAATATATGCAAGTGATTTGCTCATTTAAATCTTTATACACTGCCGTGTCAACCTATCACATCCTCTAATTCATATTTATACTCATGATGAAATGACTGTAAAATCCTAATACATCGAGTAACCCGAGCTATGAAATAAATGTGGTGGACTGAAATATTTCCCTGTGAAATGTAGTGGAGTAGACATATGAAGTGGCATAAAATTGAAAATCCGAATGAGCTGAAATGGCACCATAGGTTCATTTTCCCCTAATGCCGCACTTTATTTTGGCAGAAATTGGCACTGTTAAAAGTATTGTAAATTAGGGGTGGGTTTGAGTCCGCCTCGGGCTCTTTTCTCTACTCTTTCTCTCTTTCGTTTTGCTCTCCATCTGAACTGTCACTATATAAAAGGTTAAAATGGATAAATACGTGCTAGGAACAAATTAGGCATAATTAACTTTTAGCAGTCCACACGCTCAATTTAGTCCTGTATGAATGTACAAACTGCAATACAGAGGGGAAAAACATATATTACAGAATCTAAAGATCACGGATATCCTCATACTCAAAACTACTAAATGTTGTTACTTTGCACCAGGAACTCTTTGTGTTCAGTATTGATGGTTGTGTCCCAGGTACATCTTAGGAAACATGACAGGTGATGCACATGTACAGTAATTTTTATTTAGAGGCCACAGCTCTTGCATATTACAACTGTTGGCTTTCATAAGGCAAAAGCAAGAATGAATCCACCAGCTAATTCACACAGAAAACAGAAAGCGTTTGGGGAGGGTGGGAAACCCACGGGCATGCAGCAATGGCTCAGAATGCAATGTACAGCATTTTATATTTATATATATTTATATAATATATACAAAACAACAGTGAGACCCAAACAAATGCCAGACATCTCATTCTACACAATTACAGAACAAAGACGGACCAACTTTTTTTTTTTAATAAAAAAAATTATTTTTGCTCTTTTTCCTTGTAAAAGTGCAACTCAATTAAAATAGAACCTGTTTCAAGGCCTTTTAATGTTGAAATAAAAATAGAATCTCCCGAGTTATCAAAATGGAGCTATGAGAATATTGCATCTCTAGAATACCCACTCGAAGTTCAAGATTCCTGTTGAACCATGTCTAATTCGTAATTGAGATGAGATCACATAGCATTGACACATGATAAAAAATGCAGGTCTAGACTTACTGTCGATGTTAAGAACAGTGAGTAGACGACGGTTTATCTGTAACAGCCGTAAACAAATACAGAGGTTTTATTTTCAGTTCGAAGCAGTTGGCATTCACTTAAAAACAGACGAGACAAAGAAAAGGGTCCACACACTCATCATCACGACAATGTACCATTAATGAATGTAGAATACGACAAAGAAGCGCCATATAGGATTGCATTGGACAGGGACACACCTATTAATCTCACTCAACATTGTCAAACAAATGGTTCTCCATATTGCTTAGTAACACATAGAAATGAATTTAGAAATGAATGAATCCAAGATAGGTGCTATCTTTATCATGACACAGCTAAACTGCCAATCATGGTTATTTTTTTTAAAACATTTTTATTTTGATTTTCTTCAGTATAAGTACTATTTTTATAGTTAATAGTTCCTTCATAGGCATTTCGAGCTGACAAAGAGGTCCTAGAGTGGCTATCTGAGTTGGTACATGCATCGGTAACCAGGCTAAAGTCAAAAGTGTGAAAGGGAGGGGGTCGGGGTGAGGGAGGGTCCTAGAGGGAGGCCGGGGCTGAAGTCTCGGTGTCTAGTCGTCCTCTTCGTCCTCCTCGTCGCTGTCCTTCATGGAGATGCCTTGCATGCCTCCTTCCCTCACCGAAGCAGCGGCCTCCTCCATGGTCAGCCTGTTGCGCACCGTGTCGTACATCTTACTGTTCAGGGTGGAGTCGAGGACACCCTGCAGGCGGAAGTCCCGGTACTTTTTCTGCAAGAAGACAAATATATATGTCACGTGACACGCTTCCTGCTGTGTCTACTACAAAAGAAAGTTGACATGAGATACATGGAAGTCAGAGAAATAGTGAAACCATGGGCCAGCTTTTGGATCTTAAAGGACCACGTAAGCTGCAGGAGTCCAAAACCCATCCATGTGAACCCACGGTGCTCTAAGATAGACCAAGTTAGGATTTGTAGACAAAAAAAAGTTTCCAGTTTATCAACACCTTACCTTTGTAATCCTGATGAGGATTTTTAACTGGTAGACGTGGAGCTGCTGATCCATGCGTTCAGTGAGCCAGGTCCCCAGCAGGTTCATGGTGGCAGTGTACCATTGCTGAAACACAAACACAACACTCTCCAGCAAAACACACACCCACACACGTACTAAAGACACCATGACAGAAAACTAACCTTTAAGGCGCAGGTATAAAACCAGAACTAAACATGTACATTTCATAATAACATCAGCATTCAGTCACTCGGATTGAAGCTCAGTACAAAGTCTGTATCGCACTTCACAAGAAAGCCATTCTTGCATGAATCAGAACGAGCAAATAATGGAAGTTAAGAGATTTTCGAAAAAGGGGAAATCATGTTCAAAATAAATAAAATCTCACGAGCCACAGAAGTATTACAAGCTACAGAACATGGACGTGCTTCAACTGTTTCTTTTGATCGTAGATTAAAAGATATAATACTCCAACTTTTACATGTCAGATCGCCTCATCTCTTCATCGCGTGCTTTTAACTCGGAGTTCCGGACAGCATTAAATATAAATCACTGAGCCGAAATCAAAGTTAAACTTTGGAAGTTAACGCTGGTGCACTGAAGTGGTGACAACTTCAAACTGTATGGTAAAACATTAGACTTGCTACATTTCTCAAACATTTCTCTCACTTTTTGGGGGGTCTCTAATTTGGATGAAAAGATCAAAACTGGTGGAACGTCTCTAGGTAGGATAGCACAACGAATGGGAACGGTGAAACAGCTAGTCTGGCTTTAACAATAGGTAAGTACAATCAAAAAGCTCAAACATAATTAACATGCTTTTTAGGTCTGAGTAAGAGAAACTGCACAATGTTAGTGCAAAACTTATCTTAGCATAAAACATGAAGCAATAAACTGTCTCCTTGCTTTGACTTCATCCATAAGAAACATTCAATTATTGTCATACTAAGGGCTAAAAGTAAAAGCAGACCTTACTGAGCTGTGTGCCAAAAACTCAGGATCCACACTGCTCTAAACACTCGGTGTCATGATGTTAAAAGTGAGGAGATATAGTTAATTTGGTCGTCTCAGACACAGATGTGGCTGTGAGCACAGAGTCTCTACCCACCTTATGTCTGTGAGGGGCAACCAATCAGAAGAAAACTGGCTTCAAGGGAGGGTAAAGGGAGCCAAGACAGCTTGTTTTTAGACAGTGGGTGAATTGAGCGGCTCCACCAAAGGCCATTAAACAACAGAAGATGATTATTCTGAGCAGTAAACCATGAAAAGCTACAGTAACAATATCCAAGAATTAAAATATCGTTTTGAAATGAGCAAAATAGGTTCCCTGTCATAGAAATATGCACTCGGGTCATTTTACTAAACAACAGACTTACAAGCTTATCCCAGTGGTCAATAAGACACAAAAAAAACAGAAGAGCTTCTTTGGTGTCAAATCCCCCAACGACACTTCGCACTAAACCAACAGATGGAATCAAATTAAATTCTATGTAATGTTTACTAAAGTAAATGGAAACTGCTTGAATTTCATTTAGTGATCCCAACACACTCAAGGACACAAACAGACACACGTTTACCTTTTACACAAGGAAACTGCATTTATAGCGCTACGAAGAGATGGAAGGAGCAAGTTTATGGAATTTTCCTGAGTGCACTGATATTACAGCGACTTGAAGGAATTAATTAAAAAGAGGGAAGTCATAACGCATTGAAAAATGTATCTGTCTTGAACTGCAATTACCTTTTCAACTTCTAAAAAATGTTCAAGTCGATATTTTGTAGCAGCTGCATGGCCCATCAATTACTGAAGGCAATTACTAAGCCTTTATTTATAATTTATTCAAGTGGAAACGCGGTGCTGCGTTTGAAATGCCCTACACTGTGGATAGAAAACTACTATGGGGAATTGAAATTATAGTTTTGACACGGGTACATTAGCAAAAGAAAAATAGAATGAGAGTGAGTAAATGGTTTGCAGGCAGGGAGCAGCGGTGCTGTTTTCTTGTACCTTTTTCTCTCTCGTTTCCTTGGGGTGGCAATTTTCCAGACTGCACCAAAGTTACAAGAGAACAGCACCCATGTTTGATAGAAACGGGCGTCATACCTCCAAAAAAGGTCAACTTTAAACTTGTGAGTAGGCAGGAACGCAGAGAAGCTTTACAAGGCCCGAATTAGAGGTGGAAGGAGTTAGCTTAGTTGGTGTGTTTTTAGTTTTTAGGTTGAGGTTTATTGAGATCAGGATTAGGTGAATGGTTGAAAGGTTTGAACTTGCAGATGCCTGTCCACTTCACAGTCGAGTTGAGCGTGCAGTGCATGCAGACTTCGCGGGTGGGTGGGTGGGTGAGTGGCTGAGTACGTGCTAAGGACGACTGCTCTATGTGCAAATGAGGCAGAACTCTGAGGAGGGTCATGCTAGAAGATGTACACAGGAAGATTATTTGACTCTAAAATCATGCCAACCAACATAATGTGATAAAACAAGGCAACGCAACGCTAGAGATAAGTGCCACTTTTTGACTAGAGGAGGCAGCAGGAATGAAGTTAATCAGAAAACAGGAGATTAAAAGGATTGAAATAAATCAGCGTAAGAAAGAGAGATAAAGTAGAGCCTATGCAGCGTCTAGGAACGACTTCCACATGCATGCAAATGAATGAATGGAAATGCATTCAAATCAAAAAGGAAAAAACATTGACGGCTTCGAACTTGCTAAAACTGAAACACTCACAGCTCAAAACAAAAAAAAAAAAGTCAATTTCAACACAACGGTGCTGACTAGGATCTCAGTTGGGCACTCTGGGGCCACACGGGGGACACAAGGGGGTAAAAAGCTCCACAGTAGAAAAAATTAAGGACACACGGAGACAGGGGAGCCAGTGTGGACCTCAAAGACAAACGCAAAACCCACTTCACAACAGCATCACTCCTGGCTCCAAATAAAAAAGAAGATTAAAAAAAAAAAAGTCATATTCATCTGGCACAAAAATAGAAAACCATTGTCTGTCAGACATAAAAACGTGACGTCACTGCCTCACAGAAAGAACTGAGAATCTGTCAGACACACAAAGCAATCACACGCCTGTGGAGACACAGGTCTTTACAAACAGGTTCTAAATGACATGAAGCAGACACATCACAGCATTATGTGTTGTTTGAATCACACATGGAGGACACATTTATGTCAATGTATCCCATTAGGATTATGTTTGGTAAGACAGTGCTCTCTTCCCCCTGTAACACACTGGTTCCCAACAATTCACATCCAAGTCATGCCTTTTTATGAACCCTCATTAGACCTTATACTTTTTTAACCTGCATCATGTTTTCTTCTTAGGTTGCTTTCATTAATGTTTCAAATCCCTGGAGGCAATGGAAACAGCCGTGTGGAAGTTCAGCTGCAGTTTAGCAGCGTGGGAGTTACATAAAACTGACTAAAAATGGCTCGGACCTCAGAATACTAACAATAGAAAGCTAAAGTAGATCTATTAATGCCCCCAGAGCATAAAAGTGTAAACCTGGTCCGAGCAGGTGGAAGTCATTCATCATCTGTTCTCATCAATTGTGTAAAAACAACAATAGAAAAGGGAGAAGGCGTTTGTGCTGTTTTTAGGACTATATTTATATTTGAAAAAGCTTAGTCTTTTGTGCTTTGTCCGGTTTGTTGTTTGTCATGTCTCGTTGCCCTTCGTTTCTCGTTCCCCTCACCCCAATTGTTCGCAGCAGATGGTTGCCCCTCCCTGAGCCTGGCCCTGCTGGAGGTTTGCTTGTGTTAAAAGAGAATTTTTTTTTTATTGTTGTGTTTTTTGCCACTACTATCGCCAAGTGCTTCCTAGCAGAGGATCAGTGGGTTTCTTTGTACATCGATGTAGGGTCTTTACTTTTATATAAAGAGCCTTGTGCTGACTACTGCTGTGATTTGGTGATATATAAATAAGCATGAATTGAATTCATTTTTATTAAAAGATTAAACAAAAGCGATCTGTAATTGCCTATTAAAGCATTAATGAGTCAAACATGCATTGTTTCCCAATACCTTAGACTCCCGAACTTATAACCCTCTGTTTTTTACTCAGTTTTAGCTTTTTTTCAAAGCATGTTTTCATTTTGTGTTCATTTTATTCCCTTTTTTACTTTCTCCTGGGGGATGCTTTGAATTGCAATGTTTATTTAAAAGGTGTTACAAAGATAAATTTGCACTTTAGGACTGAAAAGTCTGTTGCAGGTTATCATTTTTACTACCAGTGCATCTATTTTCATCTTTCTCTTGCATTTTATCTAAATGATGAAATTTGGTTTATGCTTACACTGCTGTTCACTCACCTCAGTCTAAGTTGCGCAACAGACTGCTCGGGGTGTAATTAAAAAAAGGGGGGGTGTGATGTCTCCTTTCTGTTCATATTTATCATCATCGTCATGACTGATCGCATTTTCCTTGGGTGGTTGGGAACCACTGTTCTAACAGATCAAGGGTATTTGCCATGTCAGCCTCTCAGATTGACCCAGGCCCGTCCAGCAGTGCATCATTCACCCAGCATTTTCATTTCACACACAGAAACGGCACAGGTGCTTCACTGTGGACTGACAACAAAAGGACTGAGTGGGTTTTTATTTTCATTCAGGAGGCTGACATGTTTTGTGTGGAAAGCATCTGAAAGCAGAGGACAGTGGTGACTTAAAAAATACAAGAACTTGGTGTCCTGGCGTATGATCAGTATGGACAGTTCTGTTCTTTCCACAGAGAGCACTGCTTTAGATAATCCTTTCTGAGGATGCTTTTATGGACTCTTTGGTAAGTAAAAGTTTGATTTTTTAATACACAAAGGCCCAAAAGCACTGTGGCAATGCACACCAGAATGCAGAGGGCAGCTGAGATTCGGAAAGAAAAGAGACAGAGAGACAGAAAAGTCGAGAAGGGATCAGAAAAGCCTCTTCTTCCAGGCAGAAATACATTTCCTGGTCTCAAAATGGGACTTATCCCTCTCTGCCCTGTTGTTTTGCCACATTTTGGAAGGCCCCTCCCTTTTTGTGAGGAGGAGACGGCATCTTACTTACATCAAATAACCTTTCTATATACACCTCCTCATTGACCTTATCACGAAGCATATCCTGAGAGTGGCGCACAAAGGTCACGTAGCCGTCAGCTACATCCATTCCAGGTTTCTATAAGAACAGACAAAGAATAGGGTCACGACTCAGGAGAAGAGCAAACAAGCGGCTGTACCAATAATTACTGTCTTCAAAAAGGTAGAACAAAATCACTCAGATGATATTTTGTTCAGCTCTAAATGCTCACAAACAAAACAGGAAAGTCGGAGGCTGTTAAACTTACAGGTACATCCACATATTTTGAAGCAGCTTTCACCTGAAAGTCGAAACAAAACCGTCAAACAGTGGCTGAAAGGTGAAATGTTAATTATCGTCAGATTCATTAGGGCTTGGAATATTTTACTATTAAAGATACAAAACTAGAGTTCTTTTACCCTTTTTTAACCCCCCATGAGACAAAAAAAGCAGGCTTTCAGGAAATACATTCAGTTTTTCAGAATATAAAGTGAATTTTTTTAAAGAATACTTTCAAGAAAAATAAACTGAGGGACTGAAGAAAGAAAAATCTTACCGTGAATGAAAGGAATGAAGAAAAGAGAGTGCCTTCATCATATCTGGAAATTTTGGCCAGCACTCCCTCCAATATGGCAACAAACTGAAAAACGAGAGGAATCATGAACAATCTAATAATCATATTTTAACTTGACTTTTTAAAAATATGATTATTATTATTTTTTTTCTGCTATTGTTATCAAAGTAAGCTGATATGAAGCTGCACCTTTGCAACCAGAAGCTGAATCATGTCCCTCACACTCTCCTCAATCAGCTCGTCTATCTGGGAGTGGAACTGTTTCTGTGGAAAGCAGAAGAATTTCCAACAAAAGTATTCACGTCAGCAAATTAAAAGCACAAAGCCTCATTGTCCAACATGCAATCATTGCCCCAGATGAAGTTTTTACCTCTTGGCCCATCTCCATAGCACACAATTTTGCTGATTGGTCCTTGGCGTCCACCATCACATTGAACATGGTGCATAATGTTGGAGAGATGCGGAAATCTGTGGACTTGCTGCTCTTTGCCAGCTTGGACTCAAATGCCATCCTGGTGCTGCAGTGCAAATTAAAAATGATACACTCTAAAATGAAAATGTGCTGCAGATGTTCATTATGCAGAAAACAAACTCTTTGCATTTTGGAGCTTTTGTGTCTCTCGCAGTTTGTCATCATCTCCCGCACAGTCACACAAATACAAAATACACACCGTTTGACACAGTTCTCGATCATGTTGCTCGACATGAGCTTGATGCGGCTCTCGAGGTGTTTGGCAAACTCCTCCTCAGGCCAGTGCAGGTCCCTGATGAAAGTCTGGAGGGCGTCCAGCTTCCAGAAGAGGTCCTCCGATGTCCCGGAGCCATTACTGCCATTGACCCAAACACACATACACAGGTCAGAAGACAAATGTCAACCTGTTACCTGGGGGGGGGGATTAAAGGTTTGAAGGGGGTGGGGGTTGTAGTGGCAGGAGCAGAGGTGGATGCTGTGCCGCTACACTTTTTTTTTTTAACACAATTTTGCTCTGGCCATATACTGACTGGTCCACCTACGTGTCTCCTTTCCTGTTTGTTCAGGAGTTTCTGGACAGTCAGTTTATGGGCGAAAAAGGAGCGGGAAGGGTTTACTGTAACAGATCAATAACCATGCTACAGAGTATGATTATTGACTGGTATGTGAAGTGGCCACATGCAGGTAAAGTCACTGCAGATACAGCAGCTAATCACACAAAGGAGTAGGGAATGGAGGAAGTGAGGGAGGGCGTGCAAAAAAATAAAAAAAATAAAAAAAAGGCATTTATAGTCAGTGTCCAAAAAACATTTAAAAAAATCTCCAAATTGGCTTCACTCATCACAGGCCCTCTCTCAACATCCATGTCCCCAGGCTGGTGGGACCCCTGGAAGGATTATCAAACAAACCATGCAGACCTTTTTAGCCATCCTGAGTAGAGCTGATTGGGAAAAGTGTTACATTTAGAGTGAGGAAGGAAAGGAGATAAAAACAGAGGCAGAGAGGTTTGAACTCCTGCCTCTAAGCCTCTCCACTTTATCATCTCCACTCCGAGCCGCTCTGTCTGCCCTCCCAATCAGACTACTAGCAGGTGGTCAAGGTCAGAGATGAACCTACGGCCATGTACAATCTACAATTCGCTAAGCATCACTAGAGCAAATGTTTGTGGACAACAACTCTGGGGAGATACACATTTTGTACAATGGAGATCTTGATGTTTCAAATGGGGAACATTTTCTGCACGGTAGAACTCCAATAGCCTTAGAACTAGGTTTTTTTTTTGCTTGATTCGTTTATTTTTTTTTCAGCCTGTATCTCCACACCTCAGCTCAACAGCATGCATGTTGAGACAAATGAGAGCATTACAGCCTCTCATTTTAGAAAGCACGTCCCCATCTACTCTAACACCTCTCAGTGACCTTGGCATGAACATGAACAGCAATAAGTGGCAAGTATTCACAGGAGAAAACCGATTCAGATTTTGTTGAATTTAAATGTCAGTTTCGACTTCATTTACATTTTTTGCTACAATTTCAAAATTTGGCAAATCTTTTTTAATTGTCCTTACTCATGGGCATCTTCATACCAAGTTATCACTGCTTTCTCAGTAAATCTAAAGTGAACTAGTTGAATACACACTCAGAGTCATATATAGCAGCCATCCATGACGGGGTAGAAAAGCTAGGCATTTGTGGAAGGTTAACTGATAGTCCTGCTACTGGCACTGGCAGATTTGGTACTTTGGGAATTTGGAGGTTCACATTTGGTAGATTCACATTGGGCAGATTACTTGTTAAACTCCTGCAGAAAAGACAGACAAAAAGAAAAAAAAAGAATCCATAACAGTGGCGTGGGAGCTGCAGAAAGCAATGTAACACTCATCATAAAAGTAAAATCTGAAAATATGTGAAGACTGGAACAAAGAGTAACGCACATAAAAGGGACGGTAACTGTCAAAGACTCACATTTTACAAAAATACTCAAGAGTAAAGAGAGCTGGACACACACATAAAGTATTAAATGCAGCGATAGAGACAAGCAAAGTAATACCGAAAACCCAAAAAATGAACACGAATAAAGACCAAGAAAATACAGGTTACCTTAATACACTTTAAATATAATCTTTGCAATGAAAGGAAAATGTGAAAGCAGACATATTAAAGCCACAACAAATAAAGTAGCAACATAACACACTGGAGGCAAATTTTTTTCTGGTAACATGTCAAAGCACACGTCATGAATGTTAGTTCACACACAGAACAACAGGGATACTATGTTTTGCCCTGACCCCAATGTGTCGGCGAGAATTGGTGAGACATACATTAATCAAGCACTATTTTCAGAATAAAAAACCAATTTCTTCTACAGGATAAAGAGGTTGCTCAGCCCACACTTGGCTCGTTCTTTAAAAGTGAAGCTACAGGAAGCTTGGATGAACATTACAGCTGCGCTACCAGATTTTTCAGCCTCCACACAGTCAGTCAGTCTGTCATCTGCATAAAAAAGCTTTGCATCTCCAGCCATCCTACAGCCTAGCTATAAAGACGGAAGCTCCTTACTTTACAGGCTCCCAGGACTCTCTCTCAAAGCCCTTGTGAATTGATTGTGCGATGGAGGACTCCATCAGATCCACATATCTAACCACCAGAGGAGCATACAGATCTTGAAGATGTTTGTGAAACTTTCCATTGCACAGATGATCTATGAGGGGGGAAAAAGCGTGTTACAAAAGGATATCATACTTTTTTTTTTTTTAGATGAAAATACCTGAAGGTAGCTGAAACATAAAGATGGGCCAACTGCATGAACTTACAATCTGTCCGGAGGAAGTCATTGAGCAGCTGGAAAAGGGGAAAGCTGTCCCAGCTCTCAGGTGACTGGATCTCCAGAGCGGCATCCATGTCGATGGCGTAGAGGGCCAGGAAGTTTTCTGCATGTTCCACCATAAGGTCTGTCCACCATGCAAATGCCTAGAGACACAGCAGGAGGGAAAGCAAACAGGTGAACAAGTCCTCCTGTTTAAAGATGAGAGGGAAAGGAGGGAATAATAAACACTACTGGACAGTATCGCTCTTAAAAGGAAATACCACTGGGTTGATGCATGTTTGGTGTGTTGAGAGAACAGTTTGGCATTTCGGCAAATATCCTTACCCTTTCTTGCTGGGACTTGATTTTTCATACGTTGGATGTTACACTTGAATATGAAGCTAAAGTCAGAAGCTGGTTGGGTTTACTTAGTTTAAACACTTGAAACAGAGGGAAGCAGCTAGACTACCAGGGTCTCACAGCACAGGGTAAGAGGCAGGGCACACTCCTGGTTTTTAAGTGGGCTTTTTGTATTACCTACACTAATTGGCAAGTCACACAGTAATCGAATGCACAAGTTTGCTAGCATCACTGTATAACCTAGCGCTTCTCTTTCTCAACCAAGCATTGATGATACATTTCCTGTTATAGTAGAAAACATATAAAGCCGAATGCACCACAGACCACCCTCTCAAATGATTTCAGTAATTGCAAAACCTGCCTGTAGTTATTTGCATTTGTTTATCTGTGATCTGGTTAGCATTTTAAAATCGAGTGTAAACAGAGTTGCCAGAAGACTGATTTACTACCTTTGAGCAGTCCAGCTGCTTCTCTCTGTTACGGGTGTCCATTAGACGTCCCCTGTTATTTAATTTGAGAAGATATTTGGTTATATTTGTGGATACCGAATGACTTTTCCGTGCCGTGTGTGAATTCTGTAATTGCCGGGTATTTCCTTTCAAATGAACAGAAAATCTATCACAGCTGTCAGCTTGTGTGCTTGTGTATGTTTTCCATGGCATACAACTAGATCAAATCCACAGCTCTTCCTAATTGGTACATGAATTCAAATCCAGATTATACTTGGGAGAAGATTTGCACAGTGGGGTTGCATCTTTGTGCCTTCTATTCATGACAGTATCTTTACATCTAGGGTGCTCTTCTCATGCAAACGTGGATCTCCCTGCATGCTTTTCTCTCCAGCTGAGAGATGAGGGGGTCCACCATTCACATCACCAACAAACCCATAGCCCACTAGATGTGAATGTGTCTCATGCACATCACTGTCTAGACACACCAAAGACTGCAGCATACAGCATCTCTAGTGTTGGAGTGTGTCTGTTCCAATTAGTTAAGTAGGTGTCTGAGATTCAGCGGATCGTTTTTCTAGCACAGTCAGGACTTTCTCACCCTTTGACAGCAGAGGTACAGTAGTTGCTTTGCTGGCAGTCTTGGCTTGGCTTATTTGCTTATCATTCAGACTAACATATTGCCAAGTTCAATTAATGAAGCTGAATCTTTCCAAGTTATGCTGCATGCTCTACTTTACTGCTGTTTATTGTTAATCGACCACCTTATTTAACCACCACAGCAGCAGTCAGAACCGTACTTACCTTCCTACTTACCTGTCCACTTCAAACGTTTAAAAATCATGATAGCTCTAATGTTAGAAACACAGGCAGCAAACAAGGCTCTTCTCCATCGCATTCAAGGATATATACTCTTATATCAGCTAAAGGGGAGGACAGTAAATAGCTTCCAACAGGGAAGGCGAAAGGCTCAAAGGTCACCAGGCAGAGTAGCCTCCAACCTTTGTTAGTGGTTAAGGAACACATAGAAATCTACGGCAGACCCACTGTTTAGCCAAAACAAACTCTAGTGCTGTATCAGTGCAACCATGTCAAGGGACCAGTCTTAAAGGGGGTGTAGTTTGCTTAGGGGAGAGATGTAGAATCATCTACTGGACATGCACAGAGCATTACGGGAGTTTCTCATTCAACTTGACTACATACCTCTTTTCCCTGCTTGGGCAGTCACCAATCATATGACAGTGAGAATACAGGAAGATGTTCAGAACAATAATGTATTTTTGAAGCATTTCTTTGTTAGGGTTTGTAAACTGAGACTAGACAGCAGAGAGGGATGGAAGAGGAGAAGCTGGAGAAGTAATGCTTAAACAGGTGCGGACTGTGAAATTAACTGCTGGATGGAGGGGAAACAAATGTTTATGGAGGATCAAACTTCAAAGGTTCACATGGAGCATACTTTGGGAAATTTACTGGTTCAGCATGCTAGGATAGAAAGGAAACCTCTTTATGGCCCGATGAACATGCTTTATGATAACAATTATGTTGTGCAAGCTAAAGTGTTTTTTTAAAAATTTATATTTAAACAGATTTGCTCTCACTTCTGTGCCTACAAACCCACCCACTGAGTTCATTCTCTGTCTAGAAACGTGCTTCTTGCCATAGTGGCGCACATGCCATACAGGAGGGTCGTGATGGGGACTGAAGAGGAAAAAAAGAAAAAAAAAATACTGTACCGATTGATCTCCAGAACTTGTGACTGCCGCCTGTCAAGCATATTCAGAGAGATACAGTAAATCTGCTTTATCTGTATATTCTAAGATCACATTTGGATCACCTTCAGATCTACACAGCTGCACATGTTCATCATGCTTTCCATCAGCTTGATGTCTAAAGTCGCCAACACGATGGAATAAGGAAGCTAGATGGATTTTTAAAAGGAGATGCCTTCCATGAATATTGGTTCAGCTTGTTCTCATTCCCAGAGTGCCAAATACTACCATTCTGTCAAAAGCTGCTAATATATTGAGATATGCGCAAGGTGTTGACTGGTGATGACACTCATATCACAGTTAAACCCACTGGGTAAGTGCAATTTGTCAGTGTGCACAGTTGTAAAGGGGCAAAATCCAAAGTGAGATCTCTTCCTACTTCTAACCGAGTCGATTTTTATGCCTAAATGCTTAAAATTAGTTAGTGAAAAACAAGCAAAACAAAGCACAAACCGCAAATGGCTCACAAACCAAAGTGATTTGTTCCACAAAGACTCCTCCAATCACTTAATGCCAAATTGGTTTCTTTAAAGGAGGATCTGTGGAGGTGTCCTGTATTGCTAGAGCTCGTGTGTCAAGGCACATTTGACAAAGAAGAACTTTTGCATATATCTGCAAACATATATAGCAGAATTAGACAGGACAGCAGTGTTTGACACCCTGGGATGAGAACATGTCCATTAGCTTGTGGTGCTAAACCAAAGCCATACAGATCTAAAGGTAAAACAGTAGCAAAGACTGTGTTTAAGTAAAAAGTTAACTAATGTCAATTTCACCATTTTATTTGGGACAAAAATATGTTAAATGTCAAAACAGCAGTATATCTTTGTTGACTCCATTGGAATAAACTGGTGAAATTAAGACTGACTGAGTTGTTACAGTTTATGCTACCTTATACCTCCACTCCACTACATTTCACTGGGATGTATTATACTTGTGACTCCACTAGATTTATTCAACACACATCTTTTCTTTAAGACTATATTTATTCACATAAAATCCTATTTGAACTTACGACTTAGAATGCTCTGTTTATATTTAAACCCATACATGTCAGTTTTTTAGGCTTTTGAACCTTTTTGAAATGTGGCTATGTGAATTCCCATCTAAACCTCTCAGGTTTCATTTACATGGCTTTCACGATTCCCCCAAGAAAAAGCAAAAACATTATCTGATTTAAATGTGGTGATCTCTCCTTGAAGGCTTTTTACCTGTGCACCTCTGGAAAGCCTTTCACCGCAAATCTCAAACTTGCACTTTTGTGTCAAACTACCTCAACCTGTCGAGACTCATTACTGAGCTGGCTTTTCAGTACAACCCAGAGAAGAAAAAACAGTTTTCAGTGGAAGAACCAACAGACAACAAGACTGAAGGTGGCTCATCGGGTGAGGAGCGGGACCAAGAGCAGGGCTAGACTGGTAAACTGGCATATCGGGCATTTTCCTGGTGGGCCGACTCACTTTTGGACCGATGGGGCAACTAAAAGACCGCTGCACACTGGCCCCACAAGCACTGACAGCAGCCCATTCATTCAGCTTCATTACTGCCACTGTATTGCCCAATAAAATGTCTTAACTACCAAGCCCGCCTCTACATTCGCCCAAGTAGCTTAGTGTTGATGAGGTAGCGAAAAAGTGGAGCTGAAATGCTGAGACAGAAAAATAGAAATAAATGCAGCAAAATTAACCGACATGTTAGCTGTCAGGGCTGCTGCACCGTCAACTCCTCACAGGAGGCTGTGACTTCGTAAAAAAGTGCACGAGGAGGGACCACAGCGAGGGAGACGCCTGGACCAAATATGCCAGGGCCGATTTTGTGTCCCAGTCCAGCCCTGAGCAGGAGTATGCTCCCTTTTTAAAAATTCACCAGCTTTGAATTCATCCCTCAGAATTTAAATGTTAATGCTTTCGATTGTCGCTCCCCGCTAAGCCAGCTTGCCAGACTTAGGTCCCTGTAACTCTGGCCTCTTCCACAAAATGCAATTCAAGCTAAAGGCTTTTGACCATTTTGACACAATGGTGGACTGCAAGGGAGCAATCTAAACATACCGGTGCCTAAAGCGTACAAGGAGACGGCGCTGGAGAAGATAACAGCCATATTTAAATCAGGTAATGTTTTTGTTTTTCATTGGTAGAGTCACAAAACACACTACAATACAGACTATGGCAGTTTAGTATTATTGATAAAAGCATCTAATTGAATTTCACAAAGATCAGTTTTCTTGGGAACAATGTGTTTTACTTACTACTTTAAATTCAGTGTAAGGCCTGAGGTTTATTATAAGTGATCTTGCTGTGTGTGACCAAAGGGAAGCAGCGCAGTAGAAGCCATGAAAATGCGCATTAACTTGTTTCACCTTGTGTTTTTTCTTCTAGCCAAACATCTATACTGGAGTATCCTCAACATAATACTATCGTTTTAACAACTTATGTAAAACTAATGCACTGTCATCACAGCAAAAAAGATGCCATTGTACCATTTCTGTCTAATTTACAGTCTACCCTCAAACATGGCCCTCTGATTCCATGTGGCGATGGTCCGTTGAACACCAATTAGAGCTTTCCGAAATTAAATTAATCTTTGAAAGTTTTTTCCTTTTTTCTTTTTAGATACCCATAGATGAAAGCAGCTTTATTTATAGAGGATTGATAATAAGGCTAGCTCCCTGCTGTGGGGCAAGTGAGATAAGAGTGAGAGCATAGAGGGAAAGTGCTTTGAGGAGGAGAGGAGGAGAGGGTTCTCACTCACCTCCGCATGGTGTTCCTGGTTCTGCTGGAGGACCTCTATGACTAACTCCGCCAGGCGAATTGTTTCCTCCAGCTTTTTGGCAGGCGTGACTAAGCGGCCTACGTTCTCTGAGACAAAAGGATGAGGGTGAGGGATGAGTGGTTAGTCAAGCACAGAGGATTCCAGGGGGATTTTTATGACTATTCAAAAGATTTTTTTTTCTGTTTATATTTTTGACCGTTTAATAAAAGTATAAACACAGCACTTACGCTGTGATGTTTACCTACCATACCCCCCATAACAAGTAAAGCGTGTTCTTATTTACTGTGTATGCATTTTGGGCTGCATGACATAAAGCAACAGAGTTGATGCATTTATGGGATAATCAGACTCATGTTGGAGGAGTATCAGACACAGGAATAGTGGCGCTGAGATGGAGGTGCAATGCAGCATTGAAAACATGCATATTGTGTAGCGGTACTGAATAAGCCATCTGTATAAGGAGCTGTCTCATGGCCAAAAATACTCTGTGAACAAGCACAGTAAAAATTATTCATTCCTTCTCTTTGAAGTTATCTGATTGGATAAGATTGTTAATTCAAAGCTAATAATACTGGATGTCTAATAAGGATCGGGTTCTCTACAAACACTCGTGGCTAGAACTACATGAAAGGGACATTTATACATATTTCTGTAATTCTTTTTTTCTTAAGACCAACAAGTGTATAAGAATCTTCTTAAATATATATTATTTTATAAGTAATCTGATCTCAATATAATAATACACACATTGGCTGGCTCATAGTTTTCTTTGTTAGAACTAATTTTATAAAAAGGCAGGTGCTTGGATCAAATTAATAAAATAGTTGCCAATTATCTGATGAAATTCCTGAAGGTAATGAATATTTTTTACAAGCGTGCTGATTTCGGATTTCTCTTAAACTGTGCTTATGTGCTCATGAAAGCTGTTCCTCACTTATCAGCTGGTGGCTTTGGTCTATGATTAGCAAAAGCTCCAAATCACTTGCTCGTACCTTTGACGGCAGAACGATCTGATAAAAACAGATATGTGTCATGAAATGGAGTTGTTCCTTAAACACTGTGATTATATGGCATGACATATTTTGAACATGGAACTGAATGGCTACACAGATCTGAAATCAAAAGCACATAAATACATAACTCTACATAAAACAGTAGAAGTCTGCAGTCGGCAGTTCTAACTGGAAGCCTTTTGCTGTTTTCATTATTATTTTAGGGTTCTGCGGCTATTGCTGCTCAAGCCAAATGAATATTTTTTTCGGAGCCTGGTGAAAAATTAAGTGAAGGAACCCTAAGCTAGCAGTAGAGATTACACTTTCAAATGCCACATAGAGGGAACTGAGCTGTAAAGTAATATTTAAGACTTCTAATAATGCCTGATCATGAGGGTTTGAATTAAATACAATATGGTTTAAAGAGGAGCAAAGTTTTGTTTGTTTTGTTGTTGCTTTTTTATTCCATTGCACATGCGCTCCAAGAGAAAGCCATACAAACTCCACAAAGAATGGCCCTGTCCAGGTTTAAACCCAGGGCCTCCTGACTGGGAGGCAAGGGGGATATTTGGGATGGTTTCAGATGTCTTAAATTTCTTATACTTGAGGTTTTGTGGTTGTCTTTAGCATCTGTGCTACATCTTTGCTTTACTTTACTCCCAGGAGAAAATCCCCATAATGCATATCTTTATATAATGAGCTCATTTTCATGTGTGGCCTGTGGTGGAAATGTATGCTAATTTGTTGTGATGGGGGGGGGGGGGGGGGGTTGCATTAAAGTGTTGCTTATGTCTTTTTACATTACATTATAATGTAGATAAAAATATAGGACCATATGTAAGAGATTGCATTACTTTATGGTTTTGATGGTCTCTTAACATGTCTACCGAAAACCACACTTGTTCACCTTTATTCAAGTGTGAGTACACTACATTTGAATGGGGTGAAAATAACACTTTCAGCCGTATAATTCACTGCTCCAGATTTGAATCTGGAAAAATATAAAGTAGTACAATCTCTACAGATTTACTGCTTTTTTAAGACATGCCAAGACATTTGAGAACTTGTACAATATTTAAAGTGTGTATAGAAGATGTGCTAATGGTAAATGCATGCATATGTCTTACACTGATTTGCAGTAAACATGTGTGTAAGGTGTGGGTGTATTTGTATATGTAAATGTAAGTGTGCACTATAGCTAAACCATAAGCTAAACATGGGTTCACCTGGATCCTTTTGATCCTTTTGACCTTTCTCAACTTCAGCGAGAAAAAGGGGAGAGAAAAGATAAAAAGGAGATGTTTAGAATTAGCACGGCTCTATGGTTATTTTCACGAAAGGGGATGGGGGCTTGGGGGAACTCAGGCTTGTTGTTCATCGCCACGTGACCCTTTAAATGAATCTGCTGGGACACTTTCAGCTCCAGGGACTGACGCTTCTGGGCAACAGACAAACGTCACAAACACACAATAAAAAATAGAAACACTGAAACAGTAGCCTGTGGAAAATTTAAAAAAAAGTGATAAGATGTTTTTTTTGTTAACAAACAGACAAAGCTTCGACTATTGCAAACAGGTAGGGGACACAAACAGCTTAAAGGACCGTAGACAGGACACGCTGAGTGACTTGAGTTGACCTGAGTCAAGTTAAAACACAAACTGGAGCTGTTACATCCATACACCCTATCCTGTTGTTCCCATTCAATAGCTCTGTCAACAGATGCTCTTTCACTGTCACTGGAGACACGGTGACAAACAAGCCTACCTGTTCGGCACAGCACACCACTGACACATGATCAGACCAAATGACTGAAAACAGATACCAATGTAAGCAATATAAAAATGCATTCAAGTCAAAGGAATGGGCTTCAAACCAAAAGAAAGAAGCTTACAGACCAGACCGCTCATTCATGTCCATCACAAACAGATGGTGCAAAAAAATGGACCCCTACTGATTCTGTGTGGTACTGCTCAGATCTCTCGACTGGTGCACTCCCCACTCACTCTCACAGACAAAGGCACAGATAAAAACAAGCATGGCAGGAGCAACATTTCTGGAGAAAGAGAAGAGGCAGAAGGGAGGGGATGAGGTGAAGGTGCACTTAAAAGAATGAGGGGGGGAATGGGAAGAGATGATGAAGGTACTCACGGATGGTTAAATCCATCACTTGAGATGCCAAGCAGAAGACAGGGTGCTCAAACATTTCCCTCTTTTTCCCTATAAAAAAGGATCGGGGCATGCAAAAGGATGGGGTCAGAAGGGGGAAGTCTAGAGGTCAGAGGGTGATGGGAAGAGGGCTGTCCAGGTGAAGGAGACAATCTGTTGGGCAGGAGGCCCAATAATAGGGTCAAATCGTTGGTAAAATTTGAATCAGATGCCTCACAAGGACAGGTGGAAATAAATTCACACAGCATGAAAAGATAGTAAGGTTTCAATCCTTAGTATCTTTAGCACCCTGAGGGATTTCTTTCAAGGCATAAACAACATCAGAGATCTCTATGTAAATGTGCATGTCAGTGCAACTGGTATGTTGAAAAATAGACACAGCAAGAGGAAGAAATAAGACATCCTAAAATGTCTTTATGTATTTTTTCATATGTAATCCATGCCAGTAAAGAAAGGCCGTGTTATGTCTCAAAGCACATGCAAGGCTGATGCTGGTTTGTATGCATTCAATCCCAGCATTCCTTTGGTTAGAAGCCACTCATCACATAGTAGAGAGGTTAGAAAAAGTGACATCTGTGTGGAGAGGGGGGAAAAAAGCAGAGCAGACAGGGGAGGGAGCAGAAGATAGTGGTCTTCAGCAAGAGCATAAGACACAGTTGACAGGAGAGCTGCTGGTATTTCAAGGCAGGGAGTGTAAAGAGGGGCGGGCAGAGTCAGCTGGAGGTATCAGAGAGGTTGGAGCTAACAGTAAGATAGTGGAAGAGAGGGAGTGTGTGTCGACTGGGAGCTGGGAGTCATTTAAGCTGAACTTACAATCCAATCATCAAATGTCAGAAGCCAGGATACTACACAGCTCGAATAGTCAAGGCACAAAGAGAGATCGGCACATCAACAGATTTCAGGGCTTTGGATTTGAATGCATTTTTACTCACACACCTCTACACAAAAGCCAACTTGACCTACAGAACAGCACAGAGCTAAAGCAGGCCTGAAACAAAGGAGAGAGTTATTGGACTGAGAGACAGAAAGTGACTGTGACAAATCATTTGCCACAAATCATTTGGGATATGGACACAAATATACCATATACCAAGTGAATTTACCATGTGTAAATTAATTGATAACATGACAGGCAGTCTTACAGAAGAAAAAGAACATATGGAGATATACTGATTGTTCACTCTGCCGTTTTCTACCAAACCACTGACTGGGCACTTCAATCTGAGTCTGTAAAACATGACATCTTCATGATCAGTAGGAATGTTTAGCAGATGCATAGCATTTGTACCCTGATACCAGCAGTCATTATGTGACAGTGAATTGTGTTGTTCTGGTTACCTTCAATTTTAGCATAGTCTTTAATCCGCTGGTAGTTGAGCTGAGCAGCCTGCTCCAAACATTTGCGAATTACCCCTTTAACTTCTTCTGGTGGAACCGGGGTCACAATGTCCTTCATCAGGACCTGCAGGCCACATCGAAGATGAGTCACAGAACCTCAATATTTCAGAGGGCACCTTTTTCATTGTTCATAAAATGTTTTTATTTAAGCATTTACTAACCCTCTCCAGCAAAGATAAAGTGGCCTTCAGTGCACCCTCTGGACGACCGAAGGGGAAACAATATCTACAAGGGAAGACCGAAGATTTAATAACAGAGAAAAATACCAATAACCGGGATGTTTTGTGACTTGGTGTAATCTGGTTTTAGTGAGGCGGCAATCACCTGAAATTTACAATCCGGTTTTCCAATATCACACGCAACCGCTCCTTGATGTCTTCAAAGCGCTCCTTCTCATCCACTGTCACTGTAGTCAGCCCGTCTGGCCTATGAAGATCGCACCCACAAACGTTAACCCAGCTGCAACCCCAAAGTCCAACGTATATAACCCTTTATCTAAGCCCCCAAATCTCTGGTTAACAGCTTTCACACCCCAGGGAACTGATTGAGTGATTTTTTTTTCTTTTTCTTGAGTTCCCTCCAGTGTTACACATTGAAAAAATGACCATGTCTCACCTGTTTTCACCTTGAATCAGTGGGTTTTTGGACTCCTTTTTCTTTCTAAACTTGAATATGCATGCTCGTTTAGAGGCAGCACGGGGATCTGGGCTTTGGGAGCTCTTTGGGGATTTTAGGACCTCATAGCCCAGTGGGCCCCAGTAACTGATGCCCTCTCTGACTTTAACAGATGCATGGGAGGATGAATAATATGGACAGTAAGAGACTATGGCAACAAAGGACAGAGAGAAAAGAAAAAAAAAAACAAAGAAAGTGGTAGAAAACAAGGAAATATGTAGAGATACGCAATTGATTAACAACATAACATGAAATACAGAAAGAAAGGCCAAAAAAATGTACAACAACATAAAAAATTAAGAAAACATAAACATGACAAAAATAATTTGATGGAAACAAAACCTTTCCGTTCTGATCTTATCCTGTGTTAATGCATCTTTAAATTTCTCAACTGCTGCATCCATAGGAGGCATAGCTTTGCCTGACAAAGTGTAATTTGTACAAATGAAGGTTGAAAGTCACAAAATGTAAATATGTTTATAAATGTCATAATGTTTCATAAAGAAGGACTTAGCGCACACCTGTTCCCATGGACATGGGAGGCACAAAAAGCGAAGCTGTAGTGAAGAAGTGTGGGGTCGATAATGGCCCCATTTTCTGCCCTTTCCAGGAGATCACTCAGGTAACACAGGTGTCTGTGACAACCCCGAACTCCGTTCCTTGCGCAGTATTCATCCAAGACAAACACCTGGCCCGGGCTGAACCATCCCTACACCACACAAACACAGACACACAGTGTACTACTTGATAACAACTGACTAAAGAGCACTCACTGTCATTCATGCGACAACGAGCGGAAACAAACTCACCAGGCAGCAGAAGGTGTCGTTGAGCCTGTGGTCCAACGTGAGTCGCTGCATCATCTCAAAAAGCGAGGCGTGGTCAAAGCTACAGGGGTTAGCGGAGATAAATTCATCCATGCCATGTTTCTGAGCTCTGTCAGCGTCTATCCGGCCAACGGCACAGGGAAAAGCACACGGTTCAGAGGAGACGACATCAGTGAGGCACAGGGCAACAGCAAGTCTTCATTACAACACGAGAAACACCAGGGAGGCTTTTTTTGGGGGCTACTTCTAAGGGCAAATTATAAACACTTACAGCTTACATTGTCAACTTGCATTGTGTCAGATAGCGTAAAGAGTTTTCTTGTATTGGTGGATGAGATTCTATCAAACTGAAGCTAAACTCAGAGGGACGGGTGTTTCTACTGTATGTGCATTCATGCATCTAATGTTTTGCAGGGGAAAAAATCCTAAAAGAGCCAAAAGGTGTTTGGATGAAATGCTGTAAATAATATGTAAAAAAAAAATATTAGATCCATTCTTCTTTATGTATTCAATAGATTCTGCCATTCGCGACTGTTGTCACTCAGGTCCTGATAAATATTGACATGTGTGCTAATAAAAAAGGCACAAATATGGCAAAGGAGAAATCATTTGAACATGCTGTAAAAAACAGTTCTAACAAAAGAAAAAAAAGTTATTTTGAGAAACAAATTCTTAAGATTTGCAGATTTCTCTCTGAATATGGATCCTGAACCTCTACTCGAGCTCTATTGGGTTTTTAATGTTTATCTTGCTACAGTGCTTTTGCCACTAACCTTCTCTGTAACAAGAGGACTTTTCAAAATGTTAAACCTGCTCCCTAAATGAAGAAAGACATTAGTAACATTAAACAATGACAAAATGAAAAACATGGAATGGAAGTAATGTAAAAATGGGTGTTGGAACCATTAGTGGGATAATCTTTTTTTTCTACCCTCTAAACCAAAACAGTCATTTCTTGTTCTGCAAATATTAAAGCTGTCAAAGAGAAAAATGGAAAAAATGACGGGGACGAAGATGTTTCAAAATAGATAAGAGGCACAGCCATGTCCTCTGTGTGAGTGACAGGTGTCATGTCCGAGAGACACTGACATGAGTGATGATGATTTTGGGGGGTGGGTGAGGGAAGCGGAGACCTGATCGTGGTAGAGCAGGAAAATATTGAACAAAGCACAAGTGACATCTATCAACCTCCAGGTCAGTGAAGGGGAAAGAGGGGAAGGGTTTAATGTGGGTGCTAAAACTTAGCTGAAGTTTGCCAAAAAAGGAACCTGAAGGAAGGTACATTTTAGCAAATTTTTAATCCAATCTGAGAAAGAAAACCTGTAAGACAACAAGTAAAATGTGGACAATAAAACAGGGAAACAGAGCGAAGAGGACAGGAGGGACAAGACAGGTACAGTAAGTTATCATGTATAAAGGTAACGCTATGAAAGAAGACAGTGAACGGCGTTACAGATGAGTGGAGCGTTGGTTAAGAGATGATGACAGGATGAAAAAGGATCTGGTTGGTCAGAAAACTTTCAATTTGATAATAACATGGTGGAAAGTGGTGACAAAGAAAATACTGTGGCAGACATCAAAAAGGAAGTGAGGCGTTGAGAAAACATCCAAAGAGTGAGCACAAGGTGTCAGGTGTTGGACTATGAGACACAGAGAGTGGGCTACATTTCCTTTAGTTGGAATAAAAATGGAGTTTAAGTCCAGAAAACACTCAATGCTATAGTAACATTACTATAACTCTCAAGATAAAATAACCAAATTGCCAAAGTAAATGTGAGAGTACTTTTGCATACATTTATAAATGATTACATGCTGGAGAACAGTGTGACTTTTCGTAAAGCTTTTAATTATGTCATGCACATCTGCAGACCCATTTTCAAATTTGCAATTTTGATCATTTTTTTTTATGCATTCCTCTTTTTTTCCCTTCTCTACGCATTTGCAAGTTGACAATACTTGAATATGTTGCAGTGTATTCATGATCTCTACAGAGCACACTAACAGGCATACCACTACCGGAGAACTCTATTAGGGTAGCAATACAATTTTGGTGCAAGTACATGGGTAAATAGCATGAAGCCGACAGAGGCAAAACTGTATCATTCTCTGGGAGATGGGGGAAATGAATGAAAACTCCTGTATTTGTACAAAAGTATGGACACATGACACAGGTGTTCTCCTATTCAGGCAAACAAGGGCAGTCAAAAGAAATCAAATGAGATTGCTCCTTTCTGGAGGTGTAGTTACCGGTCTAGCCTCTATCTACAGGCCCATCTACTGTAGGAGGAAGGAGTGGGAGTCCGGAGTATTTTATCATAAGACGGGGCGGCATTAGCTACTCCTTGTCTTTGGCATTCAGAATACTCCGCGTACATATTTGCCAACTCTCGTCAAGAAAAGTTCAAAGAAAAAGAATTAAAAGCAATTGAGCCCTCTGAAGTAAAGCATAATTAACATAAACACTTTGGGGAAACAACTGCATACACAGGCTGTCATTGTGATTTATCCATATCTCTATCTTTAAAGAAACACATGTAAACATTAGTCTTTTACAGTTTCGTCTGTGAATTGGGTTGTTTGCAGCTCTTGATTTTGATAAGACATTTACACTAAATATTCTTGGTAATACAAAACTATGAAATCATTTCTTCATGAATAGCACGTCGCATTTTAGCCTGATATCGCTTTACTCTGAGGGGTCCTTCCACCAATAAGAATAAAGAGAGAAGGCAATTATGCAGAAACAACTATGATATCAACTTTAACTATTACTGAGCCAAATAATAATTCCTAAGAATAAAATACATGCATCCTATATTGGCACGAATGGATGCTTATACTTTCATCCTCAGAGCTGAGGTTGTTAAAAACAAAAAGTCATCAACTAATATCTAAGACATGAAGCGAGACGTGAAAAAAAAAGGAGAAGAAGGAAAGAAGAGAGAAAAGGACGTTGCATTTGTCAGATAATCGGCGGGGATTATCTGAGCTGTGCCGGCTACAGGGAAGCACTTACCCTTGAGTCCAGCTAGAAGACAGCAGGGTAAGAAGGGACAAACCAGAATAACATAAAGACTAGCAACAAGGCTGGAGGAGAGCAATCACGAGAGACCCTGACCTAGCAGCTGCATTACTTAAGAAGGGTCCAGGCAAAGCATGAAGAAGAAAACACAACTCAAAAACAACAACCTATACCAACATGATAGTTTGTGGGTGGTGGTGTGTGAGTACATGTGAGGATATGTGAACAACAGATGCTGAGGCATATTAGAGAAAGGAAGAGGGAGACAGAAAGCAAGAGAGAGAAAGAGAGAGAGACAGACAGACAGAGACAGAGGAAAGAGACAGAGCTTACGATCCTCATCACTCTACTGCAGTTTACTCTTGGTTATGGACAGCTACTTAAAGAGTTAAGAGCTACACAGTAAGTACTGTCCCTTTGTTTGATTACAGAGCAAAACAAAGCTTACTCTTAAAAGGGACACTGGCAAACACAAACACCTACATTATAAAGGAAACTGTAAAAGGTGGCCCGAATCGTTTTTAGAAGAAAAAGAGACTATGAAGGTGCTGGATGAAATGAAGGTCAGGTTTTTATCACCAACCTCTTACAATTATAGCAACAAATTTAAGCACACTTTAAAGGTGCACTCTACTCGTTTTGCAAGTAATTGTTGTCACTACTGCACTTTACTGTCTGATTCTAATTGCCTTTTGTTGCGCTTGATATTTCCACTATAGCCAGAAATGGAAGCTTTTCTGCAATGATGCAATTCTTTTTCTACAATTTCCACAAGTCCATCTGTTTTTGAACAAATAAAAAAAAAAAACGCACCGAGTCGATAGAAACGCCTCACGAGAGAAATTGTCTTCTGTGTTCTGGAGGAGCTGAGTCAGGTCAAGAAAACAACCCTTTTAATATTACAGTCAAGGACAGAACACAAGATATGGGGTTTTCTTTTTTAAATAAAGGCCTTTGATCGGATGTCCTCACACTCTATCATATTTATTTGCAGTATTATGTCAGAAAGCTGTTGCACAGACTAAACCTGTGTTATTTAACATTTTATGTGATGTGCACTAAAGCTGCAGAACCTTCATAGCACTCTTCTTTTCCATCCTTTCACTGCAGCAGAGTCAGGAGGGCTGTGTATGTTATGGTCCCAGTGCCATTCAAGACCACCAGGGGGTGAAACATGTACGCGTGGTGTGCCACAATGTTTCAGGGAGGGGAAGGAGGTCTGTGCCACTGTGAGAGGCTTTGAATGGCAACAGCTGGCATCAGAGGAGTCAACTAACCACAAGAACGATCACATACTGGACAAAAAAACCGATGGAGAAACAACATAGAATCTCATGTGACAGGATTTGCATTGAGTGACCCAATTCATGTCTTCTGATACTTTTATAAAAGAGTGGAGTAAACTTGGGGCTTTGCACTTTTGAATAGTATTATTGCAACCCTGAGGTTGTTTTTTTTTTTGTATTTGTATTTAAAGCCAATTAAATTTACATAATTATTCTAAGAAAAAAAATCTCATTACAATTGAAAAAGAAATTATTCTCAGCCCAAAGAGTCAAAAGATGCACACAAAAAAGTCGTGTTTGGTTCTGAATAGCAGGATCTATTATTGTGAATTGTTAAGCAGCATGTGACTTTACATTTAGTAAGTAAATAAGCTTTGTGTTAGTGTTCTCATGGGCAAATTTAAGGTAGTTTAAACCTTTGCACAAGAATAATAAGAACTTACTGATTATGACTCACTGCATATTAGTAACCACTTGAATAAATACAGATGTTGCTTCTAGATTTTATAGTTACAAAAATATATATTTTTCCCTTCTTTAATGAGGAGGGAGGGGACATAAGAGACGGTCAGAATAGAAGGTGATAGAGATGCCACACTACTGTAGACAGTCTTACCTTCACTTTGCTACCTGACCTGTGGACTGCTTAGAAGTGCAAGTACAGTGACAAATTGGTTAAAATTTTCAACATGAGGACCATCTGAGAAACTGTCTCAGAATAACAGCTGCCCTCGCAGCAGCCATCTAGGGTTGGCAACTGTATTAAAACAGGGTTATGGTTCGGACAAGAGCGTCACACCCTGGCACTGTCAGTCTGAATTCAACCCCAGTAGGCTTGAATGTTCAAATCTTATGTATGGTGACCTATTTAATCTTCATAAAATCTTTGCACGCCATGGCCTACTTCTGTATGATAAGGTCTTTTTTAGGTTGGTTGTTCCTTGAGAACAGACTGATGAAATAGCATGGAATCGCACCTTTACACACTGTGGGAGTGGTGACAATGAGTGGAAGTCCATCAGATGCTGGAGGGATCTGTGAGAGATAAATGCATGTGCGTGCGTGCTTGTGTGTTAGTTCTATCAGCACGTATTGTGACTGCAGTGTGGAGCGCATGGCGTGAGACAGTTATGGGTTAGAGCTTTCGCTGCTTTGTGGATGAAAACTGCTATTGCTTGGGTGATTATGTTGTGTTTTGGGCTACTTACAGAACTGAGAAATGGGAGCATCCATTTGGGCTGAGGCACCCCCTTTGGAATTTAGTTTCTGGACCTGAGTGGGTGGGACAGGCTTGTGGGACTGGCCAGTGGCGCGATACATGGCCTGGACCCACAGGATGCGGTCCTGCTCGTCGTCGCTGGCAAAGATCACAGTGTCGCCTTCCTTCACAGCATTGAAGAAAGCCCTGCCACCATCTAAGCCTAATAACGCAAAGCTGGGGATCAGCTGGTAGATATTTACATTGTGTGTGTCTTTTGTTTATGTGTGTGTGAGTATAGGTATGTCCCGGTGTGTATCCTCACCTGGCTGGGGATCACTGTAGTCCACAGTATATCCGTCCAGCTGCAAAAGCTCTTGTGGTTCTGACTTTTTCTCTCGGTAGCTGCACATTGCAAACGTATACTGACTCACCTGTAAAAAGAAAAAAGTTGCAGTCAAATGAGTCACAAATAAAATCTTTCTATACAATCTTTAAGCTAGTGATTCTCAAACTGTGACCAGGCCCAACTAGTGAGGAATAAGACCAAATAAACTACTATTTAATTGTTATTAGCGGTTAAAAAATGTGGGATGTAGGATGTTAAAGCTTTTTGGGTTGTAAACTGGGACATGCTAGTTTTATATAAAAGAACAACACGGACTCCTGAGTGACATGTGCTCTATATTGATTTGGTAGGCTTACAGGAACCTTTAAGTCAAAACCTGAAACACTGCAATGATCTTAAAAACCTGTTTTGTTTTTTTACCTGCACGAGGACAAAGAAACGCTTCTTCCAGCGCTTCCAAACATTCTTCCCAAAAGCCCACAGATACCTGTCAAAACATTGTTCACACATGATGACAGAACACAGTAAAGCTGTCATAAAGAACACAAATGCTAACTCCATCTGAAGCACAGTTTTTTATATTTGATCTTAAGTTATGTGGATTTGCTACTTAATAACGAAAAAATAGAAATTAGAAGTTGATCCAAATTCTTAAGAAGTACACTTTAACTGTTACATGAATAAAATGTGATTAATGCCAAACGCTTTGCATGTGTTAGCGTCTTCTAAAAATGATTAAATGAAACTACACATTGGCATCCAGCAGGGGGAGTAATGCACTTCACAGTACTTTTCCATGGTAGGTGAGAAGAAATGAGGCCAAGGAGCTCAGAGTTGGAGTTCTATAGGAAAGATGTGGAATATAAAAATAAGAACACCACTGCATGTGCTGCTTGACAGTGGGTCGCTTACCCGCAGTGTTTCATGTTCTGTGGTTTGTCCATACGTATGGCCAGTTTGATCTTGAGATCTTGGTCAGGGCAGGCCTTGGTCACAGTCATTTTATGGAGTTCTGACTGTTTGGGGCTGTTAGGAGTTGGGTGGAGGACAACCTGCACTCGCAGAAAAGCAGATCATTAATTACATACAAGAAATTATACATGACCAGGTGGTAAATCTTTGATCTGTACAACACTGAGCAGTGTCAATCAGTCTGCTTGCATGCATTAGTGATTTTGTGGTGTGTTTGCTTTTCAAAATAAATTTTAAAAAAAAAGGTAGCGAGGAAGAAGAACTGTGCTTTGCTCTCCCTTCACGAAGAGGGGGGTCTAATCTCTCTTTGCTGAGTTAAAGAGCTTTGAGGAAGCCTGCCAACTCTGCTGCAGTGGGAGATCAAAGAACCAAGGTCACTGCCACTACAGGGACGTCTGAGGCGCCGCTGCCCCGACGCAAACCAGCAACACCACCTTCCTTAACTACCTGTCACATTTACACGACAGGAAAAAGCAGGGTAAAGAAGCGATTCATGTTTCTGCTTTGTTCACATTTGAGTCATGTTTGAGTAATGCTCAAAGGCTGGAAGTCTCTTGTTAGGAATGAGGCAAGAATTTTTTATCAGTCTACTCTTAACAGATGTGCAGCAGTCAAATTCAGATACAGCACAATGTGAAAATGTCAAAATGTGAGAGCCATTTGTACTTTCAAAAGAGCTCATGGAAAAATAAAAAAATTTTAAAAAAAATACTGGAACTAGAGCAAAATAACAAAACCCTATTTATAAATCGCAGTCATGTGACGGGACCCTGGAGACTCTTTTGAGCGTATTACAATCAGAATGATGCACAGATACATAAATAAAACTGCTTTGAGTGACTGTGCATGTATTTCTATAATCAAAACACAAGTTTGCACTATTTTCATCGCTATGTCAACATCAGAGTGTTAGTACGCTAATAAAACAATAAGCAGAAATGTTACCCGGCCCAGTTCTTTGTCTTCCAGTGCCAGCACCCCTGTACTCTCTGTAAACAGCTTCACCTTGACAGCAGGCAAAGGGTGTGTAGTGGTGAAGTCACCTTGGGTCCCCCAGCTGAAACAGACAACAAAAAGCACTCCAGAGGTTAGTTTCCATGACACCACGGTGAGTCCGTGTTCCCATCAATTGTCATTTTTAATTGCTAGTCAGCCTAGGAGACGGATTTCACCTTAGTTGCAGTATTTTATATGTAAATTACACCGAAAATGTCAGTAAACAGTTTCAAATTCAAATCAAACCGTTTTCCGATGCTTTTTGCTTTAATCAAATAAATTCAGCTGAGCCTCCTGGGACTGAAGCATACAATGCAATGTTTATGCACACAAACACTCCAATCTTTTGTATCACAGGAGAAAGATAGAGGTGGTCTGATTGAAGGAATTAAAAAAAAAACAAGGATTACGGCAAAATCGCATGAACTTACAGTAAGTCAGGATAAAACAAACAAGATAGCAGACACAATTTATTTGTTCTGACTGTTGTTCTCTGTCAGCAATAAATACACAAACAGTGAGACCAGAGAATAGTCAAAATCAATGTATCTTTTCTACTTGATTTTTGTGTCTCAAAAGTAAGACAAGGATCTTTAAAACGCTTAAAATCTATATAGAGACAAACTGCAACTGCAATATTTTTGGTACTGAAGATTTCTCGAGTCGCTTTGTAGTCTGTTTATATTGTGAGAAGTATCAATTTATCAGTTGCAGCCGAGTGGTCCACGTGGAGAGCAAAACAGGAACTTCTAGCTGTCTTTAAAAAAACAAAACAAAACTTGTCCTCGTTCATATTTGTATTATAAATAATTCATCCACGGGAGGGATTGGAGCCAATGAGAGGAAGTAAACACTCTAGACAAGTTGTGAATCAATCTATAGTCCATCATGACTTGTTCCAGCCAGACTGGAGTAGTCTGGTCACAATGAAAGTTGCATACTTGAAACACAAAAAAAAGAAAGAAAGAAAAAACACTTTAATTTACTTCAGTATCTACTGGTATCAAAGGTGTCATTTAGTTATTACCATTTCTACCAGGACAGTAAGTAAACTGACTACATATTAGCCCTAGACACTGACATCATGTGATTTCCAGCATTCTCCACATTTCATGGGTGTGCAACATTTGCAAAATGTGCACAGCAGCCAGGCAAATACTGTCACGCACACTTACAGCCATCACAGCCATACACTAACATGCCATTAGTGTAGTAGCTACTCACTGTAAGTGAAGACACAAAGTTCACCAAAGTAAACTGCAAAGGAATCACCAGACAAACATTTGTAACAACAAACCTAATTAGACCCTTAAATCACCCTCACCCAGCTGAACATGGACAAAGAAGCAACAAAGGCAAAGGGGCTTCAGCGATCCAGAGCTTATAGGCAGCCATGAGCCAGCAGCCTCAGTGTGAGCAGTACAAGGATCAAAGCAGTTTCAAGGTATCTGCTGATACTTATACACATACTGGAAAATTAAGAAAATTTTAAAAAAGTGTCTGACATCTGTTTTGTTGCATAAATTCATTGCTCCTGCTATTGTTTGCTAAGCTAAAATATGTGAGATAAAGGTGGCTGTACAGCAACTCATCTTCATTTAATAGAATAAAATAGAGCAGAATAGAATAGAATAGAATAGGACTTTATTAATCTCTTGGGGAAGTCCCCTCAGGGACATCTTTCCCAAAGCATAGCACTATATTTTCAGTTGTTTTATTGAGAAAATAATTTATTGCATTAAGAGAAAGTAGATGTTGTTTTGCATATGTTGTCATTTACAGCAAAGAAAGGCAAAAATGACTATTGACAGGTCACACTTAGGAAAGTTGGGAATCGGCTAAGAAAATATCCTAATACAAAGAGTGTTTTAAAACAGTAAGTATAGTTGAGGTTAACGCAGCGCACTACATCTTAGTATATATATCTATATATATGTAGTTTCCCATGTAGGCTTGAAACTCATTACTATTTGCAAATATGTTCAATTTACTAGCAAGGCACCATTTATCAATAGACTATGTAAGATCTAGGTCTGAGACTGTGCTTAGGGAAAGGCCTCACTGGTCAGATACCCCTGGTACCAAACTGAGAAAGAAAGAAACAGGTTGAGGCAGGTTGGGGTAAATGAAAAGTAATATACATGTAAGTATGGCTCTATTTCTGAACTTCTAAGTAACTATATCCAACTAAAACTGCTTAGTGTTGTGCATATATGCCCTAGAAGCCTACAGATGGATGTCCGGGTGTTGGAGGATCTGAAATAGCAGGAAGCAGTCCAGAGCGGCAAAAGCAGCTTGAAGCGATGTGGGATTTTGCAGTGTTACTGTGAGGGTGTGTTTGGTACAGTATATGATGTGAGGAGTGAGAGTGAAGTCTTACAGCTCACTTCTGAAATAGCTCGGAGCTTTTGCTTCATTAGATATCTGTCAGTGACTCAACATATTTGCCTTAGGCTATGGCACTAGGATACTTCACCTGTATGTATCGTTTAATATAATAATTAGGCACCATGTTTTGACAGGTAAGGTAATGTATGAGACTGTATATCTGATTCTGCAGAATTAGTTTTGAAATGTTTAGTTTAAACTGCCATTCATGGGTGTGGCAATGTTTACAAAAATATTAAAATAAGCTATCATTTAACAGCAAGCCATTAATATCAAACTGGAATCTCACCAGCTATGCTATGCACAAGCAAAAAGAATGACAAGAAACTAAGCAGTTTGTTGCAATCATAGGAGACAACATATATAAGCCTCTGTTATCTCTCATTGTCATCTATAGCTGCTAACGTGCCAAAGCTGCCTCATGAAGCTTTAGCAATACAACATGAATGCCACTCTCTAAGTTCTCACTCTGCAGCAAGACACGACAACCATGGTGTCAGTTTCCAGTCTAGAAAAGGATTTTTTCTTGTAAGCATTTCTAACATTCATAATTAATTGCCGCTTTATGTACACAAAGATGTTGCAGACACAGCATGTAGAGGAAGAGAAGAAGAGCTGCTGACTGACAGTGAGGAGTGACTGTGAGCTGTGTTGATTTCAGATGGAAACATTGTACCAGCATGAAGGTGACCTTGTGGCTTATTCTAAGGTCTATTAATGGACGTGCAAGCGCTACCCTCCTGCAATTTTTCCCTACAAAATATGATACAACTATGTGCTTGCTCAAATGGGTCAAATGAAAAAATCAGAGTTACAAAATTATGAGAGAATTAAATGAATGTCAAAACATTTATCGGCTCATCCGAGTTAAATCAGAACCACCATAGTCAGTTGAATGTCAGTCTGAGCACATGGCTGCTGAACACATCCAATTATTGTATGCAAATATCCTGCAGCAGTCTGTACATTAACACATTTATCTCATATAGGTCTTTGCAAGGTTTTTTGTGTATACTTGTTTGTATTGCATATAAGCAACCGCACACAGTTGTGTTTTAGTCACTACAATAATTTCTGGGAGGCTTACCCTAACCTAAAAGCAACTTTAATGTGTGGGTTCCTCACAATAGCTGTAAATAGCTTTATGTCCCCACAACATATGGAATATACTGGAATACACACACACACACACACACGCACACACACATTACCCTTGCCTTGTTCTCCTCTAATCCGTCCCCTCATTCATGTCCTTCCGTCTCTCTTCATAAAATGGCTCTTAAATTAAGGAGATCAGAGGAAGACATTTGGGCCTTAAAATAGCTCAAATTTGCATGAATGTTTCATGGACATTTCTCTTGTATCTTGTACTGTGCAGTACTGGTTAATTAGAGGAAAAAGGGTAGATATATTTAGCAGCAGATATATTTTTCATCACCACCGTCATTGTTGTTAATCGAGTCTAATGAACTGGTAACAAGAAGGGAAGCAACGGAATGATTTAGGATATGTACAAACCGTGGGGAATTTCACAGAAGGGAACTATGTTATGCCATTTTGTATTTAACATGCTATGGGATTTTTACAACCCTCAACCAGTCAAAAACGTTGGTTTCAGCTGTAGATCATAGCTTACTCCAGCAGCTTTAATAATAAAGATCTGTGCTGTCCCATGAGTCTAGAGATTTACTGTTAAGACAAATTTTCCTTAAACCCACTTTTATTAAAGGTGGAATATGCAGGAGGTTCTATATGTGTAGACTTCTACAAAAGCAACCCCCTCCTCCACCCAGACAAAATCATTACTAACGAGTCACTAGAAGTGTGTGGTCTCTGATACTTTCAGTTCCAATTTAAAATCAAAGAGAAACACAGCATTTCTGCTTTTACTTACTCTGGAATAATGATGGGATACACAGCTGTGCTTACACACACCTTTGTCCCAACTATACATTATACACAATGATGCTAACATGAATCTATAGCATCTATAGTACGCAGATTGAATTTAATATAAATCTAATAAACATAATAATATTATTTGAGTACATCAATAATATAATGGGCTAAAAAATGCCTTGTTTGGGAAGCTACTGAAAATCGCCCTGATCCATCAACAGAGTGCAGCCTGCCACTAGGCAGGTCCACTCACTCCCGACTTCACTCACTCAGTCTGGCTTGAATGACACCACTTAAACAAACTACTGAATACAAAGAAAGATAATCAATAAAAATGAAGAGGAGGTTATTTCTCTGTTTCTTTTGTCTATCTGGGAGTGACAAAAGAAAAAGGCGAAAGAAGAGGAAGAGGAGAAAAAAGTAAGGCAATTCTGAATGGCATAGATAATAACGAGTAGATAGATAATTTATAACATAATGAGAATTTTTGTCTAGGGCTCCCACAGACTCTAGACTTGCTGCTGCCCATCAATCCCGATGATCGTCTTCAAAAACATAAGCGGTATGCATCGAAGCATAATGTGAATGCCAGGATACAGTGTTTCCCTGTTCCACTGTTTATTTTCTAAATGTGCAGTCCCCCTCCCCAAGCCAGTACAAGTGTACAGAGTCTGAAGAAGACTTCATTAAAATTGCAAGACAAGCCGGTCTATGTCTCTGCTCTGCATTCACACAAAGTCTAGTTATTGAGAATCTTTTTCACAGGGTTATGTAAAGGTTGTGTGTGCTTTAAAAATGACTGCCATGAATAAAAGAATATCAAAAAATATGTTTAAAAATATATCTCTTGTTCTCGCTATTGATGCTTGCACTTCTCATTCGCTTTCTATCTTCCTCAACTGCTGTTCACTTTCTCTCTCTCTATCTCACTGAACCAGGAACGAAAGCCTAAGTTTGAATGTTGCATTTCTAGATAATACCCCAACCACTGCTGCAAATCAGATAATCATCATTAAGTGCAGGTATTTTCCATATGTAGGTGTTTGAGATCTGAATTTCCTGCCCTGGTCCAAAAAAAGAAAAAAGGTTTCAATAAGAAAAAAAGCAAACTCATGTTTTGGTAAACTTCACAGTGCTTTTCCATTTCCTTTTAATGCAGTCATTTACATACAAAGTGCCTGTGAAAGAGAATGAGGAACACTAGAGAGAACACCAAGAAGCCACTGGGTTGTGGGAGAGTTTAACAGCATACGTTTAGAGTATTTTTCTCAGAGCCAATTAATTTCTCAAAGTGTGGTTCAGCATGGATCTTACATTACACTTCGTGTTACCATTACATAGTTTTGATCGCAAAGCTCAAAACCACAGATGGCTCATCTAAAGGAAACAACAAAAATCAATTATTAACACTTCATTAACATTCATCTTCCATTAAACCAGAGGTTTGACTTCAGAGATTCCTCAGTAGGCATCAGTGCTTACGCTCTACTGATTTGAGTTACATTATTAAGGTATTTGTCATTCACATATATGCATGTGGAAAACCATGCAGGTGCGTGCAACGGCTCTTACGTTGGCTTGGATGCCTCTGCCTGGTCAGTCTGGAGTTTCTCGCCTCCCTCCACCTCCATGGTGCAGTAAACAATCCTGTTTGGAGCCAGTGATTTCAAGCCCTGCACTTCCATGATCACCACCTGGGAAGCATAGACACCTCAGTGGAGGTTACTGATGTAAAGTGATTTATCTCTGAACGGAGTTTAAAAAGTCAGCATCTTATGAGCAGCTAGCAGTTCTAGGCAGTAATTTTTCGAAACAGTATGCCAGCCACAAAGACGATTTAAGCTTACGGCCAGTGCCCTCGTTGTACAAAAATGTAGATTGTAGTTGATTTTTTTTTTTTTTTACTGGAACAGGCTGTAATAATTTCAGATTTCCTTCCAGTGAAGTATAACTCTCTATCATCAAAAGTGCTAGTAGGAATAATCTGTCACATCAGGTCTTATATTCACTCTTTAATAACTCTGAACACAATATAGAGATAACACTGCCAGAGGTAACTCTTAAATTGTAACCATGAATTTCAAATGGGAGAACCAAAGGCAGAAATATGTGCTGGCAAGACAAGAGTTTACTTAGCAAAAGTATTTTTTAACTTTCCTGTATATTATGCTGTTTGTTATCTAGTCATCTTGCAGATTTTGCTTGGGGGTTTGGGGATGGGGGGGGGGGGGGGGTGCACTCAAAAAAATTAAAGGAACACTTAGAAAATGCATCAGATCTCAATGAGAGAAATATCATGCTAGATATCTTTACTGATATGGACTGGATAACGTCTTGTGAAAAAAATGATGCCACATGGTTTGATGAAAATGGAAATGATCAACAAGGGGTTGAATTTAAAACTACCCAATAACCAAAGCCAAAAATGCTGCAGCAGGCTAGTCCATTGTGCTCAAATTTCATTGCAGCATTGCAGCACCAACATGATAGTTTGCATGGCTTAACAACATTGCGGCATGCTCCTAAACAGCAGACGGTGTGCAGGTGGATCTGCTCCGGGATCTGGGATGTGCAATTCTGGAGGAGCTGGACTACCTGTGCAACCTCTACAGGGCCCAACTATCGCCTCATGCTGCCAGTTGTGACACTAGCCTTAATCAAATGCAAAACTAGGAAATAAACTGTAAGAAAACAAGAGGAGGGAAAATATAGTGTCCATCACTTTAATTAACACCAAAGCAGCTGAAACTGATTAACAACCCCCTCTGCTACTTAACTGATCAGATCAATATTCCAGAAATGTAATTGACTTGATGATGTACTCTGATTACAAGGTGTTTCTATAAATTTTTTTTTAACAGTGCATAAAAATCTTAACATCTGCTCTTTCTATGTACTCAACGCAGGAATCAAGTGACTTGTGTATCACAAGTGATTCCACCTCGAGTTTCTGAAGAGGTGAATTCTTTCAGCGATTGGAAATAAACTTGGTGCTTTACCAAAGACCTATCACAGTGCCACCTCACAAAAACACATACTTCTTTTGCTACTGTGCAAATAATTTCAGACTTCAATCTCTAGAGTGGTGTGCCAAATTGTTTGTGAGCAAACAGAAAAAGCAGGGTCTTATTCTTCTGCACATTATGTACTTCCTGATTCCAAAATAGCACCGCTTCATAAGAAGTGAGGTGCGATTGCTCCCTGTTCCATGGTAATAGCTCATCTCAGACAAGCCGATAACAAGATGACTCACATTTCCCGTTAAGGAGCAGGTAAAAGGGGTTTTTTGTATGTGTTTATGCCAGTCTGCTCTTCGCACGGCATCTGTTCAGTCCCCTGAACAGGTCTGCTGTGTGTTTCTATACTTAGTCTCAAGTAGTTGATACAAGTTATGAATTAAAAGTTATGTTGTAGACAGATGCAGTTTTGCATTTATATGACAGTTGGCTATATGTCAGATATCCATTTCACAATACCATCATCGAGGTGTCTGATTAGTCCTAGACTCATTCTGACATTCATAAAGAGCTGGCTCGAAAAGGAAGAAGATACAAGGATGTCTCTGAAAGAGAAGTCCTTGTATCTAATTCAACAGGCTATTACCTCCTGTATTCTCATATTAGCACAATCAGATGTCACACTGACTTAATAACAAGTAAATTAAAGACTATTTAATGTCAGCTGCATCAGACACTTGTGTTCTCACATGCATCTCCGTAGGGTCTATCCCTAAACCTTTCTAAAAGTCTAGAACGGTTTAGGGATGCAGCGAATGTGTGAAAATAGTTTATTTTCTGTAAATATCCCTACTTCTTTTGAGTGCCTGAAACATTTGTACAGTACTCCATCTCAAAACCATCGAAACTTTGTAATGCTTGTGATTTTCACATATTGATCATCACACACTCATATCTAGTATCTAATTACCTCTAAAGTAAAGGACAGGACCACATCAGATTTGGACAGCGTGTTCTCATCCTCTTGGCCCATATCAATGATAGAGGTATTGTGTCCCCGCTTCAGCTTCTGGAGTTTAAACTCCCCGCCCTTAGACACAGGCATGCTCTCCAAGTTGGCCATCAGCTGATTCACTGAAGACTTGAGTTCCTCGATGAACATGGCCTCCATCTCTTTAGATACAAATTTGGGGAACTTTCCACCCTGTTGAAAAAAATATAAAAAGGCTCAGAAGAGAACTACAAGTCGGGTAAAATAAAAATGATAAAAATATCAAAGAAAGGTTCATTTACGTCAGTTTAATTAGTTTCCTAAAGCAATGCTAATTATGTGTAAAGTAAATACAGCAACATTTGTAAATACTGCCCATACACTACTCTCTTCCACTACGATGTTTATAAAAGTTACACCATATTGGCAACATATTAACTATATAACAAAGCATGAATTCCCCCGCTGAGTCTGACTCACTCTGGCAATCTGGTCTGCCATCTGAAGACGACCATCCAGCTCTCGTCTGATCTGTGCAGCCTGCTCATCCAGGTTGTCCAGCTATTGGTAACCAGAGAAAAGCAAGTCAGTTGAATCCCACTAGGTACTGCAATGCTTTAAATGTGAAATATTATCATTATTGTTACTGTTAATAATGACTTGTTTAGGTTGCATAGGAATATAGGTATTTAGCCAGTTTTGTTGGAATGTCATGGCAACTGACGAGGTGCACGTACGCTCATGAGGAACCAGACAGGACCTGCACGGCATATTGCTCTTATTGTATACAGCCAGATAACAGTTGTTGGTGGTAATACACAGAGAACTGTAGTAAACACAATGACATATAGCACAATAAATTTGATATCTTTATCAGACCTCGAGGGCACATGGTCTAAGGAAACAATCAACACTGATACAGCAGGAACACATATATTTCTCATTTCACGCAGTCTTCCTCCGTGTCACGCGCTGCCACATACATTTCCTACAATGTAATTTGGGCCACAACAGTTAAGTGAGATTAGAAGCAAGTAATGCCACCTTGAACTGCTTTGCCTTGGACAGAAAATATGAGCACGTTACAGAGATCTGGTAAGCTCCCTAGATTTTTATTTTTAATTTTATTATTAAACTTTCAGATTTTCACTTCAGGAACAGCTGTTGCTGAGTCAAGTCACATGGCCCGAGGTCTTATGCTGGTCTTATGCTCCCTGTGGAGTCACATAAGGCGTTGCTTTCAATGACTCAATTTGAGTGAATGAACTGTGAGGCTGTAGACTTGGGACTCGGACTCAAGTCGCACTGGATTCGCAAACATAAGGACAGTCAACTTGACTTGGTGTTGCTAAAATACTGAAAAACACTCTACTGAATGTGGTTTTGTCTTTGAGCTCTGGCAAGCTGTCATAAATAATTAATGACATAACAAAGATGTGGGCAACATCGGCTCACGCACACTTTCAGCTGCAGATGCTGGAAGCGGAACAAAGAAAACTCTAAATTTAGATAATTAAATTTAAGGTACTGGATAATTATTGAGAGGCCTTTTTTTTTTTTTAGCAAGTATCTAATTTATCACAAGAAACAGAATATAAATAAAGTAAAAGTTGTGAACAAAAAAGCTACTATTACTAAAAAATACTGTGACACTGGTGAAGCTGTTGTTTATTGTAAATGGTACATAGATTGGTTCTTATAAAGCACCTTTCTACTCTACCTGAGCAATTGAAGACATGCACATGCCTCATTCACATCCATTCAAGCCTAAGTGCTTTCTAACATTTACACACATTCACGCTCTGATGGATGCATCGGAGAGCAGCCAGTATCTTGCCCAAGGATATTTGGCATGCAGACTGGAGCAAGGGATCGGACCACCAACCTTCCGATTACTAGTTGAACTAGTTTATGGGAATACAGCATAACAACTGTGCGTGGGCGCTCATTTGGTTACAATTAGCTGTTCGGGGCAATTGTTTTTATTTTTATTTATTAATTAATTTTTTCCATTATGACACACATCCTTTGCTATTACTGCTCAGCCCACTCTCAGTACATCCAATGTTAATGACGCATCCATTTTCTTAAACACTGATCCAATTCAGGATCATAAAGAGGCAGGAGGGTATCTCAGAATTGCTCCCTGAACAGGTGAAAAGTGTATCACAAGGCTAACACAGAGATGCTAACATTAACACCTACGGCCAATTTAGAATCACCAGTTAACATAACAAGCATGTGGGACACCCACCCCGGCTGTCCACTGCATTAAAACTCCAGGAACGTCCTGCTATAAAGTGACAGCACTAACCACTGCACCACTGTGCCACCATTAATAATGAATTACCAAAATCAGTAAGCTGCTGCTTTCTATTGTTCTAGCATCCCAAATTAAATACACGAGCTTGGGTCATTTGTTTAATTGAGTGCTTTCACTGTTATCGCAGGTTCATTCACATTATAGCTTTTGGTGTAGATGGGCCATGGTCAAGCTGCACATTTCAAACAGCTGATCTTAAATTGATGCCTCGGGAAAGGCTAAGCTGGGTGGGCCAAAAGAAATGACAACAACAGTGATAAAGAACAGCTCTGTCTTGAAATGAGCCATCCAGAACGTTTTTCGGTGCGCAGGATCAAAACGAGAGATAACGCAACTCATTTACAATATTTGAAAAGTGCCTCGACTGGACAACATTAGATGCAGGCCTGACATCTGTTCGCCTAAAATTTGCCCCAGAGTAATGATAAGCAGAGAAAACTGCGTCTTTCTTACATCAATAATGAATGAGAGTTTTATATTAGCTGACACGAGGATGTAGTGGAAATGGCTGATCTCTTTTTCATGCACTGTGCTTCTGCATGTTTCACTCCTTCAGTTATTCTCTCAGCCAAAATGTCTCATTCTTGTCAAATTTGATGTTGTGACTCACCAGTCAGCACCGTTCCCACTATGAGGTCTGCAGCCTAATTGAGATGGGGTGTTTTTTGCAGCACAGTTGCACCTGGGGAGCCACAAACCTCTCCACCCAGCGGTGTGGTGTGCGTGAGTTTTACAGTGAAAAATAAAAATCAGCCCCGTCTCACCAAGGCGCTGTTAAACTGTAAAATTCTTGAGGTTTACATGAGCATTAAAACTGGTGGGAAAATGTGACGCTACAGTTTTCGTGGCACACACATACCGTATCAGAGATTTACTTTCAAGAGAAAGTAAATCTCTAGAATAAAAATACTTCAGTTTGCCAAAGGAATATACAGGGCAAGAGACTGTCGATAAAAACATTGCAAAATTGTAGAAGAAACCTGTGATCTCTAATATTTCAATGCACAGCAGGGGCATGAGCTGCACTGTAATAATATAAGTTCTTTAAAATATTTTATATTTCTCACTGTCTAAAAAAATCATTCAGTTATTTGAAAATGTGGCAATACTTTTTCCAACTATATGTCCCTTATTGGGTTAAGTGACTTTCAATATGACAAGCTTGAAAATAACATGAAATAGTGCCCCAACAGAAGCAGGATACCATAAAATATGCAACGCATATAGCATGGTGTTCTTGAGAGGGGTAATGTATCACAGTCAATTTTTGATTTTATCACTAACAGCCACTTGGTCTCACCAGCTGAGCTCCCGATTCTATTTGTGATAACAGTGCTTTAAACTCCTCTGGTCTCCTGCTAATGGGATGCGTGCCAGACCTGACCTCTCTGTGCCTTATGGTATTTCACTCACTTATATTACATTAACAGGCCTTGTCTTTCAGGCTTTGCCATATTGATTCTTCGCCCCTTCCAGCAATCCTTTCTAAGAGAGAATGAGGTGAAGTCACGGTGCAGCCATTAGAAGCAGAGGAGGGGTGTAGTAAGTAACACACAGGAGGGAAAAGACTGACACAGACACCCGTGGTCACGGTCTGTACATTGAAAAAAAGGCAATACATTTTAGAAGCTTAGTCATGCAATTAATGGAATATTGTTTTCATTACTGAAATGTGTTATCAGTTTGTAATATATTCAGATGTGTGTTAAATGGTGAACTGTCAAGTGTGGTGTGCTACCAGTGTTGGCCACTGAACAGCCACCCTACTACATAACCCAGAGTTCCTGTTTAGTAGAGCACATAATCAGACTTTGCCACCAGCTGCAGCAGAATGTCTGCATTAGAAGCACAGCAGTACTCTGCCACGCTGAGACTCTTAAATGATGGAGAGCATCCTGTGGCAGGAAATATCATGAACCAGAGTATTATTTTCATTGTCCAAGAGCAAAAAAACCCCCAAAACAGATTTATCCACAGCCACAGCTCTGAATGATCCTATATGCTTTCCTTTCCCTTCTTTCCCTGCTGCTGCTGGTCTTGTGCTGCCTGTCAAAACGCTCAGAGATCTGGGTACTGTTGGACTGCGGTGCAAGCGACATCTGATTCTTGCAATCCCAAAAGAACAGCCTGGAAATTCAGCAGCTCAGCCTGTCAGTGTCTGACGCTGCATTTTTATTGTATGTGTGCTTTGTGCTGTGTGCTTTCCCCCTCCTGCTAAATCCAGAGAATACGACGGACCTAAACCCATATGTCAAGGAAATATCTCTTCACAGGAAAATCTTTTATAAGTGAAATTGAACAAGGCATTAACACATATTTTATTACAGATATGTGTAAATTGCAGTTCATCTGCAAAATTGCTAACATGGAAAGAGCACGTGAATCTAACGGGTGCAATGTGAAGGGGGGGATGGGGTCGCATTTCTTCTGTTACTGCCATCTCTGCCCTGACAGCTTTTAAAAGGAAAGACAGTGCTTGCTGTGAAAGGGGAGGAGAGCTGATGGAACTAACAGCCACCACCTACTGAGGCCCACAGCACCCCAATCTTATCAAGCCTACAACTACTGAAAGGTCACTATTGTCAGTGGCTCTCAGGGACAATATAGGTGGACAGGTAATCTCATATAAATAAGACTGGCTAAAAGGTAAATTTCTGTCTATGTTACAGCACCATTGCAGCTAAATAAAGGTGACACTTCCTCAGTGTTCGCTAGACTGACAGCAGGTTAAAGGTGACAGAGCAGAAGCAGGCGGGTAGTTAACAGCTCAGCTGATAACACATTCCCAGGTGGATGCTGGGACATTAGCGGCAGCCTGTAAACATTGCCAGAGGCAGATTTTTATAAAGACCAAAGACAGGGCGGGCAGGGCTAGATCGGAGCTAGATGAGACCTGCAGGACTTGAAGCTGTCCTATATTTAGAACTGCTGCTGTGTGCATCAATGCGTTTGTGCTTTATGTGTGTTAATCTGCACGATGTGAGAAAAGGCTGTACTTATTTGAGCGCACCATCGTGCAAGGTACCCCAATTAGAAAATGTAATTGCAACTGCATTTTTTTCTTTTCAAGAACATCCATCTCATTTCTGCATATCTTCAACACAGGGCTCCAAATGTGCCTTGTTCTTAAAACCTAGGGACACCTCAAAACAGGAAGTACGCGTGAATTATATTCACCCTGAGTCCTAAAAAATGATTTGAGTTATTAGAGATAGACTTGTATACAAATACAAATTCACATCAATGGGCTCCTGCTTACAGCACTTAACAACACATAAGATATGTTATGTTACTCTTATTATATGAGTGTTCGAGATTGTAACTCTACTTTTCAGAAGCCTTGATAAGAGCCTTGAACTCGAAGCATTGCACAGACAGTAAAATCATTTTATGGAAGCTGTTTGACATGTGGATGAATCTGTTTTCAAACCTGCTGCATGATCTTTTTAAACCAGGTCCAGCCTATTAAACATTGTGACGGGCATAGCTTTTTTGATCTTTATAGCTGACCTATAATAACTCTATCAACAGAACAACACTTAATTGCAAGTTGGTGCTATGATGTAAGTGATTTTGATTACGTCCATGCCTTATTTGGCAGTGTACTCTATATGAAACAATGGTGGAAAATTTGGTCATAGGGCTTTTTGGCAAAAGCATCCTAGAGCTAGAGTGAACCCCATTAGAAGCAGGCAAAGCTGGTGCTCAAGCACAGCAACGCTGTAGCCAAAGTGTGCCGTGAAACAAGGGCAGTCTGTCTCAGAGATAAAGGCTTGTGTTGCCTGAGAAACTATCAGCAAGAGTAGGCGGGAAGGTCATCACTCAGACAAGGGAAGAACAAAAGCTGAGATCGGAGAGAGCTGAGCTACGGCAGATGGAGACCTTCAGAAAAAACTTCACTATCAGGGTTTCCTAATATGTTTTGCAACCTCCAGAGAATATGGGATGGAACGGTATGGTAGATCTTTGAATGCAAGAAGCTGAAGTAAACTGAGCTTGGATTCAATGCAATCTGTGGCTAGAAGACCAAAACAGGCTACAGAGCCACATCAATATCAAGGCTATTCTGTAAGATGGAAGTGTGAGAGAGGGCCCATCAACATGCAAAAGCCTCCCTGGTTAGTGAGTGTCTCTGGATAAAGAGAAATGACTCCATATGGGTTTCCAAGTACTGATTTCTGCTTATAGGTAAAGCTGGGATGCCCAAATGCATCAAAGCACAGAGGAAAAACAAGAAGATGTCACGACTCACTTGGTGTTCCCACAGAGAGTTGGCACCATGTCTTAAGGACTGGACTTAGGGAATATTTCAAGCTAGGACTATAAAATAGTCTATTAGTACACTTTTCAGGAAAAGAGGTTGTTATTTTGCTGCGATATGCGAATAATAACATGGACTGAACCACCACTCACAACCACTAGCACTTTATATAGCCTCTGTAGAAACTATCTACACCCTCACTTATCTTAACTGCACTACTGTATAGCTCTGTGTAAATAATCATTCTGTACATTCGATAATCTTTAATCCTACAACTGTTTACAACTTGCATAGTTCCCATTTCTGTATAGCTGTATATCTCAGATTCTGTAAAGTTATTTATTTCATATTCTGTATAGTTTTTCATATTTATATCCTGTTCATATCCTGTACATAGCTTGTACTCACTACAGCCTGTACATACTTATAGTTATAGAATATTCACAACATACTTCATACCGTGTACATTATAACATACCATAATAGACCCATTTCTGTAATATACTCACATATCTATATTATTGCTAATATATATTGTAATATATCTATATCACTAAAGCACTTCTGGATGGATGCAAACTGCATTTCGTTGCCCTGTACCTGTGCATGTGCAATGACAATAAAGTTGAATTCTATTCTATTCTATAATGGAGATTTGGAAAACATGGAAATAGTTTGTTTCATAGTTTTCCCATATAATAAATATTGTCTATATTCCATCCATACATCAAGCTTCACATCACTGCTTTTTCAGCTAAGAGGTGGCTTGCCAGGCATAGCAAATGCTTTCATCCTCTCCCAATCCTGTGTGGAGTGAAGAGGCTCCATTACGCCATTATATCAGCTACAGGCTAAACCAGGAAGAGCTCAGGCCTCATTTCCCAACTAACAGTTGCTGACATAACAAATTTAAGGGAAAAAGGAGGGATCTCCTTTAAAAACCTGTCAAAGGCAAACTGATTGGAATATCATCTTTCGCTCTGGGTGGGTGTCTACAGGCCATGATTTGCAATTCTTCAGAGGGGAAAGTTTCATTTTGTTTGTGCTTTTCTTCTTATTCCCAGGCTTAGGTAATTTAATCAGTCGCTCGAGATTAGAGAATCATTTCAGTAAGTGAGAGCCCATTGATGTGAATAAATATCAGTGATTAAAACAACTCAGAATAAGAATCTGCGAGCAGTGGTAGCATTAGTCGTGCCGAAATGATTTGTCAGCTAATTACTTCAGTTCCTTCAGCAACTAGGTTCCCACCAAGCTCTACAAGAGAGTAAGAACTTTACCGAGCAGTTGTTGACCTGAAAGCGTGCATAATGCCATTCCTTCACTGCGCACTTCTCCTGAGGTGAGTGCAAGAGAAGTGAGTATCATGCCATTAACAAAAATGCATCAGCCACTAGCAATGGATACAAAATGTCCTGTTGTTAGCTGCAAGAGCAAACATAAGTGCTTATGGGTTGGTTTGATTTCTTTGTTTGCTTGTTTCTGTGTTTTAAATTGTGTTGTAGTTTACACTATCAGCTACTTATCATAGGGACCGAAGCTAAAGAATGTACTGCCGAGGACAGAGACGGAAATCTATAAAAAAGTCAAAATCAATTCACCAGTTTAAGTCTGCATTTTATTTTCACTGCTAAGTTGCCAGACAGTGGTGCTTTTTACAATCGGTTATCCATCAGGAAGAACTGTCTGATTGTAAAAAGCACCAGACTCTTTTTTACAAAAGCTATAATTTTACCTTGCAGAACATAGGAGCTGCCGGACTGCTGCTTTAAAGCAGTGTGTTTGTTTCTGGATTCGTGTTACTTCCATCATTACCTTAAAAAAATTCAGTCACACAATCAAACTAATAGCAATAAAAGCAGGCATCAACTCTTGAGCTAATAAAAAGAAAGAAAACTGCCAAAAGCTGTATTGGCCACTTAAAGTGGGTTTTCTCTGATTTAGGCTTCTGCAGGAAATCCTTGTAGAGCCTACATTACAATGTAACCTACATAATTGGCTGAACTTGTTACCAGCTTTCATGCGTGTGTTGTTTTATGTGTTAGTTACCTTGTTGATTTGCCACATATAAAAGAAGGTGGTGACAAGGTGAAAATTACATTTCAAGAGAGGTGCACCATCAGATTATGGTGTAAGTTACGCCACAGGGTTTAAGAGGGGGTTATAACATCCCTGTAGAATTAACATCCAAGTATAAATCTGCATGCTAGGTGCCCATGTTAAACTTCACAACAACACATAGCAATTTTTGTCTATAAAGCTAACCATAACAATCACAACAACTGTATATTGGCTACAAAAGGAATTCAAATTTTGTAAAGGCCTAATCTTTGCTAACAGTAGGTGTCTTCTTGGCTTCACCTCAGCTAATTTGAGTCATGAAATTTGGACCAAATTTATCCTTGTTTGTAGTCCTAATGGCTTTTGGAACATTTTTATTGCAATTATTTGACCAAAAATACAGACAGCCGTCAAGAAAGTCTGTGCTCCAATTTTGGTTAGTGAAATTTGAGTATTTTATTTGCTACTGAATGCTAATTGGTAGGTGCCTGGTTCTATTGTTTACAGTCTGCTGATGAAACTTAAGTTTCAGCAAGTTAGCTAATAACTTAGCACTCCATCAATCATACAAATAAGGTCACACAAAAAGCGATTGTAACAGCAGTAAAAAGCTCTTCTGTCGCAGGTTAACCAATGCTCACAAAACTCTCAACACTTATACATGAAAAGCTTTCCTAGACGTTTTAAAACTGGTTTCTCACATTACTATTTTACTCAAGAAAAACCCAATACAAACGTATTTTTCTATAAACGCTATCATGTGAAGAATTACAAGTGGACACAGACTTCAACATAGATTAGACTAATTATGACTTTTCAGTGTAGACACCAAGCACATTTTTAAGTTATTTGGTCATGCTTGGTGTCACTGCAGATAAATAAATGTGCAGCCATTAGTCAGTAGACCATGCTCAGAGTTTGGCTGGTGCAGCAGCTGGCCGTACACGTCTAATCAGTCTGTTAGTCATTTCCAGGGGCTGCTCTTACTTTAGCACGAGACAGAAATAGACCAGTGTTTCCTTTGACTAGTTGAATGCAAGTGCAAAAAATATAAATCCCCAGTGATAACAGCTAAAAAATGATGGCCTCTGAATCCCAGCCAATCCATGAAAACCTTTCATCAAATCCCAGCAGCCCTGAGCCATGCAGACTGGATTGCTGCATTTCCTTTTAGTGCGGATTTTATCATGTAGTAGAGGGCAGTATGCAGCAGCTGGTTGCTTACTGAGAGATGCTCCAAGGCACCAATAGTACAGTCAAATACATTTATTACAGCGGCAAAAGAAATGAAACAAGATGCCAAGAACACCTGGAAAAACAGTTACAGTGAAAACAGATATAAAAGCAAATGCTCTTATTCAGATTGTTTCACTCACGAGGAGACACATAACTGACCAACTTACCTGCAACTGCAATGCAAGGGCGTAGAAATACAATTATGCACCATGTTTGTATTTGTACATTTGTACTGGTGAATTGTTAATTTTTGATCTGCATTGTTCAAGCTAGGTTCTGTTTGAAGAAATTGCATGTTTTGCATGCAAATTTGTGACCCTATACCATCAGCCCTGCTGCCAGAGTATAAAAAAATAGGTTAAGCATCTTTAAAGGCTTGGGAAGAAAAACACACTGAATATGAGCGCCATGTATTGCTCATAAGCAATACACACATGCAGAACACAGCCTATGTAGTTAGTTTCCATCTGAGACATTTCAATAATACTAAACTGATTTAATTAGCTTACTAGCATCTCATGCCATCTGCTTGTGTTTTAGCAGCTGCTGAAGGTAGAATGACACCTGATCCAAAGTAGCTAAGTGCTTTAAAAACTAAACTGCCTCCCATAAGATGTGTTCATTAGAACTAAATGAAATTATTTAGTGACCAGATATGAACATTTCAGAGGTTTCCTCCAAATCCTGCCAAATCGCAAAGAAAGGCAACATTAGCAGTGCTTTTAGCTTTCTCATAGTGAGCAGTAAAGACAGCAAGGGAAGGAGAGTTATCTCTGACACAAGCACCCAAGTGTCCACTTTTATCCACCAGCAATCACAATATATCTCCACTACAATGGAGCATTGCTTGTCTGGTATCAAGGGATATATGTCAAGGAGACTAATTTGCTTTTATAATATCCCCATTTAACACTAGCGCTAACAGTTCCATATGGGACAAATATTTATAACTCTAAATGCACCTACAGTCATAAATGTGCCACTGTTATTATTAATAATCTATGAACAAATTATCCGGTTCACACCCTGCAAAAAAGCAACTAGCCTGTGGTATTATAAGGATAAAGTGTGTTGTTGTTGTGTTCTAACCACAGCACAGACAGGAGAACCGAGAAGTTGTGGCGTATAGTTGCAAAGGGGAAAAAAAAGGTGAAGAAGTAAACTTTCAGCATTAAAATAAACACAAAGGGGGATCTAATAAACCACAGTAACAGTTTGCACTGTGAATAATGTTAAACAGTTAGTCTAATTAAGGAATTAGAAGTCAGTGGACCATGCTCAGAGGTTGGCATGTCCCAACTTGGGACAGAATTTGCATGTATTGGAGTCAAGGAGGAAAGCCATGTGTCACACAGGTGTGATGCCTTACCTGGCAGGCTTGATAAAGCAGCTGGTGCTCAAACTTTTTGATGCCGAGGATATTCTGAAACATCTCGTACAGTTGGTCCTTGCTGAGGATCAGCTCGGAAGCCGCGCTGGCAGTCATGCGTTGCTGCGCCTTCCGCGGATCCTCATCGCCACGGTAGATGGTGTCAAACTTGGCCATCCAGGAGCTGAGCACCGTCTCTTTGCTCAGACCGTCGATCTCCGGAAGGCTGCGCACGCGCTTCTCGATGTGCCTCTTGAACACTTCCCTGAAATCGTTGGCTGAGAAGCCACCACTCTGGACCATCTTTGCCACACGGTCACTCTTAAGAAATACCTACATTGTGAAAGACCAGTGTCAATAGTTGCAGCTGAATAGGAAATGTATTTAAAAAAAAATGTTATTATTTTAAAATGATGATCAGTAATTATATGGCAGCTCTGCTGTCACTCTTGGCTTCAAACAGCAAATATCTGTCTTCAACAGCAAAACAAAACCATTAAACTGAATAATAACTTTGGAGTGAAAAATCAGAGCATGTATGCATTTGCTGTGACTCAAGACAGGCATTCTGTGTGCAGCTAATGACAGCCTAACAGGGAGACATCCAGACAAGGCAATATTGTCACTGTGAAGCAATTATCAAAGATGACTGCTTTGTTATTTTGACAGTCAAATTTTGTTCTTAGTATTCATTATGACTCAAAGCAGTGACTACTGTGCTGAAACACCAGAGTGCCGCGGTAAATTACTCGTGACATTTTATTTTTGAAATTCATATGTCCTTATTTTATGAAAATGTGTTTACCATAAATTTTTCTATGACACCAATGATGGCTGAATGACTATATAAGACATCTTGTACCCTACATATGAGTGCAAGAGGGATGCACAGTTTCAGGTTTTCAATATTTAATTCTGAACACTTGTTGTGTATTTCACATTAATATTAAATATCACAAAATAAATGAGATTCCTGTTCAGCTGTCACGCCTGTGTTAGTTATCTCCTAATTAACTTCTGCAAAAAGAGTAATTGTGTGTGCACTTCCTGAGGGTTCCAGTCTCACATTAACGTTTTTCATAATGGCTTGTTTTTCCATCACTAATTTAACATATCCCCCTATATGTAATTCCTTTTGTCCTGTAAGCATTGTAGTAATGACTTTTTCATCTGCAGATTGAATAGTGAGCTTGGAAAAGATGGCTGTGTCAACCACATGCTCTGACTCATAATCTGTGCAGTGAAAAGCTTCAGCCACCATTTTACCACTCAGAATTCAGGCATTTTGACATGGAACAGCAAGAGCGCTGTGCAGTGCTTTTCTGACTTTTTAGATTGAAAGCTACACATTTTAGAGAGAATAATGTGGAATATCCTGCACACACAACAAAAAGTGCCGTGCTTTACAAGAGTGAAAATGTGAACATTTAGAATCATACGAAATGCAGCATATTTGGAAGCATTAAGCGCCTGAGCTTGAATGAAAAGGTTATTACTGTGATTGTGCTGCTATGGCTACGTAGGGTGGGTTGTTAGTACCTCAGAGTAACTCTGCACAGCGTTGATGAATGCCTCATCAGCCACAATTTGTGTGTCTCCATTGAGGAAGGCCTGGAAGCGATCCTTGGTCTGCTGAAGCTGCTGCTTGGTAATCTGTGGAAGCAAGAACAAACAAAGATTGTGTCATGAGAAAAAAACGTTTAAACCAAATAATAAAGCCAGTTTTTCATTGTTTACCTCGGTCAGATTCACACAAATCACGGAACAAGCATCGAGCATGCTTCTCACCATTTTCACCAAATATCTCCTCTTATTCAAATTCATTTCATTTAACTGTATCTCATTCTGTGACTCATTCCTTCAGTCGTAGCCCACAGAATATAAGTGCAAGTGGATTTATGATGTTACACTGAGTGTTTGCTAGCTCCAGCTTTGCATCTACATCCTAAACCCACATTACCTCTAGTGCCTCTGAACAACAGCCAATCATACTCCTTTTTTACCATCACTTATAGATGAAATGCGTTGCCTAATGGCTTCCCCACTTGAAACCTAAACAGTGGAAATCTGCCAAACTAAATAAATCACACACAGCTAAAAAGGTGTGCAATGGTTGCATATTAAACCCCTACAAAACTACTGACTATATTTGTCTCAGCAATCTCTCGAATTTTGCTGATTAGCAGCTAGCAAAGCACGCTAAATTGCAAAAATACAGTCAATATAAAATTGTTTAACATCATCATGTTGACCTATGTAGCATTACAGAATGGCTCACTATAGATTATAAACTTGTTATAACATGTTATAACATCTATTAAATAAAATTATTCTGAGCTAAAGTACATAACATGGCGTGCTTGTTATCTGTGAACTTCCTGAGATACATCTGTGCACATGAGTAAGATTTTGTATATCACTTCCTTTTGTTCCAGTTTCGATCTTCATTACAGTCTTGATGTCCATGTATTGATTTCACACATGGTTACTGACTCAGTAATCTAAAGGTCAAGACTGACAGTCTCCCTCTGATAAGTGCCTTCAATCTTACAGTTCAACCTGTTATTATACGGGACCTGCTGGTAATGTGTGTGTCTGCCTGCGTTCAGCAGCACATTGCAAGTGACAGACTTTGGTGTAGGAGTGAGGTGGAAAAGCACCACATATCGTGTGCCTGTGAGGCAATTTCAACACCATCTGTGTGTCCATCATATTACCCCAACCCCGTTTGATAGTGCTCAGAAAGTAATAGCCTCTAAGAATTCACTATTAGAGCCAAGTGCCAGAGTTAGAAAGCTTTAACGCATTCAGGTCAAAATACAAACACCCAGCCAGTCGATACTATCACCAGAGGTTAAAAATGAGATGACCTGTCCAGTAAAAATAATATGGACTGAAACTGGAGGTATCACAAATCATTTCACCAAGACATCTCTTTTACTTTAGGCGATTGTTGTGGTACAGAGGATCTCAGGATGATACATCCACTTAACGTCCAAACAAGTTCCACTTACAACATAAAACGGCACATCTACATCGGGGATCGATACTGCCCCTCTGCTTCAGGTTTCAGATTAATTCATGTTTCCCACAGCTAGATGTGAGATTAAAGAAAAATCTAGGCAATTCCTGCTGTGTTTTAATAAACCATGGCGTTTAAGGAACATCCTAAGGCAAGAGATGTTAATATTAACATGAGTATGCAAACTGCTCTGGTCTATGGGGATACACGGGAGCTGGGGTTGACACACTTGTCCATAGTCAGATATTATCCATATCTGAAAGTGAGGTTGAGGATAAAAACATCTGTTTTCACTTGTATAATAAACTGAGTTACTTTAATTTCGAAGATTTAATTCCCTTTATATTTCCTCCCAATAACACATTTCTTATACATTTCAGAAATACCTGCAGAGAAGTCTGACCTCAGTGTCCTGGTTGACGTTTTTGTGTAGAGTTTGAATTTTCTTCCTGTATCTGGTATAAATCCATATCAGGTTTATACCAGGTTTATACCGGTTATAGCTTCCTCCCACTGTCTAAAGACATGCACGTTAAGTTCCTTGGTGATTCTAAACTGGCTCTAGTTTTCTTTTTATCTGTGTTGGTCCTGTGATAGACTAGTAACCTGTCTAGGTTGTACCCTACCTCTCCTCCTATTACAGGTAGCCTAGAAGCACAATTAAGAAAGTGAATGGATGGATGGAAATTTCCTAAGCAGCTTTCTGTGTAATAAAACAGGAGTGTGGCTCTTCAGACTGAAGTCGCATGCTCAGTAATGATGTACAATGTTTTTCAAAAACAGGCAAAGAAAGCAATGTGAATAATATGTCAAACAGAGAGGAAAATGCATCCTGAGAGATGCTTTTTACTGCTGAGCTTTCAAAAGAGGCAAAAAACAAAGATGAATCAGGCTGACTGAAATGTTTTAGCAAAGCTAACACTTGTAATACTAGCTCTGAGGTCATTCATAGTGTAGCTTGCATAAATAGAGCCAAGCACTGATATATACTCTTTATACTGCAGACTTTGTGCACAACACAAAGTCTGTGTTGTGTAGACCAGAACAGATTTGTGACCATTATGACTGGATATTAATGAGCGTTTGTAATTACAGCTGAAACAATTAGTCAAGGTATCAACTGGCAGAAAATGAATCAGGCAGCTCTTTCAATAATTAATCTGTTCTTTCAGTAATTAAAATGAAATACAGAAAACCTCACTGTTTCTGTCCTCAATAACATGATATGAATGTGAGATATTTCTTTTCAAATATAACATTTAAAAAGGTACCGGAGTAAAAATGACAAAAAGATGGGATATTGTGATTGGAACAGTGGGAGAGCACATTTGTGTTTTACCTGAAGATTTTACCTTGAAAGGTCAAAGCTAATAGTTCTTCCACTGACAGTTTCTTCGGGCTGATCTGAGATCATGTGACAACATAATAAGCTACTAACTCCATTCAGTTTGCATATGTGGGGAGAAAGCTGAAGCACAGCTTGACTACTGGAAGTATTTGGAGTTTTTTGTGCTTTCATTTATTCCCTCATTGGAGAACCGTGCTGTGTTAATGGATGAAAGAAAATGCCTGCATTTTCATCAGTATTGCCAGACTCCCAAGACATACTTTGCTGCTTTGGTCATATTGATTCTTCTCTGTGGCTCTTATCAAGATTGCAGTGTTACCCAGTGATTCATTCGCTGGCAATGAAGTGGGCATTGGTATTAATCACCGTTCACATATCAATAGAGGAGCCATGCACATGCACAGCAGCTTCATTGCAGTTTAAACTGAGAGTAAATTTTTCACTTTGGCCATGTGGATGATATTTAGGTTGCATAAAACTTCAATAAATTCAGTATTTCAACTTTGTATGACCAAAAGCAGATTTACGTCACAAGATATGGCACTGGGCACGATGAAGGATTAGCGCTGATAAATTCCCTAATTCCCTGCTACGTTTTCTAGGGAATATTCTTTGTTACTGTGTGCTAGAAAGTCTGTCTACTTTAACTTTGCATAATTTCAGTTTGTATCTAAACGCCCACTGAGTCTCTAACAGAGATTCGCGGTACTAAGTTCCCTCAGGCGCATGTCTTGTAAAACATCAGTGACCTTTAGTCATTCTTCAGTGAGCTTATTGAGTAATTTTCTGTTCTTCTGTTGGTATGTTTCTATTTTGCCACAGTCTGAGTCAGGTCTCTGCATTTGCTATGAAATAACTCTTTGTTTTTGTTATTTGCAATTAGGACGTTAATCTTTCGTTTGTACACTGTTTTGGTTTTGTACATCATGATGGGGTCAAAGCCTTTACAAGGAAAATGGTAAAAATGCGCTCTGATTTACTGCATCAGAAATACAGTACATCAAATAATGCAAGGGTTGTGCTATACTAATGATCTTGAAAGTCAATATTCGGTATGGCTTACTTTATTCTTCAACACAGCCTGAACCCTCTTAGAGAAGCTTTCTTGTCATTCTTTTAACGAGTCCTTATGAATAGTTCTCCCGGTCATTCAAAGCTCTTTTTTGGGGAATTTGGCTCCCCTTTGCTCTCTGTCAAGATGATTCCACACTGCTTCAATAATGTTGAGGCCGATCCTTGACTGGTTGTGATCCATTGTTTCTGTTGCTGTTGATGTTTTTTATCCAGCTATGCTTGTATTGCAATGCCATTGTGTTTGTTGCTAATCAGATGCTTCCCCAATGGCATTACATGATGGACCAAATTCTGAGGGTGCCTTTCTGTGTTCGTAAATTTACTTTTGGCTTCTCTCAGAGCCGCATGCTTGTTTTAGCAGATTTATGCTGGATGCTGTTCCTGACGCAGTCCCCAAGGCATTTTGAGTCAGCGTAAACCACTACACTATGGAACCACACTTTTCTGTATTTATATTTTTGACCAGATCCAGATCTGCAGAACCACTGACTGAAAGTCATGACAGAGCCTCCACCGTGTTTTAAGGATGACTGTAGACGGTCACTGTTATACCTCCTCCGAATGTGTTAATAATGATTTAAGCCAAAAACTGGATTCATCAGTCCATCAGCCCACTGATTTCCAGTCCAGTCCATTTTTTTTCATAGTTTCCCTTCCTGTGGCTGTCAAGAACAGCCATCCTTCCACTGAGACCATTTCTGATGAGGCTCCAGTGAACAGTAGATGTCTCAGCTAAAGACCCAGATGCATTTCTCAGGTCCTATGTCAGGTCTTTGCTGGATTTTCCTTTCTTTTGTTGAAAGACACAACTTTTAGAAAGTGTGCCTCTGCTGTACATAACTTTTTCATCTTTTGTCTACCAGTTTTCCATTTTCCTTAAACTTTTAAGGATACTGTGCATGATGCTGGGATACGACAATTTTTCAGCTAATCACTCTTTGGGATTGACCTTGTTGTTGTTGTAAAACTATTGAACTGTGTTATCTTTGGCATTTTCCATAGATTCAACTCAAGAAATCAGAGCAAATTATATGTTTTTGTGACAGGTTGCTAGAAACTAAGTGCTAAGTTGTTGTATTTCAGTTGTCTGTTATGCGTAGACACAATACTGGTTCTTCCTTTGAGTTTGGTGCTTTTTTTTATGTTTGAATAATTCATAGCTCAGAGTGAAACGGCTTATCAAACAAACAAAAGTTCTCTAAAACTGATAAATAAATAAGAGAAAAAGCTGTCAAAAAGATCTTCGGAAAATCTGGAAAAATCTTGCTCAAAACCACTTTCAAAAATTGCAATAAAAACAGATTAAAAACCACAGTCTTTCTGTTTTTGATTCTTCGTGTACATTGGTTTTATCTTAAAAACTGTGATCAACATGCATTCTAATCAGGACATTTTACATTTAGAAAACTGAACATCTAATAGTAGCAAATGACCTCAACTGTAGTTGCCATTTTTGCATGATATTTAAAATTGAAAAAAAAAAAAGTACCTGTACTACTCTAAATGTATGAGATCTAATCTTAAATCATCAAAGGGAGGTGTAAATTAATTTAATGTTTTATAAATATGTGCAAAACTAAAACAATGGACATTGTTGAGATTAAATGTTGTATCCGAGATCCTGAATGTAATCTGAAGTACAGTAAGCTGGATAACACCTGATTCAGAGTAAATTTTCAGTACATACTGGTTATGATTGGCTTCATATAGATATTTGTATCTCTTTGACTGAATCAACATGTCATCAGCTTGTGATGTATACTGTATCCACTGTCTGCAGTGGAGTAATTAGCTAATTGAATGTGGTGCACTGTACTGTAGCTTGTGTAGTTTAGCACGATAAGGACTTTGCTTTGCTGACTCACACTTGAGCTCCTTAAAGTTATATAATGTCAGGGGAGGGGGAAGTTAAATTAGGCTGCTTTCCCAAATTAAATGGCAGCAAAATAAATGAACAGTTTTCTGTGTTGGGAAGTAAAACAGCTGTGTAATCGATTAATTAAAACAAAAGAAAATATTTAAAAAGAAAACATACAATTACACATCTGTATATCAATAGAGATAAAAAAAAATGTAAACTTTACATTTGTGAAATCTAATGTAAAAATTGGAGAAAGGGTGTTATATAAACTCAGTTCTATTGTTTGCCGCTGTTTGCCCTGTCTCAATGCTTGGTTTTTAGCAAATATGTTATCAGTGGCTGCTATCACCAGACAAGGTTATTCATGTTGTAGATGACACCACCAGCCCACATCTGAGTAAACAGCAAACAAGGGTACAGGAACAAGTACTGCATGACAGCTGCACAAAATCTACCAACAGCAGGCTTCATCAAACACAAAACACCAACACTGCGTAGCGACTATGGTCACAAAACTACAATTATACAAAGACACATCCACAAGCTATTATCCTGGAACCAGACCTGCACTCGTAGATTTGTTCTGAAGTCACATGCACACACAGCATTGTGTGAGTAAATACCACTCCGCTGGGTTAGCAAACAGCCAGGTGCAGACTCCACAGACAGAGCCTGACACACAGCAAACAGGGATAAAACAAGAGGCTCCGGTTCTGTATAACCAGCCTTCACGGTGTTGTCATATTCGGGAGCTGTGGAGCTGCTGATATATTCAGAAAAACACTGTTTTCACAACCAGCAAAGCCCCTTCTAGTAAGTGTCATCCATTACCACACACCACCATCTCACAGGCAGCAGTCTGTTCTGCTGGTTCTTCATTTTGCTCATTCGCTTGATGAAAATAATCGCTTAGCAGAAGCGAACGTAAAACCACATGAATATGAACACTCACAAGTTAAGAACACCAAAATCAAATTCTCTTTGACAGATTTTGATGAAATTCATCTGTTGACCTGTAATTAAATGCACATGTGTTGTACTCCTCGATCACTTTAGAAATGTGTGGTAATGTACGCACGAAATATGATAAACAAGAGCCACAGATTCTGTTGAATTTTGGAGAAACGGATGACGGAGGCCTGAACTAAATCATTAGTTAAATTGGAAACTGGAAGAAAGTGACTTTGGAGCAAGCTCCCAGAACTTAAAATACACAAACACAAATATGTTAACACAAATAGGCAATTAAGCAACGATTTGATATTGTTTTTTCTTTGTTTTTTTCACGGTCCTGGGTCGGTGACCCAGTGTTTTGAGTTTCTTGTGTCTCTGAGTTTTTGTATTATGATCTTAGTTCTCTTTGTTGCCCCAGTTTATTCTTTAGTCTAGTGTCTTAGTTTGGCTTTCTTGTATTCTCTTTAGTTTTCTGAGTATTTAGTTAGCCGCTGTTATTGTTCTCTGTGTTTCTTAGTTGCTCTGTCTCCCCTAGTCAAGTCTGCGTCTATGTTACATTTCCTGTTTTACTTTGAAGGTCTGTGTCCTGCGTGAATGTATTGAGTTTCGCTTCCCTTGGGTCTTGTTATGTCCGATTTCTCCCAGCTGTGCTCCCCTTCTGTGTCTCATTCCCCTCGTTATTTCCCAGTGTATTTAAGACCTGTGTTTCCCTGTGTCAGTGTTGCGATCTCCCTCATTCATGGCTGTGTGTTTCTCTGTGTAATATGTTATAGTTTCCAGTTTAATCTGTATAGTTTTTCTCTCCAGCAATAAAGCTGTGTTTTTGAGTTCATTCCTGCCTCCGTGAGCTTGCGTTTGGGTCCTCATCCTACCTGCACACAGCCGCAACCATGACAGTTTTGTATTAAAGGGCTACACACTGCAGTACCACTGCATTACTTTATACCGTAGAGCACACGAAGCTGACTGTGAATCAGTAACTCCATTCCTGGTGCATTACTCTCATTAAGAGTCTGCAACCACCCTCCCATCACAAATCACTTACTGTCTTCCTTTGTAATTTCTCCGACTTTCTCTCCTCGTTCCCTCCTTTTAGCTTTCAAAGGTGATTATCTCACAAGAGTCTTGTTTGATGTTCAATAAGGTTTGTTTTGTGGGTTTTCACCAATAGAAAGCGGCTTTTAATCTTTTAATCAGGCTTTTGAAAAACTTTTGTAGAATTAGTGATAGGAAAGATCAACGCGCATCCAATATTTATTGGCTGGGAAGGCTTAACAGTCTTCACCAATAAAAGGTTGTAGACTCAGCGTTAATCCATGTCCTGAGAGATGTTTTAACAGTTTGCCACTATGTTTAAGTCTGTTTTTTATGTTGTCTTACTGCTTGGTGACACCCCCTGTGTTACTTTACATCAATATCACAGAAGAATGCCTCTGAAAGAGTATAAAGTTTGAGCTTCGTTAAGGAGGGAACCATTAAAGCACTGGTTGCATGAACATGTGACAATAAACTCAGAGTATCTACCTGACATACCACCTCATGCCTGCTCCAGGCTGCTGTTTGTGCTCTTTGTGCCTCAGTGGAGAGTGGGAAAGAGAGGCTCATAGGAGAGGTGCAGTAATGGCCCTGCTATAGCTCTTCTGTCTTTAATGTGGAAAATCGCCACTAGTAATCTCTCTCTCAGTATCTCTCCTTGTTGTCCTTTTTACTCATACCTGTGTAATTTTCCCTTTGAAGCAATGTTACACAGGGTTCAGCATAACAGCACACATTTGCACCAACAAACTCTTGAGCCCTAAATAACCACCAACAGCCGCCTGAGTTCTCTTAGGGGACTCAACAATGATCAGAAAGTGTGATGACATGCAGCCGCACATAGTATCCATCAAAAGACTCACAAAAGTTCTCTTAGAGTGATTATAACTTCCATAACGCATAATCAGAGTCCCATAATTATGAGACAACTGTCTTGTAATTATGTCACAATTACAGTATAAGAAAAAAGTATGCGATTATAGCCAGAAATAGGAAGATGTTACAATAGCTGATTTAGTTTCGATTTGCTTTCCTTTACATGACACACTTATAGGCGTGACTAGGCAATGCACATGTCATTATGAATAGCCCCTTAACCTTGCACATTTTCAAGGTTAAAGGAGTGTTTTGTCAAACGCGCAGACCTGTTTTGATCTCGCTCTAGCAGGCTACCAATCTCAGAATGAATTCTCCATCTCTGCAAAGTTTGACAGGCATTATAAATGCTGCAACTGCTGCAGTGTAAATGTCAACATTTGGCACAAAGTACAAATGGATCCCTGCTGTTTTCTTCCACTACACTTCCAATAAAATGGTCTTTGCTTACAGGAAGCATGTTGATCAGGGCTCAGACAGTTTGTTGATTAATCAGATAGTCAACTGATGTAACAGCAAATGGGAACATTTCAGCATTTCGTCGATCATTAATCAATTTTCAAACAAAAATGTAAACAAAAATAACTTCAAAGTCAAAGTTTTCTGACTGATAAAAAGTGAGCTTGTGCCTGTTGTTGTGAACTTACATGAGAATACATTGAATAAATACAGCTTTGCCCTGCTTTTTGCTTATTATAGACCAAAATGATTAAATACATAAAACTAAAGCAGTAGCAGTTTTAATTATGGTAAGCTCAGTAAAAAAAAACTTGTATAACAGTAAAAATGATAAATGAAATGCCGTTTTAGAATTGCTAATGTTTGGTCTTCTCTCAACAAGCCGACCCTTATTTTTGCACTAGTTTTTTCCAGTAAGGCGAATGTGCAATACTGGGAGCAGGAATGAAAACTTATGCAGCAATTAAACAATCCTGCTTAATTTGTCTCCATGCATGAATGCAGTGTTGGGACACAACAGCTATTCTCAGCCAGACAAATCTTGCCTCACATCACACTGATGGTTAACATTCGTTGGCACAAATGTATCTGTTGCTTTGAAAGGCCAACAAGAATTCATAGCCTGGGTGAGGACACATGAGAGTATAATTAACAAGCACATCCTGTATTTTGAGAGCCATTGAAGGAGATAAAATACTACGTGGGATATTGCTTTTAAGCCAGATCACGCTCACGTCTTCCCACCTATATGGAATAATCCCTCACATGATGCCATCCATACCAGCTTTAAACTCCCATGCATTTACATGCCAGGACTCTGTGCTCTAACATTTGCATTTTGGTAGCCTGTTTTTTGAGCACATGGCACCTGTCATGTGAGCATCACACCAAAATGTTGGATTATTACTAGAGCACGTATTATTCAATTTGATCCCTATTTCTTGCCTTCAAAGTACAGCGCTGTTAGGAAAAGACATTGTTAGTATTCTGACAAATAAGATCTAAGCTTCCCTCCTTCGTTATGTCCCCATAGAGAGGATGTTTAATTTGAGAAGCTGTGATAATTTACACGTGGCTGCACAGATCGTGGGTGAGGGGGTATTTCGCCTGCTGCTTTTCAGCTGTCACCCCTTCTGAATTCACTTGCTTATCCGCACCGTCAATAAACACCTTTATTCTCCTATACTAGCGGTGCTAAAACATGCTACCAAGACTGCAGCTTAATGGGAGAGAACAATTTTTCCTATTATCAGCTCTCAAGCGCTGACTGACATGTTTTATTTTCAGCTCAATGCTTGACTTTGCCATTGACAGCGAAGCTTCTTTTATTGTCGAAGGATGTCTTTTTTTAATTTCAAGCAGAACACCATTCAGCGATCTTACATAATAATGCAAATGATTTCAGTGCCATACTTAAGCTCTCCATTTAGTGCCACTGTGTTTTGCACATATGACTGAATGTCTTATGAATATATTGAGGTTTGTCAGTTCACTCTGAGTTGTTTATATCTACATATTCACCATTCAGATAATCTGGTGTCTTTTGGTAGAAATAGAAGGAAATAGGGGCAATATACATGCCACTGAGTAAAGAGATGAATGCACACTACACAGTGCAGTTTTTAAAACCGTGCAGTAGTCACTTGAATCGTGAATATTACAATAATTATCCAATAAACAAATGTAGCAGCTGTCAATAGCAATGATAAACATTGAACGTCTATGCAAACACCCTGACCGCTACCAGTGTTATTGTTTCGATATTGATAATCTCCTGTCTTTTGCCAAAGTTAGAGTAAACTAAAAACTGAAAGTCAGTGTGATTAAGTGGATTTAGTTAACAAAAATAAAACATTACCATACTTTAAAGAAACAAATAGCAGCTGAAATTGTGTATAATTTGTATTTACACAGCTAACAGCAGCTGCTATTAATACAGGAACGTCTGCATGGCAGTAAATCAACTGCTTTCACAAAGTGTTTGCGTTGTTATACCAATTCTTAACATATTCAGTCTGGCCCCTAAACAAATGGTCCTACATTCTAATGAAAGATTAAACCTCAGAAATGATAACAATCGAAACGAAAATGAAACACTGAGAAATATAAACTGAAAGTGGCAAAATTGATGCTTTTGTTCAAAAGCACCAATGAAAAAATTAGATGTTCATATAGACAGATCTGCAATCTGTGAGCCAAGTGCAACGTTAACGTGATGATTTACAATAATCTTTTTCACTCATTGAAAAGTTGTTCACAGTGGAACTCCCACAGTTCTCTGCAAACATGACTGCAAACACCTGTGTGGCAAACATCGGTTTGCACTTCAGTCTAATTCAAATTCACATCACAAACCCTGCTGTACAATTCACAGCCCCTCTCCCTCACAGTATAAATGGCATACTGTATAGTATTAAAATGCTGAGCCAGGAGGAACTCTATTAAGTGAACCTGCTGACAGATGAACTGATTAGGTCAGATTATCTTCAAGGGAATCACACTTTGTAATTCTGACATGGACAGTTACTCACTTTGGAAAATCAACATAAACTGCGATCTATAAAAGCAAATAGTCTTGGTTTGATTAATCAGACTGCAAACATTTTATTCTCCTTGGCTACATTTTTGAATCAAAGCAGAATTTCGTTCCTGCTTGTTTCTTGTGCTTTGAGCTGTACACATCAACAAGTTAAGCTCTCATTGACACATTTGGTAGGTGTTCCTTTAACAAACATTTAGTGGCAGTCCAATTAAAAACCAAACACTTGTTACATAATATTTACATTTTCTGGCTAAAGTCAAACTGACCAACCAAACAAGCTGACAACCATCAGATCAACATTGCTAGCCATTAAAAACAGTCATATTTTTCTAAACCTATATGTTTCTTTTTGCATTATACTTTGAAAACAAAATGCAAAATTGTGATTTTACTGTATTGCCAACATGTCTTTAGAATAGAATAGAATAGAATAGAATAATCCTTTAATTGTCCCACAAGGGGAAATTTGGTATTTTGTATTTTATTTATTTAACTCCTCTGTGTGTGCAGTTTATTCCCATTGAATGAAAGAGGTTTTTGCCCTCTGGGACCATCACAATGATGCTAAAATTTCATAAATTGTACCAACGCAATCTGTCTGTAACCTCAATACTCAACACATTCGCTGTGTGGGTCCCAAGATACTTAGCCTTTTAAGCAAACACATGTGTCACCACTCAGTCATGCACATTCACCCAAGCCAGCAGTGAGCAGCAACAAACTGCTGTTTTTTTAAAACATTGTTCAGACTGTACTGTAAGATTTACTTTTTATACCCTGAAAAAGAGTCACCTTCCTGTTCCTGCCCTGTTGGCTTATCTTCCACAAGGTTATGGCAACATATTTCAAGAAGCAGCAGTGGAGCTTGCACAGTCTACAGCCTGGCCTGTTTCTCTGTGATAGCCCATCACTGCTGTTTGTGTGCCAGAGCTTCTAATAACGGATTATCATGGAGCTGCTCCACATGTTTTGCTGAGGCCTTTAAGTCTTTTCATTACAGAAATTGCTTCATCATTTTTCTGTGACTAATCTATAATAGCTAAAATTGTAATAGGGCACATATTAGATTGTGCTGCCAACACTGTGAGGAATTACCTTAATAAATTATTGTCTATGGACATCTGAGGAGCCCACATTCACATGAGGTTCATGGCTAAGATGAATCCATAGAAACGTAATTAGACAAATGTTAAATATTCTTTTTGTGTGATAAATTATTTCTCCATATCCACCCAAGACAGAAATATAATTAAAAGACAGTGAACTACTGTCTAACTCCATGATGTTATAAATGCACACAACTGCCTCAAAGTAATCAACGTAGATGTTGGTGCTCCCCATTTTGTTAACAGTTCTGTGTTATAAGCCATGCTCATCAAGTGATTGGATTGAACCAATTCACTGTGCCTAAAATTGAGATTTTTTTTTTTTTTCAATTATTTTAATGTGTGATTTTTATCCATGTTTGGATCAAATCAGAAACACCAGCTAGACTGTGGGCAGACAGACACACTCTGAGTTCCTGGTTTGATTGTTTGTTCGGATATTCACTCACCCACAGCTGAGAATTGTGGCTGCCTGAGCAACCAGATATGAAAGTGCATTACTAGGCGTGCATTAGACTATCAGTAACCTACGCTCAACAGACTACAAACAAACAAATGGACGGAAACACTGCAGTTTATGCCTCCTACATGGACTTGTGCATGAGTCAGCAGAAAATTCAGACCATATGGCTTAACAGTGACCAGAGGAAGACAAGTTGTCTGCATGTTAAATGAAAGCAGCACTTATAAATGCATATTTCCATAGTAGTATTCATGGTGTTAAAATGAATGAGCGACCAAAATGAATGACTCATCTGAAAGCCTCCTGACCACAGTGAGTAACAAAGAACTTCTTCCTTCTGAGGAGAGATTTAGGAACCTGATACTGTCATGCAATGTGATGACAAGGTTTCAGTATTCAAGCAGTTCTATATAAAACATGCTGATCCATACAGAGGCTTCTTAATTCATAACTGACAGGTCAGTCAAACAGATAGTCTGCATACAGCAAAGGAAATATACAAGGGGCATTATCCTAACTTACAATCAGTTGAACGTTCCCCTCAGCACAGTAGGCCTGTGCATGGTGACTTTGACAGTAAGGACAGCATGACCCAAAACTGGCATCAACATCAGTGGACCAACATAGCAGCCTGAGAAGCCAGGGTGTGGGCCCTGTCCTTTACAGTAGCTAAGGTATATAAATCTTATAAGATAAATGTCCTGTTAAAATAATAATAATAATAATAATAATAATAATAATAATAATAAATAGTAAAAGGTTAAAAATGTGTCAACGTTGAAAATGTTTTAATGCAATTAATTTTCTACAGGCCACTGAGAGGAGCAAAGCTCATCTTCAGAGAAGAGAGGCCATTAAGCTACCCTCCTCAAGAGGTCTGTGCCTAAAAGTCACCTTGGGAGGCCAAATTGACGGGATAAGTGATGGCGCAAACGGTTGGGATTGGGTATCCTCCAAGCAGGCAGGACACAGAGCAATATACAGCTGCATATCTAATTGACATCGGGACTTCGGTAAAAATGTAGGCCAACAAGAGCAATGACACTGTCCTGTTGTGACTTGCCATCCACCATCTCCTGAACGCCCTTTCACTTAATGGGCTTGCTGGGCTATTGGGCTGCTTTCATCTACGAGCTAGAGTGCTGGAGGAACATGGACTGCACTCAGCCAGCAGCTCTGCAGCACCACGAGTCCCCTTCACTGCCAGGAAGCACACTCGAAGCACCTTTATATGCTCCTGTCATGCTCCATGAATTCAACATTTTGCGTCAAACAAACAAACGGTGCTTTCACTGGCACCGTGCTGTCTCCATGCGCTATCGGATAGGGCCTAGTGGCCAGACCTGTACTCTGGTTTATGTAGGTCATCAATGACAACATCTGCGATATGAAAGGAGGTATTTCGTCATCATGTGGCTATCAGTTCTGCCTTTGCACCGGGTGCTCTTACCTTCTGCTGCCGCCTTGCCATATCTGTGGGCTGTTTTGCATTGAACGGGTAAGCGATGCATCGCATGACAAAAACATATAGCTGCAGCTTCTTTTTGCGGTCTTCTTCCTCTCTGTGCAGCTTCTCCAGATCCTCCTTCTCCTCGCTGACGGCCGAGGGGCTCGGGCTAGTAGGACGGGCACTGCTGCGGCTGCTGCTGGGCGCTAGTCCACCCGAGCTCTCGCTGGTCCTGCTCGGGGAGATGCGGGATCCGGCCTGAGGAGCCATTGCCTCTTTGCTTTCCTCCTCCACTATCCCATCAGATTCCTCCTCGCTGGACGACGGATCTAACATCTTGCACTAGAAGTGGTGCGCCTATACAGAAATCCGAACCTACTAACTGAGTTTGTTTGGGGTTTTTTTTTTATTGTTTTAAATATATATATATGTATATATATATGTATATATCCCCAGATGATGGCCGAGCCGCTGTCTTACCCGTGCATAGATATAATGCAGGATGTGCCTGAAGTCGAGATAGGGATAGGCCCTGGTTGTACTCGCTGGCTGAGGGATGTCAGCTGTATACGAGTAATGCTGGAAGAGCTATAGTCTGCTTCACACTGACCATTCTCCGCCTGCGCCGAGCACTCGTCGGTGCTTACGTATTTTCGGTATTTTATTGGCCAGTCGCTGCTGCGGATGTGAGAGGGGGAGGTGAGAAGAGTCGGAGAGGAGGGGTGGAGGGATTGTAGTGTATATGTGAGGGGACGAGATCGGCTTTTCCCCTCCCCCTTTCCTTTTTTTTCGGTGAAAGCGGGAGATGGCCTCTTCCTTCCTGCCAGCCTGGGACCCGGTCGACCGGAGCTGGCCGTGGTCCTGAACTCGCACTCGAAGCAAAGATCCGAGTCTGAAGCGCGCGCGGCTCCGCGTTTAGTGTAGCCCCTCATAACTTCACGCAGTGGCACACCTAAGATGGCTGCCACCGGATTTCTCTGATATTGTCACTGACTGAAATGGGGAACATTATGAAGTGCACGGGCCGCGCACGGGATGCAGAACAGCGGGTGTAAAATGCCGTGTGCTGTCGAAGGGTGGGGTTGCAACACGGAGCGACCTCTCTGAAGCCACACAAATTAATTGTTACAGCGCGTGCTGGCATCCCTTGTCAGGAAATCTCACCACACAAGCGTTTCTTCTACTAAACAGGAATTAATTATTCAAGCTGAACAGAATCCCCCAGGTGTCTGACTCACTGTTAGTTACTGGGCCAGTGTGAATATGCTGCATAACGCGTTGATCTTTAATGTGAATCGGACTTTAAAAGAGAACAAAAACAAAAACACCGTTTTGGCTGTGTTACAGTACAGATGTGTTGTAGTAAGTCGTTTCGTGCAACACTAATCTGTGATGTTCTGCCAGAGCTTAGCACACGAAAAGTCACGTGATACTTTAAATCCTGCAGACACTACAATACTGGAAGCACAGTCCGACCGCATTTATATGACACATGGCTTGCTCTCCTCGTGAAGTGCATTTTTCTTAATAAAAAAGGGGAAAAAGGACATTTTTATTCCCTTCATCCGTCCTCCATGCAATATTTATAGCAGTCCCCCCCAAAGAAACCCTACCCCAGTCCAGTACTCACAGCATTAGCTTTAAATACTGAGGCTCAGAGTATTGACATTTTGTTGATAATTATAGTAACTCCCCGCCAGTGAGACAGTTTTCCTGAGTGTGAGACTGAGATGTGCTTGTCTGACCTGTTAATCCTGACTGGAACTACAAACTCTCAAATAAAATGCTTCAATTTGCCTTCACTGCAGTGTCTTACAGTCTTTTATGGTAGTACTTAACATAGACCTGTACTGATAACTCTGAAGCAGTTTAACAAAAAAAAAAAAAATTGTTTCCTGTACAGATTTTAAAGCTTTCGATTTCACTGTAAGTAGAGCAGAAAGGAATGGTTATCATCCCCAGTCTTTTAGATCTTACTCTGTGTAAAGTCTACTTAATATTTGTCTTCAATATGGCAACAAGCAAAAAAATAGATTTCATGGAAAGGCTCTGTTAAAGTAAAAGAAGAGGACATATTTGCTTTTATGTTCCTTGACTCATGGTGTAATTTCTGAACATTCACCCCATAGTTCTTCTAAATTCAGGGTGTTTTCGGTAGCTAAAAATATTTTCTGATTCCTAAGATCCCTTGTAAGTATTGGGAGCTGTTCTACTTGTGCTGTGGAACAAGGAAGTAAAAACTGGCAGCCTTAAAGTAAAGGATAAATGAATTATACATCAAGAATTTTTAAAAATAAAGTACAAAGACAAAGACAAAATTTTTACGGTAACGAAAAAAAAACAATGTGGACAAAAGTATTGGACCACATCTCTTGCTCAGAATGCCAAATTTGATGACTAAGACATAATGGGTCATTCTAAAGACTTAAATAAATTTGAGCATGTTACTCTAATAGGATGCCACTGATGCAACATGTTAGCTTGTTAAATTTCTACCCTACTAGATATTCCCTCATCAAATGTACGTGGTGTTATTGCAAAGGAGTAAGTGTTTAGAAACCACAGCAACTCAGGCAGTAAAGTTACAAAGAGGGGTCACCGAGGGATGAGCTTCATAGTGAGTAAACATCATCATTAACATCAGCACAAAAACTGTGAGCCAGGTGTGGCATGGCTTTTAATGTCGGAGTAGCTGCCTTCAAGCCTTACATCACCAAGAAGACTGACAAGCTTTGAATGGAGCGGTGTAAAGCATGTCTCCGCTGGACTCTGCAACCGTGGAAACTTGTCCTGTGGAGTGACGACTCATGCTTCTCTACCTGACAGTTTGATGGATAAATCTGAGTTTTTGAAATGCCAGGATAACATTACCTGCCTCTCTCCACTGTGCCAGTTAAATTTTGGGGGAAAATGTTGTGGGCTTGAACCTAGGAGCCTCCTTTTTAGTTCCAGAGAAGTGAAATCTAAATGCTTCAGCTTGAGAAAGCCCATTTGGACATGATGAAATCAAGGTGTATTATGGCTCTGTTGGATGAATTTGCTATAGAAGAATTTGATTGGCCCTGATCTCCTTTGGAATGAATGGTGGCTGAAAGCCAGACTCTCTCATCCAACATCAGGGTTGTAATGCATACAGGGTTGTAATAAAACTACTGTAATGTGTCATGTGTAGCTGGCCCAATTTAGTCCAAATAGTGTCCCATCTGGGCATTTTAGAAATAGTAAGTCCTTTTCTTGCATTTGATGTACATATTATTATTAACAGTGCCAGCATTAAATGTCCAGAATTCTGTGTAAACGACAAAGTTTGACATATGTGGGACTCTTGAGGTAGAGATAAAGTTTAAACAAGCTTTAATACTTCATGGTCCAAAAAAAGCAGAAATTAAATTAAATTAAAAAATCACAAAGTCACAAAGTTCACAATCCAGAAGATAACAAGGAAGCCAAACATCCAGAATATGCTTCGGAAATGTGGACAACATGATAAGAAGAGGCTCAAACAACATGTACACAAAATAATTAGGGGAGAGGTAGCTGGTGGGATTCGTGGCTGAAACGACAGGGAGGAAGTAAAACTAAATACAAGGTGTCAGCAAAAACAGAGTACCAAAATCAAACAGGAAGTAACTAAACAGGGAATCACTAACTGAGGCAAAGACTTATCAAGTCACAAAAGGAAGCCTTTGTCTAGTCTTTCCATCCTGGGAAGGCTAGAGTAAAACACCAGGGTCAAAACAATACTGATCTAACAGAAAACCAGGTAACAAAAGCTGTAAGAAAAAAAAAAACGAAACAAGGAAGCGTTACAAGAATAGAGACAAAAAACTCCAAACAACAAAACTCAGATTATGATCAAAAGCAGAGAATGCTAAATAACAGATCAGAGTCCGTAAAACACAAAATCAACCCTGGCAATAAGAACTTGCAACCCCATAACAGCACAAACTACATTTTTGAGTATCTTAGAAAGCAAGGTTATTTTTGAGGTGCAGGCTGGAATATCTGCTTGTCAACTGTTCCCTTCTATTATAGATACATGCACACATGAGGAAAATAAAAAAAACACACAAAACAACTAACTTTCAACAGACACCATTAAACTGAATGTTAAACGGATAAATAAATAAATGTTTTTTTTATCTTACCTTTTCAAAAATAATGAAAAACTATAAATAATGGACAAACTCTATTGAATAAATAATGATATAACCAAATTAGAAAACAAAAACATGAAAAAAAATGCTTTAATCTGGAGTATAATAGCTTCTGAAATGCCAAATTGGTAAGTTTCAATCTTTTTTAACATTCCCTGCTGAATGAGAGAACTTGCAAAACCTCCTTATGTTAGAAGTTCTTTCCACACAACAAAACACAATAACTGAATTATATCAAAGTCAGTATCAAAAGTGTATGTGTACTACAGTCTAGGACAGGGCAGCTAGGATACTTTATAATAAAACCTGCACTGCCAAGAATATTGTGTGTTAAAATTCAAGAAGTAGCCGCACTAAAATACCCAAAAGTTTCCACTACTTAAAGTTTTTTATAATATAATTGGTTTTTCTTTGGCTCTACAATTGTCAGCTCACCCTTGTTTTGCTCTACTTAGGTACTGAACAATTCAACTCAAATTCAGGAGAGTCACATATATCACACACTGAAATAATAAAAAAAAATCTGCTCAAAATACAATGTAAAATGTTACATTTAAAGAAATTTACTTAATTGATATCCAGTTTATACCAAGCACATCATCCCTCAGTGATTCGTTATTTGAATGAATAAACCTTTGCATTTGCATTTGACTCAGAATTATTGCTTCATGTTTATCGAGAGTAAAGAATCTTTTTTTCCTTTCAGTGTAGCTTATTTAGGTTTAGATGGAAACAAATTCACAAATAATCAGAGTAATTAAAAGTGTGAAGATTTAATTTGATTCCATATAAAAAAAGTGGTGCAAAGTAGTAACATTTTGTGAGCAGACTTTCTGAATGTGTTGACTGAGTAGTTTTGACCTTTCCTCAGAATTAGGAAACCAACTTTATTTTTAGGTTATGTTTGGCTGCAAAATTATCTTTCCTTACTATTTTTTGTCCTTTTGACCCTGGTTTGTGTTTACCTTCCCTGCCCACTCTTATAATACTTCCAGATCCAGAACATCCATGACAGCCCATATAGTGTGAGCTCAGCATGGACGGAGGATGAGCAGGCCTGCATGCTTCATCTGTGATTTAATTGATTCTGACAGCTGGACTGACTGGCTGCTATTCCAGATGTTCTTTAAGTGTCTGAGCAGCAAGTAACCATGCTTTCAAGGACTCCCGTATTTTCTGTTGCCCTGACTTGGCATTTAACTGTCCTTCTTCTTCAGGTTTTACTCGCACAGCCTGTCCATGTTAATACCAAGCATGACATTTGCCTTTGTTCCCCATAGTCCTCAGCTCATTAAGTCCTCAACAGACCACTGCCAGCTCTCATTGGGTGCTTGTACATTGACACGGCTCGGTTTTCTGCACACATTTTAGAGCCCTTGGAGAGGTTTAGCACCAAAACCAGCAGCAGAACTTTCAAAACCTTTTAAACATTAATTATTGACTGATGCTCTTCACCCCACTTTTCTACTTCTGCTAGAGTGTGTACACATTAAATGTTGATGTTCTCCAGGGTACTATAATGTAACTGAAAGTGCAGAAAAAACTTCTTGTTGTGTTTTAAAGGAAACATTTGCAGTATTGTTTTTCTTCACTTTAGTTTGAGATACCAGTTGCCCCAAAAATTTAAGCATTTGAAGATTTCTCCTCTGTTACAGCTCAAAGTTTTATTTTTGGTATTGACACTTGGAAACATGAAAAACAAACTTTAAGTTTGAAGAAGAACTTTCTTCTTTGCTCCCATGATAATAAATGCAGTCATTAGAGGTCTTCATTAGAGGCTGAAACGACTGAAGTTGTTTTTCCTGGGAGGACAGTCTCTTGTTGAGTTTTTGATAAATTTTTCAATAGTGTCTTTATGAGACTGGCACGAGTGATCTAAACAGTGAGGCAGGAAGCTGGAAATCTACAACATGTTGGGAAGCACAGAGTATGACTATAGTTAGGTCCATAGGTTTTTTGGCCAATGATATAGGGGCATTCGTGGCTCAAGAGTTGGGTGTTCGTCTTGTAATCGGAAGGTTGCCAGTTCGAGCCCTGGCTCGGACAGTCTCAGTCGTTGTGTCCTTGGGCAAGACACTTCACCTGCCGCCTACTGGTGATGGCAGTCTGGCAGTCTGCCCCAGGGCAGCTGTGGCTACAACTGTATCTGTAGCCCAGTGTATGAATGTGAGAGTGAATGAATAGTGGTATTGTAAAGTGCTTTGAGGGGTCCTGAAAAGCGCTATATAAATGCAATCTATTATTATAATTTTGCTAATTTGTTAGTTTCAATTGATGCTTGTTTGTGAGTCTTTCAGCTTGAAAAGCTGCTCTGTTGCATTGTTCAGGTGACTGACTTGGCTACTATCTCAGATGGTCTGGCTACTATCCATTTGCACTGTGAAATGCTGCCCAATCATTATTTTTTAGCTTTCAGATGAATCTGAACAGAGCAGTTAGGCCTTCCTGCTACTCCTGTCAACAGCCTGGCTCTGCAGGCAGCCATACATGCTCATGACATAACATTGTCTTCACCACGTCTGACAGATGATGTGATATGCTCCGTACTTTTCTGTTGCCATCATTCTCAAATTAATCTTGGTTTCATCTATTTGAGATTTCTTTTTCCAGAACTGTGCAGGCTCTTTTCACCAGCAAAGTCTAATCTGCTCTTCTTGTTCTTGAGTGGCCATGGAGTGTGCCCTAGTATATTTGGGCATGCAGACTGGTGCAGGGATTCAAAAACCAACCTTCTAATTAGTTGATGACTGAGCTACACTAACTTGGATTTGGGTGCTCCTAAGTTTTTGTTTTGTTTTTTTTTAAATTTTGCTGATTGGTTTATTTTGGATTTTCAGCCCAATCATGCATTCTTTCACTGACATCAAAATCTCTTTGGATTTCGAGTATTTCAGTGAAAATGCAAGATCAACTCTTGGAATCAACGTGGAAAATCTTTTTTTCTGCTTAATTATTAAGCTTTTCATGTAACAACTTGTGAACAAGGCTTGTCTGGCCATAAAATAATTTATCAGTCAATTGCACAATTCCTTTGGAGCCTCTGAAAATGAGGAACTGTGTATAAAAATGGCTGCAGTTGAACAGTTGATGCAATGCTTTTGTTAAGCTTCTTGAATTCAAGCTGAAAGTCTGCACTTTATCTTTATCGTTTGGTTTAAAATCTTCTGTGAAGAGTAAAAATTACAAAACTTATGCAATTGCCCAAAAATGTATTGTCGGTGAGTTTGTCAAATTCAAACAGCCATGTGATCTGTTGTTAGCCAAAAAACTATTTAAAAAAAGAATAAATGACTGATTTTTAACATCTGCAATTCACTGAGCAGGACATCTGGTGATGAAAAGCATGTGACATCACGGAAAGCTCCAAAACAAGCACAGCACTGACCTTTTGGTGAGATTTTCTTTCTCTCAGCTGTTGTTGTTTACAAAATACTGAACTTTGAACCTGAGTTTTATGCAGTTTCAGATTATGTGCTGCTCACGTAACAAATCAACACCAGACAAAATGTTTTATTTATTTTTTGTTTTTACTTCAGCCGTGTTCACATTTATCAACACATCTGTCAAATAACTCATAAAACGAAAACCCTCGGAGTAAATAAAATGACCATGTGTGACTTTGAGCAGAGATTTTTGTAGAGATGAGATGAATCATTTGAACTATCCTTGACTCTATCTTAGAAACATAATATTAATTACAGGCATACTCTTTGAGGACCTGCTTGACTTCATCATCACACCTGATGCCAGTGTGAATGTTTCCTTGACAGCCGCTTTCTCAAATGGGATTTTACACTGAAGGTTTAAAGTACACATCAAAAGACCTAATGAAAGCTATCAAGAAAACAAGGACAAAGATCATAACCACACAAACAAAAGCCTTGAAAACACTACGGACCTGTCTTTGTTGCTGGCCAGGTCAATGTCGATTTTACCTGTTTAAAGTACATAGACACGTGTGTCTCTTTTGCACAGTGCTTTTCTTTGTAAAGCTAGCAGAGACTGGATAGGTAAACTGCACAGCGGTGCACCAAACAGTGCAGCACAGTGGAAACATCTCAGACTAACTGCTTGATGATATATTCATAACTTCCCTCTCTCACCTCAGTCGTTTCTCAAACCTCTCTATGGTATATAGACACTGAGCATGTTTATTTTATTCACGTGATGTTACATCCTCTGAAACAGTGTAAATAATGGAGTGAAACAACAAAGACGGGATTACTTTTGCACTAACAGATTTAACTTGGAGTTTATGTCATTCAGCTCTACAGTCTTCATTTGGTGTTTTAAGTTCAATAGTGGTTGTCAGTAGGAAAATGGCACACACATACAACACACACGCACACTCAGAGCTTCTCTGGAGGAGCTCTTTGAAATATTTAAATGCTCGGAGTGTTTTTAATGCGAGATTGATAGAATAGGGTCAGTGTCAGCATTCCAGCTACGATAGCCGTGTCTCTTAGGGAAGTTTGCACCCAGCAAGTGATGACGATTAATTTCACCAGGAATGAGTTTACATCCAGGGAAACTGGGATTTTAAGCCCTTTCAGATTAAGCCGATATTGTTTTAAGTGTAATACGGTGGAGAGGACTTATGGATTGCAGGGAGGGAAACAGTTTACGAGTTTAAAATGGAAAGGAGAAAAGAGAAAGCTATTCTGAGGAAATTACCAATCTACAAATCCTTTTACATAACCCGGCCTTCCACGCCGCCCCCAAACCCCTTTGGCCAAAAACTAGAAATCGTAATTTTAGTATTTTCATGTTCCCTTCCTGACATTAATCTTGCAGTGAATTTTAAGTGCTACCCAGCAGGTTCAGAAGAGCCCATTCAGTGTTTTGTTTTATTAGCATTTTTCTTAACAGCTAAAAATGCAAAGGTTAGTGGCATGAACTCCTTTTACAGTATATAGCATGCATAGTTTTAAGCTCCTTCTCTTAAGTATAAGGCTGCAGAGAACATTTTCATATACATTAAATGTAATCAGTCTTAACTCTGGGTTAATCTGGATTTGTATCTTTGTGTGCTCCAGATAAGTCGTCAGGAAAAAAACAAAACAACCTGCACTCAACTCATTTGGCTCTCAGAGTGTATTATATATGTTTTGGCGCCTTGATAGGTGGAGGCTTCATGACAACCGCCAGATTTATGCTTGTCTCTTCCTCCCACAGTTTTCAGAGTATAGAAGGGATGTGATGCCAGAAAAAGATTCATTAATAATGCAGCGAGAGGCTGGAGCCTCACCACTTTACATGACGAAAAGAAAAGCCCAGGTTAGGCCAGCACAGTCCTCTTACCCACTGGAGGATAGTGTTTACCCAACCAGTGCACACAGCAGCAGATGACTTACAGCGCATTTAGCTTATTGTGCATACAGCTGACACATTTGTCAACTGAATTTTGAAGCGAGAAGACGGATCAAGGAAGAGAACACGTCACTGCAGCTCGAGAGATTTTTCTTCTCATCACCGTGGCTAAGTACTGCCCCCTGTTGGCTGAATGATAAAAGGTCGTTTAAAGTATTCTGAGCTGCTGCGTTTGAAGATGAGTATGGCCAAAGATGTGATGTGTATTTTAGGTGAAACATGACTGTTAAAATTCACATATCTATGGCCTTGGCATAGATTGTTCCCTGGCTTTTGCGCTGTGGCAGCTGGAATACGCTGGAATATCAGCTGCATGGGGACACAAATGTAAGGCTCAAGTCCTCCCAAACGTTTATTCCCCCTGGGGACTGGGACTCTTGTTTTTTAAGATGTCATTTTTTCTGGAGCAAAGCAACACTTGGCCTCAACAAACTGAAGGAGCTAAACCCTGACGTTAACCATTATTGATTAAATGCTATGAGTCACAGGTTTTAGTCTTGTTTTGAAGATAATAGTTTAGATTTTGTGTTGACATATTTTCCTCAGATTGGTCCTTTGTTATATTTTTGAATCTTTGGTTTTGTGTTCCCTTGTTTTCTTTTTGAGTTCATTAATGTTCTGTATTTATTACTCTAACCGCCCCTCTGTCGTTTTACATTATGTTTAGCACATATTCTTTGAGTTCTGTGTCTTTAGGCGTTTTCTGTTTGGTTTCATCCTGAGCCTCTTTTCTTGCTTTGTTTATTTAGTTACACTTGCATTTTGAGCCTTTTAGTTGTTATATTTAATCCTAGTTTAGTATTAGTGAAGTGTGTGCTTTGTGCTTAGCTGCCTCGGGTCTGTGTTTAACGGTTGCTCTGTGAGTTACTTCTTATTTTACTTTGTTAAAATCATGTCTGATTTTGAATTTGACTTCATCCCATTGACTGTCTTTGTGTCCTCACCTGTCTCTCTTGACACAGCTGTGTCCAGTCCTCTGTGACGCCTCTGTTTATTTAAAGCCTCAGTCTTCTCTCTGTTCTCTGTTGTGTTGTTTGTGTAGCTTGCCTGCTTGTCTGCCTGCATTCCTCTGAGATTTCCTGGATAGATCCCTAGTGGTTCTAATTCCTTTTGTGGTCAAATTTGGATATGTTTGATCACCTTTGGGACATTGTTTTGTTTTGGGCTTTGCATCAGCCCCCCCAATGAGCCTTTTGTTTACATGTCCTTTGTTCTGCAGTTTGGTTTCTCATCCACTTAATGATCCACACAGTTCACGAAACTGACATTTTGGCATTTATTTATGCTTTTCCTCCTGAGAAATGTCAGCATATCTTTTGTGAAAAGGGCTTGTGGTTAACTTGCTCTGCAGTGAACTAAGAAAAAACCTTAATAAACACCAGCCTAATACAAACTTGTCAGGGACCCTGGATCTGAGCGATCCAGGGTCTCTGAGCAGTTATGGACCTGTATTTTATTATATGTGTTTTTGATGTTGCTGTCCCTCGTTCTCCCTGCTTGCAGGTGTGTGTGTGTGTCTGGGTGTGTCTGGGAGCACCTGTTTACAGGCGCTTTCAGGCCTGGTAGGTGTGGCCCTGCCAGGTCGTTGGCCACACCTGAAGACCATCACACAGCTGATCAAGCCCAGTCGGCGGAGTTACTTTAGAGTGTGGTGGAGCTCCCTCCGACGCTGGATCATTGCATGGCTTCACGTTAGTCTCTTGACCAGTTACTAAGTTTAGTCTGCTGTATGGTGGTGTGTCTGATGGTGGCCTCTCTGTTATTTCTGACTACCTAGCTGATCTCCTCTGTCTGTATAGCCCTCAGAGAGCACTAAGATCATCGGGCCAACTGCTCTTAGTGCAACCTAGGTCTCGGCTGAAGACCAGAGGAGACCGTGCCTTTGCCGTTGCCGCACCCAGGTTATGGAATACTCTTCATATTCGCACATCAGATTCCATTCAGTCTTTTAAATCACGTCTAAAAACGTATTTGTTTAACCTGGCATTTAAGGCTAATTAGGGTAATTTACATCTGGCTTTGCATTTAGATTATGTAATTATTTTATATTTTATTTATATCTGTAATTTATATTTTATATTGTGATTTTTATCTGTATCAGGATTTTACTGGAAAGCACTTTGGTGTACTTCGGTCTTTAAAATGTGCTATATAAATAAATTTTGATTGATTGATTGAGTTCCCCAGGAGAAGCGTGGAGACGAGAGAGTAGTGAGCACGGGGTGCTCAGACACTGAGAAGCGGAGACAGGAACACTAGCACTGGGAAGAGGACATGTCAAAGGAGTCGGGAACGCACTGAGGATTTATTGTGTTTTCCATTTTCACTGTAAATAAATGCACTGTTTGCATTCAGAGCTCCACGCCTGGGTCCTCCTTCCTTACATCCCCACGGTTGGCCAGCGTCAACCGTGACAAAACTACTAATGGTTACCAGTTGAACAATAATGGAAGAGAGGGCCGGCAAGACATTGTGGTCATTTCCTCTTTTCAAGCCCCTTTAAAACACAGCTGTCTCTTTATTTTATTGGCAGGTATGGGTTACCATTTTATATCCCAATATTATAGCTCCATGACGTGACTGACTTTCTAGCAGTGAAATCCATCTTTTAGAGTGTTAAATAAAAGATGATTATCTGTAATTTCTTGGTTTTACATCCTGAAGATTAACAGTGAGGTCTGTTGAATTTATTCAGGCTGTGTGCATGCTGGTGAGGCTTGGGGAACACTGACATCAATTACATTGCATTAATTGAATCACTCTTTTTAAATAAAGGTGAGGGAGACTACTTAACAATAGTAGGGCTATGTCAGTTATTGAGCATTTTCACATTTTCAGAAGGATTTTCTTTATATACATGAATAACACAGATAATTTCACAGCGTATGAGTATTAGTGAAGAATAACATTTAAGTACTGCAGGGTAATATAACACTTACAAAGACTTAACTGCCACGGTCTTGAGTGAGGATCTGGTTGTGTTCCTGTTTGCCACCCTTGTGTGCTCCCTGGATGCCATTTATTTATTAGCCTTTTTGATTGCCTTTTTTTGGATACATCTTGGACCTACAATAAAGTGTAGTGATGGAGTGGCTATCATTGTTGCATGACAGCAGCAGTGGTATCAAACCCGCTGGTCATCTGGGGTTTGCATGTTCTCCTTGCACCTTTTTGGGTTTCCATACGATCTAAAGACCTTGTGAAAGTCAGTGTGAATGGCTATCTTTCTTTAAAGAGTCAGAAAAAAACTGATTCACCATATTGTTGGTTTTTACTCACCTTTTTTTGTCTTTTTTTTTTAAAAACAACCCAGCGCTTAGGAGTTTTGTTTTGAGTGAAGAACAAACGATCGACACAGTGGGTCAGAGCTCATGTAACCTCCTGAACAGGATATTCGCTTTCCCCTTAGGTGATTGACTAACAACCTCTATTTGAACTGATGTTTTTTCCCAATCTAAATTTCTCTATTGCAGTTTTCAACAACAAACATTTATATTGCTGAAACGCACTGGACCTTTCAAGACATTTCTGACAACCTTCATGAGAGTTCATTTGAAACAGAGCTGGATGTTGTAAAATGTCTCACAACAAAGACTTTTGTTTTGTCTCTCCACAGTTATCTGGCTCATTCCATAGAAACAGCATTTTTAAAAACTAACTTGAGGTGCAAAGAACCCAAAGCAGCAGTCTTTACTCGTGGGAATTACCAAAAAAAACCCAAACTATTCTTATCTCTGCTTAAACGAGGGAGGGGATTTCATGTCTCTTCTCATCAAGACTGCAGCATCAACCTCTATTTTTACATCAGTTTAATGGTCCTGTCAGCCTCCAGCTGGAACAAAATGGGTTCTAAAAGAATCCACATGACATCTGTCTTTACTCTCGCACACTGGGTATCCGTCACTTTCACAACTGATTTTGAGAGATTTCTAAACACATTAAACCTGCCGTCTTGCTACCTTTCAGATGCTTTCACCTCAAAGAAGCTAGGTTTCCTCTGGCACTGGCTCATTCTGGCTGCTTCTCAGTGCAGACTTAAATTGTGATTGGTCACTGCCTGAGGGAATTGGGCAATCAATGTCACTTTCTATTTTAAAATAACTTCTCATAACAGGCTTCTGACTTTTTTTAAGCCGTTATTTAATCACGCACTGCCTGCTGCTCTTCAATGATTACTTTCAAGATTTGGATATTTATTCCAGTATATATTCCAACAATTCACATGATGTAAAAGGATATTTCACAATATCTATTTCATTATATCCTGTTTTTATTTTGTTGCTTTTATGATGTAATTACTGTGTGTTATGTATTTACCCGATGCTTATTTGCTTCTTAGATCGTTATTAGTGGGAGCACTTTAAATGATCGATAGCAGGTGTATTAACATTTGGTGGTGTGATGTGTAGTAATTGCGATGCTTTTATAGAGGCCCCGGTGAAAAATAAAAATGGAAACTACATTTCACCGAGATGGTCTGCTGAAGAGATCCAGTAGCTGCTTTTGTACCAACAAAACCAGCCTGTTCTCTCTTGATGATACCTTCCCTCTCTTTCGCCCTCATTTTAATCTCTAAACATATTCATGGTACTGTACTGTAAATAAATCGCTTCACTTTGACTAATCAGAATCAGATTTTGACAAGAAGCCAAAACCTACAAAGAGGTTTTTGGTTTTTGTTTATTTGCTTTAGGTATGCTTTAGGAAAAGCACAGTCCTGCTGCAGTATCTTCAGATCACCAATAAGCAGTTAAAACCCAGGTTGTAGTTCAGTATATTGCAAACATATTTCAGTGACATGCACAACCCTAATTCCGTCCTTACTTAAAAATTCATCTGTAGTACAGATTTGTCACCAAAAGAGGTCAGCAAGATACTTTTTATATCAGCACACATGACCTAAATATCAGCAGTTGCTTAGAAAATAAAATGTAATTAAAGAATCCAGCAATTATTAAAATCTGCAAAATGCACAGGAGCTGTGATGCTTTCTCTCATTTCAACACAGGCAGCTGCAGGTATAGTTTTAACTCAATCAGTTGTTAAACTGATCAAAATTAATATTGAAGGGAAATATACTTGTTTGTGGAGGTCACTGAACTAATATTACTTAGGATTATTACTCAAGATCCCCTGACACTCTGGGCTTACTGAGCCCCAATAATTACTGAGACCCATATGTTGTTATTAATGAATACAAAGAAATTCAAAGGAACTGTAATTAATATACTCATTAGACCTCAGTGTAAGCAACAGAGCTACACTGGAGCTACATTAAAATGAGAGTAACCAGAGTAACCAACTGCATATCTGTGTCAATTTGACTCCCTCATTACGCTAGAAATAAACAACAGCATGTAAACTAATATTTTTAGGATGATTTCGGCTTAAGGGTGCCATCAACTTTGAAGTTTTTCAGTAATGCACTGGATATCTAAATAAGCTGCGATGATCCCAAATGGAAGGAGAAAATTAAACCTCCAGTCTTTCATTTGTTTTTTCATTTTCAGCTCAAAGCCCAGAAATCAAAGGTAGACAACACAAGACTAATTTGTTTCATTTTTTTTTATGTTTACGAACACAATTTCCCTCAATTTTATGTGTCTCATGTTGAAGGTTTTATGTTTAACCTTAATTTCAGCATTCAAATTCACCTGATTAAGTTCAGAGAAATAATTGTCATGATGAAAACACTGCCCCAGATATTTGCATCTGTTTCATGTTCCTAATGCAGCTTTATTTTGAAAAGATGTTTTTTGCCATGGCACGCCAATCCTAAAAAACAGGAATCGTTCATATAATCAGTGCAACACAAGTAAAGTAAACAAAATATTTACCTGATATTTTTTTACACAGCTTATTGCAGCGCTTGAATAAATATAGCATCTGACTATGTCTCTGACTCCTCCTTGGGGAAGGCACCTCCTGTCAGCCCTCCCCTCTGCTGGAGGAGTCGCTCTGGTTTTCCTATCTACATCAGTGACATTTCAACCTGGTGACTAAAGCTGTCTGCACTGTGCGGAGTTGGGCTCTGTGATTTTTAAATGTGTATGGTTATATTTGCTCCGGTAAGTTTCTTTGCTTGGTGGTTTATTTTCTGTATTTATCTCTTCGGGTTGGTGAAAATGTTGACGTCTGCTTCTATTCACATTTAAAATGTAATTGTATCAATAACAGCAGTTTAATTAGGGATCATTGTTAGTTTGTGTTTGATGTTAAAAGTAATAAATGGACTCAAAGTTGCCGATGCAGAGTAAAGCTCTTGTTCTTTGTGTCAGTAAAGTGGAAGAAATAGGAAGCTGTCTGCCTCAGTGAGTTGGGTCTCACAGTAAGTTAGACCTCTGAGTTTGGTATTAGCATTGACAAATTGAATCTCACTGTACTGCTGTGGCCTCCTTCCAGGGCACAGTCAGGAGCTCTGTTTGTTGTCTTCTAACCTTTAAATTATTCAGGTTTTGTTTTCAAACCAATTATAAATCTTAATAATCTGTCATATAATTTATTGATGTGTATACATTATGCAGGAAGCTGCACTCACACGCTGATTGGAGTCAACTACTTTTGGAGAGTCTGAATAAATGATCAACTAATGGTTACTGGTTTACGATTTTTCTTTCAAAGATTTTTGCCATCTGTGCTTTTGCAACATGTGGAGGATACTATGGTCATCTCCAGGTTAAAGTGGACTGTGCAGACAGGAGGCAGAATAACCGCAGCATCAACATTGATTTCGGGTATCCTTTCAGGTAAACGAATTGCTTATGTTTTCTTTTTGATCCCTTTTGGTTGTTTACTTATAAGTAAGACTCCTTTAATCTTTCACAGCTAACTTTAAATAAATCGCTTTACATTTTATTATTTTAAGAGCTGAAATGTGAATAGTCTCCTAAAAAGCATGTCCACAGTAATCATCTTAAATAGGCCCAGAAAGTATTTTAAAATTGTACAGGCCTGCTCCATTGACATGACAGCTCTAAAACAGAGGAGCTGCTTTTTCTTTGTCCAACTTAGGATGAGAGAGCTTGACAGCTGAGCAGGAGTCTGACCCATTTATTGTCCCAGAGTCTAAAATACTTCCCCGCATCATTAGATTCATCCGTACCTGGACTCCTATGAGAAAAATCTTAGCTTCAGGTGCTTTTTGTTTTTAACTTCTGTTCCAGTGTTTCTATTTTACCACTCGCTCTCATGTTACAACATGTATGTGTAGGTGATTTGAATGCTTAGCGACCCAATGATATTATGATGAGCCACAAATTAGTATCTTTGTCATAGTGTGTGTGGTAGCGGATCCCAAATGTGAACCCAAAAATCACTGTGAGGAGTAAAATCTAAATCATGCCTTTAATAAATAAATTAGGGAGCAGTTCAAATGAAAACTGAGATCAAAAAGATAACAAAATTCAAGGACTCCAGGAAAATGGACACTAACCTAACTAGGAACATCAGCAGGAGGAATAACAAATGCACAGAGCAAGGATAACAGGAAAAGTGAAGCTGCTTCTGCACAGAAGGCTACTCAAGGGAAGTGAACGCAGCTGGGGAACAACACAGGTGCTCACAGTCTGCTGCAAACAATCTGGAAAATAAGATGAGGAGAAGTAAAACTGAATACAACTATAACAATAAAGCAGGAAGTGAAGCATGATAACTAAACAGGGGAAACCCAGACACGGCTGAACTAACGCAGGGAAACTGACATGAGAAGATAGACAGGAACTAAGGAAATTGAAATCATGAAGCAAATAACAAGGCAACCTTGCAACAGAAAATATTAAAATGAACAATACTAGAAAGTCCACAACTCAAAAACACTGCATCAATGACCTGGGGCCATGTCAGCCTTTCTTTGTGAACCATTACATAAACATTACTCGGCTGTCTTCCAGGATGACAAAAAAAAAATTGTTCTTATTGCTTTGTTGAATCTGGCAGGTCCTTTTTTATTCACAGCAATTACATATTTTCAGATCTGTGGTGGGAATATAGAATGTAATTACCCACTGATTAAATGAAATTGCTGTGGGATACAGAGAATCAAGCCAAAAGTGGATGTTGAAGAGTTTAATTTTATACCAGTAAAGTGCAAAGAGCAATGCATGAACATTGGGGTTTTTTATTGTTTAAAAAAAGCCTGGTTTAGGTGAGTGGCTTCCACAGGGAGGTCACACTTTTCACATCATTTCATGTGAGCCATGAGTGGTGTGCCTGTTGTTAATCATAATTACTAGTCTTGTGTGTGTGTGTGTGTGTGTGTGTGTGTGTGTGTGTGTGTGTGTGTGTGTGTGTGTGTGTGTGTGTGTGTTAGTCAACCTTCGCAGTGTAATTGTGGAAAATAAATGTTGACAGTTGTGCAAAAGTTGCCCTCATGGCAAATAGGTTCTGTTGGCTTTGTCTGTAGAGTTTGGATGCTCCTCCTGTGCCTGCATGGACTCTCTCCAAAGAGTTTGCTGCTACATTGACCGTAGATGTGAATATGAGTGTGAATGATTTTCTGTCTCCATGAGTTCAGCCTGTGATAGACCAGTCCAGGCCTGTATCCTGCCTCTTGCCCATGCACAGCTGGCTTACTGTCCTGAAAAGGGGTTGAGACGATATGAAAAATATGAACATTTACAACTGCTTTGCTATTTCATTCAAATGAATAAAATGTTCATTTGGCAAATATGTCTACACTGCTTTTCTATGCATATATTTTAACTCACTTAGCATGTGAACAGTGTAAAAGTGGGAGTTGTGTTGAAAAAATTGCTTCTGTTTTTCATGCTCTTATTTGTGATGTTTTTTTTTTAATCATTAATTTATAACAAACTGATCAAAAGCCAAACCCTGGTGAAAAACAACCAGCCACATGAACTGACCCACTCAAACCTCTCATGCCCTGTACAACTGTATTAGAATAGATGCTGAGAAGTCAAACATACATTGTTAAGAATACTGGGCAGCGGTGGATCAGGAGGTGGAGCAGGTCATTTGCTTGAGAAGGTCAGCAGTTCCTCTAATCTGCATGTTGAAGTATCCTTTGGCAAGATAGTGAATGCGGGTGGATCTGTGTGAATATTAAGTTAAAAGCACTTGGTAAGGTAAAACTGGTGCTTGTGTAGGTGAATGAAGCTTGTAGTAAGAAAGTGCTATATGAGTGCTCGAGTAGAAAAAGTGCTATATGAGTACCAGTCCATTTACCATGTACTCCTTATGCTTTAGTATTTTATAATGAAGACCTAATTAATATTGGGTCTACTTAGTAGAATTTTTTTTTTCTTCAGTGCTTTTTAGGCCATATTGTACTTTTTGAGCATGCATAAATACGCAACACCTTGCATCACACTTTTCTCTCTGAGGAGAAGACAGAAAACAGCATGAACTATGAAGCACGGCGTCTGCTGTTTTTCAAGTTTTATCAACCATTATAAACCATTATAAAATGCTAACTGAAAAAAGTGACTAATCCTCACTGAGTGGAGGATTAATGAAGATGTAAACCTGATCCTGTCAGAGTAACAGTTGCTCAGTTTGCTGTTATCAGACTGGTCAGTGTTTCATATTTCAGAAGCAGTTTCACTGTCCTTTCGTCATATTGGAGAGAGATCTTGCAGACGTCCTTGGCTTTTTTTTCTTTTTGCAGCTACTTTATAAATATTGTATTGTATTGCTTCTTATACGAGCAAAACCAAATTCACAAGAGTCTCGTGAGAAACAAACAAAAACAACAGGTAAGAAAGAGAAAACTGAGCTTTATTTTTTATTAAAGCACCACTAGATTTCTAAGCTGTCCTTCACAAACTTTCCTTTTTGTTTTTTCCCAAACACTGGTGAACAAGTTTCAGACAGACTTTGAAAACCGATTGTATATAAAGAGTTATTTAACCAATCAGTTTTGCAGCAACAAATTTCCCCCACTTCTCCACGTAAACCTGCTCTTTCTGTTTTGTAGATTACAGCAAGTGCATTTTAAAGCTCCTTTGTGCAAAGAGAACAGAGATGAGATTATTTTCCTGGAAGGTGACTTCTCCTCAGCTGCCCAATACTTCATGACTGTGGGTGTCTTTGCTTTCCTGTACTCGCTGTTGGCAACGATTGTCTATGTCTTCTACCAGAACAAGTACTTGAAGAACAACAGAGGTCCACTTGTGGTCAGTGAGTTTTCATGTTCAGATTTTTCAGTGTTCCAGCTTCATATTACCGTCTGATAGAGTCTTGTTTATGTATTATATAAAATGCAATTCAGACATGACCAATATAGCTAAAAGAATAGTTGCAGTATTTTGTGACTCCACTCTGGAGCCTTCCTGCACATCCATATACATGAAGTGTATAAAGTGGGGAGCAGCATCAAGACCTGCTTATTAAGTCAGACAGGGCATAAAAGTGGAGCTAGGGTGGAGACTGGTTGTCAAGTAGCTTGCAGATTTGCACTAACTTGAAATAGCATGCTCTGTATGAGATACCCAACTGTGTAGTGGAGTCATTGGCTGATATGAGGTGGCATTAATATAAGCATATCTGCTGGTATTAGGCCTGAGGCTGACATTCATGATCTAACTTTACTTTTTTTTTTTTAAAGTCGTTGCTCAATTTGGTTTTTGACTTTTTCTCCTTTCTCCTGTGTCTCAGGACTTTGTTGTTACGATCATCTTCTCCTTCATGTGGTTGGTCAGCAGTTGTTGTTGGGCCAAAACTCTTTCTGATATAAAGACAGCCACCAACCCAACACAGGTGCTTCTTCTCATCACTTCCTGCAGAGCTCAGGAAAACAAATGCACAGCTACAGAGGAGCCTCTCTGGTCACGTCTTAACACATCTGTGGTATGTCTATAATTAAAGAATGACACACATTCTGAAGCACTGCTATAGAAAGCGATTTTATATTAGTGTGTTTTTTTTCTTTTCCTCCAGGTCTTTGGCTTTGTTAATGTTGTCCTTTGGTCTGGGAATATTTGGTTTGTCTTCAAAGAGACGGGTTGGTACAAGACTGGACAGAGATATCCGACCAGGAGTGCGTCTGGGAAACGCTCAGGTTCAATGCGACAGCGGCTCTACAGCGAGAGCAGCTTCGACCAGCCAGAGGAGAACTTTGCTCCCTCTAGACAAAACAGTTTCAATCTGTCGAAGGGAGACTTTGATCACCAGTTGCAGAGGCAAACTAGCATCAACCAGACACAGGTAAGCTTCAGCTTACCACAGACATATCTTGGTAAACCGGTAATTTATGACAGAGAAGATAAAGTGGCTTCTCATGGTCCGATGATATTTGTCAATGAGATGTGACTTAGAGTTTGACCATGCACATGCACGTAGAGAACTGAATGAAAATTTGCTACTGCTGTTTTGAGTTTGTGAAAATGACATCATTGCTGACTAAATGTAACTCTGAAGGGTTTGGATCACAACGTAGTTTATCCTCTACATAAACTTATACGCTCATGATTGCTCAAGAATACTGTTTCTGAGATCTCTGGGTCCTTTTGCATGTTTTACTGTGCATTTTCTATTTTCCTTTTATTTTCTGTGGACAATATTTTTTTTGTGGGGGGGGGGGGGGGGGGGGGGGGGGGGGGAATAAGTTTCATCTAAATCTAATTTAAACTCTACATTTCCAGAAAACAATTAAAATATCCTTTCACAGTTACACTGAGATAGGATCTGGTTGCTTTAGCGTTATCATTCTGGGGCTTTGAGTTGTTCATAAAGAAATGATTTTACTTTACAAACTTTATAAGTGCTTGATCTTACCTTTAAATGAAAAAACACATCACACTACAGTGCTCTCTAATATGTAATATGGAAATATGTTGTATCAGTGGACAAATACATGTAACCAGTGTGTGAGCATTCTCCCATGAATATTTAATGTTTGACTGTTCTGCATAATTGATTCTGTTTGTTATTAGCACTGCAGTGTCTCCATTTGAACATTTATGAGTATTAATAGATATGTGCTTCTGTAAATGCATGCATAGTCACCTTTTGACGTAGTTATATCAAAGCTGAATGTTTCCTTTATATATCCCTTCCAATATATCAGTATAATTTTCATGTTGAAATCATACTGTTAACATGAAACAGGCGTAAGTATATTTTACCTGCTTGTGCTTGTATGTGCTCATGGGATTTTCAGCCTATTTCATGTTTTTAATATCTGTGTTGCACTGCATATTCTTCAGTTATATGGTTGATTTTTTAGGTAGTCACAGTTTAATCACGGTGTATTCTGTGGTTACTTTCTTCAGTAAAAGATGTCAATCTCTATGTTTTCATTAAAAAAGAAACAAAACAAAGGACATTGAAAGTGAGGAAATACTAAAAAAAAACTAATGGAGATATTTCCAAAGGAAATAATTAGTGAACGCTGTTATGAAAACACCAAAGCAAAGCGTTGCTCACACTGTGTATCAGGATTATCTCAAGTGCAATGCCCAAAGGGATAATCCCTCAGGGTATCTGTTTCATCCTATTTGAGACAATTAACAAAATGCTAACTAATACTTAAAACCGCTTAACCTGTTTGACTACACAGGTTTGGTCCTTGTAAACAAGTCGCTGCAAAGACAGAGTGATATACATGCATGATGGCACAAGCATGATCAGCCAGTGCATTTCAGTTTAAATAAAATCATGAAGTTGAACACGACTGTACAAACTGTGCAAACAACTGTGCACCTGTGGTTGTAGCGGGAAACCCAAACAGTTTTCATAAGACACCACAGGAATTATTTTAACTTGTGAACTTTACACATAACTTTACAGCCTGTTATTGTGTTAAATGTATATACTACTACTACTTCTACCACTACAATTATTATTAGAATCATTATCATCATAATCACTATCGTATGAACAGTATTTACAAATATCCTTAAATTAAAGGATTTACTTAAATAGCACTATGACAGCACAGCAGTTACAGTGCTGAAAATAGAAAATGTTTTTCCCCTTCCTGATGTCTTAGTTTTTTTAAATCTATTTGACACACTTACATGTTTCAGATCATCAAAATAAAAAATTACATTAGTAGTTGCCACTCTCTCCTTGTTAAATTATAATTTAACTGTGATTAACTTCCTTTTTAAAACATAGAGATTGACAAATTATCCACAAATGAAAAAAAGACATCAGGAAAACTACCACAAGAGTGAACCTTCCTCGGAGTCATTTTCCTACCAAAATAATTCCAACAGCGCCTCCGTGACTTATCCAGGAAGTCATAAAAGAATTGCTCAAAAAAACAAAATTAACCTTTTGAAAGTACCCAGTCAAAACCCAGACATAAATTCAATTGAATTACTTTAGCAGCACGGTGGCATGGTGGTTCGTACTCTCTCACAGCAAGGAAGTCCTGAGTTCAGCTCCACTATCTGGCTGGGGTCCTTCTGTGTGGAGTTTAAATGTTCACTTGGCTTCCACCCACAGTCCAAAGACATGCAGTTAGTGGAGTTAAGGGTGATTCTAAGTTGCTTGTAGGTGTACGTGTCAATGGTTGTCAGTCTCTCTATGTTGGCCCTGCAACAGATTGGTGACCTCATGAATAAGAAGAGGAGAGTGGATGGATACTTTAGCATGACCTTAAACAGGGTCTTCATGCTTGTGCTTCCTGCAGTTTAAACCTCCTGCAGTATGACTGAAATAAAACAATTCTGCAGTGAAAAGTGGGCCAAAGCTCCTCCACAGGGATGTTATACTGCAGACTCATTGCTATATTTTATCTTATTTTATATTATCTCAAGCACTTGATTGCAGTTCTTGCTGTCAAGGATGGCGCAGCCATTTGTTAGATTTAAGCAGTTATATTTAGGTTTACTTTTTCACACAGGGCTAGCTAGATTTGGACATTTAAATTAAATCTTAATTTAAAAACTGTATCTTGTTTTCACTCAAATGATATTTTTCTAATATTACAATTTATTTGATGATCTGAAACATTCAAGTGCGAGAAATGTACAATTTTTGGATGTTTTTATTTTGTTTGTTTTTGTTTAGTTACAGCTGTATTGCTGCTTATCAATGCCAATTTCTAATCAGCTAATCACATGGCAGCAACTCAGTGCATTTAGGTATGTAGACATAGTCAAGACGACCTCCTGAAGTTCAAACCGAGCATCAGAATGGAGAATAAAGGTGATTTAAGTGACTTTGAACACAGCACAGTTGTTGGCGTATGAGTATTTCAAAAATTGATGATCTACTGGGATTTTCCTACAAGGTCACTTGTACTGTTTATAGAGAATGATCCAAAAAAGAGAAACTATCCAGTGACCATCAGTTCTGGGTGAAAAGAAGGAGAATGACTGGACTGCTTCAAGACCACATTGGGTTCCACTCCTGTCAGCCAACAGCAGAAAATTGAGGCTACAACTCTCACAGGCTCACCAAAATAACAAAAATTTGACAACAGAAAATTGAAAAACATAGTTGGATCTGATCAGTCTAAATTTCTACTGTGACATTTGGATGGTAGGGTCAGAATTTGATGTAAACAAGATGAAAGCATGGCTTCCTGCCTTGTACCAATGTTTAAGATGATATATGTTTTAATTATACATGTAAATTGAAAAATACAATACACACGTCTGTAAATCTGCTGGATTAGTGCAAGAATTGAATCCAACAAATATACTAGAGTTTTGTTATGCATGTATAATATGATCAAGTGACTCATGTTGTTTATAGTTTATCTTACTCTGAAGGATTTAACTTTAGGATGTATGTTATGTCAGTTGTTGCTGTGCATATTTCTTCAATCATAGCGTGATAGTGGGTGATATATGCCAAAGTGAGTGTATACCATTATTAGTTTGTGTAGAAAGAGATACGACCCACTAATTTCAGTGACAAAGTATATAAGTAAAAGAAACAAAAAAAAGTAGTAAATACTAAAAAATACAGAAAGCAATCAAATTTGGGAAACCAGCATAGTGAATCACTAATGAATACTGATTTAAAGAAGCGTGACTCACACTGTGAATGGAATCATCTCATCTGCAAATCCTGATGGAATAATCTTTTCGAAGTCAGTGTCATCTGTTTAAGGTGGCCATAATACTAATACCTAAAATGTTTCACCACTCAGACCATAAACTGTTCATGACTTTGAGTTGGTAGCTGTTGGTTGAGCTGATTTGTGTACATGTTCACCAATATAAATGTCAGCAATCCGTAATGCTATAATCCACCTTTGATTTTAAAGTGATTTCCATGTCACCTAAGTAAATTATTATTGTTATAAGTAAGCCACTACAGGTGGAATAAATATTCTTCACTGAATGATAACTTTGCTTGTGAACCTCAGTGTGTCAGTGGATCTCCACCACTCATTCATTCATTCATTCATTCATTCACGGGAACACCACAATGTTACACATGGAATTCGGTTATCATAGCAGGTGCCCAACAGTTGCCTGTTTTTGAACGTGTTTTGTGTTGTTTGACAAGTTGTTCTTGCTTTAGCCCATGAGAAGGCATACTCATAAGTAGTTTGATGTGGTATCTGAGCAGCAAATAATATGACAACACTGTTTGTGCTCATCTGAGCATTGAGGCTGCATACTCAGTGAGGCAAATGCTTCAAAATCTGTTTGATTGATTTAACTTGTGTTCTGTAGAAAAATAAAATGAGACTGAAATGCCTGATATTTAGGTTGTTTCAACAAACACCAGGATGATATGTCATCAGAACAAAATGGTTTTAAGAAATGTTTCATTTTTTTTTTCACACACAAACATTAACCTGCCAAAAAAAAGAAAAATGCAAGAAAATTTTCCACTGCATAAATTTGCCAAAAAATGGCAAAGCAGAAAAAACTCAGAAAAAAATAATTAACTTTTCTTGTCAGGGATCAAATAATATAGATTTCATATGTTAAAAACAAACTGTGGTAAACTTACACTTGCTGACTGGGAATCCTGCTTAAAATTAGGCCGGTTGTTAACAGACTGTTGCTAACAGAACTATTATGTAGCTCCAGCCGTCCTCAAAGTGAACATTAGCTTTGAGTTACAGTCAGAGCATCCCCAAGTTTGTTATTAAGGCCTCTGTATGCAGTCCGCTATCTGATTAAAGCAATTAGAACAAAGAGGGGTGATGCTCGCCTCTGCCGGCCCCCTGACAAAGAGACTGAGCACATGCAGGTGTCCAGAGGAGGCTCTTTGAAGAAAATTGCAGTGAATGTACCCACAGCATGCCAATTAGGGTCAGGTCATCAGCAGGAAATAAAAGGCTACATCATGAGATAGATGGCCCATCTTGTATGGAAGAAAGGCTACATTTAAATGTAATTAATCCCCTTCGTAAGATGTCATACTGGCATGTAGCACTTAATGTTGGTTATGTCTGTTTTCCCTGGTGTACATGAACCAGCTGTGACTTTTATTTCCAAATGAAGCACAATGAGGAAGATGTTCTACACAGTGGTGATACAGAGACATAAGATATTTTTCACTTTTTGTAAACACCTGCAGGGGGCATTATCCACCTGTTTTATCATCTGTAGGTTTTCCAAGCGAGGGTCCTACTATGTTTATTTAAAAAAAAAAATAACATCAACTCTTTTCTTTTTTTTTTTTATCATTCCACTTGAGCAACAATTATGTGCTACCTTTCTAAATTTCAGGTCTTTGCTTTTCATTTTGTACCTTTTTTTCAGTCTCAGAAAATGTAGCATGTATAACAGCTGACACGTAAGGTTGTATGTTAGGAGTTAGGCCTCAAGGGGGTGGTGTAACATCACACCAAATATAAGTTGTTTTTTCTACTGATGCATTCTCATAAATAGGATTAATAATGTCCTCTTCTTCTCCGTGCAAATTGCAGGAAAATAAGTCATTTCTTCACTTGTTCTCCAAAAAGAAACAAACCACAAAGGGTGTATGTTTTTTGTTCTTGTTGTTGGTGTCAAATGTTTCATTACACATATTTCTCAAAAATGTCTACACTCATTTATCACCACATTGCAGAAAAAAGCTAATTATTTGTAAAAACATGTTTGGGTGATTTCTCATATATCAGCTTCACATCTTCAAACGTAGGAAATGTGCTATCAGAATTGTGTATTTATACATAGACTCATGACTTACTGTTAATCATATTGTCTGTGAGTGATCCAGGCCGAAGGACATTTTAATGTTATGTTCAGCAGAGGTATTCATCATACCCTTGGTGAAAAATGTATTGACGCCCATTGTAGACCCGTTGTTATAATCCCCTCACTGTGATTGTTTTCCATCATAAGAGAGTGAAACAGGGAAACAGACAGTTTCTGATGCAGGTCATTTATTTCACTGGCCTACTTTCACATCTCAGCAGTTCTTCATTATTTTAAACATTCACACATCACAAAACCTTTGCTATATAAAAATTGCAATAAGTGTGACACTTCTGTCTAAGGAGCACTTCCTTTTCTTTTCATTGCTGCCCTTTCATGGTGGATTACTATAATTTATAAGTATGCAACAACAGCCATTCCTGTCCAAAAGGGAATCATTAACTGTCAGTCTTGACTAACTTGAAGATGACATGTTGACAATATAATCAGCAAGTGACTATGTTTTGTTTTTAATTGAGAAAACAGTAATAACAGCCTGGAGAAATTTAGTGGGTGTTGAATGATACACATATGGTAAATGGCCTGTATTTGTATAGCGCTTTACTAGTCCCTAAGGACCCCAAAGCGCTTTACACATTCAGTCAGCCACCCATTCACGCACACATTGGTGATGGCAAGCTACATTGTAACCACAGCCACCCTGGGGGGTGCACTGACAGAGGCGAGGCTGCCGGACACTGGCGCCACTGGGGCCTCTCACCACTAGGCAACGGGTGAAGTGTCTTGCCCAAGGACACAACGACCGAGACTGTCCAAGCCAAGGCTCAAACTGGCAACCTTCCAATTACAAGGCGACCTCCCAACTCTTGAGCCACAATCGTCCTGCACATATGTGCAAACCTGTGTGTGTGTGTGTGCCCTTTGGATTTAATTTAAATCTATGTGTAAAGCTTTAGAGTTAAACAACAAACAGGTATGTTTCTTTTCATGCATGCATTTATTTTCTACTCAAGTCTATATTTTATTTTTTTATACATAAAAATAACACCACTGGTAGACCAGTTAAGTATACAGTATGCCCCCTTCCCCCCCCACACACATCCCCAACCATAAAATTACATGAAAACAATCAGCATGTGATTGCACATTCATCAGGTAAAAGTGTCACATTTCAGCAGTTTTACAGTTTTTCTTTTGACATTTTGAGGATCTGAGTTCCTACACATCGACTCACTCACTCAAATGCTCTCACATGCACACAGACGCACAACTGCTGTACAAGATCACCTCAACAGAAAATGCATTTTTTTGTTAGTTCAGAGATAAGATAAGATAGAATTCCTTAGTGTTTTTGTCCAAAGTCCGCTTCTTAAATCCATTTGGCAAAAGATTTCTCTAATGGGAATTTTGAAAATTTGCGAGCGATCATCAGTGTCCTTATATCTGAAGATGCCATCAAGATTAAGACACAGAGGACACCTCTGTCTTGCTTGTTGAAACTGAGGTCTCATCCTCCACCATGCCGCCCATTCCAATGGTGGATAGCATGCAGTTACGGAACTGAAAGACAGCCAATTCAGAAACTCAGTAAACAGCAAAAGACTGAAAAACAGAGAATAAAACTATAAGAATACGTAACACCAACCTGTTTGTTCATTAGCACGTAGATAACAGGGTTGTACAAGGCTGAGCTTTTTGCAAAGAAAGCAGGGATGGCTGCAGTGAGGGCACTGAAAGAAGCTCCCTTGTTCATGAAAATCCAACCAGCAAAGCTAGCATACGGTGTCCAAGCTATTAGGAAGCCCATGACCATCAAGACACACATACGGGTCACTTCCTTCTCAGCTTTCTGGGTAGAAGCTGAGTCCTGCTGCTGTGCTGCTGCCTGTTAAGTTTTATGGTCAGTTAGGTTAATATAACACCAATAAATTCCACAGTAGCAATGGCTATCTTGGTTAGATTAACTGATCTATTATAAATAATTTAAGAACTTTAGCTTCACTTACAGCTTTGACTGTCATCACAAGGCTTCCATAAGTGAAGAAAATGATGAAGACAGGAACGAAGAAGTGAACAACAAACATGTAGATGACATATGACTCATTATTGAAACCTGGAGCCAGTGTGTAGTAGTCAGGACCACAGGAACACTGCATTCCCTCAGGAAGGTACCTGTGTGAGATTGTGAGAAAGAAAGTCATGTCCTCATTCAGTAAAAATAGCTCTTTACATTTAACATCTAGTTTTGTGAGTGAAAATATCTAATTTTCAAGTTAGTGGCTTAAAAGTACAAAAGGCTATTTAACTAAATAAAATATTAAGAAATATTTGAGTACCTGGACCATCCAAAGAGTGGAGGTGCAGCACAAGCCATTGCCATGATCCATGTGAAGAGTACTCCAGCACCAGCATGAGCTCCAGAGAACTTGAAGCTTCCCATGGGTTTGCAGACCACAATGTATCTCTCAATAGCCAGGACAACAAGTGACCAGAGAGCAACTTCACCTGTAGACAGAAAAGGTGAGTTATTCATTGATATTGTATATCTGCCAATGAAATAGAAAGGATCCTGAAAAAGGATCTGACTTCTTGCTTACCGCCTAGTGTGGCCATGAATCCCTCAATTGCACAGAAGGTGGGTCCAAGAATGAAGTAGCCATTAAAAGCTGATGTGATGGTGATGGTGAATCCAAAGCAGCACATGATGAGTCCAGCCACAGCCAGGTTGACCAGGATATAGTTGAGAGGTTGCCGGAGCTTCTTGTTCTGAGCAGTTACGAACAATGTCAGGCTGTTGATGGGAGTCCCAGTGCAGATCAGGAAGAACATGTAGAAAGCCAGGAGCTTGAAAAAGATCGGGTCTGCCAGGTAATACTGAGTGTACTCAAAAGGACTTCTAACAATCCCAGTCCTGTTGGACATGGGAATGTAGAAGTTCTTGCCTTCAGTGCCATTGGGCTCAATTCCTCCTTCCCAAGCCATCTTCTGTTGTCTAGTTTGCTTGAGTTTCAGCTGATGGAATATCCCAGTAGTGTTAGAAAGGTGTAAACCAACCACACACAGGTAGTTTATGGCTGCCTTGGTGTTTTATACCTGCTCAGGGTTATCCTCAAATTAGCAAAATTAGATTACAAGAGGATTGTGAGGAAGTGAACAGATCAAGTCTGACTGATAATTGACTTTAAAAAGCAAAGAGGGACAATGACCTTAGGGTCAAACATCTTGGCCTCTTGACATATAAATGTCCTCATTTTGCAGAAAATGATGCTTTACATTACACACCCCCTTCTTATAGGAAATGATATTTTTCTTTGCTTTTGGTTGTCATTGCTTAAATTCACAGTATAGTACAAACATTGTTTCAAATAGTTTTAGAAATTCTGTTTAAAGTAAAATAAATAAATAAATAAGTTTTATGGTTGGAGTATTTAAAAATGAAACCTCAGAAAGGAAGTAACCATAACCTTAACACAGTCCTAAAACTATTGTATTAAAATATGTGATTTGGAGCATTTGAAAGAATTTCTCCCAAGTCTTTGCAATTAGGAGATAGAAAAATGAAGTGTTTTTAAACTTTTGATCCTTTGTTTAAACAGTTTATCAAAGGAACTTTATCAAAGTAACTAAAAGGAACTGAAGTGATTAAGGAAATTGTGACAATTAAATATATGAATACCTATGACAATTATTCATGGTAAAGCAAGACTGTTGATGTAGCGATGTATCTCTTATTTGTTTCAATACATGTTGCGTGTTCAGTACCCCATCAGCGTGGTGGGGTCAAACACAAAGATTAGGAAACAACTGAGTGTATTCAAAACAACACAACTGAAGACCTAATTGCTATAGTTTTGTTATTTCAGTAGGTGTTACAGTAGGTGATTCAGCCAACTAGTCCAATGCCTAATTAACGCCTCAAAGAGACGTTTAACATTTGACCATGAATATGTGAACTCACGCCAGCAGTTAACAGCTTAGAACAGACACGCAGACATTACATAAATGTAACGTCGGTGTCAGCATGATTTTGGTCGTTTCAGGTGTCATATAGTATTTCTAATTTATTTAGAGTGTGTCTAATAAACGCCACCCTCAGCGGCAGGAAGCTCATCGGAACTGTAAGGACATTTTCTGGTGTGCCGAGAGTCGTTTTGGCCTAGCGTGAACAGTTACTGCACAAACTGCGATACTGCAAACAGTAACAAATGGACGGACCTCTCAGAGCTCACTTCAAGTGCAACTCGCCACTGGGTGTCCCCTGCTGCGCGCTAAAGACTCCCATAGTGTGTGTGCGCTCATGCACCCGTGCATTTCTTTCGCAGTGCTCCCAGTATCTACCTGCTTCTGCTACAGATTACTTTTAGAGAAACCGCGAAATGGATGGTCGGAAGAAAAGAAAAGGACAGAGGCAGAGAATTAAAAATGACAGAAATCCCTCAGCGTCAGACGCACCTAAATACCGCAAAATAAGCCCCAGTCAGGGATCAGGTTAGTCAAAAACACTCGCTATAACACAAAAAGAATATGTAGATTGGCATTCTAGCTCGTAGTGTAGTGAATATGGTTGTTGTTGTTGTTGTTTTTACTTTGATAATTTTGTTTATTGTTTGAATATAGTGATAGTTATCTGGACACTCGCTTTTCAAAATGGGTATACAGCTATTTTTATGCCTCCCGTGGTGCGTTTTGTTTTTAAATGTAGTTTTCCAAACCATATACACGCTTTCCTCATGTACAAAAAAAAGGCACATAAACGCAACACACTTTGGAGTTCCATAAATATCTAGACATGCGTGAATCTCGGAGTAAGTGTGCTGCATGCAATATCTTACGCCAAATACGAGGAAGTGCCAAAGCTTGTAAAACTTGTTTGATATTCTGAGCTAGTTGGAGGAATTTCTTAAATACATGCAGCTTGATACAGCAGCAGGATCAATAGTGTCAGAGGATTGTGCTGACGTTTGACTACCAAACCGGGGAAACAGGTGTCGCTTCATCAATTAATTAAGTAGTTTCTCCGGACAAAATATGATATATTACAATATTTAAGCGATTCCCCCCTTTTTTGTAATCCACGCAGACAAAACATTCAACCTAATGAGCCATAGTGGGAAAAACAGTTACTCTCTCTGTCATGTATTATTCAATAAATGACGTGAGCTGCACTCCCAACGCCGACTTTTACTCACTTAATTATCCCTCAAAATGTTAGTTATAGTGCACTGATTTGTTTGGTACAGTTGCTTTAGCTCACTATAGTGCATGTATTTATACTTAGGCATTCTTTAGCCAAATGGATACGCAGTAACAGTAGGCTAATGTGTGTTAATTGGCTGAAACGGTTTTGTCGTCTTAGCGCAGTGTTTGAACTCTAGCACTGGGGAACAGGATTGTAGGCTACAGTAGGATGGATTATTACAATTTTGTCTCTTTCTTCCTGCAGAGAAATGAAAAAGCTAATCTTGTTTCTCCTTCAGATGTTATAACTGACTGTTTTGGCCGTGCTAGGGTTGAGTGGGGTTAGTTGGGTTTGTCAAGGGACTAATAAATGTTAATGTAATTACTTTTCTGTTTATATAATACGGCTTACATAGCTAATTACTAACATATGGTAATTAGCTAAGGTTTTTACTGTAAAACAGAAACATGTATTTGCATATTTGAATCATATTTTTATCGGTACTGGTATATTTCCAGGTAAAATAAAAACAGCAGAAGTCATTCTCATTTATGCAAGTGATTAGAAGCATTTTTTCCATCAAAGAAAAATGTGTCTTTTGTTTTTGAAAAGTTATGATAATTTCATTGAAAAATGCGATTTATTGAATAGCCACCTCAATGGGTGTCATTTAAATTGTAGAAAACACGTTACAAAAATTGCAAATGACAACAAGGAGTACATTTTGGGGGTGTTTATTGATCTTAAAAATGCATGTGATATGGCAGATCACAGATTACTAATGAAAAGATAGACTGATGCTAGCTCACTCATGACTGAGCACATCTGTATAAAAAATCGTCATGTACAGAAATGTTGACTCTGTTTTAAGGTTACTTGTCAGGTTCCATAACCTTCAGTGCTGGGCTCTAAACTGGAAATATTATAAATAAATGACACATGTAATGTGTCTAAATTGTTGTTTGTCAGTTACACTAAATATGGGTAAAGTTTGGAACAGCTTCAAAATAAAGTGGAAAGGGAGCTAATATTTTTGAAAGAAACAGTTGAAATTAATAAATTATCACTAAAGCAAAACAACCTTTATAATGTGGCAAAATAATTTTTTATTTTTAAAAAAAAAAACCCGAAATGATATCGAAATAGAGTGTGTATGGATCTTCTTTTAATGTGAAGATCATTATACATGATCACAAATTACATGGAAAATCTACACAGCTGTAAAATTCTAAAAGTGACTTTACTGACTTCAGAGGATTTGGTGTGTCTTTAAAATGTTTAAGAATAAGTGTTAAATAAATGTAAAACTGAAATATGAGTATTTTTTTGTTGGTGAAATATTCCATTTTATTTATTTTTTTCATTATTATTATTTTGTATGCTTTATTAATTCCCTGTAGGGAAATTACTCTCTTTATTTAACCCATTCACTCAGTGAAGTAGTGGGCAGCCACCAATCCAGCACCCAGGGAGTAGTGTGTAGGGATGGTACCTTGCTCAGGGGTACCTCAGGGTAGCTGTTTGGTGGACCCCCGACCTTCCAATCATGGAGCTACCTACTAAGCTATCTCTTCTATATCTCTTTTTACTACCTATTCATTTATTCATTTATCATTTTTCTTGGTGTTTGCTTTGATAAAATCTAGTCAATAAAGGGATTTCATTTAGAATGTGTTATGTATAAAACATAGGCTGAAGCTAAAGCTTCAGCTCACATCTTTTTGGCCAAAATGTGTTTACATTGAATCAAATTCCCTGTTGTCAATTAAATAATCATTGGTTGTTGTTTTTGAAAAAGGGTTAATAATTATAGACCAGAACACAAGTCAGTCTATGCCGTTGTGTCACATATGCTTTAACGTATTTTATCATGTAGACCTTTGACTACAGGGTCAGTACAGTTGGAAAGGCGTTGTCTTTCTTGGTGAATTTAAGCAGCTAAAGGCTGAATTAGCTCATGTGCTTTACATCTACTGGTCACACATAGGTGACGCATGACAGAGACATAATTTCCATAGTTATGCTTAAACCACCACAGTAAATTTTTAATAACAGAATCAATACGTGATTGAATTACATACTTTCACCTTGTTCTTTTTACACAGCCATTTCTAGAGGCTCAAAATTCATTTAGAAAATTGACCGACAAGACGTTTCAAGGCCATGTGACTCCTGTTCCCTTGACATGACATATTTGCTTTATCACAAATCAATCATTAGGCTTAAAAAATAAATCTGTCACATGGGTAAACAAAACTTTAGAAGAAGCTAGCTACATGCAGCGGCAGAATTATTTTTATGTTTAAAAAACGAAAAACAACATCAGCCAAGTCTGGAATACTCTGGAAGAGGAAGGCATCTCATCAACGTTTACAAACAGGAGATGCCTTCATTGAAATCCAGAGGGTTTTGTATCATGATGCAAACCTCTGGTACACTCAAGAACAAGAAGGCCAGACGAGACTTTGTTAGAAAACATCTAGAAAACATCTGAAGGAACCTGGCAAAAACAAATACCTGGAAGAGAAAGTCAAGAAAACAGACACAGTACATAGTGATGTTGAAGGATTTTCATCCAATTATTAAAAGTAACCGAACAAATTCCTCCACTAGTGGAGGACTTTAAATATTGTCAGAGACACTTTGCCACTTTTTGCATCTCCCAAAGGCAAATTGGTCCAGGATGAAAGGACATCTTAAAATCGATTCTAAAAAATTCCATGTAATGAAAACTGAGGCACTAAAATATATTGTTAAGAAAAAAGTTATCAGGGCCATTCTTGCCTGCCAAGTAGACCCTCTCTGGGCCTGCCTCATGTATTAGGGGTCTGTGCCTTAGTGGACTGGGAAACATCTGGTTCCTGATTTCCAATAGGTGGAATAATCCGGAGAGAGGGGAGCCTGGTCTTTGGCTTCAGCCAGACTCACCTTAGAATGCAACACAATCTCCTGCAGAGGAGATGGATTATATACTGTACGGAGATTTTGGATAAGAGGATTTCTTTTAGCTGTGTCTTTGGGTTGAGGGAACAGCATCTGATTGTTGTGGTTTGCTTTCTGAGTCTTCACATTCTTCAAATCCTTATGTGTTGTCTCCAAAATGGAGACCTTTTTGCAGACACAGTACAAAGACATTAAATTTGTAGGGGTTAATTGGTGATTCTAATTAACCCAACGCCTAAATGAAGACCAGTGTTTTACCACTGCAAGGTGAAAAATATTAGATTGTTATATCTTGGAGCTCAATTTACATTTTGCCTTTAGCCCTCACCAGTTCTGTTCATATCTAGGTTTAGTGGGTGCATCTTTGCTTTTTGAAGATGAAGAGGTCCTGTTCACATCATGAAGGGTTAAGCTTCAGCTTGCAGAGGGGTCTTTAGTTTCTGGTTGGAATAGAGCGGTGTCTTAATCAAGAAAATGTTGTTTTGGAGTGTAGGATGTTTCCAGCATTGAAGTAGCTCCTTGACGCTCTTGTTAAAACTCTGCAAAAAGGAAGAAAATGAACCACACAACATATCTAACATGTATTGAACTTTATTAACACATTATTAACATTTTTGATTGAATTTATTTAGGCTAAATGTTTGAAAATTTATTCATATATTTTCTAAGATAAACTAATAAAAATATATTTATTTGCATTCAAATTCTATTCTACAGGAGAATAAACTTTTATTATAATAATAAACAATCAAAGCATAAAAACTGGTGTACTATGTTTCTACATTCCAAGTAAGTTGACAAGCTGCCTACATTATATACTTATAGAACATAAAGTAAATACATTTTTCTATACTTGTCCTTTTTTACTTTTATTATTCCATCACCAATGTGGTACAGAAAATATATAATTCTGACATGAGCTGTTATGTATAAGGAGTACTTTTACTTTTGATTACTCTTACTTGATACGTTAAAAGTAGGCAAGTCCTGCTGCTGTAGAGAGAGTAAATGTTCACCACTACATGAACTTAAACAAATCCCATATATCCTCATTAGGAATTTTGTATTAAAAAATCTTAATTGTGCTACATTTTTTAAATTTCCAGATAATTTGAGAAAATTAAAAAGGCTGGACACTGATGAAAATTTTTTCCCCAAATCCCAATTCATCCCAAGAATGAATTTAACAAACAAAATTAATAAATAAAAAAACAAAACTGTAGTAGTTACATGAATGCTAATAGCTCTAAACAAAACATGTACAATTAAAATTGGTATGGCAAAGACAAAAAGCTCAGAGCTTTTCATTTTAAATCCATAATTTTCAAGTTAGTTTGGTCAGTTCTGGTTTAATTAATAACACAGTAGATATGCATTTGGCAAATACCCTATAATAACTACATAACCACACTGAGATAGTTAAGTTCTCACTCATTAAAATAAATAGAATTTATCACCAAACATGCTTCACATATGAAACCACATCCTAATAATATCATTTTCTCTACTGCTGAAAACAAAACATTCATTTCCCTTAACATAAAATGCCACAGATCTAAACTGAGTAGAATATTCATGATTTAAACTGTTCCCTTGACTACAAGGGTAGCCAAACTTTCACAGTCACTGTAGTGGACTAAGCAAAGATTTCAAATCTTAAAATTTCCAGTTAATACTTAAGTCGAGTGGGAATTTACAATAACAGTGCAGATGAAATTGTGCTTTGATTGAAAGCAGCGTCTCACTTTATTGCAACAATATTGTTACAGCTCGAATACTAATTTGTAATTTCATGTTCTACTTTGCCCTGAACAGACTACTTCTCATTCTGTCTTTCTGACAGGCTCATCAGGTCTGCTTTTATGACTGCTGTACTCTCCATGCTGCTGAGCCTGTGGCTTGGTGCTGCATGGGAGCCTGTGGCTTGGAGGGAGGCTTATACTACTATACTCTAATACTTGATATTGTGAAGCAAACAGGTACTTTGTCTTCTGTACTTCTCCTATAGAGTAAGTGTTCTTGTCAGAGCCCAATCATTTATTCAACAGAGATTCTGTAAAACGACCTCAAGAAAGACACTCATCCTGAGAATATGGCTGAGCTGAAGCAGCTCATTAAGGATAAAAGGCTCAAATTTCTGCACATCACTGGCCGTATTCACCAAATCTCACAGTATAAAGAGATGTTCCTCGTAATTAAACTTTAAGGAAATTCTTAAAATGGTAAAGTGTTTTGATAATTTCTGCCTTAAAGGTAAGATTAAATACAGATTAAAACTAAACTTATCCACAAAGTATCTTAAATAAGCTTCTGAGGTGAAAAACAGGAGTAGGAATGGAGACTTTTAAGAGGCTAAGAGTTTCTTAAGCAGAAGAGAAAGAAATGGTGCTAAGACAAACAGGGAGTTTGTGTTGAATGTCAGCGATTAAGCAAATTTTACAGATTAAATTGAGTAAGGATAAAGTTTGCGCTCAATCTCATTAGAGATGCGCTTACAGCTTCTGTCCAACAGAATAAAGAGCAACAGCGCGTCAGTTCATCAGCGATGACTTGTGTCTGTCGCATCCATCTGGAAGCACAGTCATCACACAGACAGTTACAGTGCTTTTAAAAGTCATATTGCTATATATTTATATCTTATATCTTATATATTCATGTGTAAAAGATTCTTGTTAGCTTAAGTGTATTGTGTTTTTATTATCATTCATGCTCGATTCACAAAGGTTTTTTGCTTATTATATTTGCATTAAATATGATCTAACTTTCTGCAGCCTTTAACTGCACTTTGTTCTTTACTCCTTATTTGCACTTAATGTTTTAATGTTGCATTAAACTTAAAATTGTTCCAGGTAGATAGTTTCTGTAAACTACCTAAATCTTGTTGTTCATAGTTACAAATTTAAACCACACGAACCTTTAACATTACTCAGTACAATAGGATCTATAATCCGTAGTGAAAGTGAAGCTTTTTCATTGTGTACAGACTGTAGTGAGCCATATCTTTGAGTAACCAGTATTAATTTATAAATGATAGACATTATTACGGTATAAGAGATACAAATTATATGAAGGAACCAAAAAAGTTTAGATATTTACATTTTATGTCTTCAGTTGCAGTTTACCTTAGTGTGTGGCCATGAAATCCTGGAAACCATCATCTCCACTCCATCCACAGCTAAGTTGACCGGGATGTAGTTGAGAAAGTCCAGATCAGATTTTGACAAACATAAAGAAATCTACAAAGGTCTACCAAATGAAACTGTGGGTGTTCAAAGGACTTCAGCCTCCTCGTCTGGTTGGAAATGAGGGTGTAGATGTATTTTACTGGACACCTCTAGGAATTAACAAACATTTAATGTAATTACAGTTCCTTATTTTATAAATGGTGATGACCTCAACTTAGCGAAATTAGATTTCAGGTTGGGTGAGGTTAAGAGAAATTTGTTAATGATCTTAACAGTAAATCGTGTTTTAAGTCTTTCTCTTAATTTGTTACCTGAGGTCAGGTAATGAGGCTACCACCTGAGGCACCTTGAGGTGTGTCAGAGTTGAAAGGTATTATCTGCAGTCTGGTTTCCACTGTAGTGTCATCTGTTTAGCTATCAGGCATTAAGCTACTTACCACAGTCAAACCCTGGTAGAATATTATATTAAAAAAGAATAAAATGGAAATGCTTAGTGTATGTAATAATACTAATATATACATCTGCAATGTATAGATATGTTTAAGCATCCAAAGGGCAGTTAATACACAGAGGTCGATCAAAAATTATAGCATATTGAATATTCACACCAGTCAGCAAAAGCCAAAATTAAATTAGCAATAAATGATATTGAAAATATAAAAGAAAGTAAATTTATTTATTATCATATCAAATCACATTTAACTGGGAGTAAACAGAGCATCACAAGCAAGTTGATCTGAATTAATCACAGGTAACAGAGAAATGACGTGGTTTCTCCATCATGTAGCCCAATCATAATCTATCTGTCAAATAAACAGAAGGATAACTGATATTAGCTGTTCTTTGCCACTGATAGTGTTGCAGTAGCTTAAAGAAGACAACAAATTGGCTAAGTCTTTACCGGACATTTTCTTTCCGACCTGTGACAGTAAGCTTTTACCACACCACAGCTACCACAGGTGAGATACTGAGGTTAATCCAATCAGGATAATGACACCCAAAGTTCCTCCATATGGAGACAGACTGTGAGGGTAAAAAAAGCTTGACTGTAGGTCTTGTCTGAAATAATAAACACATAAAATTTTTAATGTAGGGTAGTTAAGCACTGTAGGAAAGAAAGCACCCACAGTGAATTGGATTAGAAGAAGGCAACACATACATTTCAACACATACATAGTCACACTATCACTAAACATTATCTGCTGTAGTTAATATATTTAACACTCTAAAATCAGTACACATTATTGTTTTTATATACACAGACATTTCTCATATTTCAGGTATGATTTGTGTGTTTGCTCATGATTAACTTCTCTTCAGACTTTAAAAGCTGAGGGAACATAATTCCCTTTCTCGAGTAAGGATTAAGAGAATTCCTCCGGACTTGGAAAGGGGAGCAAATTAGTTTGGACCCTGTCCTGTCTATCCGGTGTTAAGATTAATTAGTGACCTCTTAGCTTCTGCACTACCTCACAACCCGCTAATCCCATTTTGGCTGTTTGACAGGGTTAGTGGAGAGGTATAAAAATCACAGGGTGTAACTTGAAACATCGTCACCGTCCACACAAGTAGACTTTTTACACAGACACAACTAAACAGCTGACTAGCAAAGATGGCTTGGGATGGAGGAATTGAGCCCAATGGCACTGAAGGCAAGAACTTCTACATTCCCATGTCCAACAGGACTGGGATTGTTAGAAGTCCTTTTGAGTACACTCAGTATTATATGGTAGACCCGATAATTTACAAAGTTCTGGCTTTCTACATGTTCTTCCTGATCTGCACTGGGACTCCCATCAACGGCCTGACATTGTTCGTAACTGCTCAGAACAAGAAGCTCCGGCAACCTCTCAACTATATCCTGGTCAACCTGGCTGTGGCTGGACTCATCATGTGCTGCTTTGGATTCACCATCACCATCACATCAGCTCTTAATGGCTACTTCATTCTTGGACCCACCTTCTGTGCTATTGAGGGATTCATGGCCACACTTGGAGGTAATAAAGAAAGCAGATCTTTTCAGGATCCTTTCTATTTCATTGGCAGATATACAATATCAATGAATAACTCACCTTTTCTGTCTACAGGTGAAGTTGCTCTCTGGTCACTTGTTGTCCTGGCTATTGAGAGATACATTGTGGTCTGCAAACCCATGGGAAGCTTCAAGTTCTCTGGAGCTCATGCTGGTGCTGGAGTTTTCTTCACATGGGTCATGGCAATGGCTTGTGCTGCACCTCCACTCTTTGGCTGGTCCAGGTAAATTCTATTTCTTTTCATTTCATCATAATGATTTTAAACAGTCAGAATACTGCACAAAGGAGATTAACAAGATGAATAAGTAGTTAGTTGTAAAGGTCTTGAAATATTATGAATGTTGAATAAAAGCTGGATAAAAGCTAATTTTATTGAAGAAATACATGAGATTTTAAAAAAATAATCTCACACAGGTACATTCCTGAGGGAATGCAGTGTTCCTGTGGTCCTGACTACTACACACTGGCTCCAGGTTTCAATAATGAGTCATATGTCATCTACATGTTTGTTGTTCACTTCTTCGTTCCTGTCTTCGTCATTTTCTTCACTTATGGAAGCCTTGTGATGACAGTCAAAGCTGTAAGTGAAGCTAAAGTTCTTAAATTATTTATAATAGATCAGTTAATCTAACCAAGATAGCCATTGCTATTGTGGAATTTATTGCACCTTGCTATTATTGATTACATTTAAATGAAAAACTTAACAGGCAGCAGCACAGCAGCAGGACTCAGCTTCTACCCAGAAAGCTGAGAAGGAAGTGACCCGTATGTGTGTCTTGATGGTCATGGGCTTCCTGGTAGCTTGGACACCGTATGCTAGCTTCGCTGGTTGGATTTTCATGAACAAGGGAGCTTCTTTCAGTGCCCTCACTGCAGCCCTCCCTGCTTTCTTTGCAAAGAGCTCCGCTTTGTACAACCCTGTTATCTACGTGCTAATGAACAAACAGGTTGGTGTTACGTATTCTCATAGTTTTATTCTCTGTTTTTCAGTCTTTTACTATTTTCTGATTTTCTGAATTGGCTGTCTTTCAGTTCCGTAACTGCATGCTATCCACCATTGGAATGGGCGGCATGGTGGAGGATGAGACCTCAGTTTCAACAAGCAAGACAGAGGTGTCCTCTGTGTCTTAATCCTGATGGCATCTTCAGATCTATGGACATTGATGATTGCTTCCAGATTTTAAAACATCCCATTAGAATCATTTTGCCAAATGGATTTAACAAACGGAGTCTGGACCAAAAACACTAAGGAATTCTATGTTATCTGTGAACTAACAGAAAGGCAAATGCATTTTCTGTTGGGATGATGTTGTACAGCAATTGTGTGTCTGTGTGCATGTGAGAGCATTTGAGAGAGTGAACATGAGTGAACTTGTAAACGAAAAACACCTAAAACTGTAAACCTGCTGAAATGTGACACTTGTACCTGATGAATGTACAATTACATGTTGATTGTTTTCATGCAATTACTTGGGGGAGCATATATTTCACTGGTCTACCAGTGGTGTTATTTTTATGCATTATATGAAAAGGAAAAAAAAAATATAGGACTGAGTAAATATAATAAATGCATGCATAAAAAGAAACATACTGGTGTGGTTCCTTAACTTTTACATGCTGGTTTGATTATCTGCTGCTTAAAACCAAAGCAGAACATCACACATTTAAGGGACATTTTCGATTAAATTCCAAACTTTTTTTTCTTGAGCAAAATATAAGATTTAGTTAATGCAAATTATGGCTAGCTGAAGTAGTAGCCCGGCTATTTCCAAAAAATCTACCAAGGTGGAACATCCAAGTCACAGATGCACATTTGAGAATAGCTGTCATCACACTATAGTCACACTGATAGTAATCCTTTGTAAAGCTTCTGCTGAAACAAGAACAGAATGGGTCATTTGGAACTGCTGCAGAAACACTTAGTCATGTAAATCCAAATCCAAATCCAGTTTATTTATATAGCACGTTTAAAAACAAAAAGTTTGCCCAAAGTGCTGTAGAGAAACACAGGGTAAAACACAAGATACAACCACTGACACTCACATAAAACATAATGTTACGGCCCTAGCTGGGCCTCCTGATACTGCCCTTGTGTGGGCATGGTGTTTTACTCCGCCTCCTCCTCTTTTGCTCCACCCCTCTGTCTCTCTCTTGCTCTCTCTCGCCCCAGGACACAGCTGCTGCTCATTGGGCTCGCTTACCACCTGGGCCCAGTCAGCAATCACCTCTCTGAGGTCATATAAGCTGGGGGTGAGCTGTGAGCAGGGTGGGGTGTCTCTGTTTGGTGTGTAGGTGGCCTGCTCGAAGTGTGGAAACAGCATAGCTGCTTTATGTGAGTAGTGTGGGCTTGTGGGCCTTGGCAGCAGTAAGCCAGCTGCTGTTAGTGACAGGGTGAGCTTGTGGGCCCCTGGAAGTGCCTCCTCGTGGTGTGGAGTTTTTGTTTGATTGTGTTCTTTATTGTTGCAACCTTTTTTCTCTTTTTCTGAGTGCTATTGGTAAAACGGCGTTGCCGGCTCTTTATGTTAAGATGATCTATAATAAAGACTATTTTATTTACTAAAAACACTGGTCTGTTTTCCTTTCATTCTGTTCTGGACTCATTTGTTACTGGTCCCCTCACTCGCATGCCTAGACCCTTTTGGGGGGAACGTAACAATGTGGGGGCTCGTCCGGGATCGGAATGAAAGGACTTGGGTTGTTTAAAAGTGTGAACAGGTGTTTGTGTTTGTGTGAAGGTCATTTGGCTAGCTGCTGCTCTCCCCGGCTAGCACAGGGGAGTGTCTAGCTGAGCATTTGCTCTTCCTTCGGACACTCGTTTTTTGTTTTGCCTTTTTTATTTTCGGAGCAAACCCAGGTGGGGATTAGTTCCCTGTCGGGGGTAGGCTTGTCGGTGCTTTGTGCACTTGATGCTTAGCCTTTAAAGTTGCCTCGAGCCTGGTACACTCCAGAAGCTAACTAGGCTAAGATTTTAGTAGGCAGGTCTGGGGAGAGGGTCGGCGGTATTTTTATTTATTGGTTAACCTGTGGCCACACATTTCCCGCCTGTTTTTCATTTGTGTATTGGAGGTGGTGCTTCTTTGTTGTTATTGTTAGCCTCAGGTAGTTTTTGTTTTAGAGTCAATGGCTACCTTTTGATATTGCAGTGTTTAAGGGTGAGCGTGGTGCAGCGTCTCAGCCCGTTCCGCAGGCGCCAGCTCAAGCTGTAGGTCCATAAAACATAAAACACTTGAAAACCATATCAACTCAAGCCAGTCTGAACTTGGCCGTCATTCAAACAAAAGTAAAAACACAATTGAACTTTATGTAAATAACTCTATTGTTAGAGAGCCTCTATCTATTGCCAGTAACTTAAACACTTTCTTTATTTCATCTGTTAAGGAGATCAGTCAGAGCTTTGACTCAGTCGTATTCTCTGATAATGTGAATGATGTTGGTCAAAATTTGTTCACCATCACTCATATTTCAGACACTGAAGTTGTTAAACTAATTACAGGTTTAAAACAATCAAAAGCACTTGATGTATATGGTATTAACACAAACTTCCTAAAGGAACATATGGATTTGCTTGTACGTCCAACAACTCGTGTTTTGAATATGTCTTTCAAACACTCCATTGTTCCAACAGATTGGAAAATTGCTGCAGTTACACCAATTTTCAAAGCAGGTGTGAAGACTGACATGGCTAATTATCGCTCCATAAGCATACTCTCGGTCGTATCTAAAATAGCTGAGAAGTGGGTGGTTAAACTCCTCACTGCTCACCTAGAAAACACCCAACGCTCATTACATCCATTGCAGTTTGGCTTTCGGGCTAATGCCTAATGTTGAACACCTCAAAAACTGTCGGTATGTATTTTTCAAAACGCCCCTTAAACTTGAAGCAGTCAAACATATTCCTGGATGGAGTAGAGCTTGAATTAGCTCCAGAATTTAAATATCTTGGGGTCATTCTAGACCCAACATTATCCTTCAAGAGTCACATAAATAAAGTGTCCCAGGTACTTAAATTTAATAATCGAAATTTTAATCATATACGTAATAATTTAAATATGAATGTTGCAAAAACTTATTTTTACTCAATGATCATCTCTCATATGGACTATTGTTTGACGTCCTGGTCACTTGCTTGTCCAACAACACTTAAAACTATTGAAAACATTTATAAAAGAAGTTTAAAACTACTTGATAAAAAACCGACTTCCCACCACCACTGTCATGTGTTAAAAAAACATAAATTACTGAACTTCAATAACTTAGTGAAACTTAAAAGAGTGAGTTTAATATATAAAGTCTTACACTCCCTTGCTCCACCACCACTAAAGCAAGGCAAAGGTTAAAAACTGGTTATGGACAAATCAAGTGTGTGAGCATGTATGAGTTGTATAGTTTTAATGTTTTATTTGGGAACAGAATGGTGTGTATGTGTAAGTTTGGTGATGGAGTTTTTATTATGAATGAATGATGAATTTTTATGAATTATTATGTCTATTTTTATGCTTAAGGACAACAGATGGAAATTAGCCCTTGGCTATAATCTGGTATGTTTACATTCATGTAATTTTTTTTTTTTTTTACATTTATGTTCATTAACATGCACTGTCCTAAATAAATAAATAAACGCTATTGGAAAAAAGGTGTGTTTTCAAAAGCATTTTAAAAACAGGAAACGAAGATGCCTGTCTAATATTTAAAGGCAGCGTATTCCAAAGTTTTGGGGCCATAACTGAAAAGGCTCGTTCTCCTCTACGTTTAAGCCTTGATTTTGGGACAACCAACAGCAGCTGGTCAGCTGATCTGAGGGTCCGTGAAGGAATATAAGGCTGAAGTAACTCGGAAAGGTATGGGGGAGCAAGACCATTAAGGCATTTAATTACAGCAACTGCTTTATACTCAGTGTTTAGTTCTCAAAATCTTTGCCAATGCACATTTGAAACACATGAAAAGCTTTAGGTTCAGTAGAAGTCATGTTGCAGCTTAGGTAATATACAATTGTAACAAGATTGAAGGTCAGTATTTGTTATGACCACATTTATTCTTCAGCACAGTCTGAACTCTCATAGGCAAACTTTCTTCTTTTTTCTTTAAGAAGGCTTCAGGAATAATTCTGCAGTCTTCTTGAAGGGCATTCAGGGCTCTTCTTTAGATGTTGGCTGCCTTTTGTTCTGTTCTCTGTCAGGATGATTTTTCGTTTTTTATTCAGGTATGCTTTTACTGCACTGGCAGTGTATGTGGAATCATTCCCGTGCTAAAATTAAGCTGTTCACAGGTGCTTACTACCTGTTATTGCTGCTGGCGCGGTCTCTGCGCACAGAAAATCTGCGTTGCGCACAAAAAAAAATCTAACCTGAATTGAAATGAAAATTAATACTTTAACAATTCTGTTTTGCAGTGTTAGTCAGTGAGGCGTGGCTGATGTGGAGTGAAGCCACGTTAATGACAACGTGCACAACCATTGGAGATGTGAGCAGGACAGACGGAACAATTGAAATTAGAGGGAACATTGCTGAGGGAATGCAGCACTCCGACAACTAGAAGTTGATGATCTATTATCATGACCCATCTATTTCTTGCATTTCTGTTGTCTTCCTTATCACATTAACAGTTATAAGTGAAACTTAAATTCACTTTGAGTTCTAACTAATCCTCAAAGAAAAAGATTTACATTATAGCTGCTTTTTAATTAAATCTTTGGTAAACTGTTGCAAATGTTGATCATAGGATCTGGTCTCAGACACTTTACTTTGCAGCCCAGTAACAGGATTACAGCCAGAAGACTGTTAGGGAAGTGAGATGTGTGTGCGTCATGATGTGCGTCTGGTACTTTGGATACCATATGCCACTTTCACTGCATTGAATCTCCATTCGGTGCCATCATCACCTTTAGAGGTTAACAGTGCACAGTCCTGTTATCTGTGTGCTGATGAACAAGCAGGTTGGTTTATGTATTATTTGTCTATTTTAAATCATACTTTTTATTTGTTTTTGTTTCTAATGTCTCTGTAAAGCACTTTGAATCACCTTGTTGTTGAATTGTGCTATACAAATAAATTTGCCTTGCCTTGCCTTGCCTTTCTTTTTCTTTCTGAGCCGATTGTTTTTTTTATTTGGGTAAGTGCATGCTGGTGGTCGACAAGGTGATGGGTAAGACTTCACTTTCTGCCCACAAAACAGAAACTCCTCTGTCTTTTAAAACACATTTTTCTATATCGGGACATTTTCCTTTTTAATTGTCTGTTTGATGTAGAATATATTTTTGATGCGCACTAGTCAACATGTTGAGTCCGAACCACTTGATTTGGACCACTAAAGATTTAACCTGGCCAAGCACATATCTCTCCTTACTGACAGTAGAGGGCAACATCTCCCACAAGAGGCATCTTTAGATCATGTAATTACAGTTACTCAATCAAGACGGTGCTGACACAAAAGGGTGTGGTAAAGCTAGATCAGGTTAATCCACTTAATAAAGAAAAGAAGCGAGTCAAGCCCACCAGGGCTGCACACCTTAGCTTTTTGGTAGAACACCAAGCGCTATGAGTTGAATGAACTATACTGGTTGTTTTAAAATAGATAAATGCCATAGGAATGTGTAAGTTGGTAAGATCTATCTGAAATATACAGTGGGGCAAAAAAGTATTTAGTCAGCCACCGATTGTGCAAGTTCCCCCACCTAAAATGATGACAGAGGTCAGTAATTTGCACCAGAGGTACACTTCAACTGTGAGAGACAGAATGTGAAAAAAAAAAATCCATGAATTCACATGGTAGGATTTGTAAAGAATTTATTTGTAAATCAGGGTGGAAAATAAGTATTTGGTCAATAACAAAAATACAACTCAATACTTTGTAACATAACCTTTGTTGGCAATAACAGAGGTCAAACGTTTACTATAGGTCTTTACCAGGTTTGCACACACAGTAGCTGGTATTTTGGCCCATTCCTCCATGCAGATCTTCTCGAGAGCAGTGATGTTTTGGGGCTGTCGCCGAGCAACACGGACTTTCAACTCCCGCCACAGATTTCCTATGGGGTTGAGGTCTGGAGACTGGCTAGGCCACTCCAGGACTTTCAAATGCTTCTTACGGAGCCACTCCTTTGTTGCCCGGGCGGTGTGTTTTGGATCATTGTCATGTTGGAAGACCCAGCCTCGTTTCATCTTCAAAGTTCTCACTGATGGAAGGAGGTTTTGGCTCAAAATCTCACGATACATGGCCCCATTCATTCTGTCCTTAACACGGATCAGTCGTCCTGTCCCCTTGGCAGAAAAACAGCCCCATAGCATGATGTTTCCACCCCCATGCTTCACAGTAGGTATGGTGTTCTTGGGATGCAACTCAGTATTCTTCTTCCTCCAAACACGACGAGTTGAGTTTATACCAAAAAGTTCTACTTTGGTTTCATCTGACCACATGACATTCTCCCAATCCTCTGCTGTATCATCCATGTGCTCTCTGGCAAACTTCAGACGGGCCTGGACATGCACTGGCTTCAGCAGCGGAACACGTCTGGCACTGCGGGATTTGATTCCCTGCCGTTGTAGTGTGTTACTGATGGTGACCTTTGTTACTTTGGTCCCAGCTCTCTGCAGGTCACTCACCAGGTCCCCCCGTGTGGTTCTGGGATCTTTGCTCACCGTTCTCATGATCATTTTGACCCCACGGGATGAGATCTTGCGTGGAGCCCCAGATCGAGGGAGATTATCAGTGGTCTTGTATGTCTTCCATTTTCTGATGATTGCTCCCACAGTTGATTTTTTCACACCAAGCTGCTTGCCTATTGTAGATTCACTCTTCCCAGTCTGGTGCAGGTCTACAATACTTTTCCTGGTGTCCTTCGAAAGCTCTTTGGTCTTGGCCATGGCGGAGTTTGGAGTCTGACTGTTTGAGGCTGTGGACAGGTGTCTTTTATACAGATGATGAGTTCAAACAGGTGCCATTCATACAGGTAACGAGTGGGGGACAGAAAAGCTTCTTACAGAAGACGTTACAGGTCTGTGAGAGCCAGAGATTTTCCTTGTTTGAGGTGACCAAATACTTATTTTCCACCCTAATTTACGAATAAATTCTTTACAAATCCTACCATGTGAATTCATGGATTTTTTTTTCACATTCTGTCTCTCACAGTTGAAGTGTACCTCTGGTGCAAATTACTGACCTCTGTCATCATTTTAAGTGGGGGAACTTGCACAATCGGTGGCTGACTAAATACTTTTTTGCCCCACTGTAAGCATAATGTGACAGCATAAGGGTAGGAGTAAACAATACAATAAAATACCCAAGTTCACGCACATGTGAACAAGAACCTGAGATATTTTAAGTCCTCCACATTGGGCAGCAACTCATGACTGAGAGCTATGGACTCGGACTTGGAGGTAAAAATTCTTATCCCACTGCTTTACACATGACCGCAATGAACTATGTCAAACGTTGTGGTTATAAGCCTGTGTATAGAGATGCTGACGCAAGTTTTAGCTTAAAAGCTTTTTAGCAATGTACTTTTGTATGTGGCAATATCATCGACTTACTACAACCCTGTAACAGTAGCCTCTTTATGTGGTCATAAAGAGGCTACTTAATGCCCTGTACACAATATAATAAGGTATTATATAATACCCTGTACTTACAAATTAAGGTTATTTTCAAAGATTACTGAACAAAATAGATTAACAAACCATTGCAACGTTGACTGATAATTTGATGTGATAACAATGATGTGTATACTAATTGGTGGCCAGCTAATGAAATGAAAGAAGATCTCTATTCATTTATCTGTCTGATTTTCTGGGTGGCTGCTGGTCTCTTCTTTACATCACTTCCATATTCCCACGCTGTCAAACTCAACGCTGTCATCATCACTCTGGCCCAATCATTTTGTTGCCCTGCTCCTGCGAACCAATCAGTTTTTGTCCCATGTGCTATAAATCTCACTGCTCTTCTGTCATTCTGCCTGCAGGATTCCCATTCGTGCAGTAAGGCTCCTCCCAACATCAACCTCATCCTTCATCAAGTCTCCATCTGCTGCATTTCTGCCAGCATGTTTCAAGGCTTTGGGAGTCCTGCCCTACTTCTGCCAGTGTTGTACTCGCTCTGCTATGTAGCTACATTGTTGTCTAATCACAAAATAATGCATTTATTAAAACTCTGATCTACATTAAATGATGTTTAGTTCTTTCAAATGTTCTCTCTTAATGAGTTGCATCAAGAAGGGCAAAGCTGCCAAATCAAACATCCACCCACTGTGGTGACCACTTGTAAATAGGTGCTTTTATTAGTAGTATTATAAATTTTGAGGGGCAGTCCTGTTAGTAAAAGAGGTGAATTTATTACTCTGAGAACACTAGCAACTGTTAAAGCTCTGAGTTAATAAATCAACATTGGAATAAAGTTCATGTTGATCATGCTAACCTCAATTAACCTAAATTTAAATTTTATATGAATTATATGAAATAATAATAATAATAATAATAATAATTATTATTATTAATAATAATAATAATAATAATAATAATAATAATAATAATAATTGTATGAAAATAATACAGGAGATAAATTGAAAAATAACAGATTTAAAAAGACTCACCAAAGGTAGTTAAAAGAAAAACAAAAAATACAGTAAAATGTTAATTGACAGAATAAACAATAAACAGACTTATAACAGTACAATAAATAGATTCAAGACCTTTAATGTTGTTGTGCAAGCATAAAAAAAATCCTAGCCTCACACGGTGCAAAGCATTAAATATGAAGCAAACATCTACACATATGAAAAGTATCAAATTTAAAAACTGTAACAAACGACAAAACTGATTTAAGTGATATATCCCTTTAAAAACAGAGAAACAACTTTCAAAGTGTTTTGACAGAACACTTAAGGGATAGAATAAAAGGTTAAAAAGGTTAAATATTACAAAAAAATAAAGCAAATTAATTAAAGAACAAAAGGCTGCAATTAGGAAAACAAATAAAGAGAGATAACCAAAAAATAAGAAATCAAATGTAACAGAATCACTCATAAAGGGAAATCACTTATTCTGCTGGCCTTATCTCCTCAGCCAACCCATTTCAAAGCTGATGACACTAAAGGCAAGCCAACAGTGATCATCAGATTTAAGCATTAAAACAGCCAGAAGGGCCCCCAAGCAGGCATATATGGGGTCTACTATGTACCTAGATGCAGATGACATTTTAGTGATCAGTAAAGTCTATAATCTAATTCTAAGATGTAAAAGAAGCCAGGATAAGGGTGATGTGATTTTATCTTTTTTCTATAAAGTGAAAACAAGTCTCACACAAACAGTTTGGCCATTGTCCTACTACGCCTATATATCAACATATACTGTAGTGTGTCTCAGCAATTATTATTTATTTTATTATCATTTCATTACTTTATCATTTTAATTACAGAATATGATAAAAAGCAAAAAGATCTATGAAAAATAATAAAATAAGTAAATCAGGGATTTCCTAACTCCAACAGTAAAGAGCAATCATTATTCCTGTTTATTGCAGAATCAGTCATCTAAGCAGAGAAGCCCAGATCTCCCTCTTGCTGCTTCCTGCAGCTCTTCCAGGGAGACACCGGGATGAAGACAGCCAGCAGAGGCAATCACTACATCACATTCTGCGTCCACCCCAGAGCTTCCTAACAGGGATATCTGCCCGAGACATGTCACCCTTGTGGCTCACAGGTTATTTTTACAAATTACATTTTCACCATAACCATTTGCTTTAATGTTAGTTCCTCTTCGTATGCACTGAATAGCAATACATCATTCTCATTCTCGTATTCCTATTTGCACGAGTCTCCTCATGGTTAACTTGTGTGGTTACTCTTCCTGTATATTACATTCATAAAAAGAAGTCTGTGATTGGTTTGCATGTATGCACTATTGTGACAAACATCAGTAACTATATCAGTAACATTCCTTCATTTTACCTACCTTCATTTTAGGAACTTGTCTAGTGACTGTCATGACCTTGAGAACCTACAGAAACATATTGTTCCTGTACTTTTTATGAACTTTTTACAAGATATAAACAACATCTAATCTACTTCTGCATCTCTCAAACCTCTCAGTGGTTTCAAATAAAATCTAAGGATGAATTCTGGAATTGTTCAAATAAAGGCAACAACCAAGTAATAAATCTTTTCATGCATGCATTTAATATATTATTCCTAGGCTTTTTGTTTATAAAATATAAACAGAATATCATGACAGAGGCTACGAAAACCTCTTTATGTCACAAATATACAATGGGGATTCTTATCCCATCAAAAAAAAAAAACTTAGAGTCAAGTTTTCACATACAATAGTAAGGAACAATTACAGTAAAATCCTGCAGATAAAAATTAACTTGTATCCATTTTCTCATGCCCATGTCAAGACAGTCATTCGGAATGAGAGAAAAGTCAGGAAGGAGTATGGCTGGAGATATGTAGGTAGTATTTTTAAGAAACGGAGGAGACTTCTGTCTTGCTGGTTGATACTGAGGTCTCATCTTCAACCATACCACCCATTCCAACTGTTGAAAGCATGCAGTTACGAAACTACAATGGGGATAAAATGAAGAAAAAGAAAAGAATGAAGGAAACTTCATTGTGATCTTTGTGATCATCCCAAAGCAAAGAATCCAATAAATGAGCCTGAATCTAATAAATATTTGCCATGAAAACTATTAAAAATAGGGTCTATACGACATTACACGATAATTGCATGCAGCTATGAGGACAGATCGTAGCTGCTTACTTGTCCCCATAACTGCTGATTTGCAGGATCATAATAATAAACTGACCTGTTTGTTCATGAGGATGTAGATGATGGGGTTGAACAATGCTGAGCTCTTTGAGAAGAAAGCAGGGATAGCCATGGCTGTGGCTGTGAATGCAGCTCCCTTGTTGAAGAAGATCCATGCAGCAAAGGAAGCATATGGGGTCCAGGCCAAGAGGAAGCCGAAAACCATCAGGATGCACATGCGTGTCACTTCCTTTTCAGCTTTTTGGGTAGAAGCTGAGTCCTGCTGTTGGGATGCAGCCTGTAGATAAAGAAATCATTAGATAATGTCTGTGCTGAATTCAGTGTTGATGCTAAAACTATTCGATGACATGGCTTAGGTCATGAAGGCTGATCAGTTCAAATATGTGACCAAAATGTCAGCAGGTAAGGATGTTTGTTTTTTTCAGAATATTAGAGCAATGTTAGATATTATCTCCAACATTGCCCTAATATTCTGAACAACAACAACAACAAAAAACATCTGGATATAGGAACAACATTTAATTGAAATAAACATCACTTACGGCCTTCACTGTAAAGACTAAATTTCCATAGGTAAAGAAGATGGTGAAGACAGGGACACAGAAGTGGCAGGTGAACATGTATATGACATAAGATTCGTTGTTGTATCCTGGGGCCAGAGTGTAGTAGTCAGGTCCACAGGAAACCTGAATTCCCTCAGGAATGTACCTGGGAATACATAAAAGGTTAGTTGAATATGAAGCATCAGGTAAAAAAAACAAAGAAGAGGTTTTTAGCATCCACGGGTTGAAGTGAATGATATCACCTCAAAGGGAGAGATGCCAGCCTCCTTGAGATTTGCAAAGGCTAAACATTTATTAAACCGGTGCCAAGACTGTTCGTAAATCCTCTGTGTCATCCACAGAACGTCTCAAAAAGTAGAACAGGAGGAAGAAATATTTCACTCAGCAAATCTTCATCAAGAGAAGCAGTTTAAATCCCAAAGATGCATATTCTCTGGAAATGTTACAGCGATACTTCAGTCAGAGGTACACATTATATGTACACAGTACATGTTTTAGAGGTACATTCAGAGAAAATAGCAAGTAATCAACTGATTTAAACAAAACTATTTATTGGGGGCAAAAAAGCTGAACAAACCAGAACACTGTCATCATTATGGTTTGAAACAGTCTCTTAATATAATTTTGTTAATATTACATCAAAGCTGAGACAAGATGTACCTCAAGTGTTTTAAATAACAGCTAAAATAGGAACCGCCGGTGGAGGATTGACTATAAGTCAAATCCTTTAGATAACTTTAGCTCTTCCAGCTGCTACTGAAATTCAGTCTATCCTCAAACTAAAGCAGAGAGTAACTGTATTTTTATGTAGGTTTTTTTTTGACTTTTTGACTTTTTGACTTTTTGACTAGTTTGGAAAGTTCATTCAAACACTGCAGATGTTCTCACAGATGTGCTGCACTTGCTGGTTGCTATGCTTTCACTCATCCATCCAATCCATGAGGTTTAAGTCAGGAGACTGTATTTATGAAGTGTCTAGTTCTTGTCTTCAAATTTTTGAGTTCGTTGTGCTGCTTTAAGTTTGTTTTCCTTTATTACTTCCCTTTGTTATTTCCTTTGCTCCTTTGTTGCTTCTTATTTTATCATTATTGTTGTTTGTTTGTGTGTTTGTTTTGTTAGCATATTACCATTTGTGCTAGCTGTCCTCTTTTTTTTTTTTGTACGTTCCTCTTGATTGTATATTTATCCTATGTATTCCTGCTGTCTACTATTATATTTTATTCTAGCACAGTTCGTGTGGAGCACCCACAATTTTGTTGTACTTGTACAATGACAATAAAGGGCTCTTTTGTTCTATTCTATTCTATTTTGCAGCCCTTCCTTTGCACAAACAGAGGATTTACGAGTAATCAACAAAAGTTTGGGTATGTGTAAGCTGATGTCTTATGAATGAATGATGAATTATGTTTTTCAGCTTTTTATAATTCAAGCTTTGGGCATTTAATATTATCATCTTATCTGGAACAACTAAATTTTTTTAGAATTAGACTGAAACGCCTAAAATAAAAGACACTTCCATTCTCTTTGACTGCCATTCCAGACATGGATAGGATACAGAATTTTGAGTAAATATCTCAGTACCTTGACCAGCCAAACAATGGGGGGGCAGCACAGGCCAAAGCCATGATCCAGGTAAAAGCACAACCCACTCCTGCATGGGTAGCTGTAAACTTGAAACTTCCCATGGGTTTACAGACCACAATGTATCTCTCAACAGCAAGAACCACAAGAGACCACAGAGATACCTGACCTGTTGAGAGGAAAGAGAGCGGGATGTATGATGAGAACCTTTAAACCATGTCACCTTTTACAGTTTCTTAAATCTGCATGAAATTCCAAAACTTTACCTCCAACTGTAGCCATGAATCCTTCAATAGCACAGCTCAAAGGACCCAAGGCGAAATAGCCATTGACACAAGAAAAAATGGTGACTGTGAATCCAAATATGACCATGATCAGTCCAGCCACTGCCAAATTAACCAGGATAAAGTTGAGAGGTTGTCGGAGCTTCTTGTTTTGAGCGGTGACCAGCAGTGTCAGAAAGTTGATGGGGAATCCAGTAATGACAAGGAAAAAAATATAGAAAGCAAGCAATCTGAAGAACCATGGATCTGCCAAATAATACTGCGGATATTCAAAAGGACTCCTCACGAGTCCTGTCTTGTTGTTCAAGGGGATGTAGAAGTTTTTGCCCTCTGTGCCATTAGGCTCAAGTCCTCCATCCCAAGCCATCTCTGCTGATCAGTTGTCCAGCTAAGCTTCTTGGAGCACTGTTAATGCAGCAGAGTCCGCTTTCTAACTTCTTAAACACCACTGAGCAGCCACAGTTATATAGCCCCAAGGGGATGATGAAGATGGGCTAAGAGGATCTGAGAATTCAGCCCATAATCTCTGAGTATAATCACTTGTTACTTGGCAATCCTATTTCCTCCACATTTTCTTAGGAAGCATTTAGTAAATAAAACCATGACTTTTACCAAATGATGGTCACTAGGTCATTGAGAGTAGGCTTTTACCTGTTATTCATCCATTTAAACTGGGAGCGTTTTACTCATAGACCATTGCGTTTCATAAACAAGACAGAAATTCTTGGCGGTCTCAAATTTCTGTCACAACTTTAGCATAGGCCAAGCTTCAGACTTCGTGTACACAAAGGTTTTCCACACAATTTCTTAGTGGGCAGACTCAACCCTGTCCACATGCAAGAGTGTCGCAAACCTTGGCAGGTGATATTTGCAGTTTATTTATAAAATGAAACAAACTAAAAATAAACTGTTTTTCAAGTCATCAGCACTTTTTGCACCGCTATATCAGGTGGTGTTTTGATACAGTGACCCACAAACCTCAGTGATTTATCATCGCTGAACTTGTGCCTGTGTCCTGAAATTGGAAATAGAATGGATACGCCCACACGTCGCAGCGCCGTGTTGATTAGTCCCATTAGTCTGCCCTAGTCTATTCACTTCCCTTTCCACTACAAAAAGACCAGAAGAAGAAAAAAGGACATGCTGTAAAAGGCCAACAATGCCAACATACTGTAAATGTTAAATAGATGCTTTGTGCATTCTTCTTTCTTTCTTTTCACGGGACACATTCCCATTAACACCACAGGACTCTAAACCCTTACAGTCCTCTCCTCATTGAGCTTAGTCATGGGCCGTATTGTAAAGTGTTAGTGAAAAAACAAGTGATTTTAATTTGTGTAATTATATAGTTTTGGGTATGATAAGTCTGGTAAATCTCTGATTGTGAGTCACATGTGTGCACTGTGATCAGACACAAAATCTATGCTGACACCTACTCTCAAAAAAAAAAATCTCTGCTTGAAATCAATGGGAATATATTCTTACAAGTATGTGTTTTTAACAGATTTGCTTAATTGCTAGATTACCCTTTCTTCTTATTGCACTTTATTGTGGGTTAAAAAATGTGTAGTCATTTTTTCATTAAAGTCAGTGTTTCCATGACCTTAACCTCAAGCTGATTGCAATTATGTTTCAATGAAATTGCATTTGCTCTATTGTGCATACAGCAACACAATTAAGATAAGTTTTTTCCCATAATTTGGAAAGACCATTTCTCTTTCTCCTGCTGTGCTCCTTTAACAAAGCACACTTTGTTAAGGCACAGCTCATGAACTGCAACATCTTTAGTAGAGTCTATTCAGGGACCTGTATACATGCTTCATCTGGCTCTGCATTGTGCTAAACCTTTACTTTAGATGTTGATGTTTGGGTTCCTTTCTTTCACACATTAAGCTCAGGGAGACAACTTCTGACTGGTTTCCAGTTCTCACTCCCGAGGCGTAACATGTCGACGTTTTGTCACGTCCCGCGGCGTTCCTGAGGAACGCGAAAGGAGACCTTCGGCGTTCTTATGGTACGCGGCGGGTTATGGCTGGAATCCAGTGCAATGACGCTCCCGCGGTAATAGACGTTCCGGCCCTGTATTCCAGCCCTAACCATAACCTTATTCCTGATCTTAACCAGGACTATAATGATGTTAAATAGCGTGTTTCTAAGCGATTTGAAGAAAAAGAGCGAACATGTGTAGATGGAGTCCAGACGGTTCTCATATTTCCTGTTTTTTCCGAGGTCGTCATTTAGGAACGTGGTGGGTAGCCGAAAAGGTAATATGGTGACGATTTGTCACCTAGCGTAAAATGTTACGCTTTGGGAGTGAGAGCGTGTTGCCAGTTCCTGCAATTTATTCTTCAGCAGGATGGCAAATCTAATAACTACAAACATACAGCGATGGGCACTAAAAAAAAAGCCATAAGAAGAACAAGGAGTCCTGTAACAGATGGTCTGGCCCTCACTTACAGAGCTTTGTGGTAAACATCATGGATTCAGTATGGGGTTATGTAAAGAGACCGAAGACACTGAGACAGCCTAAATCCACAAAAGAACTGTGACAAGTTCTTCATGTTGGATTAAGATATCTGCCTAATGCCAAGGAAAACTGTGCAAAACTGTACTTAAAATAACAAGTGCTGTTTTTCCTGGATTTTGATATTAACAATGATATTTTTTGTCAAATTAAATTTATTTTTGAAAGAAAGAATGGATGAATTAAAGATAATGTGTCAAAGTTTGCAGTATTACCCATGCAAACTATAAATGTCAACTCAGTACTCATGGGTAGTAATATCAGAATGTTTGATGAATGCTGGAACTGATATGAGACAAAAAAAAATCTAGTTGTTGTTTTTGTTTTTTGCCCCATTCCTGCTTGCAAATCACAGGGGTCAGTGGATTTAATTTACTTAAATTATTTTTGTTGCTTTTTTAAATTTGAATTGTACAGCTAATGTGAAGGTCTTTCTAAAGACTCAACCAGTGACCAGCAGTCAATGAAATCCATTGTTTACCATTTGGTGAAGATGATCATAGGTCGGATTATTCAATGTCAGTGCAAAAAACCCTAAAACCAATTGTGAGCAAAGAAGAACAGACATTTTTATTCTGCTTAGTGTTTAGTGTAGGTTAAGATAGAAGTTTTAAAAAAGCAAAAGAAACATGTTGGAAAAGGAAAAAAACGCAGTTCAAACTGAAGCCGCCAATATTCAGCTAGACAACCACACAGCAGTTTCTCTTAAACAAGTGCTAAGTAGCTGCTAATTCCACTTCCCTGTCAGCAACACCATGTGATTTCATTATCTGGCTATGGTATCCTTTCCACCATCCCAGAGCACAGGCAGGCCTACCTGGACCTGCAGCCACGTACTCAGAAAATCAAATTTGAATATTTCAAGCATCCAAGAAAAAGTGGATGCATTCTTCAGGTATATGTGTCTGCCTGTGTGCCATAGTCTAGCGTTTGGTGACAAAACACTAAACCCATCAGCAGAACACCTTTTTCTGTCACTGGAAGAACAAGCATTGCTGAGGAAACCAGTGTCAAAATGGAAAGGGCCTTTTCACATGCCCTAGTGACACATTTGGCAGCATGATGGTGCAATTCAATTCAATTCTGTTTTATTTATATAGCTCGAAATCACAACAGTTGCCTCAAGGTGCTTTATATTGTAAGGTAGAGACCCTGCAATAATACAAAGAAAGCAGATAAAACCCCAACAATCATGTGTTCCTCTGTGAGCAAGAGCTTTGACAGTGGGAAAGAAAAACTGCCTTTTAAAAGGAAGGGGGATGGGCAGCCATCTGCTGTCAGTTGGGCTGAATGGAGGAAGACAAGACAAAGAGATAAATAGTTGTGCAGTGGTTAGCACTGTTGCCTCACAGCATCGTTCTTGGGTCAAACCCCTGCTCACCTGCTTTAATCATTTAGAAGAAGCTAATTTACAGTTTTGAATTCCAGTCCCTCTCAAATGACTGAGTGAGAGACCTGAGAGAGCACAGATGGAAGGGTCAATAATGCTGTTGTTTATTCAGCAAAACGCTAATTAGCTAAAGTTAATGTGTTATTCATTACATTCCACAGTGTCACTCATTTAATGGCTAGACGGTCACTTTAAGCAAGGAAGTAGTGACAAGTCTGCAATATCTTTTTTATTAGGTTAACGAAATATCGTATCACATATTATTTCCAGTGTTCATTTATATGACTGACCTCTTACAACATGTCTGCTGTCACCAAGTTAAGCATTGGTGCAGTTTGGCCAAAGCAATTATGTGACTGGGGTCAGAGAGGATAGTTTGCATTCGTTTCTCCAGCCTACGTGATGCCTGCAGTCATGAATATGCTAAGAGTTTGTATGTTAGTGCATCCATTTTAATAACTATCCATTAATAAAATGGATAGTTATTGAGCCGGAAAAATAACTACCCATTATTTTCCAGCTCAACCCTGGTAAAATTAACAAGCAGGCAGCCTGTGTCTTCAGCCATCTGGGTGTTTCCAAAATGATGTGACATCATGTTGCAACTATGAATTGTTATAAATACTGATTAACGACAACATATTGTAGCCTGCATTCTGATTTTTGTCTTCTTTGCTTGGCTGGGATTTGACATTGGCTCCTGAAATTGGCCTCCAGATGGTTAAAGCAGTCAATGTCAGCATATTACAAAGGCTGAATTACTACGAACTTGTAGCAAAGTTGTAATAGACACACTTAATGCTACACTCTTCACTGCATACTGGAGGCCTGGAAAACTGAGACTGTTAATCTATTTGTCAGATGTAGTGACTGCTCTGCTGGATAATAAGGATCATGCTCTTAATTAATTAGACAAGTCAGGAGCCAATTACCTCATTATGAATGCATATAAGTTACGCCTAGTACTGGTAAACCAGTTCCTGCAAAGGCAGCAATAGGACCTTGCTTGAAGATGTTCTTTTACTTACCAAACAATGGCAACAATCCCAGGTAATACTGTGGGTTGTTGTTGTTATACCAATAACAACTAAAACTTCCAAATTACTCAAAACTACTTCTGTTTGAAGTCAAATTATGAACCTGTTTTTCTGTTTTGTAGTTCTGGGCAATGCAAGGATGGACTGTTGGCTTTCCAGTAAGGCAGAATATTTGGAGATGCACTTACATGCAGTTCAGCACAAAGCCAAAAGGTCATTGCTGGAAAGAAAAAAAAACAGAAAAGAGTTCACAATGAACAAGAAAAATACTGAAAATATATCAAAGATGAAAAAGGCATCCATAAGAACCACAGACGAAGGCTGCAGTGGACAGTTTAAATTGTTTATAACCCTCAGTTTTGGGCCACTACATAGAAGCTCTTTGTATGTCATGATAGCGGGCGATAATTCAAAGAACCAACAGTGAGTACCCCAAATTATATCACATGAGTCTGCAAAGCTCTGTGAAGCACCTATGGACTAAGAGTGGACTACCAGTCTGAGGCCACAAGTAATCTCTACACTACACTGAGGCAGCGATGACATTCACACAATTAGACAGCCAAAAAGTATCACGTCCTTTCCATGACCACGGACTGCTTTTACTCCTATACATCTCTCTGAGGTCATTTAAACAATTTCTTCTTCTAAACCATCAACATCTCACTTACAGCACAACCCAACCTGTCTCAGACATAAAAACCCATATTATTAATGATCTTTCCATGCACAAAAGTCTATTCTGGAGTTCCTCATAGTTTCCAAGTTAACTCATGGTATTCTCCATATACTGTACCGTATATGCTTGTCTTAGGGCCAAGCAACATCTAACCATAGTCTAAATGTTTATTTATTTATTTTCAGTTTTTCTTTTTTTGACCTCCCTACTTTCACGAGGGGATTTGAATTGCTGTATAACAAATTTTATAAATACACCTATCTTTAAGATACCTTGTACAGCTCATATTTTTATACATAGACAGCAGTAATCATATATTGGCTTTGATATGTCTTGTGTAATTTTTTTAAATACTTTAATACTTCATATTTATTTTAATATCTATTTCTCATATTTATGTAGCTCTGTATTTTATCTTATTTGTATCTTATTTTTAAGATAAAATATTTGCACACAGTGGGTCCAGGGAGAAAATATATTTCCACCCTGTGTATGCACATATTACAGAATTGACAGCAAAGTTAACTTAAATCGAAAGTGAAGGACTACAAATTTTCTTCTCATCTGTCATTAAACTTTCCTACCTTATTGGTTGTATTTTGTTCATTATTTACAGCCACTATGTCCAGGTAACTCTCATAAAATTAACTGGGTCATCCAAAACACTGCAGCTCATGTTAGGGCTGGCTTTAATACTGCTTGGGCGTTGCCTGAGCCACAGTTGATGCTTTTTAATAGCTGTTTTCTCTTTCCCTGTACCTTATATCCTTATCTGGCCTGACCAGCCTGCATAGTGAGTAACTTCCCGCTTCCTGGCAGAGCTTTTTTGTAATGAGTATCAGGTGCTGTTTAATAAGTTAATGAATTTTGGGAATCCTTTTTGGCGGCCTCACTCAGCATCTTAATACCAATTTAAATAACCAGATAAGATTCATCCATTGTGTTCATCAATTACAGTAACAGTATTTGCAAGTAATCCATTTACAAGCGCAGCCATTCAATGGAAAGAGCACAGTGAAGAAAATGACCAGACACTGCTGGATCTCTTTAAACTCAGTATTCATTTCAGATTTAAACAGGTTTTCCTGAGTTAAACAAACATTAAAGATTCCATCCCTTCCTGCTGTTGTTGGATCATTCTACTCATAGGAACTAGACAGTAACTTTTGACTCCTTTGCACTATGTGAACCTTAATACCAGTTGAATTAACTAGATTACAGGCTGGAGTCAGTGTAATGAACAAAGTTTGGGAGCACATGAGGTAATCCCTTTACAAGAGGGTCCAGTCTTTGATGAGAAAAGTGAGCTTACTTCATTAGTTCATTAGTGTGTCAAAAGTCCATTGCCTCATTAAATATTGAAGACCAATCCCTAATACTGATTTAAGCATTTTGTTTCCCCTTATATCTATTATTTTTCATCTTAAGACCTTTGTATTCATAGTGTTAGTTACAGCTAATGGCATATTTGTGAATAAAATCACTGTACAGTTCATATTTATCAATAAGCAGAAATGTGCAGGTGCACAGACATTGGAATTAATCCTGCACTTTCTGTATGAAAAATTAAGTTTTTTTTTAAAAAAAGTTTAAAAATTAAGTTTTACTGATTTAAAGGTGATAAAATCTCAGCTATAAAAGTCATTGCCTATTATATTCCTTTTGTAGTTGTTGCAAAAAATGCCTAAAAATATAACAAGGCAGACAGACACAACACATAACACAATGAAATGCACTATACATTTTCAAAATGTAGAAAAGACAAGTCAAAGTTTATTTATATAGCACCTTTTTAAATAACCTCTGTTGTCCAAAGTGCTGTCGAGTTATACAAGCAGTGACTAAATTAGTAATAAACTAAAAATATAAAATATAAAACAAGCAAAAAAAACCACTGTGATTGCATAAAAAGGAACCATGACATTCTGCTCAACTAAATCTGAAAGCAGGTGAGAATAAATAGGTTTTTAAAAAGGTTTTAAAATGATTGAGAGACTGACCAGCTCTAATGTGAAAAGGTCATTTGTTCCAAAGCTTAGGAGCCTCCACTCAAAAAGTTTATCCAAATGTGATTGAGGTATGTATGATACAGCTGGTGTTAGTATATCCTGTGACATATATTGTAAGTGCTTTATTTAAATCCAACAAAGGAGCAAAGGTAATTTATTATATTTTTTAACTAGACCCTTAAAATAAATAATCATCATGCAGTGCTGTTGTCTTTTATTTGTTAACCATACCATATCAGATACTGTTTATCCAGTTTACCGATTACCCAACTCTGTGGCGTTTAAAAACCAAAAACACACAGTTGAAACCTTTTTTGTTTAATAAGGCACTCTACTGACATTCTTTTGTTATTACATTTTGATTCTTTTTAGTCTGTTAACATGGTTGACTTTTGATATTGTGTTTTTAATGTTGTGCAGTGCTTTCTTTGTGAAACGCAACCTATATATAAACTTTACTTACTTGCTTACAGTGTTGGGTTTCATAAATACTTTGATTTGTATCAATACGCCAAGTTTACATTAAATATTTTAGTTTTAGTGACATAGTAACCAGGAGCCTTGGGTTAATTTTGAAATACTGGTTACATTAAGGGGTCTAATTTTCCTTAAATAAATTTGTTTTTGTAAAACGATGTTAGGTCCTAAAGAAACTATAGATTTACATCTGTCATCCTGACTAATCAATGGGCAAAACTGCTAGTGCTGGAAAAATCAAGTTATTTCATTACCTGTGTTGTTATTACTGCTCGTAAGGGATCATTATTTAAAAAGGTATTTTTAAGGTATTTTTGCAATATCGATTTTGAAAAATACATTGACTGAAAATAAGATGCAGTCACTCAAACATCACAGATTATTATTTTTCACTATATAGTGCAGACATTTTTTATGTTATGACAGTTCAATAGTTATTGATTCGGAAACACAGAGGAATGTACATATGACACATTTTGGGTTTTAAAATAAAGGAGCAACACTTGCAGTGCTAGAAAAGTTATTTATAATTTAATTGAATGAGAACTCATATTAAAAGTATTTGCAATGTTTTACATCTCTCTGCTGTAACACTTAATGGTATGAACCTGCACATAGAGCTGCTTATTTAGTTTGGGACTAAATTTCAAGTAGCACAATAATAAACCTCACCCAAGCAAATCATGTTTCTTTAACTGTTCATACTAGATGAAACAATATTAAAAGTTATGGGGATGCTCTGGATAGAAAAACAGGAAACCATCTGTCACCCAGTTTTCATAAGTATGCCAATTCCTCTAGTGGGATTTCCAGACCAAGGAGCTTGTGTTTATCCGCTTAGCTTCCAAAAATTGTCACCAAGCTGTTAAACCGGAGGGGTTTGTCCCTTTCTAATCCTCAATCCTTACAAATTGGATTCACACCTTGTACGTAATTCAGTGATGTTGAGTAGGTTGCCTGTGAGTCAGGGTGGATGTTAGAGGTGACACCTGTCTCCTTCAATTCACAAAGTCTTCAAAAGTGATTACCACAGTCAAATACAAGCTCCTCTGGTTTCTCAGGGCAGAGACTAAAGGTTTGCATAGCGTATTGTATTATTGTGTTATATATATAAAGGTTGGGCTATATAACTCCATCGCCTGTAAATATTTAGCAAAGCGTAGTTAAATACACTTTTAGCTGATACCAAATCATGTAAAGACTATTGGTATTATTATTGATATTACAAGTCAATAGATACATCTGCAAGTGTACAAAAAAAAATTTGCACGTGCAATAAATCTTTATTGTAACTTTGTCAGCCTCTTTTGAGTCTGACATCATTATGTATTAGCTACACATATAGTATCTAGTTAGCATGCTAGTTAGCATGCTATTTTTGCTTTATGGCAACCTACATTAGGATGCAAAGTCACTGGATTAATTTCTTTTTTTATATGTTCACTGTCATTTTCATAGATAGATAGATAGATAGATAGATAGATAGATAGATAGATAGAAACTTGTTTTAATTGTTTTAATGTGATTGGAAGGTCAAAGCAACAATTTGCATATTCTAGGGCAGCTGGTATGATAAGGATGTGAGAGCTGAGCACTAAATGAGATTTATGTAAAAGCCCAAGGTAGGTGAGAAGTCCAAAAAAGCTTAGATCAATCGGGTGCCTGACGTGTGCCTAAAGTCACACGTAAACAACAGTTAATTGGGATTAGCTCTCTGCTTTACAGCTACAAGTACTTAACACACTCAGGTGGAGGCTATGCGAGTTGAAACGGAAACAGGAAGCAAACACTAACTGTTGCTAATGTTTCAGTAGTTCAAGAAAACACATTACTGACATTGTGTACCACATAAAGTGGCATTACAAAATAATTACACACTACAATAACGGCATTGTGTAGGCACTTCAAGATATCTGAGTTATCATAATAAGTATCTAAAAGTATTAACTTCACACACTTTTCACCCAGGAGACATTAAGTACCCTACATCATACATAGTGTTGTTGTTGTTTTTTTCTCTGTAAAGGCATGAACGGAGATTATGACTGATGATGTCCAGGGTTCTGCATAAAATAGCTCGGGGATTTTATCACATAATAAAGAAATCTTTTTTATTCATGCAAATGGAAATAGACTCCACTAGCTTAAAACGAAAGTAAAGCAAACACTCTAAAGGATATCAGGTGCCATAAAACTAAAACAATGTGATGCTTATATTGTAATAATAATCATATTAAAATGATGGAAAATCCACGTAACATGTGACTAAAATGCCTGGCAGAAAAACAAATTCAATATTTTCATACATTTTTTAGCTGGATGAACAGTAAGTATCCTGAGGTTACAGATGTATGAGACTGAGAGATCAAGGCAGCTTTTCTTAGAGAAAATAAATACAATTTTATGAGTTGTATGTAAAAAATAATCCTCTATACAGCACTTAACCTTTATATAGCACAGTCGTGGTAGTGGTGGTGGGTGGGGAGACATGTGAATAATAAATTATGTAGCACTACCTGTTAAACTGTCCTAGCATGGAATAAACACTTTCTCCCAGACCCTGCTGTCTCGTGAAGACTGAGGTTACTGCCGTGTCTAATCTCACCTTCCAGAGTGGCCCAGACACTCACATGCATCACAGATTACTCCCTAATGCTCTCTTCTCAATTCCTCTCCTCTCTCGTGCATAAATATCACTACTCATTGCTACTGAATCTAGCCATTTAAAATAAATTTTCAAAAAACTGGAAATATTTCCATATATCATACATTACACTTCATCCAAGCTGTGCTACAAAGTACAATTAATAAATGCAATCTAGACTATCATGGGTGCAGTGATATAATTTAAAACAAAACAACGTTCTTACTATTGTTTGCCTATTTTCCAATAGAAATAATGATTGTCTTTCATTCATCTATCCTATTTTCATTTAATTATCAGTGTTGAAAAAGAACAGAAGTCTTATTCCTGGATTTATTCATCACTTTATTAAGTTACTAATTTAATTTTATGGTCAAAGTGTATTAGCGAGACGGTGATTCATCTGTGTTTTCTTAATACCACAGTTTGTGGTGATATTGAATTATATATCTTTCACAGCAGTCGTGTTGACATGACACCTGGGTTCACCTGCAGGGATGAGCCTTAATTACTGTCAGTAGTAAAACTTGTGTTTGATTATGTTATTCAAATTGCAACCACTGTGGGTAGGCTAGATATTAAAGCAAAGCAGAAAATTCCCAACCCTGGATGTGTAATGTGGCATTCTATTCAGCAGACGTCTCCACCCACTGGTCTGAAGAAGCAGCTCTGTGGATTCCTCCAGCTCCTTTAGCTCCACCTAAGCATGTCGTATTAGCATCCTATTGCGCTCTTTCTATGAATATGTATGTATGTACAGTCTCAACTGACTGCAGCTTTCCCCAGTCTTATAAACAGTACATTTGCATAATGTCTGAAACTAGCACCACTGAAGGAACAGTGGGCTGGGAGGTCAGTTCCTTGACCTCAGCAGTACTGGTAATATAAGGCATGTTATTTCTGACCTTTTGGTAGGCTACCCCATCTAAAACTTACAATTATAAAAGCTACATAAATAAATATATAGATTAAAAAAAAAAAAAAAAAAGTAAAAACAAAACAAAACAGGATGAACTCAGTTTTGCTTTTTTTTGTTTTTTGTTTGTTTGGTTTTTTTTTTTTGCAGTGCGCTAGTACCAGTACGTCTTCTGTGGGAACCTACTGCACATATGGTTTCACCTTTAGTGTGGGTTGTTTACATTTGCGGTTGAAGCGCCACCTGGTGGTCAGCAGTGTGCACACCAAATAATTAACAGTGTTATTTCATGCTCATGTATGGTTGGTTAACAGCATTATGGCAATGATAGGATTGCCAGCTGAAGATGAACTGATATTGAATCTATCATTGTTTTATTTCAAATTCATTTGCAGCAATGGAAAAGTGTCATTTTGGGGAGGAAGGACAGAAGTAGAAGACTTTAGGCATGTTTACAAACCTGTGTGGTGCATATTTTCTAAGCATGTGCTGTATGAAGGCCTGTTGCCTATTATATTGGACTTTTGTGGATGCAATATTATCATTGTTTATGTAGCGAGATAAAAAGTGAAATACAGAATAGATGCAGAGCTATATCAATGTGGCTACAAAGCTCTGCTGAGACCATTCAGATCTATCACTGCAGTTAAACACACAAATGTTGAAGCAGCAAGGTTTAAATACAGATCTGGAGCGCCCTCCAGAGGGCAAATCTTTAAATGTACCTCTACCAGTATATACAATAAGAAAAGTGACACTGTTTTTCCAGAAAAAGGGAAAAAATAAAAGTTATTTGTGAAATATTGAGTTCCAGCATTGCGGGGGGGAAACATTGCAGGTGCTGTATATGATGGGGAATGTAAATACTCAAGGTTTATATTTACCTGAAAACTGCCATAAATGTACAGCTCTTATTACTTATTTATTACAGTATCTCACACACAGTGAAGTAGCCCAACTATATTTTGCGCTATTACCTCATTTAAATTATAATAATGTGTATTTACCGCAATAACCAGTTAAATTATAGCAACGGTCCCTGCATCATTCTGGGAAATTACCAACAATCAAACAATCCCCTATGAGCAAGCACTTTGAGACAGTGGGAAGGAAAAACTTCCTTTTATCAGGAAAGAAATTCCAGGCTCATGGGTCATGGTTAGCCGTCTGCTGTGAACAGCTGGGGGCTGAGGGGAAAATGAAAAGAAGAAAGAGAAAAGAAAAAAGGAAAAAAGAGCACAAGGCAACAGGACAAAAGACAGAGTAAGGAAGCGAGTATAAAAAATTTAATGACATGCTGCAGTGATATATAAACACAGACAAAAGCAGCATGCAGAGAAGTGCTCAGCGCATCACATAAAGTCCTGTATGAGTTTGAACCTTTATAACTAAGGGATGCTACAGGGATGTTTCATTCTTAATTATAAGCTTTATGAAAAATGAACGTTTTCCTAATCTTAAATGTAGAGAGGGTGTCGGTCTCTCTTATCCAAACTGAGAGCTGGTTCCATAGAAGAAGGCCCTGAAGGCTGAAACCTCTGCCTCCATTGCCCGGTACTCTATTAGGCGATGATATTACTAGGTCTTTAAGATATGATGGGCCGAATTATACAAGAGGCAAAAAATGTTAAATTCAAATCTGGGTTTAACAGGGAGCCAATGAAGAGAAGCCAGTGTTGAAGAAATATGATCTCTCCTTCTTCCCCATGTTAGTACTTGTTATAGTATTTTTTGACTAACAGGATGATTTCCAGGGAACTTTCAGAAAAAAAAACAGATACTAAAGAATTACAATTGTCCAGCCTAGAAGTAATGAATGAATGAACTAGGTTTTGGCATCACTGCAAGACAGGATGTTTCTAATTTTAGATATATTGCACAAAAATGAATATACACGTAAAATATTAACACAAAGACTGTCAGTTAAATCGCTATGTTACACACCATGTAATAACACTATTTAACACAATATTTGTCCATGTCTATTAAGGGTTATATCCTGACTGCCTTAAAGGCAGAAAAACTACTTTTTTTTTTTACTTTACTTTACTTTAGTGATAAGAACAATAGTATCTACAAATTTAACTAAAATTAATTATTTTATGAACGGATCAAAGCAAAAAGCAGCTTGATGGAAATTGTGTTTTTTGTTTGTTTTTTTTAAATGGAACTGCTCATGATCCAAACGATTGCACACACAGGACCTGTCAAACATGGCAGTGGTACTTTTATGGTTCATGTGCACTGGAGTTTACCAGTGGTTTCATTGCTGATAATGAACTGAGGAGGTACACAAGAGGGTGTCGGTGTCTTACACTTAGTCATACATCAACATTCCAGCATTCAGTGGGGTAACAATATGAGAACATTTTTTAGCAGGGTATGTTATTATCAGTGAAGCTTGAATAAAATATAAGATGATACATCCAATAATCCAGAATCCTGAGGCAAAAACAAGGAGAAAGCAGTGATTACAGCACCATGTTATCTGAAAACAGTAGCCCAGTGGTGGCTCGCAGCAAGAAGGTTCTGGGTTTGAACCAAATCGGCTGGATTTGGCCTGTTCTCCACGTGCCTGTATGGGTTTCTTTCAGGTAGTCAAGCTTCATACAATCCGAACACTTGCACATTTGGTGATTCTAAATTGTGTGTAGGTGTATATTTTGATTGTTGCTCACACAGTTTTATCCTTGTTATGGCAACCTTTCCATAATGCACCCTGGTTCTCACTTTACTCAGTATAAAAGCTGTGGGCATGCACTGTTTTGGATTACAACCCGTTGTTCCAGTTTTCCCTTAGTTTCAGGTATTCAAGGAGTGCAGGTGTGTTCTGTTTTATCAGCTAAATAGAAGGCGCATTGTGAAGTGGTGTTACCTAACACCTCCAAAAATTTTGTCGCTTTTTCTTTTTACATGTTTCACACATCTATTTTTTTTATTAAAATTATTTATCATGTGTGTTTGCAGTAAGTATGTCCTCACTCTAATATTTAATATAGTAGAATTTATAAATGAAGTCAGAATACAAGAAAAGAAACCAAATGTAAAATTTAAGAATTGTTACCACCAAAACTTTTATGTTTTTCCTCTTTTTCCTTCATCTTGAGCTTACTGAGCACAGTAAATAATACAACACGCTGAAACAGCTACACAAAGGTACTATAAATGTACAACAAACAGTTCAAACTACATTTTCAGTTTAACAATGAAACATTAAAAAATCTGTTATCTTCTACAGAGAAAAAGGTCTTTTACTGAGACATATCTGATTGATGATCGGTTCCAGTGATCGATCAGTGTTGCTTGAGAGGCTGTTTTTCAGCCTTAAGCTGTCATGTTCGCGTACCGGCAGGCAAGGAGAGAAGGACCCAAAATGCAGGTGTCAGTGAGGCGAAGTAGAACTCAACCGCTTTATTAGCGGGTTGCCGGTAAACAGCGGACCAACTAAACTGGGAAAATACAAACTAACAGGCAGATACACATGGACGGAGTACAGAATGAAGGTGAGTAGACATTAACGATGCGACAGAGAACAAAGGTAACACAGGGCTAATATACACACGGCAGTAATCAAGGGATGAGGCACAGGAGGGGAACACACCTGGGAGAAATCACAGCTGACGAGACAGGGGAATAGTAAACCGAACACACTGACACCAGATACGAACCTCCAAAGTAAAACAGGAAACCAGAAACAACTTACGAGGAGGCAGAAGACGCTGCACTTATTCTAGAATAATAATCAACACTATAGAAACATACCAAAATATATAGAACTGAAGAAGCTGGGTCAGAATGACCCAGAACCGTGACATAAGCAGTGTTCCCAGCTTCTTCTTTTTTTTCCACAGGAACCCTAAATAAAAAGACAGGGCAGTTTGAAATGATAAGTCCAGGGTAGAGTTTCAGAAGATCATTATTTTTACTCAGAGAGTCTCTCTCATCTGGTTTTGGTAGCTGGACACTGACCAGATGATGTTTAGAGTTGTTTGCCTAATGGACTTAGAATATAACTGTATGTGACATGTATTCTTCGCTGCTGTAGTTGTACTTTTAACTTCTTCTTTTTTTTTTGTTCAGTTTAAATAATATATGATCCCTGTATTTGTTCATCTCTATCATCTGGACTTTTTGTCTTGCGCAGTGTGTGCAAGTCTGTGAAAGTTTGAAATGCTTCATAGTTTGATGCTTTCTTTGATGTTGCAGAAGGCAAGTCCTTTGCTGGCGTGCACAGAAGCTTCAGTCTCTGGGTGGCAAAAGAGAAGCGTAGTTTTTGATTATTCTGCTGAATGATCATATCATTATATTTGTAACATTACGTAACTGCCATCAAGGGCAAGGTTTAAGGCTCAAAATCAATAAAAGGTACACTGCAGTTCCACTGCGGTTTTTATTTCACTGTGACCACAAATGACCTTACTTCCACAAGGTATACACTTTAATTTAAACAGTTAAGAGAGAAACAGGAACTCCTGACCTCAAATTCCTCATGTTACCCTAAATACAATTTACAGTGAGCTGCCTAAGATGCATCCAGTGGAAGGATCAGAAGCTGTTTTTAGACTTTTAAGATTTTGTGACCATTCAAACTCACCTTTTTTTTTTTTGGATTTACCTGTCTCAGTGTTCCTGGAGTAATGCACACAGCATACAACATCCACAAAGGAACCATGAGTGTTGAGGAGAGTGTAAACAATCCTCCAATAGCATATCCCCACCAGGGATATTCATAGGTGTTGTTGAATTTGAGTGGGGTATATTTGATCAGGGAGAAGAGAAATGTGCACTGAAAACATAAGACAAGAGCAGGTATAAACTTAAAGCCTGATTTGTATTCAAGAAGAGAAAATTCATATTCACGGGGGATTAATTTTGACATTATATGATGTAAAACAAACACTTATAAATAAGATTTAAAATTATATTCATTCAAATTTACAGCCTTTGCTTTTGTAGTGCCATTTGTTTCCAAACACTCCTGTTTCAGTCATGTCAAGACTTTAGGTACAGGTAACTGTGATTATATCCAGTGTCTATGTATGCTTTTCTCTCTGGTCTATTTGATATAAATTGGTTTTAACTAGACATAATTTTATAACTACTTAAAACATACATGTATTTTTGATCCATCCGCAGCTGAATTTAAAAATTTTTCAAAGCTTTCTATTAAATCAACTGAAGTCACATTAGACATGTACACAAAATAATATTTCACCAATTGTGTGAAGCTAAAAATTGACTTCTTCTGTCACATTTATGCTGTCACAGTGGAAAATACTCCTCTGAAATAAGGTCAACATTTCAAATATGAGGTCAGTGTACAGCATGTGCAAGTAATGTCAATGAGCCCAAACAATAGGCTTTTAATGGATCTGAGAATCCATATCCTTAATATGTTCATTTACAGTACAGCAGCCCTACTCACGTCTTGTTTAAACTCTATAAGTTAGCTTAAATAGAGGGTGGCCTGAAAGAGAGAGGCTCTAAAATGGTTTGTTTCAGAAAAAGGATGAAGTAAGGGGCTGTATTAGGAAGCAGTAAATCCTAAAACAAAAGTTTATTTTGAACTGTGAATCATGCAAAGCTACTCCAGAGTAGCCCAAAACTAAACTATGGCACTAAAATTAAACTATGGAGCATAAAAGATCCACTTTATAAATGCATTAAATGTCTTTGAGTTGCTATGCAGTGTCAAGGTGGAATTGTTTTCCATCTGGTTAAGACATAGACTATAGTCTTAGAATAGAAGATTCTGACAGGTTTCACGTACACTCACTTAACAGCATTTCACAACATTTCTAATACTTACAGTACAGATCGCTGGTGTGAAGTACTGCCAACAGTATTTCATAAAAGGCCATGGTCGATATCCAATCATGTCCTTTGTATTGTCGTACTGACGATCTCCACCTACAGAAAATAAACATTGTTAACTATTTGGTTGTTTTCTCACACACACAAACATAATACCATATATATAATGCCAAAAAATGATTTTGGTGATCTGGACAGAGTGTTTTCAGTGATAATGCTATGTCCAGATAAACAGAATCAACTTTTAGAGATTTCATGACCTGGATGGAGCATGGATCAAGACATATGTATAATGGAGGTTCTGTATTGTGCTTCACTTTCATTTTACAGAAGTTAAAATGAAAGTGAAGCCAAGATTTGAATTTAATACATGGGTTTGATACATCCAAAAGTTGCAAATTTTACCCAAGTGGCAACCTGTAGAACTGCTGTTCTTTGAGGCGAGCTCAGAAAGCGAGTCAGTCCCCATAGACCCCAATGTTAAAATATCCAGTTTTACACCAGAGATTTTGATATTTCTGGCTAATTTTAACTATCATAAAACCTCTACAGAAAGTGATCTTTTTCTCTGCTATTTAAGTTCAATGATGACTTAAGAAAAAAATTCATAACTCTAGTGTATAAATAAAAATGTGGCTATTTTGTGATATGTGGCTGTCATTTTTTTTTTTTTACTTAAAGTATTCAAATTATTTATTAATAGTAAATTAATGAAGCACTTTCCAATCAAGCTGGCTATATAGTGTTGGGGTAACCTGATAAATTTCCCAGTTTTACCCTTTCTGCAAAATCCGATCGCATCTGTTTGAAAAGCTAACATGGTGACAGCCAAATTGGCAGATTTGAGGTTTTTAGATGATAGTACACATGCCAATGAATGACTTTACAGTATTTGGTCCATTTTTTAAATACACTGAATGATTTGACCAAGTTAAAACTGCTACTTACCGTAGACCCATCCTATGCAGACAGACTGAAGAATAGCAAAAAGTAGGAGGGTCATCCCACTGCAGGCATAGTAGTCAAACAGCTGGAAAATATAAAGGCCGCCCTACAAATATATAGAAACAAAATATATGACTGCATCTATAACTATAGATTCACCATACTAAATCCATATTCTGAGAACATAGTCCATATAAAAGCAGAGCAAAACATGAGCAGGTGTATCATTCTTGTGAATTCTGTTCAATGAGATTAAAATAGTGCATGCTAAGTTTAGTTAATCTACTGTATTTCCCTCTGTATTTCTCACCTGTGAATTCCTTATGTTTTTATAGTTGAAAATATTACAAGGTTCATTTTTAAATTGATTTATTTTTTAAATTCCATTTTTAAATGATCAAGAAAATCTGAAAACGCTCACCTCCGTCACCATCAGAAGGCCTACAAGGAAGCTTCCGACATTAATTCCAAGAAGAAGGAGTTTACGGTGACAGTTGTTTTGAAAAAAGGAAGGATACATGTCCGAGATTGTTGTGACCAGTGCCTCTTGATATACAAACTGCGGTGATGGGAGAGATTACCACAAAGGAAACAACTCTAAGAGGTACATGACAAATAGATTGGTATTACCTCACTATCTAATCCCAGAAAGATGACCATGATGAAGAAGAAAATCGCCCAGAGCTGAGGAACCGGCATTAAAGCCACTGCACGAGGATAAGCAATAAATGCCAATCCAGGTCCTGCAAAAATGGAAGCAAAATATAGTCGTTTTCTCAGACAGCTCTTAACAGTATCACTCTGGGTTTCCATCCATACCTGATTCAGCTACCATCGATATATCCAAGCCTTGTTCTTTTGCCATGAAACCAAGCACAGAGAAAATGGCGAAACCAGCTACAAAACTGGTTAAACTGTTTAACAGGCACAGGTAAACACAGTCTCTGTAGGTGAAATATTTCAAAGGTGAGAAAACAAGAAAATTACAGTAATTACAAAAGTAAAGGAAGAATTCCAAACCTGTAGCAGTTGTTGTTGTACTTGTTGTAGCTTCCCAATGAGGTCAGAACCCCCGTGCAAACTCCATAGGAGTAGAAAATTTGGCTGCCCGCATCCATCCATACCTGAGGGAAGTTATTTTGATTGGTAAATATGTAAGTGTACAAAAAAGTGCATTTACATCATACTAACTGCTTCTAGTAGTAAAAGTTCAATAATATGCCAAGTTATCGAAAAACTGATTTACTAAAAGTATTTGCAAAACAACACAGATGTTCCTGATCCTTGAATTTACTGGAATCTGTTGCTCATTTAAATTATTTGTTGAAAATTAAGAACAATTGCATATATTCTCTACTGACTGAGAATAGGATTGGCACACACATTCTTTTCATTGGTCATATGGTAATCTTCAACCTCATTACCAATGAAATAAAAAATAAATAAAAACTATGATGCTGTGTAAAGGCTGGATAAAAACTAAACCATGCCATTGGTGAGTACAGGGCTGTGCACAGTAAGTGCAAAAACATCATATTCTGTGGTGAAACATGTTTACCAACATTTCGACCCCCCCCCCCTTTTTTTTTCTTTAACTACATGCTATTGTTAAATGCAAAAGATGTGCAATGCAATTAAATGCAATGTGACATGCATTATAGGAAAAAAGCGAATACTTCTTCAGCACTAGAGAATTTAGCACCTCAGGATCAGTGAGACGGGATGGGTCTGGGTAGAGGTAGAACATAATTCCATCTTTGGCTCCAGGTAATGTGAGGCCACGAACCAGCAACACCACCAGCATCACAAATGGAAATGTGGCAGTGAAATACACCACCTTCAATACAAGCAACTGTCAGTATTTGTTTAAAAAAAAACTGACTTAGATGCTTCATAGAAGAGTTTGAATGAAATGAAAAATTAGTATACAAAGTTTGTTCTGCACCTTTCCTGTGGTCTTCACTCCATTCCAGATACAGAAATAGCACAAAACCCAGGCAAGAAGAAGACAAAGGGCCAGGTCCCAACGGATATTCCCAATGTTATCTATTCCATCAGACAGGCCCAAGATTCTCCTCCTGTTACAAAGTTTATACAGACATTTATATATAAGCTTTCATATATAAAAACCTTATTAGCCTTATGGTATGGTCCATATTACCATACTTACTCCCAGAATTCAACAACTGAAGACACACTCTTTCCATTTGGGTCCACAGGAAATGTTTGATTGTGACTATGTTCAAAACAGCCATCTTGCATGAAAAATTAAGCAGGCTTGTGAAATGCGAATAACACATGCATGATGCAATTATGTGAAATGAATACAAAATAAAATCTTAGTACTTGTATTCCAACTGTTGTGACAGCTCGCCCATGGAAGCTCAGCCCTGAACGATGAAAACAGGTAGAGAAACGCCCAAGCCAGTATGATGATGTAATACATACCAGTGTACAAAACAACCACTTGGCTTCCGTAACCTAAACCTATTAAGAAATAGTGCGATGAACAATATCAGTTTTTATTTGATTCTAAGCTCCCTTCAAGCTTAGACTTTAAAAGTTCATCTGTATTTAAAAAAAAAAAAAAAATCATCTGTACAAATATATAAAAATACAATAAAGTTGCACTATGGCTTTTTATTTAGGTCACATACACAACAACAATTTTGATGTCCTTACATTTGTTGTAGTGTAATTTTTACGTTTGTATTAGTATTGTACTTTCTACTCCATTATATTTCAATCCATCCATCAAACAATGTTCTTAACTGCTTATCCAAGGTTTTCCCAGCTGGCATAAAGCTAGAAGCTGGGTACGCCCTGGTCACCAGTCTGCCTGCCTTTCAGAGATTCATAAACATATGAAATATACTATCCCTAGGGTTTACATTTAGTGATGCTGAGGCTAACACGACATGTCACAAAGTTTATCTCAGACCCATTTTCTTGACAATGCACTCAAATGGTCTTTACAGTCATCGGGTCTCTATCCAATAAAGTACATTTGAGATGTCTGATGTTATCAAGTCAAAATGGATCACTGAGGAATGTTTCCAGCACCTTGGTGAATCTATGCCATGAATAATTAAAGCCGGTCTGAAGGTGAAAGGGTGATAAATCCTGTTCTAACAAGATCTAATTAAAATAATAAAGAAAAAAATCACAAAAAAAAAAAAAACTACCTTCAAAAAGTGGACAGATTTTTCTCCAACATGTTATTCCACCCTGACTGGTGTACTGACCCAAAGATGTCTCCAAGAAGAAGAGTGGGATGCCACAAGTGAACAAAAATAAAACATAAGGAATGAAGAAAACCCCTTAAAAACAAATAAATATCAGTAATTATTGATAACATCTAAGAAATGTGTATACACCGTATTGCTCAATATCTGCAATTAGTATTGTTTTTGTTTTTTCCATGCTGAATTCAATCTTTATCTTTGGCAATAAAGGCTACATGACATTTGTTTTCAAGATGGACATAACAACAACAATTTACCTCCTCCGTTTTTGTAGCAAAGGTATGGAAACCTCCAGACATTCCCCAGCCCAATAATGTGCCCAGCTACTGCCAGGATGAACTCCAGCTTGTTGGCCCACTGCTCTCTCTCTGGAGCTTTGGGCTGGGTATGTCCCAGTCTGTTCCCAGGGTTCATCACATTCATTTTCACAGTGGATTTCTGTTTTTGGTCCATTTCAGCCCTTTAACAATTAAGTTTGTGTATCTCAATATCTTCTAAAATAAACAAAATACATAGAATGTCAACATCCAGTATACTCACTGAAACTCAGTGCTGTTTAAAGAAGGCCAAAAGAAAAAAACTCACCTTACACCTTAGGATACAAAATAAGAGTCACGTGAATGGAAAATGCCGCTGATTTTGTCACTAATTTTCTGTCCAGTTCTTGTTATGTCTCAGCTTTTTCTCCCTTTTCTCCATCCTTAAGAATGGCTTCTTGACACGCACCCTTCCACTGAGACCATTTCTGATGAGGCTTCAATGATCAGCAAATGGATGAACAGAAAGGCCAGATGCACCTCTTAGGTCCTATGTCAGGTCTTTGGGCATGACTCTCAGATATTAATTGTCAGCCAAAGATATTTTTTTTTAGGTCTGCCATTTCTTGTTTTGTCCTGAACCTGTTCCCCCCCATTTTTTAAGGACACAATAAACAGATATGCCAAGTTTTTAACTAAAAGCTCTGTTGGTGTGAAAATACTGTGTTATCTTTGATATGCTTCACAGACTAAAGAAACTAAAGAAATTGTGTGTGTGTGTGTATGTTTTTCTGTGACTATTAGTAACAAATTGCCTTAAGAAATTTTACATTTTGTTTTAAAATAATTTCTTTGCTGTCTGGTATGTGTAGAAACATCACTGGTACATCCAGTTAGGTGCCTTTTTATGCTTCAATAGGTTCATGTTAAGTGGTTTAAAAACATTGCTGTGAAAATGACCTGGACTGAAAATGAGTGAAAAAGCAGCCATTGTCCAAAGAAAAACTTTGAAAGACCTTCAGAAAACCTGGTGAACTGTTGTTTAGGACTATTTTTAAAATGAATCTTGAACTAAAAAATTAGTGAAAATAAATGTAGTTGTTTCAGCTGGACATCGTGGCTTTATCCTGGTCATCTTAGTGTTGGCATAACCTTAGGAATCATGTTAACATATATACAAAGATACTGGAGTTACCAAGCAATGATCTTATTCCAAAAGTATAATAGTTAACAACTTACAGCATCTTGATTATAGCAGGTAACGTGAAAGCACATATAATTTCCAATTTACTATTTAGAACAGCCCCAGTTTAGAGAATGCATGCATTGTATGTCTGCTCACTTTATTCTTCCTATTCTTATAATCTGTACTGAGCAACAACACAAGTACCTGACTATTTTTTACAAAGATACAACTTACTTTTTTATTCTTCCTTCCAGTTCAGTATCTTTTCTTCTAACTAATGGTATTGCAATAAACAAATTGCAATGTATAGACGTAAAACATAGAAACAAGCTTAGTGGCATCATTTAACCAATTGTAAGAGTTTTACCAACACTTTAAACAAAAGGAAAATGTAAACCAACATACCTTGAGCAGCTCAGGCTGTTTCCCCTTTAAAAGCCGTCTTCTGAAATAAAACACCTGCTTCTTTCTAGAAAGTATCTTTGGTAAAATGAGTTTCTGTGAGGAGTGGCCATAGAGACTAACGCAGTCTTTTCTTTGGAACCAGTAGAGAACACTCACACACACAGACACACACACAGACACACAGGCGTAGTTTGGAGTTGGTTTATGTTTTGTGTGTTGGTCAAGATAAAGTCACTTTTTTGGGGGGAGGGGGTTATCTTTTTATAACTGGGTAACATGCAGAACATCTGTTTCCCTCTTGTTGTTTTGTGAAATACATTTGAAACATTCGTTTTTTTATAATGATTAGTTAATCATAAATCAACAATGAATCTATTTTTATTTATTTTTTTGCACAGGTGCTAAAGGTGTTGCTACATTATGGAATGTGTTGTTAGTGATTTCACAGAAAACCAACCTTCAGCTCAGTTCGAAGGCTGCACGTGGCAGGTTTTTTTCCCCTCCTTTCTCTCACGTGACCTTTCGTAACAAGAGGACTAAAAAGAAGATATCATGTCTCAGAAAATAAACATCAGAGGAGTTGTTTTCTCATCATAAATGTTGGTCTCAAATATAGTTATCTATGTAACTATGTGCGTACCTAAGATTCAGGTGAATAGCTGAATATTTGTTCATTGTTAGGTGTGAAAAATGTTGCTTGCATATCAGTCAGAATAGTTTGCATTTAAAGTCTCATACACGAAATGCAAAGCATTGCAGGAATTTTCAAATTAGATGACAGTTTGGTTCTTCCTGAAATGGATCCACGGCTTTTGTGTGGCTTTTCAGTTCCTGGGTTTACTGTATTTCAGTGAGGAGTCTTACTTTTGATTCAGGTATATTAATATTAGCTGTAGTAGTCCTGCTTATGATCAAACCCTAACTTCAGATTAAGTTACAAAATTGCAAGGTCTAATGCTACATTCTTTCTAGTGAAAACAGTGCTTGGTGTCTGTAGTTATGACCAAAAGTATTGCAGCCATGTGCAATGAATTTGTGATCTTCCCTTTGAAGCGGTTGGTTAAAAGACCAGGACAGTGTCAATAATTATCTTCAAAGTGAGTATATTGGAACCAAATAGTGCCAAATATTGGAACACTTACAATCAGCTGCCAAAAGCAAAAAATGTAATGCAGTCTGGACAATCAGATAATTCCTAGTTGCAAGGAAGATGTCATCTTTTTGCTCTAATGTGGCTGAGCCATAAGTCTGCTTGTGTCCTGCACTTGAGTCTAACCACCACAAGCCTGCAGTGATCTGTGACCATGGCAAAGGGGCAATTTTAATCCTCCATACTCTCCCTGCTCACTGAGAGATGTTTTATCTAAACAGGACACATTTGAAAATCCCATACAAAATGAATCTTAAGTTCAGTTGAGGGTATTCACACTGGAAATGTTAAAAGAAGAGATGGGGCATGAACTAAAGTCAGACAGTTTATAATGAAACAATCTCCCCAAGTTTCCCAAAGAAGGGAAGGAGCTTTGGTTAAAGAATAACAACAAAATACTTCTGCCATAAAGACAGTCATCACTCACACAACGTGAGGACAGTTGAAGGTCACAGAGAGGTCGCAGTCTATGGTCTTCATCATTGTAGTGTGGTGAAGCACGTGTCAGAAAACATCAGTACGCATTTTTAAACAGATCACAGATGTATAAATCTTTTTGTACTCAGTGTACATTTTTATTTTTATCTCTGTAAAGTTTTTTGTGCTATAGTGAAATATAATTTTTAACACAGCATTAATGCTAACTTATACCAAGAAAAGCTTAAAATTAGTGGGTATGCAAAGGATTTAGCTTAAGGCCTATTTTTAGTTTTTTCTAAACTGTCTTTTTAATTTAATCATTTAATTCTAATGAGAAATGACCTGTCCAACAACAAGCTTGGGTCTATATATGATATAGCTATTTTTTAAATTTGAGGAATAAAGGATTCATTATCCTTAGTACTATAAAAAACAAAAATAAAAAAAAATTATTTGCTTTTAAAGAGAATCGTGCACTATTATTTTCTTTTAGCTACTCTATCAAGATTTTTTCCAGAAACCTACTGCCTCCTGCATGCTGTATTTTGGTCAAAAGGTGTTTTTGTGTTAAATACAAATAACATGTACTGAACATGATAAACATGAAGTGAAATTAAATACCTATGTGCAAGAGCTTGATCAAAGTGAGACTGGTCCTGTTAAATCAGGAGACAGCTGTGTTTCTTTGAACTGAAGTAGCCCTCACTTTGAAACACGTCGCCAATGATGATTCATTAACAACCCCAACAATGATTTGTCCAAAATAAATCTAGGGTGGTTATTAAAGGCTCTTCTGCCAGGGGCACACAGAAAAACGTTAGTTCTGTCTGAAGAGACAAGGTGTGTTTCAAACTGAAAAAGCGGGATTTCCACAAGTGACCTCAGAAGACAACAAACTGTGAGTATAAGATCCAGAAACTTCCTAGAAACTCTTGCCGCTCTGATGTTTCTAAAACTGAATAACTTTAACCTGCTTTAACCATCTTGAACCAACTTTAACCCGTGATGTGGTCAACACAAAACTATGCAAATCATTTTAACTAGTGAATGTAATTTTTTAAAACATTTTGAATAAAAGTATAACTGCTTAACAAATGTAAAGCTGTTAAATGATTGTTGTTCTGCTTCAGTTAGAACTCACATTCAGGAAAACTCACATTCTTGAGTTCGGATTAATTTTGTTCGATCTGGACTTAAATAGTAATGAAAAGCTGAGAATTTGATTTGAGTGATTTGATTTATTGGGAGTTAGATGTTCATATATGGTACTATTTCTTAATGTACAACAACAGGTTTGATGTTTTTTTATTCTGTTGATCGCAGGTAAACAACATTTTTGTATTGTGTTTCAGAACAGTCACTGTTGGGGTTTTTACTTCAGATAGCTTTTACTCAAACCTCTCCAAATGTGTTCTAAAGGCACTAAATTAACAGTTTAGATGTGGCCAGTTTTTCAGGACTATGTATTAGAGATGGCACGATACCACTTTTTTATGTCCAATACCGATACCGATATCATAAATTTGGATATCTGCCGATACCGATATGAATCCGATATAGTGTATTTTTTAATCAATAAAACTATTTTTTTAATATATTGCTGCATTTTGTATAAGTTAATGCTCAAGTTTAAATAAACAACAACACTAAAGCTATTCTGTTATACCTGAATGTAAAAAATACACTGTACCCAAAATATTTCATAGTTCAGCAATACTGATCAATCTAATAAACTTAAACCTACTCCATCCTCCCTATTCTGGTATTTTAAAGAGTACGTAGCAGAAATATTAAGCAACCTAACTAATAGGGTTGCAAACTCCCAGCAAAAAAAATAAATAGGGAACCACCCTCCACCTCATGATTCTTAATCGACGTAATCAACTTTAATTTGATGCAATGTGGAAAAAAAATGCACAAAATAAATTATTTTTCAAGAATAATTAAATAGATTCAACATGTTTCTTCAACAGAATTGCAGACTTCACAGATCGTACCTTCCCAAAGGAAAAAGTACTATAGCTTACTAGGGTATATTAGACTTAACAGTTACTATATACAGTAATGGACTTCTATATATTTTACATAAGATTAAAACTTTGGGTGTAAGATTCAGATAATTATTTATTAAAAAGCTAGACATTTTAAATGAGAATAAGAAAGAAAAGTATGTCTTTGTGCCCCCCTTTTCACTGTTAATGCCCTATCGGGCCCCCTGGCTAAACTTTGCTAGATCCGCCCCTGCACAGTTACCAGCCGTCAGCTGCATAGAAAAGGATCCTCGAGTAGAAAGTAATATTAAATAAATTCTAACAACAGCTTATGTATAGATATCCTATTCAGTAATTTACGTCAGTATCGGACTGATACCGATACGTGATATCGGATCGGTCCATCTCTACTATGCATATAAGTGCTCACCTAACACATAAGCTAAACAATCAGTGACTAATTCACTGCAGATAAATATGAACACTCCTTTCATTATCAAAGAAAGGTCAGTAAGACAAAAGGCATCGTGTGTTTCGGGACTGTTGCTGTGCCCTGACTTCACAGCAGTCTGAACAGCTGACAGCTGTGGAGCTAAAGGGCCGGTTAGTGGAAAGTGTCCTGAGAAAAAACAAGAAACAAGGGCAGCGGGAGAAAATGACTAGAGGAGTGTATACTACACAATAGCAGATACTGACTTCATGTTTCCTAATCATTAAACGCGGATTAAACGGGATGTGATGGCTCTGGTTTCTGTTTTACTGAATTTTTTCACATGTACTTGAGGTCACTGCTAAAAGAAAAAATGTTTAAAAAGCTGTTCTTAATTATTGGCTTTAGTCTTCCAAAATAACATTGCACCGTATCCAAGGTCACTTCAGTAGTGGGCATTGAATGGTACTTAAATGGTTTGATGAGTGACTCAACACCTTGTATTTCATGAATTTACAAATGCAGAATTTATTCTACAATTCATTATTTAAGTACAGAATTCTTTATTTCGATGCGCGTGGCTCTTGTGGTCCTCCATAGTATTTTCCTTTATTTATCAACAGTTTATAGTTTAGTGAAACGGGTTCATCATTCCAAGCACTTCCTCGACTCACACCCCGGTATAAGAATAATTATAATAACTAAAAGAAAACTGAACCAAATAAAAACTATATCTAAAGATTTTCAAAAAGCAAAATCAATTCTTGAAACTTGGCTGAATTTTGAACAAAACTCCCATCTCAATAAGAAAACCTGGCATGTCTCTAAAATGAGCTGGGAGCTGATACTGATAGTGATTAAATCTGGGGTGGGAAGTAAACTTTCACAGAGACACAAATGAGAAACTGTGACTGTTGTGAAGGGCCGCACCAATAATCTAACAGTGAGCAAAAGTGAGTTCAGCTTTCTAGTGGGGCCCTTTACAACAGTTCGTTTTTCACGTGGCCTCTTAGGAAAACTTAATTAATGATTAAACCCTGTATGATTACAATTCCGTTTCTTATGAGTGAAGTTTGACTTTTTTCTGCCGCTCAATCAAAACTAACCTGTCTTTCTTTATACTCCCTGCAATAGGGAAGGTTTAAATCTTGCGATTTGCTTCACCTGTTGTTCATGCTATCGACCTCATGGTGTCGCTGAGGCACCGAGAAACAAACTCGCTTTCACGACCAGAGCGCTGGTGCATTCACTGACGACGACGACGTATGATCCGAACAGAGGCACCTATGCAGCTTAGCATGGCTAACATGCAAACCAACCAGCCGCCTCCAGTTGCCTTTACTGAGAGGCCATGTGGTCTAGGGAACAGTCTCCGCCTCGTCATTCAGAAACAACCCGCCCCTCCTTTCTCTGTCCCTGTGGTTCCTTTTGGTTGTCTATCATTGTCACCGCTCACACTGTCACTTCTCCACTCATGGACTCACTTGCGGTCACTTCTGGGAATTGCACTTGTCTTGTTGAGACTGGAAGATCTGGACCATTAGTATTTGACTCAGAAAGCTCCTGATGAGTTAACCCGGAATGGAAACATAAAGAATTACTGCAGACGTGAGACAGTTTTTTTTCCCCTAGGTATTCCTTTACGTTATGTGAAGTTTTTCTTTATGCTTCTTCTTTGTTTTGAGTGTGAGTGGACTCTTCTGCTGTTGTACTTTCCCCTACAGTAAACAAATTAGTGTTTATAGCTGCAGTTAAGCCTTAGAGCTTGTTGCTGTATAATGTAGGCCAAAGGTTACCGGTTACGCTGCAGCGAGGTTTAGTTATTTCCCCTTTAGCGTAACATCTCAGCTGCTCTGTGATCATGGCTACAAAAAGCTACCAAATACACCCACCACTATTGCGCAAATATTGGAACAGCTTGCATAATAATAAGCGCTGAAAGGGTTACTTGGACAAAACTGTAAAAGATAATGAAATTGTTTTTTCTTCTAGATAATGTTTGCAGCAGGTAGTGATGTAGGGTATGATAAGTTTTTTCTTTTTTCTAAAATCAAAACTGCTGTTGTCAGTGTACAATGTGTATAGTGACAGTATGTATTAAATATGTGTATATATGCAGTTGGTATCTGTCTTGAAGTTCAGATCCTCTGGGAGGTCTGTGAAGTACCCTAGCTGTTCCTAGGACTATGTTCTTTTTGTGTGTCTGGAATCTGTTGCAGCCACCTTTCCAGCTGCTAACCCTCCTGTTACCACTGGGACCATTTTGGATGTTACCAAAGTGGTTCCATGTACTTTAGTTGTTTCTTCAGCCCCCGGTACTTACTTATTTTTCTCCTTCTTTCTGATGTTGCTGTCATCTGGGATTGCTGCATCTATCACACCTGCGGTGTTCTGTTTCTTGTCAACAATCATTCTGCATATGGTTGGTTTGTCAACAGCTGCTTGTCTGTCAGAAACTCAAAGACCCACTGGGTCTGAGCCCTGTTATTTATTTAGAAACTGGGGACTTCTAATCCATATGTGGCACAGATGTTCCTGTAGACTTTCTCAGCCACTTGGTTGTTTTTTCTCACTGTATCCTTGCATCTTAAATTCTGCTACTGTGCACTGGACGGTCTCTGGGGCATTTTTGCACAGTCTCCAACTTGGATCTTGTTAGTTGTGGCAGACTCCTTTCTGTTCTGTCCATTGTTAGGAAAAAACAGCTTCGCAACATGTAGCTAAGTCAATAACACTGTGGAGATAAATCTATCATACTCAAGGTCTACAATCAAGTGACGCTTTCAGTGAATGTAAATTCAGAGTTTAAAATAAGGTACTGATAACACTTGAGCAAGATGACCAGATTAGACTTTGGACGTATGAAACGAAGTTTAACTTTAAGAGTACATAAAAGGCCAGGCCATGTTATCGGTTTAAAAATGATGCAGCTCATGTTCTGGCATGCCTTTCAGTTGATGAAGACAGAACTAAAGACAGGAAGACCCACAAGCAACTGAAAGCAGCTGCAGTAAACACCTTGGCAGAAACACAACATTCAGTGATGTTCATTGGTTCTAATCTTAATCCAAGCACTGGCTCCAAAGGATTTTCATCCAAGTATTAAAAACAGTCCCTATATTTATAATTTTGTTAGTTTGCCCAGTTAATTTTGAGTCTGTTGAACTGGGGGGCTCTGTCTAAAAATAATTGTAATTTCTAAACAGTTCATGGGAAATTCTTTACAAAATTTGTTCAATTAAATCAGAATAGACTGAATCCAATCTGATTGGATTTAACATCCCCTGTCGTGATGATGGAGGCAAAAAATCGTGTGTTATTCTGTGAGAATGACTTTGGCAGGTGCTTGATGTAAACTGCAACTTAACTGAGCAATATCATTCTTAATTTATCCTTAGATAAAATTACACCTTAAAATTCTACCAGTGCAATCTATATTTAAGCTCGTGAATCGACCATCTTGGATACAACTTTTGTTTTTTCAATAGGAAGAGGGCCATGTGACACACCAAACTTATTGGTAATGTCACAAGAAAAACAATGGCCTAAATGGCCACCATGGTCACCACCCATCTTGAGGAGTTTGCCCCCTCACATATACTAATGTGCCACAAACAGGACTTTAATATCACCAACTATTCCCATTTTATTACGGTGTATCCATATAAATGGCCCACCCTGTATAGTAGTGAATCAGGTGAATATTATATTATGCCTGGCTACACTGTAGCCTTTCTATAAACTATAAACTTTCTATTATCTTTGATTTTTTTTTTTACAGTAAATAAAGTTCTTTCAAAAACATGCATTTTACTATTCTCAAAGACATAAAGATATGTTTATTTGCACCTTATAGTTGATGAAAGCATTTGTACACATGCTGTGGATAAACTGGCCCTGAATCTTCTTAAGCAATAGTGTCAGCCCCCTGAGTAACTTCCACCCAGGTTGTTTTTAAAGTCCAGGTCTATAAAAATATAATCACAGCACACACGATGACTTCACTTTGGTAACGTTGCTGAACTATGACTCAGCTGAGCTAACAGTCAGAAGGCGGTGCCAACAAAGACCACATAAAGTTAGAACATTAGTTTTCAGCAGTTTGCAGTGACGTCACTAACTGAACAGAGAATTAAGGGAACAAAACTAACTGATAAATTAGTCCCACTGAATGTTTAATCCCATCACTAAGTAAAACTATTATCATAAGACAGGCTAAGACTTGTTAGGGAGTTAAAGTTGGCGTGAGTAGTATTATCTTCCTTTTATCTCGGTCTCTTCTCACGCAAAGGAGACAGAAATGTTGCAGAGAAGGCAAAAGAAGACAGAAAAAGGTTATGCGAACCATTAATTTATATCGTGTTATAATTTTATAGTCAATGCTATATAATCTTTTATTAATGTTAATTGAACCAGACCTATGATTGGCTGCAATCTGCCACAACCTATTGGAGTGAGAGAAAAGAGATGAGAAATATAAGGAGCATTAATGCAGTAGCAGCATATTTGAACATTTATATGAAGTAAAAGAAAAGAGTTTGATAGTTCTCAGTATGTCATGGGAAGTCTGGGCTGGGTTATCCATGGCATAAATAAGACATCGTTCAGGGTCATTCAGTCTGGTCCAAACTAGAAATTTATCAAAAAGGAAAAGTCCTGTGCTTTTACTTATCAGACATTTTGCAAAATTCTAATATGATAGCTGAGCAATTTTTCCCCCATTGATATATGCCTTAGTTCAGAGCCCAACACCAAAATATGGATCCGTTTAGGATCACATGGCTTCTCTGAGTAAAAAGAAACCAAAGTGTTCAGAAAATGCTTCGAGTTGAACTCATCGACTAATCTGGACAACAAAGAACAAACTAAAGCTGTGAAACCAGCCACACAGTCCTCACAATGCTAAAATCTGCACAGGATCAGAAAGGCACACGTGTTCTGTTTCAGCCTTACAGCCTTCGAGTTAAAAAGCCTGTTACTACAATTCTGTAAATTCAGATTACGTCAGAGCTAGGTGTCATTCATATACAATTGTCTAGCTACTGCATCCACACCCGGCAGTGTCCAGTGTCCGGCAGCCTCGCCTCTGTCAGTGCGCCCCAGGGCAGCTGTGGCTACAATGTAGCTTGCCATCGCCAGTGTGTGAATGTGTGTGTGAATGGGTGAATGACTGAATGTAGTGTGAAGCGCTTTGGGGTCCTTAGGGACTAGAAAAGCGCTATACAAATGCAGGCCATTTACCATTTACACCCATACCGAACAACCAACACTTACACTGCAAGAAGTTCAACTTGATTTCAGGTCATCTAGAATTTTCCATATTGTGACATATCTAAGAGAACTGACTGCAAAATATTCAACAGTTTTTATCAGAATATACATGACTGTGAGCACAATATGAAAAAAAAAACGATTTTATTTACATTTCATAATAATTATGGACATATCCATTTATCACACATTTTTTTACTCAAAAATAACAATGTTGGCATTAGCCAGGAAGATTAGGTTTTAGTATCCATAGTGATTAGACAAGCTTTCCTGTACACAAGCTTTAAAGACTATAAAGCTTTTCTTTTGCTATTCTAGTGTTTACCTGCCACATAAAAGCAACACATACTGTAATTGCCATACTCCAGCATCTAGTGTTAGTTTTTTTCTCTTGGTTGGCTCATTAAATGATCCATAAAATACTTTAGAAAAGCTGTTTTTTAGCATCTCAGCATTTGAACCTTCTTACTACTGTCGTAGCACACATAGTTTCCAGTCTGTCTGCTTCACTCCCACATCAAATCCTAGCCAGCCACACAAAAGCAACATTGATGAAAAGATTTATTCTCATACCAAGCTGCACCGACCCTTTTCTGACCTAATGCAGCAAGACTGCTGGCATTGTGCTGATAATGAACGCTAATGTCCTGTAATTAACTCACATCACTATTCCTGAAGTGATTGGTGATTTTGTTATTGTGTGGCTTACTTGGCACTGATGTGTGCAGATAACCAGATGGTCTCTGGAATATCAAATTTTGCGCCTTCCAAATCATCTGTTTTGGTCAAAAATGTAATCAAATGTACCTAAATGGGCTTTCTTCCCTTCTTGTTAAAGGATAATGGAAAAGCCCCATGATCCAGATGACAACTTCAAGCTGGATAAGGGCACAGCCGAACCTGAACCCAGCACCCATACGAGAGGACAGTGGTCTAGCAAAATTGAGTTCCTCTTGGCTGTTGCTGGGCAGATCATAGGGCTGGGAAATGTGTGGCGGTTTCCTTACCTATGCTACAAAAATGGAGGAGGTGAGTATCAAAATAGTGAACAAATGTAGACACTATATTGTGCTGTGGCTGTCTACCTATTTAGCTCCTCTTTTCCAGTTTTACCGTCTCCAAATAATGAACTTGGGATCACTGGTTTGCAGAAAGCTGTTTTGAAGTCTGGAGCTTCCTTAAAGACCCCATAAGTTATAAGCTATCTCTAACAATGGGTGATAGACTTTATCAGCAAGATGCATTGTACTGAACTGTATGTATTTATACTTAATGGTTAAAAGGGTTAAATTAAACACATTCTCAGAATCTCTTTCAGTACAACTTTCAGTTGAATTCAGCTTTTTTCAATTCAGTTTGATTTATGTTGCAACAAATCACAAAACATTCACCTCAGGGAACTTTTAAGGTGAAGACCTTACAATGTTAGAGAGAAAACACCACAGGGGACCACCCTGTGAAGTAAGCATTAGGTGGCAGTGGGAAGGAACTCCATTTTAACAGGAAGAAACCAGCAGAACCAAACTCGGGGAGGGGCATCCATTGGCCTCAGGCGGTTTGGGGTGATGGTAAAGAGAAAAGAAAAAAAGGGCTTAACGAGGCAGAACAAAACACAAACTATAGAAGAGAGAAGATAAACTTGCTCACTCGCCCAGCATCCTGATTCTATAGCAGCATAACTAAGTGATAGTTCAGCAGCCATCCCCATAATTATACATATTTTTTAATGTTAATGTTAATTAGCTGATTACATGAACTTAACTACAGAGCCCAGAACCACTGTTTATATTAGGCTGTTAATGTTTCCTTTGGGCCTTTTAAAAATAAATTTGGAGGAACTGCATTTCTGTGTCAGCTTCCCTTTTGTTTATTTCTGTATAACTAAGCCAAATTTTATATTTTAGTTCAAAATATATCAATTTAAAAGAACTCAAAGGAACATAATCGACACAGTTACTTTAATCTGTTTTTCATTTTTAATTCTATCTTAGCTGCATTTGTTTAAAAATCCTGTCAGTTTGACATTTGTGTAGAGTGGCAGAGAAAGATCGTTTTAAAGGAATTTACATCATAGTTAGGAAAAGATAATCAAGTGAATCCATCCAGTTTCTTAACTCTTTATCCAATTCAGGGTTGTAGGGAGTCTGGAGTCTATCCCAGCTGTCACTGAGAGAGAGGCAGAATGCATCCCGCACATGCTGCCAGATTATCACAGGGCTAACACAAAGAGACAACCATTCATGCTCACATTCACACTAGTCACCAATTAACCTAACAAGCATGTCTTTGGACTGTTGGTGGAAGCCAGATTACCCAGAGGGCAAAGTTTTCCCTCTGGCACCCAGGCACAAACAGAACATGCAAACTCCACACAGCGAGACAAAGCCTGGAGTATTTTTGGATTTCCAAAAATAATTACATTTGGAAGAAAAATATTTCAGAAAGTAACAAAACACAAATTAAGTTTTAAAAGAAAGGTCTTTTTTAAAATGAACTAAAACAATGTCTATCTTATTTAGAGATTAGATGCAAAGTAAGCCAGTGTTGATCTCCCCCGGGATTGACCTGTGTCAGTGTGATAACCCTGGATTAATAAAACAGTTGAATCGATCAATACAAACAACTTATGTGGTGCAACTTTGGATTTTGTCCAGGGGTGTTCTTCATCCCGTATATACTCTTCCTCTTCGCCTGCGGCATACCCTTGTTTCTGCTGGAGACGTCTCTTGGCCAGTACACGAAGCAGGGAGGGATTACCTGCTGGAAGAAAATTTGCCCCCTTTTTGAAGGTAAAAATCTCTCTCTTAAATTTTTTTTGGAAGTTTTCATTTATCAGACTACCAATAAAGAAGAAAACACAAGTTAAGATCATACTGTATGCTAACAAGCTATGACAAGGTCTTTAATTAATTAATGAAGCTGAATCTAATTATAAATAGAAAACCTGTGGAAAATATTAGTATGTTTTTAAATGCATATTTTAATCACAAACTGCACATTTTACTCACATTTTCCTGCTGTTGTAGCATTTGATGAGAAATTATGAATTTTTATTATAATTCCTCATTTTCTTACAAAACTATTTTCCCCCTAGAACATTATACTGTAAACGATCAGATGCTGTATTCCAGGAAACCTGAGTTTTGAGTCTGACACTTATGCAACAGTTGTGTAACAAACTTAAACTTTAAAGTTTAACAAAGCTCCTTTTCTGATTATTGGAAAGACAAAAGCTTTTTTAAGAAACTCGCAGATCTGCATCAGGGGTTTCATCTTTCACATTACTTACACTGGTTGAACATTACCTCTTCTTTGATTGCCAGCCAGGGGACTTGTATACTATTAGCTCCTTTCTTACTTGTTGTCTGTGTTTCCCCTCTACAATTGTGCACTGCACTACATTTACTTTGGCACAAAACCTCGTTTATGTAATTTAAATATATGCCATCATTTAAATATGTATTTATTTTTCAAAGTGCGTTGGGTTGTTAACAAGTATTTATATTAACATACTGGACACAGTGCGTTTCTTTAATTATTCTATATGTATGTGATTTTGCCTCCTTTTAAGTGTTTAATTTGTTCCCTTTTTGTTGTTTTTCAGGCCTTGGTTATTGCAGTGAAGTGGTTGTTTTATACTCCAGCATTTATTACATTATCATATTAGCCTGGGCATTCCTATATCTCTTCTCCTCTTTCAATTCTGAGCTTCCCTGGGCAAGCTGCAAAAACAGCTGGAACACTGGTAAGTCCCACTATGTGATTAGAAATGCAAAAACAAAGAAGTAGCTAAACATCATGAGAGCAATTATGACTCACTGCATTTTAACAAGCTTTGGGGGACTCATCATGATACTAGCTGGTTTCCATTTTTTACATGTTAGGTTGCTTTTAATGTCATAACATTGGCTGTTTGAGGGTTTTATTCGATTCTGGCACAATGTTGGCACTGAGGGTTTTTTGTGTCTATAGAGCAAAGGCTGGAAACATTTTATCTTATGAAGGACTAGCACTCAGTATTCTTCACTCATGCTGACATTTATTAATAATAGCAGTTGAAAAATTTAAGTGTATTTTAGCACTGACAATTTTACATTGCTTTATACAGTATATGGATAAAAAAAAATTGCAGGCCACACTTCAGTTTTCAGTCCCATTGCCACAGGTGTATAAAATCAAGCACCTAATTATGCAGTCTGTCTTTGCAAATAATTTTTGAAAGAATGGAACATTCTAAAGAGCTCACTGAGTGTCATAACATAACACCAGTGTACCAAGTGCCGCTTCTTCTCATGTAGGTATTCCACAGACAACTATAAGTGGAATTATTGGAAAGTGGAAATGTTTGGGAAACAGAGCAGCTCATCCACGTAAAGTTACAGAGCAGGGCCATCGAGTATGGAGGCTTTTAGGGTGTAAAAGTCACCAACACTCTGCTGACTCAGTAACTGCAGAGATCCAAACCTCCTCAGGAAAAAACGTTTTATTCGGAAGTATCTTTTTACCATGTAGCTGGCTGCTACATGCACTATATGGACAAAAGTATTGGGCTACACCTAGCCATGCCGCCTGCCCTTACAACATTTGTGAAAGAATGGGTGGTTCCAAAGAGCTCACTGAATGTGGCATCCTATGAATGGTACTGTCATGGGATGCCACATATAAATATTCTTATTAAATTAAAAAAAATAGGTGTATGCTTACTTAAAATCTAGTTATGAGAACCACTGAAAAGCCTTACTTGGTGTACACCAGCAAACTGATAACAATTTTATGGCAACACCAACAAAGTCTTTACTCACCACAGCACTTTCCAGTTGGCCATAGTCAAGTCAACTACTGGTCATTGCCATTGATTTAGTGGGAATGCTTGCAGCACCACTTGGTGCCTGAGTAAAACTCTCAACCTTCTCTTCCAACCCAGTAAAATGAAAGAGGCACCACCTTGTGGCTTTATTCAGCACTTCACGCAAGTGAGTTTCCCTCTCAGGGGGACAGAATACTAAAGCCAGCAAACAACAATCACACACGCACACAAATAAACAACAGTCAGCAATCTAATGCAGTCACACAAACTTAGATCACTGTCTTTTTATTATTTATTGTTTTTTTTATGTAATTGGTGGAGACACTGAAATAATCCCTCCACCCCCTCCTTCAGCAAACATAAAGTAGAAAACACCTTCTGTAGTCACACATGTTTTATTTAATATAGCAAACTACAAATGAAGAACCAATTTGTTATGTGAATAGAAAAGCTTATGTAATAAAAATCAGTAGAACACTAGCACAGCTTATATGTAAGAATAAAAAAGAAAAAAAAATACCAAAATGTAACTGAAGATCTTTGTTAACACAGACCAAGGCTTTGACAAGATGTGTTATTTGACCTTTCTTTGTTTGTGCTTTAAATCACTTGTTGACATTTCTCAGAAACCTGTGTGGAATTTGACAGAAAGGCTGATTATTTCAACATGACTATACATGAAAATGCAACTTCACCAGTGAGAGAGTTTTGGGAGTGAGTAACTTTTCCAAAATCCAAAAACTTTTAAGGCATTATTTGGACAAGTGAATCGGCATTTGTGAGTTATGACCATCACTAACTGTCAACTGCAGGCGAAGAGTTTTGAATATAACTGGAAGCATCAATGAGTTGGGCAATATTCGATGGGAGTTGGCTTTGTGCCTTTTGTTGTCCTGGATCATCTGTTACTTTTGTGTGTGGAAAGGTGTCAAGTCTACTGGGAAGGTAAGACATGGGCTTAATACTTTTTTTCCTTCTGGTACACAGTGTAACAAATAACAGAATCTGCTAGTGCCTAAAAACACAGTAATATGTTACACACCAAACATGCCTCTGTCTTTATAGTTTAATTACCTATTAGAGACAGGATGTGATTGTACACAGTTTAAGGCTAACCATAAATATGAGCCAACATTATTACAGTCCTTTATGATTCAAAGATATCAAGCTAAGCCCAAACTTTTGTTCCCACTGCACTTAAATTAAAGGTACAACCAGCAGCAGGCCAGGTTAAAATAGATGGAGATGAAGTATCTTTCTGAAATATCATGAAGAACATGCCACAAACATGTTTCTTAGTAATCATCTTTGCTTCCCTGGCTTTATCCTTTGTCCCCTTTCCTTCCCATTCATTGATCGTCACTGTTTATATATTTATTGAGGGTGGACATGAGCTACATACGCACACCAGGGCAGGGCAGATAAGAGATTGTATTTTATGCAACAATGACGGTGTTTATTTTTAATAAATACAAAAGCAGAATACAAAGTTGTGGACCTGTGATATCAATAAAAACTTCCTCTTTCAACTTGTTGCACTCTTTGTACCACTAAAGCAGAAAGATTTACACAGCTATATGCTGGATTTTATGCTAAAATGGTTATATAAGGTATGTAATCATTGAAACATACTTACTAATTAAATTTGATTACCCCATTTAAAAATAAATGGGAGTGTTGCACTTAGACCTGATTTGATAGTAGTATCTATGCCAGATAGCAGTGAATTTCATGATATGAAGTTGAACTGTAATCAGTTTTCTGATCTTCTTTTGATCCTCTTCATCTGCAGATGTACTCTGTATTTGTTGATTAACTGTTAGCATGCCAACTAAATAAATGGTGAACATGACGTTACTTGCTGAGAGCTGCAAATCCTGCAAGATTTAGTATTTTGAACAAGGTAATGTGCAGACAGTGTTGTGCCAGCATTAAAAAGGCAAAAGAAGCTGTCAGAAAGATTTTCTTTAATCTAAAGCTGCAATTTGCTTTCTTGAAAATTTAAATTGTGCGTTGGACTTAAGGAGTAGTGAACTGCAGTTTTCCCTGGGTGGCAAGAATAAAGAAAAAATCAGCAGCATGTGTTTAGTTTGAGATACACTGTGTGAAACTAAAGCTTCAATGTGAGGTTAAGCAGTGTTCGGTGTATGTTCTGAAGCACAGAGGGAGTGTGATTACATAATATCGGCAGTGAATGTTCATAACTTGGCCACATCATTCCTCCTCTGCAGGTAGTTTATTTTACTGCCACATTTCCATATGTGATGCTGGTGGTGTTGCTTGTTCGTGGACTCACGTTGCCTGGGGCCATAGATGGGATCAAGTTTTACCTGTACCCAGATCCATCCCGTCTCGCTGATCCCCAGGTACAAACACCATTCATGACTTCCCACTCTAAATAAAATGTGGTTATACTCTTTAACTCCTGCATAACCATGTTGCATCATCAAACTTCTTACAAACAGTGATGGGTTACTTATGTGTGTTAGACTGTGTTAAAACTTTCAGTGCATTTGCAGATGATTGCTTTGCTGATGTCACATAGGGTAAAACATTAGCAAATGTTCTGTACAGATGCACTATGTGCAGTCCAACACACACACACACACACACAATAAAAAACAAATTCTCATGTAATTGAATGTAGGGGTGGGGAAATGACCTTTTTTTCTTTTGCAGGTGTGGATGGATGCTGGCACACAAATATTTTATTCCTATGCTATTTGCATTGGGTGTCTAATTGCACTTGGCAGCTATAATAAGTACAACAATGACTGCTACAAGTAAGTAAAATGTTTTTTGTTTTTTAATGTAAGAATATCACAAAATATCACAGTTTTAATGAAAGAAGAAGAATGTAACATAAAACATATAAAATCATTATGACAAAACTGGAAAAAGCAGGTTTCTTTAATGCTTTTTACTAACACTAATAACTTTCTTCTTCTATTTACCATTATCCAAAAATATCTCCCTTGAGTCATGTGTCATGCCATGAGCTACTGATATGGAAAAAACAGGTTGTGTGTCACAGTTAGGCAAGAAACATGCAAACCGTGGTTCAGGGGATTGGGAAGCTCATCTTGTAACCAGAAGGTTGCCAGTTCGATCCCCTGCTCTGTCTGTCTTGGTCGTTGTGTCCTTGGGCAAGACACTTCACCTATCGCCTACTGGTGTTGGCCAGAGGGGCCTATCAAGGCTTGCAGGATGAGCCGTGTGGAATTTAATGAGGACCCAAGATGCAGGCAGCTGAGATACAGGGGAGTTTTTATTGAGAAGGTGGAGATACAAACAGAAACGGCAGAGGAGCGGAGGAAACTAAACTGGAAAAAAAACTAACCTGAAGCGCTAACTGGAGAGCTGGAAGAAACATAGAAACACAGGGAATTAACACAGATGAACCAGCAACATGTGGGAGAAGACACAGGGCTTAAATACACACAGCAGTAATCAAGGGATGGGAGACAGGAGGGGAACACACCTGGGAGAAATCACAGATGACGAGACAGGGGAAACGTAACCTGAACACACTCACATGAGACAAGGACCTTCAGAATAAAACAGGAAACTAACAGACACAGAGGACCAGACAAGACACTGAACTTAACAGACAGACTCACGAGCAGACACAGTGACACCATGGATAGACAGAGGGAACACAGACATGCATGAAACAAAACCCTAACACATAACAAACCTAAACAAAAGACATAACAGAATAAACTAAGAACATAGAATAATATAAAGAAACACAAAACACTGAGTTGTCAGACTCAGGACCATGACAGGGCCGATGGCGCGATATGGCAGCCTCGCTTCTGTCAGTCTGCCCCAGGGCAGCTGTGGCTACAGCTGTAGCTTGCCTCCACCAGTGTGTGAATGTGAGAATGAATGAATAGTGGAATTGTAAAGCGCTTTGAGGGTCTCGAAAATCGCTATATAAATGCAATCCATTATTATTATTATTATTATTATTATTATAAACCCTTACTGACTTTAATACAAAATAATTTGATGTAATTTGTTCTCTTTTTATTTTAGGGATTGTGTGTATTTGTGCCTTCTGAACAGTGGGACCAGCTTTGTTGCTGGCTTTGCCATATTCTCTGCACTTGGATTCATGGCATATGAGCAGAACACAGATATATCCAAAGTGGCAGAGTCAGGTGAGTTTATAAAAGAAAGTGTGAAAAGACACAAGGAGCTTTACAATGAACAATTTAGACCTGACAGCATTTACGGATGTAATATTATTTACATGTTCGTATGGGAGAATGTTACAAGCTTGTCTTTGTATGTGCAGTGGATGGCGTTTCTCATCTGTTTTTAGAAGAGGATAAATGCCAGCTACACTTTACACCTTACAATCAATATATGCGTGTATACTCTCACCGACCTCTGTTAGGTATAACTGGTTAGTAGCAGGTTGGGCTTCCGTTTCCACTGTATTCTCTTATTCTCTGCAGGTCCTGGCTTGGCATTCATTGCCTATCCTCGAGCCGTCGCCATGATGCCTTTTCCTCAGATCTGGGCAGTATTTTTTTTCGTTATGATCATCTTGCTGGGGCTGGACAGTGAGGTAAGCTCTGTTTTGTTTTGTTTTGGGGGTTTTTTGGTGGGGGGGTGAAGGGGGAGGGACAACTGAAATAAACTGAAATGGAAATTTACATTTTTTTAAAAACAATTTTAAACTTACTTACGTTCCACTAAATATGATTGTTATCTGGCTCAGGCCTGGCGCAGGTTCTCTATTGAGATGCAGATTAAAACAGTTTAATCTTGAGCAAAAATTATGCATTTTTAATGGTAAGTATATAACTTAGAGGTTTGTGTTTCAGTTTGTGGGTTTGGAAGCTCTCACAACAGCCATTTCCGACATGAATCCAGCCTTCTTCCACGTCGGCCACCGACGTAAACTCTTGCTGCTTGCTGTCAGTGTTGTCAGTTTCCTCATCGGCCTTGTGATGGTTACAGAGGTAAGAACAAATTTAAAAGTCACATGTTTGTCACAATAACTGCATTTATTTTATATGCTAAAGCTCGAAAGCTAATGAAACTGCTCCACACACAGGGTGGACTATACATCTTCCAGGTGTTTGACTACTATGCCTGCAGTGGAATGACTTTACTTCTCATTGCCGTACTGCAGTCTGTAGGTGTTGGATGGGTATATGGTAAGTTCATGAATTACAGAAATATCAAAGTGTCTTCATAATGAAACAAATTTTTCCTCAACTCTGTGTTTCCATCTTTTCACAGGTGCAGATCGATTTTATGACAACTTAGAGGACATGATTGGATACAAGCCTTTACCCCTAATAAAGTACTGTTTGAAATATGTCACTCCAGTAATTTGCACGGTGAGTTGCAGCAAAAGTTAGTAATGCTCTGCAGCCCTTCCCGCCCATTCTTGCACAGCACATGTCAGTAATGTCAGACAGACATTATTAATCGAGACAAACTCTCTTATCTAGTAGGTGATCATCAGTTTTGCTGACTTAAATGGTAGCTGTTAGTGCAATATGTTATTAACTCTGACTGACTTCATTACTTAAGTTAGGATTAATTCTGTGAGCTGGTGAAAAAAACTCTCCATCTGAAAGTAAAAAATGTCAGTATGTGTTCCAGCATTTATAATTCATCAAAGTAAAATCACATTATTTGGTTATTTTTAGTAATGAACTAAGACAAAAATCCTTGATGGGGAAGTATCATTTTAGCATTTACTAGCCAACAGTTTTGGGTGTGCAGCTAGCCATGCAGTCTCCCATTATTTGTGAATGAATGGGAAGAGCTTACTGAATTTGAGCATGGTAATGTCATAGGGTCCCACCTTTGCAACACGTCATGAAATTCATGAAATTTCTTCCTTCCTAGATATTCCATGACTAAGTGTTACTTTTGGAAAATTGTTAGGTTAAGCACCACAGCAACTGATGGCGTCAGACCACATGAAGTTACAGAGCAAGGTTGCTGACTGCTGAGGTGCATAGTGTGTAAAAGTCTCCAACACTCTGCTGACTCTCTGCTGACTCATAGAGCTCTGAGCCACCACTGGCGTTAACATAAGCAGAAAAACTGTGGACTAGGAGCCTCATGAGATGGGTTTCCATTCCCCACGTAGTATGTAATTTATTCCATATTTACCTCTTCCATTGTAATTTTCAGGGAACGTTTATTTTCTCCTTGGTCAAATACACTCCACTGAAGTTCAACAACACACTAGAGTATCCATGGTGGGGTTATGCTCTAGGCTGGTGGTTTACACTCTCCTCTACGCTCATGGTTCCCTTCTGGATGCTGTACAATCTGAGCACCACTCCTGGTACACTGCGACAGGTGAGCTATTTGTGTATGAATATAAATTTCCAAAAAACTGTTTCGGTTCATCTTTTATTAAAACCAATATTCTTCTTTGTTAGAGGTTCTCCATCTTATGTACTCCAGCTGAAGACCTCCCTCTGACCAAATCAGAGAAAAAGGCTCTTGAACTGCTTAACTTGCCATCATCCTTCGATAACACAGTGTTCTAGAATAAACATGAAAAGTGAAGCAAACTCAGATGTATTTTACAATTAACACAGTTATAAGGAAAATCTAACATTAAATCCAGTGGCTCAATCCTCTGTAGCGCTGCATCATTCCAGTCTGTTTGGAATTTAACCCCTTAAAACACTGATATTTATTTTGTGTCCCCATCTAACTGGCTAGATAAACCAGTGAGATTAATTCAACCAAAAACTACAACCTGAATGAATTCACACAAACAAGAGGTGATTGTAAAAAAAAACTGCGTAAAGACAGTCTGAGCACAAATGTGTAGTTTCCCTGAGTTTGGGATGGCATCTTCATCATCTGATTTCCAGTCCAAAACCAGAAGAGGAAACCACAGAAACGTCAGAAATAAGAATATGGAACCAGAGAGGATGTGGAGATTGCTTAAAGAAAATGGTTTAGGCCATGATTTCATTTTCTATATTATTGCTTCTGACGATTGTCTTGTTCATGTTTGTTCTGATAACCCATCTCTACAGCAAGGACTAGTTCTGAAATTTCTCTCGTGGCCATTTGCACTGAGCATATTATTTGACATTTTAAATTGCTCCTCATCCAAAGTTCATTAGTAAGAAGCATATTTTTTTCAGGTTTACCTTCATCTGAGTATATTGAGCTATCTGCTTTCACTGTGTCTGATTACAAAGCTCTTTTTTAAACCCCAGCTATTCGTACATCTTTATGATACTTGCACTATTGTTAATCACAATTTATATCAGAGCTATTAGTGGAATACTTAACATGATATTCATGTGATGAATCGCTGGGAAATTTGTCATGTGGTGAAAAATTTTACGTACCTTTAGCATACGGTAGACTGTTTCTGATGCCATAGTTGGAGAAGGGAGAGAAGTTGATGCCTGATTAATTCTGTCACATTAAAATGTTGCATTTACAATCATGGAAAAAATAATGGTGTATTTATTATGAAAATCCTTCTTCTTTTATATAAAAGACAGCACAGGGTATTTACACCTACACAAATGTGCCTCATGTTTAAATCAAAGTCTTTTTGGGACTATTGCCTGTTATGGTTTCAAGCAACACCATTTTGCAAACATTCATCCTTTTGTAATGAGCACTTATTAAGAAGAAAGGTTTCTGTACACCAAGTGTTTTTGTCTCTTACATTGTAGTATTACATTTTGTGGTCAAGGCCTCAGGCTGTAGAACTCTTTTGAGTAAAATAATACTGACAGTTACTTGACAAACCCTTACAGATGTAACACCTTAGTTACTTTAAGGCCAGTATGAATTATACAGATGGTGTAAACTGTAACTAAAAAACAATGACAGAAGGGAGTTTGTCAAGCAATAAGCATCCAATCAATTGAAACCCTGAACACTGTGTTTATCTGAGCCATCTGGCTGTCCCAATACAGAAGTGTTTGTGACCTCTACAAAGTACTGATACTGTAAATATTGTATATGGGTTTTTCATGTAGGCAGCAAATGCAGCATTACGATAACTGCGTTATGTATTATAAACCTGTTAGAACCAAGGAAAACTCAATATGGTAATATTGATTATAAAATACATTTTTCTGCTGTATTTTCAACTTTTTTTTCTTTTCAGAAACCTTCCTTATCGAGTGTCCAAATTTATATTTTTAATATTTTGTATCATATGTCATTGAGAGTTGTGGCAACATTTTTATGTATAACATGTGGAGTGTGATCTAAAGGTTCTGGGAACTGGCCTTTAAAAATCAAAGCAGTGGCGACCCTGAATGGTGATCCTAAGGATTGGTCAGAGGCCAGCTTGAAATCTTTTATGTTGTTGGTTTTTTCTTTGTTGTTTTTATTGTTTTTTCTTTCTTTCTTTAAAAAGAAGGTTTTCTGAACTTTTGAATCACACCTCTGCACTGTGCAAATTTTGTAATAACACATTTTTTCATGTGAAAAATCATATTGACATTTACACTGTAATTTTTTTTATAATCCACTGTTGCCACTAGATACAAAAGGAACAAAAAGGTTTGCTTTCTTTTTTTTTTTTTGAAGTGTTGGTATGATGAACTGAATCAAAGCTTTGGTTTGTAAATGTTAATTGAATGATTTTATTAAACAACGTGCCATTCTTTAAATATGATCTATAATGAGATAATCATATGTTAATATGATAAATATTATTTATGTATTTCCTCATGTCTTCCTATTACTATTTGGTTAAACTGACATTAGAATCATTCCTTAGGATTTACTGCAGCAATGACCAGTGAGGTGACTGTGGTAAAATCATCATTTGCAGACAGACTTAATAAAATCTTAATAAATTCACAACTGTTTTGCCTTTTGATTGTCACTACACAGATCCAGAGGAGAGTCTGAAAAAGTAAAAATGGCAGTTTTTCTGTGCCCTTGAATGACATGAGAACATTTTAATTTTCTGCTAATGCTTTTAAGAAAACAAGGTGCCCTTTAATTCTTCACCTGAATTGTTCAGTCTTGCAGATATGTAATAATAGATTTATTTTATACAACTCTTTTCTTTTCTCTTTAAACATTCCTTTTTTCATTTTGAACATGTAAAGGACATCCACTTTTTCATCCACGCTGTCTAAAATCTGGCGTCATACTTGACCTTGGAACCAGGAACAGTGTCACTACATCGTCCATTTAATAGCTTCATTGTTTTTTAACCCAAGATGCATGAATTAACCTAAGAAAAACCTTTAAAAACAAAAACTGTTTACTAAATAGGCCTTTTTTATAAGAGGAGAAAAATGCAGTGAGTTATCAAATCGAACACCCAGTTTTTTTCAGCTGATACCACAGAGACAGTAAAACACTACTGCAAACATCTTTGTTTTTCATCTTATCCTTGTAATGTTCATGCATGTACCAGTAAAGCTGTGGTCATGGTAATTCTGAAGTTTTTTCCTTCAAGTGGTGCCTAATTTCAAATGCAATGTTTCACACAGCTCGATAAATGTCACAACAGTCTGTGTGCTAACTAAAGGTAGAGTTTATGTAGTTTCCATAGAGGCAAAACAAAGCTTAAATTGTGATAAGTTCACTCAAAGGCGATAGAAAAAGATGTAAGTGAAGATGTCGAGAAATTATTTTGAAAGGCAAGGATACGAATGCCTCATCTGTAAAGATTGCGTGTAATGTAATTTATGTTTTTTACCTGAACAGTTGATGTGTTTCTAAAGTAGGTTGTTTCCCAATGACATAATGTCTGAGAGCAAGGTAAATTGTGGTACTTTTGTGTTTTTCAAAGGCTATGTGGGACAGTGAACATGGGGTACTTTGTAGTATTGTGGTACAGTTCCAGGTGATGGATGCTGGAGTAAGGACAGACTGTGATATCCATGGTCACTACCAGGTTAAGACTTGGATAACAGCAGAGATATAAAAGAGAGACACCGCCCTTAATAATTATTAATTGTAAATTATGGGAAAATTTTGAATCACTAAGGATAGTGTTAGAAATGTATCACTGTATTTGTATCAGAATTGGCTAGATATTTTTTATGCACAGTTTTTATGATACAGTACCACTGGAATGAAATTTCCTTTAGACAACTGCCCCAGAAAGTACCCATATACAGTAGATTATAGCACAGCTGCTGAGCTACAGGACTTGCTTCTACAGTAGAAGAGCTTTAGGAGGAGTCATCAGTTTGAATTTAACACTCTTTAGTAACGCTAAAGCCAAATTTATCCTTTATACTGGTCTTACCAGTACCACCTAGGGGTTGGTTAGCAGTTCTAATGGCTCACATATTATCTGCTTATATACTGTAGACTGCAGTTGGCTGAAAGAGTGGTAACCTTCAGAACTAACACAGGCTAGCTGGCCACAGCCACACAGAAAAACAAATCTACAGAAGCTTCTAACACAAAGGATTACTGTCCCACTTTAGTGCCTGGACACCATTATTGAATATAAAACAGCTTTTTCCTTTTTTTATCTGTACAGAGCTCAGACTGTGTGAAAACTGGACCCGAATTCAACAGGTAGATGATGAAACGTGTTAAAAGTCAGGTGTGTAATTATTGTTGCTGAGACTTTTTTTTCAAGCCATGTAATAAACTGGTGACCCTCATTCAGAGGGCCCCCCTGTGACACACAATGATATAAGCTTAAGAAAATGGATGGCTAGATAGATCTTTTTCAAAGACTTATTCTAAATTTCAAATATAAAAATACATACATCATGTTGAATCTATGCCATGAAGAACTAAGGCCGTTCTGGAGGCAAAAGTGGGTGTAACCCCATATTTGGAGGTGTGCCTAATGGACTGACCGGTAACTGTGTATTTGATTAATCTGATTAATAGTGTCTCAACGAAAAATGTCTCCCTATTTATCAATGTGCTCTTTAAAAATATAATTAGATTATAAAATAGTGGCCTAGAAGATGATCTGTCTATTTGAATACAACAGATTAATTAATTAATTTATTTGTTTGGTTTTAGAGTGTAAAATATATATATATATATATATATATATGAAGAACACATGAACAAAGGTACCATATGTATTTTGCGGGGGTTTTGTGTGAAAATATATCTTATGTCTACATGGCAACGATCTTCCAAATACATATGAACATATTTTATGTCATATCTCTAATCTCACATTAGCCAAGCCACTGTTTTTCCACTTGTAGGCCAAAATTTCTCCAGCACTTCTAAGTTCTACAGATCTTTCAGATGTAGCTGAAAGTGTGGTTAAATAGTACGTACGTTACGATGTACAATTTATAAAAGCTAGAAAAAAGTACTACTATTCAACACTGCACAAACTGTTTAAATGTTTAGAGCCAGCAGTAGTTAAAAACATTTAGCAACAATCTGCTTACAAACCACACAACAATAATATAGACTAGCACACACACACACACACACACATACAGGTAATTGTTTTACACAACATATTTAAGACAGCTAAGGTTTTCATTCTGAACCAGCCAATGTTTATAAAACATTTCAATATTATTGTCCAGAATCTGTCCAGATATTTTATGAAAAGAAAACAGTGTTGGTTTTACAGTTACCAAAATGGACAGTTGTCTGATACACATTCACACTCCCGAGATAAAGAAAAACCTGTTTCCAGACTGCACCAACATTGCTGATCACATTCTAAAAAATACGTTTCTATATGGTGAAAAAGACTGCAAAATGAATGCTTCATGTATTTACCTTCTAAATTATGATTTTATGTGCTCTAAAAGTTATGCCTTTAGCCTGATAAGAGTAAACAGGTCAGAAAATATGATGAATGCACCAGAAGAAGAAAGACTGACTCCTTATTCACTAAATTCAACTCAAGCTCAGTAGAAGAAATATTCAATTTTATATACAGTATGATTATTTCGCCTTTAATGTTTTTACAGCTGCCATCAGTTTAACAGACTTAAATTGTGAAGTTCTCCCTGTCATCTTTTTTTTACTTGATCAATTACAATACCAAAGTGGCTTTTTACAAAATAAAGTGTGCGTTATTGACTCATGTCTTTAAGAATACCTCAAAACAGGAATAAATTATTTTAGTGCATGACCACTTTCAGACGCATCTTAGGAAAATAAATAATTCTTGCCCGAAACACAAAAGCTAAATTTGAATTTTATATGTAAAAATAGGCACTCCATGCCAAAGTCTTGCAGGTGTTGATAAACACCAAAGCTAATTTGGCTTCACAGAAAGCAGAAGTTACACGCAATAACCAAATACAGTAAATTTTACATTTCAGAAAAGCAACTAGGATTTTCTTCGGCTTATTTTATTTATGACAGTATTAAGTTTTGGCCAAAGCAAAAATACTGAATTTATTGTTTTTGTTTGTTTTTTTAACTCACCATACTAACAGGACTTGTTACACCAAAAGTACATATTGCACATATAAAATTAGCAAAGTTCAAGTCTGAATCAAAAACACCTTGTGATGCATGCAGCTGCTCCAAACAGGCTTAAAAACAAATACAGATCATGAACGTGGTTTTACAATCAGAAACACTGTGGAGGCACTTCAACACAGTAGCCTAAGGACAAAGTAATTGTGTTTCTTGCATTTTGAGGAAAATAAAAATATATTCTTTCAGGATAAAAGGTGAGGGCTAAAAGTGTTTGCCAGTCTTAACTCAATGTTCCTGTCTCCACTGGAAGGTACGCTCCAGCAGTTCAATAGTCCTTGTGACAGGGGAAAGGCTGTTTGGCTTGCAAATGTCCCTGCTTACAGTCTGCTTTATATGCAGGAATGGTCACGCTGGATTTTGGGATAAAAAAAAGGGTTTGGTTTGGAGGCTTTTTTTCATCTTCATTCTTGCCTCTGCTCCCTGGACTTGGAAAGCAAAAAGAGACTTTCTCTTATCCCTTTCAAATGTCCCCATTACGATGGGCATTCCTGACTCCTCCGGCGTTGTTTAATGCTCACTTCACCATTGAAGCTGGTCCTCGCACTGTCATCCCGCCTTCTCTTTGTCTTCCCAGTCTGTTCAGAAGATACAGGGCTTCAGTTGAATTGCAAATGACTGAAAAATATGCATTAAGATAATTTCCTATAAAGGAAAACTGATAGAAATATTGTGAAAAGAAAAATCAAATCATGGACTCTACACAGCCAATGAGTTTGGCCGTGTTGTCCAATGGCATAAACTGACATCATCATTTAGATACATGCAGTTAATATTGTTATGTAATCTTGCTTTTTTGCACATGGCATTTTACCTTACTTTAACAGAGATCAATGGGTGAAAGAATCAACCTAACCACTAGAGGTCAGTATAACATTGAAGAAGTACATGAACAATCCAGCCAGACAATTTTACAAATAAATAAACATAAACATTTTTTAAAACATATTTCTAGTGTAAAACTTTTAAATCTATGGCTCGTGTAGTAAACACCAAATCATTCTGACATTATTCTAGCACATAGTGGTGGATGTCTTCAGAGTGCACGAGTATCTCACACCATGAAATACGAAATGGCTGAAAACTAGTTGTAAATGCAAACGTTTTGACAGGTGTGACAGAATGTGGTTGTCCTTAAAAGATGAAAAATGCAAAATTGTCTTCCCCACTTTCTAACAGTTCTGAAGTTTAGTTGCTATCGGTGCCAGGAAAGCATCAGAAAAAAAGTGTTTTAAATGGGGCTATATGAATATTTGTTAGATTAATTACATTATTATTATTAATTATTATTACTTATTTTTTTTAAGTATTTTTAAGTACATTTATTTAAAGGATCATAAACATGTCAGAAAAGAAAAGAAAAAAGAAAGGAAAGGAAAAGAGAAAAACACAAAAACAAGTCATGCTGACTTTCTAAATTTGTCTACAGACCTTGGCGTCCCGTTCTGCAAATTTCTGGAACATGTTAGCATAGGTCTTTTTGTCTTTTTCGTGATGTTCCTTAATCTTGCTTTGACAAATGGAAATCTGAGCACGAGCTGCTCGATTTGCTGAGTTGACTTGCAGTACTTGCTGAAAGTCTGCCAAGGCCAGACTGAACTCATTGCGGCGGAGCCGGGCTTCCCCACGACGATACAAAGCCTTCTCATTGTTTTCATCAAGCTCAATGACCTTTAACAGACACAAAATAAATGAACAGTGTAGTAATAGTATAGTAGTAGTTAAACATTCATCAGCTACACGTACAGGAGATGGGCAGACATCAGCTCACCTTGTTGCAGTTGTCCACTGCTTGTGTGAACTCTTTTAATCGCAGGAAACACAAGGCCAAGTTAAGGTGGGAAGTCAGAATATAATCTTGTATCTTCTTCTGTTGCATGTCTCCGGTACCATACTCTATCTCTAGCCAAGAAATGATGCGCTGGTACTGGATGACTGCCTGGTAATACCGCCCTGCCTGATGAAGGAACAGCATATATCTTTATCTAAAAATAAATAAATAAATAAATCATTTACTGGCTTGAGTGAGCACCAGGAGCTGTACCTTAAAATACTGATTCCCTTTACTTTTTACTTCAGCAGACAGATCTAGCTTTTCTTTCAAGTCCATTTCCCAGGAATCTTTAGCCTTGTGAAAACACAGAAAAAGCATAATGACTTTTTTTAATAGGAGTTAGTGAACTGAAAATATGTCTATAAAATCTATGAGATCAAGTTTGCCTCCAACTAAACTTAAACACATTTATTCCATTTACTTAAACACATTTATCAAACAACATTTATTCCAGTCTCATCTCATCTTATTATGTAGAAACTAATGCTCACCCTTTGGAAGTCTTTAAGAGTAATCTCATACACGGTGTCTTTGTCTGGTCCTATTTTGTATTCTGGTTTGCCTTCGCTTCCAAAACCATACCTGTAAGCATATAAATGACCACCTGATTATACTAACCAATAATTACTATTTTGAAGCATGCCATTTCTGCATACCAACATCTGTGTCAACAGTTGACCCGAACCACTTGACATTCAAGCTCCAATTTGTGACATGATTTGAAACTGCTGCTGAAAATTCCCCACATGCTATAACCATCAAACATTTCTAATAAACACACAAACCCTTTGAAATGACATCAAAGGAATTTTATTTAACTTTTTTTAGATCTGAATTTCTGAATGATATCATTGGACAACTGCTTTCAGTGAAGTTGAATATGGATACAGGGCATATATTTTGAGTGTTTCGAATAAATATAAATCAATTGCAGAACATACAGAACATACACACTTATATGTATGATATGCACTGACATATATACTCGAAAAAATGGTGTGCAGTACTTAATGGAAAGGTTTAAATAAACCAAAAAAATGCAAATGTTGTATGTAATTGTAACCTTAATAGTATAAAAGAAAGATTTTATTATATCAGTGAAAAGTCTGTTTACATCTGCAAAAAATAGAGAGCTCTGAACCAGATATAAGAAAATATTTCCTTTAAGGTTTCTTCCTTTGTTAGCTGATTAGTGACTTCATTATACTTAATGTTTATCACTAATATTGTTTTTTAAATTATTGAGAAATATTGAAAAATACAATAAAATTACATGAAAAAAAGCTTTAATAGCTTTGATATTTATGAAATAAAAATTAGATATAAAATAATTAAATTAAAGTTATCATCATCTTACAGGAACCTGCAGTCCTACAGTTAAGACACCTTAAATAAAAAATTTCATGAGATAATAATAAACAAAGCGCACATAAATAATTACTGATTGTATTTCATTAACAAAGTGACATGACATTTTTACATTTGTTAGGAACTTACTTTGGTTTTAAGTAAAGTAAACAGCACTCTCCTTTTTGCATCTTGTCCATGGCTCGGTCCACTCCCAGAGGAATGCTTTTATCTTCAGCCTGACCAACAATAAAGCTGACGTCCCTGCAGTCAAACAGTCGGTCACCACACCTTCCCTCCAGGTGCACTGTGAGACACAGGGCACAATTTAATCTATGATGTTGTCAATTACTATACAGATCGTTTATCAAACTGGCACAATGCCAATTATTGATGAATAAACAAATCATGTCGTTACCGTTCACAATTGATCCATCGTTGGGATTAGTGTAACCTTCCCCTTTGACCTTTATTCTTCTCACAATTCCACCATCGCCTGTAAGTACCTCGCCTTCAAACTTAATTAGCTCCAACTGTGTGAACATAGAAATGCCATCACTATACAAATGCTGGGACAACGCAAAATACAAAATTACAGCTCTGCAGAACTTTCAGTAGGTGTGGGAGGTGAATTAATACATAACTAAAAACAAGTAGGAGTTATCACTGAAAATAAAAAAATTAATGACTTATGGTAATGAAATAATAAGAAATGAAGCAAGTACACTGTGTAACCAGACACATACTGTTTCTATGCCTTCTATGTCATAACTAGCCAGCTAGCTAAGAAAACCAAGTCTCACATATGAAAACATCAGTTTTATCTGTTTTATTTCACTGTAAATCGGTTTAAAGTTGGGAAAGAATATTAAATTTAACTTTTTCTGTATATATGTTTAAAAAATTATAAATGCTCAAGCATTTTAAGGATAACTAACTACATCTGCAAACCCAAGACTCTCTTGGTGTTTGGCTGGAATGCAAACTTCAAAGTTCTGTCAGGTTTGGGGTTAAGTATGATGTCCCAGTAGTCTCAAAACCTGTGCACATGAAAACCAGACATGTGCACACAATTTGAGTACGTGAAACAATATGAACAACCAGAAAACCACCGAATGTGGAGCATTCTACGCAGTGCATATCCAGCTCTCTCATATGTGCTAAATACTGAAGTAGTTCATACTTTTTCAGTGTATGTGTATTTTTTTCAATGAGAGCAAAACTTGGTAATGTTTTTTTATAATCCTTTATACTCTCTTTTAAGAGTATAAATAAAAAACATATATTGATAAATTTATTAGCTGATTATGTCTGCTTGAGCAACATTTGATGAGCCTACAAAGTGAAAGCTGAACTGAGTTGAATTACCAACTGGGAGAGTAAAACGATCCTTTTTCATGAATATATTGCATTTAATGGGGCCAACATGAAAAGCAGATCAGAAAACTAAATTATACTTAACACTGATTATTCAGGAAAGAGAAGATCTGAACTGTAGTGTCACTGAGCCCCAAACACACTTGTAAAGGTGACATATGAAACTATGCTGGCTGTATGACTGAGGGGGATTAAAATAGACAAACAAGTTAATTTTGTGACCAGCGAGTTCCATCTGCAGAGACATGCTCCTAAATTAAGGCCCTCAGTGCAATGCTGGATTAATGCGTCACACAAATGACAGCGCTAATGTGACATGCCTACCTCAAATACTACTGAAGAGCTGGGAGGAATTTTGTCAGGATTTCCAGCAGCTCCATAAGCATACTCGGGTTTGCACAGCAGTGTGCACACCTCTCCTCTCTGCATGGACAACACAGCAATGTCCCAAGCCCTAAGGACTTGTCCTGTGAGTAGATCAAAAATATTTAAACAATTAAACAAGACTTTGTTGGCTCGTTCGATAAGTTCAAAGGTTATATTACATCATTCAGATATATAAATTTAAAGCAACAATTTTTCCTGCACACATTTCAAACCGATCATTTTGCTGAGGATTACATGAAAATGTTGATATTTGTAAATATAAAATATCCAGCTTAGCTTAAAGACTGAAAGAGTTCAACAAATCAGCCAGCATCTCTAAAGCTTACTTATTACAATTATATGTCTTTTTTTTTAATGCGTAAAAAAATCAAAGTTCTGACAGGCTGATTTTGTTTTCGCTTGAAATGGAGAGCCTTGCATCTTTCCATATATACTGCTTAGGTAAGCTAATCTGATTAAATTAAGCAAATGTGGGAGTTAATACAAGGATCTGACATGCATCGTCAGAAGATATTTTATTTCAGTCCAACTTGAAATTAATCACAGGAAAGTGTTTAATCAGACATTGCTAACACATTTATATGTAAATACGTATTGCCTGCCTACCTTAATCATTAGTGGCAATTAAGAGCCCTGGAATACAGTTCATACCTTCCTTACTCACTAGCTAGTTCTTGCCTTTAAGTATATTATCTCCCCCTGCTGGTACTGCGACTTCTGTATGCACGTCCATGTCACGCTTTGAAAAAGTAAAGTGTGAAATGGATACGGTGGACCGACATATGAATTATACATTTTGCTGTGATATTGGGTTGCAAGTTTTCAGTAGTGTGTTGCTGCAAAACTACTATGACTCTCAAACTGGCATAGTAGTTGAATTTTTTATGTAAATTAAAGGACTGGAATGAAAATAAGTGAAGGAAATATACATCATGAACATCTTTGAAAGACCTTCCAAAATTCTGGAGAACTATTGGTTGAAACTACTTAAAGGTACAGAATTACAAAGACTGGCTCCCTGGTAGCAAAATATAATACAATACTGCATTTACCTTTAATTTATCAACAGTTAGAGACAGTCATGCCAGTCACCTACCTTTGCCCACGTGGAAACAAAAGGGCTCTTTGCGCTCTCGACTACAGTCAAATTTCTTCCCAGTGACCAGTTTCCCAGTGTAGTGAACTGTTACTTTGTCCCCAATCATGGGCCTGTCTCCATCTACCCCTGCACGCTTTATAACCTGCAGAAAGAAAGACAAGTGTCTCCTTTAACAATAAAAGCTTCTACCATTTAACAAAGAAAATAAAAAAGATAACTCCTAGATCTAAAAGGGAACAGATAAAAAAAAAACATGATGTTCCATATGGTGGAAAAATGAGTCCTACTTGTGAATGAATGTCAACAGTCAAAAAGAAGTGTGCTCACAGCTGCAGACTTTTTTAGAGAGTCAAAACATTTTTGAGGTATTTCAATCTGGTTTTAAAGCACTTCACAGCACAGAGACTGCACTTTTGAGAGTTTTTAATGATATCTTATTAACTGCTGACTCTGGGAAGTCTGTCTTACTTGTGCTTTTGGATATCACAGCAGCTTTTGATACAGTAGATCACAATATTTTGATTTATCGTCTAGAACATCATGTTGGAATTAGAGGCACTGCCTTGGAGTGGTTTAAGTCATACCTCTCTGATAGAAGTTTTTCAGTCTCACTTGGTAAATTTCATTCATCTTCCGCCCCCCTCCCATGTGGTGTACCTCAAGGATCCATCCTTGGGCCCCTTCTTTTTAGTATTTATTTACTTCCCCTTGGCCATATTATTAAAAAACATAAAGTCTCATTTCATTTTTATGCAGATGATTGTCAAATTTATCTACCGCTGAAACACAATGACCTTAACCCCCTCAGGCCTATTTTAGAATGTCTTAAGGATATCAGAGCATGGCTGGCTCTGAATTTTTTAAACTTTAACGAAAAGAAGACTGAAGTCATTATATTTGGGCCGAATGGACCTGGTATCCCTCCATCTGACTTGGGTCCTCTTACATCGTGTGTCAAATCAATTGTCACCAACCTTGGAGTAAAATTTGACACAGCTCTTAAAATGGACAAATAAGTAAATACAGTGGTGAGAAAAAGCTTTTTTCAGTTGAGGCAGCTCTCTAAAGTAAAACCTTTTATTTCTTTTTGTGACTTGGAGAGATTTGTGACCACTCGCCTTGATTATTGTAATGGACTTTATATTGGTATTGATCAGGCTTCACTATCACGCTTGCAAATGGTCCAGAATGCTGCTGCTCGCCTGTTGACAGGGACACGCAAACGTGAGCACATTACCCCTGTTCTTGCCTCCTTTCACTGGTTGCCTGTCCATTTTAGAATTCATTTTAAAATTTTATTGCTTGCTTTTAAAGTCTTAAATGGCCTGGCTCCGTCTTACCTGTCAGACCTTTTACACCAATACACTCCACAAAGGTCTCTCAGATCATCTGACCAGTCACTCCTTGCTGTCCCCATGTCGAGACTGAAACACCGAGGGGACCGAGCTTTCGCTGTTGTGGCCCCCAAACTATGGAACAAACTGCCCCTCCATATTAGGCTGGCCCCAACACTTGAAATGTTTAAATCACTTTTAAAAACACACTTTTTTTTAAAGGCCTTCTAGGAGTGTTATCAGAGCCAGTTTGTAGTCAGTTTTTAGTCAGCTGTTGGTCATTCTTAATCTTTTTACTTTGTTAATCTTATTCATTGTATATCTTATTGTTTATTCTACTCATGTTGATTTATTTTTATCTTCTTTTTCAATTATATATTTATTTTGTTTATTGATTTCATTGTATGCTTAAAGTATGGTTTTAACTGCTATCTCTGTTTTATTATTGGAAAGCACTTTGGTCAACTTTGTTGTTTTTAAAAGTGCTATATAAATAAAGTTGGATTGGATTGGATTGGAACAGTCACATGATGACAGTATTGTAAATACCTTGATAACTCCTTGGTCTTTATTGGTTGTTACATCAATGCCCTTTGCAGCAAATAGGGCTGTGGCTGACTGGTGATCCATTGGCAAATCCTGATCAGTTGTCATTTCTGCGCGTGGAAAACCGATAGTATAACACTGCCAACGATACAAACACACAAGCGTAGATGTTAGCTATCTGACTGACTGCTTGGTCATTAAATTTCCTTGCATCTCATGTTTAAACAGGAAAATTATGCATAATATAGATCAAATTTGCAGAGCAGGGCTAGAAAAATCAGGATATAGGATAAAAATATCAATGTGATCACCATAATCCACCCACCGAATATTACTGTTACTTCACCTTATATAACTTGAAGCTATTTTAGGGACACATGCTCTAAATCAGTATCTTGTACAAGAAATACATTTACAGTTATTGTTAGCAGCATCCACATCATCATTGATCCCAGCTTTAAGAGAAACACATTTGCAGGCTATGGCACCTTTTCTGATCCCCCCCCCCCAACAGATAAAGTAATTACATAACTGTGAATCTAAGTGAAAGCAAACAGCAAGTTGCTCACTTCACTCATTTTATTTTGTAGCACGCTCTGTACTTACAGAGTACACGGAGTACTCGCAAAGTGTGTATCTCCAAGACCATTACTTAATGACCTTTGTGTGTGCTTGGAAAAATATATAAACACATCTGGATTTTTATTGGACACCAAAATGAATTCTTCAGAACCTCATTCGCATAGTTTTACTGTTTATTTTAAAAAAAAAAAGCCTTTTTAACATACCAGAGCCTTCCATCTAAAAGCCTCACATGCACAGGGGAAACACACACCGCAACGCTAAACCTGCAGCATCCTAAACAGCCACATGATCTTCCCAGTGTTAATGATGACACAGTTAAAAGTGTTGAATTCAGTCAAGGATCTGAGGTGATACACTAATAAAATATCACAACATGAGGCCCCACACTGTCTGGCTTTCTCTGGTAATGTGATACAGCTCAAACATTGTCTCTTGTGAATCAAGAGCGGCATCGATGTCAGATTAAAAATTTCACACAACTAGGTGTCATGTGAATTTCTGTTATGCTGCTGACAGTACAAGCACTGACACCTAACCGAAAATATTAGAGTTCAAAGATTATTGGAAATGTTTTAAACCAGAGATGATACAAAGCTTCGGTTTCTTCATACCAAAGTACTTTACATTTGGACAAAAATAGTTTTAACAAAATGTGGAAACACAAGCAGCCAAATACGTAAACTGGCTAAATTCAAAAGTATAAAGATGGCAAATTACAAATAATAAACTTGCTGTTAAAAAAAAAGCTTTCTATATCAAAAACACTTAATATTCAGCCTGATGAAAGGCTTGCTGGCAATAATTTCAATAGCAGCTTTGCCAAACCCATAAAAACTGTAATGACATGTTGGACATGTTGCTTCTCTCATCAAAGCAGCAATCACTGTCTGCATGCTGCTTCCCCCATAGACAAAACTACCATCTCCTCTGGCACAATAATGTTGACATTGTTTGAAAAAAGGCCACATAGTTATGTTAAGCATGTTGGCAAACACCGTTTGGTGATTGTTATCATATGCAGCTGTTGACACATTAACACTTTCTCACATATCATTGTGCTAGGGATGTTACTAAGGCTAGCACGTTTTGGGGGCTTTACCACACTCAGAAACACACTGTCCAGAGAGGCAAACTAAGCAAACACCCTTTGGTCTCCTAACAAAAAGAGAAGCTTCTAATTAGGCTCTCCTATTGGCACATTTTGCAGTGATAACTATAAAACCCTCTTAAAGGAGACCTATTAAGCTTTTCCTTAGTTTCTCTCATACAAATGGCTATTAAAGATTCAAAAAAATGAGATGAGCATATGCGCAAGTAATGGCTGTAAAACACCAAAAGCTCAGGCTTAGTATGACATCTCTTATACGGTCATCACAGCGGTTGAACATTGGAGATGCACCAATGGCCCCACCATAAGGACATAAATAAGGAATTGTGAATCATTCAAAGCTACTTAGGTAGGGTCAAAGAATGAGAAGTGTAGAGTATAGTATAGAACCGTCGCCTCACTGGGGCTCCGTAGTTAGATTACAGAAGCCCCACATGCAAAGAACAACAGCTGTATTTTTTAATGTGAGAGAATCTCTAACAGAGTATTGTTGAATAATTTATGTATTTAGTGCATTTCTTTGTCATTTAAACACTAAGACGTGTTTTTTTGTCTATGGTGTTATTTATTGTTTAATGGGTGATCAAGTAAACCAATTAATGCAGTGGCAAACTGATTTTTATGAGGGTATGTGGGGGGAGAAGGGTCGTTACGGTGGTCTTCTTTGCCGAGGCTGCACCACAGTGCTGGATCTCCTTTGTAAAACGCTTCCTTTAAAATGTTTTTATATGTAGAAGTATACCATTTCGAGCTAAAATGGCCTCTTGGTATCAAGCCAGTTTGGACTCATAGAGTTATACTTCATCTGAACATAATTAAGGTCTTTCCTTTATTTATTTATTTTTAAATAAGCCTTCTACAGTGCAGCGAATCTTTGAGCAGCACAATAACGTATTGCGCAATATACTTGAAATTTATATTTTTCCCACTCACAAGCAAATGTAAACATATTTGTTTTAGAATGAGCAAATAAAGAAAATATTTGACTTCAACTGCTTTGGTTTTTGATGATTAAATTGCTGACTGTATGCTGGGAAGCCGTGAGAAAGGGGATTTTATGTGAAGGCAATCTTTGTATCGCCTGTTTTTTAAGCAGAGATGTTGAAGATACAAGATTATCTCAGTGATGTCACAAGCAGAAATCTTCTCACATCGCACCACGTTTCTAGCTCAAGTTTAGGTAGGGCTGTCAGGACATACTGTTTCAAATAGTCAAAATAAAAAGTGCAAGTGTCCATTCAGAGTAACGTCAGGGATGCAGTGACAAGGACACAGCTGATGATCAGACGACAGTTCTAAAATTTCCACAGACTTTATTTGAGGCAATAACCATTCTTTGGGCAGCATGTTGTTTTACTGGAGAGGAGCAGCAGCTCGCCTACCCTGCATCAGTTTTCTGGATTTTTCCATCAGTCGCCCTGTCTTACGTTATGTTCTGCTGTGGCGACAAAGAGCCTGCAAAAACTAACATTAAGCAACAGCACTTGGTCTGAGTCTCATCAATAAGCAACATGTCCAGTGTACTGAATACCGATAAAGAAACTGACCTCATACTAAATGAGATCTTAGGAAACGTAAACTATGGCGCAACCTGAGTGCCTCAAACCACAGGGTGAAACCATAAAGATCTGTTTTACTGACATTTGCACTGTTTGTTCTGGTTCTTCAGCCTTGTGTCTCCCCTCAAAGTGTTTGTGCACTGAGCACAAACTGTCCATCCCTCATTAGCAGCATCTTGTCTTGTGTCTTTGATATCTGATGGATTTGGTTTTAGATGTAACTCGTGCATGTGTGTGTGCATTTGTGTGTCTGTACACAATGTTCCTTCTATTCACAGTTCCCCCGCTGGCAAAGCCTGACGGTGTTCACCAATCTGAGACCCCCTCACGTACAGCCCAGTTTCAATTTTTAAACCAAAACAAGGTGATTTAAACAAGTCAAACAGAACCTATATTTACAATTAGATTAACATATGATTTAAATAGGGTAAAACAAGTAGGTGAATGCAGACATATATTAGCATCATTTCAAGTAAAAGTTGTGTGTTCTATCAATTTGACCCTTTTAGCTTTTGCTTTTTCTTTATGGTAAATATCCAGCTATATCTAACAATGTAAAGAGGAACAGTGCACAAGCAGTGACAGCACAGAGATGATGGCATGTAGACTACATGTACAGCTACTTTGCAGAGGAATACAGGAACAGAGCACATTAAGACAAAGACACACACACTTCAGCCTATCTGTACGTTCTGCCTCATATCCGTCTGCTGATTAATATGTGAACGTGTGAGTACACAATGTGCATGGCAAACAGACATCCTGAACCAAAGCACTGTTTGACATACGGGATTTTTCCCTTTCACCCAACAACCCTTTGCAGAGTTTAAAAAGCGACAGGAGTTGACTTTTTGTAAATGCTGGCAAAAATAGATTTGACGTGAAATTTGACACTGCAAACCTTAAAAATATATTTTTTTTTGTTAAAAAGGTAACAGAGAACCCCCCTTTTTTCATAAAATAATATATCGTAAATTTCAGTGCTTTTAAAAAACAACAACAACCAGTTTATCTATATTCCGTATCTACCTTGAGGCAGTTTGATTCATCTCTGGGATGTCGCCTCAGCCTTTGTTTTACAAGGCCACCTCTGCTTGTGCCTCAAATCAAACTGCGGGGACGCCCGTGTATTTGAAGTTATTCAAGGGGCCACCATCATATCCTGTAATGTTTAAGTGCTCCAGAATAAATGCTCGAGCGCCAGAGTTGCTGGTGTAATTCTCAGAAACAGTTACACAACCTGTAATTTATGTAGGTACACCTAGGCTTGCACGTAGTCTAGATATAAACTGTTGTCCTCATCCTTCCCTTCCACAGGGACCCACAGCTAAGTGCCACATTTACACACACACACTTTCACCTATTAACCCCCACCAACCCCCACAAACACACGCGCGCGCGCGCACAGTGCCTTATCAGCCTTTATTTTCCAGCGCACAGTGGGATATAGCTGTAACCTCATGCGTGTGAAAAATTCGGTATCAATTCTGAGATACGTTTTGAGTTTCTCTGTTTTTATATATGTGCGTGTGTGTGTGTGTGTGTGTGTGTGTGTGTGCTTTTAAAAAGCAGTCTTTAAATACCATGAAGGCTAAACCTTCACGATGTATCACAAGTGTCAGTTTAACTCAACCAGGCATGAATATGCCTTAATTAGCTCCTTAATTAAGTCCGTCAGCAGCAGAATAAAGAGGAGTAAATTAAATCACTTACATGTTCTTGTGATCCGATAATAATAATTTCTTCAGCGAGTCGGTCGGTAAATTGGAAAAGCGCGTCTCTTTCACCTAATTCAAGCCCGCCCTTCTCATCTCATATCCATGGTACTAAATGTTCTGCCCATGTGGTTATTAAGCAGCGCTCTTTCAGTCTAGTTATCCCTCCTTCCCGCTCTCTTTTTTTAATCTCCGTCTTTGCCGGTGACGATAAACCTGCCGGTGTAGTAGTAGCCACATGGAGCTCAGACTTCAAAATGACACCGGGGAGGTAGTGAGGCAGAAAAGCACACAGAGAAAGAAAAGAGAGAGAGAAAGAGAGAGAGGGGGGTCGAAACGAGTAGAGTTGTGGGAGGACGTTTAGAGTAAAATTAAGGGCAGGTCTTGGAAAGCAGCCACAAAGTAACACAATGTTCCGGCTGTACTGTAGCTGTACCGCTGCCGCTGCTGATGAGAACACTGTGTTCCAATAGACACCCTGACCTGTAACCCGTTCCGTGCCGAGACAGCCAGGCCGGGAACAGCCTGTACCGCAGCAGGCTGTCCTCCCCGCTCAGCTGACGACACGTATCGTCAACAGTACTGTGTAACAGCCCGCCTGCAGACACAGACGAGGATGTGTAATCACCGAAGTAAAAGCACACCTCACTGCCCGATAAGACGCGCAGTGATACGGATTAGCGCACTGTTTCTGTAGATTTACAAAGAAAAGAGGGGGGGGGGGGAAGTAGCGTATTTGCTTATCGGAGACTTTTATGGCTTAAAGGACAGTTTACTGTCACTTATTTCAGGGTAAGGACTTCTACAAAAGCGCATGCATGTTTTTTTCTGCTATTGTTTCTTTTATTAATTCCTGGTGGTATTTTTCCATGTTGGCATTTTTACTGGGCGGAGATAATTTGTCATCTTTTCCCAAACAGTCTGTGTTTACATTATTGTGGTGTTTACGGCTTTACAACAAAGTATGAAGATCTTTTACTAGTCGGAAAAAAAATACCACTCAATCAAGTTAGATATAAAAATCAAACTCCTCATGTTACATTCTAATTCTCTATTCTCACTACATGGTGTAAGCTATTGTTTTACCAACTTTGCAAGTAAAATCTTGGCGACAGCTGTTTTGCTGTCAAACCAGTAACAGTGAAAAGTCCTGCCAGTGTGTTAGGCGTCCATTTAAATGTATAAACACGGTTCAGGTGGTGCTGTGTGTGATTCTAGTATTATGGTATTCTAGTGATGCGCATCATATTCTATTAACTCTTGTTTTGCAAGTCAAATTTTGGGAACTATACGTTCCTATAAATTATTATTATTATTATTATTATTATTATTATTATAAATCATTATTAAAAGTAGAAGTACTCATTGTGAGGGAACATAATGGCAGTCCCTGCCAAAGTGCTGAATGATAAATCAATGTAATAAACCAAGAACAGATGGTGAATATGCCTAATCCTGTCTCATCCTATAAATCATTATTAATCATTAACCTCCCGATACAATAGTTTTCATATTTTGTAGTGAATCAGTCAGTATTTTACTCTGATGTGGATGCTCACTAGAGAACCAGTATGTTAAACCTGTCTAAGCCATTACTGTAGTCTAATAATTGCTACTGTATCCTAGTAAATTACAAAATGAAAATTACTTACTGTAAAGTACAGTTCTTCTTAAAGTCTTCAAAGTTTAATTAAAGTAAAAACCTAAAAAAAAAAATGCTATTGTCTAAGTGTTACTATATGTAATGAGGCACTATAAACACATTATAATTTGGCAGTTGCTTTTTAACCTGGAAATCCACATGAAAAATAAAAGAATAAATATTCAAAATTGTAAATTGTAATTCAGTTACTGAAGTCATTTTGATTCATTATGCATTCCACATTAACAGGATTAGAAAAAAGTGTCACATCTAACACATATCTAAAGTGCTCAGTGTGAAGCAAAATGTTACATAACAACTTAAAGTAGCAACCTGCTTCAGGTGAGCATGAAATGCATTGCATTTTATGAAGGATGCTTTGCAAGTCAAATTTTGTCCGGGTCAAGAAAGACCGCAGTTATCAGGGAGAGACAGTTTTCATCTGAAATATACAAGAAGTCAAAATAGTAGTGAAGTACTAAACACACACCAAAAGAGATGAACGTGAGAGACACAACACAGAGTATTTTAATATAATATTTTTAAAATATTATCAGAATGATATATATAAAAACCCAGCAGGAGTTGATTTATGTTGTAATCAAACTTTTCACAGTGGTCATGTTCTTCTCCAAAGGGCACGTGAATATATTTTGACCATGACTCCTAAACAGCCTGTAAGGAGGCTGAAAGCTCTCGTCATGTGGAAACCCCAGACGCACACTCTGCATGCTGATGAAATCTTGTGTTCAAACAGCCTTTATCTCATTTCTAGGCTTTTTATATTGCTTTTTATATTATACATGATTAAAGCAAGTGTTTGCTTATTATCACATTCATGGTTAATATGTTTTCTCTTTCACATCTCTAGGATGAACTTATTTTTTACTGACACATTTACTTTGGGGATAAGAGAAGCTAAAATCCATGGTAATAAAAGTTTTTTATGGCCTTGTTTTGTGCTTTTGCGGTTGAGGATGTTGGCATTAATATGTCAATAAACAGTGCTGAAAATATGACGTGCTTTATGGCTGCTTCTTGTGTCTATGTTTATCACATTTATTGTATTAAAAACTATAAAATATGCCTCGAATTAATGTTATGAGTGAATCATTAACGAGAACTTAACCAAAATTTGTTCATGTCAGACAGCGAGAGGAAAACTTTCCTTTATAGAACCGAGATACTCAAAGAGCCTCGTCTCTCTAGATGATGAATCCCACCATTATAGGTGGTAAGGATACTGTCTGACCACGCTGCTGGCAGACAGCAAGCTGCTATTGAGAGGGAACATGATGATCCTGTTAATTATATAGGTGACATAACACAAGTGAACCTGACTCTGCAAACGCAACAGGGATATTGTCAGCTGGGGTGAGTAATCTTCTGAGCATCTGGTTATCGGAAGAAAGTAGCTTTCACACACATGTGTTTTAGAACATGTTATTAACATTTAAAGAAGAAAAAAACAGCACAGAAACAGAAAGATGTAAAAACACAACCTCACTATGTGTCACTGCCCACATGAAACCCTTAAAATAATAGTACTGATTATCTAAAATAAAACACCATGTCAGGACGGTTAACTCCTGCACAGGCAAAGGTTGGTTTGTTTGTTTTACCAAAATTCGTGAACCGTGGCGTCCTGGTTGCTTTGTCTGTCTTCTTTTCCCCTACACTGTAATGCTTAACTGGAGGTCAAAATGAACTAAACAGGCTTGGGCTGAACTGAGATGCATGAATAGATATGTATAGTGACACATGGCTTGAGATGTTGTTTTCCTTCCTGAAACATCAAGAACATCTTGTTTCTGTTCTGGTGAAAGCACCCAGGCAGGCGAGAAAAAAGAAGAAGAAGAAGACGAATGAAAATTAGATGGTCAAAGGTTACATCAATGGTCTGTGGCTGTTTTATACATGCAGTTGTAACTTATTTTTAGAACTTTGTGGCCTTCTTACTGCTACTTACCTATCACTTTGCATCGGAAAGTCATTTAATCTTTGCTAAAACAAAACAGTAAACAGCAAATCTGATAGGTGTCTAACAGATTTTGCTAAATACTGTGTAAAGTACAAAAATCTGACAGGCAGTTGCAAGAATCCATCTGTCTGAATGAGTATCTTGGTGTAACCAGAAGCACGCGGGTGAGTTCATTCAGGGATACGGGCTGCACAGTCATCAGGAAGTGAAACAGAACAGAATGTGCTGTACTAATCTGATTGAAAAACACTGTGCTGAGTGGATGCTTGAAAAAAGAGATGATTCATTTAAATAGCTACAAGGAGAACCCTATGGTAGCAGGGGAATATATACACGGAAAAACAAAGGCAGCTTAATGCTTCATTTGGTAAAGCAAAAGGCAAATGGGAGGGTGAGGTTAAAGAAGCACTTGCTCTCACACAAACATGCGCTCTGCAGCTACAGGCTGAGCAACATAATGCTCTTTGTTTGTGTTCTAGGCATCCGTGTTACGTACAGGGGAGTAATCTCCCGAGTGATCCCTTTTATCCCTGAACTTTTGCCCCCCCCACCAAAAGCAAGAGTTCTTTACTGTTGTGTCTGCCAAGGGCCCTGAATAAACGACTGAGAAATGGGGCAGTGAATAACAGCAGTCCTATTTTCATCATGTCAACACAAACCTTAAAAGGTTGTGTTTTATTGTCAGCATAGTTCAGTTTTGGTGTGTTTTATGTTATGTCTGACATTTATCACTTTGTATAACTGATGAGGAAAGATTTTAACTTCTTTTTGTTTTTGAGTTAAAAGAAAAACAGGAGCTTAATGGTTTGTTTTGAGTCTCGGAGAGAATGAAACTTTTTTGAAATCATTTCAAATCAGCTGAAGACTTTTTTACATCAGGGCTTTCACACAGTATTTGGATGTGTTCTAAGTAAACTGCCACAGGAAATATCCGATTTAAATCCCAAAAACAGAATGCAACTGTAAAGGAGATTTTATTTTATTTCATTTTTTTATATATTAAAAATCCCAAATAGGTTTCTGCATTTCATTGAGTTTATATCAATGAACAAAGTGATAGAAACACCTGTCAGTGTAATAAAACCAGCTGCGACATTCAAATGAATCATAACACAGAGTCAAAACTTCCCTTATTTGCTTTATGAAAGGATGTTTCATCGTGGGACTGTGAGGACAGAGTGTACTTTTAAGCTATGTGTACCTAATAAAATGGCTGCTGAGTATATCTGTTTATGCACAGGGCATCCAATGATCCAATGACAACGCTCTGTGGTCTTTTCTGCATTTTCTCACGTTCATTGAACATTTATGATCAGATTGTTGTCACTGACACAATGTCATCATAATTTGGAGTCCCACAAACCCCTCTGCTGTACATGAAGTTATTGTAAACCATTTGCCATCCACTAAATAGTTTCCCTCCTGACCTCCTTAGAGCCCAGTTCAGTAAAAAAAAAGTTTAAAGTAGTGATACCCCCGCTCTACAAACTTGTGGTAATAAGGGTTATTATTCTTAATTATTACATAGGGTATCAATTACTAAGAAGTTTAGTACACAGCAATTTAACCTGTCACGTCAGGCAATCATTAACCAAAAGCATGAGGTTGAAATGACTAATTGCTCAAGAACTAATTTGAATCTGATTGGCTTTATCCAGACATGTTAGACGGTTAAATCACAACACCGTTATCTGACTGTGCCCCTTTGTGATCTGAGGTAAGCCTCATGGTCAGAGATGCATGAAGACTTCTGTTACACAATTCTTCCCCCTTTTCCACACTTCGTCTTGAATGCGCCTCTATACGGGAAGTGTACATACATTATCTACCCACCCACCTGCGCGCTTCTAAGAGGTCACATGTGTTGAGCAATAGCCCTGTCTGTTGATTTACTTGTGTTCCTATGTAACTACTAAATGGCAGGCAGATGTTTTTGCACTGCTTTATCTTCTTAAGGTCAAACTGAGCAAACTGTGATTCTTGTCACAGAACATAGAAAACATCATATCTGTACTATGACTACATTTTATGCGCCACAGCAGAAACATTTGCAGTGAATTTTTATCTAGACAGTGGGCTTCATGCTTGAGTCTGTGCATTTTCTTATCATAATAGTGATTACTGCAGCCAAACGTTAAGACGGTAATCAAATTTCTCTTTAAAAATCTGAGGACAGTCAAAAGGTCAGGGTCATAGTTAAGGCCAAGGGTTTGTTAGATGCTTGAAAAAGGGGGTAAATAAAGGAAGAAACAAGAATGTCCTGTGTTCATTTATAGATATCACTGCAATTCCTCTGATAGCATTTGTGCTTTTATTTAAATATTTTTGACTAATTATTTTCAGTTTCAGTTATTTCCATTGAACACCTCTAAAGTTTTTTTTTCCTTTTTTCCATGAGGTGATGGGGTTTAAAATGTCACAATAATAAGAACATCTTGACATTTTATTTTTTCAAAGGTTAGCTTGACATGGCGGAAGAAAGGACGATATTTTTTCAGGCAGAAGAGCCTTACGTGTTTACACAGGGGAAATCTAGTATTGCAGTAAATATCTGAAAAAGATTACCGGCTACAGGACACAGGAACAAGAACAGATGTTAAAAAAATCTTCAGCCTTGTAGCACAGATAAGGTCTGAAAAGAAAAGCACCAGTAAGAAGACAGAAGCAAGAGTATGACATCTGGCCAGTCTCCACAGTTATAACACTTTTTTTCTTAGATCATTTTAAAAATATAAGTGTTATTGCGGTATATAGAGTACATGGTGTACATAGTTTAAATGTAAAGTTAGGCTATAGTTTTACTAGTTCAACTTGTATCCCCTTTTTTTACATGGTTGTACATTTTACTTGACCTCTATGAATAAATGAAACAATGCCCTTTACAAATAAGCTTGCTTTGAGTTTGTTTTTAACAGTGTAGATATAATTTAAAGTGGCTCGGGGCAGGGATGGGTTTACCTATAGCCAAAGTAGACTAAAAGGGATTATGAAGTTTAACTCAATGTAATAGCAGCTTTTAGAACTGAAGAAGGTTCTTGGATGAGAAGTGAAACGTCTTCACAAAACTTAAAGTCCAGTCGCTCCTTAGACTAATAGCAGCTTGGTTCACTTTATTATACCTTGATTATCCTATGAAGTAACACATATAACAGTAATATTTAAATATAATGATGTGATGATGGAAGTAAAGGCGCTTTTTAAAAAATTCAGTCATGTAAAATGTTCTAAACTTTCTCTGGTTACATTTTTCTGTTATAAAAGTTGGGTGAAGATCTCACACGTTTGCCAGTTTAATGTGTTGTGGCAGACATTCCACTTTGGTACAGTAGGTGGCAGTATAGACATTTATCGGTGTTTTAATGGCGTTTTACACACGCAGAAGAAGAGTGGGCTTTTTCTTTTTTCCCCCTCGCTCTTCCGCTTTACTCGAGGCGCTAATAAGCTAACAGGCTAGGCCTGCTGCTCAAACGAGCGGCGTGAAATCTTCTGCAAGCGGTTTTTTGTTGAGTTTTAGCTGTAAAAAGGTGAGTTATATTCCATACAGGAAGGTAGGTTCGGTCTTCCACACGCTTCTCGTGTGAATTCAGCTAGGATGCCGATTCGCATCGCGACGAATTCTTTTGTAAATCGTTTCGCGGTAATAAATGCTAAATTTGCTAGCGTAACGTTAATCCTCGCATGGTTGGTTTTGGAGGGTGGTGGAAAACTTTGCTGCATTATCGTTCGGATGAAAAGTTGGACTCAAAAGTAATTTGTAATATTCAGAGGAAATGTCTTTTTAGATTAACTAAAATCCAATTTTAATGTTACCCGTCAACAATCAAGCTAAAGCGAACTATTTTTGGTGCTGTTAGCCTGGAAATGTATAGCCAGTGTTAAGGCTCAGGAGTCTGCTAATAGAAGCCACCCCATTTTCTAGCTTATTGTTGTATTATATATTATATACCTCTGACCAATTAACCAACATAGTTTTATTCACCATTCATCCGAAAAGCACCAAAGAAGCACTAAAGAGACCGCCCCACCCCCAAAAAGAAACGCGTTGGCTTTGGGTTTTTTTTTGTTTTTTTTTTAAAGTGTGCGGTTGTTAAATATTTAAAAATCCTGTGTAGGTGCTGCAGTTATAAGCAACCCAGTCATGTATAAACCTGAATGAGACTCTTTGTTAGAAAAGGCTTTGCAGTGCTGCAAAGTGAATGCAAATATAACAATTCACTGATACCAGTTAGGTAGCTTTAAATGGGGCCATAGATTAACTGTTCTCAGAGCTGTTTGACTGTAACTGTTTCTTGTAATTTTGTTTTGTTTTTTTTCTTTTCAGGGATAACAGAGTGTTGGACTTAAACAAGAATAAATTTGAAATGGGAGGTATGACAACTCAGAAAGTTAGTTGTGTAGCTTTTCTTGCTTTGTTTTGCAGTAGGGAGGTGCCCTGGTGTCCCATGAAACAACACAGGACATGCTAAGTGACATTAAAATAATTACAGTATTTGTGAACTTAAGGGGTGTGTCCAAAGACCAAAGTATTTTTTTCCTGAGGCCAGCGTAGTTCCTAAGAGCAATGTTCTTGGAATTGCTTGGAATAGGAGTGGCATGTATTGATGGTATTGTTAAAACGCCAGCAGCGATGGGGCACTGAGCATCTCTCCCAAGCTTTGTGATTGGGTTGTTTTACTGGTTGCCAGGCCTTAAGATCTTGAACTTTTGGTAGAAAGCTGTGCTTGTCACTTTTTACCCCATCAAGCAGAACTGGGACAAATGCCATGCAGACAGGCTTTCCCATTGCACACATGCTGACAACCATCTGAGCAACAATGGATGAGAAGTGAATGTTGCTTCTCAGAGTATCCATGTCTACCACAATATTGATGTTAAATATAAAGGCCTAGAGGAACAGTTCGTTCACCAGGTCAGTAGCAGTCAGGTGAAGTAGATGTTATGTATCATAGCAACCAAATTGTCTGTGGTGAAAATGTGCGGTGACTTCTAAGTGCTCTCAAGTATTCTCAGCTGGACATTTTCAGAGGATGGCCTAGCATTATCGTCAGGCAAAAAGTACTTTGCTGGACACAGCCCCTAATTCAAACACTGCAAAGCTAACAGATGGTGACTCCAATGAATGAGTTTGTCAATAAAAAAAATTATATTCTCTAAATATGTGCACATTACACAAGAAGTTAAAGAAGACAAAAACATTTACTGAATTACCACAACCACTGTTTGTTCTGTGTCATGGTGGACTCATGCTGTCTCGTCAAATTTTTTTTTTCACACTCTAGTTACATGTGGCTCCATCACTATCATGATAGTAGTACTCACAGCACTTTAAGCTCTTACTGTGGACAGTCTAAGATGCAGGGCGGTAGACTGAGCTTTCACCCCAGCTTTTATTTATTTATTTATTTTTTTGCTTGATTGTTTTTTCAATTAAAAGAAAAAGAAGTTGAAAATTGGTGAAATAAAATTAAACAAGGAATGGCATTAGTTGACTTTATTTTACATGGTTGGCTGCAGAAATATTGAAGTCTTTTAAAGTAAGGCTATGTACAGTAGATCAGAAAACTTTGAGGCTGGGGGGGCTTTGGATTAGTCAACAGAAAAATAAAATATTTTAATGCAGGTTAACATAATTTACATTTAATTTGCACATTTTTGATGAATGATACGTAATTTGTTCTACTTCGTTTGATGTGTGTTTGTGTTTCTGTCACTTTTAAGACCCTGCTTTTCATCGAGACTGTCCCCTCGACTGCAAGGTTTATGTCGGGAATCTGGGAAACAATGGAAATAAGACTGAGTTAGAAAGAGCGTTTGGTTACTATGGTCCTCTAAGAAGTGTTTGGGTTGCCAGGAATCCCCCAGGTTTTGCTTTTGTAGAGTTTGAAGATCCCAGAGATGCCTCAGATGCTGTGAGAGAATTGGATGGCAGGTAACTCCTTCAACATGCTACACTTATTAGTAGTTGTGTTTGATTTTTGCATTGCTTTCTGCTCATTTGTTGACTTCTGTTCAGAACCATGTGTGGCTGTCGAGTACGCGTTGAGTTATCCACTGGAGAAAAGCGCTCCAGGAGCCGTGGCCCTCCTCCATCCTGGAGCCGATACCCTCGAGATGATTTTAGGCGACGCAGTCCTCCTGTTAGACGCAGGTATGCCTTTCCTACTTGACAGTTATTTTACTGTTTTATTTATCTGTAGACATTTTCTTTTCAAACAAAATTCTCACTTGCAGTGTTCAATAAGAGTACAAATGACAAAGCACACGTTCATTAAATACACACTTATTTTTCAGCTTCTGATTTTGGCAAAACAGGTTTAGATCGACTAAATGGCTAAATATATTGGCAAAAATCTAGTTTCTTACCATCTCAGACTATTTTTAGTTTTGTCATAGTCTAAACTGAAACTAAGCAAGGAATCAAGTTTCTGACAGCTTGAAACAAATTGTTTGCACACTTGCATTCAAGCGTTCTTGCCTTTTTTATTTCTTTAAAAATTAAAAAAAAATCTGTGGCTGTATTCACAAAGTGTCATACTTTCTTTTTAAAGCAAACTAAAAGTGCCAGACTAAAGCAAAGAGGGAAAAAACATTTACATAGTAGGCACTCATTTCATTACAGTTTTCGCTCATAAACTGGAGATCTCAACTATTCTTTGGACATGTGATTGTGCTGTTGTGAGTACAGTCGGGTAATGCCCGGTGAATTCGCATCCAACAAGTCCTGTCCTGCCAGCTTTCTCACCAAAATGAAGTACATTATTTTCAGGCTCTATAAGACAGAGCTCTGGAGTTGCTAACCCGTCTCCCCCAACCCAGCAAGTGATGAGTGTTTTGTTTAGTTTTTTCATTTTTTGTTTTCATGTTTCTACTAATTGGCCACTTGAGAGCTACATTCAAGCTTTTCGATATTTTGTGAATACGGCCCCTGATCCCACGAAGATTGAAGTAATAATTTTGATACAAATTTTTTTTTTCATTGTTTTATCATTTCAAGGGTATATTAGTGGCAGGTTATGTAAACGGTTAAATCTTTTATTAAAATATAACTGTTGAAACAACAAGCTCTGCCAGAGTGATATTATTTTACAAAGACATCTTCAGAAGCATAGTTAGCCCTTCATCTCCCATCAAATATTTTTACACTTACATTCTGCAGGTGTAAATTTTATTTATATTTTTTTTCTGAGTTCAGTTGCCATCTATTAATAAAACTGAACCCCGTTTCAGAGTCACCACCACGCTTCTCACCATCTGAGTCAATCAACTAGTCTTCTTTCAGCATCATGTGACTGCTGACCAGTGAGCCCAAATCAGCTTGGCTGGTGTTGTCACATGACCCAGGCGCACCGCCAGTCGTCAGGTTCCACCAAGCTTTTGGTTCCTGAGCATGCAGTTCCCAGCATCCTCCTCCTTCCTCCAACCTTTACCCAATCGACAGCGGTCCACTTCACATTATCAGCCAATCAGCGTCTTTACTCTTTCTATTCTCCAAACATCTACTGTATCAGCGGGGACAGCCCTTGGCTTACATCCCTTCCCATCCCCCACCCCCCCAAAAAAGGCAGGGAAAATCTACAACTACCCCCTCGAACCAGCCACCAGGCAACTTCATATCTCCAACATTTGCATCTTGTGGCAAATCTTCTCTGCAATTCGACCTCCCTCACCATCAGTCTGGCTTCCTTGCGTCATTTCTATCTTGTCCAATTCCCCCAAAAATAGTAAGTTTCTTTTATCCTGCTCTTTGTAGTTTTAATGCTTAATCTAGCTTTCATAGCTGCTTGACAGTTTTCTTCAGCAGTTATGTAATTTGGAGAAAATTCAGTGCAGTGCTGCAAAAACCAGTCAAGGAATTTTGACCACCATTCTTTAATTTCCATTTCAAAAATGAACTACATTTATCTGGTGTTCATTGTAATTGTTCTACTGAGTGCATTTTCAGGGCTCGACATTAAGCTATCTTGAGTGATAACCACAGGAAGTAAACTTTTTTTCTTTGCAGTTTTAATTTGTTTTTTTTGTTTTTCTTTGGGTTTTTTTTTGTTTGTTTGTTTGTTTGTTTTTGTTTTGTTTTTTTTTTGTTCGTTTGTTTTTTTCGGTTTAAAGACCCTTTTACTTGTAGGTTACCCTATTTTTCGTTGCCTTAGGATGTGTCCCACATCAAAGTTTCTTTTAACAAAAAACAAAAATAATCAGTCTTTCCTGTGTTGCTGCTAAAGGAGGTATTTTACTTTTTGGGGAACATTGTGCACAAGGAGGATCACAGTAGATGGGTGATTGAAGAATGTTTTTATGCTTGGTTTAAAAAAAAAAAAAAAAAAAAAAAGAAGAAGGAAAAAAGCTGTCACATAATTTGTTTGGTCTTTCTCTCAGACAAGCCTTAATGCCGAGCCTTGATTTTGTTTTACATTCTGATATCTTGCTCCATGATTTGTGTTCATTGGACAAAGTTTCCTTATAAACATTTGACCAGTTCATGGATACAGATGATCATTCTGTTAACAGTCCAGGAAGTACGTGTAACCACGTTTCCACATGTAACCCATGTTTCTGTAGGGATCAAGAAAAACTAATTTCAAAGGTTGTATTAGAGATGGGAAATGTTAAATATGCTCTCTTAATATTTCTAAAAAAATGTTTTCTTCTTAATTTTCTTTTTAACTCCTCCCCCCTCCCCTACATTGTAGATCACCAAGGAGACGGAGCCTCAGCCGCAGCCGCAGCAGGTAGCCATGTCACCATTTGTCTTTTGTTTTTTGTTTTTTTGTTTTTTTTGCGCCACACATTTGTCTATGGCAAATGATAAAAATCGTTAAAAACATTTTTTTCAGGTCTGTTTCAAGAGATAGACGCAGATATCGGTCTGCTTCCAGAGAGAAGAACCGTAAGCGCTCAAGATCCTTCTCACGATCGAGGAGGTAAATCAAAATAATTTTTATATTTATTGTTCTTGAACTTCAAACTTAATATTAAGCTAACAATTTTTTTTTTCCCCATCAATTTTGCATTTATTCACTGGTTGGTTTTGTTTTACAGTCGTTCCCGGTCTAATGAGAGGAAATGAAGATCTTGGAAAGCTCATCTACCGGCTTATGCTATGGTTACAAAAAAGTACATTTTTATAGTCTTTTCTTTTTAGATTTTGTTGGGTAGCTCATGGCAATTTAAGGTTGGCCATGTTTGGGTCTTAATGGTCTGTTGAATGATCAAGAAAGGTGTAAACTGTTTGGTTTTTTGTTTTTTTTTTGTTTTTTTTTGTTTTTTGTTAAATTCTGTCTTGCCCTGCATGCTTTGAAAATGAGTACTTGGTTTTACTTTTCTTTTTAAAACTGTTTAAAGTCATCATTTCATTTTCTTTCCTTTTTTTTTGGTTTGGTTATTTATTTTACTATTCTTGCTCGGGTTACTGTGACATGGTATAGAGGGAGTGGTGTGTTCATTTTTATTTTTTTTTTATTTTTATTTTTTTCTCATACCAGTAACAGAAAAGAAGACTCTTAACAAATGCTGTAAATATGGTGCTGTTATTGTAGTCTATCCCTAAAACATGATCATCTGTAATTATTTTTTTTTAAATGCCTTCCTTTGCGAAAGAAAGCATTGACTAGATTCTTTTTTTTCTTTTTCTTTTTTCTTTTTCTTTTTTTGAATGTCTGAGCTCCAACAACATGTACTGATACAGTTTAACATCTTGTTCAATAAATGTTTTTCCAAGGTGAGTTTTCTGTAACATTTGCTTTGTTTTCATAGTTGCATATACTAGAACTAAAAAGGCAAATGCTGAAAATGAACCAGTTTTAAATTCAGGAAGTACTATAGTTTGCTGCAAATGTAGCCCACACAGGAAGCTTGACACAGTTGCCATTGAAACACACCCCCATGTGTGAAATGTAACTCCTATTGAACAGAGGCATGACTTGACATAACACAGCAGCTCATGCTGTGACACAAGGAGTTGCCAGATTTCGGTGGTAAGTACACGTGGTGTTATAAGTTTTGTGTTTTTTTTTGTAGAAGACATTTAGCTAAATTTACGCAACTCATCAATCTTATGTTTAGGTAAATGAAATGGTTGCAGTTTAAAGTTAACGGCAGAGTTTTCACTTGCTTGCCTAACATTTGGTGTTAACACATTTGGTGCACATGTTAATGTATATTGGTGTCTCGCATTGTTTTGAATATTTTTTTTTTTTTTTATATTCCGTCAACTACTTTTAGTGTTCTGTTCTAAATTTGTATGCTGTAGATTGCAACTGGATTTGCAAATACATTACATGACTGAATATTTCATGTTTAGGAGAAAGGATTTCAAGTAATGTCTTCGCAAAATGCAAAGAAAAAGCGACTTGGGTCACGACGAGTGGCACCAAGCCAAAATGAAGTACCTAAGGCTGATGAGTACCACTTAACAGAAGCTTCCTCTGTGGCACAAGGCTACGCAGCAGACGGAAGTACTGAATCTTTAAATGTTTTATCCAGCCGAGAGGATTCTAAACCAGAAACTCGACATCCACCTTCAGCAGAGGTCACATTTAACCGGAGAAAAATTGGGTCTAATCGGCGCAGTAAAGGAAAGCAGTTGGTAAATGATTTAGAAACTGAACCTTACCACAACCCTGGAAAGGAACTTGAGGAAAAAAGCAGGGGTAATGAAACCTTTGAAACAATACAAACACCACGGGCAGTGGAACTTAAGCAGCAGGAAGAATTCGGTCAAGGAAGTGATCATGTGTCTGCACTAGCTAAGGACTGTTCAGAAAGTACACATGATAAAAATTCTGAGGGTGAAATGGAAATATTAACTCCTGAAAGCAATAATCTGCAAGAGTGCAACCCTTGTAGAAATGAAATCAAGCTTGAAGAGATTGACAAATCTGACATGCAAAGTGAAGAAATCAAAGAAAACATGCATCCTGTGGCTCAACAGTCATCCAGTGACGTGCCAGATGAGAAGCCTTCAACTGTGTATTCTGTAGCAGAAATACAAAGTACAGAAAGAGATGACAAGAAGATGCTCAGGCAGGATGGAAGGTTACAGGGTAACAACTTGGTAAATGAGTCACATGTAGAATTTGAAGCTTTAGAGGCAGTCACACCAAACATAACCACAGATAAAAACAGCCCGGAACAAAATATTGAAGTCGTGTGCAGTGCTGAGCAGGAAACATTTTCATCATCAAAAGAGAAGTTGACTGCAAATGAGGATCCTTGTAGCTTATCTGAAGTTAGAGAAGCATGGCAATCAGAAAGTGCTATGAATAAAATGCATGAAGTGAACATTAAGCCCATAGAAATACAGGACATGTACCAAAATCAGTACTCCTCTAAAATTATGGGTATTGATGTCGCGGAAAATGCTGTTACTTGCTCTGAAAAACCAGAAGACCAAACTGAAATGGATACTCACTCGTCTGACATGAAAGTAAAAAACAATGTATTTCACACAGAGCAGGAACATCTTAATGAAAAACAATATGCATATCCTACAAATAACAGACATCCGGAGAGCTTACAGGACGAAAATGAGGATATTCAGATGTATGATTCCAAGCAACAAGTGATCACTGACATAGCTAGTCGGTTGGTAGCCACTGAAATTAGCAATGCTAACAAGTCTGTTGATGATTCTGTGTCAAACAATTACAAACAAAGTGAGCATCAAAGAAAAGAAGGACATTTAGAAACTCTAACTGAGGAAAATGAGGACAGTGATGTTGATATGAGCAATGGTTCAGTACACACTATGCCATCTGAAGTAAATACTCTTTTGGAATCCCAACTTGAAAGCAATAATGTGACTTCAAATGAGGAAACCCATACTGTCTATGACTCCATTGGGAAAAGAAGAAAAATGGGATCCACTCGAAGGAATAAAGGAAGACAGTTGACAATTGGTGATGAAACCCCTGAAACAACAGAAATGTCAGCAACAGAGGCTACAAGACCTGAAGAATTACTGCAAAGAAACGAGCATGATGTTTCTCTGTCTGTGCCACATGACAGCTCCATTTTTACAGTGTCTACACCTGCTTATTTTCCTGAGGTCCAGAACCCAACAGCAACAAGCCATCCTGAGATTAGCTTGAACAGTTTAATTCCTCAAAGTGAAAACCTTCACGAAAATCAAAATGAGCAAGATTTTAAAGTGGTTTCAGATAAACCATTGAAATCTGGGATGGAAGAAGTGGATGAATCTGAAACTGCTCTGCGTGAAGAGGTGAAAGATGCCAATCACTCAGATGAAACTGTCAGGAAAATGCATGAAGATGAGGTTGAAAGAACAGAAATTCAAGAAGTGCTGCAGAATGATTTCTCATCTGAAAATGTGATTGATGATGCCACAGAAAACTCTTCCTTTACTTCTGGAGACTTAGGCCAAACTGAAAATAGCAACACTTACCAGTTTCAAGTGATGGTGCAGAGTCCTGATGAATCTGTAACCAAAGTGGAAGTTTCAACTCCTGATGACAAACAACCTGGACAGCACTTTGTGACTCAGGGAAACGAGGAAGGTGACATTTCAGACAGCAAAGGTGGTGGAGTCTCTCCACAATCTCCAACCTCATTAGCAACTCCAGCTTTTGAGTCCCAACTTCAGAACAATACTGTGAGCACAGATAAGCAATCCCATGCTGTCACCGAATCCAGGGGGAATAGAAGAAAGATGGGATCCACTCGTAGAGTAAAGGGAAGACAGCGTGATAAGGAATTTAAAGATGAATATGCAATTGGTGATGAAACCCCTGAAACAACAGAAATGTCAGCAACAGAGGCTACAAGACCTGAAGAATTGCTGCATTTAATTTCTGAAAGTGAAAACCTTAAGGAAGATAAAAATCAGACAACCTTTAATGTGATTTCAGATAAACCATTGGAATCTGTGATGGAAGAAGTGGTTAAATCTGAAACTGCTCTGACTGAAGAAGTCAAAGATCCTCATCACCCTGATGGCAACCAAGCTAAACAGCACTTTGTGACTCAGGAAATCAAGGGAGGTGATGTTCCAGATACTAAAGACAGTGGAGTCCCTCTACAAGCTGAACTCTCATTAACAACTCCACCTATTGAGTCCCAACTTCAGGACAATACTCTGAGCACAGATAAGCAATCCCATGCGGTCACCGAATCCAGGGGAAATAGAAGAAAAATGGGATCCACTCGTAGAGTAAATGGAAGACAGCGTGATAAGGAATTTAAAGATGAAGATGCAATTGGTGATGAAACAACAGAAATGTCAGAAACAGAGGCTACAAGACCTGAAGAATTACTGCAAAGAAACGAGCATGATGTTTCTCTGTCTTTTCCACATGACAGCTCCATTTTTACAGTGTCTACACCTGCTTATTTTCCTGAGGTCCAGAACCCAACAGCAACAAGCCATCCTGAGATTAGCTTGAACAAATTAATTCCTCAAAGTGAAAACCTTCACGAAAATCAAGATGAGCAAGATTTTAAAGTGGTTTCAGATAAACCATTGGAATCTGGGATGGAAGAAGTGGATGAATCTGAAACTACTCTGCGTGAAGAGGTGAAAGATGCCAATCACTCAGATGAAACTGTCAGGAAAATGCATGAAGATGAGGTTGAAAGAACAGAAATTCAAGAAGTGCTGCAGAATGATTTCTCATCTGAAAATGTGATTGATGATGCCACAGAAAACTCTTCCTTTACTTCTGGAGACTTAGGCCAAACTGAAAATAGCAACACTTACCAGTTTCAAGTGATGGTGCAGAGTCCTGATGAATCTGTAACCAAAGTGGAAGTTTCAACTCCTGATGACAAACAACCTGGACAGCACTTTGTGACTCAAGAAAACGAGGAAGGTGACATTTCAGACAGCAAAAGTGGTGGAGTCTCTCCACAATCTCCAACCTCATTAGCAACTCCAGCTTTTGAGTCACAACTTCAGGACAATACTGTGAGCACAGATAAGCAAACCCATACTGTCACCGAATCCAGGGGAAATAGAAGAAAAATGGGATCCACTCGTAGAGTAAAAGGTAGACACCGTGATAAGGAATTTAAAGATGAATATGCAATTGGTGATGAAACCCCTGAAACAACAGAAATGTCAGAAACAGAGGCTACAAGACCTGAAGAATTACTGCAAAGAAACGAGCATGATGTTTCTCTGTCTTTTCCACATGACAGCTCCATTTTTACAGTGTCTACACCTGCTTATTTTCCTGAGGTCCAGAACCCAACAGCAACAAGCCATCCTGAGATTAGCTTGAACAAATAATTCCTCAAAGTGAAACCTTCACGAAAATCAAGATGAGCAAGATTTTAAAGTGGTTTCAGATAAACCATTGAAATCTGGGATGGAAGAAGTGGATGAATCTGAAACTGCTCTGCATGAAGAGGTGAAGATGCCAATCACTCAGATGAAACTGTCAGGAAAATGCATGAAGATGAGGTTGAAAGAACAGAAATTCAAGAAGTGCTGCAGAATGATTTCTCATCTGAAAATGTGATTGATGATGCCACAGAAAACTCTTCCTTTACTTCTGGAGACTTAGGCCAAACTGAAAATAGCAACACTTACCAGTTTCAAGTGATGGTGCAGAGTCCTGATGATCTGTAACCAAAGTGGAAGTTTCAACTCCTGATGACAAACAACCTGAAGCACTTTGTGACTCAAGAAAACGAGGAAGGTGACATTTCAGACAGCAAAAGTGGTGGAGTCTCTCCACAATCTCCAACCTCATTAGCAACTCCAGCTTTTGAGTCACAACTTCAGGACAATACTGTGAGCACAGATAAGCAACCCATACTGTCACCGAATCCAGGGGAAATAGAAGAAAATGGGATCCACTCGTAAGATAAAGAAAAAAGCGTGATAAGGAATTTAAAGATGAATATGCAATTGGTGATGAAACCCCTGAAACAACAGAAATGCAGAAACAGAGGCTACAAGACCTGAAGAATTACTGCAAAGAAACGAGCATGATGTTTCTCTGTCTTTTCCACATGACAGCTCCATTTTTACAGTGTCTACACCTGCTTATTTTCCTGAGGTCCAGAACCCAACAGCAACAAGCCATCCTGAGATTAGCTTGAACAAATTAATTCCTCAAAGTGAAAACCTTCACGAAAATCAAGATGAGCAAGATTTTAAAGTGGTTTCAGATAAACCATTGAAATCTGGGATGGAAGAAGTGGATGAATCTGAAACTACTCTGCATGAAGAGGTGAAAGATGCCAATCACTCAGATGAAACTGTCAGGAAAATGCATGAAGATGAGGTTGAAAGAACAGAAATTCAAGAAGTGCTGCAGAATGATTTCTCATCTGAAAATGTGATTGATGATGCCACAGAAAACTCTTCCTTTACTTCTGGAGACTTAGGCCATACTGAAAATAGCAACACTTACCAGTTTCAAGTGATGGTGAAGAGTCCTGATGAATCTGTAACCAAAGTGGAAGTTTCAACTCCTGATGACAAACAACCTGGACAGCACTTTGTGACTCAAGGAAACGAGGAAGGTGACATTTCAGACAGCAAAAGTGGTGGAGTCTCTCCACAATCTCCAACCTCATTAGCAACTCCAGCTTTTGAGTCACAACTTCAGGACAATACTGTGAGCACAGATAAGCAAACCCATACTGTCACCGAATCCAGGGGAAATAGAAGAAAAATGGGATCCACTCGTAGAAATAAAGGAAGAAAGCGTGATAAGGAATTTAAAGATGAATATGCAATTGGTGATGAAACCCCTGAAACAACAGAAATGTCAGAAACAGAGGCTACAAGACCTGAAGAATTACTGCAAAGAAACGAGCATGATGTTTCTCTGTCTTTTCCACATGACAGCTCCATTTTTACAGTGTCTACACCTGCTTATTTTCCTGAGGTCCAGAACCCAACAGCAACAAGCCATCCTGAGATTAGCTTGAACAAATTAATTCCTCAAAGTGAAAACCTTCACGAAAATCAAGATGAGCAAGATTTTAAAGTGGTTTCAGATAAACCATTGAAATCTGGGATGGAAGAAGTGGATGAATCTGAAACTACTCTGCATGAAGAGGTCAAAGATGCCAATCACTCAGATGAAACTGTCAGGAAAATGCATGAAGATGAGGTTGAAAGAACAGAAATTCAAGAAGTGCTGCAGAATGATTTCTCATCTGAAAATGTGATTGATGATGCCACAGAAAACTCTTCCTTTACTTCTGGAGACTTAGGCCAAACTGAAAATAGCAACACTTACCAGTTTCAAGTGATGGTGCAGAGTCCTGATGAATCTGTAACCAAAGTGGAAGTTTCAACTCCTGATGACAAACAACCTGGACAGCACTTTGTGACTCAAGAAAACGAGGAAGGTGACATTTCAGACAGCAAAAGTGGTGGAGTCTCTCCACAATCTCCAACCTCATTAGCAACTCCAGCTTTTGAGTCACAACTTCAGGACAATACTGTGAGCACAGATAAGCAAACCCATACTGTCACCGAATCCAGGGGAAATAGAAGAAAAATGGGATCCACTCGTAGAGTAAAAGGTAGACACCGTGATAAGGAATTTAAAGATGAATATGCAATTGGTGATGAAACCCCTGAAACAACAGAAATGTCAGAAACAGAGGCTACAAGACCTGAAGAATTACTGCAAAGAAACGAGCATGATGTTTCTCTGTCTTTTCCACATGACAGCTCCATTTTTACAGTGTCTACACCTGCTTATTTTCCTGAGGTCCAGAACCCAACAGCAACAAGCCATCCTGAGATTAGCTTGAACAAATTAATTCCTCAAAGTGAAAACCTTCACGAAAATCAAGATGAGCAAGATTTTAAAGTGGTTTCAGATAAACCATTGAAATCTGGGATGGAAGAAGTGGATGAATCTGAAACTACTCTGCATGAAGAGGTCAAAGATGCCAATCACTCAGATGAAACTGTCAGGAAAATGCATGAAGATGAGGTTGAAAGAACAGAAATTCAAGAAGTGCTGCAGAATGATTTCTCATCTGAAAATGTGATTGATGATGCCACAGAAAACTCTTCCTTTACTTCTGGAGACTTAGGCCAAACTGAAAATAGCAACACTTACCAGTTTCAAGTGATGGTGCAGAGTCCTGATGAATCTGTAACCAAAGTGGAAGTTTCAACTCCTGATGACAAACAACCTGGACAGCACTTTGTGACTCAAGAAAACGAGGAAGGTGACATTTCAGACAGCAAAAGTGGTGGAGTCTCTCCACAATCTCCAACCTCATTAGCAACTCCAGCTTTTGAGTCACAACTTCAGGACAATACTGTGAGCACAGATAAGCAAACCCATACTGTCACCGAATCCAGGGGAAATAGAAGAAAGATGGGATCCACTCGTAGAGTAAAAGGTAGACACCGTGATAAGGAATTTAAAGATGAATATGCAATTGGTGATGAAACCCCTGAAACAACAGAAATGTCAGAAACAGAGGCTACAAGACCTGAAGAATTACTGCAAAGAAACGAGCATGATGTTTCTCTGTCTTTTCCACATGACAGCTCCATTTTTACAGTGTCTACACCTGCTTATTTTCCTGAGGTCCAGAACCCAACAGCAACAAGCCATCCTGAGATTAGCTTGAACAAATTAATTCCTCAAAGTGAAAACCTTCACGAAAATCAAGATGAGCAAGATTTTAAAGTGGTTTCAGATAAACCATTGAAATCTGGGATGGAAGAAGTGGATGAATCTGAAACTGCTCTGCATGAAGAGGTGAAAGATGCCAATCACTCAGATGAAACTGTCAGGAAAATGCATGAAGATGAGGTTGAAAGAACAGAAATTCAAGAAGTGCTGCAGAATGATTTCTCATCTGAAAATGTGATTGATGATGCCACAGAAAACTCTTCCTTTACTTCTGGAGACTTAGGCCAAACTGAAAATAGCAACACTTACCAGTTTCAAGTGATGGTGCAGAGTCCTGATGAATCTGTAACCAAAGTGGAAGTTTCAACTCCTGATGACAAACAACCTGGACAGCACTTTGTGACTCAAGAAAACGAGGAAGGTGACATTTCAGACAGCAAAAGTGGTGGAGTCTCTCCACAATCTCCAACCTCATTAGCAACTCCAGCTTTTGAGTCACAACTTCAGGACAATACTGTGAGCACAGATAAGCAAACCCATACTGTCACCGAATCCAAGGGGAATAGAAGAAAAATGGGATCCACTCGTAGAGTAAAAGAAAGACAGCGTGATAAGGAATTTAAAGATGAATATGCAATTGGTGATGAAACCCCTGAAACAACAGAAATGCCAGAAACAGAGGCTACAAGACCTGAAGAATTACTGCAAAGAAACGAGCATAATGTTTCTCTGTCTTTTCCACGTGCCAGCTCCATTTTTACAGTGTCTACACCTGCTTATTTTCCTGAGGTCCAGAACCCAACAGCAACAAGCCATCCTGAGATTAGCTTGAACAGTTTAATTCCTCAAAGTGAAAACCTTCACGAAAATCAAGATGAGCAAGATTTTAAAGTGGTTTCAGATAAACCATTGAAATCTGGGATGGAAGAAGTGGATGAATCTGAAACTACTCTGCATGAAGAGGTGAAAGATGCCAATCACTCAGATGAAACTGTCAGGAAAATGCATGAAGATGAGGTTGAAAGAACAGAAATTCAAGAAGTGCTGCAGAATGATTTCTCATCTGAAAATGTGATTGATGATGCCACAGAAAACTCTTCCTTTACTTCTGGAGACTTAGGCCAAACTGAAAATAGCAACACTTACCAGTTTCAAGTGATGGTGCAGAGTCCTGATGAATCTGTAACCAAAGTGGAAGTTTCAACTCCTGATGACAAACAACCTGGACAGCACTTTGTGACTCAAGAAAACGAGGAAGGTGACATTTCAGACAGCAAAAGTGGTGGAGTCTCTCCACAATCTCCAACCTCATTAGCAACTCCAGCTTTTGAGTCACAACTTCAGGACAATACTGTGAGCACAGATAAGCAAACCCATACTGTCACCGAATCCAGGGGAAATAGAAGAAAGATGGGATCCACTCGTAGAGTAAAAGGTAGACACCGTGATAAGGAATTTAAAGATGAATATGCAATTGGTGATGAAACCCCTGAAACAACAGAAATGTCAGAAACAGAGGCTACAAGACCTGAAGAATTACTGCAAAGAAACGAGCATGATGTTTCTCTGTCTTTTCCACATGACAGCTCCATTTTTACAGTGTCTACACCTGCTTATTTTCCTGAGGTCCAGAACCCAACAGCAACAAGCCATCCTGAGATTAGCTTGAACAAATTAATTCCTCAAAGTGAAAACCTTCACGAAAATCAAGATGAGCAAGATTTTAAAGTGGTTTCAGATAAACCATTGAAATCTGGGATGGAAGAAGTGGATGAATCTGAAACTGCTCTGCATGAAGAGGTGAAAGATGCCAATCACTCAGATGAAACTGTCAGGAAAATGCATGAAGATGAGGTTGAAAGAACAGAAATTCAAGAAGTGCTGCAGAATGATTTCTCATCTGAAAATGTGATTGATGATGCCACAGAAAACTCTTCCTTTACTTCTGGAGACTTAGGCCAAACTGAAAATAGCAACACTTACCAGTTTCAAGTGATGGTGCAGAGTCCTGATGAATCTGTAACCAAAGTGGAAGTTTCAACTCCTGATGACAAACAACCTGGACAGCACTTTGTGACTCAAGAAAACGAGGAAGGTGACATTTCAGACAGCAAAAGTGGTGGAGTCTCTCCACAATCTCCAACCTCATTAGCAACTCCAGCTTTTGAGTCACAACTTCAGGACAATACTGTGAGCACAGATAAGCAAACCCATACTGTCACCGAATCCAGGGGAAATAGAAGAAAGATGGGATCCACTCGTAGAGTAAAAGGTAGACACCGTGATAAGGAATTTAAAGATGAATATGCAATTGGTGATGAAACCCCTGAAACAACAGAAATGTCAGAAACAGAGGCTACAAGACCTGAAGAATTACTGCAAAGAAACGAGCATGATGTTTCTCTGTCTTTTCCACATGACAGCTCCATTTTTACAGTGTCTACACCTGCTTATTTTCCTGAGGTCCAGAACCCAACAGCAACAAGCCATCCTGAGATTAGCTTGAACAAATTAATTCCTCAAAGTGAAAACCTTCACGAAAATCAAGATGAGCAAGATTTTAAAGTGGTTTCAGATAAACCATTGAAATCTGGGATGGAAGAAGTGGATGAATCTGAAACTGCTCTGCATGAAGAGGTGAAAGATGCCAATCACTCAGATGAAACTGTCAGGAAAATGCATGAAGATGAGGTTGAAAGAACAGAAATTCAAGAAGTGCTGCAGAATGATTTCTCATCTGAAAATGTGATTGATGATGCCACAGAAAACTCTTCCTTTACTTCTGGAGACTTAGGCCAAACTGAAAATAGCAACACTTACCAGTTTCAAGTGATGGTGCAGAGTCCTGATGAATCTGTAACCAAAGTGGAAGTTTCAACTCCTGATGACAAACAACCTGGACAGCACTTTGTGACTCAAGAAAACGAGGAAGGTGACATTTCAGACAGCAAAAGTGGTGGAGTCTCTCCACAATCTCCAACCTCATTAGCAACTCCAGCTTTTGAGTCACAACTTCAGGACAATACTGTGAGCACAGATAAGCAAACCCATACTGTCACCGAATCCAGGGGAAATAGAAGAAAGATGGGATCCACTCGTAGAGTAAAAGGTAGACACCGTGATAAGGAATTTAAAGATGAATATGCAATTGGTGATGAAACCCCTGAAACAACAGAAATGTCAGAAACAGAGGCTACAAGACCTGAAGAATTACTGCAAAGAAACGAGCATGATGTTTCTCTGTCTTTTCCACGTGCCAGCTCCATTTTTACAGTGTCTACACCTGCTTATTTTCCTGAGGTCCAGAACCCAACAGCAACAAGCCATCCTGAGATTAGCTTGAACAAATTAATTCCTCAAAGTGAAAACCTTCACGAAAATCAAGATGAGCAAGATTTTAAAGTGGTTTCAGATAAACCATTGAAATCTGGGATGGAAGAAGTGGATGAATCTGAAACTGCTCTGCATGAAGAGGTGAAAGATGCCAATCACTCAGATGAAACTGTCAGGAAAATGCATGAAGATGAGGTTGAAAGAACAGAAATTCAAGAAGTGCTGCAGAATGATTTCTCATCTGAAAATGTGATTGATGATGCCACAGAAAACTCTTCCTTTACTTCTGGAGACTTAGGCCAAACTGAAAATAGCAACACTTACCAGTTTCAAGTGATGGTGCAGAGTCCTGATGAATCTGTAACCAAAGTGGAAGTTTCAACTCCTGATGACAAACAACCTGGACAGCACTTTGTGACTCAGGGAAACGAGGAAGGTGACATTTCAGACAGCAAAGGTGGTGGAGTCTCTCCACAGTCTCCAACCTCATTAGCAATTCCAGCTTTTGAGTCACAACTTCAGGACAATACTGTGAGCACAGATAAGCAAACCCATACTGTCACCGAATCCAGGGGAAATAGAAGAAAAATGGGATCCACTCGTAGAGTAAAAGGTAGACACCGTGATAAGGAATTTAAAGATGAATATGCAATTGGTGATGAAACCCCTGAAACAACAGAAATGTCAGAAACAGAGGCTACAAGACCTGAAGAATTACTGCAAAGAAACGAGCGTGACGTTTGTCTGTCGGTGCCACATGACAGCTCCATTTTTACAGTGTCTACACCTGCTTATTCTCCTGACATCCAGAGCCCAACTGCAAAGAGTTATTCTGAGATTAGCCTGGATAGTTTAATTTCTGAAAGTGAAAACCTTAAGGAAGATAAAAATCAGACAACCTTTAATGTGATTTCAGATAAACCATTGGAATCTATGATGGAAGAAGTGGTTAAATCTGAAACTGCTCTGTCTGAAGAAGTCAAAGATCCTCATCACCCTGATGGCAACCAAGCTAAACAGCACTTTGTGACTCAGGAAATCAAGGGAGGTGATGTTCCAGATACTAAAGACAGTGGAGTCCCTCTACAAACTCAGCTCTCATCAGCAACTCCACCTTTTGAGTCCCAACTTCAGGACAATACTGTGAGCACAGATAAGCAATCCCATGCGGTCACCGAATCCAGGGGAAATAGAAGAAAAATGGGATCCACTCGTAGAATCAAAGGAAGACAGCGTGATAAGGAATTTAAAGATGAAGATGCAATTGGTGATGAACCCCCTGAAACAACAGAAATGTCAGCAACAGAGGCTACAAGACCTGAAGAATTACTGCAAGAATACAAGCATGATGTTTCTCTGTCTGTGCCATATCATGAAAAGTCCTCTAAAAATCAAAATGACGGAGATACTAAAGTGATTAATGATAAACCAGTGCAGGCTGGGATGGAAGAAGTCAAAAAAGATCAGCACATAAAACTTTTAGGGCAGGATGGAAATTTACCCAGCAATATTATGTTAAGTGGAACAACAGAATGTACCATTACAGTTGAGATAACAACTGACCAAACCAGCCCAAGAGAAAGCACTGAAGTTGAATGCAGTGTTGCACAAGAAACATTTTTAGCATCTCAAAATGTGTTGACTACAAATAGGGAACAACATGAGCATTGCAACCCAATTGAGGTCACCAAAGCTAAGCAGTCAGAGGGTGCATTAATGCATCAGACTGACTGCAGCGCAAGTACAGAGAGTCACCAAACATCCTTATCTGAAACAAATATCTCTTTGGACTTCCACCATCACGATAATTCTCAGGACATTACAGAAATTCACACACGCCTCAGCCATACAGGGAATAGAAAGAAAATGGGTTCAAGCCGAAGAAATAAAGGAAGACAGGGTGTCAAGGACCCTGATGCATACCAGGAACCTAAAGATGACATTTTAGAAAAACTCACAAGTAATGACAAACTCAGAACAATTGACATGTCACCAGCAACAGATATAACAAAGGAGGAAGAAGAAAAAGACCTCATATCCATTGACAAAGAAGTGCAGATTAGCTCAACAGCAAAAGAAGGCAAAAATAAAGAAAAGTTGTTGGAGGAAGATGCATTTTTCTCACAGAATAATATGGATAGCAATACAGATGGACTTCTCAAATCTAACAAAGATTTCAATGAGGAAAATAAAGTTGTTCAAGATGCTATGAATTTAGATCAGCTTACAGGATGTGACACAATTACAAAGCACCTGATGCAATCACCACAAGCCTCAGTTTGTGAAATTCCCTCAGACATGCAGCATACCTCATATCATGCTGGCATCGAAGGCTCTAGCTCTCTGAAGGTGCTTGATAAAGAAGAAGCGTTGGAGGCAATGGATGCAAGCAACGGCCATCAAGAACAAACTCAATCAGGTAACAGAAATACTTTCCAAATAAATCCACAACAGAAGAAGAGAAAGATAGGTTCTTCTCGCAGGAGTCAACTCAACAGAAAAAAAGAGGAAGAAACAGACAACACAGATGAAACCAAGGAAAGTGACTTTCACACCGAAGCTGACGTGAGGAATACTGACAAGTTGGACGTGGTAGAGTTACCGTTAACTACAGATATACCACAAAATGAAACTGAACAACCGTTATTCTCTGCTGTTCATAAACAACAGGAAGCTGCTGAAACCTTTTCTGTACCAAGCAGTACAGAGATCAGTGTGATACCAGTAGTAGAAGATTTTAAGGCCCCTCTTCCTGAACAGTTTTCCTCTCTCCGTGAAGAAACTATCAGTCTGGTTACACGCGTTATCACAGGTGGTGTAAGAGAAGTTATTGTGGAGCCGCCACAGCTAGACAATTTTACAAACACTGAGACACAAATAACCACTGTGGTCACGGGTAGAAGCAGACGCTCCATAAATCAGCTGCTGCCCCCAAATACCGAGGCTGCCACAGACACTGGCATAGCAGAAGAGAGCTTAGTGTCTTTTGGTGAGGCCAGGCAAAATACACATAGCGATGAGGAAAGGCCAGAGAGCATAAAAGTAGTACAAGATCAAGATGCTAGTGAGAAAAATCCAAACAACTTGAATGAAGGAGCTCATAATAAAACTCAAGAGATGAGGAGTGAAAGTCCAAATTTACATTTGAGCAACCGGAGAAGAAAGATGGGCTCCACCCGCAGGAATCTTGGATCCAGAAACAAAGAAGAGCTCCATCAAAAACAGGAGGTGGATAACGAAGCGAAGGAGACTGGAACAGACATCGGGGAAACTGAAAGTGTCTCCAGAATCAAAGAAGAAGCACTTCAGCTTCACACAGATCACAAAAACAATGATGGCGAACAAGGAAAACAGAAAGTATTTGAAACAGTGGAAATCAGCCCTCCGGGTCAGTCTAAATTCAAACCTCTGCCTGAGCAAACAGTTGAAGAGAGGCCTGTTTCCCAAGACCAGCTAGCAGAAACAGAACATCACACTGCAAATGACCTCCCGTCTATATCCTTAAAAGATGATTTGGTGTCAGAATCAGCATCTGGAGGGAGGAAAAGAAAATTGGGATCTAACCGAAAGTCCCGTGGACATCAGCGTATAGAAGACAAAACAGGAGAGGGCACAATAATAGATGATCAAAGTGGGACAGATGCCAGAATTTCAGAGGTAAGCAGCAATGTTTGGGTTTTTTTGTTTAGTTTGGTTTTTTTAGTATTTAGTAGAAATCTTAATTGTTTGCAATTTTTCCAAAACCTCATGCACAGACTACATTTAAATTTGACTATTAAATACAATACCTTATTGAACTTTGTTGTATTTATAATTCTGTGCATAGTTGTGAATAGTGAATAGTTATTATTGGACAAGTGTTCTTTCACATAGGCAAGCCTACATTGTTATTTACACCCCATTTGCAGTAGACACTTTGCAAACTGGATTGTTTGTGGCAAGGTCATTGTGACACAGGGAACTAAAAAGAGGAACGTGAGGTTTACATAGCATGTTTCACATACAGCAAACGAGAACATGTGTTCACCTTCTTCAGAAACCTGGCAGATAAGGGCTTTGAATGAGATCAGCAAATAATGGCTTTAAAGATGTCACAATAAATTATTATTATCGACAAAGAATGGGAAACCAGTATGTCAGATATTCCAGCTTCAGATATTATTAGGAGACGACTGATTACTAGATGATAACTAATCCAAGTAGAATAATTTGCACTTTCACATCATGAAATGAGTTTGTCATGCACATTTAGAAGCATAAAAAGCCCTACTTTTCTTTCTGCAGGTTGGAAAATGTGATAAGAAACCATCATCAGGCCTCTCAAAGAGTGAAGAGCACTCAAAGACTGTGAGGTAGGTCTAACACACAGATATTTTTAAAAAGGCTGGGGTTGTCCAGTTACCTAATTAGCTTTCAAGTGTTGGCTTTCCTACTTGACTTACTCACTGTAACTCATAGATAAGTCCAAATTTGTTACAGTGTGGTCTGTTATGTGTTATACTGAATATTCGAATATTCATGTTCATATTGCATATATAGCAATGGACAACTGTAATATCAGTCACCTCAAAGTTCACTTTGTAACATCCAAAAGAAAATGTCCATGAGATTGTTGAAAACATTTTACAATTTGTTAATCTATTTGAGTCACATACAAAAGGAAAGTATACCTGTTTTGTTTTTTTTATTCTGAGCTTTTACACATAAAACATAATAACACTGTGTCATTATGTAGTTAACAAAAACTAAGCCAAAATTCAGAAGGAGTGTGTGTAAAACTAAGTAGACTTTTACTGCTTCAGTGAGACCACCTTTATAAAGCCAGAAGTGTCCCTTTCCCAACGATCCCTAAACATTCAAGACACCTGCTAATCTTCCCAAAAGTGAACGTCCCAACAAATTCACCCCTAGGTCAGACCATGCAATGCCATGCTGCCAAGAGAAATCCTCTTCTCTCTAAAAAGAACATGGCAGCATGGCTGAAGTTTGCAATATTGCATCTGAAAAAGCCACAGACTTCTCGAACAATGTCCTTTGCACAGATGTGACCAAAGTAGAGATGTTTGGCCATAATGCACATAAAATCCAGGCCTCAACGTAAATTAAATGTGGTAGCAAGAGCTGTGCATTAACAAATGCCTGCAAACCTCAGTAAAAAGGCCAAAATTCCTTCACAGCAATGTGAGAGACTGATAAAGTCACAGAGAAAACAATTACTTCAACTTAACTCTGTGAAAATGCAGAATCATAGGGTGTGTTTAGTTTTTTGCACACTGCTTCTGCATTTTGACTTGACTGTTCCTCTGACGCTGTAGTTAAAATAATTTAAGAACATGGTAATGACCGGATGATTTCTTGTTATGCCTTGATAAGGTAAAAACTTGTGTACCGCATGGTACTTTCTTTCTTTTTGCAAGCTTTAAAAATACAGTTATGCAATTACTACTGTACACTAGCTTAGCAGTAGTGTATGCACTGTTTTCAGCTGACCTGCTTAGAGATGAGGTGTGAATGTCACCAGAGTGGTGTGGTTTAACAGCACACAGCTTCCTCATCTCTATTGTTTTAAATAAATAATCACAAATCAAGTGAATGACAAAATTCCTTGTCAAATGTTCAGTGCACGGCAACTCAAATATGAGCTTGAGACATTCTGAAAACTGACCATTTCAGCCTTGCAAATCCTTACGCTGTATATGTCATGAAGTTTGTTTGATTGTCTTTTCCACAGTGAGAAGACTTCAGCCCAACCTTGTAATGCTGGAATCTTTCCTGTTAAAGAGAATCAAACATTTTCTCTGGGTAAGAACATGATCAGTGCATCTTACCAATAATTATAGGGAAATTTTACATTAAAAGATGATTTATGACCAGACATTTTAATTTCAGTTGGTAATCCGGGAATGGTAGACTCCAAATCAAAGCGCTACAATGTGGTAATGATTGGAGACAGCAGTGTGGGAAAGACCTCCTTCATGAAAAGAGCTCAAAGTGGGAAGTTTTCTTTAGATATACCTGCCTCAATTGGTAAGATCCTGGTGTTAATCTCACAATTAATCCTACTAATGTGTATGCATAGTGATGTACACTCTAACTATACACGTAAATATTGTTTATAGGCCTGGATTCGCTGATGTGGCCTGTTGTAATAGATGGAAAGCCTATGATACTGCAGCTATGGGACACAGCAGGTCAAGAAAGGTAAGTCTCAATTTTCCTCTTAGAATGAATCAGTGAGACAAATTTTTGATGTTTCACAGAACATTTAAATTATATATCACTATGCAAATGTCTTGAGCCACTCTACGTTTCTTTATATTTTGATAGCAGTAATCTGCTGTAGATTGGTTTGTAAGCCTGCCAGTTATTATTTGGTCCTCCATTTGTCCAGTTTCCTAAATTTGTAAGGACACACAGCACACCATGCCAAGAAGTGACAAAAAAATTGGAAACTGGCAACTCTTTAGGAATCATGTTGTTGGTTAAAATAAAAGCATAACAGTTTTATTGACTGTCAAACTGTGTTATTTTTTGGCATTTTTCATAGATTCAAGTAAAGAAATGGGAACAAATTATGTTTTTCTGACAGGCTGCTAATAACAAAGTGCCCAAAGATACAGTTTAAAATGGGTTCTTTGCTAAGTGTTTCCTTGCTGTAGACAAAACAATGTATCTCCCCTTGAGTCAGGTGCCATGTTATGCCATCTACGCTTGAATTATTCAAAGGTCAATTTTATGGTACAAGGACTGGACTAAGAATGAGTGAAAAAGTAGCCAATATCCAAAGGAAAACTTTGAAACACCTTCAGAAAGCTGGAGAACTATTGCTTAAGACCACTTTAAGAATTACAAGAAAGTCCTTCCAGGCAAAATATAAAGAAATGAGGGGTTTATCAAGACTTTTGCACAGTTTTGTTGCTGAAAGAAGCCACATTGGAGAGAATACATTTAACAGGTTTTTTGAGTTTTATTAATGTTTTTTCTAGTCTGTTTTGAACAGTACATATATTATAATGTACGTAGGTCACAGTAGGCTGCCTGTAGGAGAATAACAAATATCACAGTCGTCAGTGTGTTACGTATGACAGTATCAAAGTCCAACTTGTCTGACTTTTCCCAGCCCTGGAATTCAGGTTATCTTTTACATTTCACGTTAGTTAAATTCTGTAAATGAGCAACTTGTCTGAGTATAAAAACACTGGGAGCAATACGTCTGCATTTCTGTGACGTCATAAAGACAAAAAGCACAGTTTGTCCATTAAAGTGCGTTAATTATCTAGTTGAAATTCTGAATTCTGCCAAGCCTTGTGATTTTCTCCTTCATAGCATGGGTTTGTCAGGAGTAGAATTGAGCCAGGTGGAAAAAGCAAAGATGACTTCATAATGAGTGCAAAAAGTCTATCCTTCTAATAAAGCAAGAAAAATGGCAAAACCTGTGCATGACCGTTCATTTCTGCTTACTCATTTCTATCATACTGCTCATAAAACTAAAAGTTAACTACAGACTTGGACGCACGAGTCCCAAACTACAATACAGCGACATATCCTGAAGGAAACATACATATCCAGAGAGAGAGGGGGAAAAAAAGCAAATTTCTATATCAAGATTTTCTAAACAACTACTGCTTTTTGGAGTTTGTTTGAGCCAGACGTGAACAGTTTTATATCTGTTTTGTAAATAAAGCCAATCATCAGAGAAGACGCCATCTCTTTTTTAAAGGTACAGGCTATTATTTTGTGGTTTATGATGTCCTGAATGTTGTGCCACATGCAGTCTTGCTGTTCTGGGGAGTGGCTGTGTTTTTTCAGTGTATAGATAAACTTCCCCGATGGCCAAGGACACGCTGTCCCGCTGTCCCGAAGCCTGACAAGGAAGGCTTCCAAGTAGGCGACACCCAGTGTTCAAAGCAGTGTGTACACCTTGGAATTCAACCAAGATTTGCAGTTACTACTTGTAACAGTGTTTACTTAAGTAACACTTGCTTTTGCAGATAGATACGGTATAGCAGCCAATTTCAACATGTAACAGACAATACGCTCAGATCAGAGTCTGTGTATTTAAAGACTGCTCAAGTGTAACTGGTTTCAGAACTGGTTTGGCTCTCCTCAATAATGTTTTGTATTCCAGGATACAATGCAGATTTTGTTCCAGTGACAGAGGTGGACTCAACACAGATGCAATTTAAAGATGCTCACTTTTAACTGCAGATTTTAGGCAGACTCGTGTTGGATAAGTTCAATTAAAAAACATAGCAAGAGTGAGAAAGCGTTTGAGACATGCAGTTCCCCAAGAGTTTACAAAAAGCCTCCTTAATGTCAACAATAAAGTGAAGCTTTATTCCAACTCTTCACCTAGTGGGCAGGCTTCTAAGATCTATTTATTTTATTTTTGCTACAAAAACATCTGACATTTACTTGTTCAAGGAGGGAAGTCTGAGACATGGGTGCGTCTTGAAAAATATGTTCAGGGTAGGCTCTGCAAACTGCATTAAATGACAAATTTGTGACATTAACTTTTGAGTGAATGTGAGGAAAGTAATTAGAATGTGCTACAGTATGCAGAGCTAGTGTCTTCCTGGTTTCAAAAAGGAAGTATTAATAGATCACCTTTAATGCCGTGCTTTTCTGTCTTTAAAGGTTTCACAGTATCACCAAACAGGTCTTCCACAAAGCCCAGGCCTTTCTCTTGATGTATGACATCACCTCCACCAATAGTTTTTCCGCAGTCAGTTACTGGGCAAACTGTATTCAGGTATGTCTTCCCTTTCAAATTTCAACACCTATTTTTTAAACAGATGTTGAAATTACTAGTTAAACATGCTATGTTGTCAAAACAGTGATTTACTTTTATATTCATTTAGTGTATTTGGTTCTAATAGGCGAGGCTACACTGGCCACTTCATTAGCACACCTGTTCAACTGCTTCAAAAAAAGGAATGAACTAAGCACATGCAAGTGCATTGTAGACATAGTGAAGACTACCCGCTGATGTTCAAACATCAGAACAAGGAAGAATGATGATTTAAGTTAACTTTGAACATGGTTGTTGGATCTATTTCAGACACTCATCTACAATAAACTTTTCTCTCACAACCTGCCTTGTTGCGAGAGATCAGAGAATGGTCAGGCTGCTTCAATCTGATAAGCAGGCAACAGTAGTTTTAAAAAAAATTACAAATAACCACCATAAGGTATGCAGAAGAGCATCTCTGAATGCACAATACTTATCAGCTTTGAAGGAGAAGGGCTACAGCAGCAGAATAACCCACCGGGTGCCACTCCTGGCAGTTAAGAACAGGAAATTGAGGCTACATTCACACAAGCTCATCACAGTTGGTTAACGGTAGTCTGGAAAAACGTTGCCTGGTCTGATGAGTTTCGATTTCTGCTGCAGCATTCGTATGCTGAGGTCAGAATTTGGTGTAAACGACATGAAAGCATGGATCACTCCTGCCTTATTCAGGCTGGTGGTGGTGTTTAATGTTTGGGTTTTTTTTTGGCACACTTGTCAATATGGACCAAACTCTCTGGGAAATGTTTTCAGTGCCTTGTTGTATCAATGCCAGGAAGAATTAATGTTGTTCTGAAGGCAAAAAGGAGTCCAACAGGGGTACTAACAGGTATACCTAATAAAGTGGCTTATAAGTGTGATACTGAATTGTGTATTTAAAACAGCAGCACATATTTTGATTATTAGTAGAAAAAAGTATTAATAAATTTAAAACATCAACTATTTATAGTGGACGGGACGTGAGTGTCTGAAACAGTTGAACCAGCCTGCAAAGTTAGACTAGTTTGTAATAACATGTGCAGATTATCAAAATGATTCCTGTTCTGCAGGAGTCTGCTGCTGAAAATGTGACTGTTTTGCTTCTTGGAAACAAGAGCGACTGCTCAGAACGACGGGTTAAAACTCATCAGGGGGAAATTCTTGCTAAGGTGCGAATATGTTGCATTACACCCACTCATGAAACAATCACATTCAGTTCAGTAGTTTTAATGATCAAAACACCCACAGTGAGTGCAGATATTCATTCAACTCCACAGGAATATGACTTTGAGTTTATGGAGTGCAGTGCTGCCACGGGTGAAAACGTGATCCAGTCTTTGGAAGTTGTAGCCAGGTATGTATATAATTTTATTGTTTTTCTCTAAAACCACATCTTTTAACATCGATATGCCCTGTAAAGTCGACTGCTGTGTCATCAGCTGATTGCACTGTTGCTGTGTTGTTGCCAGGAAGCTGAGTCAAAGAATTGACTCAAGAGAAGAAGCCACAGTGTTGCACAAAGAGCCAGAACAGAAAAAAAGCTCAAGATGTTGCTGAACAAATGTGTTTGTCTTCAAAAAAAAGAAAGGAAAAAAAAACAAGTGGTGAAATCCTGAAAACAAGAACACGCTGTACTCATCTGGCTTTCTTGTAACTCAGTGCATTATATTTTATTATTTGTACTACATCCCTGCATATTTTCAGTGTTGTTATATTTAGATATAAAATTATTTCTTCAAAGGCCTTATATTAGAATATTAGTTTATAGTTAGTAGTGACCAAAGTTATATAGTTAAGAAAGTGAAGGCTTTTTCAGTGTTTGCTTAATAGCTATCCAATAATTTAAAGCATATACAAGCTTACTGTATTTAATTATATTTGCACCGTGTGTGTTTTATCTTGCAATATAACAATTTTTGTGCAATATTGTGCAACTTCAAATAATTTCAAATCACACGATTGACATTTTTCCAGATGAAGCTGTAACAACTAAAATCACAAGTTTAAGATTTTATGTGCAATTTCACAAAGTTCATCTCTGTTGTTGTACATCGACTAAATGTTTAGTCTACACCCTCTTCACTTTATGGATTTACTATACTGAAATTTAATGTAAATGTGTATATAGTATGATTAATTTAAACAGGAGAATACCCCATTCAGATATTACCAGAGATCAAGATGTGACCGAGAGCAAATCTAGCACAGTGGTAAATAATTATTATATTAAATATATATTAAACATAATTATACTTGCTTTTTTGTGATTTTGTTTAGCCTTTCTTCTAAGTTGGCATTCATCTTAATTCAGTCATCACAACTGTCAGATCTGACACATAATTATGAATAAACATTACTCCCCTATAATTATAGTGCCAGGGACATGATCAGCAGTTATATATGCAAATGTATTTTTATGTTCCCGTGCATGTCCTTTGTGACCAAGTACCTTTAAACCAATTGTTTTAATGGCGTTTCTCATGATTAATAAATCTCCAGATAAACAACGTCTGCTTGTGTACTTAATTTGTGCCCTCATGGAAGTTATGGGTTTCCAGACTGACAAAGACAACTGTGTTAGCAGTGGAAAAACAAGTCCGACAATGGTATGAAGAGCATGTCAACAATGGCGCCACTGCAATAATCTCATATAGTCCCAAAGGAGGTGTTGTGGGAAAGAGAACTAGACTGATCCCATGGGAATCATGTACCCACCTATGAGAAGTTCAGTTGAGTAATGTGGTTATTTCTGTTATTTCTGTTTCAGGCTTAAACATGTTAAAACAACAACAACATCAAACTACCTGGCAATGGTAGATTTTTCTGCTGTTGCAGATGAGCTTAACATGGTTATACTTTTTTGTCTTTCAGCAAGCAAAAATAGAAGAATGCATGCAAATCCACATCAGAACAAGGGCAGGTGGTGAGCCAGAAAAACAAGCCAATGACAAAAGTTAAAGAACAACAGCTCAAGCCCTGCAGGGCTCCAGTTTTGCCTATTTGGAGCTGGACCCCTGCTGTGCACGAGCTGTTGAAGATTCAGCTCATTTCCCCATAAATAATTTCATATTACTAAATTCTTGAATCTTAGACATCACCATAATACCGTGAAAAAAACCCAAACATTTTAAATTGAAGCAAAGTGGTTTAATTTCAAGTTACCATTTTTATCCTGTGGCACAGACCCTCTATCATTTCTCTTAAATGGAAAGCTGGCTGCTTTTCTTTGGTTTGTTTATTTCCCACATACACTGAAACTTAACAAGGATCAGACCTGAGTATGACTCCAGTTAGTCTAATCACTACTAGTTTGAGATTGCTGGTTTAAATTTAATCAATGTCTGGAGCCACCAAAACAAGTGTAATGTTGACCTTAGGCCAGCTGGGGGAGTATTTATGCCAGTAATGCATGTATTTGAACTCATCTACAGACCTAAAAAACAACAACAACAACAAAAAAAACCCCCAAACCCACAGCAATTAAACTGATGTCATAATCAAACGCGTGCATTCTTTTTGGTCTTTATTATTGTAAATTCATTCAGAATATAAGAAATAATATTAACATTAAGGAATTAAGCAATACTACAGCATTGCAAAATACAGTTCTTGTTTTCCACCACAGTGAATTTTATATCGATTGATATGTGCAGACTTCTGGGTTTAATTCAATGGGTTTTACAAAAGTATTGCTTTAACTGTTTACAGCCATTTGTATACACATCCTGTATACAAATCCTGGTCAAATGTTCACTGGGATTTCTAGTCTGCAAACCTCTTTCCTGACTGAGCTAAACTGTGGGAAGTTATGCAGCATCATAAAATATTTTTTTGATCGGGTCATAGGTCAATGATAGGCCTTAAGTGACTAGTTATTTTACACGATCTACCTAGCAACTCCATCATTAATTTCACTTTGAGTTTCTGTGATATTGTCTTCAGACGTTTGTAATGCAGATGTCTTGTTCGCTGCCTTAGAAGGTTTTTTATTTTTCTTAGTGGAATGATACAACTGGATGGCTTGCATGACATCAGCAGCAGTCCAGTGGTGATGGATCAGAGCGTCCTGTAGGGTAAAAAGTCCGTCTCTGGTGCGTCGTACTCCATTACACACTGCTGTGCTACGCAGTTCCAGTCCTATCTCATGCACAATTTTACGCAGATACTTCTGAGTCTCATTTAGGCACTGCACCTCTGTAAAAACAGGAGACATGTTTGAAACTTGACCCGCATTTTTTTTTTTTTTTTTTTAATCGTCAAATATGTTTTATGTGTTCAAGTGAAGATTACCTAATGTGAAGTTGGGAGGCTGGAAGCGAATGCAACGTAAGCCGGTCAAGATGGGTGTCGATTTCCCCTCTGGACCCAGTAAACCTTGCACAGCCATCTCATAGGCTTCCTGTGAGCGCATGTCTATGCTGGAATACCTGTACAGCAAAAAAGAAACTAATCAAATATCGTTTAGTACTGTTGCAAATATTTACAGAGGGTCTTATGCAAAAGCAGAGGGCAAAAGATGCCATTATTAGGTTTACAGAAATGTAACGTCTTACGTCAACAACGTTTTTTGGTTGACTCCCTCCAGCATTGACAGCACTCTCTCCAGCTTATCCTGTGTGATGTGATCTAGGAGACAGCTTTTTTTAAGTATATTTAAAGGGACATCAGTTCACATAACAAGTGTTTTGCTTATATTCTTGCACTTCAGGTATATAAATTAGAACTGCTCTTATAAAACATTTAAAACCACATACACAATTCAGTCACAGGCAGGGCTGAACTGCCATAAGGCAAGAGGTGGAGTACACCCCGTACAGGTCGGTATTCTGTTGCAGGGCTAACAAAGAGATACAGACAACTCACATTCACATCTACGGTCAATTTAGAGTCACCATAAGAGTCACCATATTTTTGAGTTAAACTGACATGCATGTCTATGGACTGGAGAGAAACCAGCAGAAGGACTGGGAGAACATAGTCCTCACAAAGACTCCAGCATGTCAGTGGATTCGTAGCCAAGACCCTTTCCCTGCTGTGAGGTGACAATTCTAAACACAACACCTTTGTGTCGCCATGATACTTTATCGAAAAAGACTTTGTTATTTTAAGTGAAAGATTGAGGAAGCTCAAACTAAAAGAGAAATGATTCATACCATAGGTGGACCTTTCCACAACTCGACCTGTATTAGTGAAATTATCTGTTGCAGTTCCAAACTCAGCCTCCAGGGTATAATCCTGCAAGAAATATTGTAGAATTGGATCTGTAAGCGTTGGATCTGAACTGCATCAGTTTATGTCTGAGAAAAAATTACAAATTACCCTCGTCACTCTTGTGGTGTAGAAATCATTCAGCGCCTTGTTTCCATTCCCAACGGCAAGAACTACATTTTAGAAATATGTGGATATTCTCAGATGATTCACAAAACGAATGCCAACACTGTAATTAACAAATGAATTTTTTTTAAATGAGCAACTCTAAAATTATACCTAGAACACCCGAGGAGAAAGTATCGAGGCGATGTCCGACTCCAACTCGGATATGCTGGAATTCAGGTCCTGTGACTAAAATCAAAATGAAACTATATTACTAAATACTACTAAATTATATTCACTCACTACAGTGTTATTCACCACACCTGAGGTTTAATTTACTCCAGTCACATCTAAATTGAAACCAGATTTCATAGATGACCTGTTACAGGGTAAAACGGTGGAGACACAGAAATCTGTTATTTCTGTGTCTCCACAGAAAACACTTATAAACACTGTTCAATATCAAAGTGGAAAAAAAGAGTTGTGAAAAAGAAAGTACAACACTTTTAAATCAAAGGTTTTATGTGTCAAATATCATCTGCTACCAAAAATGACGCAAATACAACCTAAGATGAACAACAACGCGACACACTGTGTCTCATTTATTTATCTCGGCTTCTGAAATGCTGAGGCAGAGTGTAAAAATGGCCAATGACCATTATGGCCAAAACTTTCCACTTTGGTCTCATCTCTCTACATTATAATAATCATTATAATGATCACTCCAACTGTAGAATGGTGGACTTCAGATTGTTTGAGATTGGCATGACCTTATAACATGTCCCAGGTTGATATGTAATAACAACTGCCTCATCCTGTTGTCTCTTTCTGCTTTTATAAAGGTGGTCACACTGGCTGATGATCAATCAATCAAAGTCTATACACAATTGTGTATTTAATTTTTTTCCACACACTGCCTCTGAAATTTGGCTTAATTTTTGTTAAATAAACAATGACACAAAATTATGTTATCCACTGTTGTTCATCCGAGGTCATATTTACCAAATGTGAAGACTTGCTGGAGATCAGAGGATTTTTTTTTTAATGCTGCGACATGTAAAACTGTAGAAAAGAAAGAGAGTGTACTTTTTTCACTTGTTCTGTAAAAGTAACAGATTTTAAGTTTTGTCTTTTTTTGTAAAAGAAGGGCTGTGAACTTTGCCACCTGATGATTTCCTGCAAACTAAAGCATCTGACTGTGTTGTGAAGGTGTTTATACTTTAAAGGTGGAGTGATAGGGACGAGAGGTTGGGGCAGCTGGTTTCACTTGCACTTGGTTTTTCACAATGATGCTGACAAAACAGCTGCATGGACCATGAGGTCAGATAAATGTATCTTAATGTATCTGTTAATGTATCTTCAGAGCGGAGACAACACTTGTTAACATTTTCAGTAAGGTGGATGTACATACCCAGAGGGTGCTTGGATAGTACAGGAACCGATACTGCTGATACCGTGAGTCCTTTGGACGCTTCACTCTCGTGTCTGGGTTGTGCTAAGAGTCGAACCTCGTGGGGAAGTGGCTGGGAAGGCGCAGCATTCAAACCTGAGGTGTAATACACGCAAGGACATTCAAGTGTTAAGTTAAAGGCATGCTGAGTATTAGCTGCATCATGCCTCAGTTTAACAGCACGCATGGGTGATTGATAACAGGACCACAAGATACCAGTGAAAAATAAACTACACTCACCTTTAAGAAGATTTGTCTCGATGCTGTCCCGTACCAGTTTCCAGTGAACACCAGCAGGTTTGTAGACACAGAACAGGCCCTCTAACTTCCGAAACATCCGAATAGCTGGAGTTGCCATTATTCAGCAGCATCAGATTTTACTTAGGTCTTGGAAAAATAATAAAACTAATTAAAAAAAGACTACATGTCATGGAAATTTTGACGAGTGACAGTTGTTTTGTTTCTACTGCCACTTTCTTCCATGTGAGCCTACGCGCATGCGTACATGATGACGCTTGTCATTCCTTATTTTTGGCCATACCGCCATCTACTGGAATGGATGTATGTGTACGCTATTTTAGTCCTTATATAAGTAGAGAAACGCCACCAGAGCTTCCACCAGAATTATTAAACAGCCGCTTATTGTGTGTAGTAACAAGCTGGGAGACGTGGAAGAATAATTGATATTTTATTGGGGGTTTTTTTTTTTGTTTGTTTTTTTGTGTGTGAATTTTTACGGTTTGTTTCAGAAGATGGCAGTAGCAGCCGCCACTCAGAGAACAGAGTGGAAAAGAGGACGAAGAAGAAAGCAGGTAGCTAAGTTTAGTCGCTGTTTATTTTCGTTGACAGCTGAGAAGACTTCAGTATCATTTCGGCATTTTTCTAATTTGAAGTTTTTGCTGTAAGGTGAAGCTTTGGCCTCTGCTGTTAAACTGCTGTGTGCGGACAGGTACGTTAGTTTGTTTTCACGGGACACTGGTCAGAGAAACGCTACGTAGTTATTGTCAAACTCCACTCGTACATATCCAATTATGGTGACCTCGGAGGCAAGAAACACGTTGCTAAAACCAAATATGAGTTGAACTGAAACCTGGAGCTACACAACGAAACAGGATTTGGACTTATCCAGCAGGGTATACCCCCATGGTAAATGTGCTGCCAAGCTAAACTTTATTATGTTCCAGATTAGAGATCAACATGAGGTCATTGCACACTGACCACTCAGTCCTCCTTGAAAATAATATCGCCATTCCTGGAAGATTAGACACCTCTGTACGTGGATAGTAGAAGGATCTGAAGTATTTTAATAGCATTAGACCACCTGCGCAGCACAGTGGTATGATGGTTAGTACCGTTGTCTCACCGCAAGAAGGTCCTGCGGTGAGACCTGAGTTCCGCCACAACCTTTCTGCGTGAGTTTTGTCTTCCTCCCAGAGTCCAAAGACATGTGGTTAGTTATCGTTAGTTATTTGGTTATTCTAAGTTGGCAATAGGTGTGAACGTGAGTTTGGATGGTTGTCTGTCTCTCTGTCTGTTAGCTGTGCGTCATATTCGTGACATGTCCGGGTTATACCCTGCCTTTCGCCCTATGGTAGCTGGGATAGGCTTGCTTCCTATGAAAAGTAATTTCTTCTTTCCAACAGTCATCAAGTGCTTTCTGATAGAGGATTACCCAGTTGTTGGGGTTTCTCTCTTGTATTGTAAGATCTAATAATGGGCAAAGTGAGGCTTTGTGATACAGTGAAATATTTGAAGCAGTAATGCCAGGATTATGTTGCAGTTTCAATGTAAAACATGAATCTCACACGAATCTCCACAGTGTCACCCACTGGCCACTTTCACTATCATCACACCTTGGTAGGTATGACAGAGACAAGCAATTGTACAATAGATCATTAATGACTATGGATCATTAATGACTGTGGCTAATAAACGCTGTGGTTCAGCAAATACTGTCAGACTATAATTAAAACATATTCAATAATAAAAGTGTAATAAAATACAGGAAATGTTGTTGAACCAGTGGTCAAATTGGTCACGCTTAGTATTACAGCAGCAGTTTTGAATGTCTTAAAATCGTCACCCTGAAAAACAGTTCCCGTAACAAGAAAATAAATAATGTTAATAATATTCAAACATGTTTCTCTGTGTGAAACAGCCTGATTAGATAACTCATATTTTGCTCAGCTGTTGTCTTCTCTTTGGTGTCCATCAGGTGTGATGCGAGCTCCTCTGCGCTGGGTGCTATGGGATGTGAAGGACACCCTGCTGAAGGTGCGCTCATCTGTGGGAGAGCAGTACTGCAAGGAGGCAGAGCGTATGGGCTTGAGCCTCAGTCCTGTGGAGGTCGACGCTGCTTTCCGGCAGGTTTATCGACAGTATTCCAGTAGATACCCAAACTATGGCATCAGTCAGGGCCTGAATGGACAGTCATGGTGGAGGGGGGTGGTGCGGGACACTCTCTCTCAGTGTGGTGTACAGGAGCCAGAGTTGCTAAACACAGTAGCCAACAATCTTTACCATAACTTCTGCAGCGCAGATAACTGGGAGGTAAATGATCAATGACACGTTCATACACCTAAAACACCTTGTTTAAAGATTTTAAACAGTTCCTCGAATAATGCTTTTTTAAATTTTATGCAATGATATATAAATAAAGGCTACAGGATGTGTATTTTTTTTAAACTATAATCATCATAATAAGCATTTCATACTGAACCAGAAGAACAGAGCACATTAAATATCTGACTTGTAAAGCAACTTAAACTTTGCCCCCGATGTTTGGAGAATGTCATGTTAAACTGTATAATATTCCTTTGTTTCAGGTATTTCCAGACTCAAAGAAGGCTCTGGAGAGTTGTTCTTCTCTTGGACTGAAGCTGGGTGTGGTGTCCAACTTTGACAACCGCCTGGAAGCAATCTTACACGTTTGTGGGCTGTTGTCATACTTTAGCTTTTTAATAACATCAGAAGAGGCTGGTGTAGCAAAGCCCAGTCCGGCCATCTTTAGTCAGGCACTGCAAAAATGTGGTGTGCCAGCTGATAGAGTAGCTCATATTGGGGACCATTATATTAATGATTACCTCACTTCTCGGTCTATGGGTATTCACGGCTTCCTTTTAGACAGACATAAGGATGGCCAACTCGATGTTCCTCGAGAGCATCGGCTGATTTCACTGGATGAGCTGCCGTCACGGCTCCAGCAGCATATGAACTAACATGAGTCATAAGATAAGATAACCTTTAGTCCCACACGTGGGAAATTTGTTTGGTTACAGTAGAAACAAACGGTGTCAAGTGAAATCTACTCAGAACAAACTGGCTTAATTAGCGAAATAATGTATGGACTGTTGACTTAAGTATATCAAACTACTTCATCCTCATAAGACAAATGAAATGCTGATAGAAAAATGTAAAGAAATCTTAACATATTTTATAGTTATATGTATGTGCACCTTTCATGTCTTTGTATAATAAAATATGTTGGGAAAAATAAACCTCTAACTATACTGTGTCTCTGAAAATAGAGAATATGAAGTGAGGCAGCAAACTGTCAGACCTTCGACAAGGTTCTGAAAACATTCCTGAGAGATTGTGGTCCATGTTGATATGATGGCATGCAATTGCCATATGCTGTTTGGCATGTGCGCATCCATGATGCAAATCTCCTGTTCCCCACATCCCAAAGGTGCTCTGTTGGATCAAGGTGTGGAGACTAGAGCCCATTTTAGTGCATTGCCATGTCCAAGAGAACTATTTCAGATGATCTGAGCTTTGTGACATTAGAAGATGGGAACACTGTGGTCATAAAGGAGTGGACATGTTGAGCAATAATAATCAGGTCATTTGGTACAGTGTCCCAAAGGATAGATTCATGGTTTTCTGGTGTTTTAAGCCAAATTCTGACCCTACCAGCTGACTGTCACAGCAGAAATCGAGACTCATCAAACGAGGCAACTTTCTTTTCCTAATCTACTGTCCAAATGTGTTAATTTTCCTGTTTGACTGAAGTCCCTGTGTGGTCGTCAAGGTTCAAGGTGTTATGCGTTCAGCAATGCTGTTCTGCATACCTTGGATGTAACGTGTTTTGATGCTGTTGCCTTCCTATCAGCTCAAAGGAGTCTGGTTATTCTCTGACCTGTAGTAGCCACAGTGCATTTTCTGCAAGAGAACTGCTGCTCACCAGGTATTTTCTCTTTAATCAACTATTCTCTGTAAACCCTAAAGATGCTTGTTTGGGAAAGATCCCAGTTGATCAGTGGTTTCTGAAATAATAAGACCAGCACAAATGACCAGTGAGGTCGTATTGAGCACATCTATATGGCTGTGTGCATTGACTTGATTTATATTTTATTGATGTCAGTGACTTTAAGGTGGTTGACTGCAAAAAAAATCAGCACTGAAGTCTATAGTTTGTGTCTTTGCTTCTCTGTAATGTCATATCTGCACCATCAGGCTAAAATGTCTGCTTCCACCAAGGTAGTGCCAGTGGAAAGCATAACTGAGGACTACAACTTTTTTTTTTTTTTTTTAATTAAGAAGTTTATATTAACCACTGGAGGAATTGTTTTAGAAGACAAGCCCAGAAATGTTTTTGCAGCACTCAGGACATGTCAATTCTTTTACCATCTTTTTTAATAATCGGTTATTTGGAACTTGTCCCCACAGTTAGGGAAATTATACAAAACAACCGAGTAACCATCTGCTTTGAGCAGAGCTGCTAAGAATTGTGGGCAGCAAATGTATTTGCAATTGATTGTGTCAAGTCACATAAAACATCCACAGATCAGCTGAAATATCATGGCAGGAGTCTTGCTGTAAAATAAAGTGTCCTGAAAGTTGCCTGCATTCTCTCAATTTGTGCTCAGCATCAGCTATGCAGGTACATTTCTTTAAAAGGTTATTCATTAGCAGGCCGCTTTACAGGAGCTAAAAAGCTCTGATCATCCCTAATGATATTTTTCAGTGCTTAGCAGTGAGGGGAACAAGGCAGGGTTGCTTAACCCTAATACCTTTGTAAGTACCCACTTTAAACCATCTGGTCAGAGGCAGATACTGGGAATGTTGGACTGAGGATCAAAAGAGCTGCAGAGAGACCAAAGTGGAATTGCTATTTACAGCAAGCTCCAGCCTCTTATAGAATACGGATTAAATCTTTTTTGGAAGAATGTCAATGTTTTTAATTTTTAAAAGAAAGAAAAAAAAGACGACACCCCTCCCACAGTGTTCAAAAAAAATTTTTTCCCCAAGTCGTATTTTCACCTTGAGTCATGTCCAGTAAAATGTTTTCCCCGTACGAATGCTTGTACGTTGAAGGGTATTGTATATCTTTAGGGAGTCATCCGTAAGAGCTGCTTAATTCAAAGCTGGTTTAGTAGCTCAGCCAGACGGCTCTAAAGGGCTCCACAGAAATCCAATTGCAGGCATAATGGGATTGCAAAAAACCCAAAACCAAGCTTCTCATGCAGAGAGCCAAAGGGAAGAGCAGAGGAGGTGCAGCATGTCATGAGGGAAGATGTCAATCCAGTGACTTACAATCAAAACAAAAGCCCAGCATGTCAGCACGTGAAGCGGACTCATATTGGAGGATGAATGTTTGAATGTGAATGGGTATAGATTCTGTGAAATAAAGAAATTAATAAATAAACAGGCTGAATGGCTATATAGCAGAAGCTGGACAAAACGTTTCCCTCAGCCATAAAAGCACTCAAGACTGCAGCTCTTTGTTCAAATGTGCCTGGGGTTCAGAGTTCCGTGTTGGCATTACTGCATCTTGAAATATTCAATGGCACAGAAAAATAGAGTAGAAGATCAGAAAATTAGGGTATTTTGAGAGAGCGAGCGCTTCACAAGTGAAAAGAAGGTCACGCAAGGAATAGAAAAAGAGACTTGAGAGATGGAACAGCAATTAAGAGACATATGAAAGAGACAGACACACACTTGCATATTTAATTCTTCATTGGAAAACAAATAATGGAGGCTTTCCAGTTGTGCCAGCATAAGTCTGGCACCATAAAGGGATAATGCATGAGAAGCTCAACAGCGGGATGTGTTCACCCAGCAAATCCCCCAAATATATCTGTTTCAATCCTGCAATAGACATGCAAATTCTGCAATGCAAAAATCACGTACTGTAAACAAAGACAAGTTTATCATCCACTCAGAGGCTTTTGGCATAGAAACGCCATCACATTCACAGTGAACACACAAAGCATGTGCACATGCTTCACAATAGTGTCAATTTGTCCTTTAATTCCCTCACCAGTAACATAAAATTATTTAGAAATTTCAAAATAACCACCTTAAACTTCAGAGGCTTTTTTTCCCTTTTCCTTTTTTTTTTTTTTTTTTTTTTGGAGCATTGCTATAAACACGGCACTCTTATGCTTTGCATTTAAAATAAAAGCTGTGATTTAAGTGCATGCATGCTTAGGGGTATATGTGCAAACCGCGTGCTTAGTCCCATCAGTGCTCGTTCAGGCAGTTAGAAACGGCATCTCTCGTATGTGGATGCGTTTAAGTGTCTACATCGTGTAGTGAGTGCTGTTTTGTTTAGCTTTTTTATAAGCAATGAAGAAGCTTGCAGATGAGTGCAATTTTCCAAAGGTACTGTAGGATAAAGTGGCCACTCGTGTTGGTAGAGTTCTTGCTTGCAAATTTAAAAAAAGAAGGAAAAAAAAAAAAAGAACCTCTGATGCATGCACATGTACAGGTACAGCTTAGGAATTAAAAAACGGAAACTGACACCCATTTTCGCTTCAGGAGCAATAAAGAAAGTTTCATCAAAAACGCTACAGGAATAACTTAAAGCTGCAGTCTCTGCATATACATTTTGATTTAAGATCAGGAAATCAATGTGCATGAGTCTAACAATTTCTACTTCTGTCGAGTGAAGTGAGTTCCTTCCCTAAAAACAGACACTAAAACATGTTAAAGCACCAGTTTCCCCACACCATAAATTATTAAAATGTCCTTCGTGCTCATATTGTTCTGATGAAAATGTGCAAAGATATTAAAAGACAAAAATAGGAATTGGGGATGCATGACTCAAGTGAATTATTCTTGTCCTGCAGCTTGAAATAACGCCTTTTCTATTCAGCATCCACACAGGGTGATTAATGGCCTTATAGATAAATTCCCATGTCCTTTAAGCCAGCCATAAACTCTAATCAGGACACACAGGGCTCTTCTCATGCATGATTTGGCGGCAGCATCAGTCTCAGAGGGTCAAACAGTCTGCTGCAATTCTGAGTATTTTCGTAGAATCAAAGAGCAAAGCAAACACATCCCTAGATTGTTGAAGTCCAAAAGGTCCCAGTCATCAGATAGGAGAAATGGAGCATTTAACCTCCCACATGAAGAAGGCCTACCTCAGTCACACTTAAGATACTGTATTATCACTTCCCTTCTGGCCTGCTGTACCACTTTGGATGCAAGCCGTGGGGTTTGAGGACCAGGCAGATGAGGAAGACTGAACACGGCATGATACGAAGAGCTCATGTTCAAGTGAGATGTTTTCTCAGACCACTGAAAGACAAAGCCCAAACATTTATGTTTATGTTAAGGAATTGTGTAAATAGTTAATATTCAGAAGATTATCAACAAATTCCACAAAAAAAGACGAACATTAAATTGGCGACACTGTTGTGGTACATGAGGTATGATGCTTATTTATTTTTTTATTTTTTTTCCATAGAAACTCTACTTTTTGCACCCCTTTCCTACTTCCAGAGGGCCTTCTAGTTTTAGCTCCCTCGTGGAAATGATCTAAAAATAACAATCACTATCAACTAACCGAACCTTTACAGGGGATCGTCACTGCTGATGAGAGCTGGGTCTCCATCTATAACCTGAAGAGACCACAGTTTGCAATCCCAATGATGGAGAGGTCAGGAGCAGGAGGGGGACTTTTAACTGAATTCAAAGTTCTAGTAATCAACGGTTCAAGACTTTTAAAGTAGTATATTTTGCCAGCATGCACCAGCACACAGTTTACTGGCCAGACCTACACAATCAAGTTGCTTTATATAGCTAGGTGAAGATCCTACAAAACTATAACACATAACCCAACACAAGCACTTGGCAACAGTGGGAAGAACAAACTCCCTTGCAATAGGAAGAGTGCCACAGCAGAACTGCAGTCGGGGAGGGGCCACCAGCTGCCTCAACTGCCTGGGTGGGGTGAAGCGCACCTCATAAATTCAGTTCAAGGGGATAACGGAGGGCAAAATATAAGAATTTAAAAACTACTACTAATAAAAGTACTCCAAGCAGTCCAAAGTTGACCTTGAAAGAAAAAACATTATGTGATATATATTTATCTGCCAAGTTTTTTTAATGTCCGTTTCCCAGCGTTTTGAATCTTTGTGATTGCACCTTCTATCTGCATTGTTGTCCAGTTACACCAGTCACAAACATGTTCACAGATTGGTGTTCACTAGTCTAAAAAGGGTCCCTGACAATATCTTACTAGAAATCTCTGGCCTGTTTGTGCTTAATGCAGAAGCTCTTCAAACAACTCTGAGCCACACACAGCTGTCAGGAAGTATTGAGAAACAGAAATGATTTCATTAAAAATAATGTCCATAACAGAAAATTTTAACCGTAATCACAGACAGATAAATGGATGCACTCTCTGTGCAAACACGGCAAATGTTGACAGCCCATATTAGTTGCCCACAGTCTTCACTGCTCTCAGTTTCCACCCTCTCATATTCATCTAATGGATACTGCATCCCCTGCAGTGTGTAAGTGGAACTATGAAGTTAAAAATGCACTTTGTAATAAGAAAGTAAAGTCAAGTACCACTCTCAGATGGACAGCAGGACACGCCGTGCTTTTCTGTAACATAGTGATGTGCGTGGCTGCGCCTGCGACAGTCCTGTCTCCACCAGCAGCTGGAAGAAAAATAGACCAAGCAAACTCACTGTGGCATCAATTTCATCTAATTTTCAATTAATCTGTTGCTTACAGCACAAGATATTTATGTAACTTACTGTAAGACTGTACATAACACCATGATGAGAACACACCCAATCACACACAACACCAGCATCGTGGCAATGGTCTGTTGCCTGTGATTGGTTGCAACTACAGCGAGGAGGTCTGCATGCTCACACCTCATCCCGATAAAGCCTGGATGACATCTGCAACACAGAAAATCTGGATGAAAAAGAGCCGCTGATGGACTTTCATGACACCACTGCTGGCTAAAATGGAAAGTTACAACAGTTGTAGTTAAAGATTGTGATTTCATCCAATGAGTCATATTGATACCACAGACACCAGAATGCAAAATGTAAATCTGTTTTTAAATCATTTTGCAAAGGGTAGCAGAACAGCACTATCACAGAACAGGGCCATCTTGATGTGAACTAAATGATTTAAAGGCTCGAATTATTTCTGGTCATCAAAAATTATATAGAAAGGCTCGATATAATACCAAAAACAAACCCTACACACCCGGTGGAACATCTCACAAATAACTAGGTTTATGTAACACCTGTAAAGCAGAAGTTTTTGGTTTTTTGTTATTTTTAGGTGTAAAGACTGGGGGGGTCAAACTTCAACAATTATGCAAATATGGAGATTTAAATATCTGTATTGGTATATGACATAATAAAAGATTCACAAAATCCAAGAAACTCTCTGTAGGAACTAACTGGCCACAAATGGCCACAATTTTCAGGCCTGAAAACTGGGGCCACGGGATATTTTTAATGTTTAAAAACATTAAAAAATATCCTGTACTGGACATCATTGCGTTAGCTCAGGAATAAAATAATAATAATAAAAAAATAAATAAATAAATAAAAAACCCCACACAACATCAGTGACAAAAGTTTGTATTTTTATCCACAAAAGCAGCTTTAGATTCTGCCATAAAGACTAAACCATATGTATTTGTGTATTTGAGATAATAAAACACTGCAAACTCCATTGACATGAATAAGATTATGATGCACTCACTGATGGTCTAATGGCTCAAGCAGGCCTTAATTGTTTCCACAAGACGATCCCAAACCAAATGAAGAATATATTTTAAAAAAAAGACTGCTTAGTTGGTCTTCAGTCCTGACTTGTTTAAGTGTTTGGAGCTTTATGAACCAAAAAACAAAACAAACAAAAAGAAAAAACCCAGGAGATCTCAAAGTTTTGAGCAGCTGATATTCTACAGAAATTAATAATCACAAGCATTTAGATTTCAAAACATCTGCAATGGGTCTCCTCATTCCCAAAGTGCAGACTGTCACCAAAGGCAGAGGTGATGAGGGGATCTTGCTCACGTAACACTGCCTTGGTATCATTTTCTGTTCAGTGGGACGTTGACGTGTTTTTCAAATAATTCTTTGGATTTACATTTTGCTCAGTGTTGCAACACTTTTGAACAGCAGGTTGTACATCAGCAGGATTGCAGTGCCTTAAATTTCAGTTTCAAACAGTTTCAGCTTTAAACTGTAAAACTGTTGTTTTTCATGTGAGACCACAGACAGGATGCAAAGGTGGTGTTTTATAACCATAAATCTGCTAACTTACACACATGCGGGTGTCTCTTCCAGTATAAGGAAGCGGCACGTGCCGTGGAAGCAGAAGTGTCGGTGGGAGTCTGGACAGTCGTCGAAATGAGACCGAACCGCTGCTGCTACAAACTCTGTTGAGATGAGACATAATGTTGGTGTTACTCTTCATGTTGTTGATCTTAATGATGTTACCATGTTTAAAGTTGGCAGAGTGTTTTTGCAGTAGTGTTTCACACTGAAGCTAATAACCAAAATGAAAGTCTTTTGGTAGAGTAGCTAGCTAGTAGAAATCCATTTTACAGGTAAAGCTGTTCAATCCAGTAACACAAATATGTAATCAGTCAATCACATGGCAGCACCTCAGTGCATTTAGGCATGTAGACATGGTCAGGTTCGACCTGAAGCATCAGAATGGAGCAGAAAGGTGATTTAAGTGACTTTGAATGTGGTTTGGTTGGTGGTGGCATTTCAGAAACTGCTGACCTGCTCTCATAACCATCTTTAGGTCTGACGGCAAATGGACTGAAAAAGCAGCAGCAGCTCTCTGGGTAAAAATGCCTTGTTGATGCCAGAGGTGATGGGAAGAGAATGGCCAGGCTGCTTAAAGCCAAAAGCAAGGCAACAGTAACTCCACCGCTTGTTACAACCAGGGTTTGCAGAAAAGCATCTTTGAATGCAGAACTTGACAAACCTTGAAGCAGATGGGCTACAGCAGCAGAAGACCACACTGGGTGTTACTCCTGAAGAACAAGAAACTGAGGCTAAGATTTGCCTGGCGCCACCAAAATTGGTCAGAAGAAGACTGGAAAAACATGCTTGGATAGATGAGTGCATGCTGCAACATTCAGATGGTAGGTTCAGGATAGTGATGTAAAGGTATGCGGGATATTTACTTGGCACACTTTGGTTCCCTTAGTAACACCTAGGGAAGGGTATCGTTTAGGTTTTACCCGATACCGGTGCCAAACTGGTACTTTTGAAACGGTGCCGGTGCTTAAACGGTGCTCAAAACGGTGCTTAAAGAATGGAGAACCCAAAATTGGTCCAAAAACCTCTCATGTTCAGCTGTTTATTTGTAAAAAGATAACAATGTTAGCCTTTTCTGCAGCTATAGGGGATTTATGGCATCACTCTTGGCTGGAAGCAGTGCTTAAACAATGGAAAAAACATAAACTTTGTCCAAAAACCTTTCATGTTTAACTGTTTCCCACTTTTTCTTTGGTCATTTTAGCCTTTTTGGACAGGGTGAAGGGAGTATCTGCCATCAAACAAGAAGACAGCTGCATGTAACTACGAAGGTGTTTGCTAGTTCACCTTACCTGCATTAATATAATAACGTGGATAGCCTACTCAACGTAAACTACACACGAACAACATTAAGCTACTCGCGCAGAGAAGAACGGCTGCTCCTGCCATCATCATCCTCATCATTTCTGCTACACTGGCAGGGCTAGGGGCCAGGACTCTACTCTTCAGGTTTTTGGGGGATGTTGCTAACTCCGGGTCTGATAACAGGCAACCCACGCGCAGTAGATGTGCACGGTGTGAGGTCTTGCAGCAAGCTATCAAATACGGCGCATTTTTCGGCTTTTAAAAAAACGCTATGCGTCGCCAGGTGTTTCATTGGATTTGAGGTGTTACCTCCTTTGACAGTATCACAGTATCAGCTTAAAGCACTTGTTGCAGGCTGCTGAGTTTGCATATTTTGCTGTGAAGTACAGCCAGACTTTTGACCGCTTCGCCTTGGTCATTTTTAATCTGTAGCTCTGCTCTAAAAGAACGTACGTACCTGGACCCGCCTACTATCCTCGGAAACGTAAAATGATTGGCTAGAATCTAAAGTGTATGACATCTCAGGAAAAAAAAGCACCGAAATGTGCGCTGCTTTTCGGTCTGGTTACTACCGTTTATGTCAGAACCGGTGCCATCATGGCACCGGATACCGGTACCCATCCCTAGTAACACCTGAGCACTTTTTGGGATGGGGTAGAATGAGAAAGTCACATCATGTGCAGTGGACCAATCTGCAGCACTTGTGGGATGCTGTCGTGTCACTATGGACCAAAATCTCTGAGGAATGTTTCCAGCACCTTGATGAGTGTTTGCCATGAAGAATTAAGACAGGTCTGAAAGCAAAAGGAGGCTCAAACAGATTGCTTAATATGACTGTACCCATGGTAAATGAGCAGCCTACAGGAGCTCAGTATTTTAACTCAGTCTCTTCATATCTGTAAATTTTACCCAAAATTTATAAATCATATGCAATCCCAGTGCCTGTATTTACAATAGTCAGGATGACAAAGGTGGATGTGATAACTCTAAAAATAGTATAAATCTACCAAGACCTGAAACAACACCACCTACGAAATCCTACAGTTGACACACCCATGCCACAAACGGTAGACTTTAGTTCCCAGCTGCGGACGGCTTTGTGGTGGCTTATGTCTTTCATTGTACCTGAGAGGAACAATTACAGTAAAGAACGTCAATGAAAACCCCCAGTGGGAGGATGCAAACAAAATCTTTTCCCATCAGTCTTACTGGGACTCAGGAGAGTGCCCATCCCTGCAGGTTGCATTGTTCTTAACAAAAAAAAAAATAAAGCCTACAATGCAGCTTTTTTATCAAGCAGCAATCTCAGCTTTCCCTGTGAAACAAAACAACAGGACAAAAATAACCGATTAAATGAACACAAGGACAAAACATGACATTTCTTTTACGTAGGCAGTACAGCCAACCAAATTCCTACACTACTGACTCAAACAAATGTGAATGCAGCACAACCATCCAAAAACAGATGCCACTTTGTGAGAGCGATGAACATCCAGACAGATAGTTGTATTACACGCTGCCTTCGTCACACACTTCATTCCAACGGTAAATGGGCTGTTGGACTGCAGTCTACATGTATTGTCTCCTCCTTTCAGACTCTGTGAAAGCGCTCCGTTGTGCCTGAGGCATCTGCCTGACAACCCCTCTCACTTTCCATGTGATTTTGATGGCAATTTGAAGTAGGACTGAGAATGAATACATCCTTTAGGGCAAGAAAAGGTGTTTTTCAGATAATAATTCAACACTGTAGGTGCAGCTTTTGTAAAACGGCTAATTGTATACTGCTCATATACACTGGCCCTAATCTTTCATTTAACATAATTGTTCCCTGACTCACACTAAGAGGATCAATTATCAGCGCGCGCCACACTGTCTGCGTAATGTTAATGCACTGTTGGGAAACATCGCAGTGAGAGTATATGGGTGCTGCCATGAACAGAAATATGATGTGAAATGCAGGAAACATTCCTATAGATGGTTTGACAGCGACCCTAGACTTCCTCTGCATCTTCACGTACTTGTGACACTCATATACTGAAACTTACTTTTAACAGGGTGGATGTTGGTAGTAGTGGTTCCAGTGAGGCTTTTGGTTGCGCTGCTGCTGGTGTCTGTTGAAGAGCTGCTTGCTGAGGTGTTAGCAGCAGAGGAGGTGGCATTAATAGAAATGGTGGCATCAGTAACTGTTGCATTTGTCTGCCTTGGTCCGACTATAAAGAGAGAACCTGTTAACATATGATTACAGATACAGAGAGAGTGGATAAAAGGACAGCGGCATGTGGAAAACATCTCAATCATGACCTTAGATTTTCATGGATCATGACTTGCTTACTTTTAACTGTAGGGATGTTGGTTGTGGCTGGAATTGTTGTGCTTGTGCTTCTGCTGCTGGTTGCCGCAGAGCTGCTACTGGAGGCATCTGGAGGAGCAGTGGAGTTTATACTGATGGAAATATTGGCTTCAATAGTTACTGAACTGCTGTGCCCTGCTCCGAAGGTAAAGAGAGAGCCTGCAGAGAGAAACATAAACAGCTGTTAATGTAGGGCAGGTATAGTGTGAATATCACACACATAGGATTAACACCCCAAACCATGCAGGACAAAAATACCACAAATTTCACTGTTAACTCACTATCGAGTACCAGTGCCAGTAACATTTTTTTAAATACATATTAATATAATCTGATTGCTGCCCATCGATAGAAGCTTGTTTCTGACCAAAAAAAAATATTTTTCTTCCTTTTATAAGCCAAAATTTCCACTTTCCAACTCAAACCTCTGAGAAAATTACTCAAAATTGAGACAGTAACAGAATAACCTGAAATTCTGACTTATGGATGGCAAAAAATATTAACAATAATAATGTTTTTGTTTAGTGGCAGAAAGCAGCTTCCATACCCCTCCAAATGAAAACCAGGTGTCTCATATTCTCCTTTTTACGATCAACCTGAAGGTTATATCTAACAGTCTACTCATGGACCATTATGACTTACTCTTCAATTTGATATTAATGCTTCATTGAGTAACAGGCACCCAACAATAGTAACAGGGTCAAGCACCCACTAAAAGGATGAGATGAAAGCACTATAAATACAGCTGGTCCCGTGAAGACACGCAATTACAACCGGAAAACTGAAAATAGATTCTAGAAAAAGGCGCGGTGGTTTATTGTTTAAGGTGATGACTGACACCAAACGATTATGAGAAATGTGACTGCACACACTCTTCACCTTCCAGTCACAAATATAGTCGATAGAATAATTAGTCCAAGTATATCACCCACACAAGTTAAAACACACCCACTAAAGCCATTTAAAATAAATAAATAATAAAGTTATTCAATTTAATGATTATATAACGTTAAATAATAGAGCCCAAAAAAAAGCACAGGGGGAGGAATGCTCACATTCAAGCTTATTAACTTTGTTTAATTTCTATTTAATTGTTTTTCAACATTTAACACAGCGTTTGACGTCACTTTCACGAGTGAGATTACAATCGGACGCTTTTCTGCAGGGTTGGCTACTCACCGCTAATGAGTAAAATTGTTCCCCAGAAAATCCGAGTCATCATGATGAGCAGCTCTCCAAACCGCAGGAATATGACGAGCAGTTTCACTGAAACGCGGGTGTGTTAAGAAGCCATATCAGTCATTAGTGTTGCAGACCCCGGGACAAGCAGCAGCCGCAGCGGCGACCATCAGCAGAGACCACATTTAATCCGGCGAGCATACACCTGACCTGTTCTCGAGTGTCAAACATTAACATCTGATCTATCCACAGCTTCTTTTGGGGCGCAGAAAACTAACTGCGGTCGACTTTACCTTCTTTGCCTTCCTGAATGTCCGAGGGTTTAACTTCACAGTGTTCAGTTGAGGAAATTGGTGCGTAATCCCGTCAGAGCTGACCAATTAGAGGCAGGGAGGGAGGAGGAGGAGGAGGGGTACCATCCCATTATGACCTCAGTATGACATCTATGTTCATTTTTTAATTCTTAGCACAAATGTAAGAGTTCAGTTTTTCTGATTTAAAGTGTGAGAGAGATGTCCTTCTCCACGTCTTCTCCACTCCTGCTACATCAAGTTTAAAAAGAAATATCCAATAATAAATATTAAATGATTTTAAAGATAAAACATAACTCGTTTTTTATTCTTATCCACTCTAACCGATTAAATGCCAATTAGAGTACAGAATTTCCCTTTAAGGCAACTTTTCATTTGAGATTGCCTAAATAAGAATTATTTTTTCGCCTCAGTGTTGCCTCATTAATGTCATTAGGTTTCAAAATTAGTCAGTTTTCTTCTTTGGCTTCTTTGGGGTTTCCTGCAGCTTTGCTGCTCCGTCTGTTCATTCATCTGTCCAACAGTTTGGTGCAGACCAGAATATCTTTTCTCTGACTGGCTGCGATCCCATAACATGTGTGGTGGGTATTTAGAAACTCAGAGGACAGTTTCTTATGTGTGTAGTGATTCCCCGACCTTTCGCTAACAGTGCCAGCAAGCTGTTATCAGGTTCGAGAAAGCTGAAAACACAAGTGCTCAGATACACTAAATAAAAGTGACCTGGAAATTCAAAGCATGTTTCCTAATATGTTAAATAAAATCTTGTATTCTTTTATCTGCTTCCTTGTCAGCTGCACAGTTACATTAGAGAGGATATCACCAGGCATTAATCCAGCTAAAACAGGGAACCTGCTGATTTACACCGCTCCTGTAGTTCTATAGCGGAGGCCTAAAAGTGCCAAATTATATCAATAAATACATTAATAATTAAATAAATGTGTCATTATACAACCAACTAATTAATCATGTCGTTAATTAAATAAAATACAAGTAAAATTTGTGTAAAAACACATAATGTGCCGCAATATCTGATTAGTTACCCTGCGCAGCAAGTCATAAGCATAGCTCGCTCACTCATTTATGTATGATAGAATAATGTGAATGAAAAAACACAGAGTTCCAGAATAAGAGTCTGGTTAAGAAATGAAGTGTTTCTGTCCACTTAAGCAGGAGCGTTTTTCTTTGAAAATACAAACAGTGAATGCTGAGTCTCTATAAATAGCGAAGTAATTTTAACAGAGGATCAAAAGTTCTGATGAAAGATTGATAGATTACCATAACACCAGTGACTGAGCAACATAGAAATGCCTTACTTTATGAAATAATCCACTTCTTGACGCAATAAACACTTCAAATGACAGATTTACTAAGACTGAACCGCAAAAATGCGCCGATGAGAGCAGAAGGTTCTGCGGGTGATCGCAAATGAACAAGCACGGTGAAGGAACGAGTAAGGTAGCCTACTAACAAAAATAATAAAGTGTAAGAGCAGTTTTTACTGTAATCTGGAGCCAACTCCAGAAAAATCGATGCTTTTTATATACTGGGACAAGAGTTATGTCTGGAACTGATGGAGACTCTGTAGAATTTGGAGGGTGAGACAACCGTTTGCTGGATGCGTTTGACGACTGACCCGAATGATGAACAAAAGAACACAAAATTACCGACTGCGCCAATTGCGCAATTGCATCCAACGCTCGGTTTGCGCCTGAGAAAAGACACGCTTCATGTTTCTTTATGGGCCGATGAATATTATTATAAAGAACTGGAAACATATAGAGATTAGCTTTATGTATTCATAGTGTGTAGTCTGAAGATCTACAGGACACAACCAAAACAACTGGGAGAGAAACCCACCCGAAATTAACGCTCCTATTAGAGCTAAAACAGGCGCAAATAAAACTTGTTTTATATATTAAATGATTTTCAGCGCCAAAGGACGCTTTTTTGCTGGCTGACCTCTGACAGCTTTGACCACTCACTTTATCTTTAATGGCTTGAATATTTAACCACACTTGCTAAACGTGAATATTATATTTCCTCACTTGAAAAAAAAAAAGGCAAACAATTTTTTCACCCTTGCCTCCCGCACAGTTTGGTAGACGTAACACCAATATCAAAATGTAAGCAAGTATTATGATGCTATTAGATCAGTATTTCCTTGGACCTGTAAAATATACACAAGTTGAGATAGATATATATAGACTAACAACCCTATAAAACTGACTAAAACTATACAATCACCCCCCTGCAATCAGCTGCGGTTTCCTTTGCAATGCCAAAAAGCAACAGTGCCGGCAACTTATCAAACCGTTCCATCTTGCTTGGACCTAAAACCAGCAAGTTTCTGGAGAAGGACATTAACATTAAAAAAACAGTGAATCTCTTATTCACAAACAAAATATAAGTTTAATTCATTATTTCAACTGCCCATACAACTGACCACACTCCTATAATATAACATAAACTAAAACATACTAAGACCCACAAATATTCCCAGCGTGTAGAGACAAAATATCGACTTAACCAGGAAAAGCAACATCTTAAGATTCATGTAAGTAATGCGAGCGCCTGCAGGAAGCTATGAAATGTTATCTAATTAATTGATAATAATAATTGATAATGGTTATTTGCTTATCTAAATCGCCAGATTCCATTAAAAGTTTTGCATTGTATTTACGTAACAAACATATTTTTTTGAGTGTACTGAGATCAGTTCTAGATCGCACGTTCTGTTTGCAGATGTTTTATTCAAATTTGAGATATTGATGTGTATCCTTTCGTGCAAATAGGTACTTTTTATATACTGGAATTTATCAGGAGTACCTCCTTGTACTCCTCTATGGTTGGACAGCTTCACTGATTTCATTTTTGCTGTTCTTAATTATTGACTGACAGCACCAAGTGACATTAATTGTTATCACACTCGCACACTGGAAAGATGGTAAATCATTACAGTGGCATTTGAAAATATCTGGTAATACATCAGTTCAGTGATCTATTTGGTCGTGTGTGTGCGTCAACCTGCTGATTGCAAAACTGCAGCCAATCAGGCCGCCGCAAGCGATCTGCAGCCGCGTGCTTGACCTTGTGCGTGGAGGATTATTTGATGGGGGACTGACGTCTGGTTTGTTTTCAGACTTGATCGTGCCACTTCTTTTTAGCATTTTACCACCTCCTTTGACCAACAATGTCGCATACTGGTGCACAAAAGGTAATTGAGCAAATTTGTCTTTTTTAGTAAATCGTCTGTTTTGGAGTTTCAAATACCTTTACTGTGTTTGTAGAAGCTTTATGCAGATGTGCAGTATGGCTATATTACTTGGTAGCTGTTTAGGTGATACACCTTGCAGGGTAATGTGACAGGCTTTAGTTTTTAAATGTGATTTTACTACATTTCTAACGCACATAATTTTTTTCTAAGACAATGTAACAACAAAACAAAACAACTGTGATCTAGCTATCGGACTGCCCTGTTTATTTTAACAGGGCAGTCCTCTGACACTGGTGCTGATGATTGCTTCTGCATCCATTGGAGGGACTCTTCAGTATGGATATAACCTGGCAATAATGAATGCTCCCACAACTGTAAGTTTTTGTATTTTAAATGATTTCCTGCCATTACTTTATAGCTATACACATACGTGTGAGTACATATGGTTTCTAAAAGAGTTGACAAGGGTCATGCACTGATAGTACATGTACTTAGCTACTTATGAAAACTGTTGCCTGTTATTTCACATTTGGGTCACGGTGTAATTTGGCAAAAACAAGAATTGGGTTACTTGTGCCTGTGATTAGTCATTCTTATTGTATTGGTTTCAGGGGTTTTTTGGGAACTGATTCTGGATGCAGTGTTATGTTTTGCCCAGCAGCTGAACTGATTAAAGAGCACAAACTTTACCCAGAAGCAAACAATTCTGTAACCTTTTGATAATTCACAATAAAACTGACACCTGCTTCCTGATGTGGATTCATAAAATATAATATTTAAGGTTTCTTTGTTGAGAAGATCAATAATAAAAACTGGCTAAAGGAGCTACAGTGTGGCTCAGATGTAATAAAAGTGGTAATAAGTGCTGGCCTGTCTCTTCTTCTCTCACAGTTTATCCAAAGTTTTATCAATGAAACATTCTTGGAGCGATGGGACATTCAGCTGGAGGAATACCAAGTGACGTTAGTCTGGACAATCATTGTCTCCATCTTCTCGTTGGGGGGGTTTGCTGGAGCTCTTATTGCAGGACCTATGACCATACGCTTTGGGAGGTAATGCACGTGTAAAGGTGTAAAAGCACATGTGCACTAGGTTACAAATTGAGACTTCAACATGCAAAGAACAAATGATCAACCTGCTGTCCGAATGATAGATCGTTCATTTACTTTCCTCCATCGCGTGTAAATACTGCTCTGCAGAAGTCTTGCACCACTACTCATTTCTTTATACTGTGCTAGGAAAATGGAAAGTAGGAGCAGTGTGCAAACATATGTGAAAATACAGCATATACGAAATTGAACAATTCCAACGAGTTTGCAAGTCAGTATTTGGTATGACAGCCTTTACTCTTCAACACACTCTGAACTGTGTTAAGCAGCTTTTTTTGTCTTGTAATTTTTTTAAGTAGTCTTCAGGAATCGTTCTCCAGGCTGCTTTAAGGTATTCAGAACTCTTGTTGGATGTTAGCTGCCTTTTGTTCTTGTCTCTGTCAAGATGAAGAGACTTTCTGTTTTTCTCTTCTCTTCAGTTTCCTCAAATTTTTTAAGGACACACTGCACACCATGCCAAAAATAGCAAATTTTTTCAGCTATTAACACCTTGGTGTTGCAAAAATACTATTTTATGCTTTCAAACTGTGCTATCTTTTACATTTTCATAAATTCAGTGAAAGAAATGTAGACAAATTATGTGCTTTACAACAGGTTGCTTATAACAAAAAGCTGAAAGATACTAAAACTGGTTCATTTGTTTCAAAAAGTTACAAGAAGTCTAGATCCTTGGAAACTAAATATAAAGAAAGGAGACTTGTCCCAAGACTTTTGCACAACACTCCATATTTATATAATGACTTGAGTTTTTTCTTTTATACTCATGTTGATTATGATTGATTCCTGCACTTTTACTGTAGTGCTTTTAAATGATGAAGCTGTGGGTTTTTTTCTTATGTCCACAAAACTAAAAGTCTAACAATGTTCAAGTCTTCCTGTGACACTCAACCAAAGCTCTAGAATAAATTTTCCTGCGTAGTGGTCTTGTAATATGACGTAACATCTCATCCATCAGTCTGTATTAAAAAAATAATAATAATAATTAAAAATAAATGTTCTCCTTTTTCTCCTGAAGGAAGAAGTGCCTGCTGCTGAACAACATTTTTCTCATGACTGCTGCACTCTTAGCACTGATGAGTAGAACCGCCAGATCTTTTGAGATGATCATGATCTCACGTGTCCTGGTTGGAATAAATGCCGGTATGTTAGTACAACATATAAGTAATATGCATGCAAACCGGTAAACTCAGGTATCCTTACCATAACAGAGCAATGCAAGCAAAATATATTTTATAATATAATATAATAAAAATAACTATTCAACAAACACTCCTAAAAGGACATGATCATTCTACAGGTATCAGCATGAATGTGCAGCCCATGTATTTTGGAGAAAGTGCACCAAAGCACTTAAGAGGAGCTATCTCTTTGTCATCAGCTGTGTTTACAGCATTCGGTGTGGTGTTAGGACAGGTGGTCGGACTCAGGTTTGTTCATCGTGCAGCTTATAATTGTCCATATACTCTATAATCTGTTGACAAAGAAATGTGTTAAGTAGATTTCACAAATATCCACAGTAACACTCTGGATTATTTATTTAAAGAGAGATTTTGGGCAGTGAGCCGTGTTGGCAGTACCTTCTTGCCAGTAATGCCATTCCTGGACTCATTCAGCTCCTGACCCTGCCATGGTTCCCAGAGAGTCCCAGATATCTGCTCATTGATAGAGGAGACAAGGAGGCTTGTATTAATGGTGCGTACTGTATTATGTCAACCAGCAGCGAACAGTACATCACCCCCCACCACTCTCAGCTCAGGACATTTTTCATATAAAAAACATATTTTAGACAGAAATCATTATCAGGTGTTAATTTTATTTTTTGATTTTTATGTTCAGCTCTGAGACGCCTGCGAGGCTGTGAGGTCCAGAGTAGCGAGCTGGATGAGATCCTGCAAGAACAGGCCGAAACCAAAGGAATGAGGGCGAGCCACCCCTGGGAGCTTTTTACTGATCGCTCTGTACGCTGGCAGCTCATCTCTGTCATGATCATTAGCAGTGCCATGCAGCTCTGTGGCAATGACTCGGTAAGAAGAAATTTCATCCGTGCTGTGATCTGAGAGATGTTTTGTGTGTGTTCTGGCTGTGAGGGTGTGTCAGGATCGCTGTAACTTATCCTGAAATGCATCAGATGTTTGTTTGGCCACAGGTTAATTTGAAAGTTGATCAGAAATTTTAGATGATGGATGGGTTTCTTAGTGTTTCTGCACGTCACATTAATTATGTATGCTGGTGATTAAGTATCAGGCCTCACTGCACTGCTGGATGAATAATATGTGATGCCTGTTGTTTTGCCTAAAGAGCCTGATAGGAACCTTCATACCACACATACAGACTAAATTTGAGAGCTACAAGTTTGTCATAAGGAAAAGCGCTGACTACATGATCATGTGTTTCAAGGGTTTTAACCACATGCTTGAGGTTTTAGAGAGGGCAGTGGGTATTAACACTATTACCTTTGTACAAATACTACCGTAATCAGCTTATTAAAATCTTGTAAAAATCGAATGATGGTTTTCAGTGACCTCACATCTTCTGTTTTTCTTGCAGATTTACTTTTATGCATCATATGTGTTTAAAGAGGCTGGAATATCAGATGACAAAATCCAGTATGCTACAATCGGCACCGGGACATGTGAATTCACAGCCTGTATAATGTGTGTAAGTACCCATAATTAAAGCTCACATTATGTAACCAGCTACATCCAAAGAGAGACTGTTTGCATTGTTTTTAAAGCTGTATTGAAGGCTGCAGAATAAGGACTGAAAATAACCCCTACTATTGTATATGCAGCCAGTAAGTGGGAACACCTACATGACCTTGCATAAATGTGATACAGCAATCATTTTAGCAGGTTGCACAACATTACGCATAGCTAAGTCTGTAAAAAAATTGATTGAATTTCTAAAGAGTCATTATAAACCTTTTGTTTTTCTGGGTATTTCTGAATCTTTCTGTGGATACAAAGACACCAAGTTAAACTAGCAGTTCTGTAACAATGGGGAGTGCCTCTCCGGTGGGGGACAGAGCCATTGCATGCAGGGAAAATAAACACACAAGCAGTAGCTGACGCTCCCTTTACTTTAATCCTTAATAATTGGCAAAAATTAAAAACAAAATAAACTTAATGATATGTTTCCTGCTTCCCTAGGAATTAAGAGAGTAGGTAGCAGTCAGGCACTGCTAGTTAAATACACTTGATTAATGGATCATCAGCATGTGTTGTGTCCTATAAAAGCAGAAGTTTGAGAAGTTTTCTGGTTTGGCCCATACATACCCCGTACAGGGGAACATCTACAACAGGATGACATGAAAAGAGAATAAACAAGGTGTTGTTCATACATCAACCTGACTGAAAAAGTGTGGCAGTACCTTAAGAAAGGTGTGCACAAACAAATGCCTGCACATTTCAATGAACTGAAGCAACACTGTAAAGAACTGCAGGCTAAAATTCCTGCACAACAATGTGAAAGACTGATATACAGAAAAGGAATATTTTGAGTGATTTCTGCTAAAGTGGTCCTACGAGCTACAGAATTATGGGGTTTATCTTGTTTGTTTGTCTGTTTAAATGTAAAAAGTTTTTCATACAAGTTTGTTGACCTTCACAGCAGTAACGAGATTTTAATAGGTTAATGAAAAGAGCAAAGAAGCAAACACAAGTTTGAAGGTCTGTAAACCTTCAAACTTGTGTTTTCATGTAGTGTTATTGTGACACCATTATTGTAGTTTGTGTAATGAACTTCAGGGGTCTGAGTAGACAGATTCTGATTCCTTTGGAAAAATCTGGATAGTTGTTTGTATCTAACGTTAACTGACTGACTTCTATTAAACTATTTATCTAATTCATTGCAAAGACGCAGATAAAGTTATTTACTTGCAGCATTAGCCTTCCCAACTTAAAAAGAGGCTGCTCGTTTTGACTACAAATGCATTAACTGTTTATAAATGACACAAGAGAGAGATGGGCTTACCTCTAAACAAAGTATTTAACAGCCATATTCTGAGTATGTTTACTCCACTTTGCTTTCTTCAAAAACTAATACTAATAAAATGAGAATACTTTGCTTTCGCTCAGTCATTCTTTCTGCTATATGTTGGTTACCTAACTCTCGTGTTCTCATTTGACACAATAAGAACGGAGTCTGATGCACATTTCGATTCTCTTAGAACCTGCTGGTAGAGCGCAAAGGTCGGAGGTTCATGCTGGCAGGAGGCTTCACCCTCATGACCTTCTGGGCTGTCGTCTTCACGATCGCTCTGTCATTTGAGGTAATCAGCTTACTTTAAATGTGAACATCAGCTCATTTATGTGATATATATATATGCACACACAATATTTAATTTAGGTGTTATCGTAGTCATCTGTACTGTCATTAAACCAGGTTTCCCCAGATTGACTAAAGTGACTAAAGCCATCTAGTTCTTTATAGTTACTGTACTTTATTAAGGATTATGATTATTTTGTATGAGCTTTAACCAGTGGTAAGGAACTAAGACACATCAGTGTCAAAGTCGAACCACTGGGAGGCATTGTGAGCTAGCATTCAGGCACATGTTGATATTTATCTAGAGAGAAGAGAAATGCATGATGGACAAAGAATAGAGGGGGAAAAGTAGGAAGTGATGTGACATATTTGGGATTTGGAGTTTTTACAGACTTCTCTTGTCACAACTCTATGGTCTCTGTCAGATATAATAATGTTCTTGACTAGGAGTTGCTCACTGCTTTCCTCCCCACATGCACACAGCACCATACAACCTGGATGTCGTACCTGACCATGACCTGTGTCTACACCTATATTCTCAGCTTTGGCATGGGACCAGGTAAGTCTTTTACTGGGATTTTACATGCGACAGGTTCAAAATGTTTCAGTACTCAAACATACATTTGAAACAAAATGTCATCGTGTTTTACTATCTACACATTTTACTTATTTAGATCAACATATTTACTACATTTTAGGAGTGTGTAAAAGTGTGATACAGTGGTTATATTGATATGTTATATTGATATATCTAACCAGTACGGTTTTGTTTTTTTTGTTTTTTCTCAGCTGGAGTGACTGGCATTCTTCCCACAGAGATCTTCAATCAGGCGGCTCGGCCGGCAGCCTACATGATTGCTGGCTCCATGATGTGGCTCAACCTGTTCGTCGTTGGAATGATCTTCCCATTTTTAGTAGTCAGTCTGTTGCTACATCCACACTTTAGTCAGCGTCTGTCCATCTGTCCGTGCATCCATCCAATTAGCAAACCTGCAGTGAGGAGAAATAAGCACAAGAATGGTGTTCATGTGCCAATAATATTATTACTAAGACAAGACTGGGGCATTGTATAAAGCACTTTTCATGTTACCATGTTATTTAATAGTGGAGATGACTAGATGGTACAAAGATAGGTTAGTTTTCAGTGTGGTGCTTGATATTTACTTGTCTCTCTGAATAGGGTCCCAGCTCTACCACTACAGAAAACAGAAAAGAAAAGAAAAGCCAGTGGGTCACATGGGTTTAGTCCATGTCGGAAAACCAAGATGCCAAATGAGACAGTAGCACTCCTCCAACATTACAATTATATACCATGTGCGTTAAAATGCTGACTATCAGATAGCTTACCATCTTAATATTGGAGCTGGTAAGAGCACAAATTTAGGAGCAGCATTTTTGGAGTTCAACCCACAATAGGGACTAACAGTCATGATGCATCAGTATATCAATATACAGGCCCTATAAGTGATGTACAAAAGAATCCTCTTTTAATATTTCTTTTAGTATATGGCTTAAAAAAATGTATAACTGCAAAATATCAAAATACAGCTTTCTAAGTGGATGGGTGTGAAAACTCATCCTCATCCTACTCCCACTACTCCAGGGGTCTCAAAGTCCAGGCCTCGAGGGCCGGTGTCCTGCAGTTTGTAGATCTCACCCTGTGTCAACACACCTGAATCAAGTGATTAGTTCATTACCAGGGCTCTGGAGAACTTCAAGACATGTTGAGGAGGTCATTTATTCATTTACATTAGCTGTGTTGGATCAAGGACACATCTAAAACCTGGGGTGGCTGTAGCTCAGGTGGCAGAGCAGGTCAGCCACTGACCAGAAGGTCGGTGGTTCGATCCCAGGCTGCCTCCTGGCTGCATAACAAATATCCTTGGGCAAGATACTAACCCTGTGTTTGCCTACTGGTCGTGGTCAGAGGGCCTGGTGGTGCCAGTGTCTGGCAGCCTCGCCTCTGTCAGTGCGCCCCAGGGCAGCTGTGGCTACAATATAGCTTGCTGTCACCAATGTGTGTGTGAATGACTGAATGTAGTGTAAAGTGCTATACAAATGCAGGCCATTTACCATTTAAAACCTGCAGGACTCCGGCCCTTGAGGCCTGGAGTTAAACACCCCTGACATAAGTGATTTGATGCCCTTCCTGATGTTGCCCCCTCTATTTTTTTTAAATAGTGAATGTACTTAGCTAAATACAGCTTGTTTCTCCCAATGATAACTTGAATACACAGAATTTTTAATGTAGTGTTTGATAAACGTATGACTGATAACATTTTGTTTTCCCTTCACAGAGCGGGCTGCGTGAGTACTGCTTTGTGCCTTTTGCAGCGATCTGCCTGTTGTCTGCACTGTATGTTGGCCTTTTTCTGCCTGAGACCAAGGGGAAGTCTCTGTCAGTCATCATGCGTGAATTTCACAGACTCAATTTCAAAGGCCAGGAAAACCATTTTGAAGCTCAAACCAAACCTCAGTATCAGCTGGGCGAAGTGTGTCTTTCCACAGCCTTGTAGACAGACTTTTTCTCCAGAAACATGCAGTCACACCCAGCGCATGCCTTACTTTGACCTGATCTGCATCAGCGGGAAGAAGTTTTTTGGTTTGGGAGCCGCTTTTAGTATCTTTGGAAAACATTATCTGAAATGTTTTTCCTGTGAAGAAAATGGCAATTAAAAGAATTTATCTTTGACTTTTTCACATTATGCTTTATGTCACTGATTGATGTGAGACAACAAGTCATTGAAACTACTTTATATTAAGTGTACTGTAATAAGGTATAAATCATCTTTTCCACAGAAAGTTATATTTTTATTATTAGACAGAGCTGGATACCTGACCTGATTCAGCAAATTAAAAAAATGCATTTTTATGATGTTTTGTTCTTTTATTATTATTAATAAATAACAACAGTCTATACGTTGAACTTTGTTAAAGACTGCACAACACTTTATATTAAAGTGGCTCTCTTCAGAGACTAAAACGTGAGGCTGAAGATTAATGTCCAGTCTCAAATCAGAGCACAAAAGCAAAAAAAAAAAGAAGAAATAAAGGCTATTCCAACTGACTTCCTGCTGATTTGAGTGTAATCTTACACACATTTTCACCAAAATGTTGCCAGAAATAGCTCTTAGATGGGATCTTTGCCATGCTGGTCAACATTGTGATCTATAACCATATTGAAAGATAGAGACATGAGCAAGGCAAGGACAGCAAAGTTTACCTGTCTAATGCTTTTCAACAACACAGCAGTTTAGAGCCTAACATGGTCCCTCTATGCTCTCCTATCAGTCTGCTCTTTCTCTACACACTTCCCAAGATCTTGGTTCTGAAATCATTACTACAGAATGATGGCAGCTTGTTTACAGCCGTGGTTGCCAAACCTTTGCCAAACCCATTCTTTCATCTACAATAAACTGATGCCAGTCCAGCATGACAATGTTTAACAATCATCACTATCATTTAAAAAAGGATCCAAGACAAACCTTGCTGAAATAAGGATCAGCATTAGCACAAACAAACTCTCATAGATCACGTTGACCCTGTAGTTTCACTACATATTTTATCCTTAGTCTAATGTTTTTATTTTCCAACACTGTTTTCTGCATACTCTATTGCATTTGTAGGCTGGATTGTCTTAATTAGCTACTGTAAACTTAACACTGGGGAAAAAAAAATATTAAAGTAAACACATATGAAACCACTGATCACAACACATTTACAGCTCCGAGCTCGGACTGAAGTGGACTAAAGTTTGTGTTCGGGATAGACAATGTTTTGTTCTACTGTACACAGTCCAGTGTTATTATACTCAATAAAGAAACAACAATAATTTGAATAAGAACAACAACAACAACAACAACAATAATCATCATCACCACCACCATCATCATCATCATAATACATTTATTACAGCAGCTGGTTATCGCGCACAGAAGACATGAGCAGCAAATATACTTTTATTTATTTTTTGATTTGTATGCGATGATTTATTTAACAAGATATGTGGTGACTGTTAATTGAAGCACAGTTTAAAGATCTACTAATTTATTGCTGAGATTTCATGACGTTCAGAGAACTGTGAAGCACATATTTTAAAAACGAGCAACATATTTTAAAGTTCGGTTCAGCAATGACTTAACACTTTCATGCATGAAGTATGACAACCTTGATCAGGATTTTTCTTAAGTATTTTTATTCATCTTTAGGCATTAAAAAAAGATTTTTGAACTTCATTTTTTGAAACATGTTGACTCAGTTAAACACTGACATCTTTCAAACCATTCAGGTTTGCTTCCGTTTCATTGGTGTATCAGTAAATTTTATCTTCATCGGGCTGTCAATGAAAACAACATTTTGGAGACAGAAACATCAACACAAATAAACAAGAAAAAGTTACAAGAATAACAAAAACACATCAGTTAAATCTTTTAAACCCCAACGTGTAACGAGGGACTCCGTTTGCTGTGACATAACACGCCCATGCTGCACACACAGTCAATAAATGGTGTTCTTTTTATCTGTGATCAGATCCGCATGACCTTAGCTCATTGTACTTTCTCATGTTTTTCTGTGTGCGTTACAGATTAAAAACTAATTTCTAACCAGACTATACTGGCACCGCTGCAGTGATAGCAACTATGGGAATCAGCCACACAGATCAGGTTTATTCTAGTGTGGCATTCAGTCATCCTTATCACTCACATCAAAACATGACGATCTTACTCCAAAAGCATGAATGGTCAACTAAAGTCTGTTGATGTGTAACTTCATGTGGCATCCTTTATATATGTGGGTCCTCTGCTCCCTTTGCAGCACATCATCCAGTTTGCCACCAAAAACAAAAACATGGAGCTTGCGTCAAAAAAGGTAACTGGACGTTTGCTTTTAGAAGGCAGAAGCAAAAGAACTAAATGCATATAGTTTGTTATTATTCTGTATAATATTATGAAATGGCTTTTTATGCCTTATACTGGCAATTTCATGCATTGAAATTACTTTAGAAATCAAACGTTCGCGTGGAACACCTTTTAATGCAACAGATAATTTCGCTGTTTTTTTTTCAGTGTAATAAATTGTAATACTGTAAATGTCATGTGCTATGAAATTAATGTGTTTTATGAAACATGATTGATACAATCTCAAGGTCACAGAGTGTATAAATGTGAGTAAACTGGTCTTTGTTGCTTTATCTATCTATTCTAGCTCACTGTAAACCTATACAAATGCATTTAAGGACAAGATTTTACTATTAAAGTAAAAAACTATATGAAACATCCACTGCAGACCCGCAGTATCCTGCCAACAGATCAGAAGCGTTAATTTCTGTGAATGAGCTTTGTATAAAGAAATATAGCAGAACAGCATTGTCACATATTATTGGATTTTACTTTGATTTTAATAATTTGAGCACAATAGAGATTAAAAATTAGGTAAATAAAGACTGCATTACAGGCTGCATCTATTCAAAATTCACCCAAAAAAATACATTACATTTTGCAAATTGATTAAGAAAACAGAAGAACATGCTGCAAAATCAAAGCATCTGTAATTGTAATTGCAAAAACGTACACGCAGTACAAATTGTTTTTGAAAACTATTCTTAAATATAGTGTTTGAGTAAAAGTACAACATTTGTAAAAACATGCCGCAGAACGCCTTTGGCTAGTTTTATGTTGAACTTCAAAAAATATTATGACATTTTAGTTTCATGTCTGTATCTACTAAATAAGGCACAGCTGTAACAGCAGCAGGGAGTGACTGTTTGGCAACATGTACGTGTTTTTATTAATCACTGCAAAGCTTAAAGCATGTTTAGAATATGGGAGTCATTCATAATGATTAAATACAATTTATGGACATCTTCACTGCATGCCTGATGTCCACTTTGCATGTCAGCTGCAGTACTGGAGACTTTACCTGCTGTCACTGGTGCTGGGAATCGGGGGATGTTTTCAATATGGGATCCAATTGTCTCACGTCGCTTCTCCGGCAGTGGTAAGATGCCTGTTAGTTACGCAGTGTACACATAAAATATGTTCACACTCAGTATTATTGTATATCTCACTGTAATGAAGTTTGCTATGGTTAAAGATTATGTCCTCACAGTAGTGCTCTATTAAAGTCTTCACCAGCCAGTAAGCTCTTCAAACTTTTTGTCACGACATTTGATGGCACATAAAAGTTATTTGCCTCCAATGTGATATTCAGTAGAAAAGAGCCTGTGATTTGCTGATTTCTAGTCCCTGTTGACTGTAATTTACAATAACAGTAGTGATATTACTTACTCGCCATGCAGTTTGCTTTTAGCATCGGATTCTCATGAAACACGAAAGCCAGAAAGGAGAAAGAAGAAACATTTAAAAAGTGTTGCTGGTTAAGAAAATGTCACATAAGACTTTTTTAAAACTTATCTTATTTGTATACTAAATCATTTTTTTAACTGAAATTTTTCAGAAAAACATGAGATTAAAAAAATGAAAAACAACACAAAGAAGCTTTTATTCAACAATCCATCCATCACCCATTTTTCTATTTACTTCACCACTTAATTGTTTGTGCATATGCAAGGAGCTGTTGGAAAACCTAAATGTGGTAAACATAAATATTCAAAGAAAGGGGGAAAAAATCAAAGTATAAAGCTGGTACCTACATTTCCATTAGTTCTTTTTTTTTTTTGTGCGCACCAATAATTTATTGCACATGGGATAAATGTTTCCTAAACCCACGATGATGTGCATATAATTGACATTGCATAGACTTTGTTTCTAAATAACAACTGAACTGACCCCATTATAAAAGATATAAGACTAAAAATATCACCCAATGGGTTGATAACATATGTCAATATTAAAATGTGAAAATAAGAACAACCAAATTACAGATTGTCCAAATTGTTTTCTTTAAATTGCCTATTTTGTCAAGTTTGGCTGCTAAAGTTTGTCTATTTAACCTCGCTGACTTTTCTGCAGCACATTCAGAGTTTTGTGAATTACACATGGATGGTGAGGTACAAAACTCCTATCGACGAATCTACCAACCAGCTCATCTGGTCCTTCTTCGTGGCTGTTTTAAAGTGTGGGATGCTGGGCTGGGGCTGTTCACAGTGGAAGCCTTCCTGTCACCTATGGCCGGTAATTGCATAAGCATTTGTTGTTTATTAACAGCAGGCACTGCCTTTCAGACACTCTGATCTCTCAGATATTAACAGGAGCCTGGAAAAGGCAAAAAACAGCAGGTCTGGCTCTGTGAAGCTGCAAACAAGCCATCGTGTCAGGCACAAATTCAATCTCTGTAAAACTTCAAAATTAGTTTCAGATTTTTCAACATTTTTGTGCAACCTATAAAAAATTGTATTAATAAATCACCAGTGCTATCCACCTCTAGCATCTCTGGACAAGTGCATTTAAAAAGAAAAAAAGGATTAAATCCAAGATTATTTTTTGAACTGTCAGACACTTCACAGGTTGTGAGTACAACTGTAAAACTTCTAAAACTGCATGTGAAGTACTCATGAACAGATGAAATGTAGAAGGGGAAAGGATTTCCATGAAACTTACATTAATTAAAAACCTTTGATGTTTTTTCTTCTAATGTTAAAGAAAGAAAGCCCTGCTGTTTAACAACGTGGTGGCAATCATCGCTGCATTGCTCATGGTCTTCAGTCGCACAGCAAAGTCTTTTGAGATGATCTTGCTGGGAAGATTTCTCTATGGATATAATAATGGTTCGTTATGTCTATTTTTCATTTGATTACAATGCAGTTTTTCTTCCTCTTCGTTCTTCATATGGTCTTTCTCCACAGGTCTCGGTCTGTGCGTTCACCTCATGTATCTCTGTGAGAGCTCTCCACAGAAACTCGGGGGTTTCTTGACTCTGACGAGCTCAATCTTCATTGGCTTGGGGAAAGTCGTGGGTCAGATAATTGGCATCAAGTAAGAACTGACTGCTTGAACATGAAAGCAGAAGCTGACTAATAACGTTCACTACAATACAAATGATATTCATGTCAAATGGAGCAGAAAAACAACCTCTTACTCACTCACTCATTAAGAAGGCCACTTGTAGGTAGAGACATTTCTCTGCCACTTGCCCAGTTAGTTGTTATCTACCATGATCAATGACTTGTTCCAAATTAAAGTACAACACTTTCTGAAGCTTGACTTGCTAATCAGTGGGACTCAAATTATCCCAGCAGTGTAATTCTTTATGAATGTTTTTATGAAAGCAGAAGCACAGCTTTTCTTGTTGCTCCTCCTGTTAGTTTTTAACTTGTGTTTTGTTGTTGTTGTTGTTGTTCAGGGAGATCATGGGAACAGATGATATGTGGCCATATCTCTTAGGTGTTAGTGGTATTCCTGCAGTTTGTGATGCTGCTTTTCTTCCCGGAGGCACCTCGGTACCTTTACATTGATAAAGGAGACACTGAAAGGAGCAAAAAGGGTGAGTGGGCACAGTAGAGAAGGGATCTAACTCTTAAATTTTAATACAAATGTAAAAAGAAATTGAAAATTCAAGTTTAGAAGAAGTAGGATTAGCCATTGAAATTACTGAGGACAGTTTGGGTGGTGTGGGCTGTAAATGAAAGATGGACACAGCCTAAAGCTGAACATTTTGACCATTCAGCATGCTGGTGTGTTTAAATTGGGACATGACAAGCCAGGACTAGATCTGGCTGAAAAACATAAGGCAGATTGGTCAGTCAGAAAGTAGTCCTTCCCCAAAGCTTTCTCCTTTTTTAAAGCAACAGCACAGAGTTTAAACCAACAAGTAGCTGAACTGACGATTAAAGTGTATCAGAAAGTGCTTTCCAAGACAGTGCACCAAACTTCTTATGGCAAACACAGAATTCACTCCCTGTGGCCATGAGAAGCAATATAAGTTTAAGGCACACGTCACATTTGAGACCTGTAAAAGCGCTATATAAATACAGGCCATTTACCATTTACCATCCCCTGTGCTGGCCTTCAGTTTTGCGGCATCAATGCTGTATGCTTATGTTTCTCTGCCGATATGACAGTTATCAACTTAAATCTGTTCGAAATCGCAGTTTCTAGTTCCCTTTCATCTGTCATCCTCTTGTTCAGCTGTGCTTCTACGCCTTTGACATCTTCCGTGAGTCTGGAGTGCCAGAGGACAAGATGCATTACTTGGCCATTGGTATTGGAGCAACAGAGCTCATCGCTATAACGTTGTGTGTAAGTAAAGTTGCATAAATTAGACTTTACATCTAAAAAGCTCTTGGTTATTGGGTGATTCTAAAAATGTTTTTTAGTTTTACTTCTTGGGCACGATTCTGCACATTTTATCATTTACATAAATAATACAGAAGTAAAGACTGGGAAAGAGGAAAGAACATGCTCGATACGAAGATTTCATAAAAAATAATCAAACATGAAGAACATTGTTATCAGTTTTTGCTTATTTGCTGTGCATCAGTCCTTCTTGATCGATCGTGCTGGCAGAAAGAAACTTATGGGCTATGGCTATCTATTGATGGGTATCACCATGTGTGTTCTTACCGTCATGTTGTCAATCAAGGTAAATACATTCAGCACATTTCCTCTTCTTCTGTTGTATGTTAGAGGATTCATTCCATCAATCCAACTTTTACAGGATCTGAATTCATGGATCCCGTATGTGAACATCGCTCTGATCTTTTGTGTCATTTGCATTTATGAGCTTGGGCCTTGTGAGTTACTCTTTTTTTTTTTTTTTTTTACCCAACTCCTATATAAAAGATTTCTGCGCCCATACTTGACTGAGCTTCATATCTAAATAGCTTTTTAATGTTTGAATCTTCTTGCAGCTGGAGTGTCTATGGTTCTCCTTGCTGACCTCTTCCTACAAGTCTGGCGTCCTTCTGCTTACGTGGTTTGTGGGACCATCAACTGGCTCTGCATGTTTGTTATAGGGTTGCTGTTTGGCTATATTGTGGTAAGATAGCCACTGTGGATATACCATAATGTATCTCCATCTTTATATGTGTATTTACTCTATGCCACCCTGCTGTTTATCTAACAGTCTTTTTTGTGTGTATCCATACAGGATGGACTTGGCCAATTCTGCTTCCTGATTTTTGTAGCTTACTCACTTGGTAGTGGAGCATTTATTATATATTTTGTCCCAGAGACCAAAGGAAAGACAATGGTAAAGATTATGGAGGACTTCAACAAACTGAATTACAAGAACAGGACAGGTGATATTGAAAACACTGATGTTGGTCTTGAAACTAAATTTTAACTTTTTTTTCCTCATGTAAGTCACCTGTAAGTTGCCTTTATGCAACCAAGTGCAGTTATTGCTTTTAGCAAAATTCTGATAGATTACATATGCAAAGGGCTGATGTTACATTTGTAAATATGTACAATTAAAAATAAAACACATCTTTGATCCTGGTCTCTGCTTTTATAGTTATTCACATGAAACATCAGCAAATTATATACAGTATAATATATAGTTCATATAGTTTTTCATTCATTTAGTAGTTAGCTTTTTCAGTTTATCCCTTCAATTTGAATACTTGTAACACAGCAATGTTTTGTGTGTTTTAATAAATTTGTAAATAAGTGAAATTATCCTTCTTTTGATGGTAAGAAAAACCACTGAACTTACCAAAATTCTTGAATTATTAGATGAAGAAAATCACCTGGCCCCTTGTCAGGTTCAGATTACTTAATGGTACCTGTAGAAAGATTCTGTCTGCAGTATAGGTGCGTTGCCCATCCTCACATGCAGTTTGACGACAAACTCCCACAACAAATGAACATAATACAACATAACAAAGACATAAAGCTAATATTAGCATGTCAGCTGTTCTCTTATTATAAAGGGTCAACACATCAGGTAGATTGGCACGCTTAAGCTACAGCTATCAACTTTACAAATAAACAAAGGTGACAGTCATGCCAAAATATTATTTAATTTATAGGGGCAGTTCATCAGTCTACTTTGAAACAAGCTTCAAGCCCACTGTCTTCTAATTTACTTAGCCTCAACAGCAGCAGGTCAAACATCCCTAATTTAATTTTTTTTTTTTTTTTTTTTTTTTAAAACATGACAAACCCACACTCCATAAATTCAGTAATTTGATTTAAAGATACCTAGCTGTAGCTTAAGGAAAACAAAATAGATAATTTAATTTTACCTTTCAGTTCAGACCCATTTTAATTAAAGTCGTTTGTCAACTTTGTTAGATTAAAACACAGGACACTACATTATTACAGTTATTATCACGATCAAACAGAAGCTATGATGGTTCTCATTTTGTCAAAAAGAGTGGCACTGCGACAAAGTGGGTAATTGTTGGCACTAAAGTGATCATGTGGGTGAAATACTTCACAACAAACCAGGCGATTTAAGTGACCGTGAACACGCCACTGAGTATTTCAGAGAGATTTTCCTCACAACCACCTCTGGGTTTGTTTGTTTTTTTAAGAGAATGGTGAAAAAAAAAAAAAATATCCAGTGAGCAGCAGTTCTCTGGGTGAAAATGCCTCGTTGATGCCAGAGGTTAGAGAAGGGCTAGACTGCTCCAAACTGATAGGAAGGCAACAGTAATTCAAACAACTGCTCATTACAAACAATGATCTCCACAAAAGCATCTCTAAATGCACACGAAAAACTGTAAGGAACTGGACTACAGCTGCAAAAGACCAAGTACGAGTAATAACAAGACAACAGTTGGGGGGGCTTAAGTTGCAATTTATTTGATGCTCACCTCTGTACCAAGACAAGAGATGAGACTCAATAACAGAGTACAAAAACAAATATCTATAGAAAAGTAAGCTTATATTGAAATATCTCCAAAGACGTTATAACAAAACATGTAGCTCACATGTTTTAAGAGCAATTGTGTACGATGATAAAATACCAAGTGAACATATTTTACATTTGTGTTTTTATACAAAAGTGTCAATGCGAGTCACTCTGTACAATAATTAACCTATAGAAAAGAGGACCTTTTTTTTTTTTAATCCACTGCTGTGCACAATCAGTATTTGGAAGGCACTTCGCAACAGACAAAAAGCACAAAGCAAAAACACCCAGGCCGAAATAATACGTCATGTTTTACACTGGAGTACCAACATAAATGAAACAAATTATACATCCCTGTGGGGGAGGAAAAAAAATCAAACCAACTACAAAAAAAGAAAGGTTGAATTACATCCTTACAGCATTTTACACTTGTCTTGAAATAATAATTATGACAACACAACCCTTATTACCTTTCAAAGAGTAAATACTAGTGCAGAGTGGATCAAAAAAAGAAAAATCAAAAAAGGTCAGCTGGCAGCCTGAGCGCTACCGGAGCAGAGTTATAGTACAGTGAGCAGTGAAACGACTACTGCCACCAACCAGTGATCGACAATCAGTCCCCACCTCGGCTCGCATGCCAGAACATGCAGTTTACCCTTCAAATGGCCATAACTTAACATCCCTCCACAAAACAGACAAGAAAAAAACAAACAAACAAACAAACAAAACCAACGGAAAAAAAAAAAAAAAAAAAATCTTTTTATGTACAGGACCACCACTTACAAACACTGATCATATTGGTTGGTTCTTTTATATATCTATATATATATATATTTATATATATATTTATAGAGGTGTATATGGAAGGTATATACACTTGTTACAATCACAATATAACTATAAATAATAAGGGAATGTACTGAATTTAACAGACTCAATTACCCACAAATAATAATTAAGCAGAAAGCAGGAAACCGATCAAACAGAAAGTCACACACAATTATACACTCTGTTTTTGTTAACAGAGAAACACACACACAGTTTGCTGCTGGACCCAGCCTGATTTGCATCATGATACACTTTTAAAGCACAAAAACAAAACACCAACCAATGAAAAATGAGGTCCACATGACACTAAATCATTAAATTTAGAGCATTAAAAAAGAGCAGATCCACACCTTTCCACAAATGTTTCAGTGCCATCTGTCGGTGTTTTCTGATTCACCACCACTACAACGAAGAGGGATGAAAGAACATTGTGATTGTGAAAAACTGGGATTTGCGTTTGTCGGTAATTTAATCAATAAAGTGAATTACATCTGCAGATACATGGGTTGCTTTTTACATAAATTCAAAGCATCAGCTGGTTTTAGCTTCAAAACACCAATTCTTCGGGTCTTTAACCGTCAGCCACACCGAAGATGTTGCGGTGTGCTTCAAGACACTGTAAAAGGATTTTTTTCCCCTACCCTTATAAGCACACATGAAAAGAAACAGCAGTGTTCAGAGGAATGTCTGTGAATAAACACAGTGAGACACCCAGACAGGTACTCTGTGACCATTGCAGCAAGCGCAGCACGCGGCGGCAACAACACAGCAATAGCAATCTAAGAGGAGGGAGAAGAGTAACAGGACACGAAACAATGACACATTAAAGAAAGCCAAATATGTTCTGCTGACTCACAGGTTGGTGGATCACATTGCAAATCTTTCCTCGAACCCTCTCGATGTCTGTTGCACAACACACACAAACAACAAACACGCATCTATATTTAATATAATTTAGAGTGAAAATAATCAAACTGAGCAAATCACAAGATTTTTGTTTTCACACAATGAAAGGGGGAAAAAAAAAAAAAAAAGAACTACACAAAATCAAGGGCATTAATAAGTTAATAAAATATAATCTACATTTCTCAAAATATATACCGAAAATATACCTGACCTTGGTCCCTGTTTCATTTACACAACTGATTTAACACCTAAAAAAAAACAAGACTGGGAAACGCTGTCCATGTAGCAGGAAAACAAAGCTCAACGCTAACAAGCTCATGACGATTCAAGACAGATTTTGCATCCAAATATGTTAAAAAGAAAAAGAAAAAAATCTCATAGGAAAAGCATTCAGGTACACTGTGAAGATCACAACAATAAATGGCTTCCCTCTCCTTAAATGAACATTTCACAAATAATTCAACCCAACACATAACAAAGGGCTTTTTAAGTGCTTCCTAACACCTACCAGTCCTACTCACTGGCATAAGAACTGACACTTGACACACTGGAAACAAAAAAAAGGAAAAGAAACGGCATGAAATGCACATCAAGCCTGTTATTAATATTTCTTCTTTAGCATTTAACAGATAAAAAAGCCCTGCTAGCAAACTTTAAGCCAAATTAAATCTCTTTACTTAAGAAAAAAAAAGTCCTCTCTTAAAGGTAGTAAGTAAGGTAATAAATACAGAATTTAGCCCTCTTGTTGCTCTGAGGTAAAGACATCTGTTTAAAGACTTCAGGGGAGCGTAAGGATATAAAGCATTAAAAATTCACTGTGATGGCCATGGGTCTATTAACCAAGTACACCAGAGTAGGTGAAGTGAGCAAAAGGACAAAGATTACTTTACGTTTTAACGATGCAGTACAGAATTCATCTCAAACATGGGGATTTAACTGTGATTGGTAAATCACACATAAAAGCTGAAAGCCCTTTTCAGACGTGCGCTCCTTTGACTGAATGTCTTGGTCACTTTTCTTTAACAATTACCAAACTCGTTAGGTCAGACCTACAAGCGTTTATCCATCATGAATTCCACAAGAGAGACCTTGCTTCTAATAAGGAGTGTGGTTAATTACTCAATAACAGCAATACTTAATGCCACAAGCACAAAAATCTACTTACGGGAAACAGTGGGCTGAGTCTTTACACCAAATGGCTCTCTGTCATAGGAACATTAATGTTAAAGTGACCCATGTCTGAATTGTCTGATTGCCATCACTTTAACAAACTGATAAATATAATCAGGGTCTGAAAAGGGCTTTAAAGAAAACAGAACTTCGACACATCCCTAGCGGTTAAAGGAAATAAAGCCTTCACGTAATTTCTTTATAAAGCAAAATGCAAAATGCCAGACACATACATAATCTGGAAAAGTAGAAAAGGTAGGAATTATATGGCAGTCTTTCACAAAAATATTGGATACACATTAAGCAACATGACAAAAAAAAAAAAAAAAAAAAAAAAAAAAAAGTAGTCTTGAGGCAAAGATATTCCCAAATACAGAGTATCTTCTGTGGGCAACCCAGCTTTGTCCTAAGAAAAAGTGGCTTTCCTGCAACTTGTAAAGCCTCAAGCAAAAAAGGTCACTTTCCTCCAAAGTCAATTCCACTTTGACCCACCTCAGCGTCCACCAGTGAAGAGGCAAAAGCTGATTGAACTATCTGAAAGCCAAAGGACTCGAGCAGAGACATGTTTTGTTGAGGGGAGAAGGGAGACGTCAGGGAAGGGGCTATATCACTCAAGCTGGACCCCGAAACGCCCTGGACCTTCTGGGCTTTGTGAACTCTGTGCTGGTGCTTGTTGAGGTAGGACTTGGTGCGGAAAGCCTGACCACAGATCCCGCAGATAAATTTCTTCTCAGGGTCCGTCTTGGCTTTAGATGCCTCTGGAGAGACCAAAGCCCCCGCAGAGGCGCCATTGCAGGGCAAAGAGGGCATCTCGAGTTCTGGTCCGTCGGTTTTGTGTGGAGATTTAAGCTCTTCGCTGTTGGACAAATCCCCGAATGAAGGATCTGATTCTTCCGATTCCAGGTGAGGACATTTACCAGCGTTTTCCTGCCCATCTGAGGTAGATACAGCATGGACATGAAGAGGGAGGTGAGGCAAAAGAAGGGGGGGGGGGGGGGGGACAAATGGGAGAAAAAGAGAGGCATGAATTAGGCTTTAGGCTTTCTCAAAAAACATCTTTAATCCATTTGTTGGCTGGCACCTGAAAAGAAATAAAATGTAAACTTCGGGGGTCACATGAGAAAGCACCGAGCACGGGCAGAACCAGTTACGATGACTGAAAGACATCAATAATTAAATACAGTTCTTTCCAAAATGTGGCTACAGCAATTAATTACACAGTCATCTAGCTCAGTCCATTTGCCCAGTGTCCACTGAGAATTCTGCTGTGCTCATCCAACCAATAGGCCATGCTAGCACCATGCCCCCACCCACCCTCCTGCTGGACTGTACTGACCTGTGACAGGCCCATGGACGGGGAAGCCAGGCACCCCGCCAGAGCGACACTCCCAGAAATATGGAGCCCCACCTGGCTTCCCCATGAGCAGCTCAGGCTGCAAGCAGAGGGTTGAATGGCCAGGCTGGGGAAGAACTGGGTGTCCAGAGAGCCCATGAAAGCGCCCCTCTGCCTCAGACGAGGTGAGAAGCAGCTGGCGACTGGCGCACAGGTCTACACAGCACCCAGCCAGGGAGAAAGGAAGGGGGAGGGACAGATATAACAGGCCGGTGGAAACCATACGGACAAAAATACCTTTACTTCATCACTAGTGTTAATGCTGTTTGTACACAGTATACTAGACATGTACAGTACTGCAAATGAGCCCATGCTGAGTGTGTCCCTTCACTAAAGCTGGCGTTGATGAATGAATTAACCTTTTCCTCGGCTCACAGTCAACAAACAATAAATCCCTGGCTGCCTGACTACTGTAATCAAACTGTGCCATTTCATTATAATCCTTGCTGAAACTTGATTTGTTAAACACAGGTGCAATTAAAAAACTACACGGGATCCTTTGATTGCACCTGCTGGCTCACTAAAACAGCTAAAGAACGGAGCCAGCAATTAATGTCACCAGATGCACCTGCGAATCCAGCTGTATCTTGTCACAATGCGCCCCCAGGGAGAGAAGTGTAACGTTCACACGTCTCACTGGTCCTGTGACACGAAGTGAAGGTTACACGTAAAAGAACAAAAAAGAAGTAGAGGGGAAAAAAAAAGGGGACGTGTGCTTGTCAGTGGTGTCCGTAAATGTCTGTATAACCAGGGGCGCACATAAGTGGTCCGCAGGTGCGCATTCGCTGTCAAAATAAAGATGCACACCAGATAAGAAGTTGCAACGTACGTTTGCGTACATAAAATTTTCTGGAGGACAGACATTTGTTTAGAACTCTTAAAGATGTCGAAGAAGCTCCTTTAAGCAATTACTTTGGTGTTCCTCCACCTCCAAAGAAATGTCAGAAGGAGTCCGAACCGCAAAAGAAGCGTGTATTCTCGGAAAAGTGGTTGCAGGAGGTGAGCTGGCTTCAAACAAATGATGAACGCACAGAGCTCTAGCGGACAAAAACAGTTCCTTTTATAAGTACGCGAAGGCGCGTTGCAACTTCTTATCTGGTGCGCAACGCGTCTTTTATTTTGACAGCGAATGCGCACCTGCGGACCACTTATGTGCACCCCTGTGTGTAACTGTATTTCCCTGTATTTAAGTTTTACAGCCTTTTCTGCTGATGAAAACCTCCCGCATTCATTCTATACTGAAGTTGTGAAGAACTAGAGAAATTGAAAAGTTCATGTCTTCCTATTATGTATTACTGAAATTTCTAGGTTTTTTTGTTTTGTTTAAAACAACAACAACAACAACAACAACAACAACAAAAAAAACCCCAAAAGACCTTGTTTATAAGTAAAGGACAGTCTGGGCAAATACCTAACAGAACTTGTTCTTTAATTTTACACATTTAGCAAGTAGAAAAACTGAGACCTACAGTCGAAACTGCACTTCTCCATATTATATGTTAATATCTAATTGCTTAAATGTTTAAATGTCTTTACACCGACAGAAAGGAGAGTTTTGCTGGTCCAGTACACTTAAAGATCAAATTGGCTGTATGTGACCCATGAGGTAAAACAAGTTTAACTTATCTGGTATAAACATGCTTTTTTTGTGTCATTTCAACAGAAGCTCACTTTCCTTTATAAGGTTTAGAAGTTTAAAAAAAAGAAACAAGACCAGCTATCCCCCAAACTAGATCCTGACCAATATTATCAGTTAATATTGTCCAATCACAGATATATAATCAATAACGGTGGACAACTTTTCAGATATATATATATGGAAAGCTTCTTTTAATGAAATATAGTAAATATAGTGCTGCAAGTTTGTGACATATATTGCTGGAAAAAAATTAAATTTTTTTAAGTAAGAACATAATTTTCCCTTTTTAGTATCAGAGCTTAATATATAGTGTAGTAATAGTGCTTTCTAATAGCTCTTTGACTAAAGGGTATGCATTTTCTGAAAAGATGGTTTGAAGTTGCTATTATAATTGTGACTGCTGCACTTAATTTTACAAATGCCACATATAATTTCAAAGCATCCTGCAGTGGTTCTTGGGATTCTCATGCTTAATTTGCACCTGTGACAGGTAAGAGGTGTGAATTTTAGAACCCTGTTGATGTTTCCACTGACATATTATGTGTAGTTGTTAATGTAATCCATTATTTTAAAAGCCCAAGTCATTAAATTGTAAATCAACAGAAGACAGCATTTTCTTTGATATTACATTTAACCACTTGTGGGTTCGGTTCACAGTTTCTCCAACAGAAATGGCACAACTACGAAAATTTCAATGAATCCAGGGCAAATGGAGCACACGTTAGGACGATCATGCAACACTGTGCATAGCCCAACAACAGTTGATGAACCAGCCAAGCAGATACAGACACTGTTAACCATACGGCCATGGCCATGCTGGACAGACACACGTGTACAAATAAAAGAAATGTGAATTAGTACGCGACCTGCTAACATGGTTGAGAGTAAAAAAAAAAAAAAAAAAAAAAAATGGTCAGCTTAAGAATTACAATAAAAAAAAAAAATTTAAAAAAAGGATAGATCTTCAGTTATTCCAAGTGGCAACAGGAATATGTAGGCAGTTTTCAAAACAAAACAGGGTTTAAAAGAATAGTTGTACGTACACATCACATTAGAAATAAAGCCTAAAGTTTGAGATTAGTCTAGGATGTTAAAAGATAAATTAGTTCTCCAACTACCAAACAGATTTAACGCTCTAGGGTGTGACAATAGTTTCCCGCAGCCCTACCACCCCGACCTTTGGCATGAGTCACGAAGCTGGCCTGAGCTCACTGGCATTTCCAGTTTTTTATGTAACACTGACCGCATGCCTAATTAACCTGGATATCATTAATAAAAAATAAATTAAAAAAAAAAAAAAATTGGTGCCACAGTTAGAGAATAATTACAGCAACTGTCGTCACAGAGACGTGCAATACTTGACAAATGAAGGTGCAATAGTAAATGTTTCAGCAAAAAGCTTGGAAGCAGGAGCTGATGTATGCGTGTGTTAACATATACAGAGATGCAGCAGCATGTTTCTCCCCCCCCAAAGAAAATAAATAAATAAACGGCCGCAGAACAAATGAAAGCCAGAAACATGAAAGTTTGGGATGGGGCGGGCGGCTGCTTGCCTTCCACTGAGCACTGGCGTCCCATGTGGTAAGGGTTGCCGTTGTGCATCTGCAGTTCCCCCCTTGGCTCAGGGAAGGTGTGCATTGTGGCAGAGGGGGGCAGTGGAGAACCGTGGTGTGTCTTTATATGCACCTTAAGGTAGGATGCGGTGGAGAAACCTGGGACCAAAGGAACAAAGAAGAAGGAAGTTGCTTGACACACTGACATCCCTGCCTGTGAGAGAGGTGTCCTGAAACAAAGGCGTGCTGTTCGAGTTTGCTCCCACTCCATGATTCATTTCTGGATGTGTGGTGAACTGAGAATTGTACTGCTTCACAATGTCAAACAACAGAGCTTCAAACAGTTTTTTTTGTATTGTCTGGACTTGTAAAAATAAAGACAACATAATAATACTACAGTTTAACTAAGCCCCTGGGAGGAGAAAGGGCTTTTCCCATGGATCACAGTTCTTACAGATGGAATGACTCCTTTAAAAACACAATGAAATCAGTCTAAATATAATTAGATTTCTCCAATAAATTTTCAACAGTACTGAAGACACACGTCAGAACAGTAAATAATCAGGTCAGCCAGAGGAGTCCAACCTGCATGATCACTACGGGCCTGTTAGAGACTCTACTGAGTCCCACTCTCTGTAAAGGCCTAAAGATGCAAAAACCAGACACGTGAAGAAACCTTCAACATGTATGACTGAGACTGTAAGCACCATATGAAATTCAATGTTCAGACATGCAATTGCAAAAAACTAAAATATGAACCCTCAGCAATTTCCAGGATACCTGAAATGACAGTCGTGACTTTAGTAGATCATTCTAGCAACTTTTGCTGAACACCTGATCAGGACAAGGTTATGTTCAGAGTTTTGATTTAAAATCGACTGCAAGAGTAATTTTTTTGTCATTTCTTTTATTTAAACAAATATGCTCCAAGTGTGACACACGCACACGTCTGCTGAAGAACTGCATTTCATACATGCAACATGTTGAGCTGCACATGACTAATAACACTAAAGGAAGCCGTGAAGTTACAGCAACCCAAACTGTATGCGTCACCATTGTTGCAGGACTTTGCATGCATTCAGTTGGAGATGTCGAAAATGTGAAAACATGCCCTTTATGTTCGGTCCCCAGCCAGCTGCCAAGTCAGTTTTACAATACTGGAACCGCAGCTAATAAAACAGACTGACCAGTTCACTAATTTAGTCACAGGCTCTTAATCACCAGGAATAATCGAGTGATAAAATCCACTTTGTTTTGATCTGGCCACATCTCGCATCAGGCTGTGAAAAAGTATGAGGCGTGAATGCACAGAGTAGTCTTTAATATTTAAGTGCGTCGAGCTTAGTTTCACACCAGTTCTGTGCTGCTGTCGCATTAGAAATGAACTGCGTCGCTGAGAGCGCACGGACCGCTTAAATAAGATCAAACAGATCACACATTTTTTTGGCAGCATTGCCAAATTCCCTCATTTGCAGCAGAGTGGACTTCCAAACTTTTTATATTCTTTATCACCCATTTATCTGACAGTGTCTTCGACTGATATGAAATGACGCATCAAACACCCTCTTATACGAGTGCACGGCCTGGAGCAGAAAGTTGGTCAGCACTGTTCTGAAACCCCCCCCAAGTCTGAGATCAAGTTTTAGGTTTTTCAATCTAGCTAATGATCAGAAAAACTCGCTTACTTAACTGGAATTACAGTACGCACCTCTGGGCTGTGAGTGATTACTGAAGCCTCCCCAATATAGGATTTTTAGGACAGAGAGATATTTGGCGATTTAAAAATCTGATATTCCAATATGCTGGCTGATATTCCTTCTTTTTTTAGACAAACGGATTTTGCCCAACAGTTATAGTTGCTGCTGTTGTTATCAGGGAACATTCAGAGTAATGGAGGAACAACTGATGGACGTTTTTCCCCACTTGTCTTCTTATTTCCATTTATTCATCGTTATAAATGCTGATACTGGCTGATAATATTGGACCACCAATAAATCGGTCAGGCTTGTTTGTAAATCAGACTGATCTGTCTATGACTGTGATTCAGATGAAGATCACAGCAGATTTTATGGATAATCAACAGAGAAAAATTTGAGATGTAATTTTACATCCATGTAGTGAAGTTAATCTTCACAAACAGATTCACTGCCAGATTATGTTATTCAACCCACAAGCTACAAGAGCAACCAACTAAAAAAAACAACTAAAATCTATCTTATATAATCAAAATCTTACTTTTAAATATCACAAGATCACAAGGCAGTACATCAACCATAACTCTAGACTCGTGTCTTATTTTTCCTAAAAGCACATTTACCAATATATCAAATAATATCAGTCTGTATATTGTGAACATCCAGGACGTCAGCACCCTCTGGATATTGATCAAGATAGGGGGTAGAGAGGTTTCAGATTTCGAACCTGAGTACAACGCTGTTTTGTTTTTTGAAGGAATTACCTTTGTTGCAAATGCCACAGTAGTTATGAGTTCCTTCACTGTGTTTCTTGAGATGGTCTGTCATGTAGGCAGCTCGCAGGAACTTGCCGCAAACTTTGCAGGGGATTTTGTCCTCGTGGCATGCAAGGTGAGAGCGGAGACGATCTCTTGTGGCAAAAGAGGCATTACAAATCTGAAAGACAGAAATCACTGAGCTAATGCCTCTCACAGTAGAAAAAAAAAAAGAAACTCATTAGATGTGGCTATTCACTAAGTAAGACAGACATGTTGATCCTACCTGGCACTTGTGGGGTCTCTCTGTTGTGTGTACTTGTTTGATATGTCCATTCAGGTGGTCTGGTCTGAAAGAAAACAGTGCAAATTAAAGTCTGTGCATCATGAACTGATATGCCTGAAATCAGAACTCCCTGTTAACCTGTATGGAACTCTGTATATTAGTATTATATTAATTTCTCAACTGCATGAAAATCAATCACGAGAAGGAAGCTACTCAAATTAATTACATTCATTCATTCATCCATTCATGTCTCAGAGAGCTGTCCTCCCACAGTGTGCAAGCTGGCAACGAGGTACAGGTGAGCTGTATGACATTAATATAACAAAGGAGTCCTTAAGAGGCTCCTTTGTTTTAAAAACAAAATAATCAAATCAAGGCTGAAGGTAAAGCAGCCTTTTCCTCAAAAGAGGGTTTACTAATAACATTAACAGTGTCACTGTTCTATTGAGGGGCTCTAGGAAGCCAGACTGGTGACCCTGTATGCTCACCAACCTGAAGCCAAAGTAGCTTAAGAGAAAACATAAAAGTATGTCTTCACAAAAGCGGCCAGTAAGAACTCTTCAGTCATACCTGTGCTGAGACACACAAGATTTCTGGAAAATTTGTGGAGACAAAAAAAAACAAACAAAAAAACTGCTGCTTTCTTCATCATGTCAGAAACATTAACCTCCAAAGCAGTAGGTGGAGGCAGTGAGCTAAAACCCAACCTTCAACTGGTTTGAGTATCTGAAAACAAAACATAGTGGTGATACTTTAACGATTATTTACACTGGTTATCCTGAATTTGACAGCTGTGGCAGGACGCATAGTGGGAGGTAAAGTAGTGATAATGTTATATGAAAGGTGCATGCATGGCTGCACGGCAGTAGTTAGAAACCATGGACAAGATCCTTAGCTGTTGGAATGATGGTGGCGTCTGTGCATCTCTAAAAGCTGCTTTGACTGTTAAATATAGAAGCACTCACTTGATACCGTCACATAATGGACTAAATTACATGTGCTGATTTACACATGTACCTTTAATTATATTAAGGAACAACAAAGCACATTTCTGTCTGGGATGATCTGGAAATTTAGGGCATTAAGACCCAGTAACAGCACTGTGTGTGGTTTTTGTTTTGTTTTTTACAACTCCCAACAGATTCTGACCAATTATTATTATTATCATCATCATCATCATCATTATTTATACATCTCATTCAACTCACCTTGAAAACCCTTTACCGCAGCTTTGGCACACATAGGGTTTGCCAACTGAGCCGTCGTGGGAGCGCACATGGTACGACATCCTGTCCTTGCGTTTGAACCGGAGCCCGCACACATGGCAGGCGTATGGCTTCTCCCCGGAGTGGGAGAGCTTGTGTCGGTTCAGGTGGTACACGTCGCGGAAAACTTTCCCGCAAATGTCACAGCCGACGTGCCGCCTGGTCCTCTCTCTCTTGCGGCCGTTGTCCAAGGCGAGGCCTCCGTGTAACTGCACGCCGTTTTCCAGCAGCCCGGGCTGAGATAGAAGAGAAATTCCGGCCGGGGCTGACAGGCTGTCGCCGAGGTTGTTTACAGCCCCGCTGGAGGCTCCGTGCTGCGCTTCGTGGTTCTTCAAGCGGGAAGCCTCGGTGAAAGCTTTGCCACAGGTCCCACAGGGAAACAGTCCGTTGTCTTTCTGGGGGCTGTTGTTAAAGTGAACAGCCTCCACGGCTCCGCCAGCTTTCTTTGGTCTCCCCCTGCACCGTTTCGACCCCGGGGAGCCAGCGTCGTGAGGAAACGCGTTCCCCGTTATTTCCGCGGATGGGGAGACTGGCAGTCCCTCAACGGGCTCCAACATTGGCACCGACGACTCTCCGCCGTCCTCCAGAATCGCGGCCGCGTCTTCACCTCCGTCCACATGCATCTGCATGCTGTTAGCAAAGCTCTGACCGTTCACCAGCATTCCCGTTCCGTTTACCAGACCCTGGTGAGCCACCGGGAAACCGAGCTCCGTGGCCCCCGTGGCCTGGAATAGACTGGCATCTCCTCCCCGAGAGGTCGGGACGAGGATTTGCACGTTGGACTGTTTGATAACCTCCTGACATATCTCAATAACCGAGCGCATCAAAAGAAATTTGGCAGCTGTCATCAACTCCGGGAAACACTCCAGTCGGACCACGATCCTAGACGTGTACGCGAAGTCCAGGATGTCTTTAAAAACTTTCGGGCTGATCGTATGCATCTCCAGCTCCTTGGCGTCGCCGTCGCCCTCAGTCTGACGGCTGAAGACCGACTCGAAGTACTCGCTGCAGGCGGCTAATACTGCTTTGTGGGCAGGAAAGCTTTCCTCGCCGACGCGCAGGATCACATCGCAGAACCTGCCTCCATCTTTCCTCTGAATGTTGAGGTTGTGTAGCATCTCCGCACTGTGCTTGCTCACCTGGTAGGTGTACGAAGAAGTCCAAGACGGCTCTGCTACTTTCTCCATGCCGAATTCATCCAATAACAATGGTTGTTGGCGACAAAGGTCGGAGAAATGGCAGATTATGCGTGAGGATTTCGATCAACCGAAAGCAGCTAGCTACAAAATCCAAAACCAGCCGCCCCTCCCGTCGTTTTAGCATCTAACGTTAAAGGCTAGCAGTAGCACCAGCAGGGAAAAATGGCAGCCCCCCAGCTTCCTGTGAACTTTGACCCTGCTTTCTTCAGGGTGGGGGTCGCTCGCTTTGTAATAATAAAAAATATATATCGATATCAGTGCTTTGACAGTGAATGTGTATTTTTTTATTTTTCTCTGGTGGGATCGGCACTGCAGCAGTACTCCGGCACTGCAGAGGTCTTTCATTTCTTCATGCCTTATGTTTGTACGCAGGTCTCTTCCTGCCTGCTGTCTGTGAAAACCCCTCCCCCAACCAGCCAACCACAACCCCCTCCTCCCGTCACTCTTTATGAGCGCTGTCTGTGAGCCTATTCAAAACACATGCAGAGCACAATGCACCAGTCACTTCAGGTAAGGGTCGAGCTGCACAAGGCAATACAACTGTACTTATTAAATATACATCTCCACTGATGAACTGTAGCAATAATTTGGCTGTTTACCAGTTTTAGAAATTTGGGGGGGGGTTAGTTATTATTATTCCTCAAGTGGAAAAAAAAAAACACTAAATTACCGAGGTTGTCCACTCATCTGCTGACACCGAACACTGCAGGCTTCACATGTTTAGGTTTTCCCAGCTTGTTTATGGCAGTGGAACCCAATCTACATTTGATTTTGGAGATTGAGCCAAAGCTCTGATAGAACTGATGACACATTAGGAAAATCTTGAACCTCTCACCTCTACCGTGAAGGAATTTGACATTTTAGAATTGATTTCATGCTATTCCCCTCTGAAATGACAATTCTATTTACCACAACTCACTGGGCGACTTCAATAGTTACACTTTGCTAGAACCAGATTGGACCCCTTTTACTTGTAGAATAGCCATAATTATTCATAACAGACTTCAACAAGGTGCAGGAAACAGATGTTGGGTCATCATGCACCACGTAGTTGCTGCAGATGGACATCCATGATGTTGGAGCTGGTGACTGGAGTCCACTAGAGTAACATGGCAGTGATTCTGGTGTCCAAGTTTGAGAATGAGCTTTGTGTATATCATCCTGCTGGAAGCGGCCATCAGAGCACTGGCACACAGTGGTCTATAAAGGGATGGACATCAGGAAGAATACTTGTGTAAGAAGACCCAAGTAGATCAGCAGTTTCTGAAATGTTCAGTGCAGCCCATTTAGCATGACATGTTCAAAGTTCAACCCCAATCTGATGCTCCATTCAAACTTCAGGTGATCTTCTTGATTACATCTACATGTCCAAATTAGGGTGTTGCCATGTGATTGAAACCAGTATCTAATCAGACAGCAGCTGAATAAATGTACCTAATAAAATGTTTAAGTGTATATACCCACAAAGATTGAGTGCAACGATCAATCCACACACCACCACCTTAAATATTTCACAAGTACTCAGGATAAAATAAATTTAAAAAGCAACCTCAGTTTCTCATAATTAAAGATCAGATTTACACTGAACATTTAAGGAGATCTTCTAAATACAATCTTTTGCAATCTAAAGTTTACCTTTAAAAAGTTTAAACTTTGACCATTTTAGTAATTTCTAAACTAACAGTTTGTACTGAAATTGTGTTTGAATTACGAGTTCGTGACCCTTAGCCATGTTAAGGTGAACAAAAACAAACATCTCAGACCAGTGTGAAGTACTGCTTCTGAATTAGACTCAAAATAAAACAATTATTTTCTGTTTCACAAAAGTACAAGTTACTGCAACCATGTGTCTTGTTAGTGTGGAAAGTTTTACAACTGAACTCTTAGTGGCAGGTGTAAGCATTCAACCACGTAAACATCTAATTGCATTAAAGAGGAAATACAAAAATGTTTAATCAAGATTTTATTTATTAATTCTATTTGTGCTTTTTATAACTTAATAGCACACAAACTGAATCCCAACCACCCTCAAAAAAAAAAAAAAAAATGACTGCGAGCAGTGCTGCCCCCATTAGTGACCAGTAGGATTGGAGAGGATACAGTTCAAAAAAGAAAAAACCCACAAAGGCACAAACAGCTTGCTGCATCCCTCAGAGGCATCTTTAATGCTCCACTTCTAGGGGAAAGGGCCACTATCTATGCCATGAAAGGGAAGATGTATGCACTAAAATTATGCCAACATTTTTCACCGTGTGACCCTCAGTACGATTCGGGTGATGCAAGATTATGTGGCTGCGACGCGACAAAGGAATGCTACTAGCTTTTGCTGACTTTGTCGCAGTTTTCAGTCGAACTGCAAGATTGGTACAGCTCCCCTTTACTAAGAAAAGGGGGGGGGGTAACAAAAAAACAAAAACAAAAAACAAAAAACAAAAAAAAACCCACCTTATCTATATACACTGAGAATAAGATTTTTTTCCCATGTCTGTACAATTGGGCCTATACATTATTTACGGTGCAGTCTCGTACAAAAAAATATATTCACTCAGCTGGCAAAACGGATCTCCATCACTTGCCTCTTCAAAAGCAGTAACTTCAATACTGAAGTTAAAGCATGGTTTAGTTACATCATCCTGTTCTGTGCACTGTCTTTCAAATTAAAGTTCACATTTTCACAGTAAACAAGTGGAGATGGACAAAGAGGGGGGGGAAAAACAAAAAAAAAAAAAAAAAAAAAAAAAAAAAAAAAAAAAAGAGAAAAAAAATTCCAGCACAGTGTTTATTTTCTTATGGCCGGAACTCTAATTCATCTACACTTATGACCTTGGCTGGCATAGAGGGGAGTGGCTGCTCTAGTACATCTGATCCAAACCACTTGGCGAGGCCTAGAGGGGGGCTGCCGCCGTGTCGCTGGGAGCCATTCGTCCGGTGGGGGCCTTGGCTCTGTGACTGAGTGCCAGGGACACTGGGATGTACTGCAAGACAAAAGTATTCAATCGACAAGTCTTCAAACAAGATAATTAAATACACCACATTTTAATAACATTTGTGAGGATAATTCTGCCATAGCCACATAGTCCCACTGAATTTGAATATTTGAAATTTTCCTCCACTCACTTGGTCGTTGCTGTTGTTGAAGTTGCTGTTGCATTGCTGCTAACTGCATTTGAGTACTGGCTCTGGAAGGTAGAAGTGGATGCCCAGTTGTACTTAGTGGGTACAGTGGTTGTCCAAGCAAGGCAGGAGGCAAGCCTTGAAGTTGTGCAAGGTCATGAGGTGGAAATATACCTTGAGAGTACAATTAAAGATCAGAAACAATTAGGTTTAATGTTCAGAACACTTTAATACAGTTTTTAGTGCTTTTATAAAGCAAAAGGATTTGAAAGAAAAAAAAAAAGAAAAGAAAAAAAAGCCAGCAACCTGCTTGCACAAGAGCAGGTCCTAACTGCTGGGGCTGGATACCCTGTGCCAGCATACGTTGCACCACAGGGTGGAGCTGGGGAGGAGGGCGCACCATAGGTACGTGGGATAGCAGCGGTACTGGGTAGACAGGACGAGGGAAAGATGAGGATGGTCCTTGAGGTACCATGGCAGGTGGATGGTGTCCAGTAGAGCCAGGCCTGAGGCGCTCCTGTTCTTTGCTAGACAACGTCTGTGAGCTGGTTTTTACTCCCCCTGACTGAGCTACATTACCATCCACTGCTTCCAGGTATAGATTTGGGGAGCTGCTGCCTGTAATCATACAACCGAGATCTCAGTGTTACAGGGTATGTGTTCACTCACAGGTATGAAAGTGAAAGTTAAATATCAAACTAGTTCTGGGTACCGTATTTTTCGGACCATAAGGCGCACAGGATTACTAAGCGAAACAAAACAGTCAGATAAGTCAAATTTTACTCAACTCATTCTTCTTGCTTCCTCCACTTCTGTACCATTGATTCATTAATATTGAATTCTCTCGCAGCTGCTCCATTCCCATGTTGTTGCAGTATATTAATGACTAACCTCATAATGTGGATGGATTATCTCAGTTGTTCTGACAGAAATTTACAGCATCCTGCCATGCAATTGCATTTGTCCCCAACCATCAAGAACCCTCATGTTAACTTTTATTGAGTGGAAAAAAGTTAGCATTCATCCTCCAGCTTCACTGTGTTTATGTTATGCTAACATAGCTATGTCGCTAGCGATCATGTAGCACATCATATACCAGCTAGCCCAACTTCAGTAACCCTACAAATGCTACTGCTGTTTAGTTTTCTGTCTTCATTTCAGTCAGAACATGGTACATCATGTTTAGGTGGAAACTAGCGAGCTAACTTCCTGCTAACTTCTAACTCTATTAAATTTAATAAAAATTCTGTTTTCATGGATGCCTGGATGTTAAACTTAATTGTTACACCTGGTGAAGCAGCAACACTGATCATTTTACAAAAGGTGAAAGAACAGTTTTTAACTCAGTGATGCCGCAGTGTTTTGGACCTAAAGAGGACTTTGTTTTGGGCCCAGATTACTCCGTGAGGCTCCTGACTGGTAGCTGTAATGCTCCGACAATCCATCAAGCGGTCCGGCTTCGTAGCTTACCAAAGTTGTACTAAAACATTTGACAGATTTTTGTGCGCCGTATACCACATAAAATTGGTTCGAGGTAAGTAAGCACAACCAGCATTCATACATAAGGTGCACTGGATTATATGTCGATTTTTGAGAAAATTGAATGACTTTAAGTGTGCCTTCTAGTCTGGAAAATACGGTAAATTAATACTGCACCATCGTGAGAATGTGCTGCTGAGTCGTCCTTGGTCTCTGAGCGATTTGAAGGTTCATCTTTGCTCTTCTCTTTTGTTGCGTACATTTTGCGGATCACAGATGTGGGTGTAAATGAAGGGGACAACTGACATAGGCAGGGGAGGAAGAAAAGAAAGAAGTTAATACTAGCAATAACAACAGGTGCATGAATTAGAAATAAGTCAAAACAACTTTAAAAACAACACTGGGAAGAAGTTTGCAGAGTTACGTTTATGCTTACCATACTGGTGACAGTACTTCCGGGAGAGTTTCTTCCAGCAGGCTGAGAGCCTGGTCCAGGGGAACGATTAAGACGCTGCGGTCTGGACAAAAAAAAACAAACAAAAAAACCAAAAACCAAACACACTTAGCCATACAAATTCCAACCAACATTTTTCATCCTTGGAGGCATACATTATACTGGCTTAATATGTGGCAATATATCCTTCAGCTTTGTTTATAAAGAAAGTATTTGTTTTGTAAAAAGCAGTCAATAGGACTTCAATAAGACATTAAAGTGCATGTCACTCAATTCGCTGAAATTGACTGATATCATAACTATTTAAAGTCTCTATACTAGGTGGTATTTAAACACGATTAAAGCAAAAGCAAACCTATTTCGGAAAGACTTGTCTTGTGGTTGTTTGTAGCCAGATTGGAATTGGTGGTGGGCATGGAGAGCAAGATCCTGCTGGAATGCCAGTGCTTCCAAGTCTGCTTGGTTAATAGGAATAGAGAGCGCCCTCATCTGGAAAGACAAGGTAGACCCAACTCATCAAAAGTCAAAGTTTTAGCTCAAAGGCCTATAAATATAATTTTTACTCCATGATGCTACTACTATCAATATGACTGTTACAAGCAACATCACAACATATACATTATAATATTTAAACAGTAGTTTACTGAAAGCATATTTAACTATTTACATATGAACCAAACAAACCGCATGAAATCTCATCTCAGTAACCTGTTGCTGTGCAGCAGATCCAGGACTGATTGACCTGTGTATATCAGCAAACTGTTCTGGTAGCATGGGCTGAGGACCAACAGGAAATCCTTGAGGTAGGAGAGGATGAAGAACTGTTTATTGACCAATTTATGTGCTAATCCAATTTAAAGAACTGCATGCCATCATTCTTCCTAGTTCCATGGCACTCCTCAGTAAGCTTACCTGCAGGAGGTTGCAACCGACTATTGAAGTATTCAGGTGAGGGTGCCCTCTGTGGAAAGAGAGGGAGTGAAGGGCCCTTGTGTAGTAGGCCACGTAGAGGTGCAGAAGTCACTGGGGCCTCGGCGCTGCTCAGCAGATTGCCAAACTGCGTTGGGGAGCCACTACGAACTCCCAAGAGCTCCTTTAGAGAGAAAACATTTTCCAATAACTTCTCATTTACTTTATGATTTTGTAGATTTATTGTGAATAGTCAACAGCTAGCCCTGACTGATTGTAGGAACACTTCATTATCCTCAGGACAGCAACCATACACACCTGGAATATATTTTTTTGTGGCTGTGCAGGTACTTGGGCATCAGGCAGTGTCACTACAGCTTGATCTGCAGTTTGCTGCTTTGTACAGGAGGGAGGAAAATTGGGGTAAATCAAAGTAGAACAAAGTAATCAGTCTGCTACTCTACATTCTGAACTGCAAACAAATTAGCCTTAGTCAAGTCACCGCCAGGGAGGAAAAAGTCAACTGAACGAGATAGACGTGTGCATGCAATTCCACGTCAAAGCGTCCATTCTGCAAGTGAGTAACTCTGTTAGATTCATGTTCCGTTATATTATTCTGACAATTCTTTTGCCCAATTCAAGAAGCTAGTACTTTTGTTTTCTTCACTGACTTGCACAAAGGACAGTTTACAAGATGACATTGCACTGCAAAAAAAGGTATACAAGCTACAACCTCAACAGTTAAGCAAATTTATGCCCATCATTTTCTATCCTAATTTTAAAAAAATAAAAATAAAGAAGGGGGGGGGGTTCTTAAGCTTGCAGGATGCATTGAACAGGGCCCCGAGTTCACCTGTTTTACTGCAACATGCAGTAAAAGAAAATTATAAATATGTAGAAATACTTACAGTGTTTGTGTTGGTTTTGGGGTGAGGTGGCAGAGTTCCACTTGCCTTCATGCTGCTGACCAGTTTATTAAAGGCTGACATGTCTGTGTCACGTGAGCGCGGACGGGCACTCAACCCGCCAGTTAAAGCCTCTTCTAAATGTTCAGCCATGAAGGGCGTTCCATTTCCTCTCTGGGCAGGTGGCACCTTTCGCCTCTGTGGTTCAGAGTCTAGCCTCATTCCCTTCATTTCTCCCTCCACCTCCTCCAATGAGAGTACAACTCCAGAATTAGCTGGGAACAGATTATACAACAAAATTCAACCTTCTTGTATCAGAGCTCAGTGTTAAAAAGCAAATTACCATTTCATTGAATGGATTTATTAAATTATAAATTGTGTTAAATTAAATTAAACTCCACAGTATCCTGCAACAGCTTTCAGTGTGTTACTGCAGACAGGTGCAGCTGAATGTTAAAACTCAAAAGCCTGAAATTCAGCTTCTCTCTACATATACCCATTTTTGAAAAACATGATAGCTAACTGCTGAAATCTCCCGAGTTCATCTAGCTATTGTCAAGGATCATCGACGTGTGCACCATGGCATTCAGCACTTGCTTGTTTTTGGCATTCTTTTGCCATACCTACTCAAAGGCAAACGCATGAGCCTGCTGAACTGTGACTCTGTCACTCGATGAATAGGAAAAAAAAAAAGTTGGTAATAGGATGTGTGTGGTTTGGAACAGAAAAGGTAGACTTTTAATCCACATGACACTGAGTAGAGCTCAGCTGTGGAAATGGTTTAGTAAACAGACACTCACTGCTGTCCCGAAGCCGAGCCTTATTGGCAGAGAGCGTAGAAAGCAGAGGTTTCAGGTCTACTTTGGCCTTATGCAGCAGCTCCAGGATGTCCACCTTCTCCTTGCATTCAGAAGACTGAATAGGTGCAAAATATGAGGCATTGCCTCGGCTGGGGGACGTGCAACGTGGCTCGAGCCCTTCAGAGAATCAGAAGGGGAATAAGATTTAGGATATTTAACAGCAATCCAGATCATTTCGGGAGCGTAATCTTTGTTTGTACTCAAATAGCATCACATATGATGCAATAGCAGCAGGTCAGGATTTTGATAATATATCCCAAAAGTGGTGTGCAAATGTCAAGGGTACATTTCTAAGATTTCTTTAAATCGTGCAAGCTATCCTGATGATTAAATAACAACTGCTTGAGGCAGACAATACAGCCTCAAAATGATATTTCAAGGAAATCTTTCATATCTGATACTGGGAGAAGAATACTCAATGTTTAATCAATGCCTGCAGCTTGCAGACAGCAGCATTTATTAGTACAAACAAAAGGGCAATTTCTATCCTTATCCAAGTGCTATCGTAGGTCCTTCATTTTGACAGACTGTGCAATATGCACAAGAATAAACACATGCTTTTTAAAAAAAAAAACAACAACAACAAAAAAAACACACAACATTTTATCATTCCTGCTGCACTTTGAATATATAAAAACTGGTGTCTTTTAGTTTTATATAATACCATTTGTACATACAAAATTACTCTTATAGTTATTCAACATCTGCTTTTTATCTTTTGTTATTCTTCATTTTTCTTTTTAATAATTTTCTAATATAAACAATTCAGCTTTTCTTTCGCCCTTGTGCTACTGTAACTAGTCAATTTCCCCAGTTTAGGATTAATAAGAGTAGATATATCTAGTGACAAAGCAAAATATACAAAAGACACAGCATAAGTGAAATGTAAGCACAAAAACAGCTTAGGTCATGTTTTTTTCCTAGAAATTTTAATCATGACTTAACATTAACTTAACAGCCTTTCAGCACTTCAGGAATCTGTAAATAGTTTCACACAAAATTGATTTTTTTTTATTTATTTTTTTTTTTAATTTAAACCCAGGCTGTTGTAACATTGGTAATAGGTTTTTAAATCAGCTGCTTTAAGCTCAGCTTTTTCTATCACGTAGCCATATTAGTAGTTTCCAACCACCGTTCGTGCTTCCTGTCATACAGAGTCATACAGAGTGCAACTAGTGAACGCTCCAGCGAGTCATTTGTTTAACACAGGGGTTTCACATCCCCACCTGTTAGCACCTTCTCCTTGCATACCTTCATACCCTTGTTTTACTGTGTTAACGTCAGATGTCATGTAAAGACTTGTCTTATCACAGAGGTGACAAGCGTGTGCCCTACAACTGCTTTTACAGAAAATAGATTTGACTCAGTGGTCAAGAAATCAAATCACTTACCAGCAAGTTTCTCCAGTTCTTCATGAGGAGTTGACCTCAAGCTGCTGGACCGGCTGCATGGACTCTGGTTACTAGAGAACCACTGGCTGAAGCGGCTAGTTGACACAGGGCCCTCTCCCAAAACATCCTCTATCATCTGTAAGACAGAAATAGGAGCCTGTGAGACAGACTAGGATACAAAAATCTGCATATTGAAGGGTGCAAGAACAAATGTGCCACTTACGTTTGCAGCGCTTTCCATCGATTTAGCACTTAAAAAGGTGCTAGAAGACTGAGGGCAGTGTCACTGAATGCACTGCTTTTTGACCTTGTTCTCATTTACCAGCAAGTATTGAATCTAAAAATGCTAAAAGTAGTTTGCAGTTGGGCTTTTCTAGTTCAAACTAGAAACTGCATCCAAGCTACAATGATGGGCATAAATTTGGATTGTTGATGCCTTTTAAACATCTCATTAACCCCGTGCAAAAGCCCAGAGAAGAGAACATTGATAGTGCACCATTCAGTGACATGACTCACCAACTAAAGACCAAATTCAGTGAGGTCAAGCTAGTGCAGCAGAGGTAATCTTGCACTGATACAAAGTATCAATACTTAGTTTTATATGACTAAATGCACAATTTGTGAAATTCAGAATTTTTTTATTTATTTTTTTAAAAGCCACAAATATCAGGCTTGTAAGAGTCTTGATTGTATCATTTGTTTTTAAGTTGACAGTTATGTCTGGTTCAGGGGTGAGCAAACATGAAAACCTCTACTGTTAAGCTTATCTGGAAAAATTAAAATCACACTGATATTTTAGAAGTTACTAATGACACCCCATCTGTGAGCTTCACACCAATAAGCAAAACAAAACCATAGTGCACCCCAGTACTTACAGAGGCCAGTCCTGGCATGGTCTTCTCTAGATTGAAGAATTCATTGTAGTCGAAGTCACCAGCTGAAGGCTCTGGAAGAACATCAGTGTGGGGAACTTCCTGATCAGCTGTCGGCTGCAAACCCACATCTTGCTCCTCAAGCTGTCCGCCATTACATTCCACTACTGCATACAAGATGTGTGACAATAAAATTAAATACAAGTCACAATTTTAACATGAAAAGTCTTACTGAACTGACTTTCCAAATACTACTAGAAATGCAATAGTCCCTAAAAATGTTGGCAGTATTTCCAACAATGTCTTGACATGCCTTCTTTCAAAGATTCTGTCCGCTTCCTTGAACGCTTAGATTTGCGTTTATCATCTTCCAGGATTTTGTCATCAAATCCAATAAGCTCAATTGTCTCCGACTGGCTGGTGGGACCCCCCGAGAACCACTCTGGCTCCTCTTCTGCATACGAGTCATTCCTCCTCCTTTCGCTAAACACACGCTTGTCACCAAAATCTCTCTGCAAATGATTACACGGGACAAATAATATCAATTTAGAAATATGGGATGGGACAATTAAAGAGTAACTGCACAGAAACACTTTTATAAATTTAGTTCACGTTTTAAGAGAATTGTGTTTTAAGACAGTTAAAAATAAATAAATAAATTAAAAAAAAAAAAAAGACTAAAAAAAAAAAAGGTATCGTGTAAAATAAAGTTCCAAAAAATTTAAGTGCATTCAATATCACATTAGAACTAAATGCAAGGTCATTTGCATCGACTGAAAGCAACAAACACCAACCCTGAATCTTTTATCCTTCAAGTCTCTCTCACGCTCCTTTTCCTTCTCTGCACGAGCTTCTCTCTCAAAGGCACGGGCAGCAATTATGCGTCCACTGCCAATTCTGCGTGACCCTCCCATACGTAGAGTATCATTTTCTTTGTTTTCCAAGGGGCTGATTGGGCGACGGATATGAGGGGCAGCATTGCCCTGACATCCACCTCCAAAGCTACGTCGCTGTGGGCTCAGTACTACATCCAGGTCATCTTCCTTTAACCGCTCACGGGGATCTAAAAAAAAAACAGATGGGGGGGAATAAAGTTTTTTGGAGTACATAGGCTACATGAACAATTCCACTGCAGCAGTTTAGAAATCTTGTGCAAGGCTGGAACTTAAAATCCTAAACATTCATTGATCAGAGCACAGTTAAGTTTCTAGACAACATTGTTATTACAAAACGCAAAGATGAAAGGATAACCATCTACCATCAGTAATAGAGATCGAAAATGTGACGTCATTTCGGGGGTAAAATCGCAAAGGATTGTAGGTACAAGTGGCAATTGGTACTAGCGTGCACGGGCTATTACAAGACAACAGTCACAAAGAGATAAACAGAGACAAAGAATGGCAAGAAGCTGCTGTATTATTTACTGCCATAGCCGGTCGCATGACAGCCACGGGAAGCCGACAGGTAAAGAGATCGTTTTTTTAAAATCAGATTCCTTCGTGGAAGAAAAATTGTTCAAGTCATGTTTCCGACTGGGTTAACCTGGGTTATACAGAGTTTAAAGCTGCTACCACAGCGAGATTTGATCGGTTGAGAGAGGGAGCGACATCAAAACAGCCACGAAAAGTCCCGCATATATGTGCCCAAGTGTTGTATTGAAGCAATCAAGTGATGAATAACTGTTTTCCAGTATGTTGTTTTGCAATGTTTTTTTGTTTTTTTTTTGCTGTGTTGACTTTTTTTTTTTTCACCGAAGCAGCTAATAAAGTACAATGGAATACAATTTTGCCTCTTTCTTGTAAGATTCGATAATAAAATGAAACAATAGTGCCAGTTATAAATAAAGACAATAAATTGAATAAATTATGAAACACTTATTTTATTTCTATTGGATCTGAAAATGTTGTGTAATACTACAACCTGAAAAGACAAATAGATTGTGTTGGCCTGTAAACAAGATACAGAATTTTTTTTTTTAATGACAGCTGTAAAATGAAATAGTCCAAATCAGAAAATAGATACACCAAAGTAAATTGGACCTGGGCTTGTTGCAGGAATCTGAAGTTACTAAACACTTCGTGAGTGTATGCACTCACACTTAAGACATAATTATAAATATGTGCGTGATGAAAGTTGGGCAGCACGCTAACGTCTTTAGTCCACTCTGTATGCACATATGGTCTCTTTTTTGCCTTTTTGTCAAGTCCATCTTTGTACGGACCTGCCTTGTTCTGCTTCGTTTTGTACATAACTAGGGATTAAAACCACAGAATTAATGATTACTGGAAATGCTAGCGCTTGATGCAGTGTTTTGATTTTGCTGACACTCGTACCTACAACGCAATGCGCAATAGTCACATGGTCTGTCGATCTCCATTTACCTGGGATTCTTCGTTTTAATGGAACTCTGTCATCCATGTAGTCCTTCTTAAAACCTTCCACAGGTGAGCTTCGCTCTGAAGTGGGATATAATGAGGCATGCCATTTCTCAGGGTCCCAGACACCATCACTATTTAAAAACAAACAAACAAACAAAAAAAAAAAAAAAAAAAGCCACACGTAAGACTTAAGTCCATACTTTAAGTCAAATTTCAAATGAAGACAGACAACTACAGCCTCAACTGGGATCCTGTTTAAGAAAAAAATAAATAAAGAGCAACAATGAAAAGATAGGCATGGGCAAAAATACAATACACAGGTGAGGCCATCCATTTCAACCTTTATGCTGTGAGCACAGAATACAACCCAAAAGGAGGGTGCAAGAAAATCAGATCTTCAAAATAATAAACTAATTGATACTGTTGCACTAGCAGTGTTTAACTCTGATGACAGACTACTATAAACAATTTTTCCAACAGTTGAGACAAATCACATTTAATCTGAAGTCATTCATGAACTCTCCCATAAAGACATTACACTTAATGACGAGTTCTGACACCTGAGTATCCATCAATAAAGATGTGATTAGATGACAACTAAAACTGTTTGAAGGGTTTAGCATGGGTAGCTGCCTAGGCAGAGACCACCCTCACACCTCACCACACTAACGGATGCAAACATAAGCAGATCTAAAAAAATAATGACAAACTGCTCAGTTCAGAAAAGATCTTCGAGGGCAACTCCTAGTAGGCTTTGAAGGGGTAAAGAGGTCTCTTTTTTAATGATTAAAAATAAAACCCCAAAAAACAGCTTGACCCACCCTTTAATGAGCCCACTTTTCATATAGTCAGCCACTGTTCCTGGCTCTAACAGCTATGGGACAAAGATACAAGTCTTCTAGCGCAAGCGTTTGTTTAGCTTCTCAAGCAGACATCTGAACAAATCTTTGACTGTTGTTTAAGAATTACCCCAAGGAATTTAAATGAGCTCCGAGCAAGAGACAAGCTGAAAGTATACGTGACTTCCAAAAAGCAGGAGCAAGTCTTCTTGACAGTTAAACCATGTCAATGATTATTACAAACTTTATGCAAATTTTAGTTTCAAGACCGTGAACATATTTGTGTAGAAACTCCTCTGCTGTACCTTGTTTAATCAAAGTAACTTTTGATTACATACACTTCAGTTCCAGCAAAACATACATTTGAATAACTGTTGGTCTGTGTCAAAAATCAGTATTTCACAGCATAGAGAAATACTAGTACTTTTCCTAACTAGAATTCACCCATGCTTTCTCATTTGAGAAGCATAATCTCCTCTCCAGTATTACCCAGTGTGACTTTTACAAATTCATACCTGTCATATTTCTCAGAGAGACATTCAGGCCTTTCATTGGAGATTGGCAGCTCTTTGATTTCCAAAAGCTCCTCCTGCAAATAAATTGATAGTCTAGTTTAATTCACACCAACATCTAAACTTGATAAACAATGACACAGCTGGCATTTTGTCACCTTAGTGTATCTGTAAGGAGCTGTGGCTGCCAGCTTAGGCTGGTCGACAGCAGCTTCACCATTCTTAGGCTCTACACAGGCATCTTTCTCCATGATTGATTTCAGTCAGTGCAGACAGTGTCTCAGCCACCAATGACTCTACACCTGTGGATGACAAGTTAACATTTACAAGTCAATTATACTCGACTACGGCCACTAAATACAGTCTTAAAGGCCAATTACTTCAAATGGAAGGACGCATGTTCCGAAGATTAAAAAAAAACAAAAAAAACAAACAAACAAAAAAACCCAAAAAAAAAAGCACGGCTTCCTTCTGTTGCTGCAAAATATATCAGATGTATTGCCATCTTAAACTAGGCAGCACGAGAAAACAAAATTATAGAAAAGTTGCCGTGAAGAAAAACTCATGGAACTTACCTGCACTGGGCAGTTAAAGAACAACCCTAGAGTCTCAGGTTGTTGCTGGCTAATTAGCAATTTAATTGACAGCAGCTGAGAACTGACATGTCATTATGTTACAAAGCATTTACGTCAATTTACTAACTGGCTATCGCATTTGAGTTGTAAACGAAGCCGTTTTGCAATGAAAGGATCCAGCGAGTTAAATACATGTAAACATTTTAATACAAAACATTCCCCATCATTTTAGCTTTACGAAATAAACGCTACTAGTTAGCCAAGAGATTGATACAGGGTTAGCCAAACGATGGTAGCGTCCCACACAGTTAACCATAAGGCGAATTCATGGCACAAAAGTTGTGTAGACAACCGACTTGCAAGTCAAATTTTGGCAAAAGACGGACTTACTCAGTTTGAATGCTGTGGGGAATGCCGGTCGCTAACGGCCGAACTGATCACGTTAGTTAGCTGGCTAGCCTAGCCTAGCACTTTCAGCTAGCTAACTAGCTGGGGGACTGGGGATAAATGCCCACCCAGCGAGCACCAAATCGTGAGCCGGTAGAGTTGTCGCTGTGATTTCAGGGAGCACACACTATAGAGGGGTAACCTAACACAATAAGACTGGTCCAAAACAACAAATTAAATCACACGGAACCGGTGAAATCTCAAATAATAGTCTTCTCTTTCTCTGTTTTCTAAGTCGTAGCAGAAATTTTCCTCTGATCACCGCTTTAAGAAGGTCCTGGCAAAGATTACGCCGTGACCAGCGCGCCTTTGTAAAAATTAAAATGGGCAGGTGTGCGTTGGTGATAGTTATTTTAAAATCTAAATCAATGTATGAAAATTAATTTCCCAATAAATTGGTTTATACGTATGTATATAAAATATTGAAAATGTAAATAGCTTTGTAGTGATTTTTTTATACTACGGTAAAAGGCACTTGACAGGCATTATTAGAGACGGCCATATTTTGTCTCAGGATTCGCTCGATTTGTGATTCTCCACCGCCGGTCTCCTGGTGGTCCGTATGAAAATAAAGACCCCGTCCTCGCGGGCAGTCCACGACTGACATTTCGTGTCATCGTCGTTAAACTGAGGGGACCTTAAGTACGTTCTTCCCGTGTGAAGTAAACATTTCAGAATTTAAACTGTTGTAGAGAGAGGTGTATGAAAAACACCACCCCATATTGAGAAGTTTATTAAGCAGACCTTGACTCTTACAACTACCACAACCAGTTTAGTGTGGAGCGGCAGCGGAGGTTGTTGCTGTTGACAACTGTGTATCGAAGACGCCAAGTGGTCACGTGATAAGGAAAAACAAACGCGCGGCACTTTGTAAAGAGTTTTAACGTGAGGATAAATGAAGGTAATTTTGTCATGTAAGCTACGACAGCCTTCAAAGTGTAAAATGAGGATGATTGTATATGAGAAGTGATGCGATTCGGTGCTCTGTATAATAGCCACTTGAAAAATGCAAAGTAGCGGCGGAAACTCGGATCCAGTAAGACCCCGTTTAAACTATGTCAGATCTCGTGGCGAAGCAAAACAAGTGCGCAAAATTCACACCAGAAAGGTCGCTTACAGAGTTGGATACAGCTGGAACAAAGGTGGAAGACTCAAGGAGCTGAGAATAAGGTGCTGAGACTATTCCTTGACCCATTGTTATCATGTTACTGTCTTCCTGAAAATTAAGTCTCCATTCTTTTAACTTCTGCAGGCACCTTGCAAGAAAGTTTCTGAAGATATGGATACAGAACACCTTTGGCCGAGTTCTTCCTCATGAAGCAAAGTAACGTGTTTCATTTATTTTGGAAATTGAAAGCATTTTCAAGTTTGCCATCTGGTTGCCCTCGTTTTCCTACCTGCTCACTAATTCCAGTGTTTTCCAGGTCGCATTATAACAGAGTGGTACTGAGAAGAACCTTTGAAGGATGGAGAGATGAGTGGTGGTCATCCAGGAGGGAGTGGAGTCTGAACATGCGAGCAGACTGTCACTACAGGTCATTACAGTACATTATAGGACATTATGAAGGACTTTTATAGTTGAATAACCAAAGTCTGTTCATGTATTCATGCTGCTTTTATTTCAGGTATTACCTGTGCAACTGGACTCTCCACAGCTGGCGAATGTTTGTGTGTTTGCAGAGGGAAAAGAAGATGCAACAGCAAAAGGCTCAGTCATTTGGTGTGACTTTTACCATTCAAGCGTAATGTTGGTTTGGGGATTTTTTTTTTTTGTCAGATTTCATAATTCACTGACGTGTCATCACCCACTTTGTTTCTATTATCAGCTGACAAGCAGCGGATGCGTCTGGTGTTGGACAGATGGGAGGTTTTCACAGAGATGAGAAGACTGAAGAGCAGAATGCTGGAATCAGCTCTTGAGCAGTACAGGCTCTCAGCTATGCAGTGAGATTTTTGTGTTATCAAATGAAAACTTCTAGCATTATGATTTTTACCATAATATTGGTTTTACCTTTGTTTTTGTTTTGCAGCTCAGTGTGGAGCTTGTGGCAGACTAGATTACAGCACCGTCAAGACCTTCACATTTTGGAGGATCAAGCACAGAAACAGAGGGCACTAACCTTAAAGACAAGGGTAAGGGCGTGATCGAACACCCCTGTGAATCACATGTTAATATTATTATCAATAGTAATAATAAAAATAACAACAATAACTTTTTTCAATACTGCACCTTTCAAAACAAAGTGACAAACTACAAAATGTTTAAGAAGAATTAAAAGTGAAACAACATAAAGTGTAGGAACACTGACATTAGAAGAAGTTCAAAGGCAGTAGATAAAGACAAATCTTATCTTTATAAAGATAAAGACAATTACAATTATAAACATGTAAATTAGATGCAATTATGAAAAATTAAAATAAATAAAAAATTATCACCAAGAATAAATGATGAAGGACAACATTCACTTCAAAGCAGAGGCACAGTAAAAACTTGCTCATCAAAGTATGTCTTTAAGAGAGATTTATGGTGATGATAGATGATAGTAAGCTCGGCAGTCTGATCTACTCAGTTAGGCTGTTCCAATCTGTCAAACTAATTAGATAAAGATGACCCAAGGAAATACAAAAAATAATAATAACAATAATATATTGATAATTTCATCTGTTATTATTGAATTTTAAATTAACTGTGATTAATCACATTCTTTAGAAAGTTGAGTTCAATTTTAATAGCCACACCTCAGCCTGATTCAAGGCAGACCTGTTGAATCAAGAAATAATGGAAATGGAACCTGTCAGACGAAGTCAAGTAGATTCACATCATACCACCATCTCTCTTTGGAAGGTTTGAGTCCCGTTACATTTGGCATAAAACTCACACAGTATTTCATAAAAGAAACATTACACCAGCAGTCAAACATGGTGGTGACTCTGTGATGGACCATGAATTCTGCTCTTTACCAGAAAATCCTGAATGAGAATGTCCAGCCATCAGTTCGTGCTCTGAAATTCAGACGCACTTGGGCTATGCAGCAGAACAATGATCCAAAACACACCAGTGCGACTGAATTGAAATAATTCTGCAAAGAAGAGTTGACCAAGATTCCTCCACAGGGATGTGAAAGACTCATTATCAGTTATTGCAAACACCTGATTTTAGTTCTCGTTGTCAGGGGTGGCACAAACAGTCATTAGGTTTAGGGAGAAATTGCTTTATCGCACAGGGCCTTGTAGGTTTGGATTATTTTTATTCTTGATAAATGAAATCATTACTTAAAACTGCATTCATATGAACCTCAGTTATTTTTTTATCTAATATTAACGTTTGATCTGAAACATTTAAGTGAGATAAATGTGCAAAAATAAATCAGGAATGGGAAAATAGCTCAGTTATACGACAATCCTGTGAAAACTAACTCTTACTGAGTCTAAGTCCTAAACAGCATAAAATATGACTGAATTGAAATGCTTATCTAAGCTGAGGTGGTTGTCAACTTATATTATGCCCATGGACGACATGCTCCCAGGGTAAAATGTATAAAGAAAACCAAAGAGTAGTGAACCTTGAGGTACATTACTCCTGTGTGTTCTCTCTGGTGATGAGTCACCTGATATATTTTGTATTGAAGGCTTGGCTTCAGTGGAAAGAGATGCAGACGGCTGCTTCTTGCCAGAAAGAGAAAGAATCCAGAGCTGCGTTTCATTTTATCTCCAGATTGAAAAGAAGAGCTTTGCATCAGTGGATAAGATATGTGTCGTACCGCCACACCAAGAAAGAAACACAAGGTCATTATAAAATACCCACGCAGCTTTCTTGAAGCATCATTATTTTTGCTATCTCTTAACACATTTTTATTTTTTGTTCTTTTGTGTTTCGCCTTCAGTTTTGGCTCAGCGTGCCTGCTCTTGCCTCCTGGTGAGGAAGTGTTGGAGTAAATGGAGAAATGCTCTCGATCGCAAACACAGTGAAGAGACCCGTTTGCAAGCAGCAGCCAGTTTGGCCACGCAGAGCATCCAGTGCAGAGCACTGGTGCGTTGGAGAGCTTGTATCCTGATCCACCTGTAGAATGGATAAAACTTGGATAAACTAGTTTTTCTACCTGCTACTAAATCAGTTTTAAGTTATTAGCACTGTTGTTTGATTCTTGAGCTCTTCAGTAGATGTGGCATTGTGCAGAGAAGAAACTGAAAGAAAGAATTCAGCAAATCAACACTACCAACATCATTTAATGGTAATAAATAAATAAAATAAAGGACCCACTCATAAGCAAAGATCAGCACGATCAATTCATGTATTCATCTCAGCGCATTCTCATTGCAGCGTGCTGGATTGCGAGGGTTGTCTCTTAATGTCGTGTTGAACAAAACATATCGACTGAACAACCGTATGGCTATCCAACATTGTCAGCAAACGGTAACTGGTCTTCACACTGCAGACAGTCAGGGTTAATCTCATTGAAGGTTTCAAAGCATCTGAAATGCTTTTTTTTTTTTTTTCTCTCAGATGACTCGTAAGTACTGGAAACTATGGCAGGATTGTGTGGAGGAAGCTGAAAACTGGAGTTTTAAACCCCTCATAGAGATGGCCCTGAGTAACTACAGGTGCTCTTACATACATTTCCCAATCCACAGGGCTATATTCACAGTTCTTTGTTGTAATACCGGTGCTACAAATGGAATTTGGTTCTCGTTGCAGCACTTCACTGCTTAGAAGACATTTTCACCACTGGAGAGAGAAACTTGCTGAGCAGAGATACATGCAGGTATTTTCAAATACAACTCAAGACAGCAGAGATACAGATGCTTTTACATTACAACACAATCAACTTGTTATGTTTTGTTTTTTTGTTTATTTTTTTTACAGGAACTGGAGCGTCGTGCAGACATTTGGTTTGTAGACCGTATGCTACCTCGGTGTTTCCAGTCTTGGGTTGAGTTTACCCTCCACAGCAGAATGCTTCAACAGAGAAGACTCAAAGCTCAAGCTTATAATCGGTGAGTCATCACCTTTCTCCTCTTCAGTTATGCAACTCTTCCCAAGAAATTAAAATAACAATATACCTTTTTAAATTTGGCTGCTTTCCCCTTTAAGGTTCTTATTTTTTTGGCTTCTCTGGGCCACTTTCAGTGTGGATGCTGTTTTTAGACCCTCTATTTTTAGATCACTGGTCCCATTCTGAGTGGTGGGATGCACGCATACAGATTCACCACAGTCTTTAAACAGAAAGCAGACATCATCTTATGTGCCAAATTGACCCCAATTTTATTGAGGATCATTTTTGCTCGTGGGAGCTGGTCTCTGGCTGTAACTCAAAGACAAAAAGGTAGTTTTCTATGGAACTGTCTGTGGTATCCAAGCCCTGAGGCACCACAATCAGGAATCATTTCCCAGGCAGTCAGAGTATCAGATTGACTTTATTTAGGCATCTGAGGGAGAACATTCAGTTTGCACTATCTAGACTTTGGTTTGTACTGGTTTGTGTGTAGACTTTGTAGTTTTCAACCTTAGTGGGTGGATGAATATGTCCAAATGATCTGTCTGTCCACTGTGTTGTCAGGCGGCGCCAGTGCGCCTGGGTGTTTTACACCTGGTGGGGGAAGTCGGAGAAGCTCAAGGAAGAGATGCTTTCTGAGCGGATGGTACGTCAACTGCAGATGAAAACTTTGTTGTGGTGCACCGCACTGGTGATAAATAACATTTACGTTTTTCCAGGCAGTTCTTCATGACGAGAGATGCCAGAAGCAGAGAGCCTGGACGCGATGGAGGCAGCGCACACAAGAGCAGATCAAAGAGGTGGAGAAACAGGAGGCTTCACGTAGTCTGTATCGTCACACACTTCTACACAGGACGATGATGCAGTGGAAGGAAAACAGCACTGAGCTACGAGACAGGTGAAGCTCAAGAAGACGTTTTGGTGAAGTTGTTGAATCATTTGGGCTTGAGCTAAATGTGCTGTCGGCTAATAGAATCGTTTATTTGTTTTACTTCAGGAGAAACAGAGAGCAGCAGGCCTGCAAGCAGGGTGATTTGCGCTGCTTAAGAAAGGCTGTAGAAAAATGGGAAAAGGTGATTATTTTACATTTTTGTTGAGTCTAGTCTGCACTCCATCTGTTACTTTAGTCATTGTGCAGTAAGGAATCAGTGCTTAAGATTTGAAAAAGACTGAAAGAATTTGCTTTTTGATGTGGAAATGTGTATCTTATAAATTCTGCTCAGCATCTCTGACAGCATGAGACTGCCTAAATGAGACCAAAGCTTTGGAGTGCCATTATGAAAGCTGATAGATTTTTCTTCTCTGCTTTGATTTTTATTATATTCATGTGTTATGTATCCGTTTTCTTTTTTCTCTGTGTGTGTGTCAGTTTGTTCAGGTCCAGAGAGCAAAGAAAAGCAGGCTGGAAGAGGTTCAGAGTTGGCATGAAGTTAAACTTCTAAAACACTCCTTTGTGGCCTGGAAGGTACACATCTTATATCAGTTAAAACCACATGATTTTATTTCTTTAGGGTCATGAAAACAATGTTGAAGTCTATGCATTGTGGCCTGCTGTATTCACAGAAACACCACCTGCAGATGTCTCAGATCTATGACAATGCAGAGGAGCTTCACAAGCAGCACACTCAGTGTTTTCTCAGGTAATAAAGACAAATACTGTGTTTCATTCTAAAATCAGAATTTCATTTCTTCTGTTTAGAAATCCTAGGTGTTTGTTAGGATCTTAAGTTTCAGTCATGTCTCTCCAGAGTGGCGCTTACTGAGTGGAGGGAAAATGCAGAGCAGCGAGCAGAGATCCGGCTCGAAGAGCAACAAGCACAGAATCACTTCGATCACTCCCTTCAGCTTAAGGTTACAAAGCGATCTGATGCATACATGTTCAAAATCATCAGGCGTCTTCATATTTTCAACACCAATTGCTTTCTTTTCACTAAATCTTTCAAGGTGTTTCATGCGTGGAGAGAGGCAACAACAGTTGCGGTGTCAAAGCGCTTCCAGCAGAGGGAAGCACTAAGCAGGGCTCAGCAGTCTATAAATGAAGGTAATGTCATATGGTGCCGTTTTAACTCCTTTTAGTTATTTATTTTTCTTTAAACAAACTTAACTTTGCTCTTGTGATTGCCACCTACCTGTAACCATTAAGAGCAGTGGTAAGTAATTTTGATATTCCAGCATGTCTTTCTTAGTCTTAGAGTTGTTTGGCTGTCATGGAAAGATACCGCCTAGACAAATGCAGCAGTTACCTTAGCAGTTGTCAAAGATTTTGTACCTGTTAAGTAACTGTTGCATCAGAACTGTGTTGTCTGGTTACCAGGTGTATCCAAATTGTTGTAAACTTTTTAATGATTTCTGTGTTTAGTGCGGTTGCTGCAATTTTTCAGACGATGGAGGAATCGGACCAGGGAGGCTCGGAGAGAGAGGATAATCATGGAAAAAGCCAGGAGACACCATAACTCCAAACTCCTTTCTAATGCGCTGAAAGCTTGGAAAGAGCATCATTACCAGCACCAGAAGAATAAGGTTCTAACTTCTTTTATCCCTCAATGCATATACATCTATACTGACATCAAGCTGTAATCTAACTTGTTTAAAACTGTGATTTTTGTAGGTGATGAAACGACAGGGACTGTTATTGCTGAGATTAAAAATGTACCAGATGTACTTTGAGCAGTGGAAAACAAAGGTTTGTTGATTTTCCTTTTTTTGTGGTCTGAACAGACTGATTGATCAAAAGAAGCGAATATCTACCATTTGCTTCTATTTTGCTTTTACTGCTAATCATTTCTGTTAGGAAAAGGAGTTATGGGAAAACAGCAAAGTCAGACTTTAAATCAATAGATTTGATTCATCAAATCAGTATTTGGTGTGAACAGTCTTTACTTTTAAAATGGCATCAGTTCCCCTTACTTCATTTGCTCCCAGGTTTTTATGGCACTTTGAAGGTTTGTTTATTTTTGGCCATCTGAAGACCTTGCCACATTTCTCCTATGGATTTAGGCTGTCTCTGTGTATTCTGACTGTGCGATTTTGAGATCTGTCTGTGTGTTTATTGTCGTCATGCTGCAAATGTAGCATTTCTAATGAATGAGTATTGATTGGTTTTGATTGAGAGCAGTTAAACAGGCTTTGGTTTTTCTTTCTGCTAACAGCTGCAGCACAGACAGCGAGAGGCGAAGCAAACGGAGAGAGCACTCTGGCACTGGTCCCTCACACTTCAGGCCAAGGTAAATAACCTGCCTCCACATTCTTTTCTCTCTACACCACCAAATGCATTGCAGAAATGGTGCTCACAGGGTCTAACGAGCCCTCTTATACTTTCTGGACCTGACGCAGGTGTTGTATGGGTGGAGGATTTGGGTCACAGAGCAGCGGAGAAAGCAAGAACATGCTGCCAGAGCTGCACTGGTCTACAGAGACCAGCTGCTGAGGGAGGGGGTAACATGCATCCTCACATATGCCGCTCATATGAATGATCTCACAACAAACCTAACACAACACAGTCAACTGCAAGTAGGTTATTGTGCATTTCTTGTGATTTCTAGACCTAAGATTTCAGTGCCTCACCTCTCTGCTTGTGTCCTGCAGAGATCACAACACCTCCAGAGAGTTGTTAAACGTTGTGCTGCACGGTGGAAGCAGCGGGCACTGTGCAAACCCCGAAGAGAGCAAGAGACGAGAGGGCAGCCAGCAAAAAAGAGTGTGAGCTTCTGTCTGAGCAGTGTTTCATCTTCTGACTCAACAAAGCAGGAAGCTGCAGCTGGATTGCACAGCAAGCTGTGAGTGTGTACTTCACTCTGACAAGCCGTGAAACTGTTCCACACATGCAGTTTGACTTTTTTTTTAGGCTGCATACCCAAACATTGCAGCCTTTAGCCCCATAAAGGGAAGAGAAGTTATCAGTAAAAGAAATATTGCTTCATGTTTTTCGATGGTAAAATCCTTTTTCCAATGCTGTATGTGGTAATGCATGAAAATAAAAACAGAAGACAAGCATCTGAATATCGTTTGAACTATAATAAGCTTACTTAAATTGAAGCATTGTGTTAAAAGTCAGTGTAGGAATCACTGATTAAAGCTTTTTCTTTTCTGTTTACTCAAGTACCCAGCCACAATCTGCCGTCACCAACATTAAAGCAGCTTCAAACTCATCTGAGTCCAGTCGTCCCACACAGAAAAACCATCCAGCGTCAAACTGCCGCCATGCTGATGAAGTTTTGGTTGCCTCTCCACATCAGTGCAGTGTCATGTCAACTGTGCCACCTTCTGAATCTCTGATGTCCAACATGGACTTTTTTCAGCACACCCAAAACCAAGAACCTCTTTTACCTCCTTCTGCTTTCATGACTACTGGGACACAGAATAAAGTAAGATAAGATACACCTGTTTGACATATCAGAAACCATTTGTTGCTGTATTAAGTAACTCAATTTGGGTTAAACCTTTTTTTCTTTTTAAGTTCAAATCAAGTCTTGGAGACTCTCCAGTTGAGCGTTTTCCTCAGTCTGTCACTTCTTTAGATCCCCACTCATCTGCATATCCAGGTACAGACCCTGCTCTTTTTTCTAGAGTATGTTTTCAATATTTATAAAAAAAAAACAAAAAAACTTATTAAATCACCAAACTCAAAAGAACTGTTTTGTTGCTTTTTCAAGAAACACGTCTGAGTGCATCTGGTGGAGAAACTGAGGTTCCTGATGCTGAAAATGCAACAAGTGATTCAACGTCAGCTCTGATGAGCGAGCTTCTCAGGATTCAACAGGACATGAAGAGTTTCCAGCTGGACAGAAAGCAACTCCGGTAGAAATCTGTTTTTCCACTCTTCTTTTCTTTGCAATATGTGATGTGAAAATAGCACCGGTGTTTTATTCACTCAGGGCATGGCGAAAGCTGAAAGGGGTGTTACAGAGTTGGCTGCAGACCAGTGGAAAGGACGAAGTGATGGAAAAAAATGCTATCTGTCAAGAGTTGAAGGACGTAAGGACACAAGATACTTTTGTCACTGTTTATGTTGAACATAAACTTACATTGTTTGCTGTTACGCTATCTTGATTTAATCATCACAGCCCAAAATTTGGTGCCTTTCACATTTAGGTTCACATAAGCATTAAGCTTAGTACCCCAGTCACATAAGTGTAAAGACTAATTTTACACTTGAGTTCCCTAGCGAACGGTGGTTGCTAGGGAACCACCAAAAGTGCATATTCCTCAACTAGTTGAGCCAGGAACCACTCACCAACCTCTTTTGGAGTTGCCAAGCCGTCTCTACATCTGTGTGTGAGTGAAGCTTTAGAGATTATTAATGAAGTGAACTGCCTTTTGTTGAAAAAAGTATTTTTGTTAGGTAATTCCTCGACCAGTTCTAGAGTAAGATATTTTAAATTCCTGACATTTCAGATATTATGCAATTATTGAATCTACAAAGTGTATAAGCACTTATAACAACAGATATCTTACACAACAAGTAAGCGTGATAAGGTAGGAAAACAGATTCAGTTATGACATACATTACCCTTTTCATTTTTTAACTATCTGTTATAAATCTAAGGGTTCACATTTATTTCCTTATGGAAAGGAAAAAGGGACTTTGCAATGTGTGCATGTGCAGTCTTAATCATGATGCTAGTTACCTGAAGTAACTTCTGAAGTTTCTCTTCCTGATGGCTCAGATTTTCCATGCATTCTTCTACAGCGTCATTTGACCTGTAAATCTCTGTCTGTGGAGGAAAAGAAACTGAGCTGAGAGGGTGGCGCATTCAATTAAATTATTAAATTATTGTTCATGATACTGATTGTGTCACTCCTGGTGATTTTTCATTTGACAGTTGGAGGAGCTCATCGACAGGCTGTCCACTAAGCTGGAAAAACAGAAACCGGTGATGTTGCTGCACGCAGAGAGAATCCAGCATTTGCAGACTGTCCTCCGGAGTTTAGGACTTCATGCTCCTCATCAAAAAACAGAAGAGTCAGAAACTCAAAACTCTGCATTTCCAACATGACAGGAATAATGGAGAGCGTGACGGGCTCACCTGCTGATTGTTTGAACTGTTGTTCACTTGCCAGCATCACATTTTTTAAAAATAGTCTGAGCTTAGAACTGAATCAGCATATGCATATTTAACTACTCTGTGCTTATGTCTTTGCTGCCCTCAGCTGGTGGGGACCAATTTGAATGGTTCTTATTAATTATTGTGTAAAATGTCTTCGGCATTCCCAAAACATAAACGTCAAGTGCCTTAAAGGAACACTCAGCTCTATAGCTGTAAATCCAGCAAAACATTGGATAGGGGTCGTCCTTGTTGCAGATGGTGCAAAATATTTTCCATATGTGTGCAAAGAGTGACTTTACTGTTTTTGGAGGAGGTGCCCTTACGCAATAGGTCTGCTATTACCCTGTTTGTAGCAGTGCTTCTAGTACTTCAGAAAATCACTGAACTAAAATCACAGATTTTAGTTTAACAGAGAGGACTGCGGTCTGTTTGCAGAGTTATTATATCTTTGATCAAGAGCAAGTCAAAATGCAAGGATTTTATCCCATTTTACTCTTTTCCATCTTTGTGTGCTCTGTAAGTGGTAAGTGTTGTTACTGAACTAGGTGATTATTATTGTTTCTTGAAATATTTTATGTTCTTCAGCCTCGTATTGTTGAGGTGTTTTTGGTTCCTGTTACCATCTGTTTGGAGCATTTGCTTTTCAGGATATTAATAAAACTGAGTTTAATCATATGAATATTGTAGAGTCTTTTGAATTTACTGAAAGTTGGAAGGACTGTATGCATTCTTATGGCCGTTATTTTCTTTCTTTAACCATTTGAACTGCTCCCTTCATGGCAGCTAAGAAGATGCGATGGTGCGCAGTGTCAGATCCTGAACAGAGGAAGTGTGCAGAACTAGCTAAAGCTCTGGCAGCAGTGGTGTCACCAGCCACTCTGGCAGCTTTTGCCAGACTTTCATGCATACGAGCATCTAGCACAACTGACTGCATCAATAGGATCAAGGTGAGCAAGTCTACAATGCAATACACAATAAAAAGGCGTTTTAATCCAGCTTGGGGCAAATTATTTAAAGTTGTTTGCATATCAGTAACAAGGGTGATGTGCAGAGATGTAGTAAAGCTGATTCACCTTACCATGAAAATATGAAAAAGAGCTGTTAAAGCTAGGATAAGAACCGAGGTGATGATTAGTGAGCAGCAGTTTGGCTTCATGTTGAGAAAAAGCACAACAGATGTCATGTGTGCTTTAAGAGTGTTGATGGAAAAGTATGGAAAGATGGAAGGAGTTGCACTTGTCTTTATGGAGATAACATATGATAAGGCGCCAAGAGAAGAACTGCGATACTGCACGAGGGAGTGCCAGAGAACTATGTGTGGATGGTGGACGACATGTATGAGGACAGTGGTGAGATATGTGATTGGAGTGACTCCTGTGTTCATGGTGGGGCTGGGTTTGACTTTTAGCCCCCTGTTTGCACTGGTGATAAGGCAGGCACGTGAAAATGAGGTAAATGAAAATTTACCAAATGCAAATGAAAGTCACGAGAAGCAAGACAGAATATGTGTGCAGGACTGTAAGAGAGAGAGAAGTGTAATAGTGAAGTTGCAAGGAGAACTACAATAATGAAATTAAGCTGTAACATAAATGGATTACAAAATGCAATGATTACATCCAGACTGTAGTGGAGTAAAATTAGAAAGCACCATAACATGGAGGACACAATAAAGTGCAAGTACATTACCCAAAAGTTGATTCTGTTCATCTGGACGTAGCGTTTTCAGTGGGAGAAATGTTTCGTCACTCATCCAAGTGACTTTTTTAGTCTCAGCTGACTGCAGGTTTCCCCAACCTTATAAACAGTACATTGCACATCCCTTCTTTTTGGGATAACCGTGTATTAGCATTGTATTAATTGAATTTGCTGAGATGTAAAATTAACTATTTAAAACTCTTTTTGTCAACTGTTTGTTTCAGGCTAATCGTGCTGACATTGTAACTTTAGATGCAGGAGAAATTTACTCAGCTGTCAAGCAGTTTGACCTTGTAGCCATTGCTAAGGAGATCTACAGTGATGGTAGGTTTAAGCTCACTTTTCTGAGATGTATCTTCAGCACTGATCTAAAAAGGGGGTTATTGAAAAATACGTTTCTCGAACTTAACCCCATTCAGAATGAGCTTGGAGCTTAGAATGAGCATAACCATGCAAAATAGTACCATCATACTGTGAAAATGTTCTGACTTTAACACCCTCAGAGTACAGGAGTGGTTTGAAATTTGGCGCTTTTTAATAACCTTTTTTTTCATATTTTTGAGCAATGCAAGAGCTAGCTTCATGGACAAAATGAAGGTAGAAAATAATTAATAATAATTCACAAGAGAAAACTTGAAAAAGTAAATTTTGTGTCAATCTTTCAGGGCTGTGCAGGAAGAGTGACTAGTTACAACATGCTGTAGCATATGAAAGGTAGCCTTTTTACCTAAATTTTGACTAATCTTCTAGCCGTAATTCCTCATGCATATAATCATTTTCTAGCATAGTTTATATATTTAACACTTTCCAAATTGCCAGTTAAATATGAAATTATGTTTACTGAAGGAGTTAAGATCTTGGTAATGCTAAAGGAGCTGCATCTTGAGATTTCAGTTTTAGATTGGGACACCTGGAGTGGACATTCTGAACTTCAAAAAAAACAAAAAACAAGAAAAAATAGAACCTGTTAAAAAGCACCCAGTCTTGACTCTTAAAAAAGGAATCTTTTTGTATAGCTTCAATAACTCAGGTGGAAAAAAATTTAGATTTGGTTGATACTGATATGAAAAGACCCACATGTCTGTTTATATATTTATCTACAGGAGGCTGTACTCTGTCTGTGGCTGTGGTGAGAAACAGCAGCTTGGACATACGATCCCTGCAGGGCCACAGGAGCTGCCACAGCGGAGTTCGATGGACAGCTGGATGGAGTCTCCCGCTCGGCTTCCTGCTGTCCCGAAACTACCTGAGCTGGGCAAAGGAACATCCGCTTAGTCAGGGTAATTGGACTGTAATCAACTGTCAGCTGCTTTTTTCCATAAATGTGTTTTCATTTCTGATCTGGGTTTTCAGTCCCCCACCCTGACTTGTTTTTTTCTCCTCCTCTGACAGATGTCAGCACTTTTTTCAGTGACAGCTGTATTCCTGGTGCTGGTGCGATGGCTCCTCCTCTGTGCACTTTGTGCCAGGGCCAGAAGTCTTACATACGCCAGAAGAATTACCACTGCGAAACATCCCACAGCGAGCCCTTCTACAACAACCAGGGAGCTCTCAGGTCAGGCTTTACAAAAGGTCAACCAGTTAAAACATCAGGAAACTGTTTTTATTTCCTGTTTTGCTCTGTTACAGATGTCTCAGGAGGGGGATAGGGGATGTTGCATTTGTGGACCATTTAGCACTTGAAACTATTGAAGGTACGCATTTTTTTTTTTATTGTATTGAAATAAAAATATATATGGGGATATCCCAAAACCAGCAAAATGTTTTGAAAATGACATTTGCATAAAGGGGTCTATTAATATCATATTTATAAAAAATGTTAAGTTCCTAAAGTCATGGCAAACTGACTGTTGGTTGTTATTAAACAATAAAACTAAAGATGACATTACAGTTTGACTGAACAGAGTCTTTCTGATGACAGTGGGTGATATAGTTGTTCAGTGCTAACCACAATAGCACCTAACAGCCTGTGTGTGTTTCCTCTCGTACCCCGGCTTCCTTCGATGGTCCATATTCATGCTAAGGCAACTGCTGAGCCTAATCAGCTAATGCATGTGAGATAGATAACGTGCTTAAAAGAAAAGTGCTAAGCTGCGCACAACCTTGGGACTGAGCCAATTATCAAATTTTTGTTTTGTTTTTCATGATCAAACTTCTGTATTACTTTGTATTGCTGCTATGTTTCAGCCATAAATAAACTTTCCTGATCTTTGTGCTACAAACTGCTTTCACCATAAACTGAGAGGGGTTTGTTCCTTTATTTTACACATAGTCATCAGGACTAACAGGTTTTAAAAGATAATGCACAGAAAAAGCTTGCACAGAAAACCAAAATATAGAATATAATATGTTGTTCATCAAAATGTCCTTCAACTTATTTTCTTAACGGCTTATTATTCGGGGTCGCTGAAAGGCTGGGGCCTAATCCAGCTGTCAATGAGCAAGTTTTGGGGATGCTCTGATCTAGCCAACAAAATCTGGTCCTCTTCAAGCTCACTCAAATCCTTATGCTTGCCCAGTTTTCCTGCTTCTAATCCATCAACTTTCAGGACACAATGTTCTCTTGGCACCTAAATATATCCCACATATTAATAGGTGCCAAGATAAAGAAACAGTCAGCGTTATTCACTTCACCTGCAGGGGGTATAATGTTATGCCTGATCGCTGTAAATATCCTGTTTAAATCAGTTCAACCACCAAACTGCAGAAAGTTGCACTGACCCTTAAGACTTGTTTACCTTTCAGTTTTTTATTTGTCTCTTTTGTCAGAGAGTGAGCGTGATGAGTTCAGGTTACTGTGTACTGATGGCACACAAGCTCCCCTCAGCCAGTACAGAAGCTGTAATCTGGGTCGTGGTCCAGGAGGGGGCATGGTCACCAGGGTTAATTTTCGCAAGGTTGTTCGCAAATTTCTAGCAACTGTGCAGGTAAATAGTTTGTTCAATTTCCATCTCTGTGCCTAAGGGTCATAGCTGTTACTGTACCCACTAACTGATTGTTCAAGCATTTTTTATTAATTTGTTAGACGCTGTTTGGTCGGCAAGGAAGAGAAAGGCAGCGCTTCCAACTCTTCAGCTCCCTATCTTTTGGAGAAAACGATCTTCTCTTCAGAGATGTGACTGAGAAACTCGTTGTCCTGCAAGACGACATAGATGTCAGTCAGGTGCTGGGGCTGGATTATGTGGCGCTGCTCAAAGGACTTGGGCATGAAGGTGCTTGTTCTAGTATATGTACGGTTGTACATTTTTAAACTTAGAACGCACAGGCTTGGGTTTTACGGTGTCTTTGTGTTTGCAGGAAGCTCACTGGAGGACAGTGTCATTAGATGGTGCTGCATCAGCTACGCAGAGCAGAAGAAGTGTGAGCAGTGGGCGCTCAGCATAAAGTCTGACCCACTGGTGTGCGTCAGAGCTGTCTCAATGCGTGACTGTATCGAGAAAATTAAGGTAAGCCATCTAGACTGCAGATTATTGAGATGTTTATCAAACTCTCTAGGACACTATACAAGCTAAAATGACGTGTGCCTTTACCACAGAGGGATGAGGTGGACGCTGTCTCGCTGGATGCAACGCATTCGTTCATCGCAGGGAAGTGTGGTCTTGTCCCCGTTGTGACGGAATATTATGGTAGGACTGTTGCAGAATATAATAATGTAATGTAATTATGAAGCAAACACACAAGGACCTCTGAATGGCTCAAAATAACAGAAATGAAGGTTTAGATTGGCCTAACCAAAGTCTGGGTACTTTGGCATAGCCTCAAACATGACGTTTATGCTCAAACATCTTCTAGTGTAGCTGAATTAAAACAATTCTGCAGAGAAGTATGGGCCAAAAGTCCCCCACAGTGAGGTGAAAGACTCATTGCCAGTTATCGCAGATGTCTGATTCCAGTTCTTGCTGCCAAGGGTGGCGCAAACATTTCATAGGTTTAGGCAATTACTTTTTCACAAAGGGCCACTTAGGATTGCATAGCATTTTTCCCTTGTAAAAAAACAAAACAAAAAGTCTCATCAGATTAATCAATAAAGCATGTGCTTTTCTGTGTCACTCTTGTGTTGTTGGGTTTTCACAGGAAAAAACTGCGTGCCTGCTGAAGGATCCACTCACTTGGAGACAGATGGTGAGATGAAGAGAAAAAACAGCTGCATAATCAGTCTACAATGATCTTATTTCTACATAGAAACCACGTCTGCTGCTCTCTTCAGTCTTTCCCTCAGTTGTGGGTTTAGCAGTCGCAAAGCGCTCCAGCAGGAACATATTCATCGGGAATCTCGGAGGCCGTCGCTCCTGCCACAGCAACACCTACAGCCCTGCAGGCTGGCTCCTGCCATACAGACACAGCTTAAGCCTGGCGAACAACAGCAGCTCCCCCTGTGATCCTGACAAAGGTAGTGTTTTCAGAAAAATTCATGGGAAATCCTGATTTACTAAACGTATTCACCACTAATCAGTGTTCATTCAAGTCCACTTCTTAGAAATATCTTGTTCATGTTTTCTGGACCTTTGCACCCCACACTGCTGGATCCTTATCCTTTTAAATTAATCCAACGCTGCTTCGACCCTCACGTGACTGCAGTCTGCCACTTTGTGTTTTCCTAGTGTACAATGAGGTGTTTTGGAAAAGCTGTCTTCCTGGATCTGAGGGTAATCTTTGCAAGGTATGCATTGGAGGCACAGGGGAGACTGCAACCAAACGCTGCACCGAAAATCACAATGAGCGTTACTATGGAAATATGGGAGCTTTAAGGTATGTGTAGTAAAGTGTATGTCCTGCGTCAAATATTATTAAATCTAGTCTTTCTAAGTTCTATTGTCCTCTTTTTTCGAAGTATCTTCCATCATCATAATGCATGTAAATCTGAATAAACTAATTTCGTTCGTCTCTATGGGTCATCTGTAGACACATACTAAAGTTGACAGGGATTTTTTTTTTTTTTTAAACAAAGCATTTTTGGAAATCAAGTGGTTCAAATGGGTTTTATTATCATTCTTCCATCCAAAAATATTATAACAGAATTTCCACATGACCATGGCGCAACACTAGAAAACATAACATCAGTGTGAGACAAGTGAAGAATATAAAGCCCCTCTGCTTTTTTCTCTTTCTACTCATCCCCAAACCGCCTCAGCAGATGGTTGCCTCTCCCTGAGCCTCATTCTCCCAGAGGTTTCTTACTGTTAAAAGAGTTTTTTTTCTTCCCACTGTCACCAAGTGATTGTTCGAAGTCTGATTCTTGGGGTTTCCTCTAATATAAATTAGTGGTGGAAACAGAGTTAAATCATTTTATTAAACTGACCCTTCAACCCGTTACTCATTGCTCAGGTGCTTAGTTGGAGATCGCAGCGGGAAAAGCTACGGTGACGTGGCCTTTCTCGAGCAACACAGCCTTCACACAAACATCCTCGGTGAGATATTCAAAATCAAACCGGTGATGCGATCACTCACACTAACAGACTCTAACTTCACATGACAAATGTCTACATCTCCTACATCCTGCAGGTCTGAACACCACTGGCTGGGCAGAGGGGTGGTCATCGTCAGACTTTGAGTTGCTGTGTGCTGACGGCCGCCGGGCCCCATTATCAGACTGGGAGACTTGTAATCTGGGAGTCATCCCACCAAACACCGTCATGACACGGCCCGTGCTCACAGCACGAGTGTACGACTTCCTTATGAAGTCACAGGTCTGTTTAGATTTTATTTAAACAATCTGTTTTTAAAATCTCCCCAGCAGCAAACTACTGCCAGTACATTACTTTACTACTCAGTGTGTTTTTTATAATCATTTGCTTTGACTTACCTCAGCTCTATTTCTTTATTATAAAAGTTTTTCAGAATGCTTTTTATCTTCCTGCTTTTATATTTGCTCAGTGAAGCTCTATGTTTTAATGGCATAGCATCATTTTTGCACCAATATGCAGCCCAAAGTTGAGTCGAGGACACAGGTGGATAATTATACCTCTAAATGTATTTATTACTTGTTTTTTGACCATATAGGAAGCTCTGGCCGTCAACTCAAACACAGAGTTCAGGCTCTTTGAGTCTCATCAATATGGAGAAAGTGATTTGCTGTTTAAAGATGCAACGCAATGCTTTGCCCACACGAGTCACATGGACTACCGCTCCATCCTCGGAGAGGAGTTCTACACCCACGCAGACACGGTCTTCAACTGCACACACTCTGGTACGACAGCAGCCCGACAGAGTGGCCGATTGTTGCACAATTAAACTGTCACTAATGGGTCTGTTTGCTTTCCTTTCCAACAGATATATTGGAGTTTTGCAATCAAGATGTGTGCAGCATATTTTAATGGACCCACCAACAAGAACAACGCAACCTCTGTGCTTCAGTTTTTCCACTCTTCATCCACATACTTGTTATGTCTGCAAACCATCACTTTTTATCATCATGTTCACAAAAAACTCAATAAAATGTTAAAATGTTGGGATTTTTTTTACTTTTTACTACATTTAGATGCCATCTGAACTAAAAATGATGAGTGATGTGTAATCTTTGTGTTTTTCAAAGACACAAAAACTGCATTTAAGCATGACAGTAAATGCAAAAATTCATTGTCATACTGATTTTATCTTATGACATTCTCTCAGCAAAATGTCACACATAGAACCTGTTATAATGCCCAGCACTGCACTTATCGCTGTACTACATATATTGTGCTATAATTACCTCTTTTGTCAGATTTGTTGTGTGCCTTTAACTTAACTTTGTTTGTTATGTTAAGAATTAATAAGTTTCTGCTTTTCTTCTGTCATTATGATAAGCAAAGAAAGTCTAAAGAGCCACTCCATGAGGCTGCACCGATGACAGAATGACATTGTAGTTTGTTTAAGTGTGTATCATTTGTATGCTTTCACCTTTAAAGCTGGTAAAATGATTTGTTTAGTATAAATTGTAATTTTGCAGACAGGTGAGAAATTAAAGGATCACCTTGAACCCTTGTTCAAGGTGATCCTTTCCAGTGGTTGGCACATGTTCACTTCAAAGATAATACATTTTAATGTACACTACCAAACCTCATTTAATGTTTTTTTCTTTATTTTCATGACTATTTACGTTGTAGATTCTCACTGAATGCATAAAAACTATGAATGAACACATATGTAGTAAGCAAAAAAGTGTGAAATAACTCAAAACATGCTTTATATTTTGTTTTTCAAAATAGCCACCCTTTGCTTTGATTACTTCTTTGCACTTGTTGGTCCTTTTGCCTTCACTCTGGAATCCATCTCATCCCAAACCATCTCAATTGGGTTTAAGTCAGGTGACTATGGAGGCCATTGTGGGGTCATTGTCCTGTTGAAAAGTAAATGTTGGTTCAACTAAATGCAAACCAGATGGGATGGCATGTCGCTGCAGGGTGCTGTGGTAGCCATGCTGGTACAGTGTGCCTTCAATTTTGAATAAATCCCCAACAATGTCACCAGAAGAGCACGCCCACACCTTCACAACTCCTCCTCCATGCTTCACGATGTGAACCATGCATGTAGAGACCATCCGTTCACCTTTTTTGCGTCGCACAAAGACAAACCAAAGGGTGGAACCAAAGATCTCAAATTGGGACTCATCAGACCAAAGCACAGTTTTCCACTGGTCCAGTCCTTGTGTTTCTTGTCCCAGGCAAATCTCTTCTGCTTGTTGCTTTTCCTTAGTTGTGGTTTCTTAGCAGCTATTTGACCATAAAGGCCTGATTTGTCTCATCTGAACAGTTGATGTAGAGATGTGTCTGCTACTGGAACTCTGTCTGCCATTTATCTGGACTCTAATCTGAGGTGCTGTTCACTTGTGATTTCTGACGCTGGTGACTCGGCTGAATTTATCCTCAGCAGCAGAGGTGAGGTGAGTGGAGGAGTAGAGGGGAGTCTGTTACAATGTAACCACATCATTTGGTTTCACAAAGTGGCAAACATTATTCATTACATATTTAGTGGCGATTGGAATAAAATCCATTGTGGATATAGCTTTTGGTGATAACGGCCTATAAAATCGATCCACCAGATGTCAGTAGATTGCAGTCAATTGAATTCTGTTTTCTTCCTCCTAATTCAAGTGTATAATCCTAACTATGGTGTCTACTGTAGAGCAAACATGTTTTAGTCTTAAAACAAAACTAAAACTAGTTTTAGTTTTGAAATATTCATTTTATTTTATTATTGTTTTTTGTTTTTATCCTAATTCTTTCCTCTTCGTTGTCTTCGTAAACCACATTGAATTGCTTTTGTATGAAAGGTGTTATATAAATAACTAAATGACATTCCCTGACTTTGAATTTAGTCAACTACGAGAGATCAAAAACATTAGTAAACAGATTACTAGGCCATGTATCAAACGAAGGTATAATCATTATTATTATTTCACCTTTGCTGTTGATGATGTGACCAGTCAAAATGTCTGTGGTACAAAGTACTCGGTGCAGCTGTTGATCTGAACATGCAAACCACACAACAAACTATTAACAGGAAGTGTTGCCGTGCTGCCAAACATGCACACCTACTCTGTAACGTGTGTGCTGTGGTCTGAGAGTTATTTGCTACAGTCAGAGGCACTTGCAGCAGCTTAAAAAGCACATAGCTAATGAGCCGGTGAGGAAGCTGGTGTACCTGGAGAGAACCCATGCAAACTTCACACAAGGCCCCGGCCAGATGGTGGAATTGAACCCAGGGCCTTTTGCCGTGAGGCAACAGTGCTAATTACTGTTTGAAAAAGCAAAGATTTCATCTTCATGTTCTTGAAAACTCAAAACAGGTTTTTCACCACAAAAGCTGTGCAAGGAAAAGCAGAGAAAACACAGCAAACACAGTATGCTACCAGATTAATTTTGATGGTGTTATACATTGAAGACCAAAAATAAGGTGCGTACTGTAGAGCAAATTACAAAACAAATATAAAATGGAACTTTTAATCAGAAATGTAGAATAGAAAAACATTTCAGATAAAAGTTAAAAGAAGAGAATATCAGCTGCCAGTCAAAAACAATATATTTTACTACTGCAAGGTATTAGGAGTTTATTAAAACAAAAAATCAAAAATACAACTCAAGCAAAAACACCACAATCTATGCACAGCTGAACAAAATTTGAATTGGTACAACAATCCCATGTGTATAGAGATACATGAGTTATATGTTTATCTGTTGCTCTCGTTGACATTAAACTGCACAGCATTTATAAGTAAATTACCTAGAGGCAAATTAATATCCAGTGATATCCATTAATATCCATATACCAGTGCACATGAAAAAGAAAATACACCCTCTTTAAGTTATTAGTTTTTACAGATCAGGAAATAATGAAAACAAATCACCTTAATCTTACTAGATTTCTTGTAGAACTTCAGATAAGCAAACACACATCACACAATATTACATAGCTACCTTATATTGTTACCAAAAACTTGAAAAACAAAAGCTGACTTCAGAAAATGTGTGTGAAAAACAAAGTAGACCCTTGCTGTTTTCATGGCATTTAAGAGGGTAAGTAGCACCCAGGAGCTGCTAATCAGATCCACTTAATTAATTGATCATCAAAGTATAAAGATCACGGTTTCAGCAGTTTGCTGGTCTGGAGCATTCAGGTGTGTGTCAGTACAAAGGAAACATATCAGCGATCTTAGAGAAGCAACTCCAAGAGAACCAAATTCCAAGTCCATCATACTACAGTGAGAAAGATTATTTGCATGTGGAAAACATACCATGTCATGATCCCAGAGTGGATGTCTCAACAAACTGACATCAAGATCAAACCGTGCAGTGCTCATAGAATCTGCAAAAGCCCAAGAGTTACATCTTGGTCTCTACTGGCCTCAGTTATCATGTTAAATGTTAGATTTCATGATAGAAAGCCTCTTCACTCTAAAAAGAATATGGCAGCAATGTTTGGGTTTGCAAAGCTGCAGTTGGACCAATCACAAGACCAACAACTAAAGCTTGCATAAACTCACACCATACAAAATAACTGACAAAGAAAAGAAACAAGTTGGTAGCAATGGCCTAGTCAAAGTGCAAATCTCAACCTGACTGAAATGCTGTGGTGGGACCTCAAAGAGCTGTGCATAAACAAACAGAACAAACTTCAATGAACTGAAGTGACGCTGTAAATAAGAGTGGGCCAAAATTTCTCCACAAAGATGTGAAAGACTGAATCAGAAACAGATTACTTTATTAATCCCAGAGGAAATTATGTGGTCACATAAACAGTAAGAACAGTAACTACGAAAACTAAGTAATACAATATCTTGCAAAGTTTTTTTTTTTGTTTTTTTAAAGCTCTTTAAAACAGCCGCAGTGGACACACAGTGTTGTACATCATACATGAATGAAATAGTGAGAAAATAAAGCTAAAAAAGTAAAAAGCAACACAATGAATACTGTAATGATCTACTGTGGAATAAGGAAAATATTTTACTGCTACTCATATTCATCATTATTATCATTGCATTAAGTAACTTTGCATTAAGTCATTGTCATTGCATTAATTAAAGTAATTATCATTTCATTAATACATTTATTGAAGTTGTTGGTATTACATTAACCTTCTTATTACAGGTACAGCTAAGACCATTTTATACACGTTGCATTTTGTGCTTATTAAAGAGTTGGAGCTCAGTCAATTAATTGGAGGTTGTAAGCTTTGTTCGGCGCGATGTCCGGACAATCTATTGTGTAAGTGACTTGGAGCTATAGAAGGTTAAAACTGCGTACACGCTTACAAAACACATATAATACATACAATCTAGAAACAGGCCTGAGCAAAGGCCTGAATGTATTCAGCTTCTTGTTGCAACCTGTTGCATTTGAGTTTGCTTAGTAATAGGTGACAGAAGATGGGTCAAAAGGAGGACAAGTCCACGGGGGCCTCCAGGGCCTGAAATCATCGGCATATTTGGAAAAAGATGTTAGAAAGAGGAACTTCTGTGTCTGACTTTAGCTCTGAAAATTGCTCATTGTCTGTACAAGATGCAAATGATGTTCTTAAAATACAAATTATGTTCTTAGAACGCGAGAAGGGGCGTTTAACCCTGATGTTATAAAAGCAACTCTCTGTGTATTTTTGGGAGAAGAAGTCTGCTGATGTGATGCTGTGTGCTTCTTCCCACGCGTGTTTTTTTAATAAACTCTCTATCTGATTTCACTCTACTGGGCCTCTATTGGTTTGTCTTGTGCCATATTTTCGAATTCGGGACACTACTTTCTGGTCTCCCTAAAAACAAACTAGCCCCCTACTACACTCCAGAACTTAGGTACACAGGTTGTGACCAAGGCCAGAAGAGAGTATGAACAACACCAGCTTTTAAGTATCTCCATTGTCAGCCTCAGAACAGATTCTTTATCTAGTTTTTAGGTTTTTGAAGTTGTCCCTAAAGTCAGAAGTAAAACCCACAGTGCGAAAGCTTTCTGTTACTATGCTGCACATCTGTGGAACAGCCTTCCTGAAGACCTGAGGACAGCCAATCATGTCAATGCTTTCACAGCCACAACCCACTGATAACGCTTTCTTAGTCCAGTTTCTAATGTTTTATCTGTTGGGCTCAGTAGTGACTTATTGACTAATTATTGTTGAAGGTGGGTCTGCAAACTACTGAATCATTTTGATTACACTTTTGCAAAATGCATAATAAAACAGTGAGATCAATGATTGTTTTCTACAGTCATTGGGTGTAATATGTCATGTTGTTTTATACTTAGACTTAAATCATGTGAGAGCCTGGTAAAGACCAGGTGATGTTCTGATATTTCCTGCTGTGTAAAGCTACATCATGAATGCACCAAAGAAATGTTCAGAAACATTATATTGCAAAATGTTTAAATTCGTCCTTATCCTCACAAAAATTCCGTCACCTTTATGCAAATGAAAAAGTCCACCCAGAAAGCTGTTGTTTAAGTCGCTTGAGTTCACCCGTAACTCTTTCTGTGACTGCATGAGGGTATAATGATTTCCATGTAGGTGAGCAAATTTCATAACAAAGTGGTGAAAAAAATCAGGTGACTGGTTCCAGAGCCCATGGTCACTAAAGCAAACCTTGGAATACACATAGTAAAATCCCTCCTCCTGAACTTCAAGCCTACCATCTTTGTAGGCCATGCCGCTGAGAACAGTCAGATTATTTATATGCCAAAGCATCACCTCGTTTTCTTGAACCGACCCGCCTGCAGGGATAAAAGACAAGATGGATGTAGCAATTTAAAGTTGTGTATTTTCAGTCAGACACGGCAAACATTTAAACCAATTTATGTAAAGTTCAGCTCCTGTTTTGGGCCAGTTATGATCTGTTTTGTGAAACTGCTAGTTTCAATGAATTGTTCAAAAGGAAATAGGGACTGCAGAGTTGATCTGACAGAAGGGACAGAAGACACCCGCACATTTGCTTCTAAACTATACCCAGCGTTTTATTAATCAGATTTTTTTGTACGCCGTCATAAAAATTTGAATTTCCTGTAGTCACCTCACCTTCTTCTTCATCCGTCTTGTGCCACCCCATTTAAAAAAGATCTAAATGCCCCTGATAGCACACAGTTGATAATGCAGGACTTTAGTTTTGTGATAATATTCACCTAATCATTATTATTATTGTTATTATTATTTATTTGGTAAATATTTAAATTAATGTGGCTTCTTCACATAATGTGCCAACAAATGAATAAAATTAAAAATATTCTTCTTAGCTTCTTTTTTCTCTGAAATCAAATCTTGGTGTGTTTATTGCAGTTTCAAAACAAACTCACCGTTTATACTCAGCATATAACTCTGCTGCCTTACATCTGATATATAAATACAGCACGCAAGACAAAATATTTATCACTGACAATGGGAAATGAAGGCTTTTCTATACAGTTTGACCGTTAATTAGAGAAACAAATGCAAAAATCATGTAAATCAGAAAATCATGACGACAGTTATTTTATTTATGGATGGTATACACTTGTGTTATTTACAAAAAAAAAAAAAAAGTTATCCAACCTGTCAGATGTGCAAAACCACGGATGGGTTCATCTTGTTCTGCAATGAAATCAAAAATCTAAAATGCGGGGAGGGGTATGTTTTGTTTTTTAGATATGCTCACAAAAGATATTCTTAGTCTCGAGATTTTAGTTCATGGTTGAATTAAGGTTAAATGTAATAAAAGACTTGTGTACCTGATCTGTTGTTCAGTCTTGAGACAGCCTGCAATGGAAGTTACAAATTAGTTTGAAAGAAATTGTCAATGTGTCATATTTGATGATAGAGTACAACGTTTACTTGTACAGAGAAGAATTTTTAAAAAATAAAATAATTTTTTTTTAAAGTACAGGAAAATTGAGTAAAATATAAACAAATGACTGTTAAAACGAGACAAGCTCACAACAAATGTGCCCAAAGTAATAGAAGCTTTTGCAATTAGATATGTGCTACAGTAGTATCTATCTTATCAGCTGATATATCACAACAATTGCTTAATTGTTACAGTTAATCAATTCATTTTTATACCTCTCAAGTCACAATAACAGAGGATAAAAAGCAGGCAATAAATATTTAGATTTAAAGACTAGAGTACACTGAGCTGATACTCACCAATTCACGGTGGTAAAGCAGGTTAATAAAAAAAGCCTGTGCAGCAATGCCATACAGCACTACAGTCAGGAGGACAAACAGCAGCGTTTGTGCCAATTTGTCATCTTTTTGTTGCTCATCTGGATTCTGGGGCACTGCAGCAACAAGTCTGTCCAGTTCCACACCAGTGTCCGCCATTCCTGCAGAGAAAATATCTTCAAATAATAGACAAAAAGTTTCTTTTTGACTCAAGGAAGCCACTCAAACACAAGGAAGTACTGTGGTTTAAAGTAGCGATGACTCGCCATCCTGAGGGGCACTACCAGTAACAGAAATGCATGCACACACTGCAAAACACATTTCCTCTTAAACACAGTCACACTTCAACCATACGCTCTGGTTTCACAGTCATGTGTCGTATAATCAGTAAACATTTTTTTGAAGTTCACATTGACTCCTGAACCACTGATCACTCAAGACGTCCCAGAATATTTCGATTCTGTGAAAACATATCTTACAGTATTACTCATCTTCCACAATATCAATAGGATCCACGAATATGCATTTTTCAAGATGTAACAATAACACTGTCACAATAATTTTAGTTTTGGTGATATCGCTGAGTTTTGCTACCTTTTTGTTCTGATTGGTACTCTGGTTATTTTCTGTACGCTAGTCTCTTTTTATCTCTAAGCATTAAAAATGAAAAAAAAAATTAGTTTTCTTGTATCTTATTTTGTTTTGTGCTTCCCATCTTCTCTCCTGTTTCTCTGATTGATGTCGCCTGCACTTTATTTGCCTACTTTCCACTGTTTGTCACGAGTAATCAGTCACCTATACATAGTCCTCTCCATATGCTGTGTCCTACAATACATCTCTGACAGGTGTTAGAGAGCCTGCCAGGCAGAAATCCCTGAAGGCAAATTTCTCCCAGTTGCTGAGATATGATCTAACGTTCTGCTTCTCCACCGTTTTTGGTTGGTTGTAACAGACAAAAGAACTGTAAATGCAGATAAGAGGCTTTGTAGGCAAAGGTAGCATAAGTGCCACAATAGAGTTGCAACAGAAACATTAATTGGAATCAAACCAGGCATCAGTTATATGTCACAGTTTCACTTTGTGAGCAGTGTGTTTGAGATTCACTATCGGAGCAAAGAGGAATTCTAACTATCGGGGATACTGCCACTTCTACCTGCTGCTGATTTCATATAACGAGCAGGACTTTTAAAGAAGCCACAGCTGGAAGAAAAGTAAGTTTCAAGATACATCTTCAGTCTCTAATTACCCCAGCTGCATTTTTTTTCACTCAGAGGCAAAATGTCCTCTCAGTCAGAAATGAATCTCTCTTGTTCGATCTGCTATGACATCTTCAGAGACCCCATCATGCTGTCATGCAGCCACAGCTTTTGTAAAGACTGCCTGCAAATGTGGTGGAAGGAGAAACCAGTACGTAAATGCCCACTTTGTAAGAATTTGCATTTGTCAGATGACCCACCCTGTAACTTGGTGTTAAAGAACCTGTGTGAAGCTTTCTTACTGGAGAGAGATCAAAAAGCTTCTTTGGAGTCAGAGGCTCGCTGCAGTCTGCACTCTGAGAAACTCAAACTCTTCTGTCTGGACCATCAGCTGCCAGTGTGTCTTGTTTGTAGGGATTCAAAAATACACAACAAACACAAATTCAGAACCATCGAAGAAGCTGCGGAGGATCACAGAAAAGTGCTTCAGGTGTTACTACAGCCCTTAAAAGAGAAACTGAAGCACTTTAAAATAGTTAAAGGAGACTTTGATCAAACCAGAGAACACATTAAAATCCAGGCCCTTCACACAGAGAGGAAGATCAAGGAGAAGTTTGCAAAAATGCACCAGTTTCTACAAGAAGAAGAAAAAGCAAGAATCACTGCTCTGAGGGCAGAAGAGGAGCAGAAGAGTCAGATGATCAAGGAAAAGATGGAGGCTCTGAGCAGAAAAATAGCAGCTCTTTTAGACACTATCAGAGCCACAGAGGAGAACCTGAGAGCTGAAGATGTCTCATTTCTGCAAAACATCAAGCCTGCAGTGAACAGAGTCCAGCAGCGCACCCTGCTGGAGGAACCACATGTGGTCTCAGGAGCTCTGATAGATGTGGCCAAACACCTGGGCAACCTAGCCTTCAACATCTGGAAGAACATGAAGGAGATGGTCTCCTGCACTCCAGTGATTCTGGATCCAAACACAGCTCATCAACAACTCATCCTCTCAGAAGATCTGACCAGTGTGAGTCTCGGTGAGAGACAGCAGCTTCCCAACAATCCAGAGAGGTTCGACCACCATCCAATTGTTCTGGGCTCCGAGGGCTTCGACTCAGGGACTCACAGCTGGCATGTTGAGGTTAGAAAGGATGGGATCAGGTGCCTCGGTGTGCTAATAGAGTCTGTTAAGAGAAAAGAACAATTACAGACTGGATTCTGGGAAATATGTCTCCAGGATGGACAATACACAGCAGCTGCTCCACCACTTCCTGATAAACTTCTCTCAGTGAAGAAGCTCCAGAGGGTCAAAGTTCAGCTGGACTGTGACAGAGGGAAGCTCTCATTCTTCGATCTTGACACCAGCACACACATACACACCTTCAAACTCAGTTTCACTGAGAAGCTGTTTCCTTACATTGGCACGCACAATAAAGTACCAATGAAGATTTTACCTGTGACTGTGAGAGTGGAACAGCACACGCCCTCTTTATCTACAGGTTTTTGGTTTAGCTAGCTCTTATTTCCACTCAGAAATCTCTGAGTTTTGATGAGTTTTATTTAAGAATTTAAACATTTCAATAGCTTATTAGGGTTTTTCTTTTAATGTTAAAAGACACTGAAAGCCTTTTAGATTTTATTACTTGTATATTTTCTTTCTTGTTTTAATACGTTTGTCTGTGTCATGTGTCTATAAAGCCTTTTAGGCGGGATAATGGGCTCTACAAATAAACTAACTTGGCTTAACTGGTAATAGTCAATCTTACAAGCTTTAATAATTGTATCTGTGAAAATGTAGTTTTACATTTCTGTGTGTCATCAATATTTTTTCGTTTTTGGACCAATAACAGGGACTTTTTGAGTGTGGTACACACCCTGATCCATCCACACGTCAAGTGTGCAAGAGTTGTTTTTTTTTACTAAACGTAATAATAAACAGCTATGACTTTTTTAGTGCAATTTAATGTTTAAATTGGTATTATTTAGATACAAATATACTTTAGATGCAAAAACAAAATGTAATTGTGTATACATTTCAATTTCTATGGTAGTCTAGTGAAGTAATCTAACGAAGCTCAAAAGTGTCTGTAAAACCAACAGATTTGGATTTAAATGTAAAACATTCTTTCAGATGTTATGTACATCAGGTAGAAATGATAAACAACCTTTGACTCTATAAAGTTTTTATATCTCTAAATTAAAATTAGAACATTCACAAAGGCTTGTGACGTTTTAAGAAAAACATGTTCATGCCCTTTACATTTCATGGGTAAAGCAGAGAGACCAGAAAGGCGAATCTAACTGTGGTGACAATTTTTATCACTGACATGAGATTTACTGTGACCTTCACCTGTTAAACATCCAATAATACGAGATCAGACGTGTTGCAGTGGTCAGTAGATTATATTTTTCCTTTCAGAAATTAAAAACATTTTTTTACAAAGACCAACTTCATTCACTCAAAGTCTTTTGCACATTAAGCTCTTAATAGTGCTCACCACAAACAGCAGAATCACTGCTTTACATCGATACACCAGCGCTGAGTGTGGACTAACACAGGACTAACCTGCTGACCAGTTTCAGTAACCTCCCACAGGAGAGCATTTATTTAAAGGCGACCTGTTGCATTTATATTGTTAATTTCCTGCTCTATGCTTTTTGACTCCACTCCAGTATCACAGAATGATTCCAAGTTTAAAAACAATCCTTATTTTTCTTATTCCAGTCCCTTATGCAGCCCCTCAGTTCAAATTTTAAACCCCTCATCTGCTGACTGGCTGGCACTTGGAAGCCTACAGAGGGGTTTTACCCAGTGCTTGTGAACTGTCCCCATTTAGTATGTAAAGAAATACAAAAACACCCTGAACCTTCAACATCTATTTTGTTCACATATAATATGAAAATCTGACCCAGTAACATAAAAAAAAAACAAAAAAAACAAAAAAGCAGAACAGATGCCCTTAAAAGATTTTCAGGCGTGTAATTATTTCAAATTAAAACGCTTTGTTTTTACAAACTGTCTCAGGGGAGAGATGTCTGTCTTATCAGCAGTTAAGGAGAAACTGCTATGTGAAAACACCAACAACTTTTCCAGTCTTAGCACAGGGCTGATTAACAGTTCTTTACTGAAGGTTTCTCATTTCCAAGGATTCTTTCTGGCTCAGAAATTTGAATGTGAGTGTTTAATTATGACCCTGAAATAAGTCAAAGAAAAGTTTCAGTAGTTCTAATGACAGAGGGGATTTACACTGGGCTCGGTTTACTTTTACTTTACATTTGTTTGTAAAAGCTCAAAATCATCTGATTTTATGCTAGTAGCAGTAAATGACACATGGCTAAAATGTTAGCGTTCGATTTGTTTGAAAGTTGTCTCTTTAATTATATACACAGATTATTGTACAAATTAAATACTGAACACAGAATGAGTGTCAACATTAGTGATACTGAAAATGTTATGATTTACTGATGCAATGTCAAATTCATGAAGTTTATAAAATTTACTTCTGATGGTCGGATACATTTTGTTTAGTTTTGGGCAGTCTGGTCATGAGATTATATGATGATCTTTTGGAGTCACGCCCCTGCTTTTAGTTGGAAAGAAATCTGTCAGTCATTGGTGGACTTCAGTGATGTCAGTGGTTCCAACTTAAGGTCCAGTAATTTCATGGTGCCATGCGCTTTCCATCTTTTTGGCCTCAGTACTATTATTTTTGGTGACAATGCAAGAAACTGGTCCTAAATTAGGCTGAGTCTTCTCCTCGAGGCTGAAAGCTAATTTACAATCTAAGCATTTTTACTCTGAAAACCCTGACAGGAAGCAATGACTTATAGTCCTGTTTTTTAATATATTGAAAACTTCTCCTTCTGCTTTTCCCACCTTTAAGAGGATTATTGCCAGCGGTGCACATAAGTGGTCCGGAGGTGTGCATTCACTGTCAAAATAAAAGACGCGCACCAGATAAGAAGTTGCAAAGGGCGTTTTGCGTACATACGATTTTCTGGAGGAGGACAGACAATTGTTTAGAACTCTTAAAGATGTCGAAGAAGCAAGCTCTTTTAAGCAATTACTTTGGTGTTCCTCCACCAAAGAAATGTCAGGGGTCCGAACCGCAAAAGAAGCGCATATTCTCGGAAAAGTGGTTGCAGGCTTCAAACAAATGATGAACGCACAGAGATGTGCCTTTTATATGTACGCAAACACGTGTTGCAACTTCTTATCTGGTGCGCGTCTTTTATTTTGTCAGCGAATGCGCACCTGTGGACCACTTATGTGCACCCCTGATTATTGCATCTGATGGCCATTGCCTAATTTGTGACAAAACCAAAACACGTTTCTGCTTACTTCATGTGGAGTAGGAACTTTTAGACAGCGCTGTATATTTATTTATAATGTACAATTAATCTTAAAGACTAAAGTTGTCCACATTATAAAGTTGTCAGCTCACCCACTACAGTATTGGAGCACATATTGATGATCATTAACTCGTCTGACATTGAAACAAAACGTTTCAAAGAACAGAGAAACTTGGAAAGCTCATCAAGAACACGAGACATAACAATTTCCCATGATTAAAGCTGCAGTCATTGGTATTTCTGTATAAAAACAAATCAAATTATTGAGTGTTATTTGATGTCAATTACATTCAGGTGGATGCAAACATGACTTCCAACTCAAAACATTCACATTTCCATGAAGTTGCTTACAGCTTGCTCTGCTGCCCTCAATAATAAACTGCTATGGCTTTAAAGGACCAATGTGTAGGAATTAGTGACATCTAGTGGTGAAGTTATAGATTGCAAGATACTGAATCGCCCTTTGTTTCCAACAAGCAGCAGAAATAAACACATTTGCAGGTTGGTAACAACTGTACGGACAGTGATTTTTATATATTTAAATATAATTCAACCATTAAGATTTTGCCAAGGCTTAAAATTGGGGTGTGGCGTGGATTAAACAGTGTGCTGACACTGGTCTCATCTCTTTCCTAGTCTTCACCTCTGCTGGACCCAGCTCACAACTTCACACTTTTGTGTAAGTAAATATTCTACTTCCAAAAAAACAAAACAAAAACAAAAACGTGGCAGCCTCCACAAGCAAATAGTGGTGGCATTGTCCATCTTTGATATACAGTCTATTGTTTACAACAATGTAGGAGCACCTTCACTTCCATTTACTTATAGCCAGTGCTGTTTGTCCTTTTTGGTCTTCAGTAGAAACACTAGTTATAAATCCTGGATTACATTTATGTTAATGGAGCATCAGAAATCCTACACACTGGACCTTTAACTGTGACCAATACTGCATTATGTTTCACAATAAGTCAGATCAGAATCTGAGCATCAGTCATGACATCAACCTGTAGCTGTGGTTTGATTGTTCTTTTCAGGAAGTGTAAATGCATAGTAAATCTAACCAGCAGTGTTCATATATTCACACACCCACTTCCCCCTTCCCTCTCAGTATACTGATCTTTACTCCACCAAGAAGCCCCCTCTCTCGACTTTTCTCATATTTGCCAACATGAGAGTTTGACCTGTCAGTACTTTAAGAAACCTTCCTTGACACACGTCACCTTTTCTGACAAATGCAGCCAAGCAGGGCTAAAACAAGTCCAAATTAATTTATAAAAAGAAAGACAAAGAAGCCTTTTGTTCTTCCTCCTCCTGCTTCCATTCAACTGCCTGAATGTCCCTCCCTCTTCTCTGGCACAGTTTGGGTCTTCCTCATAGTCTTCATATAAAAGGCGCTGGGATTTTTCCTCCACCTGACGCTACATGATGATTCGCGGCTCCGGGACTGACTCGTTGATGGATTTGTGAGGCAGGACGTTGGCACCGTTCAGGTATAGCTCGTCATTGACGATCACATCCTCCCCCAGCACTGTCACATTCTCCATACGCACCTGAGGACGCACATTAAGACACAAGTCATCTACCATCGCACGTGACAAGTCTTTGTGCATGTGCTGTACGAGATGAAACAGAGGATTTAAGTAGACAGAAAGAGTACGGCTGCCACAGCCTTCAGTACTCCTTCTGTTCTCCTACTGCTTCTCTGGCGTTAGCTATTATAAGTTATGTGAAAAGTATAGATATAATAGTGAACTGTGAAGTTGGCCAAAAGTCCCATTTGGTTATTACTTTAAGACAAAAAAACAAAACAAACAAAAAAACAGACAAGTTTGAGCAATTCCAATAAATTATATCCATGAGCGCGTAAGCAGATACAACAAGGTCTAAAAAGAAAAAAAGAAAATAACTAGGCTAAGTTATAGAGTACAAATATCACCACAAGTGAGATCTGCTGTTAAACAGACAGAGACACAATTAGCTGCGTCTCACAATAAATGAATGAATCAAGAACGTCCACACATCTTTCCTACTCACCCACTGGCCGACTGACGAGCTCCACCCCACGATGCAGCTCTCCAGCCACGAGTGCGATCGAACCCTTGACCCTTTCAGCACTGTGCACCTCTTTATCCTCACGCCGTCCTCCACGACAACGCCGGCGCCGATGGTGACATTCGGGCCGATGGTGCAGTTCTCCCCGATCTGTGCCGTGGGATCCTTCAGAGAAGAAGAAATGGGGATCATCATTACCATGAAGTACAAGCCCTTATTTTGATGTCACATCAACAAAGTGCACTCACCACCAAGACGTTGCCAAGGAAACCGGGGCCTGTGCGTAATCTCTCAGGTGCGTGTTGTCGTACTGACTGGAGGTACATACACATCCCTGTCAGGAAGTCTTTAGGCTGGCCGATGTCCATCCAGAAACCTGCAGACAGACGGACAGAGGGTGGAAGGTGAAAGCCTGAAAGCAACCAGGCAGCTCCTAGTGATCTTTAACAGGTGACTCACTGAATAATGAGGTCACAGTAAGAGGCAGACATTAATCTGCTGACTGCAAACTCTGCCATAAATTTTACATAACTGCCAGCAGAGTTTTCAGCATTTGTTCTAATAGCTGCACAAATCATTCATCTGCCTCAACCAAATATCCAGCTAAGTGTTGTGAGGGGGCAGGATCAAGAGAGAAGAGGCGGAGAACACCGGGGCAAACAGGCACCCTCACATCTAATCCTACGGCCACCAAAATCACCAGTTATAACCTAACAAGTATGACCGCAGTCTATGAATTTAGGGAGCAAACAAACACACAGAAATCAACCAGAAGGTTCGAACCCAGCGCCTAACAGTGCTAACCATGGTGTCACCCCCTTACCGTTGGTTAGGCTGTGGGGGCAAAAGTGGAAACCAGGACAAGCAGAGATACAGATTTAAACTAAAAACTGAAAATGCAGTTCAGTGGGTTAAAAAAGCCACATTTTCACTGGAAAGACTGATGGATTTTCTACAGATCTCTGTTAAAAAAAATAAAAAAAAATAAAAAAAAAAAAAAAGGGAGAAAAATCACCATCAATTCATAATTCAATAAATACCAATCCTGAAAAAAGATTAATCCAAACACCTGAATAAAAACACACGAAAGCACTAGGGGTGCAACGATACTCGTATCGATATTGAACCGTTCGATACAGTGCTTTCGGTTCGGTACGCATATGTATCGAACAATACAAAATTTGTAATTTATTTTATCAACTTTCCTTCTGACGATGCTGTCTGTGTTGAGCGCTCAGTGAATCTGCGTTCGACTACTCCGCCTAGGCTGCACTGTCGAGCGCAGATCCACTGAGCGTTCAACACAGACAGCATAGTCAGAAGGAAGAGCGCAGGGCAAGCTAGCGAGACAGAAGTTAAGCTCCCCTTGCAACATGGCAAATTGAACCTCCCCCACCCTCATTCAGATCTGGCGTTTGGAATTATTTTGGTTTTCATGTGACATATGACCCTGAAGGTAAGCGCGTCATGGACTAAAGTAAAACAGTATGTTGGATGTGCCACGCAATGCTCAATTACATGGGTGGGAACTAGTGTGTTAGCACAGTTAGCTCGTTAAGGTGTTGGCCGTCTAGCCCCATGCACGGCATCGGTGGTAGCTCGTTAACGGAGATTTGCCGTGTTGTGGCGTTAAGGTCATTTCAACGAGATTAACGCTGACAGCACTAGTGGGAACACAACGAATATGACTGCACATTTATGCTGACATCATCCTAGTGCAAAGACAAGTGGAAGCAGACAAAAACAACAAGCATGCATGCTACAAACTTTACCCGAGTCATTTAGACAGCCGTTAGCACATGAGTCTCCTTATGGGGACCTGATATGTTTAATATTGTGGCGAGCTCAGACAAGGAGGAGACGGAGGTATCGTTTGGTCTTGCTTCCGGTGAGCTAGCCAGGGAGCACAGCCGTTTATTGACATCTGCAGAAGAACACTGCCGCTAGCTAACTGCTCAGCGCGGCAACCGCACAGCAACAACAACACACAGAGCGCCCTCTGACCCCGGAAGGACACACCGTCGCAGCGAGAGGGCGTCACCCGTCACTATGGCAACATAAACAAAACATAACTGTACAAACAGAACCCCGAACAGCCCTGACCCGCTACATAGCCCCCACCTAAGGGGTCAGTCGTCCCCGACGACCCCATTACCCCACACAAAGTCCTGCAAATGTCCAGGTGCCTTCTTTTGGCGCACCAGCCGGTCACGACCGGCGGGGGAAAAGTCACTCGGGTCAGAACATGGGGTGCCACCATCATCCCACTTCTGACACCAATGTGGCGAGCTTAGACAACGAGGAGACGGAGGTGTCGTTTGGTCTTGCTTCCCGTGAGCTAGCCAGGGAGCACAGCCGTTTATTGACATCTGCAGAAGAACACTGCCGCTAGCTAACTGCTCAGCGCAGGCAACCGCACAGCAACAACGACAACAACACACAGGGCGCCCTCTGACCCCGGAAGGACACACCGTCGCAGCGAGAGGGCGTCACCCTGTCACTATAGCAACATAAACAAAACATAACTGTACAAACAGAACCCCGAACAGCCCTGACCCGCTACAATATGCTGCTGAGAATATAGCCCAGAAGAAGCGTATAGTATAGCTTTTGTTTTGGAAAGAGCCATTTCTCTGTAATAAACTCTCTTTTCCAAAGATGAGTGATTCCTCAATCAGATACAGGTGTTACCGCGCCAGATCCGCGGCCCCGAACCGTAGTAAGGAAACCTCTGGCAGTTACTTGAAGGTTCCGTAACTGAATCGTAGCCGGCAACAGCTTACTATACAGGTCAACTCCGCTAGCAAAAAGATCGAAGGAGGCGTAGGAAACTGCTTCACCGAACTTTATTTCTTCTCTAAGGCACGAACACCGCGTACAGTGGGCTGAAACAGTTTACTCACAGCGAGCATCGCCGACACAACTCTGGCTGTCGAGGGAGTTATTATATTCCTCTTATTTATTTTCTTTTCGTCTCTTCTGTAGCTAACCGTTACTTTTTCCCCTTCTCCGCTCTCTCTCTTCACACACACACACCAGGCAGTCCCGCTACACACATCCCGAATACATTTCCCATCAGGCTTCATCCTTAAAGGGCCATGCCTGTAACACAGGGCTTGCAAAATCGCTAGCCCGACGTCCCGGGGCTAGCGATTTTTCCAGTCGGGCTACCAAAATCTATCTCTGCCCTGCCCGTCGTGCTATTGTAGGAAGGAAAAATATATGTCAATGCTTTTGCATTCTTTCGGAAATGTAGCTGGGTAATTATGTCATTGGCATCGGTGAGCCACTGTCAATATGTGACATATTGAAATCGCATTTGAATTTGCGCTTGTTTTTTGCTTTCACTTTGCAAATGTCCAGGTGCCTCCTTTTGGCGCACCGGCCGGTCACGACCGGCAGGGGAAAAGTCACTCGGGTCAGAACATGGGCTGCCACCATCATCCCACTTGACACCAATGTGGCGAGCTCAGACAACGAGGAGACGGAGGTGTCGTTTGGTCTTGCTTCCCGTGAGCTAGCCAGGGAGCACAGCCGTTTATTGACATCTGCAGAAGAACACTGCCGCTAGCTAACTGCTCAGCTCGGCAACCGCACAGCAACAACGACAACAACACACAGGGCGCCCTCTGACCCCGGAAGGACACACCGTCGCAGCGAGAGGGCGTCACCCGTCACTATGGCAACATAAACAAAACATAACTGTACAAACAGAACCCCGAACAGCCCTGACCCGCGGTCAAACGCGGGTTGCAACTTCTTATCTGGTGCGCGTCTTTTATTTTGACAGCGAATGCGCACATGCGGACCACTTATGTGCACCCGTGTAAATAACATAATGTTCTGCCGGGTGTGTTGTTGGTTTTCTCTCGATTTCTGAGTCGACAAGCGCCTTTGTTACTGGGACCAGTAATTTTAAGAAAGGCCCCCATTAGAACCCATGAGAAATGCAAGAAATGCATTATTGCTCAGTCTGCAATATCTTTCCCAGAACAAACACCAATTGCAAATAACATACTAAAAATAAACCTGAAAAATCTGTTTAGAACAGCGTACTATGTTGCAAAGAGTGAACTACCACTGGCAAAATTTAGCAGTCTTTGCAAACTTCAAAAAGCAAATGGCCTAGATCTTGGTTCCACTTGTCTCTTACCCGTGACTTCAGCGGAAATTTCAAATTCAGGATCTGACACAGACTGATTCATGTCCTACACAGTTCTTACAAGTTCATAGAAATTTCTGTTCAATTAGAACCAAGTATTTGAGTTGATGATTGTAATTTTTATACAATGTTGTAATTTGTTTTTCAACAATTTTTTGATTAATGTTTTGTTTCCTTTACAATTTTATACTTTAATGTATAATATTGTAAAGGAAACAAAACAGGAAACAAAACATCAATCAAAAAATTGCTCTCTTTTTTATTCGGGCTACTTACATTTATTTTGGGCTACCAAAAACTGAAGAGTCCCTGCCCGAAGGGCTACCAGGGATTTTGAAATTTTGAGAGCCCTGAGATATATTTATTTTTTTAATTACTTTTGTTTCAGCAACATTAAATTTAAAAACTGTACTTTTGAGTTAAAATATCTATTTATAATTTCATTAAATGACAAATTAAAAAGGCATGAACATTTTTTTTGTATCGAAAAAATATCGAACCGTGACACCAAAGTATCGAACCGAACCGAACCGTGAATTTTGTGTATCGTTGCACCCCTAGAAAGCACAACTAGTACGAACGACATTAATCAGGGTTTTTACGAGCACCAGCATCATAAAAAAACATCAGGGTTTCTGGTTTCTGATTAACATACAGATTTAACCTGAATTTATTTATTTATTCAAGCATAAACTAGCCAAAGATCAGTTATTAAAATGTAATGAATTTATTTAGCCTTTTAGGCCGACATAGGTTTGTCCATATTTATTACAAAGACAAAACAGAATTTAGGTCACTTGTACAAATTCCTACTCCTCTAAGAAAATTTAAAGAACAAATCAAGCCCATCTTTTTTTATTTATCCTGTGATTCTTAAGTTTTGTAAATGCTTCGCCGCTAATCTCGAGGACCTTCTGTTACTACTTAAACATGATGAATCACATCATCTTCTAAAGGGAAATCCACTACTGACTGGGACCAGTAAGCCTGCCTAGACTACAGGTCAGGATGGGGTGGAGGTTTCACTACGTGGTTCCACTGTTTCAGCAAAGCCAAAGGATCTCAGAGAGGAATGAGGATGTAGAGAAGCACCAACAAGTGATTCCTCCTGCTGGTGAGCTCTTATGTTTTTTGTTGGGGGTTTTCTTTTTAAACATCTGTATCAGAACTCTAGAGAACCTTTAGGTCTGAGCATAAAGGTTAGTGGTGCTTTTCTGCAAACGTTTCCTCTCCAGACCTGCATGAAAAGCCCAAACACTTACGTCTGGTGGAGCTGTGAGCTGCAGAGACCAGATCAAGCACACAGGTCAGCTTTAAACCATACATTTCCATCCTACTGATCCTACTGCTGTGTTAAGAAAAAGGTGAGGTCACCACTGTATACTTTTATGAACTGACTTGCATCATTTTGATTAATACGATCTTCTCCACGGGCCCCTATTTTGGGCAAAAGCTGAATGTTCAGATCTCACATGCAGCTTTACAGTCCTGTGCTGTAGTAGAAGCTACTTTCGGCTGCTTCCCTGCCACCAGTGGTCGCCACAGTGGGCAGCTCTACATGTCTGATTTGGCAGATTTTCTTTAAACGCAGGATGCTCTTTCTGACGCAACCCCAAAGAGGATTTGTGTCTCCAGCTGGAATCAAACCAGTGACTTTTTGACCACTACGCCACTGGAGGAGAAGAGTCCTGTGCTGTAGTATTGCAGTCTTAATATTAGTATTAGTTACCTTGCAGCTCCATGGCATACAGCTGTCCCTCCCCTGCCATGACAGGAAATATTTCTTTTTCAATGGATGTTGGTCTCAGCTGCAAAAAGAATGCATAAAAAAGTCATGAACATGATCCAAAAAATACACAAAACTATAGTGTCTTCAGACTCAGTGTTTCCCACAGATTCCCACATAATCAGGTGCCTCTCCAGTGAGTCTCATCCTGCTGGTAGATTTAAACTCCACCATGTTGAAGAGGAGCTGGTGGCTGTAGTTCTTGTAGTCTGCTCTTCAACCTCAGAGACACAAACCTGTTGTAGGCTCGGGTTAGAGTGACCCAGGGTCTCGCAGGAGATATTCAGAGCAGGAGGACTGCAATCACTAGCTACAGTCCAAGATAGTGAAGTCTGAGTACATCTGAATCTAGGATGAGCTCTGATCAAGAAGCTGAATGATATCAGTGACTGCCACAATGATAGGCTGAACAGTGACCCAGATGCATTCTTCGCTCTGATCCAAACTAAGGCTGAAAGTTTGGATTGAAGACTGAAAGCTGAAAGGGAGCTCCCTTTCAGCTTTCAGTCTTCAATAATACCAGATACTAACAGGCTGGCCCACCAAGGTACAGTCCATCTGTGGGAAACACTGAGTCTGTTACTAAATAACACACTAACATCGACACTATGAGTGAGTGCGAGAGCCTCCTCACCTGGATCCTGCTGAGCATGCTGGGATTGAAGATGTACATGCCGGCATTAATTTTGTTGGAGACAAAGACCTGTGGTTTCTCCACAAAGCGATGGATCCTCCCGCTGTCCGCCTCATACACCACCACACCGTACTTAGAGGGCTCTTCCACCCGTGTTACCTTCATGCACACACACACACACACACACACACACACACACACACAGTATGACCCCACAGTAGTAAGCTTCCCTTATACCACCTAAAACTAATAAAAACCTGTCAATATGCAGCAGCTAAGCATAGGAAATACTAGGACAGTCTCTCTCACCACAATGGTTCCCTCCTTGCCGTGGTTGCGGTGGAACTGCAGCAGATCTTTGAACGGAAAATCACAGATGACGTCTGAGTTGAGAACGAAGAACGGCTCACTGTCATCATTCAGCAAGTCTCGAGCCAACGCCAGGGGACCCGCTGTGCACAAACATACAGTTTTATATGGTTCACAATAATTTACTATGGTTTTTAAAAGACGAGTTAATCGATGTTGAATTACTGGATACTTGCAGAGAGCCATTTACGCTTATCTGGATCTGTCTGTAGTAAAGACAAGCTCACCTGTTCCCAGAGGCTCCTTCTCATGAGACAGAGAGATACGAATCCCGAGCTGAGAAGAAAACAAAAAACAGTCAGGTTCAACTTTAATGTTTGGGCTCAGTTAGGAATCACACCACATCACACATGAATCCAAATGAATGTCTCCTGAATCTATTTCCTAACATGTGACCAGAGATACAGAAATCCAACAAGTCCAACAACCGAGTCTTTGAGGTCCTGTTCAAGCACAACACGGAAGTCACGCTGATTAAAGATTGTAAAGTACACGACACACACGGTGACTGTGCTCACGAGTGTTGTGTTTTATTGACAATTCTGCATTCAAGGGAAACAGTCTGTTCCAGTCCAACTCTCTCTCTCCCTGCTCGACTCTGCCTTCACTATATAGAGAAAAGGAAAGAGACACCGTCATCAGTCAATCGCCAGTCAGTGGCTCACCTGCCTCCCAGTACCGCCCCCTTGAGCTCACTGCACCACCACTCCTCCCCTGCAGCTGAGCCAGGGACCACACCTCCCCCACAAAGATGTTTCCTTCAAACTACAAACCACAGATGAGACACGCAACTAATCACTATAAATCTATCTAAAGATTTTTTTTTCTGTTTTATTCCACTTATAGTCCCAATATTATACTGACCAATCACATATGATCAAATTTCTCCACACAGGTAAACAGTCCATAGAAAAATTAAAACTGCAGGCTCGCACTGCATCAAACACAATCTCAGAATAATTAGCTATCCTTTGAGGATGACTTAGCTTCTAAATTCAGACCAATTGATTGGAAATCTTGAACCTAAAACCTGTTACCGACTTTCTGAATATCCTGGATACACTAGAACAAGAAAAATAAGAAGCAGAGATGCCGAAAGTTTCTTGAAAAGGGAACCAAACATACTTAACAGTGACTGTTGTGCACATTTACACCTCAGTAAATGATATCCTGATTAATAAATCCATCATATAGCCTCCATGCAGGAGAAACCTGGTGGTTTTTGCTGTAACAGTGCAGGTTGTTGTACGTACTCTCTGCTCCTGCACTCTCATCTCTCTTTCCAGCAGCTCTGACATGTAGCTCACTGCCAGAACCACATGGTCCACCCCAGCCTGAAAACACACAGAGACAGTGACTCATGACTACAACACAAAATAACCTCTCAGTAGCGTCATTAAATCCTCATTGATATTTTTGCCTTACTTTCACCAGTGCCTCCACCTGGTGCAGCAGGATGGGTTTGTTGCAGAATTCCACGAGGGGTTTTGGGACGCTCAGGGTGAGCGGTCGCAGTCGGGTCCCGTACCCCCCCACTAGGATCAAAGCCTTCATGATTCTGCCGTTACCAACAGTTACCCAAGTTCATCAATAACCAGATGCTGATGCCCTGAAAAGACCAGATTCACATTCATCATTAAAATCAGACATTTTCTAAAGGAAGGACAGAAAAAAATCAGTCATGCTTGTTTCTGTGTTGGATTTAAAATTAAAAGTGACTTTCAAATACAGTCACTTTTTTACTTTGAAGAAAATTATTCTCTCACTCTCTGACCTCTAAATGTGAACTTCTTTGCCCTCCTAAAGTTTAAAAATATAACATTTATGTACACATGAGAGTGGAGACGTTGTGATCGGGGACAGAAACACAAATAAGCAGATCAGAGACTATTTCCTGATCCACTGTGTTGTTTACTTTGGTTTATCGTATTTTTATTGAGCCATTTTACTACACAATTATATTCAGGGTGGAAAGGTGAATAGTATGAAAAGAAGAAAATGGATAATTAAATTCCACTTTGTTTTATTTATATTCTTACTTACTAAACTTCTGCACTGTTATTTTAACGTGTTTAACTTAGGTCAGGGTCTTCCTGATTCAAAATGGACCTTTTTAGAGTAACTATATATGTAAACATGTCTGGTCCACTTACAGTTAAAGCAAAGAATCTGTGTTACAGACGTCTGTGCATTTCCCTGATATCTACTGGCCTTGAATAAAAGTAAATGGCTTTTTACAAAGTTGTACACTTGAGTAAATAATACAATAAAAATCACAGTGATGGTGATTTTGTTAGTGTTTTTACTGCATTTACTCTTTTGGATGCAGTAATTCAGGCATTTGCTACCTTTTTGGCTGCATTAAATTCAACTTAATTATTAGCCAATGACATGGAGGTGATAAAGATCAAGATGCTCAGACTTCCATTGGGAGGGAGCATCAGAGGGAGAGCTCAGGCAGAAGTGGTTTGGAGACAAAGTTAGAAATACAAGAGGCGGGATAGTAGATAAACTGGACAAAGGGTGTTAAATATCGAGCTTTCAGGCAGATGGAAAAGAGCAAGAGCACAGAGAACATTTAAAGCTGTAGTGATGACATGTCGATGGCTGGTGTGACAGCAGATCGCTGTGGCAAACGCTGTGGCGCCCGGAAGAAAAAGAAGAGGAAGAACAAGAAGAGGTCATGGTGTCGCCTCAGATCAACAGATTTCATTCATTCATTCATTCTATCAGGCGGTCTGGAACACTTGATAGGGTGATATTTACTTCCCTGAAAAGTGTCGAAAAACAAACCAAAGAACCAACCAACACAAACAGGTGATAAAACGAGGATACACATGGGAATAAACACAGATTAAAACAGGTAGAACTAACAGGTACTACTAAAACAACCTGTTAAGGATATTGCGTTTTATACAGATTACATCAGCACTTTATCGTAAATGAATTAACTTTTAAGGGAAACAGTGAGATAAAATGTGACAATGATCATGTTTTGGTTTGTAGTGAACTTACAGTGCCTCTAAATAGCTAACGTCAGCTGACAGAGCTGACTTTATTTATCTACAATGAACGCAAATCGACAGGTAGCTGGTTAGTGTTCAGGTTTTAAAGTCTGCGAACAGCGTGAGAGTAAACGAAAACTCACCTGGGTTTTTTCATTAATAGTCTACAGCAGGTCTGAATCACTGACACTCTGGAAATGACACGTAAGATCATCAAAACGCCGAATCCTTGTTTGGCTTCCGGTGCAGGAGACAGCCAATCAACTCGTTCGACGTGACATAGCTTATCCGGTGAAGCGTTTCAGAATAAGAGTCATTTTAAAAACGGGCTTATTGCAGCATTTCTATCCATAGACTAATAATAGGACAAGGTTTCTTGGTCTTAAAGTTAAATGAGAATAGTGGAATACAAATAATTAAATAAAGTGAAAATCGATAAATCCCGTGCATACAGACTTTTTGAAAACTTGTATGCAACTAATGGGCTAGTTCAAGAAAAATTGGTTAAACCCAGTTTAATTTTACTGGACAAAAAACAAGAGCAATATATATATATATATATTGTTACATTTGTTTAATTAATAAATATATATATATATATATATATTTTTTTATTTATTTATTAATTAAACAAATGTAACAAGTATGAAAGCCCATACTTCCATACTCCCGCCACAAAAAAAGAAGGGGATCCTTAACTCGCTATGTTTCTCCAAATTTCGACTTTTTTTTTCTCGAAATTTTGAGTTATGGATACTTGTTTTTGTTTTGTTTTTTTAGTAGCGGAAACTGGCTTCCATAAACAAGTATAACAAATATGGCAATATTGCCAAAGACTTTTTCCAACTTCAGATAATACCACGACAGGCTGTCTTACAAAATATAAAAGACAGATAATGAAAATAAATTAAAAATAAGCAACTGAAGAAATAAATAAAATTAACAAAAATTTAAATTAAAGTCATATAATAAAATTAAAACCTTGGGGTTTTCTAAAAGCTTTAGTTCATTAACCATATGATGCAGATCCACTGTTTGTTTTTTGTCCATAAACTTTACAGATGACAGGAAGAGGCACAGTTCTTTGTGAAAGGTGAAAAAGGACGGCTTTATATTCAGAAATCGACATTTATGAATGAAGAATTTACCCATAATAATTATCACATACAGTGGGTACGGAAAGTATTCAGACCCCCTTAATTTTTACACTCTTTGTTATAAAGCAGCCATTTGCTAAAATTATTTAAGTTCATTTTTTTCCTCAATAATGTACACACAGCACTCCACATTGACAGAAAAAACACAGAATTGTTGACATTTTTGCAGATTTATTAAAAAAGAAAAACTGAAATATCACATGGTCCTAAGTATTCAGACCCTTTGCTCAGTATTTAGTAGAAGTGCTTAGAGTCATTGTCTTGTTGGAAGGTAAACCTTCACCCAGTCTGAGGACCCGAGTACTTGGGAGAAGGTTTTCGTTCAGGATATCCCTGTACTTGGCCACATTCATCTTTCCCTTGATTGCAACCAGTCGTCCTGTCCTTGCAGCTGAAAAACACCCCCACAGCATGATGCTGCCACCACCATACTTCACTGTTGGGACTGTATTGGACAGGTCATGAGCAGTGGTTTTATCACACATACCACTTAGAATTAAGGTCAAAAAGTTCTATCTTGGTCTCATCGCACCAGAGAATCTTATTTCCCACCATCTTGGAGTCCTTCATGTGTTTGTTTTTTTGTTTTTTTTAGCAAACTCCATGTGGGCTTTCATGTGTCTTGCACTGAGGAGAGGCTTCTGTCGGGCCACTCTGCCATACAGCCCTGACTGGTGGAGGGCAGCAGTGATGGTTGTGATGTAACACTGGGTGTAAAACATTGATAAATCATCTTATGTATGCAGATGACCTGGTTGTTTTTAGTCCAAGCAGTGCTGGGTTACAGGAGCTTCTTAATATCTGTACTGAGTATGGAGTGCAATGCAATATGATATAAAGTACGATGCTGTTAAAAGTGGTGTTTTGATATGTAGAACCAAGCAGGACAAACAGCTAAATTTGCCTGTTTAAACTGTCCCAAAAACTCTTGAAGTTCATAAAAAGGTGAAATACCTCAGTCGCTTTATTACTGATCAAATAAATGATGACGATGACATATACAGACGACAGTGTAAGCTCTATGTGGAGGCAAATACTATTGCACCTAAATTCAGCTCTCGTGCACTTCCAGTTAAAGTGGTTTTGTTTAAAGCAGCGGTTCTCAAACTGGTGGTACTTTTAAAGATTAAATAATATACCATTGCGGAGGTATGCAAAGACGACACAAGAGTTCCCAAGGCTCTTCTGGGAGCCGGAGTCGACCAGAAAACGTCTCCCCCAGCGCGAGTCCTCTATGAAGAGCAGCCTTTCCTTATCGCGGCCGCTGGAGAGCGCTGGCGGGCTCATTTCCCTGGGCAAAGGCGGCACGGCACTGTCACGCTGATGATAAAAACACAGACCTTTCCACTGTGCTGCCGTGCTGCGCAATGAGAATCCTTTGTACGATACCTAGAGCGGGTAGTGCCAGTCAGATATTTGTAGCTGTGGGTGTTTGGACTTTTTAGAGCACTTTTAAGAAAGTTAATGTTCAATTTTAGAGAACGACTGGATGGCTCTAGTAACAGTATAATTTTAGAACCCACAGATCCGACAGCGAGTGGTTCCCGTTAATCATCCAGTCGGAGAGCATTAAGCATTAGTTGAAGTGTTTGTGTATTTATTGATTTCTTCTAAGTAATTGTGTATTTTATGTATATTTTGGTTTTATATTTTTACAAATGTTTAATATTTTTTTAATATTTTTATTAAGGTTTATAAATTGTGTTTTGTCTTGTTTTTTGTGGACATAAAGTCTGGCAATAAAGATTGAATTGAATTGCAAGATCTATTTCATTTTTACCCCTCAACTGGAAAAAAGCAGATGGGGTGTTAGCATTACCCCACCATGCAGAACGGTGGTGATGACACCCAACTTTGTGAACACGATGACTCAAGAAAAAGGAGATGTAGGGTTTTCAAATGGATCTACTGAAAGTCTCTGACAATTTTGAAAATCTATTACCTCAACCTCAACCTGAAGGTGAAGGTCGAGGTTATAGATTTAGACTATATAGGCTTTGTCGAGTTATTGTGTTTACAATGTTATTGTTGGTTTTGACAATCTGGGGAATGTTTTTAAAACATCCTCCCAACCATTTTTTTAATCTAAAGTGAACTTTTCCCTAACATCAGGAAAACTTTCTACACACAACATTTAGAAAACGTTAGCTGAAGTGGGGTAGTGAACAATCCCCGAACGCTCCCTTGTTTGCTGGGATCTCACCTAGAATTAATACTGTAGGTGTATCTATTGAAAATCTCACATGAGATGTCAGTAACTTTGACCTCACGGTCAATCTTGTGAATGTGATGTTTGAGAAAGATTATTTTTTTAACCTGCTTTTTGTATCACTCAGCAGCTTTCACAATGTGAAAGAGAGAGCTGTGAGTGGAGTCACTCTGAAGTGGAGAGCAGTCGGATGGAGAAGTCTTCCATAAAGGGGGGAATGATGACAGAAAGAAAACTGGCCTGTTAAATTTAAAGCCAGCTTTGCTTCTGTTCATAAAAACACTTTGGCTTGATGTTTTGTGTAAATGAAGCTGCTGTTTAGTGCAGTCTGGCTCTGCTTCAACTTTCTGTTCATGCAAATGATGCTGCGAATAGTTCCTGAAAAACAAATTTCCAACAAAAAATTTCTTTGGCGCTTTGTTAGAAAGAAAGATTGCATATTCCTGATAACCCGACACACGGGACTGCAGTTTAGATTCAGATAAAGGTACTTTGAACTGCTCCTGTTTCACATCTGTTTGCCACAGCAGATAGCTCCACACAATCTTTAGCAGATTTAACTTATACTTCCCGATGCAACCCAAAAGGGATTTGCGTCTCGTCTTGGTGTCAGACTTGGGATTTCACTTGTTTAGATTGTTTAGATAGTTTCGATTCATGCAGGTATTATTGTTAAATCAATCTAAGAACACATCTTTATTATAAAGTTAATGTGGCCACTTGTCCTAAACCAGTCTGTCGTTAAGCTGGTATGCTTTAAGTGAATGTGGGAGGAAGGGTGGAAGTGGGACTCCTCCGTGCAGTTCTGAGCTTCAGACACTTCATAAACAACATTTAGTGAATTTTGCATTAATTTCTATAATTTCTGCATCCAATGCAATGCCTTTATCTATGGAAAGATAAGATGCTCTATAACATGTAAGGACAGAATATCTTGCTACATCTATCAACAGTGACATCATCTCCACACATTTTGGTTTCCATCATCATGTTACAAATTATTCTTAGTTTCATCGGTGCAAGATCTGAGGAATTTTTGGGGGGCTCTTTTAGATATTTCCTGGCAAAGTTTAATCTAGCCTTCCTGTTTTTTCGTTTACATCTTCTTGTAAACTTTCTGTATGAAGACAATTATACCTACTTCCCCGAGAGATTGAATGAGTGAACAGGCCTCTCTGGGCCATGATTTTACCCATAAATTGTCCAATTACTTTTGATCCTCTGAAAATGACTGAATTCAAAAGTGACTGATTTATGAAATTTGATCTTCAAAAACCAGTATTGTGATCAGCAGTGGCACAGGTTTCTTGTCATGATGAAACAAATGGGGAAAAAAAGAAGGAGCTCCAATATTAGGACTTTTATTTATTTGTTCAAAAAGACAAAGAAAAGGTTTGGTCATAAACAAACAATGCCTGTGTTTAGAGGCATTGTTTAGGGGAATTTAGCATCCAGAACAAACTTCAGCTGATTACTGAAACTTATCTTCAAATACTGTAGATGCGTGATATTTGTGCAGAAGGTTTTCAACATGAGCCCAGATCTTACCGAAACATGTTTGAGTTTTACTGAGGAATTCATCACTGGTGTGAAAACAAAATATGTTCTGGAAATACTACAAATCACATTATTTTATGCTACGGTGGATACATCACAAGTAATTTGAGGTTAAGGCTCTTGCCCAAGGATACTTTGACAGATTCACAGAAGTCAAGGACTGAACCTCCCACCTTCTAACTGGCAGATGACCTGCTCTATCAGCTGAGCCACAACTGCTCTATAAGACGGTCAGGATGCACACAGTGAAGCGTCTGATGGTAAAATGTTAAAACATTTAACTTAATCTCTCTAATGCCTTTTAAATGTTTCCTTTAACTGATTCATCAGTCATATCTTTTGTTTTAGGTCATTTTTTGGTTCAATCAAATAATGAAAATAAAAAATATATAACTTCGGTAATTCAGTGACATATTTTTCTAAAATCAAGCAGATTAGCTTCACTCTTGTGCAGTATCATTAAAAACAATGACTGAAATGAATAAAACTTCTTGAAATTTTAAGAAAAAAACACTGCAGTTGGAAATAAATGTAGATAAACACAAGATAAAACACTCTCATTTAAAATCATTTCTATTACTTTAAGCCTGAAGTTTGAATTTTTAGCAGTTTTAAACAAACCTGGTTGATGTTGTTTCCATAAAGGAGTCTCTGTGACACATTTTGCATAAACTGATCAACACACCCATAACATTTCTCAGAAACAGGAACATGGAGCAGGACTGGGATTTCCCTGCATTTTTATTATTATAAAGGCTGAGTTTTCTTTCACAGTTCACAGAGCAGCATCATGACTCTAAAGATCCTGCTGGGTGTCTTCTGTCTCTCAGGTCAGTCATTTTTGGCAGTGCTTATCACTCTGATATGTTACATCCAGGTTGCATGTTCAGAGATGTTGATCAATCATTTTTCCTCACAGGGTGTCTCATCTTCTCCAGATGCCGTCAGTACCACTTTGTTAATAAGTCCTTAGATTGGGGTGCGGCTCTGAGTTACTGTAGAGTGAACTACACAGACCTGGCCAACTTCGAAAACGCTACAGAAATGAAACAATTTAACAAAACAGTTTCATCTGCTGGTTACAACTCTGAGGTCTGGATTGGTGCTTACCTAAGTTTTTATTGGAGATATGTATCTCAGATCAATGATGATTTCTGGAAGTGGGAAAACCAAACTAAAAATGAACCCTTCTCAGTTTACTATTTTTGTACAAAAGCTTTAGTGAATTCACCATACTGGCACTGGTCTTGGTATATCAACTGCTCACTGGAATACCCATTCATCTGTTACAATGGTAAGAAAATACCAAAGCATTTTCTTTTCTCATTAAGATTGTTTTGATTTTATTATTTTCATTCACAGGAAAATCAACATGACTTATTTAACCACAATTTCTAATTGCAGGAACTTACCAGAGTCCTGAATTTGTTTTTGTGAATAAAAGCATGGACTGGTTCAGAGCTCTCCAGTACTGCAGGGAGAACTTCACAGACCTGGCTGACAGATCGCTTTCTGTCAGTGATGCGCAGAGGCTGGTGTCATATGGGACTGAAATATGGATCGGCCACATTGCACATCCTCAAATTTTCTGGGTCGATGGCAGAGACTCCTCATTCAGATACTGGGATGAATCAGTAAAAATATTTGGCATTTCAAATGACATGCGTGGTGTTGCAGATATGCAGAGATCAGGAAAATGGAGGTTACTGCCCTATTATACACAACGACCATTTGTCTGCTATGACAACCTGCCAGCTCCTCAACCTGAAACCACAGAAGCTCCCAAAAAAGAAATTGTTTACAGAAAAGGTATAAAGTTACAGTTTTGATATCACAAAAATATAATAACTGAAAACTCACCATGACACCTTTTGTCCTCTCTGTCTCAGTAATAAAAATCAGGTTGAAGCTGGAGGACTCCTCTGTGAATCTGAATGACACCGCTACCAAAGCAACACTCCTGAAAGAGGCAAGTCTGCCTTAAAACTTCACCTCATCACCTTTGCACTTTAGTGTAGGTGCTGTGAGTTTCACCCAGCTCTTTGATTTTATGTGATTGCCTGTCCTCATCTCTTCTTCACAGCATCTATGAGCGAGCTGCTGCGTGAAAATTAAGGCTGTAAATTTGAATTTTTGAATGTTGAGAAATGTTCATAAAATTATGACATCTAAAAATGAAAAAAAACTTTTATAAATGACAAAAATAATTTCCATACTTTTCTCTGAAATGTTTAATATGATTTTACTGTATATGATTTTAATATGTAAAATATGTATTTTACAAATATAATTTTACTGTATACATTAATCGGCCCAATTCAAATGCAAAGGTATGAATTAATGTCAGAAAATAAATTTATTGATGTTTTGTTTTTCTAAAACAGGCTTTTGTTTGTTTTTAGTCTCTGTTTAAACATGTGTGTAATGTTTGGATCTCTCAGCTCCAGGACAGACTGAAGGAGAAAGGAGTGAGTGGAATCACTGTGAAGTGGAGAGAGCAGCCTGATGGAGCCGTCTTCCATAAAGACAGGAAAGTACTCACAAAGAAGAAAACTGAGCTGTGAATTTTGAAACCAACATTGCTGCGACTTCTCTGAAACTCAGATGTTTAGTGTACATGAAGCTGCTGTACATATTGTGGTTTTGCTCTGCATTTGTTTATGCAAATTATACCGTTGACATTTGTCACCTTGGTGAAATGAAAATAATCAGATATAATTAGTTTTTATTATTGTTTCATCAGAGTGTTTTGTTTTGGACTAAAAGATCCTTTCATGGTTTTAATACTCCTGATGACGTCCTGTGTGGGACTATGGTTAAAACTGTAGATTTTTGTTCTGGCTGCTTGAGATAATTCTGCTTTTGTATGAGATTTATTGTTTTTGACAAAAAGTGGGTTTTTTTTTTAAATCCATGAGACATAATGACAGTTAATGAACTGGATCAAGTGGCAGTGGAGGTGCGCAGAGAGAGGCTGAGGACAATACAGAAAACAACAGTGAAAATAATTTAAAATAAAATGAAATCACATTGTTCGGTGAACTCAGCCAGAAACATTTGTTATTGTCCTTTTTACCTACATTCAGGTGTAACACCTATGATTCAAAAAGCTGACTTGTATTGTTTGTTACCGTTTCCATGGAGCGCTGCCTTTAAGTGCATGAACATCCCAAAACCAGGCAACTCAAAACTGCTTCCTAGAGAAATATAAAAAGAATCATTTTTCTGCTCTTCTAAAAGAAATGTAAAACTAAATATGTGTTACTTTACTCATCTGAACTGTGAATATGTGATATTGTTCATTGGATACTAAATATAATTTGTTAAGATTGTCACATTTTTACCCGTTTTTGTAAATAAAGCTGTAAGTTAAATTAAGAAGGTAAAAGTTGGACTAAATGAAATTAAAGTTATATTTCGAGGATATTGTCACAATAGTGAGCAAATCATTTAAGCATCACAGGATGTTCACCTCCTTTTAATGATGTCTGTAAGTATATGACAATAAGCCAACAAGTGAGAGTCAGCGCTGTAGACTTTATTTAAAAACTGAAAGGCCCACTGAGCAGTACATTTGGCAACAATGATAATAAATACTTATCTTAAAAGGTCAATATTTATCTATTAACCCAGAAATAAAGTGAATAACCTCAGAGTGATCATTAATCATCAAACTGTTATGATGCAGTACTGTGAGTTTGTTTTTTGAGTATTTAATCAATCCCCTTCTGAAATCCCTTCTCAAAATCGGCAATTACTTACTTTTCTCATTCCAACACTGAATATAAGTGATGAAAATAATTTATTGTCTAATAAGGACTGTGAATAATTTCACATGAACTTTCACTGTGTTGTGGTTTTGTGGTTCAAGTTCTTCTGTCTGATCCTTTGAGCTTCTGCTGACTTTGGTTCTTCTTGGTAAACCTGCAGGGACACAGTTTAAATCTCACACTCTGTGTTTTTAAGCATCTCTGTCCATCATGGTTGGAGGTCAGGGATCAGGGGTTCCACCGGAGGTCACAAACCAAAGCGATGTGGTCAGAGGGGTGAGCCACGCTGGGCAGAGCCTCGTAGGTGGTGACCTCCTCGAGGCTGGGCAGAGGGATCACCTGCTCCACCTGCACACACACAATATATGTGTTACATCAGTTATTCACACAAAGAACACCTGACTCCATTTTTACCTTAGCGTCATTTTTTTAAATAACCAATCTCCATTGAGTTTGTTTTCTGTTCCTCATCTTTGACTTAGTGAAAATCTGAGAAATCTGTCATTCTTCACCCGTTTTACAAACTCTTTTCTGATTTACTTCAAACTTAGCAAGTGGCTCACTCAAGATCTCAATAATTAAAAAGCCTGATTTCATTTGGTTGAGTGGTACGCATAGTTTGGCTAAAAGATGTTCTAAGTAAAGTAAGTAAGTAAAGCTGATTTATTAAGGGCTTTTTGTAGACAGTCACAAGCCTGTGCACAAAAGAGAGTAAAATAAATATGAAAATTAAATAACATAACAGCCAACAAAAAGACAAAATAAGACAATGAAATAAAAAATAGTTTAAAATAAATAAATAGCAATTCACTAACATTCCCATAAGAGAGCTTGTTAAAACAAAAATGTGTCTCTCCTATATCCTCTGCCATCAGTACCTGCATGCAGTCCGGCTGTATAAAGATGTAATCCAGGCAGCCTTGAAACCCTCTCACATAGTTGGTGTAGGCCGGCAATCCGCAGGCGCTCAGCAGAGGGGGGATGTCAGAGAGCAGCTCCATGCTGCAGGACTCCTCCGGCCCCGAGCTGCTCCAGTCTGCATGCTGCGGAGGAACCACAGCCTCACTGAGCAGCTGAAACACACCTGAGAGGGGACGAGATCAAGAAACAAACCAACCTGATAAAGACTGTGTTAAAAAAAGAACTCCAAACATGGTGAAGTTGAACTTTGACCTGAGGGTCATTATGTTTTTGTAAACAGTCTCAGATTCAGCTGTAGGTACTATTCTGGAGTTACCTGCATTTGGGGTGGAGTTAAAGTCTCCACAAAATACCAGCGGGGCTCCAGGTGCGACCTCGCTGATCACATGACTCAGGTGTTTCAAAGCCACGCCCATCTGGACTAAGCGAACATTCCCCCCTTCAAAGGAAATGAATTCAATTCTCAGAAGTCTGTACTGACAATCTCTGCTGGTTAAAATGAGCAACTCAGGTGTTCCTGGAAGTAAACAGGACATTTTACCTTTCGGGTGCCAGTACAGGTGAGTGTTGGCCACACAGACCTTCCTGCTGGGTTTATTCAGGTCCTCGAGGAAAGTGACCTGCAGGGAAACAAACAATTCAGTGATTAGACAAACATTTCTTTTCATGACTGAATAAATTGCTGATTTTTAACTGTAGTGGGCATTTCTTTCACATATTTAAGAATCAAATTCCAGGACAAATCTCAAACAGACAACAGCCAACAATCAAACTTTAGCAAAACATCCACGGACAGCAAATTCTGATTCATCTGCAGCAGCTGCACTCTCTCTTTCCTTTCTCTCCGTTTGCTGTGCGAGCAAACAGAGACTTCAAGAGTGACTAAGAGCAGAGATGATCTCCTGTTGTCTGTAACTCTCCCTGAATTATCATTTTACATGTAAATATAGCCGATTTGAGTACACCTTCACACACATACACAAGACGGGTAAGGTGAAATGTTGATGACAATATGTGATGTTACCCTAAGTGTAATTAAAGTTTTCCAAGAAGTATTACACTGAACATAACGAGCCGGTGTTTGTGCTAAAATGTTTTTTAAAGTCTGCAAACATAGTGTTGTGGAGAAGTCCTGAACCTCCTTAATTTTTTATATTTTGCTAGGAAAATGACAAATTGGTGCAGTGATGTATTGATACATGGAAATACAGTTAATTTTAAAAAAAAGTTTGTACAGTTTTAACAATCTTGAAAGTCAGCGTTTGGTATGGCCACCTGTATTCTTCAAAGCAGCCTGAACAAGTATTCCTGTAATTTCTTTAGGAATAGCTCTCCAGACTTCTTGAAGGACATTCAAAGGGCTTCTTTGGATGTTGGCTGTCTTTTCTAGTGTTCTCTGTCAAGATGATCCCACACTGCTTCAATAATGTTGAGGTCTAGGATCTGAGGATGCCAATCCATGAGCGACAATGCTCCAATGGGAATTTTTCTATCAAGGTACTTTTACTGCACTAGCAGTGTGTTTGGGATCATTATTAAACTGAAAAATTAAACTGTTAGTAATTGAATGCTTTCCAGACAGTATTGAACGCTGGATCAAATCCGATAGTACTTTTCTGTGCGCATGTTTCCATGAATTTTTACAAAATCCCCAACACTGAAATGTCTCCATCATATTTTACAAATGGCTGTAGATACTGTGTTGTACCTCTCTGCTGAACACCTCCATACATTTTTTCCATTTCTTAAATACGTGACTTTCAGTTACTGTAGACAGATTTTTAGACCTATCACTTCTTCTTTACTCCACTTGTCCAGTTTCTTCAGATTTTATGAACCACACACTGCACACCACATGGAGTCATGCCAAGTTTTGAGCTAATGGACACTTTCAGAATCACCTTGTTCATGCAAAAATAGTATTTTTTGTCTGTCAAACAGTGTTATTGTCACAAATTTCACTGACTAAAGAACTGTGAAGAAATAAATTTTTTGTGACAGTGGGTGTGTCTGCTGGTAACAAAAATGAGCTATTTTAATGTATTTCTTTGACGCATTTTTCATGCTTGAAATGTCTTAAAACTACTTAAAAATTACAAGAAAGTCAAAATGTTGTGAGTGCAGTAGGTCTGAAAGACCTCCAGACTGCTGACCCGATATTTGGATGGGAGCAATAACAAAATGTCGCATCACTCCTTCCCAAAGCTAAAAAAATAATAGTTAATCAGCCTTGATGGTGAGCAGCAGTACCTGCAGCGAGGTGGACCTCTGCAGGATCTTATTCTTCAGGGCACCGTTAGCAGAAACCTTCTCCAGAAGCTCAGCGTGCATGGGGTCAGAGGACAACGCCTCACTCAGCATGATGTCGTGACTGCTCAAGAGTCGAAACTTTGACCTACAGCACAACAGGATTCACTTCAATATCATAATCATCACCCATCCACTTTTTCCGCTTATCCAATTCAGGGTCACATGGGGCTGAAGCCTATTCCAGATGTCATAGGAGTAGAGGCGGGGTAAAGTCTGGATTGTTGACCAGTTGCAGGGCTCATAATCATTATCATAATCATGTGATATTGCCATTAGGGCTGCACCTAAATAAAGAGGCCTTTCTGTTATACTTCAGATATTCAATACTTTCTTCACAATCACTTATTTGTAGGTGCTCGCTACTCTATCAACACTGACTGTCACGTAAGACACACAATATACTAAAGTGCATTAAACAAAATTTATTTCATGTACTAAAAACTTTTTATTTCTGGCCTGTTTACAGACTGTAATGTATCTTAAAAAAACTGAGACTTTATCCAACTCTCTTCATTATCTTTAACAGCCTGTGGAGTGAAGCTGGGTTTGGCTTTTTACTCAAAAATCTAAAAAAAATGCGCTGCTTATGCTCGCTTCTAAGCGCATTAATGCCTCTCTCTTCTGCTCCAGGCATCAATAGTGAGCAACACTATCTAACATCCACTAATTATTAACTTCAACCAAACAAACACAGATGTGGCTCTGCATATTATTTTGCCAGTGATAAAGTTATCAAGCAAGTTAAGGTTAATCCGGCTTCTGGCTGGTGATTGGCCTAACCTGCGGTAGAAGGTAGCGAGTCCTTCATGCTGCTTCTCTTTGACCTTGAAAACACCGTTCAGACCAAAGGCATCCAGCGCTGGAGTCAGACTGTCCACATACACTCCTGCAGAGATCAGCGAGCACAACTAATGTCAAAGATTTTTTTAAATCATCAGTATTTTTGTGTTTTTATCAGTGATTACCTTTATCGACCTCCTGCAGACAGATAATGTCGCAGTTGTACCCAGCAAGCTCCTTTTTGATCAGGTTCTGTCTGTAGTCCAGCTGCAGGGCGTAGGGGGCGCAGTACGGGTACAGCACCGTCTTGGAAAGGTCCGTTTGGGCGTAGATGTCGGCGAGGATGTTGTACGACACCACTCTCACAGTCGGCCAGTCCGTGACTTTGGCTGTGAAAGCATGACGGTTGTCAAACAAGCACACGCCTGGTCCAGCCTCCACAGCTCCCACAGAAACCAGCTCCTTGGCCAGGCCACTACGGCTTCCATCTTTGGGTGTGCAGCTCAGTTTGAGCCTGAAGCTGATGTCCTGATTGGATGGGATGTAAACTCTCTCACATCCAACCTGAGTCCAACCATTGTCCTGATCTGAAGCTTTACCAGGAGCTTCAGACCTGGAACAAGAGCAAAGAGAAGTAGATTGCAGGATGTCAAATCAATTTGATTATTAATGTGCCCAAACAATCACCTGATTTATAACAAAATCAGAAAAGGCAGCTGTACAGTTCTACACCCAGGGTGTTAAAAATACTTCAGTTTAAAGGTTTGTTTACCCTTTGGCAAACTTATCCATGTTTTTGTGTCAATAAAACAGCTTGGTAGAGATGAGCAGACCTTCCTCAGACCCAACACTCGCCTGATAAGACCGTGTAAGGCATGCAGTTCTTGAAACAGCTGGATTGCATCACACAATCTCTGCTTCACATTTACACCTTCTTTTCTGGGTATTTACCTCGTGTGTGGGCAGTTTTCTCTGAACCAGGTGAACTCGCAGTCCTGGACGTTCCCAAACTCCACCTCCAGTTTGGGGCAGACGGGGAAGCCGGCCAACAAGGACACCGGTAGCTCCGCGGCGGTGAAGGTGGGCGCGTTCCTCTGCACTGAATATTTAACATCTCCCACCTGCAGCACGGAGCCGTCCTGCCAAGCCTCCGCGTTCAGCACCGTCTCCGGCACCTCTTCCCCGTCGTAGAACAGCTTCACCACGGTGGGCTCCGCAGCTTCATCCGGCTGCTCCTGACCCCGGTTCTTCTTGGATTTCTTTGCTTTTGATTGGTTCTTGGCTATCCCGTTGGAGATGCGGGCCAGGACCTTGCCCAGCGGCTCGTCCTGGTCCCGGAGCATGTGCTTGTGGCTGCCCTGCAGACAGAAGGAGATGGTCAGCTTGGGCTCCCCGGGGAGGCACCTCACCACGGCCGCTTCCATCCTGCAGAGGCGGCGGAGGGCTCCGGAGAAAGTCCGTGGGGAGAAAGCGGGTAGTCGGCGGGTGAAGAGCGTTAGAGCAGTGGAGAGGTGGTTCAACATGAAGGCCCCGTCGGCAAGAACAGGAGAGCAGGGCTGAACGGGAGAGTACCTGGACAGGTAACGTTAACGGATACCAGCAGGTAGAGCTGTCAGTAACTACACCGGTTAGCCCGATGCTAATCAGCTGGAAGCCAACCCCAACAGGAAACCGTTAAAACTACGTGTTTATTCAGGTCCGGCTCTGTGGATTAAAACTAAACATGACACGTGGTTTTTAGATAAAGCTGCTGGTTCAGATACGAGTTTCAATATTTACAATTCATCTGTAAGTTCAGTAACAGGCAGTACTTTCCTCATCTCAGTGTGAGATTCTTCTTCTTTGGCTGGATGTTTCGTCTCACAAGCTTCAGAGCGCCCCCACTGGACAGAATCAGAATTACTTCAGTGCGGAGACTCGTTTACTTTACTGTGATTGTGATACTCCTGCTACACCTATAAGAAACATAAGCTATATATTTTTAAGGTCATATAACTTTCTAACTAACTTTCTGCTTCTTAATTCAGATAAAACTGAGGTTATTGTACTCGGCCCTGAAAAGCTTAGAAATATGGTATCTAACCAGATTCTTACTCTGGATGGCATTACCTTGGCCTCCAGTAACACTGTGAGGAACCTTGGAGTCATTTTTGACCAAGACATGTCCTTCAACGCACATATTAAACAAATATGTAAGACTGCTTTCTTCCATTTGTGCAACATCTCTAAAATTAGAAATATTCCGTCTCAGAGTGACGCTGAAAAACTAGTTCCTCTAACCAAATTGTTATTTTCTTTTTGTATTTCACTGAAGAGACTAGTACATATAGCTGACATACACCTAGCTTTATAAACAATTATTATGCTATGTCTTCAAAAGCAAAAAAATTTAATCAAACACTACAAATATAAAAGAAACCAGAGTTTTTATTTTATATTTTTATTAAGACAAAAACAGAAATCCTCTCATGGGTAAATTACAAAAGTTTAGAAATGTCAGTTTAAAAAAAATTTTTCATCCTGGGCTGAGAGTATGTCACACCAGGTTTGGTGCCAGCTATCAGGTCAGCTGCATTTCACTTTTTCAAAACTGTAACTGTTAAAAGTCTGTCCATCACCTCACTGCCTAACCTACATAACATTTTTCTCAGTGAGGTTTTCTACGCAGTACTGTTCCAGGTGTTCAGGGCTTTTTGGGAAGTAGACGTCGGCTTTGTGCTCCTCGTCATGCTCAATGTGTTTCAAGTGGATGAGCATGTGCAGGGCATAGGCCAGCACCAGCAGCAGGATGAGGGAGGTGACGAGGCCCATCAGGATGGCTGGCGTCAAGAAGGTGGTACAGTCGCTCGCAGGAGAAAACTTTCCTGAGGTGACGCTGAAGGCCTGAATCTGAGGAGAGCATAGAAACATTATTAAAAAACAAAAAAACAAGTAATGTTCTCAATATGCTTCTGGCTTTATATCACATTACAGAGAGCAGGTACCCTTAATACAGTCATCTCAGAACCTCCTGCTGGTCTAACTTTATCTTTATGAGGGGCACGAAATTTGCCTTAAACCGAGAGGAGCTGAGGGGCTGCACTGTGGTCCAGGGATAAATCAAATAAACCTATTCTGAACTGTGAATCATGCAAAGCTTCTCTAGCAGCCCAAGTAGTCTGAGCATAAAAACCCAGAGCTAGAATTTATTATGAACTCATTAACGTGATACAACTAGCTATAACCTCAGGAGGGGGTGATTGCTTTTTTCGCTGTGGTGATTTAAATATTGGAAAACCGTTTCAAAACCCTTTAAAACTTGCATTTTTCATTAAATTTTGTTTGTTTCTATTTTTGTATTTGTCCAATTAGAAACGGGTCATTTTTAAACTGTATTGTGCCCTCTACCCACTCACCTGTGTAAATCTTGTACTCTGCCAGTCTCTGGGTCTGTGAGCTGACAGTACACCGCTGTTTTCCCAGCTTTGTGTTTGCTCATTTCGACATTTAAGTTCAAGATGTGTTAACAAAGTATTGAACTAGAGAGAAAATGACCCTTAACCACAAAAAACACTGAAAAATTAATAAATGTTCTAACAAGACTTTGTTATGTCTTCCAGACACCACACAAGAAATGAAACATCCTCTTTGAAGAATCAGTCAAAGACAGGGTAAAGAGACGGGTACCTGGAAGTCTGTAAAGGTGATGGACCAGCGGCGGGCTTGGTCAGTGCCAGGTAGCAGCAGGGCACTGTATCGCTCCAGGCTGCTGACGTGGATGCAGCGGTAGGAGGAGGAAGCTGGAGCGTACACCTCGCTGGCATTGAACGCAGCCTCTTCAGAAATGTTGTAGAGCAGCGAGACGCTGTCCACCGAGAACCACCACTGCCCCGAAGACTCATAAAAGGTGTTGGACAGCTGCAGTCTGATGAAAGAGAGGCGAGAGGAGACAGTCAGGGCAAATGTTCATGTATTGTGTACAAACTGCTTAGTGTGATCATATTTGGTGGCATAGCTAACCTGATGGACAGGCCTTTCAAATCCTCCACATCTCCAAACCTCATGACCAGCCTACAGAGGAACAAAGAGACAAGTAAGACTCAGATGTACAGCACAACTGGACCTTTCCTTACAGGACACACTGCATTGTTCTTGTCTTTTAATTGGGATTAAAATCTTCGTGTTAGACCCTCTGACATTTCTCATACAAGTAGAAAGACAAGTAGAAGATGCACTTACGTGGCTTTGTCCTTGCGACAGACAGACTGACTGGTGTCGACAGGTTTCTGAGGAGAAAAGGCTCGCTCTGTGAGGTCCAGGTGTTTCTGCTTGTCATAGCGGAGAGACAGTTTCCTGGCCTGGAACAAGAGGCACGGCTGCCCATCGGACAACACCTGGTGGGCAGGTACAACTGGTTAGAAAGCAGTAAATTTAAAAACCTTCTTTCGAAATTGAATATACGGTATAATATATTATTTATTATAATATATATTTTCTCCAACTGATTGTGTTGGAGAAAATGTTACTCATGCTCACTGAACCTTTAGAGGAGGGAGGGGAACTGCAGCTCCTGGTGTCTGAAGTAATTTCCTGCGTGATGCATCTGAAGACTGGAGGCAGGAAGAAGCAACCTTCCATGAAACAACTTCTTAAAGCCAAACTTTCAATTTTTATGTAAAGGCATTAACTGTTTTTGCAGTTTCATGTCTGTTTGGTTTTTTGTTTGTTTGTTTGTTTGTTTTTTTAATAAAACGTGTTTTAATGAGAATTTTGTGCTTCATAAATTCCAGCATTTTCCTGGTATGCTTCTGAAAACAGGAATCATCATTTTCTCAGAGAGGACATGATTTTTCTCCCACTCTTACAACCTTGTTTCCAAAAAAACTGTGAGGTTTGTTAAATTTAAACAAAGATTTTATTTTTTATTTATTTGTTGGAAAAGAAAGTTAATCTGCCGATATATACACGATGAACCTAACACAAAAATTTAAGTCATGTTTCAAGATGGTACAGTTGACATATGTGACATTGTGGCTGCACATTTTTAGATTAGGATTAAATTGTGACACGTCTTCCATTTATTAACATTCTCAGCACCTAAATGGTTAAAAATCAGTAAAACTTTAATAGAAAGTTGTGGCGTTACGTTTTTCCCTCCCCACTCATATTTTACCTGCAGTTGTCCAAGTCCTCTCTCTGCTGGTATCAAATATTGCTCTGCCTTCACCCTCCCATTGCTCCCAATGTCTGCAGAGACAACAGGATTTGTTTAACAAAATAAGCCATAAGAATATACATGTTATACCTTTAACCTTTTATACTAAAATATGAGAAATATAAACAAATCAAAACAGACTTCCAAACACAACGCTGCACTAGAGGGTAGCTTTTCAGATCTTCCTACACCCCTTTTCACAATGACCACTTCCGTACACAGAGGTGTAGGAAATAGTTTACACCCCTGTTCCCTCCTCCGTTAGGCATCATCATTATTACATATATTGTTATAACTGAGATAACTCTTGTTATAACTCTGTAACTTCTGTCGGTGCTGTGCTTTTTTGGAAATCGAATTTCCCAGAGGAACCCACCCGAGGGATTAATAAAGTTCTATCTTATCTTATCTTATCTTATCTTATCTTATCTTATAAGGAGGAAGAAGTAAAGGAAGTCTTAGCAGATTGATAAATAGATCTCACCGTGTTCCAGAGAAACGGCAGCACTGCAAAAAGAATTGAAAGGAGAATCAGTAAAATATTTATCGTTGTCATTTCTTCATATTTGTCATCAGCACAGTTTTTTTTCCACTAGTTATTTTTCTTCTGTAACTTTATTTTTATGTAATGAAATACATGAAATAAATTATTCATCTTATGGGGAAAAAATAAATCTCTATAACATGATTGTGAAATATTAAATAATTTACTGTCTCATACGAATTGTGTTTATTCTGAACAAAAAACAATCAAAGAAAGTGAAAGTATGTTTAAAAGAGTCTGATTCACTCATATTTAACTGGTTGAGATACTTAAGCAACCATTAGCAACTTTTACAACTTTGAATCCTTTTAACCTTTTAACAATTATACACCGAATAAAATATACACATGACACTGACATTAAACTAGTTTGTGCTCACAAAGGTACTGGACCGTCATAAAAGCTTAATTCATGTGTCTAATGTGGACCATCAGCCACATCTAAACCACCAGCTGTCCTTCTCTGCCCACTTTGGTAGCCTAACACCTGCAGGCACCTTTTTGCCCCTTTTTGCTGATATGATGCCAGTGCCTAATCGAAAACCAGTTTTAAAGATTTGCACCAGTGTGACACTAGAAAACTGTTGGGCTACCTCATTAAATTCATCAGTGACCGATAGATGTAACCAGTGAATTCTGTTTGAGTTTCTCAGACTTCTGCTGGGAACATTGCATCATAATACATTTTCAGGCCCGTCAAAATGTGGCCTGGTTCTCAAAAGGCACCCTGGCAGAACCGGTTCGGCTCCAGCTTAGGTGTGCTTACATTTTGCAGTTGAACTGGATTCAGAAAGTTTGAAAGAAGTCACAAATACACATCAGACACATTCAAGATAAAATAGTCTTGATTTCACAAACTGATCTAGCTGCCGATTGTTTTGCATCTGACTCTATTCACGCAGAGAGTGTGGAGGGACTTATCAGACGGCTCTTGCTCCTTCTTGTAAAACATCAACTTTAAAAGCAAACTGATGATTGGTGTTATTCACCTTCATTTCTCAGATTTGTGCATAATGCAAGAATGACATCATTCCAAATCACCCAATAGAAATCAAAGCTAAAGAAGGGAGGAACCTGTGTAAGTGCTCAGAGTACACCTGAGTGACCCGGCTGCTGACCTGCTGGATTAGTTAAAATAGCAGTGATCAGTCTGGCACAGAGGTGGGTAGTTGTTGCGAGGATACACTCTGACCCAGATTACACACAGAGTCTTGTAGCAGAAACATAATGGACTGAGATCTAATGCTAGAATCAAATTGGCATCAGGTCTGATTGACGGTTTTCTTTGTAAAAATTGAAGGTTTTATATGATGACTCCAGAGCTGGTTCAGATCGATGTGCTGGATCAGGAAACAATAACAAGGTTAAAGCTACAGCTCATCCTCTTTTTAATCTGGAATTACAGAAAATATGTATCGTTACAATAAAAACTTAAAATAATAAAGAGGGAGTGGAACCAATCCGATTGATGTTAATGATTCATTTGCTACCTAATAATGACCACTGAGAAAACTACACAAAGGTCATCAGCCAGGGTTTAGTGGACAGCGGGAGAGATGTCAAACATTGTCTTGAACCACATATACAACCACCTGCTGTGCCACCTGTCAAAGGACAACTGAGCAACTCCACCTGTATAAAGAAATCCTGAGATGCTGTTAAGAGCAGCAGAGAGGTGTGACCCTGTGCAGGCTGACCACAGCCTGTTTTAAACAGATGAATAATTAGAAAACACATGAGGCCAAAAAAAAGGCCCAGATTGAACTTTTCTATATCAATTTACTGCTTTGCACTTTGACCATATTTGGTCAAAGTTAAGCAACTTACTTTGCATTCAACCAAAGAAACAATTCCATCACATTTCGATTTTTCCCATTAATATGTTATTACTGCTAGTAGTAGTATTGTTGCTGACACATGTATAACAACAATCGAGTACACTGTGGTCATACAGGGATGGACATGTTTGGCTGTGGCATCTAAACAGTGCTCAATTGGTACTAAGGGGCCAAATGTGTGCCAAGAAAATATCCTATATACCATTAGATCACTAGGAAGCTGAACAGTTGATACAAAGGAGGATGGATCCATACTTCCATGTTGTTTACACCAGATTTTGACCCTACCATCTAAATGTTGCCACGGAAATTGGGACTCAGTGACTCAAACAATGTTTTTCCAGGCTGCCGTTCTCCAGTTTTTGTGAATTCTAGCCTCAGTTTTCTTTTCTTTTCTGAGAGGAGTGGCACCCAGTGTGCTTTTCCTCTGATGGCCCATCTTCTTTAAGGTTTGATGTGTTCTTCAGTCACAGATGCGCTGCTGCATGCCTCGGTTGTAATAAATGGTTATTTGAGTTGCTGTTGGCTTCCTATCAGAACGAAGCAGTCCATTCATTCCCTTCTAACATCAGCAAAGCATAGAAAACTATTTCCCACTGAATATTTTCTCTTTTTCAGATCATTCTCCATAAACTCGAGATATGGTTGCCATTCCAGGTTCAAAGTCATGTAAAGCACCTTTCTTTCTCACTGTGATGCCTGGTTGTGCTGAGTTGCTACCATGTGATTGGCTAATTAGATATTTGCTTTAAGGAGCAGCAGAACAGGTATACCTAATAAAGTGCCTGGTGAGTGTAGTTGCTTCCTCATTCATGATTTAAAAAAGTAAAATACCAGGTTAATCAGTCTTGCTTAATGCTAACTATTTTAGTTAGCCGATCAATAGCTGTTATCTATGTAGACCTTCCATGATTTATTGATTAGTTTTAAATAACACGTCTAAATATGCAATATGTAAGAATATATATATTTGAAGATTAATGATTAATAGTCAAAAGCTCTCAGATTAAGGTTTTACAGCTCAGCCATGAGCCTTTAATCTTTAAATCTTATTCCTTACTGATGCTGTAAAGCAGTGGTCAGAATATATGAGCAGAAAGTACAAGACAGCTACCAACAAATTAAAGTTTTGAAGTTGCATTTAGATTCTTTACATTTTCTGTAGATTTACAGTTTCACAGGCTTGTACTGCTTAACATGATTTGTTTGACTATTACACGTACTGATGAGATATTTCATGCACAAGAGGATAGAACATTGCTGCTCTACATTAAGTGCTCTTAAGTGTCCTACAGTCAGGACTTCTGCTAAAAAATTTTTACTATATTAGTGTGGTACCAGTACTTAAGTAAAATACATACATGTGCTGCTTCTACCCATGAGTATGTTTAACTTCTCGGTCTGTTTGCCATCACTGTACACAGGCTAATAAATCTGCACAAATTTTCTGCTCAATGATTTTGTAATTTTAGTTTCTCTTTTAGTAAAAATATGTGTATGTTTAGTAGTCATTTGACATTATTTAACAGCCGGTATGTACAATACAAGCATGCATTTACTCTGGGCAGTGACTTTGTTTCTTTAAAGCTGCAGCCTGATTTCTGAATAATCTGCTAAAATTGTCCAGCTATGGATAATCTAATCTAAATGAGCCAAGAGCACGGTGGATCTCTGTATGGGCACTCTCAAGATCAAAACCCTCTCAGAGAATGGAAAATAAAATGCAGCACATACTGAATGTATTTTAAATGTACATCAGGTCAGAGAATCAGACAATAGAGCGATCAAATCCCCTTCACTCAAAGAGCCTCTTCAGCCAAAAACAAGGTTTAGCTGCTCTCTTGTGCTGGGTCAGGGCACTGGGCTGTGGATTGTGGGATTGCACTGTTTGCATAATCATACAATCACAAGCACACAGACCCCGAGGATGAAGGATGGGGTGGCTTGCAGCCAGAGAAGACTTTACAGCTTCTCAATCCTTTACCATCAACAGCTGCACACTGTGAAATGCAATAAACAGCTGCTGATGCACACACTCAAAAGACATGGGGCAACGTAATCATCCTATTGGGGTCGAGTTTAAGGCAAGTATCACCAGGCGAAAGCAGACACTGAATGATTTTGTAAACATCTGCCATATGTTTAATGGCTTACTGGAGAGAAAATAACAGTTAAATCACCACATACGGCTGGCGTGATTCTACACATTAGTTGTACTAAAACACAGATTAAAAACAAAGAAACAATCTGAAATAGATGAAACGGAGGTGCCTGAGTCTCCTCTGGCTTTTAGCCTCAACTAGGAATTACTAACAGACTTCTGCTGGATGAGCTGGAGCTCGTTAGCGTGTCAGAGATATAATAAGTAAGCTGGCAGGTAGAAGGAACAAAGAGGATTAAACAAACAAGAGTCAGGATAAAATCTCTGTGAGCAAGAGGCAGAAAACAAAGGCATGATTGCTGGTTTGTATTAAGAGGTGTTGTGAGGTCACTGGAAGCAAGTGAGGTGGGTGACTGCTGACCATCGACTGATAGACTTGAATTAAAGCATTAGTGGAGGTGTCTTAAACATTTTGTTCTTTTAATGGTCGACTCTGGCTGCAAAAGGGTATGAAGGGAAAAACAGACCTTCTGCTCACTTTAATTTATTATCCTGTGATCATGTTCCAGATTAATTTTTTGTCCCAGTCACTTGATTCAAGTCTCTTGATACAACATGATGTTAATTTTTTTACATTACTGGCCCCATCAGTGAGCAGACTGGCAGCAAAACAGGGTAACAGTGACTGTGGCCATCTTTCATATACAGTCTATGGTATAGACTGAAAGGGATGAAAGGTTAAATAAGCCAAAATAAAAACAGGATATATATAATTAAATATTTAGGATGTGCAGGAAGGAAGATTGAACAAATGTGTATAACGTGAGCTTCAACCCCTGTTCACCCGACATAATACCCACTCTGATAATAATCTAAATAATACAATAAAGTAAGTAAATAAAACAAAAATGATGAACAAGAGGAGCCTACAGAGAGTCTGCAGTGCTCCTCTTATGTTTGTCACAACAAAGCATTCAGAACATGATTCTGTTTGCTAAATCTGAACAAAAGGACAGATTACAGTTTAAAAAACAGAAAACAGACACGTATAACATACTGAAAATTTTTTTTTAAATAACTGGTGAAAATGTATTCATTTCACTCCATGTGACCACAGACTGTATAGAAAAGATGGACATGCACACCGTGATGTCACACACCGTGATGTCACTTATTGGCTCTAGAAACCACTTTGGTTTTGGTTGTCACCATGCTTTATTTTGGTAGCCAGAAGTGACCAGCATGACATACGTGTTAACAGGTTTATTTAGAGACAGGCATCAATAAAACTATACATTTGTGACACTAATACCTGTTAATCAGTGTTGGACAGACTGTGGCACACAGTGGCACTGTATTATTTGTCATATAATTTCATTAAAAATGATCCAAATGCTCAGTTTTTAGCACTTGTGCATTGCCTTCATTTTTACCACTTGTATTTGATGCAGGAAAAAAAAGAGTCTGTTACCATCAACGGCAAAGAAAAAGAGTAATAGAAACTGAAAATAAACAAAGCATGACCATCGGTTTGGAAATTCAAGTAATAGCGAGAGCGCCAGGATTAAATGTGGTCCATTCAATCAGCATTACTTTTGCTAGATCAGTACTTAAACAACTTCCATACTTATTATCAAATAAAAATCTGTGTATTTTAATTAATGGAGCTGAAAAAAACTGTTCCCACTTTAAAGAAACCAGGGGCTTTTAAATGTGAATAAAATGATTCTGCTGAAAATGACTCCTGTCTTACTGCTGATGGCATCTCAAAGAAACATTATATGTCATTAGACAGTGTCATCATGCTTTATTGTAGTAATTGGGGACTTTGTTTGGCCACAAAGAACTCTTGCAAGCTCTGCACATCACCAAAGTGTTCCAGCCTGTTTTAGGTCCTGATTTTGGTTTGATAATGGGATGCTAACTCTTTGCTCAAGGCTCATTGTCTCCAGATTAAGCAGGTATCTCATTCTCAGGCTTTGGTGGAGCTAAAAGTGGGGCTTAGTTTAATCACATGGACACACACACACACATTAGTACAAAAGGATGATAATGTTACTCTGTGTGTGCTAGATGTGAAAGTAGGTATCTGTTTACAGGAAAAGTTGCCGAGCTTGTTCCTCTGAGCTCAAATTAAAAATAAATAAATAAATGCTGTACCATAGCACCACATGAGGTGTAGTGAGTAGAAGGTTGTGGGTGAGCATAGCACAAATCAGAGATTAGACAGTTAGGAGAGGTCAAAAACAAACATAAAGCTACTACACCTGCTCTGTTTGTGTTTGTCCACATACCTGTCTGCAGGTTGTCGGTGGAGGCAGGCAGACGCCTGCAGATGGAGGAAGAGGAGGAAGATGCAGCAATGTTTCCCTGGTGAAGCCATCGCCGTGGTGACCAGAGTCTGATGCCAGCATGCGCTCTCTCTCCCTCCCTGCCCATCCTAATCTACTTTAATCTGCCCCATGCCTTTAAACCCCCCTGACAGATGGCAGAATTAGCCAATCACAGGACACAGCAGTGGCGAGCAGTGACAGGAACCCCGCCCACAGGTCAAACACACTGTTGTTCCCTCAGTTTATCATTTTCAGGTCAGCTCAGTCAAAATATATTTAATGTCTGGAGATTAAAGGCAGCAAAATGATGATTACATAAAACAAAGCACTGGTCAGCTGTCCGTCTGTAAATATGTTTGTCGTGTATGAAAGGTGTTCAGATGCACTGTTACAGGGATACCAGTGAATGAAATTTACACAATACAGTTACAATAACAATGCATTACCGGCAGGGAAACAGTGGCTTGTGGATCACATCTGGCCTTTCTGATTTTATTGGATTTGTTGCTGTATGTACCAGATTTAGTTTTATATCAAAAGTACTTTAGTAAACAGTGTAGTAAAGTAAAGACAGAATGAAGTGTAAGCCTCTTATAAATAAACAAAAAATAGGTTTTGTGTTTGACTCATTTGTTGCAGATGCATTTTATCTGTATTTTTAAGATTCAACATTATTTATTTATTTAAAGCATAGAAGCTTAAACTTAATTCTGTCTTTACTTCACTACACTATTTACCAAAGTATCTACAGTATATCTGTATCTACAGTTTACACAGTATTAATAATAAGTGGATGAGTTTCACTGGTGGTCTAGTGTTTAGGATTAAGGCAGGTACATGCACAGGGTTTGTGTGGCAGAAGAGGATGCAAGAGATAGGATGAGATGCAGGAAGACGATGTGTGGTGGTGATGACTAAATGGGGCAGCTGATACAAGAATATTCACACATTCTATGGGTGAATCAGAAAAACTCGGATATCTGTGAATTGGTGCTAATAAAATGCTAGAATTTCACTCACCAAAATCTTTACCTCACAGCAAGTGATTTTATTTGTCAGATAACGGCATATAATCCCCCAAATGGGACTAACAAGGTCAAGATGTTCATACTTTTGTGTTATTGCCTGGTGATTATCTTCATGCATCGTTTTTTAAATCAGACTAACCTCTCTAAGGACATTTCCAGCTTTTCCTGGTAAATCTCACACACAGCATTCTTGGTTTTAATCAACAGCCTGATCGTGTCCTGCACTGACCTTCTCAGTCACCTGCTTATCTCAGTAATACAGAAACATCATTGTCCTAACTGTTCACATAGAGCTAAATTTTGCTGCTGAGCAGACATTGTGAGTGAAGGTCTTGTCATCAGTGCACCAGAGATGCAAGGATCAGAGGTAGTGACAGTAGAAGAGTTTAAATACCTGGTGTCAACCATCCAAAGCAATGAACTGTGCAGAGAAGAGTGGAAGAAGAGAGTGCAACAGAAAGATTGAAAGGGGAGGTTTATAGGATGATAAGAGGCCTGATATTATATATGCTTTGAAGGTGAAGGTGCTAAGATTTTTGCTGCAAGTTACTTGAATAATCCGGATTAGAAATAAGTTTATCAGAGGGATACCTCAGATGGACATTTAGAGGAGGGGTAGTGGGTATATTGGACAAAAGTGGGAAAAGAAAGACCACAGTGAAGATTCAGGTTTTCCTTTAATTTGTCACATGTGTGAACTACATACTCTGTCCGCTAGAGGGCACTAACAAGACATCCATTAGCCGTTAATTGCAGGTTTAGATATCCAATTATTTGGTTTCGTTCTCATTTCAGTTTTTAAATAAAAACAATACAGTAAATTACTCAGAAACTGAGAAAACGGGAGGGTCGGGAGTGATGAATATGATGAATAATAATAGTGCGACTGACTGAAAGGGAGATAAAAAAAAAAGTGAAGACAAAAATAAGAGAAGGAAATTAGCAGCTCTCAATAATAAAACTACACTGATTTTATGTATAATTACCAAATTCTAAAATGAGTCCAAATTCTTTGTTTTGCAACAATTAAATGTGAAAACATTGGCGTGAAATGGCATAATTTTAATCAGGCATATATCGTGGCAACGCCCAACCGGGGGCCTCGGTGTAGACATCGCCGCGGTGCATCCTGGTTCCTTCCTTTCCATCCCAGGCTCGCTCAGCAATCATGGGTACGTCTGAAAGTTAATCTCAAATACCCCAAAAATGTGACTTCTGTGGGGGGTTTTCACAACAGTGCCGCGTATAAAGGTCTTACGAACAAATTTAAACTCGTTTGTGTCGGTAAAACTCTGCAGATTATTTAAAAAATCCGTTTTTATGCTTCTTTGAAACCGCAACGTGGAGCGGCCATAACATGTCTGAGCTGCTAGCGGCGTGTTAGCGGCATTAGCTCAGCACACCAAAGGTTCCCGTTACAGTTTAAGCTACCTGTCCCTTATTTTTGTTTTGTACTTAAATAGAAGATTTGCAAATGCCGTTAAAGTGATACCCGGTGGGGGTTAAGTGTCATTTTTAAAGCCGGTGGTTGTCTTTGTGAGAGCACCGAGCTTTAGCCGTTCTCTGCAGTTTTAGCCCAGCGCTTATCCAGCTCTCACTAATTTTGATATGTTGGCAAAATTCTGTTAAGTAAAACTTAACTGAAGCCCTGTCCTCACACTCATGGGAAGGATGCCTGACAAATCAGATTTCTGTTGAATAGGGACTGATAGTGAAATGTTTCTGCCCTGCGAACAGCGGGCTGAACAGTTTTTTTATGTACCCACCGAAGAGAAGCATCTGTGTTCCTTTTTGTCTTTCTCGTTAAGGAGTCCGTTTAATTGATCTACAGCATCACTGTGTTTGATGTTTATCTCTTTCCCCACAAAGACACTTGTTGTATATTAAAGAGGTGGTTTGATGTTTATTAGAACAGTTTTCTGGGTTTACAACGTTGGCCCTAGTAAGTTGTAATGGAGGGGTGTCCAGACTTTGGCTGCAATCTGTCCCTGGGCCAGACTTTAGACGTGCCTGCTGTATAGGCTCATCCTCATTAACTGATGCACAAATGGGGATATTCTTAAGTTACCCCTAGTAGGTGTCCAAGGGGGAAAGAGTTAAGCATGACTCGGGAAGGTCTGAAGTACCATCTTAATGGTCGTACCCGAGTGTGCTGACTTTGGCTTTTTTCTTCTTTTTTTGCCCTCTTTCAGGAAAGTGTCGTGGTCTGCGTACTGCCAGAAAGCTCCGCAATCACCGGCGTGAGCAGAAATGGCACGACAAACAGTACAAGAAGGCCCACCTGGGCACTGCCCTGAAGGCTAACCCCTTCGGAGGAGCCTCTCACGCCAAGGGGATCGTACTTGAGAAAGTGTAAGTATCACAACAGCAGCTAACACTTGTAATTTAGGAAGATATAAAGTAGTTTTTGGTCTTTTGAGTTCCTCTTTATTAAATCCATAATCAAGGGTGTTTGGGTTTAAGTTAAAGAGCTTTGTACTTTTCCTCTCTGTAGTGGTGTGGAGGCCAAGCAGCCCAACTCTGCCATTAGGAAGTGTGTGAGAGTTCAGCTCATCAAGAACGGCAAGAAGATCACCGCCTTCGTCCCCAATGACGGTTGCCTCAACTTCATCGAGGTAAACGGCAGTGGCGAGTTTATTCTTTAGAGGATTGTTTATGTAGATTCTACAACAGAAACATCGAGCCATCGTGTCCGCAATAGTCCAGTTTATGTGGACTTGAGTGTCTGTGTCTATGAAGTGTCTATGAAATGTCTAAGTTGCAGTAAACTACGGATTTTAACTTGCTCCAGTTTTTGATCTGTACGTGTATCTACAGATCTCATTGTAATTTTCTTTTGGGCCCTTAAAAGTTCTTAAATGTATAATTTAGCTCTGTTCTCAATTTTCGCTCTTCTAACCTCTTTTGTTTCTATTTCTTGACCTGCAGGAGAACGACGAGGTTCTGGTGGCAGGTTTCGGACGTAAGGGTCACGCCGTCGGTGACATTCCCGGAGTTCGTTTCAAGGTGGTCAAAGTGGCCAACGTGTCTCTGCTGGCACTCTACAAAGGCAAGAAGGAGAGACCAAGATCATAAACAGTCAACGAATAAAATAAAATAAACACATTTTCAATTACAGCCTGTTTGCTTTGTGTTTTCATTTCACTGTGTTTTTAAGGCACAGTGAGTTAAACTGATGTTTTTGTTACTGTTAAGCAGTGAATCATGCAAACTGTTTTTGCTTGAATTTCAGGTTAAACTACATCAATATTACCAGAAACTGGCTTACGTTTAACATTTAATTCAGGCCAATTATGTCAGTCTTTTCTGTATATATCCTCAAAATAAGGACTTCAAGTAATTTTGTAAGATCTCATTAATGTGAACAGTAGCAAAAACAAGTTTCACATGAACATATTTTTGCGGTTTGGTCGTCATTTTGCACTCACCCTTTCATGTGACGTAAATAATTTAAAATATGTGGGCGACTCAACACATACAGTCATTAAGTACAGGGCTGGGATAATATAAAGGTTCTGACACTGATTTTGAATGTAGACACAGTTATACCTGATCTCAGATCAGAAAGCTGGGTCATAATACTGTGGATCAAAAATAAGTGAAGACATACAGACCTCCCCTTAATGTAAAAAGAACATGTTTTTGGGTTATACTGAGCAAAGTCTTCCAGTGGTTTATCCCCCAAAAGGAGCTTTTGAGTTCAGCAGAAGAAGAAAAAATCTAAAAGTGCTGCTGACCTGGTTGTGGTCCAGTTTCACAAAATGATGGCATTTTGTGGCCCAACCTGTGTTGTTATTATTTTTAAGTTTTAAAAAAACAGGTTTCCAGTTACTTTGGTACTACGAGTGTTACACAATTAATACAAACAAATCAAAGATATTTTAAGAAGTGAATTTAAAAATAAAAACTACACTTAAAGGTACTTATTCTTTTAAAAATGGTATAAAAGCTGTTTCTATGACTTAATTTCCAAGGAGATAAACTAAAGCTGTATCTGTGCTGTCTGTGGTTTTAGTCTGATACCTCTTTGTAACAGCAGATGCTGCAGTGAGTCTTTCATTTTTATTTAAGGAGGTCATTAAAAACACGTTCATTGATGGTGGTGCCCTGGAGAAATGAAATGCCTCTTGAGAGAACGAGCTTCAAGCTAAAACAAATTTAAAAAAAAAAAGAAATGCCTAACAGTAACAGCTCATAACGTCTCAGTAAACACGGTGAAACGCTGCCCTCTGGTGGAAAAAATTTGAATTACATTTTGCACTGATTAAAATAAATAAAAGTCACATCATGACACCAAGTCGTTTAAACTTCATGGATAACAAGTTGGATCCAGAAACCATTTTGAATCCATGACCACCGCTCTCTCCTTGTCCCTCCTGACTGCTTTGTCTAGTTTTGCTTTATGCTTGCGTCCTTGGCGCTAATAGTGTGAGGTGGTGCCTGCAGGCTAGTCCAGCTCCTCCAGTGCCATCAGAAGGTTTACTCTGTCTTCCAGCTGAGTTTTAAGAGTGTGGAGGAGTTACAAGGAGAGCCGGACAGGGCCATAGAAGGTCATCAGCCCAGCAGTGGGACCGGTATCTGCTCCTTTGTGCCAGGTCCGAAAGCAGGAGCACTGCCAGAGCCCTACAAACTGACCTCCAGCTGACAACCTTTAGTGAGGTCTGTGCTCACAGCTCAGCGTCGTGAAGCTCGCCAGGCAGGTCCACAGCTGGAGTCCTGCCACAGTACCAGATATTTGCTCTAAACAATTTGAAGAACACAGCTTAGAACGTTTTCTTAAAAAAAAAAACTAAAAAAGGCAAATCTGAGGTGTGTGTTGGGCTTTTTTAAACTGGGATAATTTGATAACAAAATTCAGGCAAACTCTGATGATTGTGTCAACAGTTTCTTTTTTAATTCTAAATTGTCAACAAAATCAGGCAGACGAGCTGACAATGAGAAGCAGACACCAAACAGACTGGAGGGTGGAGGTGTGTCAGGGTAAACAGCTCTAACCACCCTGCAGTGTCACGCTGTCTGTCTACAGCAGGTAAATATAGTAACTGGTGTCAGATCCCCGTCCTCTCAGCCAGAGTGTTGTAGCTGCACAGAGGAAACATGACAGGCCCTGAGCCTGAGCTTTGCAGGATTGTCACACATGTGAGACGCCTCTGATGCAGATGTGTTAATCTGGTGAGTAAATTGTATGTGTGTATTTGGAGTCATGCTGTATGAACATATATTCTTGAAGGACACAGAAGCTGTGGAGCTTTATTGAGAGAACCCGTGTGGACATAAAGCTCTGGTTTCACAGACCTCCTCCTTCTCCTTCTGCCAGCTTTCAGCAACAACAACTTTGAATCTGCAGGGACTCAGCCAACCCAACACCAAACCACAAGGTAAAGGAAACAGGTGACATCTGATCTGTCAGCTCACAAACCTACAATGAGATGATGGTTTTACTTTAAAGTTTTAAACTGGTCTGGTGAACTCAGGCCTCCTGTCCCCTGAACATGGACCTATTCTGCCTTGCATTATTTCCTAACACATATATACTGTTACATTGGTGGGTACTCATATTAAACATGGCCACAGTTTCAACTGATAAGGTCCAAGTAATGTACAAGCAATCACTGTGAGCCAAGAACGCTTGCTTCACACTATAGTACACACTCAGTTCCAGGCTGTTGTTTCAACTCTTGGCTCTCTATGATGTCACAAAGACCGGGCATCCCTAATATGCTCATCCCAGACACTTCAGCCCTCGTTCACCTGCTGTGGCTTTTAAACGTAACATTAATGAGGGGCAGCCAATCAGTAGAAACTTGGCTTAAAAGTGGGAAGAGCTAAAACAACTTGTTTTGGTCAGGTGATGACTGGAGGGGATGCACTAAGGCCCAGAAAAGGCTAAACAAAGATTATTTTGATCTGTGAGTAGAGTCCAGAAATAACAATGTGTCTGAAAATGAGCATAATGTGTTGAGTAGCACCAATTTTCAGCTCTCAGGTGACTCAGAAACAAACAAATAAAAAGGAAGGAAATCTGTGTTCCTGAGGACACAGAGGATTATTTTGAACTTTCAAGAACTTCCAGGAATAAAAACACAGACCTGGAACAATCACTCCACAGCACTTCCTGCTGCTTTTTGTTCTGAGTATTTTTCTTAGATAAGAACCTTTAATTTTAGACCACATCAGTGGTCCCACCTTGTAGCTTTATGACTATAATGTTTTTTCTCCCATATTTTAACAATTTAATCACTGGAACTCTGAATATTTTTTCTTGGAATATTAGCCTCCACAGCTCCAATATTATTTTCTTTTACCTGCAATGACCTCCAAAAAATTCCATTGTATAACGTCATTGAATGTCAGTGCTCCTGGGCTCAGGCATATTTTTGCCTTTTACAAACAAAAAACAAAAAACTGGGACTAACACAGGGTGAAGACAGTAATAAAATATAAGACATTTAGCTGTGCCTCAGGTGGTAGAGTGGGTCATCTACCAGTTGGAAGGTCGGTGGTTCAGTGGTTCCTCCAGCTGTGTACCAAAGTGTCCCTGGGCAAGATGCTGAACCCTAAGTTGCCCTGATGCATTAATCAGACAATTAGAAAGCACTCAGGCATAGATAAAAGTGCTGTATGATCGGATGAATGAGCGCTCCAGTAAAAAGTGCATTGAGTGCTCCGCTGAGTAGAAAGGTACTATATAAATACCATAAATTCCATTTAGCTCACAGACAGACAAAAGCAGGATTCTCAGAAGACAAAATCAATAATTAAACTGAACATTGAGGCCAAACAAAACAAGAAAAATGTAAGGGAAAGCTGAGTTAAAACAACTTTTTGTGGAGAAAAACTCCAGATCAGCCACAGCAATCGTACCATAAAATCACTGAGATTTATCAGTTTCTCCTTGTGCTGCCACATGCTGCATGAATAAGCAAGCATACAGCTGTTGCTAATAAACAGAAAGGTGAGTGTATGTGAAAGGTTAACACTGTGAAAAAGCTTTAGTTTGACAGTAGACAGATGGATGACCTTCAATAAAAGGTCCACAGCTTGAGTCGAATCTTGCATGTTTTAAATGTAAATGATGATTTATTTATTTATTTTTTATTATTTTACAAAATCAAAGAGCAAAGTGTTTGCTTCTAAATTTCTTGCACTGGTTTCACAGATTAAGTAATCTGATTAAGTTCTCAGAAAAGTAAGCTAGATCCAAGGTCCCCTTAGAGCCATGGCCACAGGCTCGTCTTTGGTGTCTGGAATGACCTGTGTAGGTTTCTTTCCATTAATATGAACATGTGACCTCTTTAATTCAGCAGCCCGGTTTCAACATCAGGAAGTAGAAATTGACTAAATTCTGACCCGATTTAAATACGCAGGTTTCACCTGGTCTGACCGCGATCATTTATTCTGGCATCATGGAGCTTGATCGGTTCGGCATTCACGATGAGGATGATGAAGATGATGCAGCCACTCAGTACATGATTGAACAGAGTCTGCTGGAGAGCAACAAGCAGAAGGAGATGCACAGAAACGCCACAACGCGGGAGGACAGGAGGTCAGTCCACCAGATACCTGGAAAAATCTGATGTTTGCCATGTTTTAAGGAACTTGTTGTGCTCATATTCAGCTTCAGTTTTTTATTTTTTGGAATCCTTTATATGCATGATTCACTCTTTAAAATAATACTGAACCATTGTGCAGCCCCTCAGTTTGCTTTCTGTTTGAAACAAATTTGTTTAAGCAGCTTTCTTGTGATTGATATGTGGCCATATTCAAGATCTGCTCTCTTTGACATCACATAGCGCCAGTAAAAGAAAAAACAGATGGAAACTGAGTGTGGTGGGGTTTTTGTTTTGTTTTGTTCTGTTTTTTCTTTCCAGCAGCTCAGAATCTGAAGACATCAGCAAGATCTTCACTGCTATTAGACAAGGTGAGACAAGATGAACACTTCTGATTTTATTGTTAAATAATAAAAAATAAGCTAAAGCTTTGTTTTCTTTTTCAGAACTGGAATAAGAAAAAGACTTTGACATAATGCAGTCTAGCATGTTACTGCTTGAACAACATCAGTGAGCTTAGTTCTTATGCTAAGAATTTGCATCTTCTTCCCTGGCACATAAAAAAAAACATGTGCCACATCCTCTCTTCCCTCCTGCCTACAGGCCATCGCCACTTGGATGATGCTCAATCAGCCCAGTCACAATAAAAGTCAAGTTATTCTCATTAGCTCTGAGGTTTCACTTTCCAACATACACCCTTTTGTTGTCTGTATGGATTGTTGTCAGGTCCATATTTCCCATAATGTTAAAAGTCTCTGAATCATCTTGTCTGCTGATCATTTTACACCTATCCATCCTATCCAGCTTCATGGACTCCCCATTCTCCAACATACCAAGTATCCACCTTTCAGTGATTTGGCTCCTGCATATCTTCATCCTTAACTCCTTTCTGTTTCCTACGCTCCGCTTCAGCTCTTCTCCTGACTCCTCCTTCTTGCTTCAGACCCAACACAACCTTCTGCACATGGTCTTTAGAACTTATTACCACTTCACCTTCTTCAGCAAGACTGTGACACACATCTGTTTTTAATAATTTCTCCTGGATTTTAAACCTGTTTTAATACTGTCCTTGTTGTTAATTTGGTGCTGCAGATGACTTTGAGTGCTTTAAAGGCACCAGCATTGTTGTTTTGTTGTTCTTCTTCATTTTTCTTTCTATGAGGACATATATTTGTTGAACCACTGTATGCTCCACATAAAACAACAAAAAGTGGTTCTGATGTTTACATGCTGCAGACTGAGACTCTGTATGAATGTCCATCCTTGCAGGTAATGAGAAGCTCCTGAAGGATCTGTGTGTCAGACAGAAAGAGAGCTTTTCACTGGCAGACAGCAGAGGCTGGACGCCTCTCCACGAAGCAGCATCTCAGAGCAACCAGAGCATCCTGGAGCTCACGTACAAAGGTTTGTGTCAGCTTCAGTGTTTCTGTGCAGATGTGTGGTAAGTAATGATGGCCTTTATTTAAACTAATCTGACACCTGTTTTCCAGCTTCCGGCCCAGACTCAGTGAAGTGTTGCACGCTGCGAGGTCAGACTCCACTCTTCCTCGCAGTAGAACATGGTCTTATAGAAAATGCCTCCTTCCTCCTCAAACATGGAGCCAGCCCAGACATCCAGGATGACAACCAGGACTCCCCGCTATTTGTGGGTAAGATGCATGGCATTTCCAGACTTCAATACCAAGAGCTGACACTGATTCAGACACTAACTCACAGCTTTCTCTGTGATGTTTGTTGTTGTCTGCCTGTCTGCAGCGATCCGCTTAGACCGCCTTGACTTGGTGAAGCTGCTGCTCCTGCGTGGCTCCAACGTCCACCAGGAGGGTTGCCACGGCCGTCGGCCCCTCCACGAGGCCTCACGGTTCGGCAGAACAGAGATGGTAAAGGTGCTGCTGGAGGCTGGAGCGAGGCCCGACCCCCGCAGCCACTATGGCCTCACGCCGCTGGCTCTAGCAGCTCAGGAAGGTCACCTAGAGGTGGTGCAGATTCTGCTGAAGAAAGGTGATAGAAGCTTCAACTAGATAATGGTCCATTAGATGCTGGAAAGTCACTGTCAGAGTTAGATTCAGCTGAGAAAGAAACTAATCTTCAGTTAAAGAGAAGAAAACACACCACAGCTTTAAAAGCATGTTGCTGGCATGTTGCTTGTCCTGCAGGTGCTGACGTCTTCTCTCAGGCACAGGACGAGGCATCCATCATGTATGAAGCATCAGCGTCTGGTAATCCAGCCGTCATCAGCCTCCTGCTGGAATATGGTGCCGATGCCAACGTTGCGAAACACACGGGACACATGCCAATCCACCGTGTCGCTCACCGAGGACACCTGGAGTAAGTGTTCAAACGTCTTCTGAAAACATTTAATAAAGCATGCATTTATGATTATGTAAGCAAAAAGCATCTCAGGGTTTCCACATTACAAAGAAATGCTGCTATAAATTGTCATAGAAACCACACCTAAGATATAAATCCTTAAGACTATAGAAAAAGCACTGTCACCTCATTGTCTCATTATTGAAAAAACTAAAATAATTATTAATTCACAGAAAAACAAAAACAAGAAACACAGGAAAGTAGAACCAAACTCACACGAGACAAAAGACTATCAAAATAAGACAGGAAATAACACAGAGACAAGACTGGAGGGACAGAATGGGAACACCTAAGGGGGTTATTTAAAACGTATTATCAACTGAAGCAATCAGGCAGCTAAAGGAACAGAAACGGGATCAACACAAACCCCAGGAATGTAAACAGAACACCATAAACAGAAGACTAAATAACACAGGATACAGAACCAAACTACAAGATTATGAAAAATACAAAACAAGACAATCCATAAACATCCCCAAAACTCATAAACCATGGGTCCAAGACCCAAGGGGGTAGTCTTATTTTACTCAGACTGAAGGTTAATGCAGTCATCAGCAACGGTCAGAGAACAGAACAAAAGGCATCCAAATCCAAAGAAGAACTCTTCTTCATATCAAATTCTGACTTTCAAGCTCATTGGAGTTGTACGAACAGTGTTTTTTACCATATTTGCATGTGTGTTTAGACATGTTTCAGTAAATCGCTGCACCTGTTTCCCATTTTAGCAGGTTATGGTAAAGAAGTGAGCGGTGGCTCAAGTCTTTTGCACAGTACTGAATGTCACCTTAATTTGAACTTGGCGAATAAATCAACAAGCATGAAAAATGTGTATCTTTGTGTGTTTGCTGTCAGAGCTCTGCAACTACTGCTTCCTGTCACCTCTATGAGGGACATAAATGACAGTGGGATGAGTCCCCTTCACTCAGCTGCTGCAGGAGGACACACAAACTGCATCAAGGTGTGTGTGTGTGTGTTTATGGGTGTTTCTATAATCAATAAAAGTAGGTGTAAACAGCATGTGTTTGTTGCTCTACCATTTATATAGAGAGATTTCTCCTAAATGAGGGATTGTTGGTGACAATATAACAAAGCAACTTCATTTCATAGTGTGAAATGTCTGGGTCTGTTGGGGCTAAATCATTATGTTAGAATGACTTCTTTTTATTACTCGTGCAAAAGTTCCCAGTTTAGATGTTCCCTCATCTTCAAACTCCTATCAGGTATTGCTGGACGCAGGATACGACCCCAACTACATGCTCCACCCCTGGGTTCGCCGCAGCTACGATGATGAGAGGAAGTCAGCTCTCTTCTTTGCCGTCTCTAATAATGATATGCCGTCAGCAAAATTGCTGCTGGAGGCCGGAGCCATGACCAACCAGGACCCGGTCAAATGTCTGCAGGTACAAATGTGAGCACAGGTGCTGATCTCAGGGGTGGGGTGGGGGGCATGTGCCCTCCACATGCTTTTTTCTCAAATTAAAACATCAAAGAATACCAGCAGAATACCAGTGTGTGTTTATCATGTGGTTTCTTTACATTAGAAACGGCATTTCCATCATAAATTTATGCAGAAAATGAACACATTTGCCAGAAATTTATGACACTGACTATCTGACGATTAAAATTTCCTCCTGGGATGACACCCAGATATCTCACCTAATGTTCTTCCCTAATATGCAAGAAAAACCTCAATTTGTGGATGTGGGCGTGGCTTCCTTAAAGGTTTGGTACAATGTCCTGAGCTGGGTGGTTGAATCTGGGTCTGTTCATCAGGAAAAAAAATAATACCACTGTTTATGATTCAGCGTTCTGTTTTTTTAGGTTGCACTGCGCATGGGCAACTATGAGTTGATGGACCTGTTGCTGCGGTTCGGAGCCAATGTCAACTATTACGCCAGGATAAACACGACTCACTTCCCGTCAGCACTGCAGTACGCTTTCAAAGATGAGGTGAGCCGCTGTCTTTATTCAGTACATCTCTACTGCAGATTCAACAGCTTCACTCATGTTATTGTGTTTTCATGTCATGTGTGTCAGGTGATTCTCAGGATGCTGTGTAACTATGGTTACAATGTGGAGCGCTGCTTTGACTGTCCCTATGGAAACAAACCCCACATCCCTGAAGACTATGAGGGATGGAGCGACAGCGTGATCAAAGACACCATGGTAATATAAAAGGTGACAAGTGGCTGTACATAAAAGATGGAAGTAAAACCTGCATGTTTCTCTAGGTGAGCCAAGATATTTAAAAATCTCACCACCAAAATAGTCCTATGATCAGTCGAAGTGTTAAACGAGATAAAGGTTTCTGACACAACTTCACCTACTAGTTGTGAGAAGTTTATACACACATCATGGGGATGAATGCCATGGTAATTTCAAGCTTTTCATGATTTCTTTGAACTGTTGTTTTTCCAGGGTGGAATGATTGTACGGCATAAGTCTTTAATGACTTGCACAAGTTTGAATTCATTTTGGATTTTCTCTTATCCACACAGGGTCGAAGTACATATACAGATTTGAAGCTTAATGTTAACCCTCTCATCCATCCCAAAACCATTACTGTCCTTTTTGAAGACCCAATTATGTCCAAGTTTCAACCATCTAGCTCTGTATTAGAGATGGAGTTGAAGAGTGTGAAAGTATTTTTCCCTCTTTATCATTCTATCCAACAGTCCCAAACCATAAAACTTTTCTCCACAAGGTATTTAGCTTGTCCATGTGGGTAGATACAAATTTCAGTTGAGCTTGAAAGTGTCAATTTTGGCACAGGGGTTTCTTTCTTGGTTGACAACCTGTCAGCCCATAATTATTTAAAACTCACTTCACTGTGGTCAGTCACGCTAATGTTCTAGCAGTTTTCAGTTCATGGCAGTCTTGAGCCCAGGTGGGCAGCTTGCGTAGGGGAGAGCAGTGTACCATGACTTATGAGATGAATCATCAATTTGAAAATCATGAACACATTTAATGATGACTATTTAAATGACCATGATTTTTACAATCTACAGTAGTTAGTTAACACAATAAAACAAGTCTTTGAGCTTTTCATGTATTTTAAAACAGTTTTTTTAGAGACCTGGAATGTAAATGTGCCTGTCTCTAAGCCACTTTGGTCAAGTTTTGTTAAATGAGCTCTAGACTAAATAAAATAGACGTGACACTTTTCTCTAAAAGGACAGACATTTTAAGGTATATTTTAAAGTATACCCCACACATGTCGTTTTTAAGTGGTGTCTGCAATATATTGCTGATGACCTAAGGCAATAGGCTAAAACGCATGTCAATCAATAAAGTTGTTCTTTATACTACAAGCTGCTGGAACTTCAGCCTCTTTATCATCAGTGAAAACCCCAACCCCAAGCAACTACTAGGTCTATATGTAGATTTTTTCTTTTTTCTTTTGTTTAATTGTTCTCCAAGGACACACAACACGATCAGGAACATGGTACTTTCCACAAAAAGCCAATTTTTCCTTTCTCCAGATCACAGGTTTAAGGTAATCATGACTCAGACTCAGAAGGCAAACCTTCTCTGTTTGTTTTCAGTGATAAAATAAAAGCTCTTCCGTTTGTCCGTCAGCGCAGTTCTGCGAGGTGATCACAGTTTCCTGGCTGAAACACCTGTCGGGCCACGTGGTTCGTGTCCTGCTGGACTACGTGGATCACGTGACCATGTGCTCCAAACTGAAGGCGGTTCTGATGGAGCAGAAGCAGTGGCCGGACATCTGCAGACTGCAAGGTGACTGAAATTAGATGTTGTCTCTTAGCTCAGAGGGAAAATCCTGAACTTACCGATGGCCTTCATTTCCTCCGCTGCTCTCTCAGAAAACACCCGCTGCCTGCAGCATCTCTGCCGCCTGCGAATCCGCCGGAGCCTCGGCCGCCTCCGTCTCCGGTCCCAGGTCTTCATGAGCTTCGTGCCCCTACCGGAGCGGCTGAAAGACTACATCCTGTACCGGGAGTACAACCTGCTGCGGGGCCGGTGGGGCGGCAATCCGGGCTGATAATTTAGAGGCTAAAAGAGGAGCGTGTTAGGCTGACATACAAATGTGCATATTTTTATTTCACAAAGAAAATGGGGGGAAATTAAGGAGCATGCAAAACATGTGTTTTTGGTAGCGTTCGCAAACACGACAGCTCGAAAAGATAGATTGATGTGAAGGTCAAAGGCAACAATTAGGAAATGATGCTGGTGTATTCTTAATATGACGTGTCACCTTTGACCTCTGACCTCACTCTTACATTTCACATCTGCCTTTTTTTCACCTTGACTCTAAAATGTGTTTTAAGAGAAAAAGTGAGTCTAGTTAGTTACAAATATAATGCAGAATAATATTATATAATAAGCTCGAGTTGTTCATGACAAGTCATTTACAAATCAATACAATCATCCATTACCAACTGATGCATAATGTTTTGTTTAATCATTTACATTTAAAAACAACAAACAAACTGAAGATGTAGAACATACTATACTATTCCTTTAAAAGTAAATACTGCCCCGAGAGCCAACTGTGCGAATATGTTATTGTACACATGCATATTTTTAAAATAAAACAAAACATTTGCAGATTTAAAAATACAAATAATAAAAAAATTAATGTTTTCTACATCAAAGAAACTATAGTGTATTATTAAGTCATTTTATAATTATTGTATTTAAGTTTACGTTAGAAAAAAATCAAGCACCATCTTGTTTTTGTAAGATTATTTATTTTGGAAAACAACACGTGGTATCTGCTAAAGAAAGGTGTGATGCGGGTCCCCATTGTCTTTACTGATGCTACACAGGTGTACAGTAAGGTTAGAGATCTGTAGGCTATTGTATTGATAAAACAGCAGTTTCCACAGTGTTTTTAATTAGTTTTAATATTTTTGAATATCCAAATAATGTGCGGGACTATACAAACACATTACCACATGTCCTGGATATTTACGTTATAATAGCCCGTCAATATAAGATTACATGTTTTATACACATATTGCTTCAAATTGCTAAGTGTAAATGTATAAAATGTGATGTAACAGTATAAAATTGATGTCAGTATTCAACATGGTGATTTATGACAATGACAGCAAAAATAAACATAATAATGCTGTAATTTGAAAATCTGGTGAAATAAACTGACTCAGAGATTATATTTTGAAAGGTTTGAGAAAAGACTTGATAAAAACTTTCCATAAGCGGTCTGAGGTCGGCTGAAGGGACTTATGTAACAGCAGATGTGGAGTAGAGGTGACAGGATGTCTCAGAGGTCACAGAGACCAGCACCTGGGATAACCCCTGCTGAGGTGCTTTGATGAGAAAAGTCTCTCACTTCAGTTAAGAGATTTTTTTTCCCCCCCCCCGCTTTTTTTGGAAATTCTATGTCACACCAGGAAAAAAAAAGTCTCATCTAAAGACTGCTGCTGAGTTTGAAGCATCAACAGAGGTTTAACTGTAAAAGTTTGGCTGCACAGCTTCTGGACCTGAGAAGTGAAGACAAAGTACCCTAAAACTAAAGCTGTATTATGTTTAATGGCCAGCAGACTTTCCAGCAATCAGTGTAAGTTTCAAGTTTAAAACTTGATTAACACAAAATGATGTTTATTGTATAAATAATGGTATCATCCGGAGTAAAATTGCCTTAAAGCGGGATAATCTTTAAGCCTTAAATGCAGACCGGTTGCAGACACCCCTGGAGATTTCCAAGTCCGCTGGCTGAGGCGCACACACAGTTGGTGCGCTGTTATGTAAATCATCAATCCTCACACCCACAATCTGATGACAAAATTTAAATCATGCAAGTCAAGCGGGCCTCAATTACATGGGTGGGAACTAGTGTGTTAGCGCGCAGTTAGCTCGTTAACGTGTTAGCCGTCTAGCCCCACGCAGGGGTAGCTCGTTAACGGAGATTTGCCGTGTTGTGGCGTTAACGTCATTTCAACGAGATTAACGCTGACAGCACTAGTGGGAACACAACGAATATGACTGCACATTTACGCTGACATCATCCTAGTGCAAAGACAAGTGGAAGCAGACAAAAACAACAAGCATGCATGCTACAAACTTTACCCGGGTCATTTAGACAGCCGTTAGCACATGATTATGGGGACCTGATATGTTTAATATTGTGGCGAGCTCAGACAAGGAGGAGACGGAGGTGTCGTTTGGTCTTGCTTCCCGTGAGCTAGCCAGGGAGCACAGCTGTTTATTGACATCTGCAGAAGAACACTGCCGCTAGCTAACTGCTCAGTGCGGCAACCGCACAGCAACAACAACAACACACAGGGCGCCCTCTGACCCCGGAAGGACACACCGTCGCAGCGAGAGGGCGTCACCCGTCACTATGGCAACATAAACAAAACATAACTGTACAAACAGAACCCCGAACAACCCTGACCCGCTACAATATGCTGCTGAGAATATAGCCCAGAAGAAGCGTATAGTATAGCTTTTATTTTGGAAAGAGCCATTTCTCTGTAATAAACTCTCTTTTCCAAAGATGAGTGATTCCTCAATCAGATACAGGTGTTACCGCGCCAGATCCGCAGTAAGGAAACCTCTGGCAGTTACTTGAAGGTTCCGTAACTGACTCGTAGCCGGCAACAGCTTACTATACAGGTCAACTCCGCTAGCAAAAAGATCGAAGGAGGCGTAGGAAACTGCTTCACAGAACTTTATTTCTTCTCTAAGGCACGAACACCGCGTACAGTGGGCTGAAACAGTTTACTCACAGCGAGCATCGCCGACACAACTCTGGCTGTCGAGGGAGTTATTATATTCCTTTTATTTATTTTCTTTTCGTCTCTTCTGTAGCTAACCGTTACTTTTTCCCCTTCTCCGCTCTCTCTCTTCACACACACACCAGGCAGTCCCGCTAACACACATCTCGAATACATTTCCCATCAGGCTTCATCCTTAAAGGGCCATGCCTGTAACACAGGGCTTGCAAAATCGCTAGCCCGACGTCCCGGGGCTAGCGATTTTTCCAGTCGAGCTACCAAAATCTATCTCTGCCCTGCCCGTCGGGCTATTGTAGGAAGGAAAAATATATGTCAATGCTTTTGCATTCTTTCGGAAATGTAGCTGGGTAATTATGTCATTGGCATCGGTGAGCCACTGTCAATATGTGACATATTGAAATCGCGTTTGAATTTGCGCTTGTTTTTTGCTTTCACTTTGCAAATGTCCAGGTGCCTTCTTTTGGCGCACCGGCCGGTCACGACCGGTGGGGGAAAAGTCACTCGGGTCAGAACATGGGCTGCCACCATCATCCCACTTCTGACACCAATGTGGCGAGCTCAGACAACGAGGAGACGGAGGTGTTGTTTGGTCTTGCTTCCCGTGAGCTAGCCAGGGAGCACAGCTGTTTATTGACATCTGCAGAAGAACACTGCCGCTAGCTAACTGCTCAGCGTGGCAACCGCACAGCAACAACAACAACACACAGGGCGCCCTCTGACCCCGGAAGGACACACCGTCGCAGCGAGAGGGCGTCACCCGTCACTATGGCAACATAAACAAAACATAACTATACAAACAGAACCCCGAACAGCCCTGACCCGCTACAATATGCTGCTGAGAATATAGCCCAGAAGAAGCGTATAGTATAACTTTTATTTTGGAAAGAGCCATTTCTCTGTAATAAACTCTCTTTTCCAAAGATGAGTGATTCCTCAATCACAGTGATATATTTATTTTTTTAATTACTTTTGTTTCAGCAACATTAAATTTAAAAACTGTACTTTTGAGTTAAAATATATATTTATAATTTTAATAAATGACAAATTAAAAAGGCATGAACATTTTTTTTTGTATCGAAAAATACCGAACCGTGAATTTTGTGTATCGTTGTACCCCTAATAAATAAATAAATAAATATATATATATATATATATATATATATATATATTCATTCCTTGTATTATTGCTGGCTGTAAGCAGTTTTAGTGTTTTGAATAGGAACAGTGCATGAAAATATATTTTAAGGGTTATGTATGGAATTACATGTGTCGCATCACAATGGCTATGTCCAGCTTTTAAATACAGCTTATATAAATGCAATCGAATATAATATCAAATTAAAAAAGAAAATATTTCTAAATATTAAGCTACAAATATGTGAAATTTAAATTTTCTGATTTGATTACGTTTTATTTTTTAAGTTAAAGCTCAAAACGGTCACCTTAGGGTGTTTTATTCATATCCAACAATATTAGAGACTACTTTAATCTGACAACGTTTTTCCATGTGCGGCTCACTGTCCTGGAGTGGAAGCCGATGTGGTCTTCCGCTACTGCAGCCCATCTGCTTCAAAGTTTGGCATTTGCACTCAGAGATGCTCTTCTGCATACCTTGGTTGAAATGAGTGATTATTTGAGTTAATTTTGCTTTGCTAGCAGCGCCACAATTCTCGGTTTTCCTTTCATCAAGAAGACATATTCTCCCAGAGGACTGTCGCTCACTGGATATTTTCTCTTTTTTGGCCCATTCTCTGTAAACCCTGCAGATCAGAAGTTTCTGAAATACTGTCTAGCATCAATAACTATACCATGTTCAAAATCATTTACATCACCTTCAGTGGGTAGTCTGGAGCATGTCTACATGCCTCTGACTGGTTAGCGGCTAAACAGGTGTACCTAATTAAGTATGTAAATGGAGAAATCTTGCTTTCAGTTGTGGTACATTTGTTTTTTTCGGGGAGAGGTTCTCTGATGTTTGCAGAGAATTTGAAGGTTTCTGTCGTTTCTCCATTTCATGCCTTCTTACCCGCTCTGCCCTTCTGCCTGTGACCTGAAAATCTATCTCAAGTACATGATTTTAAAGCAAGTTTTAGCTTCTAAAGTGCACCAATAGAAGACGCACAGGTGCATCTTTTGCTGGAGTGTTTTTACCCTCCATGTTTACAAGAGCAGTGGCACAGTTGGAATGTACAAAGCATGATGAAAGGAGGACTCTTACCCTGCATTTTATTCTACTTACAAATTTAATTAAAAGCAGGGCTAAATATAAGAGTTATATAGGAACATTGTTGCACTCACACACTGTAGTTGGGCTGCACTAAACACCATTATTTGACATAATTTTAAAAAGAGCTTCAAAGTAAGGAATTCGCTTCACTAGGACAAGTAAAGGAAACACCAAGTGTTGTAGCAAGGTGTTAGGCCTTACTGTAGTTGTGGAGATTTTTCCTTTAATTTGTCATTTTTGTGTGTAAAACAGACAGAATATTGCTTTTCAGCCATGTCAGCCTGCCCAATTCTTTATTTTCCGTGACTATCAACAGACTCAACCCAGCCACTAAAGCTTTTCATTAAATCCCCACTTTTGATTGTTTTTCTTTTTTGGGTCTCATTTATTTAAAGCACCTGTTGCCTCAACCCCTGTTTTCTTTTTACTCTTCCTCCCCTGCTTTCAAGTCCAGGCGGAGGAAATAAGATTTGAGAGGATGAATTGTGGATAAACTGTGACTGGAGGGCATTAAAGTGTGTTTGTTTAGTTGGATCCTGGTCCCAAATGCCCAGAGGTGAATTTTTTCCTTGATCGTTCACTCTGAACTCAGACATTGGATGACGTGAGTGAGTCTTTACTTTAGTCTTTTAATTCTGTCACCACCCCCCCTCCCCGACTGTGCTTTCAAGAATCACAACACAAGCCCAAAAGCTTCTGGAAAGATTTAATCTCACTTAGTTTCACTGTTCTAAACAAACAGTCAGGACGATGGCAGAGGCAGAGAATGCTGCTAAACAAGTCCGATCAATCACTGAGGCTAATATCCATGATGAAATCTCATGATCTGAGAGGACGCGTGGACCCATCGCCGCTTGAGACTCAGAGACGACTGGAACGAGGGCGGTCTGATGTGGTGGTGAAAACAGACTCAAACAGGAGGGCGTTAATGTGCATGCAGTTCTTCACCAGCTCCCTTAACATGAAGTGAAACAAACCGAAGATGGCTCTGACGCTCACACACACACGCAGCTGAGCGTCCCACAAACAGCTCAGGAGCTCAGCGAGCCGACTCAAGTCTGAAATGTGGTAAATAAATCAGACTTCAGCTGGCTCCAAAAACACTGTTAACAATGCTCCCAACGTCTCTCTCTCTCTCTCTCTCTCACACACACACGCACACACACACACACACACACACACACACACACACACACACACACACACACCATGTCTCGGAGTCACTAAATGTCTTTAAACTTTTATACATTGAGAGGGGGTGGGGGAGCCATGTAAAAGACAAGAACATGTACCCACAGATTTTAGGTAAAGGCAGGATAAAAAAATAAATTATCACCTTCATAAACCAAAAATACAATATTCATATTTGCTCGCTCTCTCTCTCTCTCTTTCCAGCTCCTGGGGTTAAGTTCCTGTGGCTGTCCAGCAGGGGGCAGTGCTGCATCAAGCCCAGCCTCAGGTACCAGTTGGAGAAACATAAATGGACAAATACGATTGGCTATCGGTAGCCCAATCAGAGGGAATAAATATATATATATATATTTAATATTATTTTTGAGGCAGAGCTGGGTGATAATTCAGTGTTTTCATCTATAAAAATATTTTTTATAGAATAAAAGCTTCAAAAATAAAAGTTGAAAAAAAAAGAGCTCAATGAACATGAATTTAATACTTCTGTGTGATTTTGCCTGTTTTCTGTGTTATGAAATACAGAAGTGACAAATTAAAGGACAACCTCACCAAATCTCACTCACCAGATCTTGTAGGTGTGCATATTTTTCCTTTTATCTGTCACTCATCTGTGTATATATGCTGAATATGGTTATTCAGCCACATCACCCAGCCCTAACTTAAAGAATTAGGCTGTTGTCATTCTTTATTTTTCATTATTGTCAACAAATTAGCGAGATTTGTGAAGTTTCTCTTTTTAGAGCAACCAAGCCCATGAGCATTAGTTTTTTTTATTTTGCTTTAGCATGTTCAGGCCATCTTAAGTGTTATGAGTAAAAGTTCAAGTCTTGACCCCTTACACACAAGACTTGACCCTGTGGGGACATCATTTTAGGCAATCAAAAGGTCGTAGGTTCGTATTTAAAACATCAATGAAAAGTTCTTAAAATAAGAAATCAGCAACCCCATCATCTGAGGAAGCTCAAGAATAGCCACTAAACTACTACTACTCCCACATTTACTATGTTTTTAAGGGGAAGCGTGCAGACACTTGAGTTTCTTCTAAATGTTATTAATGTAACTGGTGTAAACAGCGCTCTTGCTGGGGACGACTCATTTCTAGCTGTAGCTGCAAGGGTGTCAAACATGCAGCCCAGAGGCCAGAACAAGCCCGCCAGAAGGCGCAATCTACCTCAATTTTACTGTTTTTCCATTGAAACGATAAATAAATCATCTACTCCTGGAGTTCTGATGACATGATGTCTGGAAAGTGAAAAATATATCGTTGTTGTTGTTTACAAAATAAAATAAAATCTCTAAAACTTTTTTGTGTAAAGAAATAAAAATTTAAAACCAAAAATCACTAAAACATCTCATCTGTTGTCAGAATTGACTTCTTTTGCACTTAAAAAAAAAAAAAGGGGGGGGGGGGGGGGCTGCAGAAGTGTCTTAGATGTATGGTCTAAACAGTCTGGCCCCAGTTGAGATCAAACTGGGCATTATGTGACCCATGAACTAAAATGAGTTTGACACACCTGCTGTTGAGAGTATCTACAGGATAAGGAAGGTGTGTCTCAGTGTTTTGGGTATTTTTTTCATGACATTTGTTGACAATAATAAATTAAGAATACAGATCTGAAGCACCCTTTCAGACACTCACAGACGGAGCGAAAGTCCTGTATGTGACTTTCTTAGCGCTCAACAGAATAACTTAAACAGCTCTGACATGTAGATGTCTCAGTTTATATAATGTAGTAAGGTTAAAGAGGGCCAGGAACAGCTTTCTCAGCAGTGCTCACAGATGCACAGAGACGCTGCTCTTATGGAAGACGGCAGTTCAAAGTGCGATTACACTGCTCACAATACTGGGTTTTTCTATGATGCAGTAAACATTGTGTTGTACTTTTAGCTCTCGCCATCATTCTAGTGGGAGTGTTGTAAAGAAACCGTGAGGAACACTCATGTTAAAGCGACACGTGTCTGAAAGGGGCTCAAGCATCACCAACACCTGATTTGGAAAAGTGACACTTATGCTTCCAATAACCCCGAGGATGATTTCACAGGACACTGACTACTCGTGTTTTTCCTGATTCAATCTCCAAAAAAAACAAAAACGAAACAAAAAAATATACAAAAACAAAACAAAAATTAAAAGAAAAACAAAAAAATGGCCATATAACATTTTGAAATGCATCTATGCTCTCTCCCTGAAGCCTACTTCTATGTCTCTTTTATTTGGGGGGGGGGGGAGTTTGCCATCTATTGCTTTCACAGATTCTTGGGTGTTTTTCTGAGCATGAGTTCTGTTCACCTGTCTAGATTTGGTTTTAGAGAAAGAGTGAGGACAAGGAGGTGATGGGAGGTCAGGGAGTGAGGGAAAAAATGTGTTCAGTGGGAGGTCTGTGGGATTCAGCTGATTGACCAATCAGACAGGACGCTGTGTCCTGGGACGCTGTCAAACAGCTCCAAAGACAACTGTTCCCAGGATGTGTGTCTGTGAGCGTGTGTGTCCCTCTATCTTTGTGAGGACATCCTTCACATTTTGTTATGGTTAAAGAGCAACTTTGGTTTATTATTTCACTGTGCAGAACGTGTGAGAAGGCAGTTTCAAAACTGAAAGGAAGAAAGAGGAACGTTTCTCGTGTTCAGGGGTGTCAAACATCTGTTCTGCACAGAGGATGGACTGCCGTTTAGCTCCAAAATCCTCTACATATGAAGGTTGTGTGTTTTAAAAAAATACTGTTAAACTGTAATGCAAATGTAATGTCAAGAAAGACGAAAAACTGATACACACTGTTTAAATTGCACTTATTGTTTAGCTGTAAATGCACGGTTTGAAAAATGTGAGATCAAACTGGGTTGTGTGAACTAAAATGAGTTTGACGCCCCTGCTCTAGTTTCCAGATTTGTACCAAAGGACATTAAGTACTCCACTCTGATCTGGTTTTACCTGTTGCCCCTTTTTTGTTTTTCAAACTAGTTCACTTACAGATTTTAGGCGAACACAGAGAAACCGTCCTCTTCCAACTATGCACACTCATCATTCTGAAAGTGATGGTAAAATAAACAAAGCTCTATTCAGACTGGACTGTTCTGTAATTTGAATCTTTCCCAGAAAGACGTTCCTGTATTTTAAAGTGGATCTCATCCACAACTTCATTCCTTTTAACTTATTTTTAGCCTCCTGAATGACTGAAATGAGAGACATGTTCCTGCTGACAGAAACTTTTGAATGTCTTAAATCTCTCCATCAGGAGAAAGCTCAGGAGGTGCTCCACCACATCCTGTAATTTCAGAATGATTAAAATGGCGCCCAGAAAGACAAAAGTTACTTTAAAGATGAGCATGGCGACTACAGGGTTGTCATTTAGCTGTGGTTATGTTCAGGGAATGCATTATGTCAAAGGTCCTCACAAGAATAGAAGCACAAGCTGTGAGTGTATCTGTTGGTTCTCCGTATCATCTTTATTTGGCAGCCATTTTGGCTCCAATGTCCCACTTCCCTGCAGTTGCACGGCAATGTCCTGGAGAATCATGTTCCATATTTACAGCCGATTGTTGCTGGAAACACGGCTAGACAAACTGCACTGACAGCACAACCTGAACTATCTCACAACCAGCTGTGTGTGTGCGTGCGTGTGTGTGCGTGCGTGCGTGTCTGTCTATGTGTGTGTGTCTGTCTATGTGAGGACCAGTTATACTTTGGGTGTGAGGCTGGTCCGCACTGTGAGACAAACCTTCTCAGGTCCTCACAAAGATACAGAAGTGAGTGATGGAGCTACAGGTTGTCGTCCCGCAGGCTTTCCAGGATCTGGACAAGGCTCTCCAGTCCAAACATGTAGCCCCTGTCTGGCCCATCATGTACGGCTGTGTCGCCGCGGAAACCCTTGAAGGTGGAGTGGGCGAAGTCGATCATGCGAACGTCCACCAAGGGGGGCTGCTGGGGCAGGGGAGTGGGAGAGGGGAAGGAACCTAAACTGGGAGCCGAGGAGGTGGAGTCTGGATGAGGATGAGGCGATGGGGGGCGTGGGAGGAAGGAGTGGCAGTCTGACTTAGGGGGCGGGGCTTGTGTGGGAGGACGAGGGGAACGTGATGGGGAGGCCGGAGCCATCAGTCCAGACCCCTGAGAGGGCAGGGATCCTGTGTCTGGCTTCTGGCTCATGTCCGTTTCACAGGGTGCATCGGGGACCGGGCCACAGTGGGACTCTGCGGGTGACACGGAGGTCTTCGGTTGCCAGACAGAGGGGCTCTCGGGTTCCTACAGACGGAAAAAAAAAAAAAAAAAAAAAAAATCAGGTCAAACAAAGGGAATCAGTTGGTATCAGAACACTTCCAAAATCAAAAAAAATTTAGAAGTATAAAAATAGTTATTTCAACATCAGGCACACCTTTCCCTCATAGATGATGAGCAGCGAGGAAGAGTAGAAGCGATAGGATGCCTGCCTCTCCAGCACCGCTTTCAGGGTGCGAAGCTTATCCAGGATTGGCTCAAAGAGGTCCCGCCTCAAGCCCTTTCCGTTGTGCAGGTACTGGTAGAGGGCCTGGCGGAAGCCTTCGATCGACAGGCCGCGGCCGTAGTACTTGTTCCTGCACAGGTAGTGACCGGTGTTCAGCTGGTACACCTGCAGGGACAGGTGGGCAACAGCTCAGTACAACGTGAGTCTGGATTAGATATTAACAGATGTTCCCTCTGATTCAATTTAATCATTATAGCTGGAAAAATATGCATACAACCATTTATAATGTTTATTTACATATTTATTCCTTTCCCTCTAAATATTTCCACTAATTCGTGAAATTGTTAATATCATGATTATTATTAGTAGGACAATGAGAACTAGTGCTCTTTATTGTCCTAATAACAGCAGACACGTGAGCTTATCTTGCAGAGGTGGTAGCAGATTGCAATGATATTGCACCCGCTTCTCCTGCAGCATTCGGTTTGTTGCGGGATCAAACAATAAACTAGTGTGTTTATCTTTTTGTTCAGGCCCCTGATGGACCACTGTTCTCATGTGTTCAGCGGTGCAAGTCGTCCTTTGTACCTGCATGCCACATACTCTGACTCCCAGCGTCGCTGAGGTGCTTTGTTCGCATTTCCTTATCTGCCTGGCTGCCTTCTCCTCCGAGGCGTCGTCTCCGTGCTGCCGGGTGCCCATCTTCAGGTCCAGGATGCAGGGGTAAGAGAAGTGGTGCACCACGTTCTCTAACAACAGGAACTCTGGTTAAAAAGCTGCAGTTAAGGAGCCAACTGTCCTTGACCTCCACCCTTTTTTATGTTTGATCTCTTGTGCAAAAAGATCAAACACCTACTAAATCTAAAAAACCTAAATGTATGCAAACAAAATACTGTGCACAAACTCAACTGAAAGTTAACGTCAGTGGGATATGACTGACATTAAGAACCCACCCAGGAAGGGAGAGATTTCCTCTCCTTTCCCAACAGCGCCATTAATGATTAAAACTAAAACAAAGGCCTTCTGAAAACCTCACTCTTAACAAAAGAAAAGCCTGTCACACTTAAAGATGACAGGCCTGGGCGCTGATCATTTTGGTTATGCGAGTGCTGTTTGTGTCTGTACAGTAAATATGGAGAACCTCTGAAGTGACAGCAGCGTGCTGAATCTGCTTTGACAGAAGACAGATGGAGCTTGTTGAGGACAAAGTGTGTGCTGCTCATTCACTCCCCTCAGCGCTAATATCCAGACAGCTGCAGGCTGCTCTCTTTGAAGCTGAAGATCAAAACATGACCTCTAACCTGATAACCTCCAGCCCTCCTCTTTATTCCCACTCTGGTCTGCACAGACTCTCTCTCACATTTACATTCGGCGCTTCCCATTATCTGATGGCCCACAGCTGGTCATTTGTTGTGTGTCATTGTCCCTTTTCTTCTTTTCTACAATGTCTCTGATACATGAAGATGTAAAAAAACAAAAGTAAATCAGCATTTTAAAAATAAAAACAAAACAATAGGTAACAGGCAAAAAAGGTATTTGTGTAGAATGAATAGGTCATGTTCTCCATGTTTAACCAATCAGCATCAAGACCCATCTGGGTAATTTTCAGGGATGCTAGGAAGTACTTCCTCTGGCAGACCTCTAAATCACGAGAAAGGTGCCTTTAAAAACGTGACAATGTTATTCACTTCACCAATCAGTGTTTTTAATATGCTGTGATTGGTTAAATGTACCTTAAGGTACATTCATTAGCTTTTTTATCACCACTTAAATGTCAAGTAGTGCTTCCCACCTGTTGGTTTGACCACCCTGGATGGCCAGAAAAAACAACACTAGAAGAGTTTGGGTCACTGGGAGAAAATACGACATGAAATGAAACTTGAATGAAGTTGAATGAACATGAACATCAGTTTTCAGTTTTCATACCTGACCTCTGCTTCAATAAAACCTATTGTGGATCACAAATAACTGATAAAACTGCAAAAGCTATCATATCCAAAGAGTATGTTTGAGTTAGTAATGATGAGATGTAGAATGAGACATTTCATACATCCAACTTAAAAATAAACTATGCAGGCATTGATCATATGAAAAACTAACATACGGTATTTTATCTTAATATAATTTTTTGTAATTTTTGTACACTGGTTTATTCCTATTTCCTATGATCATCTTTGAAAACTAGGGCCAATTAAAATTTAATATATTGTCTTAATACACAGATCAGCAGGATAAACAGCAGGACCCTTGGTTACATGGTGTAAATGGACGTCCACATTTTTGGGGAAGGATACTGAAGAGCTTTCGGTCCTTGGACTCAGATCTCATGCGGCTGAGCTGCTGTTTGTGGCAGCGAAGGCTCCAGGGATTGTGGCTGATCTTCTCTGACGTCAAACCGCTGTTCCAGTCCAGCATCTGAAAGGGAACATCTGAGAGGACCTTTGGGTCGAGTCTCGGGCTCTTCAGCTCTGCCAGACTGCAGAGAGGAGAAAGAGGAGGAGAGGGGATCGTTAAAAGCACTGCAGGTGACCCTCTGCTCTGACTGCTGCATCTACTGTGGGTTTCAAGGGTATGTTATAAATGTGACCACTGGACTGTTTGATGCCAAATGACCCAATATAAATATAAACTACAAGTTCTCTTGTTATCTGCCTTCAGCTTCTCTCCTTTGTCGTCAAATTTATGACATAGATCAATAAAATATTTTCACACGAACCGTCCTACATCAAGTGAAATCAGTCCACGAGTTCATTGTCTCCTCGAGTATATCTTACTTATCCGAGGTCTCTGTGTCGTGCGCCTCCCTCCGATCGGGCCGCTCCTCCTTGTGTTCAGAGGTGGATGAGGAGCGATGCAGGCTTCGGCGGGAGTGTTTCCTCCTCGGCTGCTCCCTCTCTGGGGGGTCACGCTCCTCATGCTCGCCGGCTCCTCCCTCCATGTTGCTCTCCACATAGGGGTAGGCCACCAGGTTGATGTAACCGTCAGAGTCACCTTCAAAGCACACCAGCACCACACCTGAGAGGACAGAGCCAAACACAGAAAGGATGTTGGGAATTATTAAAAACATTTCAGAGCAGAAGAGAAAAAACAGACTACTGAAATACTCTGAAATGCCAAAGGAGAAACATTGCATTTTTAAAGGTCAGTATTTTTTGTACCAGCGACCCACAGAAGAGTCAAGCTGAGTCCAAAACAGATCCAGTTTTATTATTTTGTTTTTCTTTTTGTTTTTCTTTTTATTAATCTGTCAGAGGTATACCCTCTCCATGATGTCATAAAAACCCAAGAGTAGAAAACGTCCTCAGGAGCATTTAGAGCAGTCTAAAACCTGAACTTTTGGCTCACAGGGATTTATTGTACATACACTAATGTCAGTATTTGAAACATTGGTAAAGTTTAATGTCAATATCTATCTATCCATCTATCAAAAAAAAACATATGCATCAAGATGTACAGAGTGCTTCTAAAATTTGATTAAACAACGATTTAGGGATAAAATAAGCAGACAGTATGTTTTTGTATAACAGATGTACGTTTGAACATCTGTTATATTTAGCTTTATAAACAGACCAGAGCATGTCATCCCTGCCAAGCCAGACACTCAACATCATCCATCTTAGTCCTAATTTAATTTACCTGTCAGTTTGCTCATCAGTGGAGAAGCAAACCCCAAATATGAACTTCAAACTTCCCTCAACAGCACAGAGCGAGTTCTCCATCCTCAGAAAACTTCACCTCCTCCTTAACCGCATCATAAGAAGTAATTTGATTTGACGGTGCCAAGCTGCGGCGGATGAAACATCCTTGACAGATACAGAAAGTCGTGCCTGGGCAGCTGTCCGTCTGTCTGCTGTTATTTAATCAGCAGGACAATGGGTAGTGGGCAGACATCCAGAGATAAATTTAGACTCCTTATGGAGCACACTTGTCATGGCACTGGGAGCCAGAACACCAGCAGGGTGGACTAGTGGGAGTACAAGCCTCCGATCAACTGCAGTACAGAACCCTTGGAATACGGCCATCGTATCTCTTGTAAAGGAGCCAAGTGTGGCAGAGACGTGGATAACCGCAACAAGAAAACTTTGCAGAAATCTGTGGCATCCTTGTCCTGCCACTCCGCCCACAGAGCCAATCAGCAGCAGATGAAGCAGGAATGTGTTCAGTCCATGATGGCCAGAGAAACACCGTCAGAGCCATCATGAAATCACACACTGGTTTGGTAAATCTCATTTTCAAGCATTGAGATAAGCATTTTCACTGATGCCGTTTTAGTGTTTTCAAACCAGATGTGACAAGTGAGGGGCGAGTCTGAATGTGAAACCACATGCTCAGTGGCTAATGAGTAGTCAATCACAAGTCACAAGCCAACTGACCGGATTACGTTCACACCATAAACAAATGTCTATGAAGATTGTTTGATACTGGACAGTGACCACCTTCTCCAAAGGCCCGTTCTGGTCTGTACATGAGTCCGACTACCATGTTCACACCTGCACAAGCAGACCACATCAAGAGGGTGAACAAACCTGGGCTCAATTTAAACAGACTAAATGCCACAGGAGTGAAGAGTGGAACATTCTCTTTATAATGTTGGTGCCTTAGTGTTGGCCTGAGAGTAAGTCTTTTCTAAGGCATTCAAATATTTGGTGTCTAAGAGAGTGTGAGTGCATGGCCTGCAGTCTAAAAAGTTTCTAAAAACTGCACGCAAGTAGTGCCAAAAAACACAAAACAAAAAAAAAAAAACAAAGGCTACAGATGCAACTTAATAGTTTTAGGGGCTTATGTCTGTTAAAACAAAAAAAGACAAATCACTGCAGTTTAAAAGAACACCTTTTCCAAAGCAGGAAATGCTTGGATGATGTCTCAATTAATAAGAGAATAGTATATAATCTGACCTGACTATGAGCTCAAACCTGCTAAGAGTCAGTAAGCAGTGCTCAATTGAGACGCTGCTGTTTAGTCTCGTCTGCCTTCCTTTTGGCAGACATTTTGATATCACAGAAATGAAACTAATGCTTCATAATGAAGCCTGCGTTTCATTTGCGTTTTAGTGGTCTTTGACATTTGCTTGGGTCTGTTACTACAGCAAAATCAAGTAGAAACAGTCAGACTCTATGCCTGGTGACGATGAGCAGAGCAGCTAAAGCTCTCCTCTTCCATTAAACATCCGTACTTCCTTCCTTCTTTCCTGTCAGTCTGCCTCTCCATTCACCACCAAACATGAGAAAATAAGGAATATAGAGCATGAGTGTTTGATGCTGAACCATTGAGGGTTTAGCTCCCCTAAAAGAGACCTCACTGCTGTGAAATCAATAAAATTCAACTGTCTTTTACTACTGGCTTATTCAGGCTAACAGGAGGTTCGGGAAATGTCACAAAGACATTAAAAGACCTTTTCAGACATCTTTGATGAGATTTAAGAGTGCACACAGTTTTGCAGGGTACTGACTGCTAATACAGGGACTTATTTTAGATTTCCCAACTACAAACAGCAGTACCTCACCCAAAACCTTACAGCTAGTGGTGTAGTGGTGCGGGAACTTTCAACGAGATTGTGTGTTTCTACACGCTTGTCTTTGAAACCTATAAACAATCTGCCATAGTTAATGTGACTTTACATTCACTCCATTTAATAATACAGTGCTTTCATTTTCTTTCACCACAGCAGCTTGTTAACTGATCTCATTAACTGATACCCTCATGCTGCTGTCATTGTTCGCTTCTCTCTCTATGTTCAGGTCCACTGTATTTTGGATCCTGTACAGTTAGCATTCAGTGGGATGTGGCTACGCCTGCTTGCCTTTGGGATCGAGTATCAAGCAGGTTTTCCATGATTCGTTTATAGATATGACACCAAAAAAAACAATGTATGTAGGCCAAAGTGCTGAACAGCTAAAAAAAACCTAATAAAGTTCTAAGATGTTTTCAAGATTAGAGTTTTATTGGCCCACAAAAGATGGGCAAACTAATTTAAATTAGTCGAAACTAAAGCTGTAAAATAAATGTAGTGGAGAACACTATAAGTCCCCCTTCTAAATTTGCTTTTGTGTTGTGCAGGTATCACTATAACAGAGAGAGAGCAAGAGAGAGCAGTGTAACTGAATACAACTAGTTTAAGTTTTTTCTTTATAGCTTTGTTGCTGTGGATCAGAGCAGCTGGAAAAAGAGTTTTTATATTTATACTTGTTGATCAGGTTACTGGAGAAAGGCCTCTAACCGGCTTTTAATCCTTTACGTTTTTAACTCTTTCTTCCATGACGACGACAACATCACTTTACCTTTAATGATGAGTTTTGACACATCAGTATATATCAATAAAGATGTGCCGACCATGGGAACAGTTTCTGGGTTTTTCCAAAGGTAGGTACATAGGCACAGACTAACCTCACTAACGTTTGATGCACACCCAGTCATTTTGTTTTATAAGCAGGCCTGAAATATGACAAAAACCTCCCACTTCATAAAAGAGGTTCAAGGGTTACTCTTCATTACTGTCAAGAGGTAAAGAGATAATAACATTTACAGCAGCAAGCACTGTTATTGTTGCTCCGAGAAAAACGTTTTTTTTTGTTTTGTTTTTTTACCCCGGGTCGTGAGGTAGCAGCCTTGAATTTGCTGGGTGTGTCAGAGAAAAGAGGCTCCACCATTCCCATAAACTACAGGCTTTTCTCATTTCTGTAAATTGTTCCTCCTCATGTGCTCCAACCTACAGCCTACAACCAGATCACAATACACCATGATGACGGATGTCCTAATTCCTAAAAGCAGGGGAGGCCGGCTGGAGGAACAAAAAAAAATTGAAAATACACAGATGATCTGCCCTTCACTGTTTCTGTGTGAGGTTTATTATCGTGTTACATTGGAAATTGTTATGAATTTAATTAAATGTGGCCCTAAATATAAACATGTCACGCACACTGTCTGATATCATAAAGTCCTCGCCATCTCCGACAGGAGAGGACTAAGACCCAAAGAGAAACGAGATACGACAGCTGCTATGTTATCAACCAGTTATTTGCACATAAGCACTCTCTTGAGTCAGTTTGCTTAACAAAACTGATTGCTCGCTGAATAGGCAAACAGCCAGACAATTAATTTACTCATTTTATTTATTTATTTTTTTAAACTGGCCATTGTTTATGTCAGTTACTGCCTGCATTTAAGCACATCCCATAATGGAGCTGTAGAAGTACATCTGACTATAAACCAACAACTCCAGCTATCTCCCGCCTGCTGCTCTGGTACCTGACATCAGTGAGCAGTCACCGACCTTTATACTCTGGAGTGAACTCTTTCATCTCAGGAGGCAGGGACTCGTAGAAGCGCTGCTCTCTGCTGATGAGAGGCTTACACACCGTGTGGTCATCATAACGCATCATACTGGTGTGACCGCCCACCTGAAAACACAAACACATGCAGAACACATACATAAAAAGAGCTAACAGGCAAAACAAAAAGCTAAATGTCTTAACAAAGAGACGATATTTACAACTGCTGCCTCTTTACAAGAATATTAAAAAAATATTATTATACCACAATTATACCAGTAAGTGCTTTAAATTTACATGTAGTATGAACAACCTCTTAATATTTTTGTTTCTGAATGTTTGGCAGTTTTCCTAATGCAAACATTCCTTTTTTAGATAAAGACTTTTCACCCACTGTTAGCACTCACCTGGTGTATAAAAGGCTCCAGTGGAACGCCTCCTGCTCGTGGTCGTAGTGAAGCCCCTCCCCCTGTGCCCGCCCCCTGTAGCTTGCTGTCCATGTTGTTGGTGTGAGGGAGGCACATGGCTCCTGGCGGACGCACCGCGCCTCCTCCTGTAGATAAGAGGGAGATTTAACCATGAGGAAACAGCCGAAAAGCCCTGAACTCCTGCTGTAGTTTCAATACTGATAAAGCGAATTAATTTATCTTTGGAGTAATAAAGTTTAATATTGCACTATATTGAATACTGAACTCCACATTTTAAAAAAAGTCATATTTTGCATATAAAAATGAGTTCCTTGTGATTTTTTCAGGACTGTCTCAGTAAAACCTAAAATGAAACTGCTTTGTGGAAAATCTGTACTTCATGTCCATCAGTTTGTACAAGTTTTTACATGTTTCATTAAGTCTACTGCTTTTGGTATACCGAGGAATTCCTGACTCAGAATTAGCCTTCAGAGGTGACTCCACATAACAGTAAATGCAACTGTGTTATTTGACAGAAGCTTTGTAATTGGTGACTTACAAAACAAACATCCTACATGATAAAACTCATGCAGTTTTCTTTGGCAGGGAAGATGTTTCACTACCAGTATTTTACACAAGTTATAGGGTAAAAATATACATCTGCATAGTTGCATTTAAAATTACAAAGTTAAGTTTTAGAGTCACTCTTGTCAGCCAAAACCTTTCATAAGTTTCTCACCTGGATGGGCCTTTTAATATCTGGCATCTGGCAAACTGGCCGTTTATGAGCTTATTAATTTTATTTTGTGGGGTGACCAGAACAACAACAACAAAAAAAACATTCTCTTATAGTGTGCATTGTTACAGCATGTCCTTTCACCCTCTGTGGGAAGCCTGTCTCCCCTCTTAGAAAGCTGACAGATCGAAAGTGAGGTAACATTAGTTAATTACATAACAAGCGCAAACCTCTAAAGAGCTGACTATGAACCATTAGTTTAACTCTGAACAACACACTTTAGCCTCAGCTGTCTCTGGGCTGTGAGTTTACACGTGAATATAGCCAAGACTTGAAGTGACAGGAAATTTCAGTCAGACAACCTCTTTGTTATAAAATCTGTGTGTTATCTGTCCATAACACACACCAATTAGTTAAACTGCAGGAATGTCTTAAAGACATAGAGACCTCGATGGCCACTAACTTTCTGCTTCTTAATTCAGATAAAACTGAGGTTATTGTACTCGGCCCTGAAAAGCTTAGAAATATGGTATCTAACCAGATTCTTACTCTGGATGGCATTACCTTGGCCTCCAGTAACGCTGTGAGGAACCTTGGAGTCATTTTTGACCAGGACATGTCCTTCAATGCACATATTAAACAAATATGTAAGACTGCTTTCTTCCATTTGCGCAACATCTCTAAAATTAGAAATATCCTGTCTCAGAGTGACGCTGAAAAAGTAGTTCATGCATTTATAACTTCCAGGCTGGACTACTGTAATTCATTATTATCAGGATGTCCAAAAAACTCACTGAAAAGCCTTCAGCTAATCCAAAATGCTGCAGCAAGAGTCCTGACAGGGACTAGAAAGAGAGAGCAGATTTCTCCCGTTTTGGCTTCCCTTCATTGGCTTCCTGTTAAATCCAGAATTGAATTCAAAATCCTGCTCCTCACATACAAGGTCTTAAATAATCAGGCCCCATCTTATCTTAATGACCTTGTAGTGCCATATCACCCTATTAGAGCGCTTCGCTCTCGCTCTGCAGGCCTACTTGTTGTTCCTAGAGTATTTAAAAGTAGAATGGGAGGGAGAGCCTTCAGTTTTCAGGCCCCTCTTCTGTGGAACCAGCTTGCAGTTTGGATTCGGGAGACAGACACCATCTCTACTTTCAAGATTAGGCTTAAAACTTTCCTTTTTGCTAAAGCATATAGTTAGGGCTGGACCAGGTGACCCTGAATCCTCCCTTAGTTATGCTGCAATAGACGTAGGCTGCCGGGGGATTCCCATGATGCACTGAGTTTTTCCTTTCCAGTCACCTTTCTCACTCACTATGTATTAATAGACCTCTCTGCATCGAATCATATCTGTTATTAACCTCTGTCTCTCTTCCACAGCATGTCCTTTATCCTGTCTTCCTTCTCTTACCCCAACCGGTCGCAACAGATGGCCGCCCCTCCTTGAGCCTGGTTCTGCCGGAGGTTTCTTCCTGTTAAAAGGGAGTTTTTCCTTCCCACTGTCGCCAAAGTGCTTGCTCATAGGGGGTCATATGATTGTTGGGTTTTTCTCTGTATCTATGAAGCGCCTTGAGGCGACTTTTGCTGTGATTTGGCTATATAAATAAAATTGAATTGAATTGAATAAAATCAAAGCTTTGGCAGGAAAGAAAGGCAAGTTAGAAAATGACTTGAAGGTAAAGACTGATTTACTTTAGATTTATTGTCAATTTGGCTGCATTAAAACACCATCGAATAGAGGGCATAAAGCAGGACAGACACAAACCTATTTAATGTTTGCTACATACCACTCATAAACTAAACACAAACCAGTTTCCTCATTGTTATGGGGACACTGTTATTGGAAATTAAAGTGTGCATGATATAGACCGGCACTGATCCTGAAATATAAAGATGTGCCACACACAAGAGAATGTTGACAACTATGCATTAAAACTACAAGTAAAAAAGAACAAAAAAAAAAAAAATTGTAATCAGAATAAAAGTCAAATCTAGCAAATACCAGAACACTGCAGCTGATCCAGCACCTGTGCAAAACACACTGGCTGTGGATGGGAGGAGAGCTGGCTGCTAGAAGCTAGAAAACATCTGTGGAGTGGCTGAAGTTTTTTTGTTTTGTTTTTTTCCTTGGGGGGAGGGGGGGGGGTTAAATTATCATCATCATCATCATCAGTAGCAGCAGTAGTAGTAGTAGTAGTATTTAAATTGATTTGAAGGGTGCCAAAATGTAAAAACAGCCCATAAATATTAAAGAACTGATAATAAAGGGCAAAGAACAAGAAACAAGACGAGATTTAAGACAGGTGGGAGGAGATTAGGAATGTCATTGTAATGACCTGAATGAATGAGCAAATTTTTCTAATATGTCCATCTTACACCATTTATTAAAAAAAAAAAAATTGCTACACACGCTGACGAGTTGGAGAAAGATGAGGATATCCCAAAGCTTGCTGCTGTATTTTTCTTCAGCAGTTAGGAAAAGGGTGGAGAGGACTGACTAGAGTTTGAGTTGGGCTTGTGCTGCAGTTATTGTTTAAAAGTGTTAAGATTTATTGGGAAGAGCCCATAACTCCAATACTCAAATAAAGATAAGCAACAAATTCACATTCCTTTACATCTTTGCCAGTGCTACCCCTCAGCGTTCTAGTAGATACACCTATGGTATCAATTTGAAAATCCTAAGCCACCTTTATTCTCCAGTTATTGCAGTCACAAGATTTTAAGAACACCTTCCTCGTTTCCTCTGACCTTGAGGCCAAGGTCTCTGAGATTTGAATGTCCGAGATTTGTAGTAAATGGACCTATGGTATTGGCCACTTGGTTATGGCGTTCCATGTATGCCCTGCCTGCTAGCATCTTGCACCATGCTGTTATGTGCTGGATTGTCTCAGGGGCATCTTTACACAGCCTGCACCTGAGGTCTTGCCTGGTGTGATACACCCCAGCCTCTATGGATCTTGTACTCAGAGCTTGTTCTTGTGCTGCCATGATTAGTGCCTCTGTGCTGTCTTTCAGTCCAGCTTTGTCCAGCCACTGGTAGGATTTCTGGATATCAGCCACCTCCTCTATCTGCCAGTGGTACATACTGTGCAGGGGCCTGTCCTTCCATGATGGTTCCTCGCCATCCTTCTCTTTCTTGGGTTTCTGCTGCCTGAGGTATTCACTGAGCACTCGGTCAGTTGGGGCCATCTTCGTGATGTATTCTTGGATGTTCGTTGTCTCATCCTGGACTGTGGTGCTGACACTCACCAGTCCCCGGCCCCCTTCCTTCTGCTTAGCGTACAGCCTCAGGGTGCTGGACTTGGGGTGAAACCCTCCATGCATGGTAAGGAGTTTTCTTGTCTTTATGTCAGTGGCTTCTATCTCCTCCTTTGGCCAACTTATTATACCAGCTGGGTACCTGATCACGGGCAGGGCGTAGGCGTTGATAGCCCAGATCTTGTTCTTACCGTTCAGCTGACTGCTCAGGACTTGCCTGACCCTCTGCAGGTACTTGGTGGTTGCAGCTTTCCTAGCTGCCTCTTCATGGTTCCCATTCGCCTGCGGGATCCCCAGGTACTTGTAACTGTCCTCTATGTCTGCAATGTTGCCTTCTGGTAGCTCGATCCCCTCAGTTCTGACTACCTTCCCTCTCTTTGTTATCATCCGACTACACTTCTCCAGCCCGAATGACATCCCGATGTCATTGCTGTATATCCTGGTAGTGTGGATCAGTGAATCGATGTCTCGTTCACTCTTGGCATACAGCTTGATGTCATCCATGTACAGGAGGTGGCTGACAACTGCTCCGTTCCGTAGTCGGTATCCGTAGCCAGTCTTGTCAATGATCTCACTGAGGGGGTTCAGGCCTATGCAGAACAGCAGTGGGGACAGAGCATCTCCTTGGTAGATCCCGCACTTGATGGTGTGTGTGTGTGTGTGTGTGTGTGTGTGTGTGTGTGTGTGTGTGTGTGTGTGTGTGTGTGTGTGTGTGTGTGTATGTATGTATATATATGTATATATATATTTTTTTTTTTTTTTATTTTTTATAAGTAGCAACTCCATTAACTTTGCCAAGAGGACTGAAGGAGATGGTCTACTGTCTGAGCAACAGCTACCTCAAATCAATCTAGAGAAGGACCCAGTCTCCATAAATTTATTATAAACATGTAACAAAGTTTAATATAAAATGTTAAGAACATGACACCATATAAGCAGCAGGTTTGGTTAAAATATTGGGTAATACATCGGCTCTGATATCAAACTTTGAGACTGATGAGCTCCTAATAGAAGGAGTTTTTGCAGAAAAAGCCGAGTAATTGGCGGATAATTCAGTAATTAGATCCTTCGGTGATTACATTGGTGTGGTTTAACTGGTTGCTAGGGTAACACAGTGAACCATAACACTGGAAAAAAGGTTTAATCAACCTTCATTAACTCAGACAGCCGTGGCAAATAGCCAAGAGAGACACCCACCTCTTGTCCTTGCTGTTTACATGAACATCAGGGGCCACATTTATACTGAAACCGTTTGAATGGGCTAAAACGTTTTAGTCATTTCTACTGCGGTATACGTTTGTGCTTTTTATTTTTAAATGGCTCACATTTTCTTCATTGTGAATTTTTCAGTCTACACTGGTGAATTCATCTTCACAACTCTCAGGCTAATAGGGGCAAAAACAAGGAAGTGGTTTTGATGAGATGTCTGCTTTGGTGCACAGAGAGGAAACTGAACTACAGGTGTGAATGCTAAAAACTCATCCTTTGATCGTACCCTGGGCATGGGCTCGGGTGTGCAGTGACGGGGACGGGGGGGCACAGGGCACCACGGGCTGCTGGGAGCGCACGCCGGCCCCGGGGGGAGGCGGCGCCAGACCGAAAAACCACCTCGCAAAGCCCCCAATTAGAGTGCTCCAATCCACCGCCGGCACCACGGAGATCCAATCAGGACACGGGGCTGGGGGGCAGAGATGGGGGGACGGCAGGGAAAGCAGGGTGTCAGTTAGGCAGAGTCACCACTTCCTGAAAAGACAGGAAATGACACAATGTCAGTTGTAATAGTTCAGCATTCATTTAAGGTGTACAGTGTTGTTTTCTGTGGGGAGAATTGGCTTTCTTTAATGTAATGACTCAAAAACAAACAAAAAAACAACTATTGTTAGTGACAGTTCTCTTCAAATATTTCACTTCTTCACATCATTTCTGTGACTGATAAAAACATGACATCAGCTCTAATGGGTCAGAAGCTGGGCTGTCAACTTGCACAATATACTTTTTCACTGGCCCCGGTTCATCAGCTTTTGTCACACCCTATGAATAGCTTTTATATCTTTAAACGTGGAGTTCATTGGAAGTGGAGGACTGGGAGTATCCTTCTAGAAAGACGAAAAAAGAAAAAAAAAATCCCATAAACAATGTATTAGATTGTTCTTGAGGAAAAAAAGAAAAAAAAAACCCAATGTTCTCATTTACAACAACTCCAATCAAGTGAATCTGAACTCGCCTTATAAAACAGCATTTCCTGGACAAGCTGCCACAAACAGTTGACATCAAATGCTTCAGCACATCAGCTTCCACCAAACTGTCACACACACACACGGACGCACGCGTTTTATGTCTCAATGAGTAGGATAAGAAAAATCCTGTTAATAACATTGTACTTTAAGTTTTATTACTGGCTATAGAAACCGTGTACATCATACTGCTAAGTGGTCATCTCATATATCTGGAGACCTTCCAGTCAGTTGTTTTTTGTTGTGTTTTAATCTATAAATCTCTGCTTCGCTGGGTTATTTCTTATCTGCTTCTATATGTGTAAACACCACAACAACTAGTATAGCCTACACTCTCATATTATTATATGAATGTTTGTCTCCAGAGTCACAACGGAATAATCCTGAAATAATCTACAAAAGCAGATGAAATTATCAGAATTGGTTATGATGGGGGGAGATTAAGTCAATTTTACAGGAGAGCAAGAGACTAGCTCTTTTGGTCAGTGTGAATGCTTTGATGTCTCTCTCATAATGATCTGTTACTGCATATGATTCACAGACTTGCATTCACTTATCTGTACTGAATATCAGTTTTATTTGTTTCTTGACTTATTACATTGTTATGTTTTTTTATTTGTTGTCGTTTCTGCTGCCCTCTTGGCCAGATTTCTCTTGAAAAACAGATTTTTAATCTGAGTGAGACATGGATTTTTTTTTTTTAAGTATAATAAATACAAATATATAATGGCCAACTCCTGTGGCATTCTCCATAATTATTTCTTAACTTCTGAACCTTTTCTGTCAGGAGGTTTAAGTATTGACACGATGAAGTCCATTTACTGAAGGATCATCCCCAAAAAGAACATCTCTGTTTAAAGATACCGTACTGATTTTCCTTAAGTGCTCCACACTAATACATTATGTACATTATGATTGAGGATTATTTTCTCATTCACAAAAACATTGCTCAGTAGAATAAAATAAAATCAAAGGCTTGTTTTTCTAAACAAAGACTGTTAAATCCATGACGTGACAAGATGTGACCATTAGTACTTTAAAATGTAGCTCTCATTTTTTTTCTGTTATGTGAAGCAAAGCAAAAAGACCAAAAAACAAAAACAAAACAAAAAAACAAACAAACAAACAAACAAACAAAAACCTAATGTCTGTCCTGGCTCAAAAGAATTACAGTAAAATAGTCTGTGTTATCTAGTTTTAACAGAGATCAATACATTTTCCTGTTAAGGTCATTTAAAACAAAACAAAAAACAAAACAACCCAGTTGATTCTGGGGGTAGCGGAATCAGGGGGAACTTTTGTTTCAGATTTAAATGATTAATGCTGATACGGTTTAATTTTATTCTTAGGATGTTAGAGGCCAGATTGGGATTATCTGCAGGCCAGTTCTGCCCCTCAGACTTTTTTTGCGCTATACCACATGTTCTATAGCACCAGGAGACTGAAAAAGTCGTGTATAGTCATTGCACATAATGATGGTGTCTATAATAAAATCAGCAGAATAATCAATTAAAAAAAAAAAAAAATTAAAACTGCCGCTTGCAGCCCTGTGCAGACATTCAGCTCAATACATGAGAGCCTGTGAGAGAAATGTGGATGCTGCCAGTAGCGATAAACACCAGTTTGGATATATGCAATTACAGCATAAACACAGCTTTAACAGTACAAAACCAGACTTTGTTTTTAACCACCATGATAAAAGTCCTGTTCATAAACATGTCAGAGGTTAAACTACTGTTCAGGATCCAGCGTCAGTCTGAGAGGCATTTATTGTGACTTTATCATAACTTCAATTCTTCTGTAATTTAACAAAACAGAAGAGGGAAAACCTACAAGCAAGATGTTTGAGTAAGAAGCTACAGACACCCGGCGATTACCAAAAATCCCGAAAACCTCAAACATCTAACATGTCATCAAGGTAAGAAATACCTTCAGCTTAAAACGCACTCGCATTGGGCTCACATCACAGGAGTGGATCACGACTGCTCACCACACAGCGCACAAATTTAACCACGATGGGACAGCCTGTTCTCAAGTCACGATCCAACCTCGACCAAGCGTGAATTTCAGATACAGGCTGGAGTGCACAGCCACACACACAGAAACCCTCACACAAAACCTTACACACACAGAGTGTAAACAGTGTTTCCCATGAGCAATGAATTCTAACATTAGAAGCAAAACACAAACATCAGGCCACATCTGTTCTGTCCTGGGATTGGTGAACTCGTCCTGATGATTCAAATCTAACTTTCCACTGCTACAATCCAACAGTTTGAAAAGGAAACATTAAATAATCCTAACTTTGAATTTTCCAAAATTGTCATTCAAGATGCTTTAGATTTATTTGGTCCAAAAAATGTGACTACTTTTTTAATAGCATAACTAAATTGCTACATTACTTTAGCATGCAAAAGTAACGTACATCCTGAATGTTAATTACTGTTAAAACCTATCCCTTTGAACCAGAAATTGCAGTTTCATTTTTTTAACCAAGACTGGATGACTTTCGAAAAATGAAAAATGTTTTTTTTTTTTTGAAAAATGTTCTTATAATTATAATATTGTAATTTTATTATTAATAGGACTAGTGCTGCTGTATTTTTGGCAGCTTTACACCATTTCAACTGTGCATCTTTGTACTTTAGAGTGATGAATACGCTGAAACAGATTGATCCATTCAAAATACAGCTGCAAACACACCTCTAACAAATGTCTTATCATGTAATTTAAACTCTTGAATTGATTAAAAGGAGACTGTTATATCAACAATGAAAGACAGTGTCGCTATACCCCTTGTTTGTTGACCCTTCTGGTTGGTGGTCTGCTCTCTGTAAGTGGCTCTATATGCATCCAAGGTGAATCCCCAGCAGAAAAACAACAGGTGTACGTCGACCGAGCAGTGTCTTGTAAGCAGTTTGAGCTGGGTGGGGGACAAAATCAAGGTCAACTCCCGCTCCTCTTTCTTATCATCCTCCTTCCCTTCAAATCCCCCATTTTTGTCTCCTTCCCTATTTCAGCCCCCATCTGTCTGAGATCTGCACAGTAAAATATAATGCAGAAGTTTCTACAGCTTTAGTACAACTTGAATTAGTGATTTGCTGTGTCATTCTGTGAAAAGGAAGGGCGCAACGGTAGGGAATGCACGAAGGAATGAAGGAGATTGGGAAGGAAGAGGTGTGGGTAGAAAGTCAGGGAGGGAGGGATGTTAGCTTGGAGGAAGGGAGGTTGGGTGGGAATCCAAAACAGGAGGAAAGAGGGCGAATGCTCTGATGGACGTATCAAGGCTGTGTGTTGTTTTCATATGGTTTTGTGTATCTATGTATACTTTCTACATGTGGCTCTGATTAGACAGAAAAGATATGTGACAGTCTGCAGGATTTTCAGAAATAATTGTCTGCTGTGTGTCGTTGGTGCTCTGTCTATCATCTGTCACTATAGCAAACTCCAGGAGGAGGTGCTGAATTTTTTCCACAGTCCAAACAAATAACTCCATCTCTAATCAGCCCCCTGTGTCATGCCAGGTGTGGTGAATAACTCCAGCAGACAGCCAATCAGCTTAGAGGATCTCTGTGAGTATAGCCTACATCACCAGCCATTAATGTGACAACGCTGCAGGCTCACTACGGCTCAGCAACGTTGATTGGTTAAGCTGCTATTTCGAACGCTGATTAAACTGCTATTTCTGACTGAGTGACGGTGTGTTTGTGTGTGTGGGAATCCTCATGTCCTTCATGAAGTTAGAGATGAGAGAGCCAATTAAGGACTTCCAGGAATACCTAAGAGTAGATGGACACAACTCAGCACCTTGTTGTTGGATTTTAACGGTTGTGCAAGTCCAGTGAAAAGACAGCTGTACCAAACTCAGCACATATTTGGGCAGTTAGTTTTGAAAATTTATCTAAATGAACTTTATTTAGCCATTTACCTTGACATAAAACTGCACATGCAGAATCAAAACCAATTTTAAAAAGAAAAAAAACAACAACAACTTGTTTACATTTGTAGTTCTTTTTTTGTCTGTTTTTATGCATAGATTAGAAGGTTTTGTCTTTTTAAGTGAATTATTCTAGTTATATAAATAAATACAAACACTGGTGATCCAATAAAAGGCTGAGCACATCATGAATGAACTTTTTTTAAATTTAGATCAACAATTAATTTAGCTCAAGCTTTAACAAAGAGTTAAAAGAGTTTCTAGCACTAATCAATAATAGTAAATGAGCTAAACCACCAACATTTGTGATCAGAACTGGACGCGCTGATATTTCTACTTAATCGGCTTTCAAGTCTAACTATGTTATTTTTTACATAATAGGTGTAAGTTTGTTTAAAAAGATGAGCTCTGGTCTACACAGGTGTGTTACTGGTTACCACTGGGTAACCAAAAAGTGCAATTCCTATAATGACCATTTGAGGCTGGCTTCAAAAGAGAATGATTCTCTACAGACTGTCATGTTAAAACAACTGAAGTAAACATGTTTATAGAGTGGTACAAAAAACAGTTTAGGCTTCTGTGGATAGTTTCACCCTTCATAACAACTGTACAGGGGATTTCATTATTTATTTTTCTATTCTTCGAAAATATGGATACTGGAGTTAGGAGAGTAGCTTTGTTTGAGCTGGAAGGTGTCTGATATGCTTCACTTCCATCAATCTGAATGGGACATCTGTTGGACTAGACCCCTTCTGTGCCGCTGGTTGCTTCTGAATCATTTTTCATATAATTGTCTGAAATAATATGGCCTGCCTTGTGGTAAAAACCTCCAAAAGATTTTGATGCTTCTGTTTTGGTTATTGAAGTATAAGGATTTAATTAATTTGTTATGTAGCACTAATTTGCAGGTTTGTCCAAAAAAATTTATAGATGCAGCTTATTAAACAAGCATTTTAGCATCAACTTAGGATCTGCATCTGCATCTGCATCTTCCAGGTTATAACCAAAGGATCTATGATTATAACATAGAAAGAAGAGATTATTTAAAGACATTTCTTTAACCAATCTTTTCTTGAATATAGATCAGTTCTTAAAACTGCTGCATTTACTGCTGCCGTCCTCTATTTTAGTCAGTTTAATGCTGTGACGTGGTTCAGCAAAGAGCGGTGGGTGCTTGCTGTGGTTTGGACACACAGCACATCCAGCAGGGTTAAAGGGAAGAATTATTTTTCCTGGACGCATCTTCAGACTGGACACAGAAAAGTTTGGCACGGTGCTGTAAAAATACCCAGAAAGAATAACAGGAGACACAGCTAAACTGTCTGAGACGCAAATTACATAACGAAGGCAATTCTCGATCTAATCTACTCAGAGACGTTTAAAACATGTTATCTCCTGAAACTGCATTTGCTGATTCAAAAAGCACCAAAAAGAAGAGAGACAAGCGGTAACCAGCTAATCCTTATTGGGAAGATTAATCAATACCCACCTAAATAAATGTAGTCAATTCCACAACTAGCTTTAGTCTTATTCAGGTTTTCCAAGGTCTCTCTCACCTTATAAAACCCTTTATTTCAGCAGAGTTGACTGAAAAAGTTTAGAAAGCAAAGATATCTATTGTACCTGCATTAAACTGCCTGAGGCAATCAGATTATAATCATACTGGTGGAAACATTCCCAAGACGCAGCAAAGGTCAGGGAGTCATTAATCTATCATCGCCACCACATATTGGAAATTCAACCACATATTCACAACCATGTTCTAGGAAGCCAGCCAGTCAGAGCTTTACAGGTGGGATTAATAGTGGTCACATGACAAAAAGGTTATTTTAGTTAGACGCATGTCTGATGTCATTCAAACTTACACAAAACAACAACTTAAAGGAGATCAAACCACCTGGAGTATTTGGAGCCAGGCACTGCAGCTACTCTACCAAACACTGTGTATAAAAAGGACATTGTGACATCACCCATTGGTTTCTAGACTTGGGATGTTCCTGCCCAGTAATGTAATTTATGTGGCATTTAACTTCTCTCTGCCTTGCTTGTTGACATCACAGATAGAGATGAAGAGACCATGCCGCCTGTAAGCAATGCAGTGCCGTTTGTGGTGGGTGGCTTAACATCTTGCAACCAACAGTTTACTGGCATATTTATTGTCATTTCTGTTGCTGACAAACATTTTATCATTCAGTCAAATATTCTGGACACCACATTTTGAAGACCTAAAACACTGTTTTTAAACAGGCTGTAAACAAATTTTTTGATGCTCTAAATTTGGGCATTTTAACATGGGGGTCTATGACTCATTTTTGGAAACAACCTCAAGTGGCTTCTAGAGAAATTGCAGATGTTGCTACTTGTTCTTTACCAAGTGCATGATAAAAAAAAAAATGCCTGGCCTCTAATGTAAATGAGGACCTGATTGGTTTAGATAGTTCAGTTAGATCGCAGCATAATGAGAGTTAAGAGAAGCTGTATAGTACTAATTTAATTTTAGAGATTCTACACTGTACTGGTAGATTTTTGAATTACTTTAAAACTTTATGATTTGAGAAGGACAGCAACAAACTGATAACCATCTAACCTAAAAGAAATGTGAGATCTGTCTTTTAATTCCAAATGTTAGATATATAGTAAGAACACTGAAAAAAGTGGCTACTTTCAGCAGTAAGTCTTAGCATGACACTGCAGGCTATAATAGATTTCCTTTATACATATATTTCTGTTCCATATGGGGCTGCCTTATATTAGTTCTGGCAAATCTAATTTGAAATAGTTGAGTAATGGGGATGTCTAACCATGAACACAGCCTGTATGCCATTTTACTAAAGTATGGCGCTACTGGAGGCTGAATACAAGCTGAAACGACCAAGCCGATAACTTCATTTAAATCTGGAGCAGAACCAGAAGTAAGTTTCTTCGACTTCCTTGCGAACTGTACATCTTGATTACAGCCGCTGCCTGCACTTGTCTGCGTTCCAGGCAAGGCGCCATTCATCTGGAACGAGGCTAATGGCGACAGACAAACAGCCAAGAACACTGACAAATGTAAATGTAGATGTAGAGGCTGCTGCTAAATTGGCTCTTTAACTCAACATATTTGTACAGCTGACATGACAAACATTAAGTACACCTACCGATCACTGCTGCAGCTTCTCTGACACTGAAGAAGGAAACCAACAAAGTCAAAATGTCAGAACAGAAAGTCAGCTCGTCAGATGTCCTCATCATTTCCTTTATCGGGAGGTTGATTTTGTCTGATCCACTACACGATTTAACCATTATATTCATAAAAAAAAAAAAAAAAAAAAAAAAAAACCCACACACACACACACACACACACACACACACACACACACACACACACACACCTCCAATGAAAAAACAAAACAGCCACGAGGCCCCCTAGCTATACTCCAAATCGAAAAAGTAAAAGTCACTGTGGAAAATACAGAATTAACCATGCATGAACAAATCTGGTTCCTTTGCCAGTACTGATGGCTTACCAGTATGTATGCAAATCTGTGGCTTTAGTCTAACCTAAATCGAAAGAGGTCTTTTTTTAAAAGCTATTTGACTACTATCTGCTTTTTTCTATTAGTAAAATTAACTGCTTTTAATGACTCATTTGCACAAACACAAGTGGGAATCAAAGTTTCAAGCAAAGCCTTATACTAGGGCTGCACGATTTTGCATAAAATGAGAATCACGATTTTTTTTGCTTAGAATTGAGATCACGATTCTCTCACGATTTTCTTTTCCAATATAAATATTTATTGCACTTATTAACTGCACATCAACTTCGTAACAGTTGAGACTGAACATAAAAACAACAAATGTCTCACGTTTTGTTGTTGCCGCAAAATGTTGTACTGCTTGAAATTCCGTCTCCACCGTTGCTCGACACTGCGTGTATAGAGCAGGTAGTGCAACAATAGAAAAATAGTTGCGGGACGGCACTGTGTAGCGTTTGTCTAGGTTGTTGATCATTTTCCTAAATCCCTCGTTTTGCACAGTGTTGATGGGAGCCATATCTTTGGTCAGGTGATAAGTGATGGCCTCCGTAATTTCTTTGTGCCTGCGGAAGTTCGACGGGTATAGGGAAGCGCTGTATAAGGTTCCCGTTATTGATGTTTGGGTGGTTGACCGGGACGGATTTTCTCCAGTCACTTTCTCGTCATCCCTGACGTGCTCTCTGTTGTTTTTTCCCCTGCCAATTTTAGCATCACACGGCACAGCTTCTGTATCACGTGGTATAAGGCTCCGCCCTTGTCATTTGTTGAGCAGGAAGAGTGAGCGCTTGTTTTCATGCAGATTACGTCCCGGATCAAAATGCAGTACAATCGTCTGCATCGTTTTTTTTTTTTTTTTGTTTTTTTTTTAATCGTTGTCATTTGGAAATGAGATCGCACATAAGTATGAATTGAGATCGCGATTTTCTAACGATGAATCGTGCGGCCCTACCTTATACCCTGTCTGTTTCAAAGAAGGCCAAAACATGCCAACTGACATTTTTGCCCACTTTCCCATTGATAATAAAAATAATATATCATTAAAGAAATATCATTCCACAATTTTAATAAATACAATGTGAGAAAAACAATTATTCACAATTCATAACCCACTACAAAGCAATCACCTCACAACAAAAAACAGATTAATGGCCAACCAAGAGGAGAAAACCAACAAGTGTTTCCTGTCAGTGGACTTCTTACTGTTTAGCTGTAAGGACACACGTGCTGCATCTCTGAACTTTCTACATTTTATCCAACGGACATGAACATGAGAATACACACTTCTGATACAATACAGGAAGGACTTCTATCTAAAGACTGTGCCAATGTGCAGACTGTTTTTACAACTACAAAGATGGATGCTCCCTGCTACACACTATCCACACAGGTCACGCAGCTATTTCCACACAGTATGTCCTGTAGCATGTACTAGGCATGTTGTTGGCAACTCAATTATTTGTCCAATTGTCTGTGAAGGTTCTCAGTCATCCAGGTCATCGTAGTCAAAGGAGCTTGCAAAGAAGTCCAGACGCTTTTCTTTGTAAGCTCCTTTGCCTATTGGTCCAATTATTAAACGGCAGGAATTGAAAATGAGACCACTCAAGCAACAGTCAAACTTGAAAACTAGGTCGCCAATATAACTCACTGGTTTGAGCAGGTGACCCATATGCTGTAAGACTATTATAGGGCCTAAGTTTGAATCCACCAGGCCCTATGTTGTGTGTCTTCACCAAGGTGTATCTCTTCCATCCTTCCTGTCTTCTCTCCACAGTCCTATCACAATAAAGGCTAACCTCCACCCCAAAATTGAAAACTAAAATAAATGCTTAAGAGACATTTAACAAAATTTAAAAAAAAAAATAATAATAACATAATTTGACAATAAAATCATACGTTAAATGGCAGTGAATTGCCTATAGCTGCCTCCTGGCTCCTTTCTTTGGTCCAGTTTGTGGCAGCGCACGCCTCTCTTTGCCCTTGTTTACACAAGTAAGCTTCCCATGATGCAGGCAGAACAGTAGCTGCCTCTTTGAGGTAGCCTTATGCAACAAAATCAACAATTAGTCTTTGATTAAAACACTGTAAGGGCCCCTGTATGGGCTCAAATTGTGGTCATAAATATTTTGTACTTGTAAATCAGGATTTGTATGTGTAAAAAGAATTTGTGTGTGTAAAACAGATTTGTGTGTGGACTTACGTCCACACACAAATCTTTTACTTAATCTTTTACTTAAAAAATACGTGTGAAACTCTGCACTCAAGCTTCAAGTTACAAGTACGAATTTTGACCCTGTTATTCTTCCTTTCATCTGATTGGCCAATGTCATGTCAATCACAAATTTAACTATCCAATCAGAGAACAGGCTGCTGAGCTCTGTGGGTTTTTGCAGCAGCTCTACCTGTACTAGATGCACCTGCTCCTTGTCGTTTCTATCTCTGACTTTATGTCCTCTACAAGAGGCCCAAGCAAAGGTTTAAGACCACTTAAAAACGGCAAAAAAAAAAAATCTGATTTTGCATGGTTTAATCTTAACAAGGTTCCAAGTACAGCTTCAACATGCAACAAGAAGAAATGGGAGTGAGTTTTTTGACTATGCAATCTATTGAAAAACAACGCTTAAACTGAATCAGGCAGTTTCACACAGGGAGATGACAGGGAGATCTCCCCCCGTATGTCATCATTAGTTGTGTGTTCCAGAAAGACGTTTGATAACATCACACTGGATAATATAAAACCATAAAAACATTTTAAAACGTTTTGTTGTCTTTTTTACCACCACAAACAATTAACTATACCATTTACAACTGTCAGGATCCCATCTCTCACCCTTTACCTCTTTAGTGCAGTTCCATGAGGAGAAACATTCTAGAAAAATCCCCAAAAGACACCATCAACATCCTCAGCATATGTCAGCAGCTTGTGTTTCACTGCTGAATGGTTGTATCAGTGCAGTGTAGCATGACTAGGTTAAACGATGCTAAATAAAGGCTGGAGGCTGGTACTGCTGACACACAAACAGGAAAAGGTTTCCAGTAGTGTCCAGGTTTCTAAATGAGAGACGCTAGTTTAAGTGTAACAGATAATTAATCAATCCATATACAAAACTGTGTTCTCAATAGCAATCCCAGAAAAAAGGAGAAGGCAAGGATGAACAACGGTTCATGATATAATAATGATGCCACGAGGAGGCTCGGAAAGAACAGAGGAAGTAGATCCAGCTGTTTTGCAGTATCATGCAGTCCCATGGGAAGAACCCTCCCCTCCCCCCAAAAAAACCAAAACACATCTGTCATTGTCAAAAATCACAAACTACAACATGGAAGAAACACAAATACACACACAGCTGCTGCCAGGGTCCCCTAACACAACCAAACAGCTGCTGAGAAATACACACACACACACACACACACACACACACACACACACACACACACACACACACACACACACACACACACACACACACACACACACACACACACACACACACACACACACAATGGGCTGGGTATGACGTCAGAGAAATGTCAGCTTGCATCGGTCAAAACAACCACCAAGACCACACACACGTCTACCATATGGGCTCCTTTTTCACCACAAACTCAAGATGGTAGTGTCAACATGGCAACCAAAACTCAACATGTCAGTCTGTCAGCTGAGACGCCTGTCATGTCAAGTTCATGGTTAAACTTGTGGCATTGGTAAAAATTGGTTTCTCATACTCTGATGTTTGTGAACTAGTTCTGTGTAAAACATAGAGCAGAGGACTGAAATTTATGAAGCAGGTTTAGCAGGATTTGCGAAGTTACTTCAGGATTAACTTTTCAGGGTTACTTCTTAGCACCACAACAATAACTTATTTTGCATGTCCAAAATGCTCTGGAACACGTTGTGTTTTGAGATAAAAGATCAAATTGTGCAAAATCATCACAAAGTGATTCTCTGGAAAATAGCGTCACCATTCCTGGAAAATTCTGTGAGCCAGGTGCAGACAGTTAACAGGTATAAGTGTTGAACAGTGTTTAAAGGCTTTTAAGGGTATCCCACAAAAGTTGATTCTGTTCATCTGGACAATCTTTTAAGGGTAACTAGACATATCTTAAGTATAAATACCTAAAGGTTTTGGGGGGGTTGGTTTTGGAGGGAGTGCATCTAAATTATCTTTGGAAGAGCCAAAGACAGTATCAGGTTCAAAGAGTTAAAGTGTGTCTAAAATCCAGGGTATAATTCACATGATTTGTACTAAATGTTTAACTCTTTAGTTAAACTCATAGATTTAACTCTATGAGTTTAACTAAACTACTCATAACATCTATGAGTTAAACCTTTAATTTTATCCTCATATGAAGCATTTCACTCATCAGTGATTGGTCACTAATGAACATTCCAGGCTCCAGTTGCCTACCCACCCCACCTGAAATGTCAAATGACTTCTTCTTTACAGTTATTGGTGGTCGCTTCTCACTTGTTTTTGCATAAAGTTGCTAAATGTCATTGACCTTCTATGATCAATTCTAGTCACTTCCTGTGTGAATGCAGAGTTAGTTAAAATTATTTGCCTGGGTATGTCAAAAAATTTTGATAGCATTAAAAATCTATTAAAAATGTTTATTTTTATTATTGAGATATTAAAACTATCTTTATAAAAAGTTCACAAAAGAATGTACTAAACTTATCAGAATTTATTTTCATTAAGAATACAGACCCTATAGTTGGAATTCAATGCAACAAACAAATAGTCCATCTTTTATTACAAAGATTTGAATCTTTCTGCATCCATTTGCCTCCTCCCTCTTCTTATTTTCACTTTTATTTACTTTGATAATCTCCTCTTAGATGCTTACAGGGTTGAAAAAATTCATTTATTCTTTCAGATTCTTTTGGCAATGTTGCTTTGACTCTTCTCTCTGGCATCTTCTACAGGGCATCAGGTGACTGGAAGCCACCTTGTCAGCTTGTATTTTGGTCCAGAAATATTCATGGTGCCATTTAGAAATGTCATCTCCCCATCACCTTTTGCAGCTCGATATCATTATAGTCCCTCCTTCATTCTTTACTTTGCACTTCACCGAGGTGGTCCTGGTGAGGTTAGAACCAAACTATTGTATTCTGGTCTCATCAGACTAAAGATGTGCCCCCAGTACTCATCAGGCATCTTTTCATGTTTGTTACCAAAGTTTATTCATGCTGAAAAAGAAGGAATGGTTTATTTTCTTGGATGTTGTCCTTGTTCACGGGTAATTTCATATCCATATGCACGCAATTAGGCTCATCAGAAATCACAGGTGTAGTCCATTTTGTTCCAATTATCCTTAGTTATCTAATTAGTGTGTCAGTAATCACTTTTGTTGAACTAAGTTTCTACTCTGGAGCTTTTATATTCAGTATTTTAATGCAGCGCTCAAATTTCTTAAATTATTTTGTATTTTTATTTAAATGAAATTTAGGCCCGCACAGTTTAACTGGATGCAGACAAAACAAAATTGATACTGAAGGCAGACAACTGAGGTCAGAGAATGAATGCTTGTTTACTGCCTATTAAGAGACACCTGGGACTCCATTCAACATAGGGCTGTTCGATATAACGATATATATCGGATGATGATATAAAAACGTCTATCATTTCATTTTACGCTATCGTTTGTTTCGTGGTGTCGCAAAAATAAACTGTTTAAGGCAATATTTTTTCACCGTTTTGATGGTCACTGTAGTGGCTATATTAATTTCTTAAAGTTCTCTCTTTCTCTTATATTTAATATAACCACACTATAGACAGACAAGCGCCTGTTTTTATGCGTTGTGGTTAGCAACAATGACGGTAACACTATCGCATGTCCGCTTGTTTATGTACCACATAAACCTTTCACAATAAAGCTCAAGATCCTGTTGAGACTTTTCAAAATAAACTGAATCACGTGAAAGAGCAGATTATTTACGAATGAGAAGTAAAAAAGAGCCGCCAGGTGCTAAAAAATAAACCTTAGACTCAAACGTTAGAACAGGCTTTTCCCCGCAGCACGTCGTGTAATAAATATAAAGAAAACGGCGGACTTTACAACTTATGTCTAAAAATGTATCGTTTCATGCATCGGTTAAAACACTCGACTCCAGCTACATGACGTGCAGCTGGAAACACTTCTCGCAAGTCGAGCTGCCCGAGATTCACATAATTTACAGAAAATGTTACATTTTTGTGATTTATATTGTTATCGTGGACGATAGAATTCTTATATCGGGATATGAGATTTTGGTCATATCGAACAGCTCTAATTCAACATGAGACAATTTTTGTTTCCACAGAGAATAATTTGCATTATCATTTTTAATTTTATTCCACAAATAAGTAGTCACATGGAGTCACAGAGAACTGAGGGTTCAGAAAGTCATTGAACTAAAAAGCCATTCAGCTACAGCAAATTATGTTTCTAAGACAAATCTCAGAAGGCTGTAAAAGGAAGTTTCATTTTGATGTGTTATGAATTTTATGGCAGAAGGCTGGGTTATATGTTACAGCTGTACCACAAGATCAAAGATCTGTCACTCTCTCATTATGAAACTTTCTGCACATATTGAGCTGACATCCTGAAGTCAATGAAGCCTTTTTCTTGACTCTTTGTTGACTGGTCTTTTGTAATTATCTTAATTTGGACTGTACATTATATGAAAGGTCTGCATCTGGCATTGATGTTTGATTAAATTTAAACATCTCAAGAAAACCTAATGAGCCTGGATAGTGACTGGTGGTACACCAAATCTGTTTGGTGCCACAATTAATTACTATGTCATCAGTTGCTATTGATATTCATCATGATATAAACCAAATCAGTACTTCTGTTAAAGGTTAAAAGTGAGATGTGAACATACAATGGTTAATTTTGGTTTGTTTATTATTCATTTTCTGTCAGGAACTGAACATGACACATGTACGACATGTATTTCAATGAAGTAACATAAGCATCTATTATAAACTAAAACCTTAATTCTGACCATTTCAGATTTGGATCAGATGCCCAATTTGACCACACTTGATGTAAACAAGAATGAAAACAATGAAAACATTCCTGACTTGCATTGCAATTGCACACACCTGCTGCTATATATATATATTTTTAGTATTCTTTTAGCACTATTTATATTATTATATTACTATTTATTCTCTTATTGTTAGGGCTGTTTTTGTTTTTGTTGTGCATCTGCACCTTATTGTTGTCAATGCCTACGCATTTTTTTGGGACAGTGTGAAACGTAATTTCAATTCCTTTGTATGGCAAGTACATTTGAAGAAATTGACAAATAAAAGTATTCTATTCTATTCTATTCTATGTAACAGTGAAGTAAGACAGAAATGTTCAACTTTCTACACACAGCTGGGGAAGTGCGGTCTAATAGAAATGTTTAAGGCCATGGCGTTAGTAACTAGGGTTGTGCAATAGCATATAATTAGCAATAACACCTGTATAATTGTTTTTGTGATCTAGATGTTTAATATTGCGATATCATTGCTAAGGCAACAGGTTGCTTTTACATTCCTAGTGCACAATGATGACAAAAGATGAAACAAGGGCATGTCAGAGAGCGAGAGCAGTGCATGGATTTAGAAAAGGAGCTACTTTGACAACCTCCACCAAATCACTTACCCTGACTTAACAACCCAAGATGACAATAGTTTGGTTCTAAACAACTGTAAAACATTTCATCTGTACTGCCACTGTTCTGTGTTTATGACTCACTACATAAGCCATACAGACCATCGATCAGTCTTTCAGTTTGTATGGCTGCAGAGACCCATAGATTAAGTGCTGCGGGTGCGTCAACCTAACATGCTGTAGTTTTAACTCTCTTCCAGTCACATGAATAGTTCAACTTAGCGGTATTCTCATCATAATTAGACTTTCTTTGCTGTCTATCAAGCTATTGATGGAATGAGTTCTATCAAATTAATATTGAACATTTTTTATTGAAGAAAGTTATTTTTGACAATTATCATTTTAACACTCACTGCTACATTAAATCAAACTGAAACATAACATAAGCGTCCTGTTGAGGACTAACTCCCTGTGTCAAAGTGTAGATTATTTATTTTGAGTTGTTCTTTTTTTGCATTGTCATATTTTATGCATTATTTCTTAAATTTAAATACCTTAAGATTTTATGAATTCCTGGTCCTTTAAGAAGAAAGAAAGTGTACTTTATTGATCCCTGTGGGGAAATTCCTCTCTGCATTTAACCCATTCACTCAGTGAAGCAGTGGGCAGCCATTGGGCGCCCGGGGAGCAGTGTGTAGGGACGGTACCTTGCTCAGGGGTACCTCAGGGTAGCTGTTCAGGGGAATCGAACCCCCGACCTTCCGATCATGGGGCCACCACTCTACCTACTGAGCTATCCCTGCCCCTAAATCTATATTAAAATAATAATAATAATAATAATAATAATAATATCATACTGTCCAGCATCAGAATCTGGCTCAGAATCTGGCTCAGAATCTGTTTCTGTTTTTGATTGTTCAGAAAAGATAAACTGCTACTGGCCAGCATTGAAAAATGTAAATATTGAGACAAACACTTGGAATGTGTACACTGACTGTCCACCCATTACTATACTACCCACTACTGGAAAATTATTAACAAAAAGTTAGCTTTAGTCTGACAAGAGATTTACAGCATAGCAACAAAAAATATATATGACAAATACTGTAAATGGTAAAACTCACACAAAAAGAGGAGAAAACATCAAATAAATAAAACATTGAAAAATAAAAACACTGCTTATGAATCACTGACATTTGTGTGTCTGCACTTCCTCAGCCACCATCATTTCTTTATATTTTGCTACAAGGATGGGGAACATGTGCAATGATTTGTGCTCAGACATATACAAAAATACAGCATATAAGGCTAAAACAAAGTTTGCACATTTCTAACGAGCTTGAAAGTCAATATTTGGTATGTCCACCTTTATTCTTTATCACAGCCTGAACTTAGGCAAGATTCCTTGTTATTTCTTTAAGTAGTCTTCAGGAATAGTCCTCCAGGCATCTTGAAGGAAATTCAAAGCTCTTCTTTGGATGGTGGCTGCCTTTTGTTCTGTTCTCTGTCACACTACCTCAATAACATTGAGGTCTGGGCTCAGTGGAGACCAGTCCATGATTGATAGTGTTCCTTGGTGTGTTTTTATATCCAGGTATGCTTTTACTGCAATGGTGTGTGTGTTTGAGATCATTGTTATGCTAAAAAAAATTTTTTAAAAAATGAAACTGTTCCCAAACAAATGCTTTCCGGTTGGTGCTGCATGGTGTTTAAAAATTTCATGGTACTTTCCTGCATTTACAGTTATACCAGTTTTGACAAGATCTCCAAAATGCTTTAAGATACTTTATACAGCCACCCTTCCACTAAAGCCATTTCTGACATGGCTTCAGTGAACAGTAGCTGAATCAACTGAAGCGCCAGATGGAACTCTCAGGTCTTGTGTCAGGTCTTTGTAGGATTTTTTCTCCACGCCAAAATATAGTTATTTTTTCAGATTCCGATTGGGAAACTTTAATAATTCCAAAAAAGGGCATTTTTCTAGCTTACCCACACACTCAAACTCACACAACCTAGTCTTATAGTTTTGGGCCAATAGCGCTTCGAGAATCACCTTGTTGGTGCAAAAATACAATTTTATGTCTATCAAACTGTGTTATCTTTAGATATTTTCACAGATTTGACTAAATGAATGGGAGCAAATTATGTGTTATGCAACAGGCTGCCACTAACCACTTGTCTAAGGATATACTTGGTTGCTGGTTTTTTACCAAGCTGACAGTTTTGTGTAGACACAACACTGATTCATCCTTTGAGTTAGAAGCCTTTTTATGCTTGAATGATTCATAGGTCAATCTTAAGTTGCTGAAGAAACAAAAAAATATTCTGAAAATGATCAGGTACAAGGACTGAAAACGAGTGGGGGAAAAAAATCCAGAAAGCGAGCAGAACTATTATTGCTCAAGATCACTTCAAAAAATTTACAAGAAAGTCTGGCTCCTTGGAAGCCAAAATATAAAGAAATGAGGACACATTCAAACCTTTTGCACAGCACTGTTACATACCAGAAATGTAATGATCAGAAATTTATATTAAGACCTGGAAACCTCGTCAGTCATCACTGAGCTTAGCTGACTGATGCCTGAGAAGAGGCTGTTAGCTGCTGGTTATATAGAAATACATAGGAGCCACAGAAACCACCGCATCCTCTGCAGAAACGCCACAGAGCAGAAGTAAAGCGGATGAGTCGGTTTATTTACTAACACTGTCGCCATTTGTGGAGCAGCAGCATCGCACCCAGAAAAGCTACGATTAAACCCGGGCAAACCTTCATAAAATGCCAGGTAGCAATACCACCACCAACCCATCCCAGTATGCCACACTGGGCAGCCCATCTGACTCCATCAGCCTCCCTTAAAACCATATTTACCCCAGTCAAACTTTCAGGAACCCACCTCTTGTTGGAAATCTTGTGAGCGACACAGCCCCGTTTCCAGCGGTCAGAACCGGAGCTGATGTTACCTGCTATTGGCGTGGCTGTCTCCTACATATCCCGTTTGTAGAATCGGTACCATATTAGTTAGCGTTAGCTGTCAGATTGGACAGCTTCTTGACCTTAGCCTGACAACATGCTAGCTAGCTAAGTCAGCCAGACTCGTTTTCAAACGGCTTAGAGTTAAAATAAATCTTCCCGTTGTTTCATTTTCATGTCAGTGGTAAACCTCTCTTCTTCAACTAATGCTCCGAGTGTCGGACTCTGACGGTAAACACTGGTCTGACTCTGCCGTTTGAGCAGCGGTGCATGCTAACACTAGCGGCTAACATTACGCAGTCTCTCCGGTTAGAGAGGCACCGAGCTGTCACGATAGCTACTCACCTTCAGGAGCATCGAGTGGACGGGGAGCAGACTCCGCAGAGGTGTCGCTGGAGGTGCTTCAGAGACTGGAGAGGTTGATTAATATCGCTCTACTGTAGCCAAACTCTTTAACGGCGAAGAAAAACATCCAGGAGGAGGCTAACGTCAGCCTGTTTGGATTTTACGGTTCATCTGCGTGACAATGGCGGCTTAGTGCCATCTTCAGGTCACAACAGGAATTACAGTTTCTTACGACCCTACTCGCAAGCTGCAGCCTTTTTTTTCGTTTACCAGGATTGTTAACCAAAAATAAACTTAAAGCTTTATCTGGGGAAGAAACATGAGGAATAATCCTTTTATAACTGCTGCAAGCCAAACGTCACCACTAGTCTGAGGTTACATGAATTTTCAAATGGAGTGGCATACAGGAGGTGGGTTAGGGGGGCATATATGAATAGTTATTCAGAAATAAATCCAGTGCATTCGCGTTCTTACCTTACTTACTTAATATGCAAATCATATGCATTATATTATTTAATCATAAGTACATTTATTTATATTTTAATATTTGGGATTTTACTGGGGTGATCTTGAGAATCATGACAAATTATCTTTGTTTCCTGTTTTTTGTACTTTACATTTGTGTGTTATGTAACTATTATTTGAATATATTTGGTATACACAAGGTTATTAAAGACAACTTGTAAAAAACACATATTAATCAAGAAATCTCATTCAAGAAATAACTTAAACTTTAAAAAAAAAGAAGAAAAGAAATACGAATAGTGAGTTTACATGACTGCTTTACAGTTATGTAAACTGTTGTCTGAACCTTTCGAACGCCTCTGGCAACAACAACAAGAGCAACAACAACAATAACAGTACAATAATACCATATGACTTAAATTCATTAATGATTAATTAAGGTCATAAATACTGATATTATTTAAACATAAACACTTAAAGAACTAACTGACTGCAGATGCTACACTAACAGTGTTGATAAAACTGCAATTAAAGTGGATAAAAGAAGCTAAGATTTTGAAAAAAAAATCATGATATGGGGTGGTTATGATGAGATGATTATTCTTTGATGTGATGAATACTTTGTTTATCCCATATTTGGGAAATTATTTTTGTTACAGTAGTTATGTTCAGTAGTTATGTTATGATACTGTAAGCGAGGTGGGGACATAAAAAAGCAAACAAAAAAGCTGTCCCAATATAAAGAACAAACCACAATATACATAAATATGAGTGACTTAAAAGGATGACTACATAAATTCGTCTCACTGTAAACAACGCATTAATAATTGGAGGCTACCTTCAGAACCCCTTTGAAAAGTAAAAAAAAAAAATCAAGTCGATCACGGTGATCACTGTGACCCTCATTCACACAACATTTATACTGCCTCCTGGTAGGTGGTGGACCATTTATACCTAGCTAATAGAGGTAGCAAGCTGATGGGAAAAGGCTTAATCGTTTGCCTAATTCCGAGTTACTCTAAATGCAACATCGTTTAAATCTTTCTAATGAAGACATGTGATTGGCTTTTAATTTTAAACATGATCAAGAATTAGCCAATCAGTGACACTTTTCTTGGTCGTCGCCAGCAACGAACGTACACTGTTTGTACATAGAGGAACCAGCAGTTTGGCCAGTCAGAGCCTGACAAAAGCGATTTTATAAAGCTGTACGTCATGTGCTGAGTTTCCACATCTGGTTTTATACGGCCCTAGGTAGACGCGTAGCCGTCTTCTGTCGGCATGAATCTCGGGTGAGTCTTCCTTATAACGGTAAGGGGAGTTAGCTTAGGCTAACACGGGTCGAATGTGTCGCAGTGAAATGAAGGGGATTATTTTAGCTTAAAACCGAAGAGAACCAATACATAACATGACCCATTTTAAAAACACTACATTGTAGCAATAAAAGAGGGGAGGTCAACCTGCAAAGGTCCCCATGAACCTGACTACAGCTCTTACAAACAACTCAGAAAATTTCACCGTGAGACTGGTGTGCATCAAAACATCTTAACATTGTATTGATTTACGGGCACAAGGTTTGGAGCCGTAAGTATAGTCGAACAGTTAGATGTTTGGTTCTGTACATCAGTTTTCAGCGTTTAATTGAGTTTTCCAGGTTTTGCATTAATTGTTTGGGAATTGCAGCTGTTTTTAGACACATTTGTATGTGCGCAAAATAAATTTGGCAAACTAACACAATTTTAAATACTTGGATGACAATCCTTTTCGTCACTTGAGATGCTCTGCAGACTTACTGCAGCCACCTTCAGTTTCTGCTAGTTTGTGGATTTCTAAGCCTTCAGTCTGGTCTTCAGTAGCTGAAAAGCTTGCTCTATTGGAGTGAGATCAGGTGACTGACTTGGGCATTGTAGAATATCCTATTTCTGTGCCTTGATAAACTCTTGGATTGCGTTTTTTGGTATGCTTTGGGTCATTATTCATTTGTACTGTGGAGCACAGTGTGATCAGTTCTGCAGCATTTGTTTGAATCAGCAGAGTAAAGCTTGGTACACCTCACAATTAATCCTACTACTTCTGTCAGCTCTCACATCATCACTATAAGATAAATAAGGATTATTTTGAACTGTGAATATGTAAAGCTTCTGTAGTACAATAATAAAAAATATGGAGTGGAAATTGAGCATACACCAACCACTTAGACTAGATAATGAGACTTAAATACAGTATCGATCTTTGCCCTGTACTGACTCATAAGATGTGATTGTGTGATGTTTCATAAATGGGACATTTAAGCGAAGAAAAACCATGACCCTCCTGTGGTAGGACGGTTGTTATTTGAGTGCTGTTTCAGTGATCCTGATCCCATATTTGGACTTGGACAAAACACACTTTGAAAAATGAAAGTAGAAACAGTTGGTTCTGTAGGTGCAGTACAGCTACAGTATAATTTTTGGTGTTTATTGTGTTTTTCTGTGCCCTAATCGATGTTGTGTTTGTGAACAGGGACGGCCTGCTTTTTGAACTTGAAAATGGAAAACCCAAGTTGATTTTGCTAAGTCATGGTGAGACCTTTAAGCTTTTATAATCTACATTTTAATCTTCATTTTGGATGTGCAGAAAAATAATGTTTTCCATCCAAATCTATCCATAGCTCTTTGAGTAATCCTGTTAACAAACGCACAGTTAACAGTCAGGTAACCTTCCTGGTAAAGCTGTGTTTTGACACTGTGAAGATTACTTTATGTAAAATTCCTATTTTTTAAAATTATACTTACTACTCCCATGCCTGTTCCACTGCAGGTGTTGATAAAAATCCAGCAAAGGTAGGACTCCAATTTAAAGTTGGGCTATTATATTCTCATGAAAATGTGTTTATCCAAATACCTTTGGTGACATATTGTTTATGTTTCTAATAATCAGTAACAATTGCATGATGGTCTGTCGGCTTTATGACTGTTATAGTTTTGTCTGATCTGGTGTGTTTCCTCACAGCTGTCCTTCAGGCCTGGAGCAGCAAACATCCTCAGCTGCCGGCAGACCTCCTGTGTGTCAGATGTACAGGGGGAGGAGCGTCCACCCCGACAGCTGGCAATGAGGCACAGAGGGGCCAGGAGTAAGGCAGGAGGAGCAGGTGCATCTGTCACCTCCAATACTGAAGGGAAGAGTGCCAGCTTGACTTCAATGAAAACACATGATCATCACAAAGTTGGCATCGTCAAAGCTGTGGCCAAGGTAAGGATCTGGTTTAGCATACCTGTAAATGTTTGGACACATTTTCAAAAAAGCTTCTATGAAATAATAAAATGATAACATAACATTTTTTATTTGTTCCTCTCCGACTTGGTCCCACTCACACATAAAATCCAAAGGTGAGTGAGCAGGATATTGTTAGTCTCACTTGCTTTCTGTTGAATCTGAAGTTCTTCAATGGTTTTTGTTCACATTTTTTTTTTTTACTGTTTTTCTTAACTGGCTGTTCTATTTATAGACATTTTTCCCAATTTGTATTGCTTTTTTTTATTCAGTCTCCTACTACATTTTCCTTTGTTTTTGTTAATATTGTAATTTCTTGCTTTACCTTTTTCACTTCAGTTGTTCTGAAGATAATTTTCTTCTTTTTTGTGATCTAAATGCGATCGACCTTTTCTTCTTGTGCATCTAAAGACCACTTTCAGAACTCTCTGGAAGACCAGTTATGACCACTTGTGCCAATTTTCTTCTATACTTTAATCATAGACCTCAAACATGCACAGAGAGCAAACATCAACTTCTCTTTCAACCTGGCACAAATTTCGTGTGAGGGATCATTGCTGGTGACAAGACTCCACAGTTTTCAAGCCAGAAGGCAGCCCATCGAGTGAAAAGCAAGACTAGGAGCATGCTCGTTACTTTTTTTTTTTTTTTTTTTTTTTTTTTCATGATTCACTGAATTTGTCTCCTAGGGTGAGATTGTCAACAGAGATTTCCGCTGAATGCTCTGTCAGATGTCCTGAGGCATCTGACAGAGAGCATTTGGTTGAAAGGGTTTGAACTGTGGTGCCATCATATGCTGGCACACAGCACATTAAAAACACAGCAGTTTTGGGAGGCGTTTTTGCCACACCAACACAATCTTTGCTCACCAACTGTCTCACTTTCCACATATATTTTCCTGTGACTTTGTTTACTTCATAAAAAAATTAAAATTACATTTCAAGGATCATTGCTTTGACATACTGGAGGAGATGCATTATAGCAGAGAAAATGGGGCTATTTCTTATAAATTCTCATGTACATATGTATATAAGAAGTATGTACGTGTTTTTCATGTTTTGTATTTTTGTTCTGTTGATGCACTACTGGTTTAGAGTTATTACTGTCTAGTTCAAATATTTTGGGGTTCTTTGGATTCTATCACTTATTTGGATGCAGGCAATGGGGGAAGCAGCCTAAGCAGAGATTCCTAGATATTTGTCTCCTACCTACTTCATCCAGCTCCTCTGGGTGGGGAAACAAAGGCCCTTCTAAGCCTGCTGAGGCCCACAATCTCCCCAGCATGTTGTGGGGTCATCTCTTAGTAGAAAATGCCTAAAACACCAGTTGCAAGTGTTGTTCCCATTATATTCCTTAACCGTGGGTTCTTTTGATGTGAAAGAGCAGCAGGTCTACTCTGAGCTCTTCCTGAATGACTGAACATAGACACATTTGTGCAAAAATTAATTTGTACTGCTTGTATCTGCGATCTTTTTCATTCAGGCACTATCTGTAGGTCATCGTCAAAAGACCTACAGGTACACCGGTAATTTAACAGTTTAACCTTAACACTTGGCTTTCTCTTCACCACAACAGACTGTCCATACTGTGCACTATTTATAAAATAGGGTATTGTAAGTTGCTTTAAATTTAAAATAACTCTGTAACTGTCTCCCCTCAACCATTGATTTTCTGTCTTTCTGCTGAAGGTAAAGTCAGACAGGCAGAAACACAGTATTACTCTTGGGCCCCTGAGAGCCGGTGAGAAAACGGGACAAGCGGGAAACACTAGGACTCGAGGAGCTGGAAAGGCAGGATTTAAAGACCCAGCAGCCAGTAGGGATGCAGCACTGAAGGACAACATGGTGTGTCTGACCAGTGAGCAGCTGCAGCACATCCTCAGCACTGTCCAGACCTCCAACAACATGCAGCACCCACCAGAGGATGACAAGACTCAAGGAAGCAATGGTAGAGTGGTGCACTGAGAAGGATTGAAGCACAGAGTGAAGAGCAATTTAAAAAGTTCTTTTTTTTTTTTCACCCTTTCAGGAAACCAAACAAGCTCAAAATCTGGCTACTCACAGAATGAAGGAGGAGGCAATATGAGGGAGGAAGACAGAGGAGGAGGGGAGGGAGTAAAGAAAGGAGATGGAGAAGGAACAGATTCAATGGGAACCTCACAACAGAAAGACAACAAGTGAGGAGCTTGTCACAGTTCTTGTAGCAAAATCAAATTCCACTTGATGCATACCTACTGTAGATGGCAGTCAGTGTATAGGACTCTGGAGATTCTGGAGATCTGACTCTTTAATTCAAGCATGAATATAATTAGACAACATGAATGTCACATCATTGTTACAGCAGATCCAAAAAAAATCAAGTTTTTAAGATGTTGTGATGATGCTGTTGTTCCTCAGGTTGTCTGGAGGTATGTTCAGCTGGCTGGAAGAGCGACAGTCAGACAGCAAGGCAGCCATCGAAGCTAAGAAGGCTCAGTGGAAGAAAGAACTCGGTACGTACAGTTACTCACACACACGCAGGCATTTTAAACCAGTAATCCTCATGTATATTAAGAATGGTGACAGTTCTACCAGAGAGTTTGAGCATCATTGTATGGCTCTGATAAACCTGCTGAACAGCAAAGAGCAAACACAGTAAGAGTTTAATTATTGTTTTATCTTATATTGTCTTTACTCACCTCAGCCTGAAATCAAGCCTCAGTTGATGTTAAAAAATCAGAATGAGGAAAAATGTCAGTCACTTTGCATTGCTGGTTTTGCTATTTATGAAACAGCAGAGAGGCGTACTACGAAGCAATTAGACACAGCTGTAATTTCTTTTGGGTAGCTGTCTTGACAAAGCTTAAAACCAAAGTTAAGAGATGACCATTAATATGATGATGGTTATCACTTTCTGCTGCACATTAATGGGGGTGTTTTGCTTGTCATTTCACTTTTCTTCTGCACGTAATTGATCGTTCTGCTTACTTAAGAATCCTGATCAGAGGAATGGACAATAGACAAACATAAGGAATGTAAAATAATGACACAGCAAAGGACAACACAGGTGCTGCATGTAAGCCAAGTGAGCAATGCTGCAGAAAATCATTACGTGTACTTCTTGTGTGCACATTAGAGCTCTGAGACTTTAAACTTGATCCATTTACATGCCGTTTTATAATCAGTAGCTTCAGAACTCTTCAGACTCTGTGCCACAGCCTATTTACAAATGTGCCTTTAGTTTGTGGACACATGACTCTTTGTTGTATTTGCTATGATGTGAGAAGTGTGGGGGGGAAAAAAAGAATTGGCAGCAGATTAGAGTAAAGTATGAAATTATATTTATGCATTTTCTGCTTTAGAAACTGAATTCTTGAGAAAATATAATACGAACAGTTTGTCCTGCAGTAACTTTGCAGCAAGGCTTGCTTCAGTGGTGTCAGTAAAATATGGCTCCACAGGTTGCATGTATAAAATATATTCTGTCTGTAGAGAATGTAAAATGCATTTTGAGCATGCTGTCATTAAAGGAAGTTTATTTTAAATTGGATTGTGTTATATATTCAACATAAGTTACTCTGGTCTTATCAGGTAAAAAGAAAGCCACTTTCATAGCCTGAAAAAAATGTAAATTTAGTGTTTACACACCTCACTAATGTATGATTTTTACTTATTAGTTAGACCATCTGGATTTTCAGCACAAATGTACTGAACTATGAGGGGAAAACATCCAGCGAGAGGTCAGAAGCCAGACAGGATAGATTTCATTTACTCAGTCCCTTTTTTGCTGAACAGAGAATCTGCTCCAACCTACTGGTACCACAAACCAAAGTGCAAAATGTAGTTTGTAGTACCAAGTCTGCAGATGCTCAGTCAGAAACAACAACCTGACTCCATGGAGCCTTGTGTCAACAGTCCTAGCTTCTGCTGGTGGTGTAATGTTCAGGGGAATGTTTCCTTGGCACACTTTGAGTCCATTAATGCCAACTGCTCATGATGTGAACACCACAGGCTCTCTGACTGTTGTTGATGACCATTTCTTTATATGGTCACAATTTAATGGCTCCAAGAGCACAATTACACCAGAGTGTGCATAATCAGTACTCGATGTTAGAACCTTTGTAGTGTTATTTAAGTAAGATTTTGACTTTGACTTAAGACTCTGAGTACTACTTTTCAACACTTTTGAAAAAAAATTTTTATTTTTTTTTTGGTTTTGTTTTGTTTTCCAAAATCAGCATTTAACCTTGTGACGTTTATTTTAATTTATAGGTAACCTGAAATGACATACTGATAGGTCAACACTGGCAATGACTCCTGTTATCAAAGAGTTAAAACTGGTTTCATTAGACAGTGAGTGTTTAATCAAAGTAATAGTGTGTGCGTGTGTGTGTGTGTGTGTGTGTGTGTTAGATGAACAGGTGGCCCTAAAGCAGCAGCAACATTCAGCACCCAGCAGACTGCAGGTACAGTCACCTCTGAGTTCCTGTGCTCATTTTGTTTTTTAATTCTCTTCTTTTTTTTTTGAATAATTAAACTGCTGATTTAAAATTTTACCAACTGTTCCAAAAATATTAAAACTAGAACTTTTACAACTAGAACTACAAGCTGAATTGTGTTAAGTAATGCTCAAGAATTAGTTGGAATGGATGAATTGATTTAGGAAAGTGGGCTCGACTCTTAGAATAGCCAAAATGTGCAAAATTGACTTATTTGCATCATACTTTATTCAGTATGAAGCTGTCGCCCTCTACTGTCAGTTAAGAAGAATACAGGCTTATGCAGGACTTGTGATTGGACTCTGGGTTGATATATTTTGTTTTATTTTATTTGTAGCATGTGTAAAAGCCTTTTGTGTATGTCTATGTGTGTGTTTTTCAGGCTGAGGAGGACACACAGAGTGTGTTATCAGTGCAGAGCTCGATCAGCCACAAACAGCAGCCGCCAGCCATCAGATCCAGCCTCAGACTCGGGGTAATAAAAGTACTTTTCACAGATAAAATCAACACTGAGGTTGGAGCAGCCATGCTTTTTTTTTTTTTTTTTTTTCCTTCCATTTCTTCACACCATCACACTTTTCCTGATGTAAGAACACCAACTTTCCATTCTGTCCTCAGCAAGACTAAACATCAGTTAAATTTGTAACTAACTCATATAATTATAGCCCACCAGAAGAAATAAAATGTAGTTATCCCCTGGTATGGCAAACGGAGTCTTTTAAATATTTAGGCATAAATTTACCGAAAGATCTTACAAAATTATTTGAACAGAACTACCTACCCTTATACAAAAAAATAAAGGAAGATATAGTAAGATGGAACTTAATTCCTTTCTTTAGCCTTAATTCAAGAATTGATTCTATTAAATGAAGTATTGCCAAGATTTTTGTTATCTATTTCAAACCCTACCAATAGAGATTACCAAAGTCAATTTAATGAGATGGGACAAAATGTTATCTAGATATATCTGGCAAGGTAAAAGACCAAGGGTTCGCCTCAAAACTCTACAGCTGGCTAAGCAAAAGGGAGGATGGGGCCTCCCTGACCTCAGATACTACTACTTTGCAGCGCAGATGAGAGCAATAATATGCTGGTGTAACCACTCATACACTGCCCAATTGAAAACCATTGAGGGAAACAAATGCTGTCTATTCCTATTCAGGCAACTCTAGCTGACAAAAATTTACAAAAAAAATCACACTTTTCCTGATGTAAGAACACCAACTTTCCATTCTGTCCTCAGCAAGACTAAACATCAGTTAAATTTGTAACTAACAGAAAAAGTATATTTAATCAATTATCAGTAATTTTTTTTATTTATATTAGATTGGGTGGATTGGTCTTATTGGATTCTTTGTCTTATCATCCTATGCATCTTACAAAAATGTGTTTTAGTACTTGTTGCATGTGGTGGTTTATAGTTAGATATCTTATCTCTAGAGATGATATTAATGTGATGTAAAACAACAGAATACAACCACACGGGTAATTATGCTGGTACTTGTCCATTACAGGTTAAAACATGAATACGATTACCCGCAGTCTAAATCAGACCCTGGTGACTAAACAATTACAAAAAACACTAAAAATGAAAATAAAAATATATTCTGTTGGTTTATTTTACTGAAGTCTTTTAATTGTATATTTAGTTTTTTTATTACTTAGTAATTGAATGTGTATTACACAGATTTTGGTTCTTATTTTATTGTATTTAGTTCAGCTCTTCTTCAGTTTTTTTTTTTTTTTTTTTTTTGTCATTTTGCTTCAATAATAGCTGTTTTATTTCATTACTGGTTGTTTCCTGTTTTGAACGCCGGAACAAGAACTTTTGGGATAGACCAAACATGTTCATCTCACCTTAAATACTAATTAAATCAGACGAAGCATTTATCTTCTTTTTTTTTTTCTTATACCTTACTCTTTAAGAGTAAAGTAAAAGAGTAAAGTGCAGTTGAAGATTTTCAGTAACATAACTTTCCCTAACTTGTTGTTATTTGCCTTTTAATCCCTCTCTAACTTATAGTACAAAAAAATGTCGCTTTCATTGCAGTTTTTTTTTTTTTTTTTTTTTTGTTTTTTTTTTTTAAATATATATATATATATATATATGAATGAATGAATGACACTGAGAGAGTGAAACGAGAAAAGATTTATTGAATCTGATATTTCTCTCAAGTGTTGTTTATCTATACAGTTCAGGGTTATTCATTTCAGAACTGCTGCTGACTGAATTCGAGCATATTTTTTTTTGTGTGTATGTGTCTGTGTGTGTTTAAGATTTACTCACAACAAAACTTAACTGTGATCTTAAGGATGTGTTTAGGCAACAAAAAACATGAATTAAAATTAAGTCCTTGCATCTCTGTAGGAGGTCACTCCGATGGAGGAGGAGATGCTAAGTGTGGAGAGGAGAGAAGAGCAGAAGAGGTGCTGGTTGGAGGAGCTGGACCGTCAGAGAGAGGAGATGACTGAGCGCAGGAGACGAGAGAAAGTGCTGCAGAGTCAGGTACAGCGGGGACACGGCACAGACCAGGCAGGTTTGAGAGGTCAAAGTTGTCCCCCTGAGTCTGGTGTTGTTGTGTCTGCAGGCGGAGGACCACGAGCTCTGGGCTACACATTTTGACTCGCTGCAGAGGAGGCCGCCTGTCCAGCCTGCAGTTCCATCAGCGCTGCCACCGGCTCAGTTCAGCAGCTCTGATCGGGGAGAGTGGGAGCCCTTGTCAAGCCTTTCCCTCATCTGGGATGCTACGAGCAGCTGTGGAGCAGACAGTGTCGCAGGAAACAGTGTGGATACAACCCGTGGGTACCCAACCAGGGCCAGGTGGGAAGGAACATCTCGTCAAATATTTAAAAGACTCTTTGTACATGCTCCATGGTGACTTATTTGTGATGAGCTGCAGATGTATAAGTGTATATATTTAGTTTTTTTGTTTTCCTGTGGTACGTACAGCTATCTGAGGACCATGACCTCCCTGTTGGATCCTGCCCAGATAGAGGAGAGAGAGCGGAGGAGGCTAAAACAGCTTGAACAGCAGGTAGGAGGAGGCACAGAGAAGAGATCAGTGAATGTTTTTCTCACCAAGATTCCCTAAACTTTATCTTTTCCTACCAGCGAGCTATCGAAGCCCAAGTGGAGGAGCGTCGTCTGCAAAGGGAACGAGAGGAGGCGAAGAGGAGACAGGAGGAGGAGGAAGAAGAGAGGAGGGTGGTGCTGGAAAGGGAAATGCTGCAGAGACAGTATGAGATGGACACACTGAAGGAGAGGGAAAAGGTCCGAGACAGACTATTATACAGAAACATTTACGTAAACTCTCTGCACTCCTTTATTTCTCCAATTTTCTGTTAAACATTTTCTGATGAGGATGAAGCTAACTGTACTTATCTGAAACTGTTTCATTGTGTTCTTCATCTTTAGGAGCAATCGATCAATCAGGAGGAGCAGCTAAAAAAAAGCAGCCATGATGGCAGATTGCATCAGGAACTGGAGTCCAACGGTCAGTAAGACTTCTGCAGTGTCTTTGCACTTTGGATCTGAAAATATGCACCAAAAGTATATTTTTACTCTGCCTGCTCAGTAATGAATCAATGCTTTGAAGCACAGGATTCAACCACATGGTAATGCTGCTAAAAATGTAGAGTCTGCGTCCAAATATACATATCTTTTATTCTACTGAGTGGCAGAAGTACAGAACGTGGCCTCAGAAATAGTTTGCAGAGTTAATCAATGCCAAACAGTAGATCAAACCACTGTGAGGATTATGGAGGGAGTCATTTTCTAAAAACTTGAAATGTAATCCACTTCTGCCATGAACCAAAACTGTTGCTGAGAGACTGATAAACAGCAATGAAAGTGATTTCCACCCACAGGAATTAGTTTCATTAGTATCCTACCAAGGAACCAACTCATTGTGCTCATTTATGTTTAATGTTTTCTGGTTTCTGACAGAAGAGAGCGTTTCACTCCCAAACTGTTTATTAAACACACCTGCTCCAGGATTTGCTCCCCCCTGTGTAGCACTGGTGACAGCTGATTAAAATAAATTGAGGTGCAGAAGGTTTTGAAGTAAACATGTTTGTAATAATCAGCTCTGTGTGTGTCTGTTTGTGTTTTCAGCAGTTACCAGGCAGGCTGAAGATTTGGAGGACACCAGCACTTCGGGTTCCTCTTACAAAGACGCTGCTGTACAGACAGGTAACGCATCTAATGCTACTACACCCACTTACACTGCTGCTGTGGGAGACCGTATGTCTGCGTCTCTCAAGTCTATCTGCACTGAGCCACTAAAAAAAAATCTGTTTCCATGTTTGTGAGATTGAAATGTTTCAGTGCAGCATCAAGGTGGAGTAAAAAGAGCTTTGAGTCCTCAATTAGAGCAGAGAATGCACTGTAACTACCAGTTTACCTTCTAGTTTATGACTAAATTAGCGAGATTTAATTAAAGTTGACCCATTCTGCCCATTTTCAGATTTTTCTCTCTAGAGAAGCTTTGCATGATGTACAGTTATAAAAAAAAAGTTCCTTTTTATCCTTTACTGAGCCTTGGTGCAGCTCCTGAGGTCAATCCTCTGTCTAAAACAGAATGTTTGAGCTCATCTCCTTTTTAAGACCTTTAGGCTTCCCATTGCCGAAAGGTTTGAACAGCAAGCAAATTTGGCTTCTGTGGTCACAGTCGGAGCTGTGTGTCTAATATGACCGTATTAGGGACATCCACTCTGACGTCATTCATATCTAAGTGTAGGAAAACAGAACTGTCTGAATTCTGCTGGAGGTGATGTCATTGTTGGAAAATGTGTCCATGTTTAATATGAATATCCACGATTGTCTCTCTCGCTCTTTTGCCCTCTCTTTCTATGGGTATCTAATACCTTTGCAGTATTTTATATTTTCTGTTTTTCTACAAGATAAATGAGTAAAGAGGCTCTCTGTCAATATATTGATAAAGTTGTAGCGGTGTCATCTTTACCTCTTAGGTCCTACAAACTTGAACAGGCAGACTGAAAATTTGTTTAAATGATTCTTGGGTTTTTTTTTTCCTTGTGTGAAGGAGCAATATTTCTAGAAAGCTGCTCATTATTTCCTGTACAGTACAAATCATTTTTTTGGTTCAGCCCTATTTAATATTTGCTGAAAGGCCTCATATCCTGTATGTTTTTATTTATCCCTCTCTCTGTGCAGAAGCTGCTCCTTCTCTGCCGCTCAGAGCTCAGACTCCAGATGTCTCAGCGCAGCCTCCTCCATCTCTGCCCACTGCTGCTCCTCCTCCAAACAGCAGGAGCAGAGCGTTGAGAACAGGGAAGGAGAACATTTGTCTGCCAGCAGGAGGAGACCCATATGAGCCGTTTGCCAGGACAGAGAAGAGCAGGAGGGACAAGAGGAGACCTGAGTGGAACACTCAGAGGTAGAAACTCCTAGACCATCACACTCTAGTACATCTGAAACAGGGATTGTATTGATATTATTTTAAAAATCTCTCCCTACACATGCTCTGCTTCAGGCCAAACCGTCAATTCGTTCCAGCCTCAGAGCGTTACCCAGCTGCTCTGCAGAGGAACAGACAGGAGAGTCGACTAAAGAGGCAAGCTGAGCTCCTCGCTCTGCAGGAGAGGACCTGTCTGCCGAGGACCGACCCTCCTCTTCCTCCTCCACCCCAGGAGCTTCGCCTGTGCCCTGACATCATGCAAACCAGAACCAGTCCCACCAGGAAGGTAGCTCCCATACCAGCTTCTTAAAAAGACTTTTGTTACTTCTAGTTTTCTCTGCTGGCTGGAGGTCATTTGTAACCCTCCCAGCTGCAGGTGGATGTGTGTGTTGATGACTGCTGCTGTTTCAGGTGGAAACCAACTCCAGAGGGCACATCATTTCCACAGGCTTAAACGCTGAAAGGTGAGCAGCAGACAGTAGACTCCAATCAGAAGGTTTTAATATTCGAACAGATTCTGAAAGTTTTTTTTTTAAATTTTTTTTAGGGGGATTAAACATTTCAGGAAAAAAAAGTTTGTGCAGTTTGTAACCAGAAAGCCTAATTTTTTAGTAATTAGTCCAGCAGCTGTGCACGGCGGGGTTGGGACTGCCCTCTTCAAAACTGTGTGCCACTACAACTATGTGCTTAGTTTTAGTCTGTGTGGTGAATGTTGTAGATGTTTATTGAGACTTGGATGTCAGTGTTCTGTGTATTTTAATACACAAAATGATAAAAACTTACCTGCAAACTCACTCTTTAAACTAACATAAACTGAAAAATAAGACTAACTAAATTGAATAAACTAATAGAACAAATGGAAAACTGTATTAAATTTGGTCAGCCCACAATTAAAATCGTTATAAGATTGTATTTTCAGCCAAATTTCAGGTAGTTTGGTTGTACATTTTATTCTAGACTAAAAAATAAGAAATGTAAAGGGCTTTTTCATGTTTTGTTTTGTTTTTGTCCTCCAGAGGGCGCTCTCCTCCTGTCCCTGCAGTCAAACACAGAGCACAGAGTCAGCATGCCTCCAATACTCTTCCTCTTGTCTCGGAGTTCATTCCTTACGTCAGGACTAATGAAGTCTTCAACCTAGACCCTCTGGAGCCCGCTGACACTCCTCCACCCCTCACACACTCAGGTTAGACACACCAAACTAGATGTAATGATCCCCAAAATTTTAAAGTTCCAGGCTCACCATTGACACAAATTCTACGATACAGTAGAGGAAATGATTTGGGTTTGAAAGTCACAACAAAAACTAGATGCTTATTCAAGTTTAAGCCTTCATGTAAGTACAGTATTGTTACACGATGGAGTAACATAATTGTATCTGCTTGTTCAGAGTTTTATCCCACAAGTCCCCAAAACGTTGAAAACCAATCAATTAATTGCCTGACAGAAGAAATATTTTGCATAATTCTCCTTTCTCACTCTTAGAATCACCAGAATTTACAAAATAGGCTCAATGTTTCTATCAGTGTGACCTGAAAATAGTGAATGAGCTCGTGAACGCATCAGGAAAGTGTTTACTGAGGTCAAAGCTGAGGGTCATTTCGCCACAGACTTCTACATAATCTTTATATAACCAAAGGTATCACCTCTGGTGGCCATTTAAAAAAAAAATATTCAGGATTATTCTGACCCTGGAAGCTGGGTCCATTTTGTATTCTCATAACTTCCAGCACTCCTGTTTTATCTGGTTTTTCCCAAAATTTATAACACCTCCTGAACGACTCCCATTTCTCCAGTTTCTTTCTCCCAGAGATGTTCATGTACCTACACGCTTTACTATGAATAGTCAGAGTACATGCATCAGTTTTATTTTTCATCTAATGTCACTTTGAAAGTCTTTGCACAGAAACAGATAAATCTTTATTTCTTTTTGTTAGACAATCATGATAACTGCCTGATCTTTAGTTGGATAAAACAATCCACTCCTCTGGGAGTAACTTAAAACCTTTTTTCAGGTAGCAAACTTGGAAACAGCGGCACATAAATGCAGAGAAAAACCTCTGAGCATGTTACTGTGCATCAGTTTGCATCTAAATAAATGTTCTCTCCTGTTATAGGAGCGCCTCCTCCATCACATCGAGACCCCCTCCTCCACCCAGAGCTGCTTCGTAACACCCACATACACCGACAGCAGGAGATCCTCAGAGGCCTGGCTCAGCTCCGCCAGGTAACACACGCAAAAAAACCCCACACACAAGGTGTCCTTACAGAGAAAACCCCAACAATCAAACAACCTGCTGTGAGCAAGCGCTTGGCAACAATGGGAAGTAAAAACTCCCTTTTAGCAGGATTAAACCTAAAGAACCAAGCTCAGGGAGGGGCCAGCCATCTGCTGGTAGGGGGTTGGGGGAGGGAGACGGGACAAAAGACACACTGTGAAAGAGAGCCAGGAAGTAATCATTCTCCGACTTAGTTATGTCAGGGTCATCATTCATTATTACTCACTAATAATGTATGATGACCCTGAAACCAGGGTTAGCAGATAAAGTCTGCTGTCTTTATCTGCTGATTCTCCTGAAGTCTTGTTACAGAGTCTGTTACAGAGTTTCCGCCAGTGTATTACAAACCCAGCCGTCTGCCGCTCTCCTCTTCTCAGTAAATTCAGTTGCCTCAAAATGAGCAGAATAGCTTCCCCGTCATGCCTGTGTTGATCCACATGAAGACGATGAGTGAGGAGCATCCTCACCTGTACAAACTGTGTTTGTGTGCTCTCAGGGTTTGTTACTGAAGCAGCGGGAGCTAGAGTCAGATCTGAATCCTTCCCGGAAGCATCACGACGAGCACCGGATTCCCTCGACATCACACCGCACGTGACCTCCGACCTGTGTCAAATAAAACATCAGCACTCTCATGTGAGTGCATTTATTTTGATACTACAGAGTCCTTCAGACTTGATGACCTCAGGAGGTCCAACCCTTGAGGGGACAGATGATCAGCTTACTAAAATGTCACAAATCAGCAGTTGACTCCCCTGCACCTATGACCAGGAGATACAGTTTAGTTTAACAGTGAAACAGTAACAATCTAACAATGAGTTCAAGCAGAATAACCCCTGAATGAGTCACTGAGTGTAATTCTCCATAAACTCTTCTTCCCACTGCACAAAAAGGAAGAGTAAATATTCCAGAGATGGTTGTAGCTCTCATGAGCTGCTCGATTATAGAAAAACCCAAATTAAATCATTATTTTTCTTAATATTAAATTTATTTAACATTGGGGACACAGCGAAGTTTAAATTCTGTTAAAGCTGAAAGCTGAAATTGCAATGTTGCTTGTCTACTAGCAGGATTCTTGAAAGTGTTCTGGTTGGATAGGCATACAAAGTTTGCCCTTTTTTCTTGGGGGTCATTCTAAACCAGGGAATTTTTTTTTTTTTTTTTTTTTTTTTTTTTTCCTGGTTTATAATCGTCCTTAAAAAAAAAAATGCCTTTTAAAACAAAACAAAACAAAAGAAGCCAGGAGATGGAGTACTGAACTACAAGTGTCATGTTTTAAGCACAAAAAAAAAGCAAAACAGTAATAAAACAGAGTTGGAAAAAAAACAATGTTCATGCTGCATAAAAGCTGAACTGGTGTGAATATGTCAGAGTAAACTCATCCCTCAGAGCTGCAGTGGGGAGTGGTCCACGAGTCAGACGCCGCGGTGGCTGAAGCTCAGAGCTAAAGACTCTGACGGGAAACTGACCATCCAGCGCTCTGCAGGTGTACTTGAATGCGACAGTGAACCAGTGATGTGGACGTGGGCACTGAGCAGATATGAAAGCCTGATGATAATCATCATAGCTAAAGATGAAATCCTTTGTAGTATCGAGGCCCCACCTACAGACCACCAACAAGGGGTGGCCTTAGACTGTATATAAAAGATGGACATAGCCACTGTGACATCACCCATTTGTTAGTTGATGCTTTTGAAACTAGGCATTGCAGATGAGGTGTGGATGTAACTAAAATGCTCGTAGGATAGTGACATGTCACACCCGCCTTAAAAAACTTTATCCTTTTTTTTTTTTTTTTTTTTGACTCTGGTGACCATAAACATGCAGTCTTCAGTTTCAATTATGTTTTTAATTACTTACGGTTGGTGCTCAACAGGACTTTTAGACATTTTTACATTTAGTTCTACTTAAAATACTTGAAGCTTTTACTTGCCCTAAAGAAGATTCTTTATTAACAGGTTGCTAACAAGACGACAGAAGCTGTTGGGGAACATTAAGTCTAATCAAGCCAAACACAGGAGCTCAGTGGCCACGCCCCTAAAGTCATGTAACTGTAGTGTAGTCTGTTTTGAGTTTAACAGTAAAATTAGTGAATTTTACTCGTCTTTCCCACAGAGCCTGTTATCTGCAAATATCAAAACCCGAGCTGTAGCAATGCCAGCTTCTGTATTGATCAACTGTGTTGGTTTCACCTCTCAGACCTGGATGTCCATCTTTTACATACAACTCATCTCTGCTGAGGTTGGTGGTTGAGTTTCATTGTGGGTTACGTTGGGAGCTGATTTTGGAACAAGACGGCAGAATGAGGTGACGTATATCGTCCTGTGGCCTCAGTTTATTTTTGCTGTGTTTTTCGTTCGTTCTTCACAAGTCCATGAGTTCAAATAAAAAATCTGTCCCTTTTCTCTGAGGGAGGCTGTTAGATTTCACAGCCTGATGGGAAAATTTATCACATTTTAGTGGCTAAAACTTCAAATATGAGGTTTTCTCTAAGAGACGCAAAAGTTAATTCAAACAGACAGCACTGAAACTGAAACGCCTCCTCCAAACAGGAAGCCTTTCTCCTGCTGCTGAGTTTCTTGGTGAATTGCTTTACATGAGGAACGTATTTTAATGTTTTTAAATGCACTTTTTTTATAAGAACGACATGGTATCTGACAACTGTTGAGGTTTTCCATTTTTTCCTGCAGAGAAGTGAGGAACAAATGTTTCTTTATTTTCTGCTGCCTAAGAAGCTGTGTTTCTGTGTGATTTTCATTGTGCTGATGTATTTTTTTAATTTATTTTAAATGTAATAAATGTTTGGAAACCTGTGGTTTATACTGACTTTCATTTCTTTTATGCATAGTTAGTTAAAACATGCTGACACCAGTTCATTCTGGTCAGATTCATTTTTGTTCTGGTTTGGTTCCCTGGTTCTGAGACAGTTTCACATAATGAGGTAAGTGTATGTACAGTAATCCCTGTGAGCCAGAAGCTCAGGCTGGAGAGTACTGTGAAGAGTTTCAGGCAGTAACAGTGAGGGGATATCTCTAATAATATGGGTCATCTCCAACACACAGCCCTTCTTCTAGTTGAATCCAGAAGAGTTGTCTGTGAGTCTTGGTTAACGTATTTAAACAGTGTGTAAACACATGAAGCATTCAGGACTTTGGCAGCTTGATGTCTTCATGATAAATAATATCAACATCACTGTGGCTTCATCCACCTGTTACACTATGTTTGGAATTACTGACACCAGTGACTGGGAGCAGCTACTGCGTGATTTTCGCAGGCAGAAAGAGCGCCACAGCAGCACCGTGCAAGAGGAAAGGGAAAAAGATATCAGTCAGAAACTTTGGAAAACCTCAACATTAATGCCAACTGTTAGAACTGCATTCAGAGCACAAAGTTTTATATAACGTTTATTATTTTAATACAAAAAAATTGATATAAAAAAGAAAACATAAAAAATGCTTTAAGTTAAAACCGGTCTACTCCAGAGTCTCTCCCTACATAAAATTTAACACAAACAGCTCAGAGTGTAACAACCAAAACACTCTGTACAAACTAAACTTTTTTACAGGATATAAACATCGTCCACAGGTATGAGGCAGTCTGTTTGTCAGCCTCCTGTACAGGTTACTCTGCAGTGCCATTTTCCACAAAGACAAAACTTCTTCACAACAAAACAAAAACTTTACTTATTAAACGTTCCCAGAATGTGAAACTGGTGCGTTCAGGGAATCTGGGAAAATGGGACTACCACTCAGAGTAATAAGAGTCACACTTAAGGTCCAGATGATACTGATTTAAATGAGACCCTTCATTCAGTCAGAACCTGTCCTGTATCCACATCAGTACTGAATTCTTCTGTGACTGAGGTACACCAACTGCTGTGCTTGTTTTTATCTCTCGATCATGTCCAAAAACTGAGAAAGGGCTTCATCTTTCAGTGTTTTTCAAACAGACATATATTTGGTGCTTTTTGAGGTTTTTGGAGGCTGCAGAACTTCAGTAAGAGACAGAAAATAGTTGAGGACAACATTTTTTGATCTGATCTCAGACTGCCAGCCATCAGAGACAAATGTCTTCAGACATTTCAGTCACTCTTAGGTGCATAAAACAACTACAGGAGGGCTTGACAGTCAATATTTTTATGTGAGAAATAACATTTTCACATTTTTGATGTTTTAAATGAAAAACAGAAGCTTGATTTAAAAGAAAACAACTTATTGCTGATTCACACATTCACATATCTCCTGGGGTTTAAGAACAGCCCTGCAGGAGTACAGGTTGAATAAGTTTGTGTTTTTAAGTTTGAATACTGTACAAAGACCTGCAGCACTGATATAAAATTAGTGTGCGGCATTTTCAAGACACGGTCTTGCACATAAAAAGAGGTGATGAGCCCTGACTGACAGAAACATGCAGATTCTTTGACCTCCTGGGATGATTCAGGATCAGAAGCAGACTATACAAACCATCTGAAGCTTGCATACTTTAAGACTCTACTCCACTTTTGAACCACAAACAACATGAATTTTTTTGTGGTGCAATAACCTGGCTAAAACTATGATCTTTTTTGTTTTGTTGTTGGAAACAGAGCGTGGACACCTGTCAGAGTTTGGCCTGTTCAGACTCCTGGCTGTTAGTTTTCTGGGGTCATAGTTTAATCTGCTGGTTGTCTACGTCCCATTAAAGCCTCCTCGCTGCCCCCCTCTGTACCTGAAGCCGCCCGGGCCTGCAGGGCTGTGGTACCCTCCCAGCAGTGAAGGACCCGTGAAGTCCATAGCTGCCTGCTGGAAACCCCAGACCAGGGGGACAGCACCTGCAGGGCCTAAACCTCCAGGCCACAGGGGTGGCTGCCCCAGGAGGCCCCTGATTCCTCCCAGGGCATTCAGGGGCCCCAGCATGGGGGCCCGGTGAAAAGGCTGTCCGTGGACTCGAGGTAGGTGGGGGTGAAGGAGACCAATGCCCCGCTGGCTGGGCGGTTGGTACCGCAGGTGTGTAGCACCCTGCTGCTGCTCGCTCACATGTTGCTGAGGGTGCTGGATTTGTAGTTGGGGCAGAGCAGGATGTGAGACACTCTCGTGGTTTGTGACCGAGGTGATGTTTCCAGGTACCTCACTGTTGCCCGGTGGTGCTGCCTCTTCTGTTATTGGCTGTTCATAGCTGGCTTTTGTTTCACTACAGAAAGAGAAGCAGAAGAAGAGACTGAGCAGGAACCGGACTGTCAGAGGTTGAAAACTGAAATCAGCACAGCTTTTATGGATGCATGTCAGCATCACATGGAAACCTCTGGGCCACAAAATGAAGTGTACACAGAAGTGCCAGAAAGTGCAGTTGCACTAAGGGCCACTTGCGGCTCTAAAGGTAAGTCGAAAAATTCTGTTTGTATTTTATATGAATACTCGAACAGTGTTAATATTGCAGTCATATTACAAACTGACCTGTAAAAAAAGAGCAGGACTCAAACCAGCGTGTTATGTTACCTTGTTCTGTCCTCGCCCTCTGCTGGACAGGTGGTGCAGGGCGGTGCACTACTTTCGTCTGCTTTGGAAAACGCAGGCTCTCCATGTTGATCTGCTTCGCCGTGTGTCTGATTGCTCAGTGCTGTGACTACAGCTGCGTTCTGATTGCTCGGAAAGGCTGGCGTGCCATTATTGCCAGTAGCCTGGTTTCCTGCCTGTGAGCCCACCACTCGCACTGGAGTGCTGCCTCTCTGATCTTCAGCCTCTCTCCCTGCACTTCCTCCTCTCCTCCATCCCTCTGTACCAGGCTCCACCTTGTCCTCTCTCCTGCTGCTCAGCTCTGGCTGCAGTACCAAGTGAATTGAGTCCAGTGTGGCTGCCACGGCTTTCCTCCCTGGAGTAAGCTGTACTGAGTCAGGAGGACCTCCCTGACCCAAAGGAGAGGAGGGACTGTGTAGGAAGCCTTTCACAGGGTTGATGCTCAACTCTGCCTGGGACTCCAACTGCTGCTGCTGCTGTTGAAGCTGTTGCAGCTGCGCCTGACGCTCTGCCCGCAGCTGTAAGATGGCCTGTCGAAGAACCTCACAGTCAGCGTCCGAATGGCGAGGGACCCCGTCCTTACAGGAGGCGTCAGGGACGAGCTGGTCAGAGGGGTGAGGGACAGAGGTTGGGAAGCCGGAGCTGGGCTGTGGAAGTTGCTGTGGTTGGGTGATAGAGGAGAGCGAGTGGTTGTGCTCTGGAAAGATGGACAGGGAGCATTCAGGACCCGAGACACAGTCACTATGACTCAGCTGACCCCCGACACCTGAGGAGAGAGGAGTACTCCCATCAGAATGGATGACAGGGCTGCATTTAAATTTAAATGAATGCATGTTATCTCTAAAACATGACTTTAAAACATGACTCTGAAGAGAAGGAGACGGAAGGAGAGAAGGAGTGTCAGTATAGGAGTAAAGTAGGAGAAACAGAAAAGAAGGAGAGATGGTAGAGCAGACATTTCAAACCTTTGGCACCTTTGGGAGACAACATGTCATCTATGATTGGCTGCTTTGCCTTGATGTCATGACAACCAACTATTTGGGAGAAGTTGTGCAGAATTTCATCGATATTGGCAACAATGATGCCCCCGCTGGAGTAGGCCGTGAACTTCTCATTATGATGCTCTAAATAAAAAAAAATTTAAAAAAAAGAATGATGAGATTATTTTCTCATGTTAATCACATGACATATTAGCTTAACAGTCGGCTGAGCCGCTGTACATGCAGTCATACTGTGCACAGAACATGAAGATTTGTCATTCATAACTAATTGAAGCCAAAATCATGAACATGAAAATTTGATTAACCACCCGACCAATCAAATGATCAAATGTTTATTGGTGGAATTTATCATCCTATAAATGCACTTCAGGCACACCGCTTCTATGGTTTTAAGTCAAGTGAAATAGGAAAGGCAAAAAGTAAAAGCTTATGCAGTTCAGTTGGGTTTAGTTTGCAATCAGGTAACCAGTCACCAGTATTAATCAGGTGCCCTGAGAGTCACGCCTGCTCACATATACGTACCTGTGAGGAAGATCGTGTGTCGGTACTGCGTGTATCGTCCCTGCAGTTCGATTAGACAGTCCAGGTCAGGCGACTGACGGTTCATCATGTCGCAGTGATGATAAGGGAGGAACTCCACGATCTGCCGCTTCTGATATGCTGACAGTAAATCCAGCAGGCTGGCTGCTTCTCTCCTGAATCTGATGATCAAACATACACAAATCATCCACGTTCAGCCAGCAGGAGGATGTAGATGCTTCTTCAAACATCTTACTCTTTAATTGAAGGGAGGCAGAAGTGCAGTACAGAATTTAAAAAAAATAAAATACCCTCCCCTCTCCCCCTTGCCAGCAGTCTTTATCCTTCAAGCTCAGGTGCACTACCAGAGGCCTGGGAGTTTGAGGGACCTACGCAGCATCTTAGCTGTTCCTAGGGCTGCACTCTTCTAGACAGAGACCTCGGATGTTATTGTTCTTGGTCAACAGACCCCAGCGGGTGAAACTGGATCATCACCTCTCTTCCCCTCGCACTCTCAGCACCGGCTCTCCAAAGGGCTGTGTACTAAGCCCACTACTTTACTCCCTCTACACATCTGACTGCAGTTCCGCCCATCCAGAGAATATCATGTTAAACTTGCTGATGACACAACGGTGGTGGGGCTGAGGGGGAAATGAGGCGGCTTACAGAGATGAGGTCCTGAAACTGGGAGAATGGTGTGCATCAAACAACCTGGCACTTAACATCCCCAAGACCAAGGAACTCATTCTGGACTTCAGGCGGAACAGAGCTGCCCCCCTGCACATAAGCGGAGAACGTGTAGAGCGAGTGGAGTCCTTCAAATTCCTTGACGTCCAAAACTCTGCAGACCTCTCCTGGTCAGCTAACACCACGCCCCTAATCAAGAAGACCCAGCAGTAGCTACACTTCCTAAGGGTGCTCAGGAAGAAGCAACTAAACGCCCTGCTGCTGGTGACCTTCTACAGATCCACCATCGACAGCCTGCTGACCTATGCAGTGACAGTGTGGCACACCAGCTGCACGGAGGAAGACAAGAAGGGACTGCAGAGGGTGGTAGACACAGCACAAAAAAATCATCGGCTGTCCCCTGCCCTCCTTGTCTGCCATCTAACACTCCCGTTGTCTCAGCAGGGCCAGAAACATCTTGAAGGACACTACCCACCCCGGCTACCATCTTTTCAACCTACTGCCCTCTGGCAGGCGCTTCAGATCCATACGGGCCAGAACAAACAGACTCAGGGATAGCTTCTTCCCCAAAGCTATCACCATACTCAACTCATCAATTCTCTGCCTGTCTGTCTCTGTACTATACTGTACCAGTACTGTACTGTGTATTTATATTTATATATTTAAATTAAGTGTATAGTTAAATTATTGTATAGTTCTTATAATGTGTTAAAGCACATGTGCACTTTTATAAAGCTGTTTTAATCTCGTTATACTATGTATAATCACAATAAAGGCTCTCAATTCAAATTCAATTCAAATCCTGGGATCTGCTGGAGCCACTCGCATAGCTTGGGGGGGGTCACTTCACTGAGTGCTCCGATTACCACAGGGACCACTGCTACCTTCACCCTCCACATCTTCTTGAGCTCTTCTCTGAGCCCTTGGTATTTCTTCAGCTCCTTGTGTTCCTGCTTCCTGATGTTGCTGTCATTCGGAATCGCTATGTTTATCACTTTGACCATCTTCATTCCTTGTCCAACACTACTATGTCCGGTTGGCTAGCTACCACCATTTTGTCTGTCTGTAGCTGGAAGTATCTCTTTCAGGCTAGCTTATTATCCCAGCAGGGTACCCGATCACGGGCAGGGCGTAGGTATATAGGTATATATACATAGCCCAGATCTTGTTCTTACAATTCAAATGACTCTTTGTAGATGCACCTGCAATGCTTCCTTTTGATGGGACAATCCCCTCAGTTCTGACTACCATCCCTCTCTTTGTTACCATTCAACCACACCTCTCCAGTCAGAATGTATTCCAGCTTGGAATACTGAATAGTGTGACATTTTATCCACAAGGTCACCAATGACCTGTTTACAGTTAAGGTTAGTTTCACATGTATTCTTTTAATTCCTTTAAAGTTTTTAAAGTAAAAGTTTATATATCCTGCTAGAATTATATAGCAGTTAATCTGTAAAGCCTAAACTAATTTAAAAGAAACTTGTTTTGAAATGTGACACCTATAGTTTCTAAAATGGCTAAAGGCTGTTCATTACACAGTGAGAAGCAGATCTACTACCTGGCTTGTTCTTTTAATTTTTTGTGCGTTTTGCAGTGAATCTTCCACCTCCAAACACTCTCTAGAGAACTGTGCTGTTCCAGGAACATCAGCAGTGCCGCCAGTCGTTCTGTAGAAAAGCATTTCATTAATTAACACTCCAGTTATATAAGTAATGCATTTGTTTTGATTGACAGAAAAGATAAAATCTGTTTTTATCTTTGTGAAAAACAAAATTTTCTCCATGTGTAGATGTGATTTTTTCCACTACATTTACATACATACATTTACATGGCTGCTTTCTGATTCTCTGACCTACCGTGAGTGATGCAGTCTGGACTGAGGACCAGCTCGTCTGATACGATGCAGCCTCCGGCTACAAAGAGCTCATTGTAGCTGTTGTTCCTGATGTCATCCAGCGTATCGATTCCCACAAACACCACAGCGGAGTGTCGCTTCAGAGACACCAGCCCTGGGATCTGACAGCAACACAAACACATAAACAAAGCTGCTGTATGTGTGTTTTCAGTGTGGGCTTCTCATGACTCAATATCTACAGCAAAACATCAGCCAAGCATGAAAAACTCAATTCCTCACAGCAGTGGCACATAAAAAGTGCAGCCGCTGACAGCCAAGTACTGCAGGAACCTCTGCAGCATACTGCACATATATATTCTTTCCTGGTCTTTCCTGTCCAGGCCATCAAGTCAGCACTTGATTGATGCATAATGCCAGCGTGATCACACGAGCCTCTGCATTGGTTTTACTCCTTCTACTTTGCAGTATAAAAGTACATATACATATATATATACACATACACATGTATTCCAAAATTTATTCCAACAGGTTTGGACTCGGCACTTTTGCACCATAAATCTGGTATACATGTCGTTATTGTGTCATGTTGATGTCACGTTGTCAGTATTGTGCAAACAGCAAAGAAATAATCGGAGCCCTACTACCTTCTATGTGTACACATACCTGCTCAATAAAAACTGATTCTGGTTCTGTGTGATCAAAGGGGTGCTTGTACAGGTCTGTTAACTCCTGGTTAAATAAAGGTTAATAATGAAGAGCTACACAAATGGACAAATCTCACAGAAACATTTATACAGCTAGTGAGCAACAACATTACGTTTGACCTCTGACCTCTTCAAGGTCAAATAACGTCAAACTTATTTTTAAAACTCTGGGATTATAGTTTGCATCCAAAGATCACATTTGAACTCTGACCTCAGGTTTACATTTCACATATGCCTTTCTTTTAAGCTGACCCCAGAATGCATTACATCTTTAGAGAAAGAGAAAGAGCTGCTGAGGTCATTTGAAATATACAGTAGTATAATATTATATAATAAGCTTAAGTTACTCATGACCAATTATTTACAAATCAATACCATTTTTTAATGTTTGTGTCGTGTCATGTTACCCTTACTGCACTACAAACTTCTTAAAGTACATTTAGAAAGAACAAAGATGACAAAATGAGTACATAAAATATAATCACATTCCCTTAAAGGTAAACTCACAGCCCAAACCACTTGCGCTTCAAACATGTTGACACTGCTGGAAATATTCTGCGTGGGCGGTAGGACACATGAGACTTCTTACTGCACAGGACTACTAGACCCTTTATTTGCACTGTACTAAGAAGCTGCAGGTTCACTCACATGCAGCAGTGCCTGGTGTCTTAAAAAAAAACGAGGCCTGGAGAGCTTGAGTGAAAACAGCTGATGTCTACAGTACACTACAGTAAGCTCCACTTAACCACAACCGGCGCAGTCATCATCAGACAAAACGTGTGGATTAAAGCAGAGTCCGTCAAGACTTTACAGCTGTTAACTACCTTGTGTACATGTCCAGCTATGTCCTTGTTCTTAATGATGACCAGGAGCCTGTTGTCAGGGTCTTCTTGGCTCAGAAAGGTGATCGGATTCTGCTCCACGTTACCCTGCTTCAGCAGGAGTTCCTACAACATAACATCACACACAAGATATAAACACAAATAAAATAACTCTTCACTTTAACCAGAGATTATACACATTTATACCAACAAAAAAATTCCTCAACTCATCGTACGCAGCAGCAGCAACAGCTTTGTGTTTAGCTCCTTTAGCATTAATAACTGGCACTACCTCTTTCATATTTGACATGTTAAACAGTCTCTATTTGCGATTTTCTTGAGATCATCTTGTCAAAGTAGTCAAGCTGTTTATTTATAAATAAGTAAAGGAAATCCAAATTTAAAAACAGTTAAAAAAAAATAAAAAAATACATTCTGGAGACTTTCCTTTGGCTCTTCGTGTAGTGTGAACTGAGCTGCCCATGAGGCTACCTTTATATCTTTGGTGACCTTGTCTCCTGGTTCAGTGCAGTGGATGTAGAACTGCAGGGAGTTTTTCTTGACTTCTTTGATGATCTCCACCAGGCTGTTGAACACATCTGGCTGCAACTGGCTGATCAGGGAGCTCAGGTCTGTGGCAGGGGGTGCGGTCCCCACACTGGGCTTGGCGACAGGTACAGAGCTCGGGCTGGATGCCGGTTTAGAGGGATCGGAAGCTTCTCCCAAAGGGTCAGAAGTACCGCCTAGCCCCTGGCAGAGTCACAACAATGTTTTTAGCTGGAAGAACACCCCCACTGTCAGCAGCAGCAGTACATAGCACAGTCCTCGTGGTGCTGTTTTCCTGTGTTTGGCTGACATCTTGAGTGATTGTCCTGCTGATTTCTACAGTTTCATTCTGCTGCGGTGTCCACTGGGAATGTGGTGATGTGCTAGGTGGAGGGCAGAGGACAGAAGTGTTTGCAGGCTCATAGATCAAACCAGATGAGGGGGTAGGAATTGATAAAGAAACATGAGAACTTGTGGGATTCCTGTAGGTTGTGCTGTCTGGCAGCCACGCTTCATTTCCTCTGGAGAGCGCTAGGCTTTGACTGACTGTGGTGCCAGAGTCAGCAGCTGTCCACTCATCACAGGAAGCAGACCCCTCGTCATCTCTGCCTGTAGTATTAGCTGCTCGAACGCTGGCCACAAAAGCACTGACTGTATTCGCTAAAGTGGAGTCAGCATTAGTCCCACTGAGTTCAGGCTTGCGCTCTCGCCAGCCATCATCAAACTCTGTTATCATGCTGTTAATGCCGTCCTTTAGTGAGTCCACGTAGTCCTGCACAGAAGGGCAGGGGTTGTAGAAGGACACATACTGTGAAAACTGAGACACGGAGGCGTAGGACATTGTGTGTTGAGGTGTAGGTGTTGCTGTGATTAAAGTCGAGTGAGGGTACTGAGGTAAGTTATAGTGGGTGCTCTCCTCCTGCAGGAGCAGCTGAATCTCAGAGGAGAAGTCACCAAGATGTCTGTCCACAATGCTGTTAATATCTATGCAAGCAGAGGCTGAGGAGGGAGAACCACCTACCAGCTCCTTCACGTTTTCCTTTTTACAATCCATCTCTTGGATCACCTTCTCCAAATCTTGTTCATGATCATCAGTCGCTTTTATCTCTCGTTTCTGCACCTTTTCACCTGCCTGACTTTCTTTTTCCTTCACCAAAGCTTCTACCGCTTCTTCTTTCACTTTAACCATTCCTCTCTCTGTTGCTTCCTTCACTCGCTCAGTGGATGGTGACGAGATCCTTCTTTCTGGAGATGGAGGAATAGATGGACGGATGGCTGCAGAAACACATGGCTCTTCAGTCTTCTTTTCTTTACCCTGAGGTTTCTCCCCTATGTCACTGGATGCTGCTGCAGGAGAAGACAGTGTTAGACTGGAGACAAATTCTATTAACTGTACACGAAGGTCAGCCCATTTAAAAACAAGCATATATTACAAGAGAGAAGGATTACAGGAGTAGAACCAATGAGCATCGTGTGATTGCACTGGCACTATACATCAGTCGACTGCTGACGTAAAATATAATAAAGTTAAAAAAAAAAAAAAAAGTCTCACCTTACACTTACAAACTGTGATCTTCATACTATGAAATTTTTCTGAGTTACAAGTCATTAAAATCAATACAGGAACACTAAATATCAATATTTGAATTAATAAATGAAAATAAATAAATACATGGAAATACTCAGGGAATAGGTCTCTACTAACAAGGCTCATCTCCTGCACACTTAGCCACATATGTAAAACGCAGTTAGCCGTAAGTTCAGGGGCAGGGGAACATGGCAGCTTCCACAAACTGGCGCCCGCTCCTATGCATTTCTGATATATTAAATATAAGTTTAGAGTTAAGAATGCATCAGTTTAATGGAGGATGTAATTACACACTATTCTATATACAATATCCTTTTTTCTGTCTTAATACCTTTTGAGAGCAGGCGCATCAGTAGCCTATAATAGTCATATTTTAAATGAACAGTATGGATCGCAGAGGGTGAGAGGGACTTTGTCTTTAGAGTTTGCACTAGGTATCTGAAGCCTTTAACACATGTGAAATGCTCAGGTTCCTGTTCAGATCTGGAATTTTAAATGTCAAAAGTGCTCAGAAACACGGGTAAAAATAAAATCGTATTTCATACTGCAAAAATAGTAAATTTTTCATAGTTTCCTCAAATATATTAAAGCTGTTAAATAAATAAATAAATCAGTCACAATGATTTACACAACCGATAACCCAGAGTTTAAAGGTGCAACATAAAATGGAAAAATAAACTTGTATTAATTTTTAAATTTGCAGTTGGCGATCAAAACTGCAGGTGGCATTAAAGTCCAGAATTCACTGATACATTAAGCAAGATGCTCTCAGGTTGCGTGATGTTACCTGCAAACTCCCTAGAGGCCATGGAGGTTAACAACTCCTCGTTAGCACTTTTGTGGTTCTTATTAAGTAGGCTGAGCTCATTAGGCTGGGAGGATGTGTGGGGCGGAGGGCTGGCCTCCAGGGAAGGAGAAGGTGGGGAACTGGGCTGAGGAGATGGGCACTGTGTGGGAGATTGGGGAGGGCTGGGCTCTGGAGATGGGCACTGAGACGGGGAAGGTGGGGGACTGGGATCTGGAGAAGGACATTGCGAGGGTGAAGGAGGAGGACTGGGGTCAGGTGAGGGGCACTGGGAGGGGGATGGAGGCAGGCTGGCCTCAGGAGATGGACACAGGGAGGGGGAGGGAGGAGATCTGGGCTCAGGAGACAAGGTGGGGCTCTGCCTGGGAGGGTTGGTTGTTGTGGTGATGCTTGTAGCCATGGTGAGGTGCAGGAAACGAGGATCGTGAGGGATGTTCCTGTCTCCCAGGGCGTACCTCTCTGAACTCAGACCTGCAGACGGAAAACACCAACATTTAGTTTTCAGTCTGATTAGTTCTCCAACTCTGTGATCTGCGATCTAAACTACAGGCTGCTGTATTCATCCTAACTGTACCTGGACACTGTTTTAGCACAAAAACCTTTATTCCTATGATGGATGTTAGTAAACAACGTGGCCCCTTATCTTTTTATTGTTCACACATTTTTTAGTTTTTTGAGTTTTATTCTGACTTTAATTTACTCTTCATATTAAAATCTACAGTATTTAAATGTGCGGTATGACTGCTGATTGTTTTTGTTTTTTTTTAATTATTGTAAAATGCACACGGTCTGTTTTAGAGTACAGATGTCTGACTGAGCAGACGGACACACCTGTTATGGGGATGAGGACCCACGGGATCTCATATTCCTCATCGTCATCTTCATCAAACTCCATTTTTTTCCCCAGCTCTCTTCTTCCTCCTCGAGCTGCTGCTCCGTGGTGATTCATCTCCCCGCTGTGCGAGCTGGGACTGAATCCCTCCAAACTACTGACGCTACCTGCCGTCTGCTCCTACAAACACAGGAAAACACACTTTGTAATCTCACCTGCTCGATTTCAAATGGTTTTGTTTTATGACACTTTCCGGAAGAAGCTTATCCAGAGTGGGAGCTTTATTTAGAAGTAATACAAATAGAAGCAGCTTTGTAGCAGGTAAATATGCAAGTACTTATATATTTATAAGACAATAATACAACATTGGTAGAAAGCAGGCAAGAAGATGACTAATACATTGAAATAATACATAACAACTAGGGGTGCAACGATACACAAAAGTTCACGGTTCGGTTCGATACTTTGGTGTCACGGTTCGATATTTTTTCGATACAAAAAAATGTTCATGCCTTTTTAATTTGTCATTTATTAAAATTATAAATATATATTTTAACTCAAAAGTACAGTTTTTAAATTTAACCCTAACCCTTGTGCGTGTTTTTTATTTTGACAGCGAATGCGCACCTGCGGACCACTTATGTGCAGCCCTGGTTATTTAGCTCGTCATATTGCAGCCACAGAAATTATTTTGTCCATGAAACCATAAAGCTGCACTTTTTTTTTTGCCTTATAGTCTGATTTGTCATAACTTCTCCGTTTTGTGGTAAGCTTTTCTTTGGCTGTCACTTCTTCACCCTGACCTGTCTTATTTGGCTCAGCAGAACTAAAATATATATCCTGCTGCTTTTACACACACACACACACACACACACACACACACACAAGCTCAGCGATTCTCTGCGCGATTAACCTCTCACATGTTTAAGCTTGCTGCGGGAGATTTCACTTGTCATGTTTGCGTAGTAAGCTAACGATTAATAAGACGATGTCAGAGGAATTGGTGCACAAATTATCATCACTCACAGATCAGTGCTGTCGCTCTCTATACACAGTTCGCATGATTGCAAAGTGAAAGCAAAAAAACAAGCGCAAATTCAAACGCGATTTCAATATGTCACATATTGACAGTGGCTCACCGATGCCAATGACATAATTACCCAGCTACATTTCTGAAAGAATGCAAAAGCATTGACATATATTTTTCCTTCTTACAATAGCCCAACGGGCAGGGCAGAGATAGATTTTGGTAGCCCGACTGAAAAAATCGCTAGCCCCGGGACGTCGGGCTAGCGATATTGCAAGCCCTGTATCTGATTGAGGAATCACTCATCTTTGGAAAAGAGAGTTTATTACAGAGAAATGGCTCTTTCCAAAATAAAAGCTATACTATCCGCTTCTTCTGGGCTATATTCTCAGCAGCATATTAAACATATCAGGTCCCCATAAGGAGAATCATGTGCTAACAGCTGTCTAAATGACTCGGCTAAAGTTAGTAGCATGCTTGCTTGTTTTTGTCTGCTTCCACTTGTCTTTGCACTAGGATGATGTCGGCATAAATGTGCAGTCATATTCGTTGTGTTCCCACTAGTGCTTTCAGGTTAATCTCGTTGAAATGACCTTAACGCCACAACACGGCAAATCTCCATTAACAAGCTACCGCCGATGCCGTGCATGGGGCTAGACGGCCAACACCTTAACGAGCTAACTGCGCTAACACACTAGTTCCCACCCATGTAATTGAGCATTGCATGGCACATCCAACATACTGTTTTACTTTAGTCCATGACTCGCTTACCTTCAGGGTCATAGTCACATGAAAACCAAAATAATTCCAAACGCCAGATCTGAATGAGAATGGGGGAGGTTCAATTTTCCATGTTGCAAGGAGAGCTTAACTTCTGTCTCGCTAGCTTGCCCTGCTCAGTGAATCTGCACTCGACTGCTCCGCCTAGGCTGCACTGTCGAGTGCAGATTCACTGAGCGCTCAACAAAGACAGCATCGTCAGAAGGAAAGTTGATAAAATAAATTAAAAATTTTGTATTGTTCGATACATATGCGTACCGAACCGAAAGCACTGTATCAAACGGTTCAATATCGATACGAATATCGTTGCACCCCTAATAACAACCTATGTGATTGCACTGGTATCATCTTCCTTATCTCTTGTTGGTCTTAAGATGCTAAGAACACTCTAAAAACCACTGAGATCATGTTATAAACGACCCTTAAAAGCTCTTGACAGGAAACCACAACAGTATCACAGCTGTGATATGCTTCAGGTTTTAATAGGCTTTTTGTTCTGCAGTCCAGTATTCGCTTTATTCACTGTAAACTAAAAAAAAACAACAAAACAAGTAAAAGAAAAACCTTGCAATGCATCTCTAAAAATTTACCAGGAAACAGAAGGTAAAAAAATGTGTGTAACACTGGTACCCACACACTAACAAGTGCACTTTAATGAGAATTGCACTTTGCAAAGTAGTCCAGTAGGTTGAATTGAACCCTTCAGCAGACAGGTTCTGGCTGCCTGACTGCATGTTTGACATCGCTGATCTAGACAGTAATTTTGTGAACAGACACCATAAACATCAAATACCTCCAGCTCATCCTGCTTTCTCAGATCAATGTCACAGTTGGTGGGCAGGCCTAGTTTTGTAGCCAGCTTATCAAACGGATATGACCCCCTCAGCCCATCTTCTTGTGCCTCATAAAGGCTCTGATTAGCCGTTCCTCTGGCAGCCTGGTCGAGGCCTGGAAAGGAGCAGAAAAATCAACTGAAATAAGGTGTAAGCAGCAAGCTGCTCCATAACAGAAGGAAACAGAGTTAAAAGATTCTGGTTAAACAAAGGAGCCAAAAGAAGAGCAGGAAGAATGGAAAGTTTCAGCATGTTGTCCGAGTATCCGCTCACTTGTTAGCAGGCTCAGAAGTTTGGCGGAAAGTTCAGATCCGTCTTCTCTCAAATCAGTATCCTTCAAACCCAATGAGCCAATCACAGACGTGAAGGAGACAGGAGACAAGGACACTTGGTTTCCTTCAACTTAGAAGGCAAATCCAAAGAGAAAACATGTCATCAGTCAATGATTGTGAGCTCGTTAACAAAATGAAAAAAGCAAACAATCTTTGGTGTTCTTAAGAAAATTTAGAGGGAAATTTGACAAAAAAGAATCATCGAAAGAAAAAGAGCTTCCCCTGATGTTGCATGAATATACAAATATGACTCACTCATGAGGATTTGCTGTCAAACCTAAGTTCATTCATGACTTTAGAGGTTACATTTGAGGACCTGAAAGCTGATTTTCATGAAGCCTGGGATCAGGTCATATCAAAAAACGCAGACATGCTTTTCCCATCTCCTCACCTGGGATCTTGCTGTGCCTTATGGGTTCCTGGGATGCTTTCAGGTATTTAAGAGCCCTCTCTGCCGCCTGCTGCTCCATCTTCCTCTTCCTCCCTGGAGCCTGGAGCCCCCCTCCTTCCTCCCTCTTCACCTCATTTTCTGCATTCCTCTTGCAGGTCAAAACAAGGTCGATCAGCTGCTGCATCTGAGCAACAAGCATCACTGGTATGAGTTCATCAACCCCATAGGACAAAAACAATTTCTGTCACTTTACCTCAGTAAACCACCCACTGTGGGTCTCTCGCTCTCATTTCAGATGCAACTGTGAAACTGAAAATGTGACATCATAATGTGTTGACCAGACTTTCAACTTAACTGCCTTAAATCTGAATCCACCAAGTTGAGTTTCCTCCCTTGAGATTTCCTGTCAGGTCTTTACTACTATAAGTTGCTGCTTGTTTGTAGGTCTTTCAGCCCTCAGTTTCACCACTAGTAAGTGAAAAGTATGCTCTGTTTGTCTAAGTTTAGGTGAATGACTCAAGGAAATCTATTTTGCTTCGCAGGATTATTTTGCACATTTCAATCTCCGCATTTTTATTTCCGGACTCTACTGGAGTAGCTTTACATGACTCACAAATCTAAATAATCCTCATTCATATTTCTGATTCTTCCCTATCCCTCTGAGCCTGCTGCTATCTGAAGCTACCTGATATGATATTTGAACAGCAGGTGAATTAGAGCCTCTACTCATAGCCAGAGCATATTAGGAATATACATTCTAACAACAATGCCTCGCCTGTATTCTTAGTATAGATCAATAAAGATTTGGTTTGACTACCATTAGAATAGTTTCTGGGTTTTTCCAGGGGTAGCAGCATAGGCAGAGACCACCCTCACTAACTTCTGATGCAAACACAGTCAGTTGGTTCCATAAGCAGGCTGAAATATAACAGAAACCACTCAGCTCAGAAAAGAGCTTCAAGGGTTACTCCAGGATTTCAAGGGGTAATGTAATTTATTTTATCAATTTTCCTTCTGACGATGCTGTCTGTGTTGAGCGCTCAGTGAATCTGCGTTCGACTACTCCGCCTAGGCTGCACTGTCCAGCGCAGATCCACTGAGCGCTCAACACAGACAGCATAGTCAGAAGGAAGAGCGCAGGGCACCTCCCCCACCCTCATTCAGATCTGGCGTTTGGAATTATTTTGGTTTTCATGTGACGTATGACCGTGAAGGTAAGCGAGTCATGGACTAAAGTAAAACAGTATGTTGGATGTGCCATGCAATGCTCAATTACATTGGTGTGAACTAGTGTGTTAGCGCAGTTAGCTCGTTAACGTGTTTGCCGTGTAGCCCCATGCACGGAGCGATCGGCGGTAGCTCGTTAACGGAGATTTGCCGTGTTGTGGCGTTAAGGTCATTTCAACGAGATTAACCTGAAAGCACTAGTGGGAACACAACGAATATGACTGCACATTTACGCCGACATCATCCTAGTGCAAAGACAAAAACAACAAGCATGCTACTAACTTTAGCCGAGTCATTTAGACAGCTGTTAGCACATGATTCTCCTTATGCTGCTGAGAATATAGCCCAGAAGAAGCGGATAGTATAGCTTTTATTTTGGAAAGAGCCATTTCTCTGTAATAAACTCTCTTTTCCAAAGATGAGTGATTCCTCAATCAGATACAGGGCTTGCAATATCGCTAGCCCGACGTCCCGGGGCTAGCGATTTTTTCAGTCGGGCTACCAAAATCTATCTCTTCCCTGCCCGTCGGGCTATTGTAGGAAAAATATATGTCAATGCTTTTGCATTCTTTCAGAAATGTAGCTGGGGTAATTATGTCATTGGCATCGGTGAGCCACTGTCAATATGTGACATATTGAAGTCGCGTTTGAATTTGCGCTTGTTTTTTTTGCTTTCACTTTGCAATCGTGCGAACTGTGTATAGAGAGCGACAGCACTGATCTGTGAGTGATGATAATTTGTGCACCAATTCCTCTGACATCGTCTTATTAATCGTTAGCTTACTATGCAAACATGACAAGTGAAATCTCCCGCAGCAAGCTTAAACATTTGAGAGGTTGATCGCGCAGAGAATCGCTGAGCTTATGTGAGTGAGCGTGTAAAAGCATTTCAGTTCTGCTGAGCCAAATAAGACAGGTCAGGGTGAAGAAGTGACAGCCAAAGAAAAGCTTACCACAAAACGGAGAAGTTATGACAAATCAGACTATAAGGCAAAAAGAAAGTGCAGCTTTATGGTTTCATGGACAAAAGAATTTCTGTGGCTGCAATATGACGAGCTAAATAACCAGGGCTGCACATAAGTGGTCCACAGGTGCGCATTCGCTGTCAAAATAAAAAACATGCACAAGGGTTAGGGTTAAATTTAAAAACTGTACTTTTGAGTTAAAATATATATTTATAATTTTAATAAATGACAAATTAAAAAGGCATGAACATTTTTTTTGTATCGAAAAAATATCGAACCGTGACACCAAAGTATCGAACCGAACCGAAAGTTAAAGATTTCATGTAGAATTTTGAAAAGTGTAATATTTGTAAATATTCGCAATGTAATCAACATGCCTATTTGTTTGCTTCAAGAAACTGAACGAAACAAGGAGAAATAAACCAATGAGTATATAAAAAAATATATTTAAAAAAAAATATTTGCCATAATTTTCCATCAACTTGTTACCGGGCATCCACCACAAAGGGAAGCAGAGAGAGAATGAAGACGGAAAATGAAGAGGCTGAAACAGGATTTCATTAAAATAAAAGACTGTGATCATTTAAGTTGTTCTTGCTGAAGGTCTCCAACACTGATCTAACCCAGAGTTCTCCCCAGAGCTTTCTGGCCTGATATTGAGAGCACCCATAAACTGCTACCAAATGTAGCCATTTAACCCAAAAAACAACTGACTTACTTTTAAGCAAATTGAATAATATTTCTATTAAACCCCTTGAATTAAGGCTGAAAGTCCGTAATTCAATAACATCTTGAATTACAATATAATAATTTCAATACCATTAAAATAACATCTTGAGTCTTTGATTTTCAGATAAATAATATTGGTGCACAGAGCTGTATCACTGTCCAAATACTTATGGACATGACCAGTACAAGTGGACTTACTAAGCTGTGTTATGTTTTTTTGTGTGACTGTTCACCTTTTGTGTGTTGGTCTGCCCGTGCCTAGTATTTCCTGTCGCTTCCTTCTCTGTTGCGTCTCTTTTCCTGGCTCTTGCTTCCTGCTGCGGCTGCTCAATTCCACAGTGCGCCTCTAATAACAGCCTGGCCCGAGCTGCTGATAGAAGGTAGAAGGCGGGGCTGTACAGGTAGGAGCGCAGGTAGCCCTCCAAGTTCACCCGATGGTGTATGGGAGCAGCAACCGACTTTTCCTTGTCATCCATCTGGGAATCGTACTCACCCATTGGGTACTGTCGAACCTTGGGAGCAAACACAGAAACGTTACAGTCCCCAGGGGAAGTGGATATTTGAAGGAGCCAGCTTCAAGAGATTTGGGTCGTACCTTGCCGTCTTTCAGGCCAATGAGGTATTCCCGTGCCTGGCGCTCCACACCAGCAGACAGCTCAGGAGGGGGGTTGGCACGAACTTTGAGCAGGGCGTGATGCATTGCTGGGATAAACTGACTTAGCCGTGACATTACTGCAGCACCAGATGTCTGAGACTCAGAGGCATCATGGGAAGAGAAGCCAGAGTGCGGTGCTACAAGGGAAAAAAAGAAAAAGAAACAAGGAAAACATCATTAGGTTGAAAATAATGTTGATTCAGCTGTTTAACCCTGTCAGCAGAGTCAATGATCAGTATTAACACTTAGGCTCAGTGTCCTGTGAACTGTGGTTACACTAAAAATGCTTGTATGATGACTCAATTTAATTTAGCTCATCAAAAATTGGTTTTCAGGGACACCATTAATGCTCCTGTTATTTTCTTTTCAATATAAAACTTTACTTTGTACCAAAAGGCAACTACAATAAATGAATGCCCCTCATTTACGGCGATACTCACCAGTTTTGGACACATCTCTGGTCTCTGGGAAAACAAACAATGCCTGAAGACACCTCTTCCAGTTCTCTCCTCTCTCTGAAAACACATTAGCTCACTCTATTACTTTCATTATAGTGAATTCATAATTAATTATACAACCAGCAAAAACATAGTACATGAACATTTCACTGACATCTACCAATATTTTCTTTGCAGAGAAAACTCACAGCAGTGATAAAATTAAGGTTAACTACTTCAAACAAGAATAAAATTACTATGGGTTGGATTGTGCCAAATCTGCCTTTAAGGCACTGAAATGGGCTGAAAGCACCAATAAAGAGGATTTATATTTGGTCACCCTCCCCTTCAAAGTTATTATCCAGTATTTTACTATCAATTTAGAAGAGGTGAGATGGCCTCAAGACACATTTCATTCACACTCTCCGCCAGAGGATGTTACAGTAAGTTGAATGCTCAGCCTGAGGGATGGATCAAACACATTAATGAGCATGTTTCTGCTTGTGCTTCAAACCCCATGCTGGCAATAACTCTAAACATGAAGACTGGAACGGTCTTACATAAAAACTGATATCTGCCCAAGTTTGAAATTAGCAAAGAAAACAATTTACAGAAGCAAACATGAAATGGGTCAATACGGGACTGACAGAGAAGTGATCTGACTTCTCTAGCGCTAGATACTGCCTGGATTTGAATGAGAAGATAACGCTGAATAGTGAGAAATGCGTATTTATTTATTTTTACTCTTGATTTTTATCCAAATATTATCCTGCATACAATTTACCAGTATAACTCACAGTCCCATGCCTTACCTGTGGGCGTGGCCATCTGAACACTGGACAACAGGAACAGAAAGCCTTTATCTATAAGCGGAGTCACTATAACCTGTAAAGAGAGCAGACAACTTGTACTCAACACTTCCTGTCATTCTTCACATTTTATTTTTGTCTTCCTTGCTACACTTAGTTCAAACTGCTGCTGTCTGTGGGACATATTTACAATTTTTAGTATCTCTGAGACTCCAATAGTGATGCAAAGCATGAAAATAATTCTCCAAACAACTAAAAAACACAACAACAAACAACTTCTTAAGATAAAATAATGTTTGCACAAATCCACTTATCATTTTGCATTGCTTATAATCTTTTTGTAGTTTTATCACAATGAAAGTCAAAAATGAGTTACTGGGACACTTAATTACAAACCATTGCCCTACCAGCATAACAAGATAACTCAAGAATATTCAACTGCTGTCTAACATACATTTTACACAGAGTAAAAGTTCAAAAATAGGGTAAAAATCACTGTATCAGGACAGAGTTTCAGTTGATCATGGCTCAGAACTTCACAATCTATTCATCTGCAATATCAAAGTGAAATAGCTGCCTTTGATGTGAGGCAGTTTCAAATAAAGGCAACCTGCTTTTCTCTGTAGGTAAATAAAGACTCTGGCAGATATATAGTTTCCATATATAGCTTCCATGCACTGTACATGAGAATCTGCTAGTCCTCTGTGATATTAAAGCAAGCAGAACCCACCACTCGCTTTATCTCCAGCTCATGCAGCAGTCTCGTCACGCTGGTTTTAGACCGATTTCTGTCCATCACTTCCAGAAGACTGCAGTAATAGCCATTCTTCACAACTACCAAAAAGAAAATATAAAATAAGTCCCATCCACTTCCTCTTTTAAGCTCAATGCACATGCATTTTGAAAATATAACTAAGAAAGGATTTTTGGCAATATCTGAGGGTGAAAATGCTGTTACAGAAAGGGTGATTACTAGAATCTTATGTAACATTAAAGTGACTGTAGTTCTGGTGTGTAACGTGGCATCACTAAGAGGATTAATGTGATCTTACCCTCCTGGCTGCTGTTGTAGAGGTTATAGGAGAACAGGCTGGCAGGGAGGAGGTTGGTCACCTGGTCGAGCCTCATCAAATGACCAATTTCCAGCTTCTCTGGTCTGAGGGAGGATCATGGTGAGACGGACACAGAGCGAATTATTTTAAAATGGTAAGGATGCATTTGTTTAAATGTGCATGCAGTTTTTTTGAAGTAAGTAAAAGTAAAAATTATACTGCGAGGGATTACAGATCATTAAAGGCAGGCTGGTAAGCTATTTTAGTAAGGCTAAGCTAAAGAGTTGAGCGCAATGCATCACAGAAAACATGGACACCAACAATGGAATTTAGTCAGCTAAGCCAGGTAAGCTTTCGAGGTGTTGATGGAATATGTCTGTGTGCGTTTTCATTTTAGTTGAAACCTTTTCTCAAATTTTTTTATTTTTCCCCCACTCTAAGAAACACCCCCATCCAGTGTTTCCCATGCTTACACTTTACCCAGTCAGACTGCTGAGATATACTAATTATTTTTCAGTGACTCGCTTTTTATTTTTTCCATCTGTCTGAGAGAAAAACGTCATAAGCACTTTAGCAGTGGCCAATATCCTCAGTCGTATTTTTAAAATTCAGTAACAACTAACCGGCTATTCCCAGCCCTTCCTTTTTTTGTTTTGCCCTACCTCCGGGCTTGTAAGCCAGGGTGCTGATGTGGTGGTTCTCATTCAGCTTAGATAGAGGATCTATGGAATCGAATATACTCCTAAATGTTAGCCTGCCTATCTGCAACATAGCCACGCTAACATTTTATGTTTCACTAGACCAAACTCAACTCTCGCTAGCTGCAAGAGAAAAAACCACAATAACAACACTGGTCTGGCCGGGTTGAGTCAAACGATGATTTTAATGCACACACGCGTGGGAGATGGACACTGTATGGAGACAGCCTCCGATCTCAAAATGGTGGAGCATTGCTCAAACTCTTATAGCCTCTGGTTCTCCCACCTTATCATAAAAGCCTAAACATTCACATGCTTTTCTCTCACACGGCGCCTAAGCTACGACCTTGGCTCCCCGTTTATCTGCTCCTGCTGAGTTGGGGGCAGAAAACTCCAGTATATTCTGTTCTCTTCTAATCAGACAAATAAGGCCATGGCTTTCTGCAAACAGTATTTCTTATAACATCATAAAACAATATCATTCATCCACAATAAATCAGCAGTCTAATGTAATGCAAATCAGTTTAACTAATGCAATAGTTATCAGCTTCTTCTAATTCAGGAGAATAATGCAAACTAAAACTACATAATAATTCACAATCTTTAGTTAGGGGTATAACATGACATAAAATAATATTATAATCTAACAGGTCCAAGATGGTGGAGTTCACGTGCAGGATGGAAGACTCACATCAGAAGTAGCTGATTATATCATTCAAGTCTATCTAAAACCCACTTTAGATTTCGATCCATCTTTAAAGATAAAGAGGAGTCACAAATGTTGGTCAGTAAGTCAGCAAACTAATGTCTTTTCTGGTCATCCACACCCCACCTACAGGAACTCCATGACCCACAGTTTGAGAACCACTGCTTTAAACAGCCTAAAGGTCAGCTCAGTACTCACAGTTTGTGGGGTAGGAAGGGAGGAGACAGGGAACAGAGCGAGATCTGAAAGAGCACTCGGTCGCCTTTCACCAGGTCTCCAGTCCACACTGTGAACTGAGCATGCTCTGTGGGAGAAAAATAAAACCTCATCAGTACCAGAGCAAGACTGAAAAGAAAAAAAAACACAGAGCTTCCTATTTTATTTTATATCCAAGCAGTGTAGGTGACCTTTCACATTCAGGTGTGATTACATCGACAAAAAACAGGGACCAGTGCTCACCTTTACTCCCCTCTGCTGACTGACTGTTCGACCTGCCCACCAAACACAAATTACAAACTTCATGTCAGTTTTGGCACAGAGATAGAGGGTAAAACTCAGAACCATTGTTGATCCCTACATGTCTAAAATGTCCGTCAGACTTTTATGGAATAAAATATAAAAAAAACAAAACAAGAGCACATTCATTAAAAGACTCCATTTCTAAAGTTAATTACTGAAGCTGCTCTGGCTGCTTTTTCCTGGAAACCTGCGAACACTCTCTTTAGGTGTCATCTCGCTAGAATAGCATCAATTTACATGTTTCACATACCTGATGGGTGCTACAGGTGCACTGGGAAGAGGAGAGTCTTTTCCTTTAAGCTGGAAGGAGACCACAGCGTACGGGCATACCTGGCGAGGTCGCTGTCGCAGCTCGTCGAATGAATACTCGTAGAAGTATTGCTGGAATAATCAAGAAAACGGTTTTGTTTAAAGCAGTCATTGCTTCTTTAAAAGACTCACAAGGTTCCCAAACGCTTATTTTCCTCTTCAATAACCAGACGTGATTGCATATGTCAGTACTTTTTCACATTTACACATGCTGTGTCTATACTTGCACTGCCTACAAGTAGATTCACAACAAGTATGAACAAACTAAATGAATCTCACTACAAACACCTGAAAAAAAATTTGAATGATAATGATTAGTGGTCACCATCTTGGCTCAGAGTAGAAAAAGAGGTGCTGTCAAATTAATTCCAGCTAGTAAAAGTAGGATAAGTCATATGCACTGATCACGATGTCACCATTAGCGCTGACAACATATCCTCATCAGCAGATAGAACTGATTTTTATTTTCCAGACAAAGAAAGACAAAATTCGAAAGAGGGCCAAAATGGGATCACGGACACACCAGATGAGCCTCCTTCTCCAAACGGAGCACCTCTCTATGCTCCTTCGGTAGCTGCTCAGCATACTGTGGCTGCTTCTCCATGATGAAAGGAGCAAGTTGAGGTGGCTTCAGCGTCTTGAGTGAGATTTTGGTAGCACATTTATATCAGTGTGCAAAGGGCTTAGGTATCCAGACGTAGTGCAGACATGTTGGCAATGATCCACCCAAAACAGATGGATGGGTGCATGGATGGGACAAGTTTTTGTCAAAATGAGGTGGCAATCACAACAATCAGAGTCAAATGCTGCAACTGTTATTTGTGTGAGTGTACAGCCTGACATGTTCCATTTCAGACAACACTGACCCATGAAATGAAATTCACACACACATTAAATATGAGCTCTAACCCAACCATGGAAAATTTATTTTTCAGGTCAGTCCTAGTACAAATATGGAAACTAAAAATTTGAACATCAAACAAAAACATTTTAACCAGAAAACCTGTTTTAGCGAATTAACCATCTGAAGCTGAAAGATATTTTTCATGTGATTTTGTTCAATTTAAAACAAAAAATATATATTGACAGACGTGTAATTTTAGGTCTGCTTTTTCAACAGCTGAGTCATTTCCACACAATCCTCTCTGGATATTGTTTTTAAAGTTAAATTCAGACATTCAATTCCTGCCAAACACAAACTGGACCACAATAACACCGCCAGAACCAACTGAAAGACTCCTGTTGACTATAAAACATCTCAAAGCACTGAAACAATTTTCTGTGTTGAACAGATAAAGTGTGTGTAAGTGCATCAACATTATGTTTGTCCCAGAGTAAGTTGTCCATTTCTCAGTTTTTTTCCCCCTCTGTTTTTGAGTGTATTTACCTGTGTGAGTTCAAATGCGCGGTATGAGTTCAGCGAGGTGACTTTGCTGGCGTTCTTGGAGATATGGCTGTCAAAGCGAGGCGTTGGATCTAGAAGGTTTTTCATGTTTTCATAGATGCTCTTGACTTTTCCCTAAAACGCCAAACAAAGAATTCCACTGCAGATTACAATCATTTCTACCACTACGTATTGAGTTTAACAACAAAGATTTATCAGAATCAGTGTGCTGCCGGCTTTCTCACCCGACGACGCGTACACGCCGTCAGGGCTCACAGATTCTAATGCGTCGGATCTGCGCTTTGTGTTTACGTCTTTTTGCAGATTCCGTTTACCTGCTTTCATTTGCTGTTTTAGCTGTTTGGTGGTTGTCAAAATAGTTTTGTGATGTTTAACCTATATATAATTTAAATATCTACAGAGTGAGCCATCTAACAAATGACATATCCACAGTCACAACAACTCAGCAATAAATAAAACACAAAGAAACATAAAATAAGCAATCAAATCGATAATTACAAGAAAGCTTGCCTCACAAACTCTGTTCTTGACTTACATCAGTGATTCAATACTGCAGTTTTCTATTATATCCTACTAAGTGTTGGTCAATGAAAGAAAAACTATGTACTTTAAAAATAGCAGCTAGAATTTCTTGAGGTTTTTTTTTTAATATTTTGAATATTCAAATGATGACTAATGACGATGACTATCCCTTCTACAAAATCAACAATTTGCATGTCTCATGTCCTTGCTTTTCTCTGCTCTTACTTTGTGCTTTTATAAATGCAGCAAGACATTAATGAAGCATTATTTTAGTATTTGTGCAATTGTCCTCAAAGTGCAGGCTTCAGCTCGTGCTGGGGTCTAAACAGAGAATAACATGGAGCTGAGTAAAGTGATAGATTTTTCATAAAATATAATTATTTGACCAATACAGATTTTTTTTTACCTGAATCACAAATACTCTATTACAGAAGTACTTGTGAAACATAAGTCCATGACTTTTCCTAGACTTTGTGGATTTATTGAACTTTCCAACATTTTTAGAGGTTTGTAAAATTCCTTGACCATTCTCAGCTTTTCCACGCACATATGAACCCTGTAACTTACCTTCATCACTTTGAAGATGACAATCTCCCCCGTAGTTCCTGGTGTTAAGGAACTCATCTGCAGCAGGTCTGAGTACCTTGACAGATACACTCCTAAGAACATATGCAGACACATATGTCACACACACACACACACACAAAGTAATAAAATTACTACTTATAGAATTTTTTTTAAAGTGGTACCTTGACTTAAGAGTGCCCCAACTAGCAAGTTTTTCGAGATATGCCCAGTCTCTTGTACAATTTTGAGTTTAGAGCTGAAATTTAGAGCAACATCTGCCGAGCATGTCGTGTTTCACTCGTTCACCTTATGCGGTTATCAGTGTTGTTCTTACATTTATTTTGCAAAACTTTGCTTTTCCAACCATCCGGAGGCGGCGTTTTTGAGGGCCTGGAACGGATTAATGGCATTTCATTTATCTCAATGGAGAAAATTGATTTGGCATACGAGTAGTTTAAACTCATAAGTCAAGGCACAACTGTATATTTATTGGAAAGCTGATTCAAAAAAATAAATTCAATATCAGCTTGTTGTGACTTCTCCTTTTAGCATACAATAACTCAATATGTAGATCATTTGTGCACTATTACCTTTACTGGGGTTTCCCAACACTGTGATCCAGCTTTGACCCACAAACAGTCCCTTCTCACAGAGCAGGGGAAGCTAAAACAATAAACAAAACACAAGTTAGATCACAGATATAATGAAAGCTCAGTCTTAAAGGACATGGTTTATTGGCGTGACCCCAGTTATTTTACAGAGAAAACACAGTCATTCAGTTTTCTAGGAACAACTACAAGCAGTGTCTTTTCCCTGTAAGGCAAGGCAAGGCAAGGCAAGTTTATTTGTATAGCACAATTCAACAACAAGTTGATTCAAAGTGCTTTACAGAGACATTAGAAACAAGAACAAATAAAAAGCATGATTTAAAATTGATTAAAACAAGCAAATAAACTAACTAACTAATTAACAAACAAACAAACAAACAACAGTATATAAAATCAAAACAGATAAAATCAGAACAGTAGATAAAATCAGTAGTTAAATGTAAGTTTTGAAATTTAAGCTTAAAGTGTGGATTTGGTGCTTTATTCAAATGCAGCTGAGAACAGGTGAGTCTTCAACCTGGATTTAAATAAACTGAGTGTTTCAGCTGATCTGAGGCTTTCTGGGAGTTTGTTCCAGATATAAGGAGCATAAAAGCTGAATGCAGCTTCTCCGTGTCTGGTTCTGACTCTGGGAACTGATAAAAGACCGGATCCAGATGACCTGAGGGATCTGGATGGTTCATACTGGGTCAGGAGGTCATTGATGTATTTTGGTCCTAAACCATTCAGAGCTTTATAGGCCAGCATCAGAACTTTAAAGTCTATCCTCTGACGGACAGGCAGCCAGTGTAAGGACCTCAGAGCTGGACTGATGTGGTCCACTTTTTTGGTCTTAGTGAGGACTCGAGCAGCAGAGTTCTGAATGAGCTGTAGTTGTCTGACTGATTTTTTAGGTAGACCTGTAAAGATGCTGTTACAGTAATCAAGCCTACTAAAGATGAATGCATGGACTAGTTTTTCCAGGTCCTGTTGAGACATCAGATCTTTTATCCTTGATATATTCTTGAGGTGATAGTAAGCTGACTTTGTTATTGTCTTAATGTGTTTTTCTAAGTTTAGGTCTGCATCCATCACTACACCCAAATTTCTCGCCTGGTTTGTGGTTTTTAGATGTATAGATTGAAGTTCTCTGGTGACCTGTAATCGTTTTTCTTTGGCGCCAAAGACTATTACCTCAGTTTTGTTTTTGTTTAGCTGGAGAAAATTGTGGCACAACCAGTCATTGATTTCCTCAATGCATTTACCAAGAGCCTGTACAGGGCCTCGGTCTCCTGGTGACATTGTGATATATTTGTGTGTCATCTGCATAGCTGTGATAGTTTATTTTGTTGTTGTTTATAATCTGTGCCAGTGGGAGCATGTAGATGTTAAACAGAAGGGGTCCCAAGATGGAACCTTGGGGAACTCCACATGTGATACTTGTCTGCTCAGATGTGAAGTTACCTATTGATACAAAGTATTTCCTGTTTTCTAAGTATGTTTTGAACCAGTTTAGTACAGTTCCTGAAAGACCTGTCCAGTTCTCCAGTCGTTTGAGTAATATGTTGTGGTCAACTGTATCAAATGCTGCACTGAGATCCAGTAAAACTAGGACTGACATTTTTCCACTGTCTGTATTCAGACATATGTCATTAAACACTTTGGTCAGAGCGGTTTCAGTGCTGTGGTTCTGTCTAAAACCTGACTGGAAGGCATCGTAGCAATTATTCTGTTTTAAGAAGTAATTGAGCTGTTGAGAAACTGCTTTTTCAATGATCTTACTTAAAAACGGGAGATTTGAGATCGGCCTGTAGTTGTTCATTTGTGTCTTGTCAAGATTGTCCTTTTTCAGTATAGGTTTGATTACAGCAGTTTTTAGTGATTCTGGAAACACACCTGATAATAAAGAAAAGTTGACGATCTGTAACAGGTCTGACTCTAAAGTCTTTGAGACCTTTTTGAAAAAACTTGTTGGCAGGACATCTAAACAGCAGGAGGAGGAGTTCAGTTGACCTAAGATGTCCTCCAGGTCTTTGCTGTTAATAGGTTGAAACTGTTTCATGGTGTTTAAACAGTTTTTTGGTGGACACAGTACATATCCTGGATCTGCTGTTGATGTACCAATTGCTTGTCTAATTTTTTGGATTTTTTCAGTGAAGAATTTGGCAAAGTCATTGCAGGCCATGGTCGAATGAAGTTCAGCTGCCACTGACACAGGAGGGTTTGTTAGCCTGTCAACTGTAGAAAATAAGACCCGAGCATTATGGCTGTTTTTAGTGATGATGTCAGAGAAGTAGGACCTCCTTGCATTCCTCAGTTGTAAATTATAATTGTGAAGTTTCTCTTTATAAATGTCATAATGAACCTGGAGGTTTGTTTTTCTCCATCTGCGCTCAGCTTTCCTACACTCTCTTTTTTCATTTTTCACCAGTGTGGAGTTTCTCCATGGAGACTTTTTCCTTCCAGAGATAACCTTCACCTTAATGGGAGCAATAGTGTCCATTACATTTAACATGTTAGCATTGAAGCTATTGACGAGCTCATTGACTGACCCTCTGGGCAGGTCAGGTGTTAATGGGAAGACCTGGTTAAAAATTGCACTACTGTGTTCAGTTATACACCGTTTTGTGATCACTGTTGTTGATATATTTGTGTGGGCTGAGATTTTACTTTCAAAGAAAACACAGTAATGATCAGACAGGCCCACATCAGACACAGTAACCTTTGAAATGCTCAGGCCTTTGGAGATCAGTAGGTCAAGAGTGTGTCCTCTATTATGTGTGGCCTCTGTTACATGCTGAGTCAGCCCAAAGTTGCCCAGAGTGTTACTCAGGTCTTTAGTCCCTTTGTCCTGAGGGTTGTCCACATGAATGTTAAAATCCCCAGCAATAATTACACAGTCAAAATCAACACAGATCACAGACAGCAGTTCACTGAGGTCATTAAAAAAGTCTGTGCAGTATTTGGGAGGCCTGTAAACATTAAGAAACACAACTTTGGATGGGGCCTTCAGCTGTAAAGCCACATATTCAAAAGACTGAAAACTTCCAGGAGATAGCTGCTTACATTGAAATGATTCATTAAATAAGACAGCAACCCCTCCTCCTCTCCTGCTCGCCCTGACCTCACTGATAAAACTGTAGTTAGGAGGGGTCGTCTCGATGAGAACAGCTCCACTGTTACTTTGGTCCAACCAAGTTTCAGTTAAAAACATAAAATCAAGGCTGTGCTCAGTGATTAAATCATTAATTAAAAATGTTTTCCCAGCTAGAGATCTAATGTTTAATAAAGCCAACTTAAGTGTTTTAGAGGTATTACTTGTCCCCTCGTGTTTGGGAGCAGTCTGTGGCACACAAGGTATGTTTACTATGTTTAAAGATCTTTTAGAGTGCAGCTCTCTGTGTTTTGACCAGGCCACATGTCTCCTGTCACCTAAAAGTACAGAAATTTTAAAACCTTCTAGTAAACAGGGTCCCAGCTTCTCCTGGGAAAAGTCATCACTGCCATAATCCTCACAGCCCGGACCCTTCACACATCACGCATCAGACTGCGGAGACAGGGCATGAAGAGGAACTAAGGGGGGCGAGGCTGGGCAATGTGACTTCGATTGCTCTGTTGAGGGTGGGGCTCGATGGCGAACCTTTGGCCGCTCTGGTGGGGGGTTTATGGGGGACAAAAAGGGATTGGGACGGGGGGTAGATCTGAGCCCAGCATTGACCCGCTCCATCATCTCCTCAGTGAATTTCAGGTGTGGGGAGGAGGGAGAAAGGGAGGGGGAGGAGGGTGATGGCCTGTCAGGGGTTTGGGGGACTGGGGAAGGTCGTGGTCCCTTGTCCTGGTCGTTGGTGTTGTTGAGAGAGTTGGAGGCAAATAGGGACCCCTCTTCTTGCCTTAGATGTCTCTCCTTTCTGAGGCTCTTCCTCAGATACCATGGGTGTCTCTCCTTTCTGAGGCTCTTCCCGGGTGGGGGCAAATGGAGCTCCTCCTCAAGGTTTCTGCTGGGCTTTGTCTGTTCTTGGAGTACTGTTTGTTCCTCTTTATGAGATAACTCCTCGTTTATCTCAGCCTTGGCACCAAGCACGGATGGATGACGTATGGAATAAAACAAGTTGGAGGTGAACAGTTTCACCCCTGACTTGTTAAAATTAAATCCATTTGCTTTGAACAGATGCCTGCGTTCCCAAAAAATATTAAAGTTGTCGATAAAGTGCACTGAGTGGTCAGCACATGCTGATATAAGCCATTTATTCAGTGTAAACAACCTGCTGAATCTCTCGTCTCCTCCTCTGACCGGCGGTACAGGTCCACTGATGAATACAGCTGCATTCAGAGAGTTTACAGTATTTAATAATCCAGTAAAGTCCCGTTTCAGAACCTCCGACTGTTGTTTGGACACATCGTTTGACCCTGTATGCAGAACAATGTTTGTCACAGTTGGATATTCATCTGCAATTTGAAGAATTCTCTCCTTCAGGTTGTTGACCATATCGTTAGGAAAGCAGAGGACTTTAGTGTTCTTACCGCACATCCTTTGTACATCCTTTACGGCAGAGTCACCCACAATCAGAGTTTCAGGCCTAGCCTTTAGCTTTCCCTGTGGCCTTTCACTTTTCAACAGATTTTCAGACCTTATTTCGCTGCTTTTAGATGGATGGTTGTCCGATATAGATCCAGGGTCCTTTGATAGTGGAGCAAATCTGTTCTGCAGTTTCACATTCAGTTGTTTTGGAGGTTTGTTGTTAACCTTCCTATTCACGGTTGTCCAGTCCTGTTTCCTCCCGTATACAGGGGTAGAAGAGCTTCTCTGTCTCGTAGGAAGTGAAGGCCAGTCGGTTTCAGAGATTTCAGCTCGCTGTGCCCTGCCTGTGATACGTCCTCCCCCTTCCACGAGACATGATTTATGTCTTGGTTTTGCACCAAGACAGTCTAAGGGGGGATTATCACTTGAGGATTTATAATAATGCACAGAGTCTACTTTCTTGGTCATGTTATCTGTGCTCCTTAGCTGTGTACTAGCTTGCTCATCGCCATTGTTTTGAATCAAAGGCAAGGTTGTTTCATTTCCACACAGTCCATTTACCTCCACGTTTACTTCTAAGCGATGAATTTTTGTCTCCAGTACTGCAATCTTCTGCAGGAGGCTGTGGTAGTCATCTGTGGAGAGGGAAGGCATCTTGTTGCTAGTTAGCCTAGCGGTTAGCACCTTTCCAGGCTATTGAGGCTGCTCGGTGCCCAGACGCTGTAATCAGGCTTCAGCTGTGTCTAGGCCACAGACACACGGAGCGCTGAGGACAAGGTAACCATAAAATGTTGCTGTTTCTGTTAAGAACACTCTAGTCCTAATGATCTACAAGTGTCCAGAAGTTATCGCAGGTAAGCTCACACGGAAAAAAGGGAAAAAATCAGCATAAAAATCAATAAAAATCAATATAAGAAGCAAAGTATTCAAGAGCAAAGAGATGAAGCGTCCACACTCACAAAGGGGAGGAGCAAAGGTCTTCTTAATTTCTTAAGAAGAAATCTTCTAAGAAATACATACTTCCCTTAAGTAAATCAACTATGTAAATTGACTAGGTCTCTGGATAAAGGCCAAAACAAACAAAACCACTGTTAACCGAACCAATAGCTCGGTGTCACTCCTACCTTTTGAGTGTCTGTCAACAGGAAACAGTAGCACTCCTCCAGCTCCTTATCGGTCCTACCCTCTGCCTTCATCTCCTTCCGTTTTTCCACAAACTTAAAAACACACACACACACAAATAATGTGATCAATCATAAACACAAACACACAAAAATGATCAGTACAATGATCACTAAACAAACAATATCATCTCTCTAAACAGCTTTTCCTAATGACAAACCTATCCAATTCATAATTCTTACTCCAAGACCTAAATTTTCTCACAACACAAACATGGCCTCTGAAATAGCTGCTCTACCATGCACTATACAGGCAATACATTCACATGTGTTCAGCTCATTTCAGTGTAAATAAACAGTAGTTTTTATTGAATGAAATATTGATTTGTTCATTTCCTGAGCACTGCACTGACACTTGCACATGTCCATGGTACCCCAATCCCGATATTTCTATTTAATTTCTTTTATTTATTTAACCAGGAATTTGAACAATCTATTTTGCGTGATTGTGCAAGACAAATACACAGAGCAGAATACACTAAATAAGAACTGATTCTGTTTTAACTAAGCTAACTATATTAGCTTGTCAAGGTTAAATCTCCTTTAACATCTCCTTTTACTTCCTTTAATATTGAAATATATGATTTCAGAATTCAGGATTAAAATTACTTTTTTTTTCTTCCTAAAATCGAATCAGTTATACTGCTTACTGTACTGTGACAATGTCTGTTCATTCACCTCCCTAACTGACAGATGTGTTAACAGGATCTACAGCTAAGTAATACTGGCATAATTTTTGTGGCATCACATTAATTTGCATTGCTTACTAAATCTGGCCCCTGTTCTCTTCCTGTGTGGACGCCCCATAAGAAGTTACGTCACCAACTACCAGCTGAGGCTTGCTTATGACTGCTCTTTACTCTCTCATGGAAAGGAAGTTATCTACCCAAGCAAGGTGTTAAAAAAAAAAAAAAAAAGACAGCAGAGTGGTTTTGTGATACTTTGATCTAGAAAATGAATAGTCAGAGTACACCAGCGGTTTCAACATAAGGCCCTGAAACCAAAATCAGCACACCAAATCGTCCAATCCAACCCACAGCACAGCTTTGGAGAATGTTAAAACTTGTGTTTGTTTTATAATGTTCTTACTGACAAAGACATCAACTACAGCCTGTAAGTAAATGATGAACCATTAAGGGGCATAAAATGAGCTGCTGTCTACTGTCAGCATTCCTTAAAATAACATACAAATTCCCTTTTTTTTTTTTTTTTCAATATTTACTACAGAATTTGATTTTTTTTAAGAGGCGGTTTGCATTAAAAAAGACATTTTCTTTGACTAAAAAGATTTCTGGTTTTTATTTTATATTCCAGGCAGTTTTTCTGCATTATAAAAGTAAGATTTACATTGCAGTTATTTGTCTTAAGATATATCAAGCATTAAACGCGTAGTTAAACTTCTTTATATGGAAAGAAAGGTGAGACAATGTTTTTCTTTGTTTTTAGTACTATCATCTGTGTTGCCCACAAAGTAAACTGTTACAAAACCACTTGACCAGACCATCCCAGCAAAGACGTGTGGTCACAACCTGCAAGTAAAGTAGTCCCTGCACGTAACCCACGGTGATCTTGATTTCCCCCTCCCTCCCATTTAGTTGTTTAATGAATTCACGACTCTGACTTGTTTATCTCTCACCTCTTTCTCCAGCAGCTCACTGTAGACAAGCCGAGGTATGGAGTACGTAAAGCATCCAGCAGAGTTAGTGTCGATGTAGCTGGAGGTCAGGATAGTCATCATGTCTTCATACTCCCTGGACTCAGTGGAGACATACTGGAACAGAGCTGCAAGAAAGACAGGAGAGATTAGAGCCAATAAAAACCACTTTCACAAATAATCCCTCAGAATGATGAATCCATTTTACCTTTATACTTTACATATATACCTTTACACTGTCTTCATTATTTCGTAGCAAGAAACAGGTGTGTTTGGCTGTTTGCAGTGTTCTCTGTTCAACATAACATTTTCTTCCACTGGACAAGTAACTGATGATGTAACTTCTTTTGGGGTGTCCACAGAGGAAGAGATAAGGGGCCAGATTTAGTAAGCAATGGGCCACAATATTAATTCCATGAAAAGCTGATATCATGACACCCCTAGTTTGCAGGTAACTGAACTTGATGCCTTGCTTTGTGTATGTGTAACAGGCATATAACGAGCTGAGGGGGAGCTCTTTCAACCGTATCTTCAGTTTCCCTGGTCAGTCCTGGTCATCACTGACTTTAACACACTTGCCTCTAGAAGGACCATAAACTCAAGTCAAATAACAGGACTTTAACTTGAGCTTGTACAGAATATTACTGCTCTTGTCAGTAACCCTGCTGTTCACGTATATATCAGACAAAATTGTAAAATTTGAAATAAAGCCACCAATATGCCCCACCCTTTATGCCGCTTTCAGCACAAAGGCTCCTCATAAGGAGGCCCACAGAAATATTTGACAGACTGGCTTAATTACAACAGGACAGGTGCTGTTTTTTTTCTTTTTTTAGCCAGATTCTCAGGAGAACAGGAAAAACCTGTAGCAGCTGCCTCCCTCGGAGTGGAGAGGGCTCAGCTGGAGCATTAAACACTAATGTGTGATTTAACAAAAAGAGCTAATGCCCCCAGTAACCCACAACATATTTGTGCGTTCCACAGCTACAACACCGGGGTTGAGACAAAATATTCAAACACAAGCCAAAAAGATGTGGTGGTAGTTTCAAATTGTGGTCTCAGACAGCTATAATACATAAAGAAGATGTCAGCATAGCCTGACTATCTTTGAATTTACTGCTTCAAAAAACCCTATAATCATCAGCATGGTGGTTATTAACTATGTTTGTTAAATGATGCATTCAAAGGAGGAAAAAGAAAATAACTAAGATTTCTCTTGAACTAAAGGAGGCTTTTTCAGTAGGAGTGGTCTATTAGGCTTGGAAAGACTGCTTGGAAGGTACCAAGGAACATAACAGTTTGAGTAGGACAGGATAGGATAGGATAGGGAGTTGCATGGAGTGCATGGGGGATATATATGCAATGACATCCTTTAAAACTGGCTCCCGGGCCAAAAATTATTAATAATAATAATAATAATAATAATAATGGATTGGATTTATATAGCGCTTTTCAAGGCACCCAAAGCGCTTTACAATACCACTATTCATTCACTCTCACATTCAGACACTGGTGGAGGCAGCTACAGCTATTGTGTTGGTTTGGTGCTAATCAAGGCAAAAATAAAATCACCATGGTCTCAGGCTTACATCTTTCTGACCTACCAACAATCCCTAAAAAGCACAACACCAAACTTTATCTCAAAGCTCATTTAACTTTTAGCCTTAATCTTATAGTAGACTCTGTAAAAAGCGCCAAAAAAATGTCCTCAAGATCCCATTTTAGGGTCGACACGATAACAGTAGCCATAAACACAAGAGCAGAAAGCGCAAAGTACATGTGAGCACTTGGACACTTATAACTGGAATGTAAACAAGGAGGCGGTTACCTCGCTTTAGCTAACCCTCGTTAGCAGAAGCTAATGTCAACATAAAGGGGAAATGCAGCTTAAAATTTCGTACATGAATGCGTGGATATTTACTTTCACTCACAAACAGCCTAAAATCATCTATAAAGTGAAAAATAAATACCTGTTGCACTTACAAGCATGTAATTAATGTTAACTGGCTGGTGACGCTAACTCCTAGCATCCCTCACTAAGCCTAACCGTGTACTCAAACACACTGGAGCTTGTACGGAGTTTGATACACGTAAAACTGATGGTGACAGTAGGGCTGGACATATGAAATACACATTTGTGGACACAACCGTCATGTTGTGCGATGTAAGAAGAGAAAACAACGTTTTCGAATTGATACTCGCACGTCCGATAATGGAACTTCCCCGTTGCTAACTCAGGTTCAGGGCAGTGTTTCAGGTGTAAAAAACAAATCTAAACAAATTAGCACAGAGAAGTCCTGAATGCTATGGTGTAAATTTACTAATATACAGACACAATGGCCCACCTTTCTTTTCCTCAGTTTTCTTCGGTATGTGGAACTTGTAGGGCTCCTTGGGCATATGCCTCTTATGGACTATGTGAGGTGCCGAGTTCCTCCTCTCCATCCTCCCGCCAGCAGCGCCCGGTCTGTCCGCTCCAGGCTGACTTTCTCTGGAAGGGGTCAGGTCGATCACCTCGCCATCTTGCAGGCTAACATTAGCTCCAAGCTCCGCAGCAGCAGACACCCTCCTCGAACGACCTGCTTCCCTCCGGGGCCGGCTGCTGTCGTCCATTGTATGTATTTTGGACGTAACGGAATAGTCTCTCCTCAACCGTCACTCCGGCACCTCGTCTCTGCTACAGTCCCGCGATGACACCGCTGTTACCTCCTAATCCCGCAGCGGAGGGAGTCGGAGCAGCACTCAACCCGCACCATGCTTCCTGTGGGCGCAGATCTTCTTCACTGAGATTTAGCTGCACCTGGTTATCTCAATGCTGCCATCTTCTGGAAAACGAACCCCATCCCCACAGTTTCATTACGGTTTCAGTGGACGCAGAACAGCGATGGGTAAATAAACGGTAAAATAAAGCATGTCAGGGTTCAGGGAGGACAAAGCCTCGAGCCTAAAACTGCGACAGTTCCCACGATGTTTTTCCACGGTGTAGCACAAAATGGTGGTATAAAGGGCCACTGAAAGGGAAAATAAGAAGCCGAGCAGCAGGGCCGTGCAGAGACGTCTAAATGGGGCGGGTGCTCAAAGTTAAAAAGGGGCACATTGAACCAGGCTGAATAACAACAACACACATTCATCAAGAATCTAATATGGGATCGCATCATACTATATCACTGTTGTGAGGTGGCGACAATGCAAAGCAAACGTAGCCTATGTTTTACCTGATGGGTACAATGTTGCTGTTGAGGGGTTTCTGCTGCTCCTGCTGCTGATAGTGCTGGAGGGAAGGGCTGTGTTGATCTGAGACTGTAGACATTAAAAAGTCCATAGGAGAGATGGTAGCTGATTAAACAAGTATCATGACATAATAACAAAATGCAAAGATTGGTGACAGCGCTTGGAACCATAAGGCAACAAAAAAAACTGTGAGAAATAAATTAGGCTCTGCCTGTGAATCACTCTTTGCTTCTCTTCTTCCTTCCATCCCATCATTTCATATATCACTCTCCACTTGCTGTCTATCTGAGAACAAGGCACAACTTGCTATTGCAATAAACTATAATCTAATTATCCATACCTAACAACTCTTGCACTTAATCTATAATAAAATGACAGAAAAATGTTATAGCACTGCCTTTAGTAGCCTCACACAGCTCCTACTGTTTCCTCCTCATGTCCTTACCAGGCATGTCTGGACAATGTTATATCATGAGTAATAATTTTAAAAAATCCATATACATAAAACAAACACATGCACGCACACACAGTGACATTTTAGACCTTCTTCAGAATACTGTATATACTATGGGCATCACTGTGCTGATCCAGAATCCTTACATTATTATTTATTACTAGAGCTACAATAATAAAGCAATGAGGAGGGGGAAGTAATAAATATGAAATAATGTCATTATGATGATTCCATTTGTTTCACTATCCACTCTGTGCAGGGGGAAAGCTTATTACATTTTTAAACTGTAGAGATACAATAATTTTACTGCTGTAAAAAACAAATTTTGTCTTATTTAATATATATAAATATAATATAATCTGCTTCTTAATGTATGTTCTTTAAAATACAGCGTGTGTTTTTTAAAATATTATAATAATGCATAATTATGTGGACATGCATATTAGATCGTTTTTTAGTGAAATATAAGCCCTCCAGAAAGGCATGAAAAGCCCGGTAACTTACTTTAAAACTAAATATGTTCCCTAAAACGGTGGACAGAGCTACAGACCCATGACAGCCTTAACCAGTGAGCTAGCAGCTATGACCAGCACTACATGTGCAGTTAATAAAAGGACAGGTAATGTTTGTCGCGCTGTTGCACACACAGCACGCTCATTTGTTTCAGTTTGTCAGTTGCCACAAGACAACTTACCAACGTGTACGTAATAATCCAATACTCCTGTGTGCTATAGACTACAGTGTACGCTGTACACCTACTTATTGGTTTTGTCGCATCAGTCTGTATGGAAGAAATATAGTAAGTCTGTGTCTCTGAGTTAATTTGTGTTTCTCCTACAGCTCCGGACTGCAAAAAATGCGCGTGCTCTCCGTGAGCTCGTTCCCGGGCCCGGCCCGTAACCAGCGCGTTCTGCCGTCAAGAGCGATCATTGGTTAAATGTGATCATGTGACTGATGCAAGCCAGATCCTTTTATTCAGCAAAACTGTGATTAATAGTTTACATTATTGTTGAGGGGCACAGACAGGACTCCGCACGCCCACACACAAAAAATAATAATAATTTTTTTTTTTTTAAGTTGCCTCAACAAAAGGGCACTTTGGGCACCCATCAGGAAAGGGGGGGGGGTGCTCAAGCCCTTCCCTCTGCACGTGCCTGGTGCAGGTAGATAATGCCTTGACCGCCTTCATTTACAATGTCCAATCGTCCCGCAGTGAGATCCCGCCTGCACACAATGTACCCTTTATTCCTGCACATCCTGCTTGTTCATGCTTTGATATGGACAGACAGTCAAATACTCCAGCCATCGAGGCAGCTCTGCAGCAGGGGGGCGAGCATAAACGGCACTACTGTTTCTGGTTTGGCTGGTTCAAGTAATACAAACAGACACATCAAATGTAGTTTAGCACACGGTGTCTCTTGCTTTCTAAAGATACAGTTTCTGTATTTTCCAGTTGGAAATAAATGTATATTTATAATAAACGTATTTTATAGTGAAAAACAACTGAGAGGGAAAACGTGAGATTCGTTTTGAAATATTTCCAATGCGTCATTGTTATTTGAGCAGTCAGTTTATCTGTACATGATCTAATTATTTCATACTGAGAATATTTCTTTACAGCAAGTGAACGAAAATGATGTCATGCTATTCTGAGGTTGTAATGAGCACTGCACGGTTAACATTAATTCGCAGTAGTGGACTAAGCTGGAGTGTCTTAATGCGTGCTCTGTAAGGAAATCACACAATGTTCTAACATCTGTGAGAGAAATATTTCCCGTCTAAGTGACTTTTTCAGTCTCAGCTGACTGTAGCTTTCCTATACCTTTGAAAAGTACTTTTGCATAATGGCCATTGACTAACAATAGGCTGTGAGCTCAGTTTCATGATCGTTAATATGCAAATTTACATGACCATCGATCAATGTCCATTCACAGAAAGCCGGGAAATGGCTGCAATTACAGCATTGTGGTGGAAGATGTACAAACCCCCCTCACTGGTTCAGAGATGGGTTTTTACTTTTTACATCGATGGCTTTCTTTACTCCGGCGGTCCTCTCTGTCCAGGATGTGCACATTCTCATCACTGAAAGGGTGGTCAATGGACTGTAGGTGTAAATAGACTGTGGAGCCTTGACCTGATGAGGAACTTGTTTGGGTTCCTTGATGTACACTGCTCAAAAACATGACAGGAACACTTTTTATTCATAGTATAGTGACAAGTCAATATAACTTCTTGGACATTGATCTGATAATTTAAGTAGCAGAGGGGTTGTTCATCAGTTTCAGCTGCTTTGGTGTTAATGAAATTACCAATAGGTGCAATAGAAGTGCAACAATGAGACAACCTCCAAAACAGGAATGGTTTTAGGTGGAGGTCACTTGTATTTTGACTGCCGTTAGGTATTAAGATGAAATGCACCAGCGTGTGCAGTGGTTCCTGTTGGTGCACAACAATGCCATGAAAATGACATCCGTCGTGATCTGTCTTTTTTTTGTTGTTGTTTGACTTACCCCTGGTTTGGAAGATTTGAAGGCAATCAGAATAGCTTGTTGTAACTGTAGCTTTTGTGCATTTGAGTGATTGCATTTCTGTGTGTGCAAGGCGATAGGAATTTTTTTTAAACTAACAGTAACCATCCATCCAATGAAAGGCTTTCTATTAAAACAATTTATTAATGCTTTGTTCCAGACAATAATACTTCAACTTATAATCACCTTGTTTGTTTTTGCACAATAGTTAGTGTTCTCTGAGCAGAGATGTCCAAATCTCCTCTTATAAGGACTTTGCAAAAGTTTTGAGCCACCTCTCATTTCTTTACATTGTGCTCCCAATAAGTGGAAAATTAGTCTTTTTGGACAATTGCTGCTATTTCACTAATTTTCAGTCCAGTCCTTGTACCTGAACATTTTCAGAAGAATGTTTTTCTCTGTTTATTTAACCACTTCACATTGACCTATGAAACATTAAAGCACTAAAAATGCATCTAACTCAATGGATGTAGCAGTGTTGTCTACATATAACAAGTAAGCAGAAATACACCATTTGGTCCCATTTCTTTTGGTTTAATCTACAAAAATATGAGAATGGAGCAAAAAGCAGCCAACATCCAAAGAAGAGCTTTGCATTTCATTCAATAGGAATGGAAAATTATTCCCGAAGACTGCATAAAGAAATTATTAGAAAACTTGCCTAAGAAAAGGTGTTCATACCAAATATTGACTTTCCATGGGTTTTTTTTGCCCTATAAACACTATTTCCATGTACGCTTCTACATGTTTGAATAAAGTGCTGCACCTATTTCCCATTGCCCTAGCAAGATATATAGAAAAATGAAGGGGTGGTTCAAAGCTTTTACACAGTACTGTAATTCATTTAAAAAAAATGGCAGCCTTAATTAAGTGTAAATGTCATTATTAGCATCTTCAGCCTTGCTAACATTGACGGAGCTGACAGCAATCATTCTGTGTGTAATATGTAAGCACGAATATAACAAACAGTAGCGCTTGGTTTTTTTCCCCCCTTCATTCATATTACACAAATACTTCATATACATTCTTTATATACATACAGTACATGTACAACAGGCTCCTTCTTTAATGCAGAGTTGAACACAGAGCATTTCACTTAGCAGCAGCTTCAGCTGCTGCAGGCTACTTCAGTTTAACAAAATATTGTTGGGATACATGATAAAAACTGTAAATCTACAGAACACAGAAGATAAATAAAGTCTGCTAACTCATTAAAAGTGAATGTACAGCTGAGTTCTCTCCAGTGTTTTCAGACATGCTTTAAAAAGTTTTTGAAACACAGTAGCAGAGGAGGAAGCGATCCCACATCTGACAAGAAAACTAAAACAGGAGATGAAAACCAAGTGACGTCCGCCAGAGCTGAAAAATGAAGCCAATGTACAAATGCCAATAACTGCAGTTCCTCTCATGGCCGCTTGGGGCTAGCTCCAAAAGGAAATCAATCCCCATAGTCTCCCCATGCAAAAATGCCCAACAACCACATATTTACAGCCTGGTACAATTAATGTTTTGGCTTCATTGAATAGTTTCTTGCCCTCCATAACAACTGAACGGGGGGGGGGGGGGGCTTTTGGGCTCAAAGTAGGGGATTTGTTGCTTTGCTTTTAAAGGAATTATCTAAGAATACTGTAATTTCCTGTTTGGTACAAACCATCCAACACATCTCTTCTTTAGTTTTGGAGACTGAAATTATGGCATTCTGCAGACTTATTTTTCCAACCAGAAGAGTCCACGTTTTACATACAGTCTGTGTCTCCACCAATCTATACAACAGAATTGGTATGTAAAATATACCAATGAGCAAAAATACATGAGATGATGGCACAATTAAGAGTGTTTTCACATTTCCCAGTTTTCTGTTTTCCACTACTGCTCACCTCACAGGACCAGTGAGGTGAGCAGTAGCCTATCCAGGAGAAGCCTGTCCAGGAGCAACCCCCATACTTCTGTGTTCATAACCCCAAACATAAGAGTAACCAAATAACTGATGATTTCTACAGTAAATGGAGACATACGTTTTGTTATCATTCGGTGAAAGTAGTGTTCTCAGCCTGGTCACCACTATAAAGACTGTTGAGCTCTGCTGCTGGTAAGGGGTGGTTGGAACAGGATTTATTTCTTCAAAGGCGGGTCCAGTACAAAATGTGAGTTAATGTTAGCTATGATGGAGCCAGGGGGGAGCTGGAAAGGAAACCTGTGAGGGAGGGCCTTTGAGCAATCTTTCAGCAGTGTGTGCCTGGTGAGCAACTTCCACAGGGTGCGGTATCCAGTCCTCTTAACAACATCCATGGCTAACTGCAGTTAGAACACAGCAGATAGCAGCACGGGAGACGATTACTTCCAATCCTCAGTCTTATGACCAACCTTTGCACACACCATTTAGCAACTGCTAACATCATTTCCTCTATTTCACTTTTTCAATTCTCCTTAAACAGTCAAAACTCTAAATTCACCAAGGTTTTTATAGGGACTTTTATTTTTGCATCCGTGGGTCAACCAGAGTGGGTGCAGCAGTGAGACTGTCCTGGGAGTATTTAACCTAAGGGAGAGGAGTGTCTCACTGCCTGCCTAACAATGTTTTTACATTGTTAGGGAGTGACTGTTTACTCCGATGTGGAGAATAAGTGTGTATCCTCCTGACTAATCTCCTTGAGATATACTTATTTCTAAATGTGTAATGTTTGCTGTCATCTTATCTCTGTTCTCATCAGATACAGTGGCCAGTTGTCTTCTTTATTTAATGTTTTTGATCTAATGTTGTTTGAATTTGGCCTTTTCTGAGTCTTTATTTCACCTGGAGCACATTTTTGTTACTTCACCATATCTCCTGGACTTAACATCTTACATACATATCACAGTATAAGCATTTACCACCTTCAGCTTAATTCTGAGCAGTATGTCTGTGAGCAGTGAGCACCGGTTGGTCTCGTGACTTCTCTCAAGAAGTTTGTTCATATACTTTTCATTTGGCTTTTTGTTAGTTACATCATTACTAAATACCAAAGTTGGTTGACTTTAGTTCCAGTCCTGATTCTTGCCATCCTATCAGCACCTGTGGCACTGCAGTGAGTCCATCTCGCCAGTGTCCATACCATCCTCTCTTTCTTCTGCAGCACTGCTCCACTCCTCCTCCATCACTTCATCCTCCACTTGTTTGGGAATTGAAGAGGAGAGGAGGGAAATGGAGACTGCATCTTCACATCTGCTGAGAGTCTGTCCCGCTTCATCCACCTTAAAGTCTACAGTGGCTCCTGGTTCAGCTCCCATCTCCACACCAACACCCTGATTTCCCTCCATCTCCACACCTGTCTTTGCTTCACTGATCACAAGCTGTAGTGCTCCGTCCATCTCTGACTTACCATGCAAACCCAAATCTGCCTCCATCTCCTTCCCCGTCATTGCCTCTTGAGTTAAACCCAACCCATCTCCATCCCTCAGTCCAAGCTCTTGCTGTCCATGCAGACCTGCTTCTCCCTCCAAGCCCTGTCCTTTCACACCCCACAGCCCCACTGTTTCAACAGGTGGCCCTGGTTGTTCATTGACCCCCGTCTCTGGACAATGTCCTGTCTGTGGCAGCTGGTCTCCAGTCAGTGCTGCAGCTTCTTTGGCTTGTCTAATGCAGTTGATCCACTGTTGTTTGTTGAAGGCGTCACTAGCCTGAAAGCAGTGGCTCTGCAGTTGGCCTCCAGTACGGTATGAAACCCGGAAGAAGTTCTTTGCTGTGTGGAGGAGAAAATGAGGAAGAAGAAACAGGAGACAGAGGTGGTGAACATAAGCTGGAATTTGATAAAAAAAATCCTATAATAAACAGAATAAACTGATATGTAAACATTGTTGCTAAATTATTATCAGAAATAAAAACAAAAACAAACAAATGACCAATAAAGGTGTATATTTACTAAAGCAAAAGTGAGCTGTGCACAAGTTTCATAGCACAGCACAAAGTCTCTTAGTTTTCCTTGATATACCATTTCACTAGATCACAACCTGAACATCATGGTTTGATGGTACGTCAATACATCTATCATTTTTATTGTCACTACTAAGTTCAGAACCCTAACAATAACTTCGAACCTAAAAAATGGATTTAACCCTTAAAACAGCCCTTTAAAGGCAGGCGAAAAGATAACGCAGGTCATAAAATCCAACATAATACAAACTTTAATCACTCTGATTTTATACACCCACTGATTATCACATGGACAGCTCTACCAGCATGTTTTAATATAATTTAATGCATTTTTCTGTCTCTGGAGTCATTTGACAAACGACACACCTCTTATCAAAATTGTAACTTCACGATTGTTTTCATGTGGCACATTCAGGGACACCCATAAAGTGTAGCTACCTTCCCAGAATGGGCAGTTTAAAAAATCCTGGAATCACTCATGTAAATCTAGTGCTACAACAGGTTCCTCTGGTTTCAGTCACAGACACTAGACATTCAATCTTTTGGCTACACGGACGTCCACTGCGTTCAGGACAAGATCATTGAGGTCCAACATTAAATACTAGCTTACAATCAGCATACTAGTTCATGTGGTGAGTGCGGAATATGACACATTTAGTTTCTACCACGCAGAACTACAAAAACACTTTTGTAACCTTAACTTTGGTCACAAAGACATCCTCAGCATGCAGCACACCTGACACTGATTTAAATAGCTGTGTCCAGTACTGACTTCGTTCATTGTTGCTGAAGGCCCCTCTGATGGATCCGCCCACTCTTATCTCGCCATCTGATAGGTCTTCCAGGTCCAGCTGACGAATGGGGATTGGCTGGCGGCAGAGCTGATAGCCGACTGGCTGGTCGTTTGACGACATGGATCTGGTGATGACCAGGACGTCCTGGAAAAGGAACACGTGGAGCTTCTAGAAAGAGAGAATCAGACAGAGTACAGGTTTTAATTTCTTCCTCTAGAGATACCAATAAAATATATGGATGATATTTATGAGTGATTTTGGTCATAAAATGGTAATGTTATGAAAGTATTAGAAGCATTTCTGTATAGCATTAAAGTCAACCAAATTAAGGAATCACCTTTAAAAAGCTCACGTATGTCATGAAAATTCATATAATGCTATATAACTTTGAGGTCCATTTTGACCTTTGGATATATTAAAGAATGGATAAATGGGGAAGGGAAGACGATAAAGTTGTAGAATTGTACTGACGAGTCCTCTGTTGTTCTTCAGCTCTCCATGGCAACTGAGGGTCTTGGAGCGGTCGATGAGTTCGTCCCTTTGTCCGTCCTCTGTGTACACCAGACGATCCTTGTAGTATTGACACTCCGACTCTCCTGTCTGCCTGTTGATGTCCGCTACCACGCTTTGAACCATCAGCATCTGTGGGACAGACACACAAACACACTGTTATCTCATCTGACATTTGTGGTCAGCTGAGTTGATGGATGGTTGGACAGTCATGGACTTCTACAGCTCTCAATCTTCTGCCCACACTGAAGAGGCAGCCAGGATTTTCTCTGTCTGCATCTTTGTCTATTGCCTTATTGTCCCTCGACTGTCTTTGGGATGAAGGTGCGTCTTGAGACATGTCTGCACTAAGCAAGTTTATGTAACTGTCATGAGTATTAGTCTTTTTAAAGGCTTTATCTGGTGACCCAAACTGATGAAGTATTGCAATCTTAGTTTTCCTCACCGCTTCGTCCAGGTGCTGTCGATCTGGGTGGTCGTTGGCTGTGTGCTTGAGGATCTCTCTGAGCAGCAGTGGGTATTTCACCAGCCGGCTGCGGGGGATGTCCAGGAAGTTCCATAGGTCCAGCTTCCTGCTAAAAGGTGACTGGAGACAACGCTGCAAGAAGTCCTGGACTCGCCGATCTTGCTTCTTCTGGTCCAACAAAGCCTTGGCTTTGACCTGGTTACTGCAGTACGGCGTGTAGGCAGAGAGGCAGGGCAGCTAGAGCGATACAAAGACAAACACTCTGATAAATACTTGGTGAAGAGCTAATATCTGGATTCCGCTGTCTGTTGATTAGAAAAACGCTCACCCAGTCAGTTAAAATATGTCCTACATGTTCTGTGGACCCGTCAGGTTTTCTGGCATCTCGGAGGCGACTCAGCAAATCTGAGGTAAGACAGAAAAGTTAAAATTTATAAAAAGAGACGTCAGAGTGAGAATAATGGATGCTTTAAGGGCATCAAGTAATACAGAGAAAGGAAAACTCCACAAAATGAAATTTACACTTAAACTCTAATATTTTATACAATAGAAGTGTAAATATGTGTCATGGTTCTGGGTCATTTTGACACAGCTCTTTGAGTTATGTTTTGGTTTGTATTAAGGGTTATATTCTTTCAGTCTGTCTCAAGTCCGCGTCTTTGTAAATTGTTTCTTTTTTCCTGTTTTATTTTGATAGTCCCCATCCTATGTCAGTGTATTCACTTTTACTTCCCCCTGTCTCGTTAGCCTTAAGTTCTCCCAGCTGTGCCTTTCTCCTGTTTTCCATTTCCTGATTGCTCCACTGTGTATTTAAGCCCTGTAAGCTGTTTGTTTTGTCTCAAGCGCCTGATACATGTCAGTCATTAGTTTCGCCGTTCAGAGTTTTGTTTTGTGTTTTGGTGGGTTTCATTTATTAAGAGTTTTTTTCTAGCAATAAAGCTGCGTTTTGAGTTCCAGTCCTGTCTTTGAGAGTCCTGCATTTTGGGTCCTTTTTCCTGCCTGCCTGCACACAGCCTAACATGATAATATGTAAGTGTATAAAAAATGTATCGACCAAAAATTAAAAAAACCAACAACAACAACAAAAGAAAAAAAACAAAAAAAACGTGGCCAGCCTAAATCACTAATTGTTTTACTTTAACTGCCATGACTCCTCCACTTGAATGCTAATGAGGCTCTGTTTAATTTTAGTTAAGAAAGCAATGAATTATCAAACATCCATTACAGATTGTTTTTATACAAAGAGGATTAAGGTTGTTATATATGTCATTCATCTGTATGTCTACATAAAGATCATGCAAATGACTAAAGATTCCTGTGAAAAGATGCTGTAAATGGTGGTAATTAAAATATTTTCCTACCTTCATGCAGAGGTATAAGTGATTCCAGAGTACCAAAGATCTGGTTCAGTTCTTGCTCGGTCATGATGGATAGCTTGAGCATTGGGTCGTGGTAGGCCTACAGCACACGCATAAAGAAACACAGGTGACTATACTGACACTGAAGGCAAGTTCTTCATTGAAATATAAATAAACAAGTTACTTCACCTTCTTGGCCAACTTCAGATCCTCCACCAAATCCTGCTCGCCCTGAGCCAGCTCAAATATAGCCTGCAAAGGAAGAACAATTACTTTGAGAACTCAATGCTACAGATTGACTTTAGTGTTAGTTTGGTTCAGTGGCTGAAAAATGAACATGCAGTATCTGGAGTGGCCACTTGAGGCTGACTTACAAAGTGAGTCAGCCCCATTGACTCCCATGTTAAAATGCCCAACTTTACAGCAGAAACAAACATGTTTACAGTGTGGTATATAAACAGCTTTAGAATCTATGGATATTTCCCCCTTTATAACGGCTCTATGGTGAAGTTAGGTATGAGGCCCTTTAACTGGACTGGACTCATTTCTGGTGTTGGTGCCTGTACAGCTGGTCCACGACGCTGTGCTTCATTTTGATGGGGGACGTTCTCTTTTTTCTTTTTCTAGTTTTATCACTAATTAGCAGCTCTCTGTGTCAGGGGGTGATTAAATGTGGAGTCCAAAAACAAATGGGTGGCAACATTGGCTACTTCCATTTTTTTTTTTTATACATACAGTCTATGATTCAGGCCAAAAAGTTCATTCATCATTGTTGTTTGGCAGTGTTTCAAATTTCGTTGTACATGTACAGTGACAAAAAGGAGCTATTCTATTCTACTGATCATTCTTGAGACTATATTCTAGTATTTAAATTAGAATAATGAAATGAAATAATGTACCTGAACACTTTGAAATAAGAAATAAACTGATAAAAATTCACTGATTTTCACCTCTTGTCGTTTTATCTCTTTGGGGCTCAGAGGTTGTGCTGCTCCCAGTCGGACGTCAAATGTCTCGCTCCACAGCTTGCTGTCCCGACGCTTGGAGGCCGGAGCAGCTGGTTGAAAGGTTGAAACCCTCGGGGCAGTCATGGAGGACGAAGGGTTCGAGAGTGTCGCTGAGATAACACGTGTCTTTGTCGAGGAGGAAGGAGGAGGAGGAGGAGGAGGAGCAGCTCTCTCTGCCTCATTACGAAGACTGATGGTACGCTGCAGAAACAGAAGATGGTTTAAATATATATTAGAACTTATTTCTGTTTGTTAAATTGTACTATTCTGTAGCCTAAAACTTTTGTTGCCATCCCTGATTCTGGAAGTAAAAACTCATCAATCATCAATTTTCCCCATAAATGATATTATTAAATAATATAACTTGACTATAAAACTGTTTTTTGAATTATGACCTCCCTCCACTCCCTCAGCATAGGTGCCAGTATACTGTAATGTCACCTGCTATTGAAGTCAAGCTGAGTGTTTTGGGTGTTGCCATTTTTGTGTTTTGAAATCGGACAGGATCTGGCTGCACATTCATAAGGCGGCGATATCTTCAGAGATTTCTGTGTAACCAGTCGTCTTTTTGCCATTAGAAAGAATGTAGTTTTAAGGCACTTCCACACTCACTTCACTGCTATTTTCTACTCTAAACTGTAGGATTCATAGCTGCCCCTGCACGAGATCTCTGATCTAATTTCATCAAACCTAATACTTAAAATGGGAAGCAGGATAAGAGCCACTCTCATTTCCCATCTTAAATAACCTACTACTAAAAAAACTGAAGACATGTGATTGTTGGTTTACCTGCAGTGTCTGGCCAATCCTCTTCAGCGGCGTTGTCTTGACGGGGGGCAGCAGGCTGGCCAGAGACGCTACCCGGGATACAGGCTTACTGCGCTTGGTGCTGGGCTCCTGGAAGGGGTGAACAGAGCCACATGGTTACATTATCTCACAAAATCAACACACCTGGGATACAAACGACCCAAAGGGTTAACAAGGACACCAATTAATCAACCAAACATCAATACCAGCAGACATTTTTCTTGTTTTATATCAGCCAGTCAGAGGTTTCTGTGTGTGCAAATGTTCTAGTTGATTGTGGGAAAGCCGACTCTGGTTTGTTGACATATTATACAATAGCATGACTCAAAAGTCTTTCCCTCAGTACCAGACTTTATCACACACGCAGTCATGTTTCACTAACTTATGTCACGCACACACTAAACAGGACGGTTGTTATGGTCACTGTGTGAGACTGGATGATCATGGAGACAAGAGGCTGTTGTGGTTTCATGTAAAGCTTAAATTTAACATGGATTTTGCTTTAGCCAATTATTTTTATAACACTGAAATCCCTACAAATTCATGTATTACGTGTAGCAGCTGATCTCAAAGCGAATGTGGACATCCATGTTAGTTCTATATTATTGAGATTACATGTAGATTGTTGTTTGTAAATAAAAAAATAAATAAAAAATTTTTTAGTGCAGTGACACTTTGGAGTCAATGGAATAAGTTTTCATACATATCTTTAAATAAATTTTCATCAAGAATGACACTAATAGTGCCTGTTATTGATTACTTTGTCTGAATCAATGAATATACAGCTTGCAAAGACGAAGAATATATGTATTTATTATTCAATTATTTGGTGTTGATAAACAGCCGTTTTTGCCACCTCATTATATGCAGTGACATAATGAAGATAAAAAGAGTAAAATGATCATTTCATAATGATAAATGAACAAACATGTATGTATTTTCATATGTGAGCAAAGTTAAAAGCGCTGCAGGACTAGGGCTGTTGATATAACGATATATCGGATGACCATATAAAAACGTCTATGTTTCATTTTACGCTATTGTTTGTTTCGTGGTGTCGCAAAATAAACGTTTACGGCAATATTTTTTTCATCGTTTTGATGGTCACTGTAGTGGCTATATTAATTTCTTAAAGTTCTCTCTTTCTCTTATATTTAATATAACCACACTATAGACGGACAAGCGCCTGTTTTTATGCGTTGTCTTTAGCAACAACAACGTAAACCTTTCACAATAAAGCTCAAGATCCTGTTGAGACTTTTCAAAATAAACCGCATCATGTGAAAGAGTATGCAAAATATTTACGGATAAGAAGCAAAAAAAGAGCCGTCAGGTGCTAAAAAAATAAACCTTAGACTCAAACCTTAAGTTACAAATTATGTCTAAAAATATATAGTTTCATGCATCGGTTAAAACACTCAACTCCAGGTACATGACTCTCAGCTGGAAACACTTCACGCAAATCGAGCCGCCGGAGATTCACAGAATTTACAGAAAATGTTAAATTTTTGTGATTTATATCGTTATCGGACGATATCAGGATATGAGATTTTGGTCATATCGCACAGCCCTATGCAGGACTACCAAAAACCGCATAACCATCCCTTTATTAGGTTATTGGCTCAGATTTCTGGGGAAGTTCCCATGATTCACTGACCTTTTCTCCTCTACCTTCCTCTTTTGACTCCCCTTGTGTTTAAATGTTATCATTATCTTTTTCCCCTTTATCCATCTCTTCCCTTTCTCTTCAAAACCCAACTCAACCTCTTTCGAGGTGGTAAAAAATGTAATTAGAATGATTTAAAATAAAATGTGATGGGCTGCTTTTCTTGTCATGATGCCTCCAAATATCAACACCACGGGGAGTGAAATTATTTAAAATTCAACTGCATTTGTTCTTTTTATTGGCTGAAAAAAAGTACTCCTACAGGTACTTAAATGCATTGGAAAACTGCTGGAGAGGGCTAGATGCTGACAAAAAAAACACCAATCCAAATCAGCAATGCAATATCTGTGATACAGGGACACAAAACAAACAACAACCATGTCGAGTCCTTCAATTGTTGGAGAGTTTTTAGTCTCATTCATCGCAAACAGTGTTTTATATGCTCAGAATAAACTTTACGGTCAAAATGTTTTTGCTCAATTTTAAGTTTTGATGAACATAATGGTTATTTAATGTTTATATTTACTGCAAATTAACTGGAAAAAGACATCTTTATGGCTGTATTTTGTTACAACAAACTACCGAAGGTTGAGTGTAAAGCAGAATCAGCATCACAGCTCGTTTAATAACAATGCACACAGTTAATAATAATAATAAGCAAAGGTGTCTACATAGGGATGTCACCCCAGCATTCATACTTTATGCTTAATGTTTTAAGTGTGGAAAATATCAGATTTAAGGTATTTCAACATGTTAAATCTCTCAAAAATATTTTTCTATGGCACATGCATTGAGATGCAACCGCTCCATTTTCAGTTTTTATCGAAAATAAGATTTAATATGTTGCAAGTGGTAGCTGATTGTTTAATTAAAAATCCATTTAAGCCTAAAAAGGCTTGTTAAAGACTAGGTACTTTTTCACTTGGTTATTTGTAGTCGTAGTAGTGAGTCTGATGGATCTGAGTCTGTAAACAGACAGACTCAAAGCCCTGATTAGGACGGCATCTTGTAAACAATAGGGACACCTGGTGTGCACCTGGAGTTTCTGCAGTGGAAAGGGTACATATCTCTTAGTGTGAAACTGCCTCTGGGTTATCTGCACTGAATGCAGACTTACAGTAAATCAGCGTGTTTGTGTGTCTGTGTGTGTGCAGCTCTGCCCGGCAGCTCACTGTCAGCTGACCTACTGGAACACAGGAACCATCAGCTCTCACAGTCAGGAACCAGCTGCCTAAAAATAAATCAACCTCTGAGATAATTTTCTTTTTTCCTTCACCTTTCGATTTAAGTTCACCCCGCAAATCTGGAAATAGAATTTCCACAGTTTTCAACAACTTCTCAAAAAATGATGAGTCAGTGACGAGTCTCTAAAATACTCATGAATCACATGGAAATAAAGTCATTTCCTGGTGAAAGTTATGTGCTTAGATGCATTGCAGCTGTTTGGTGGTTTTTTTGGTTTGTTTGTTTGTTTTGTTACAGATTTCAGGTTCAGTTTGGATCATAAACTATCTGCTTATTTGCTTCATGCTCAAGAACTTTCCATTAGACAAACTGTAATGGGTTTTCTGTGGATGATGGTGCTTCAGCTGATTCGAACTGACAGCAATCAATTCAACACAGCTCGTCAGCAGCTGGCTGGTTATTTAATTACAGCAAGTTCACAGCAGGTTGACTCCGGTCTGCAGTTTGAGTCATTGAACTGCAACGTTTGTTCAGTCGTTTGATATAAAGTTCATTGTAAATTAAACAACTGAACAAACGTTGCAGTTCAGGGATTCAAACTGCATTTTTATAGGTCTTTAGTGATACCTAGCATGACCCCAGACTTTCAGGAAATGAAAATTACTATAAAGAACATTTTTGAGGTGTTGTTCATCATAGTTTCACTTCTCGTTTCTTGTTCAGTCTTTTTAGTTTAAAGTAAATGACATTAAATGTAACTAGTGCTGGTTTTGATATTAGTTTGTTGAATTAGACCATATTACATCAGATTAGATCACATATGATTGATTCACATCAGTCGTGTAATAGAGTAAAGTAGGCCCAATCAGATTACATCATATAAAACCAGAATACAAGTTACTAGATCAGATCAGATTCTGTATATTTCTAATTAATCACTGTACAGATAAGTACATATGTGAATATAGATAAAGTGATAAATACATCATATTTAACATATACTGTGTTGATAAGAAAACTGATGTCACCGATTGGTTTGGGGGGGGGGGGGGGGGCACTATATGTGAGCATGTCTGGTAATAAATTAGACTGGTTAGTATGAAAGTGAAGGAGTTTCAAAAACACAGACACCTGGTAACTACTGCAAAGTAACACATGAATAAAACACTGTGTTAATGCAATCAACTCCACATCAAGCCCTATTATTTTATCATTATTGTACCATCAGATATTCAATGCACTCAAATAAGCAACAGCTCAAACAAGGTTAAAGCGCCCAGTTCATTGACTTCGGTTAGAAGAGATGAGGCCTAGCAGCGAGCTATGGTAACTTAATACCATTAGAAAAACATAAATGGTCTAGTTTAAAAAATTAACCCCCTGTGCAGTGCATGAAGGTGGAAATGACGTAAAATGTCTTTTATGCTGGGCTTATTTTCTTTGTTTATTTCTGCTGTAACGTTGGGACTCTAATATGACAGTCTATGGGGATTGACTCAGTTTGAAGTCAGCCTCAAGTGGCCAATAGAGGAACTTCAGTTTTGTCACCAGCTTCATTGCCAAGATTTTTTTCATTTGTGAAAATTACAAATGTTAAATGCTACCAAATCAAGAAAAAATGAATACATTTGACTGATGAAAACAAAACACACACACAAACAAAAGAATCTAATTTATCTCACAAAATTAACACAACTGAATCTAACCAGGCTGAACAGAAGAGTAAATGTTTCATCTTACCTTAACCTCTTTTCCCATGCTGCTGTTTGCCACTGAGCATCCAGAGTTAAACCGCTGTACCAGCAGGCTGAAGGGTCCCTGCCCCGCCACCATACTGCTCACCCCAAAGCCAAGCACACAATCTGAACTATTCCCAGTACCAAGAGAGCGTCCATAAATATTTTCAGACTGGTAGAAAACACAGAGAGGAAGGGAGTATGAAAGTCTAATGTCCAGAGAGAGACTGAAAACAGCAGAGGGTCCAGAGTGACACTAAAGAGAGTTTGGTACTGTTTTCCAGTATAGACACAAAGTCCAGGAACAATTCAGCTCGCTGTTCTAGCACTGAAGCGATGACTGATACAAGCTGGGAAACCAGAAAGAAAGTGCTATCAGTGGAGTTCCAAGCACAATTCTGGTGTTGGCACAGGTACAGAAAGAGGATAGTCCCCTTAAAACCCCTGGTAATGGTAGCTGTTCAACTAAAAGCCTAATAGCTGTAAAGTAGCCTCAAAGAGTTGACGTAACAGCTCTAAAAAGGCCTGGTGCCACAAGAGTACTGCCAGAGGCAAAATATCCAGTCAGACTCGGTGCTGGCAGTGTTCATAAAGACAAGTTGGCTTTGACCAGAGCTTTTAAACACACCGCTCCGGGAGGGCTTGAGGTTGTGAGCCGAACAATCAGACCCCAAACAAAAGAGTTCAAAAAGAGGCTGGATTTAGTTCTGTTCCCAGAAAATCATACAGGAAAAGTTTAGTCTGCAGTTTAGACCGTGTAGAGCTCTGAATCGTGTAATCCTCTCAGCGGTAGCTGTTCACTCGTCCGCCTTCGCACTCTCTCAGCAGCTAATGCTCTCTCTCTCTCTCTGTCACTGGCTCACTTATTCAGTGGCGCTCTCACCCAGTCACTTAAAACTTCCTTCCTTTCTTTATTCTGTACTTTTTCATTTCTCTGCCTGTCCCTTTCCTGTACTGTTTGTTATGTATGTATGTATGTATATATATATATATATATATATATATATATATATATATATATATATATATATATATATATGTGTATGTATGTATGTATGTATGTATGTATGTATGTATGTGTGTGTATACAGTTTCCATTGTCAACAAATCCCAAGAAATGACAAACAACAATGATGAAGTCATCCTCATAAGTACTGTGTGCATCCACACCCTGATATATTTGATTCCTTTGTGTCATAGAGCTCTACTGTGGCCCAGAAACTAAAACAAATTAATAAGCCACATTTCTACACAGTTATTTAAAGAAAAACCCAAACTAATACCCCATTTCCTCCTTAAAAATTAAACTCTAGATATTCGGATATTGAACCAATTGTCTCAGTGCCACAGACACATTAGGCAATCAGAAATAAAGTTAAAAGAGCTGGTAGAAGATTTAAAAATATGAAAAGATAATATGAATCCTACAGATAAGACATTTTGTAAATGCACTTAAGAAAATGTATATTGTTTTTCTTGTGTGTATTTAAAATGTGTCATTCCCTGAAAATGTTTTATGCCAGAAAAAGTAAATCTACCTTTAATGTGAAAGAAATGATAATGTAAATTGTATAAGGTTAATATTTATATTATTACTCACATTATCTTTACTCAGTTTATTATTATGTATTTCGATAATCTGGACAAACGTAAATTATGAAATCCCTGACTGGAACTGCTGGTGGTTGTGGGAAGTCCTCATCAGTCAATGCCAGTCCGAAGTATAATTAATAAACAGAGGCCTGCAGCCAAAGCTGTGTCCTGGTTTTAAATTCAATGAGTCAATGTGTTTATTCAGCCCCACTGTGGGGACAAAGAAACACTTTTTTTTTTTTATTTGTTAAAGCAAGATTTTATGTATTTCTTTTTTTATTTACTGAATTTTATTTTAGATCAGTAACTCAAATCAATTTGTCTTTCCAACCTTTTTAAATGTGGAGATTTCGCTTTTGCTTTTTCCTTGTTTTTCATCATAAGTCACGGTCAGATCCAGCCTTCCACTAGTTTCTATCCAGTCGGTTTAATGAGTCATACGGGTTCACAGTAAGGTTTTAGTTGTTCCAGAGTCCAAACAGAGGGGACAGGTGAGGCCCGTCCATCCATTCACCACAAGATTACTGTGTTTTACAAATAATATAATTTGCTTTGCCATATTGAAACCACATAATGAGTAATGAGAAGACTTTCAGGGACATCCATCCATCTTTTCTTCTGTCACGTATCCATGTCCAGTCTAAGCACAGACACCCAGACCTCCTTCTCCCGAGCCATCTACTCCAGCTCTTTCAGATGGGTACTGAGCAGAGACATAATCTCTCCAGAGTGTCCTGTGTGGACATGCCTAAAACACCTCAGTGAGGATTTATCCTGAAAGAATCCATCTGATTCTCAAACCACCATATCTGGCTCTTTTTAATGTGGAGGAGTAGCAGCTCTACTCTGAGCCCCTCCTAAAACAAAGAGCTACCTCCTCCTGTCTCTAAGGCTGAACTCTGTTCAGAGGAAGCTTATTCTTTCTGATGCTTGAGTCTGTGACATTATTCTTTTAGTCTCTACCTACATCTTATCACCATACCATACATGCGGATAGGAATATAGTAAATCATCCAGTAAATCAACAGCTTAACCTTCACAATCAGCTCTTTCGTCACCAAAACAGATCAGTGCAGTGTCTTCATCACTGCAGATGAAGACACTGCACTGGGGTCAACACATCGGTCCATCTCCTCCTCTACTCCACTCTCACTTTTATGAAAAAGTCTCTTTTAATTGTACTGCTTCACTTGATGTTACAAAGAGGATCTTCATCAAGCTTTTCCAGTGCTTAACAAAGAGCTGGGACATCCATCGTTTACTAAAGCATGTTAATGAGCTATATATGTTTATACATCAGCTTGGCTGATCTGATTTGACCAGATTTGGGTACATTAGGACCCATGTTATAATCACGGTACATCGAAGTTCCAAGAAAAGTAGCTTTAAATAAACACAGACGTCCCATCTCAGCTGAAAGCAACAAGACATCAGAAAAAGATTGCATCATTCACAGAAGTGTTTTCATTGTTTCCTTTAAAAGCTATGACCGGTATCAGAGTCAGAGCATCAGCGTTGGCCTCCAACACCTCACAGTCTGCTAACAGAAGCTGCTCCCTGTGACTAAGCTCTATTGTCTGTTATTGGGAGGCTTCGCTCGTAGACGCCTAGGGAGGAACTCAAATCAGCCTCAGTTCGATCTGTACTGTGACACATCGACTGCGTCTTTAAACCTTACAGGGATGTGGTGAAGCATTTACAGATGGGAACACTCTTTTTGAATGGTAAAGATTTGAAAACATCGATCAATTATTAACATCTCCTAAAACTAATAAAAAAAAAATGAAGAATACAGTAAATGGTACTCCACATATGTGCATATTTCAATCAACGTGCACATTTGGACAAGGAAACATTACAATCTTGTGCAACTTTCTTTCCTGTTTCTGCAGTAGAAACCCATCAGATTTAACCCTCAAGCCTCCAAGATAAATGATAGACTGGGGAATACTAACAGTCCTGGTTCTGTTTATCACAAACCTTACAATGTAGTGATTTAAAGTAGGAAACCTATAATGTTAAAAAAAACAAAACAGATTTCCACAGATTTTTCCCATTGTCCAGTTCCTGAAACCTATTACCTGAAAAGTGGCTGTACAAGAATTTAAGTGGTGAAGCACGTATATCTAAACCAGTGTTTCCCAACCTTTTGGAGCCACGGCACATATTTCACATTAGAAAAATCACACGGCACACCACCAAACAAAAATGTCACAAAAAGCAAATTGATAATTTTCCCCTGTGCACATGGCATAGTGGAGTTTGGCTCAGTTTGTCCCTAGTATACCTTTGTTGCTTGCTTCTGACCACTACCCATGCGCTACTAGCACTACTCATGCTAGGGCCTTCATCTGGGTCAGAATGTTCTCCAGGACCCTACTTTTTCTTTTCAAACATTTATCTATTGCTATTACGCACTGCGTCGTCTCACAGCATGACTATTATGTATTTGTTTTCTTTGTCTTCTTCTGTTTTACTGGCAGTTGGCAACCCATTTAATTAGAGCAGGTAATTGTACTGCCCACTGGTGGAAGAGAATGCTACTCACATCTTTAATCCACGGTTACTAAACCACATCAGTAACTGCTCAATAGTGAATGCCTGTTTTAATTAACAAGTAAAAAAAAAATAAAAAATCCAATGCCAAACAGAAACTTCCACAGTAAATGTATTATAATTATAAATGACAGCATCACCCCTTTAACAACTAATTTACATCTAGAGCAGCGTTTTTCACAAATAAAATAAAATTAATGGCAATAGCAAATAATTCCAGTTGAATGTTTTAGGTTTGAACAAAGATATTCAATGTCTCTGAGAGGGAAAATCTGATTAGTCATGGTTAAATTGTTATTTATCATTATTATCATTATTAATATTATTATTGTTAATCAAAATATAGTGCCACATTAATCATTAATAAAGGAATAAATATTTACTTTAATGTCTGTTTACATCGATTACACTTCAGTGCTTTTAATCCTGTTTGGGGTTTTTAAAAAAAATATTTTTTACTTTTTGTGAATTTTTCACAGTACTTACCTTTTGTATTAAAAAAAAGGTCTGCATATTGTTTTTATTTTATTTTGTAATTATGTAGTCAGAAGTAGTCACATTTTATTAAATCTTAAAAGTTTTAAATGCATTTAATATGCATTGATAAAATATAATAATTCCCAGTGAATTAATCTTTTCTGATCTCCACTCTGAAAACAGACAGTTGCTCAGGAGGGTTAAATTATTGATGTAAAGCACGTTTCCCGGTGGTCCTTACACATGTCTTTTAAATCAGATAAAGTGGTCTCTGGGTTATGGAGTTTGAGTAAGAAAACAATACAAGTGTGTGTGATTCACTGAGCGACAGCACAGAAACAATAGTGTAATTCATTCCAGCTTCAGTATCTGCCAGCGCTGGTTTGAACAAAGTAAGACTGATGGTGTGTTTGGGTCTGTTTGTCCCCCTGGAGCCGCTGGAGTGTGCTGAACAGGCTGGACATCCTGTTTTAGACCGAGCAGAGGAGGAAACGCCCAGGAAGGAACAGGCTCCTGGCAGAAGGCTAAAAATACAGGAGGAGGGGCCCAACATAAGGGCCGGGGGCCGTTAATTTGTCTTCTCCTCTCTAAATGAATTTAGTTTTTAGGTTACCTATCAGCCCCCCAGCAAACCTGAATTGGACAGAGGGGATGCTCTAAGAGGCACATTTTTCTTTTCAGAGTTTATACAAGTGCAATAAAATTTCTGATGAGAAAAATATCTGTTAAAAGCAGGAAAATACTTTTAATTTCTGTTTTTCTGTGATCTCTGGAGTAAACACTGTATCACCATATCATCTCTAACTGGTTGTGGCAGAAAGCCTGAGGTTTCATCCTATTAAAAGGGAGTTTTTCCTTCCCACTGTCACCAATTGCGTGCTCAAAGGTGGTCATTTGATTGTTTGAGTTTTCTCTATATAATTGTTGGGTCTCTAACTTACAATCTTAAGGGCATTGAGGTGACTGCTGTTGTGATTTGGTCAAATACTTTTAAGAAACTTAATTCAATATTACTTTTTTATAGATATAATTACTTTCCCACAGTGTATACTGAAGGTTTTGTGGTATAATATTTACAGATACAGATTTCCAGCTGTATTCTTTTATTCTCTTATATAGGGATGCATGTCATAGAACTCCTATAATTTTACAGAGGCATTAAACGTTCTATTTTAATTAAGTAATCAGCTTGCAAGGGGTGACCAATAAGAAGAAAGTTGGTGTAAAGAGGAGGAGCTAAACTGTCACTGTTGCAGACAGTTAATGAATTGAGCCCAATGTAAGATAAATGAGGATTATTTTCAAACCGTAAACAAGCCAAGCTACTCTGGTAGAATGTGAGATTAAATGTATGAGATACTCTTTGTCTCAGAGACTGCGGCTGATTTCAGTGACTGCCAGAAACTACTCACCAACCGGTGGCTAGTGGTTTCTGGCAGTCACTGAAATCAGCTACAAAGATGGTGCTGCATCAAAAACTTTCTTGTGAATACTTCAGTCGCTAGCAGATTGCTGCTGGTATATAGTTTTCATGGAAGATGCTGATGTTTTTCTACAAACACGAGCAACTCCAGGCCAAGTGGCAGTGAAACTCAAAAAAGGTCATCTCTGCAGTCAACGTATTTCAAATACGTTGACTGCAGAGATTATACTTTGAATGCAAACATTCCCAGTTTCTGGTCTGTGTCACACTTGTCACAGTTTCACTACAGCTAGTCTTTTTTTAATTAAGGTTCAACCCTGAAGGAAGAACAATGTCTCCGTTTTTGATTGTGCACAAGTGCATGACGGCATAAAAGCAAAGAAATCAGTTTAACATCAGAGAAAAATCTGACAATTGTAGGAAAATATGGACATTTTTTATCTGATTCTGTGGATAAAACCATTAAAATGCCTTGTGTTAAGTTTTCTGTCCTCAAGTTAGAAACTGAAATCAGTTGGCATTTTAAATCAAATGACGAAAGTTAGGTCTCTCATATACAGGCCATGCAACAGCTTCCTGATTAGAAGGTCACATGTACCGCCTCCTTTGTGTTCTGCATAAGAGGATAATGGAGACAAATACAGCCGAACACTTCCTGAGTGGTAGGACATCATCATTTTGTTAGCTTAAGTTTTTTTTTTTTAGGTTTTTTAGGTCATATTTTAAATGTGTGAAAACGCTGCCCACACAATGAGGAAGGCAGAGCTTTTCACAAACACATCATCATTATTTAAACGAGAGTAGAGTTTGACACACACTTGAAGAGGAGCTGAACTCACATTGATTTCCAGACTGCAGAGACTGAGGGAGTCGGCATCTCTGTTGGCCTGTTTCCTCTTCTTCTGCAAAACACAAACAGAATAAAAAACATCAGCGAGAGAGAGCAGGTGTTGATTTTAAGAAGTACGCTTCAAATTTGTTTATATTTTTATTAAATCAGATTACATTCAGAAATGTGAAAGTCGAGTTTTTGTGATGGATCCCAACCGCAACTTTTTAGCTCACTGTTCTGGTTTCAGCTTGCAATCATTTGTGACTTATTTTTCAATAAATTACTATAAATTAAAATATTTTAATACAAAAAAAGCAAGCAGGAAAAAAAAAATCTGTTCAGTTTAATTGTTCAAATTGTTTTTGTCTTGTTTCGATCAATCTGGAGAGAAGATTTTAGCATTTTTCATCATTAAATAGTGTCTGAAGAACTTCTCTGGCTAACCTCTAACTCAACACAGAGTCGAATAGTAACCTGTAAGTATCCTGAGAGGAAAAACTTACAGCAAATGAGCAAGAATAATAATAATAAGAAATTTCTCTGCTCAAGTCCGCTCAGATATCAACATTTCAGTAAGTTGTTACCCATCAGATAAACTCTGAGTTTAATTTACCCAGATTATAATGAATGAAAATAACATGCAAAAACATTTCAACCCTTAACAAAATATTGTGTTATATCTTTTTTCCGCATTTGTACAAGTTAAGGCTCAGTCATGGGGGGGTCACCAGACAAGAGGAGGGAACTGTGCTCTAATTTCAAAGCTAAGCAGTTTAAGTGGTGTTAAGAGGTGAACAATACAACAAGAAGTCCCTTGTTTCCTTTCCTTTGAGAGTAGTTTAGTCTGAATGAGATTTAAATGGAATAGATGCTTTTTCCATTAAACAATGGACACAATCTTAACTCAAATCTCTGTGGATCCTGATTGGGAGTTCCTGCTTCTGTTGGAGAAAGGAGAGCATGTCCAGTAAATCCATAGATTTTTCAGGTGATGGAAAAATGATTCCAGATGGAGTTAGACTCCTTAAAAAGTGGGACAGGAAGCCTTAATGTGCGTCATGAAAGAGGCCTACAAAGATGGACGTGGTCTACCAATGGCTTGTAAGGTCCAGTAACATCTCGAGATAAGCACTTTTGACCTCTTAGGCTACGTTCACACTGCAGGCGAAAGCGCATAAAATCCGACTTTTTTGACCCTAAACGACCCATATCCGATCATGGTATGACAGTGTGAACAGCACAAATCTGATCTGGGTCACTTTCGTATGTGGTACTGAATCCAACACATATCTGATGTTTTAGAAAGCGACTGCTGTTTGAACGGTCATGTCGCATTAAATCCATCTTTTACGTCACTGACACAAGACAGACCCCAATTAGCGCTGGAGAAGCGCCCGAGAAGACATCGCGAACGCTTCCTGGTCATCCAGTGTAGATATTAGTGAAACTGTTGGGAAGACAACGTTGGAGAAACGTGAACATTTTATTTGTACTGTATAATCTGCAGATTGTGACAGAAATCTGCAACTATCCTTTGAAGCACCGCTCCTCTAAAACAGCAATAAGGATAATTATTAGGCCATATCTAAATAACAAAATAACTTTACAACTTAAAGCAAAATTGGGAAACGTAGAGTCAGAAACAAGTCTTTATATTAAGAGCCTTCAGTCAAACAATATTGTTTGGTCTGTGTCTAAACAGAGTGCGTTGTGTGTGACGTCTTCTCTTGCGCATGCGGGCCGCTTTGAGGGTTCACACTAGAGCGCGTTTCCTGTCACATTTTATTTGTAGTGTGAACAAGCAGACAAAAAAAACGGATTTGATCAAAAAAAAAAAATCAGAATTGAACATTAAGACCTGCAGTGTGAACGTGGGCTTTGATTTTGTAAATCAAAAAAATCCCCCACACGTGATGGGGACCTGACTGTGAACCTGACTTGTTTCTAAAAAAGAAAAGCACACCGTGCTTGAGCATCTTGTCATATCGAATAAGAAACATAAATAGATATGTTAAACTCATCATAAAAAGCATTTAGTGATCAAGGAAGTTTAGAACCAGAATTCTTTTTGCAGCCACAACAGTGCCCCCCCAATGGTTATTCATAAGAATGGTAATTAGAAATGCACGCACTTCTGCACTGGCTTAAATTTTTAGGCCTAAAACCTGACACCATCTTCTATATACAGTCTACTACAGGCTCCTATCAGCTGGACTAGGTGGGGGGCAGGTCCAGCTCCACCCATTCTGACAGCGAGCCCCCACTTATTTTTTCCCAAAAGTGCTGGAAGTAGAAAGGGAACAAACCCAGTGAAATAAACATATCTCAAACTTGTACTTAATAAATATAGAAACATGCACACAAAAAACAAATCCAGAAACATGTCCCCCTTCAGGACGACGTCGGTACCGCAGGCTTTTATCAAAGCGGTTCTGATTCTTCACACTCACCCGATAGTAAACAAACAAACAGCAGCCCATCATCAGGATCAGCTCCTCAAACACACTTGTAATCAACTCTGCAGCTCCTTATCCTCCTCTTTCTTCCTCTCCTCTTCCTCCAGGTCCCTTTCTTTTAACCCCAAAGTCACATTCGCCCTCTTTTCTTTTCTCCTCTTTACATGCTGGACAGCACTCGAAATAATTTCTCCTTTGTTCGTCCCACCTCCTGTGAATCACCTCCTTCACAGTCACATTTTATTTCACCTCTTTTAGTTCTGTTAACGTTCTCCAGGTTCTTGATCCAAAAGCCTCTTCTTCTGCACCTCCTCTTCTCTTTTCTGACCTTCTTTTGCCCGCTGCTTCTCTCTGCCTGCGTACTCCTGCTTCACCACCTCAGCCACAGTCTGAGCCTCCTCAGCCTCACCACCTTCCTGAGTGGATCTACAGACCCTCAGGAACAGGAACCCTTTACAATGTATGTGTGTGTGTGTATGTGTGTGTTTGTCTGTCCCCTCGGTTCCCACAGGACAAACAGGAAATGACGGATGTTGGGGGGGAAACAAGACGTCTATAATTAGGAGCTGAAGGAGCACGGTGACAGCAGCAGGACAAACACTTACAAAGACTGATCACTTACATCTATCACACATTATTTTCACACAAAAAAATTAAAAAGTAATTATGAATTTTCTTTCTTTCTTGCCTTTTCAAATTATGTTAAAGGAAATTCATTTTTGCAACACAGATATTTTTTTCTTAAAGCATATAATTTAGAGTAAATTACTTAAAAAGTGTGAATCACAAAAAAATGAAGCAGAGTGGGGCTAAAACTATTAACTGATGAACTGACAGAGAAATTCGCTTCCAGCTGTGCCGATCAGCAATGTTTTGCCTAATTATTAAAGGTGAAACAGCTCTAATTTCACTGGTTACACATTCTGCACAGTTCTTGTGTTTATTACAACATACATATTTTTAATGAGAATTCAGCTACAATATTACCAATAAACCCCTGATGGCTTTAAGTGAATCACATTAATCATCGCATAACAGTGCATTGTGTTCTGCTGGGAAACCCTGGGTCCTGGCATTCATGTTGCTGGCACTAACACACAAACACTTCTACAGACCAGCTTGAACTGTGAGTCATGCAAAGCCACTCTAGTAGAGCCAGAGAGCAAAAATATAAAGCCGGAAATGACCATAATAGGTCTCCTTTAACATTAAAAACGTAATCACCTATCTGTTTTCTGCCTCTTTGCAGGAGTCAGCAGTCTAGGCAGAGAGGCCCAGACCTCCTCCACCTCGTCTAGGAAGACAAAATGAGGCATTTCTGATCCAGCTGAGAGACAGAAACTGTACAGCCTGTCCTGCGTCTTCTCGTGGGTGTCCTACCAGTTGGACATGCTTGAAACTTCTTATCTAGGAGGCCTCCAGGAGCCATCTGGTTCAGATGCCTCAGTAACCTTAATGTGGCGAAATGTCCAAAGCTAAACCCAGACACACACAATGAATCTGAAGCTGGTCGTGTCTCCCAAGGCAAAGTGGCTTGTTTTTGTGGGTTTTTTATAAATTAATTTAGTGATTATTACTAGAGGATTGTGGTTCTTGTGTATTGTTTACCAGGTTTCGCAGTAGGGACAATAACAAATTACTGAATTAAGCTGAACTGAACCAAATAGCCTAAATGTGCAAATGTGGGGCTTCAAAACAGGACTTGTGTGATGTTTAAAATAATGTCCTTATCTCCAAACCTCAAAACATAAAAATCAAATAAAGAAAAGGTAAAATCACATAACTTAGGTGAGACACCGCTTGCTGCTTTTTTTTTTTGTTTTGTTTTTTTGCTGCATTTGTTTTGTTTTTTTATTATGGACTTTGGCACATCCTGTGTTATATAATAATGGAGTCACAGCACAGTTACTGTAACGCAGGGAATAACATGACTAAGTTCATGTGTGGGAATTGTTCTTACCCCTCTAAGGGTCCAGCCATCAGGAGAGAGGAGAGAGAAGGAGGATGTTTTCCTCTGCCGCTTCGACCTGAAGGAAGAAAAGGAGGAAGGAAGAGAGACCGATGAGGAGAGGAGAGAAGCAATAAAGGATGAAAGGAACATGATAGCATGCTGTTACCTCAAACAATAAAGAAGAAGAAAAAAAGATTTTCAATTTGCTTTTCAATTACGGTTTTTTTTATTTTATTTTTTAATAACTTCACTAGGATTTAAAAACTTTAAAAAAAAATACAGAAATTAAAATGTGAGCAGTTTTGAAAGCTGAGTTATTTCATTGCACAATTAGCAACAGAAGATTAAGTGAAAACTAATCTTTATACTTGTGAAAAATTAAGTTAATTTTTTTAAGGTTTGGCTTTTTAACTATGCAGATTGTCACGATGAGTAAAGGAGGCAAGCCTTCAAAGGTGTGTAAAATATGAAGTGGGCAGAGCTCCACCAGGTGGTTTCTCAAAGTCACTACACCCACGACCTTTTACCCAGTGCAAAATTTGTGTGAAGATCTTTTAGGTGATAATTTTGTGTAAGTTCGGTTAAATTCTTTACTGACCGTTAAATCTTATGAATTTTGAACAGATAAAGGAATGAAGGCGCTCTGGCATGGCTTAGCCTCCATCAGATTTAACAAAGCTTGGCTTCCATTTGTGTGTATGAGGCCGGACATCACTACTTTTAAAGAAAATACAGGATATTTGTACTTCATTTGTTTTTATTATGGATATCAAACTTTTAAGGTAAGCAGATTATTTGTTTAAGTAGTCAGACTTTCAGCAACAGTAACAACTGTAACCCACACAAACTCTTTGTGTCACATTTAGTTTGTAGACTAAACTATAAAGCAGCTCCGCTAAACTGACAAAGTGAAATATGGTGTATATCGGCATATGTATGTGGAAATAACTGGTGTGAAACTGCAAGTGTGTTTCCTGTCCTTATAACCTGACAGCTTCCCTCCAACCTGAGCTTCTGCAAGTCCTGCAACTGACTGTGCAAAAATTAGAGATTCAACAAAGTAACAGAAATTGTAGCAAAGGCCAACTTCAGCATCTCCCAGAGCCATCCACTTTTATTTACTGTTAATAGCACATTCATCATTTCTAATCTGAACAAAAGGCTTATGAACGCTGGTGAAGCTGCAGAAGAACGAGCAGACAGAGAGGACACAGACAGCCAGAGACAAACATGTTACATCATTAGAGCCTCTCCCTCTTCTGTCTGTGTGACACAGAGAGTGACAGCAGTCCTGCTCTGTTTCCTGGCCTCTCACCCCAGGAAGCTCCTAACTGTGTCTGTGACTTCAGTATCTACCTTCCCTCTGCTGTCAGTGGCACGGTAACTGCTGAGGAGTTCTCTGATTGGATGTTTCTTACTTAAGGTAGAACTCACTTTTAGTCAGTTCTACCTTAAGAACGAGGCTTATGTAAGGCCTGTGTGGCTCACTGATAAACAACTATGACAATAAATGAAGTTACATCCAAACAAAGTTGCTCCAGAAGTTCTTGTTTCACACTAAAAAATACAGACTGGTTTGATAAAACAAGAGCAGCTTTGTATGACTCACAGATCAGTACAATAATCATTCTTAAAAGGCTTTTATCTGAAATAAGCTGCTGTAAACTAACTTTGTAAACGCAAAAATTACTTCGGTTATGCTGACCTCACTATGAGAAATTTTGGCCATGTATGTATGTATGAACATCCATCACTGTGAAACTCCTAAAGAAAAACTAAATCATATAATCCTGTCTTGTCAGATGCTGACCGTGTCTCACACAATGTCCACATTAGGAAGTTTTGGAGGGTGCCGGTGGCGTAAATATCAGGTTTATGAGCCTGCTTGGACATTAATGTTTTTGCACTTGGTTTGACCTGCTTTTTCTACTTTGATTTTCACTCGCTGTCTAGATTTAAGTACTAAAGCTGTTAGGAGAAGATCCTTGTTTGGGTTTAAATACATCCCACTCACCAGTAACCCTTTGTGTTGAACAATGACTAGCTGGGAATGACATCTTTGTCTCATTATGCCATAACCCAGTGCCAACTTCCCCCAACAGATGACGCACTCGGGCTGAGGGATGCGCAGTTTTTTCCCCTCTTTTTTCTTTAGATGGTAGACCATTTGTGCTGGTGGTTCATTGTGATTTGATTCACAGAAAAAAAGTGATCATTCCCCCACCTCAGAAGTGATCCCCTTCTCTAACAGAGACTCTGATGTGTAACTCTGTAATAATTCCCACCATCTGGCATCTGCCACAAAGCCTACAAAATATTGATATCTTAAATTAAAACCTCATTCACCGTTTTAGATGGTGATTGGATGGTGTTTTAGAGGATGAAACAGGTCTGAATTGGAAAACAGTGAGCAGCTGTAAAACAATAAGATGCGAATGTGTTTACACACAGTGTATGGTGGGAGATTGTTCAGCGATTGCTGCTTTTTCTCAGCTTTCTGTTGCTTCTTCATTGTGTTTTATGACAATTTTCTAACAATGACATGGATGGATCTGAAGTTACAGACGCTACCAGGCATCAGTATTTGTTTTGTTTTTTTAATCAATAGACCAAAAAACAATTTCTGTCTCATCATGGCTCTAAAGTGTGTGTGTGTGTCTGTCTGTGTGTGTGTGTTTGCCTTTATGTGTGTGACTCATTCATTCCTGGGAGTTGCAGGGCTTTTTCCAATAGTGCAAACCATCCCACCCTGGATGAACTCACACACATGCACACGCACGCACACTTGCACACAGAGTTCTGTTTCCATCACTTCAGAGGACATTATGCCGACTTGAATACATGTACTATAACCCTTACTCTAACCTTAAACCTTAAAATGTTTTAAACTCATTTTTTTTCCCAAGAGGGAGGTGACGTGGTTGAACTCTCCTGCTGAGGAGATCAGAGGTGTGTTTGGCTACACGCACCTCCAGTCTTTCCCTGCCTGTTCTCCTGGTAAATCTTTTATCCCCTCATCTGTTTTTAATATCACTTTCTCAGCAAACATTCAGTTTTCAGACTAAAACAGGGCATTATGCTCAAGGGGGGGCTAGCTGTAGTGAGACTAACTGTGGGAGTCATTTTGGAGTTTTACATTGTTCTGTTCTGTTGTTGTCATCATTAATAAACATGCAGATATGAAACTATCTGCAAATCAGTGGACTATTTAGGAGAGGTCCATGAAGTGGTATCAATCTCAAATGTCAAACCAAATCTTTCATTCTTTGTGCTGCTTCCACTTCCGTCAGCACTATAATCACAACACACAGCTCAGGCACAAAAACGTCTCATGAAACCAGCAGAGCGGCGTGCAGTGTGGGTAGGAACAATTATGTCTAAATGACAGACAAAAAATGTCACCTGAACAACATCTTGCATTGTCCCTTGAAAGCAGCAGAACCACATTTCTCCAGAGATTAACTCCCCACACCCAGTTCATCATCTGTTTTATGACTCTTGAGAAGCATTTCAGACATAGCAAAAGTGGTTAAAATACATTACACAGTGTCAGCCTGTTTTAGTTAGACAGCTGATAAACTCATTGTAAAGTACCCGCCAACACCAATCTGCCAAACTTTTCTATATTTCTATATAACGAGTGAGAAATTTCTCTCTGTTGGACTGAACCAGAGCTGAAAGTACTGCACAAATAGGACTGTACTGAGTTCATATCATTCATCCCTTTTTCATTACTTAGAAAAAGTACAAACAATCTTAAATAAATAAATAAATGATTAAATTGATTTTAAAAAGTTGACCAAATTTAGCTTTTACCTACCTAAAAGTAAAATCTTATTGTATGGAAACCATGAATACAGAAATGAACAAATAGACTATTACAAGGAAAAGCTAGGAAAAAATGTTTTAAAGAAAAGATGAAAAATTATCAGAATTTCAAGCACTAAAAAGAAAAAATGCAAACTGCAAACGCACATAAACCACATCTACACATTCTCTTTAACATCTCTTTTGATTTGCGAGTCCAACTTCTGGAATGGGAAGGCTCTCACGGGTGCCCAGGTGCCCGTTGTATCATTATTAAATGTTAATTCTATCTACAGAATTTATTTCTAAATTACATCAACAGAGGTACATCCCATGAGCTGCATAATTAGCAGCTTAATGAGAGTAATCAGTCATTGTCTAAATGTTCAGCTTTCGCCATACAAATGCTGCAGCATTGCATGTGTCTTTGTATACGGACAGAAAGTTTTCGGTCTCTATGAGCTTCGGAGAAATCATTGAAAGTTCCACGCGAGCAGTAGAAGTTAGTGGTATTCAAACCACACAGGAGAACTGTGACTATTATCACATAACAATCACCAATGTGGTGAAAACAAGTATCAAAGCAGCAGTTAATCATTTGACAGTCAGCCTTTTATGGACCCCTGAAATGTGGAGAAACTTGAGTTACTACACGTACAAGTAACTACAGAACACATTTGCGTATGATTTCATAATATTACTGAAGCCCCAAAGGCAGAATTCCTGCATACAAGAAAGATTTGCCTATCCCACAGAAGAAATGCAGGTTGTATTTACTGCATGCTTTGTTACTAAAACTTTGTGTGTGGAGGTGGCGTTACATCTAAAAACTTGTGTATGGAAGGTCTTTCAGTGTCTTTTTATTAAGCAGGACGAGACTTCCAGGTGTGATGTTTGCAAATATTGTTTATGCCGTTATTTACAAATGATCATGGTAGCTACATCCATCTTTTAAATACAGTATATGATGAACCCAGCCAAGAGGGGGCCACAAGCCTGTGTACCCCTACTGCTGGTCCCAAGCTCAGATAAATGGAAAGGGTTGCATCAGGAAAGGCATCCGGCCCAAAATCTTTGCCAAATTGAACACGTGGCTCATAAAAAAATGGCATTTCCATATTGGATTAGTCGGGTTAACAATGACTGCCTCTGGTGCTGTTCGCCAACAAGGAGCTTGTGGAAACTGTGGTACTGTTGGCTGAAGACAAAGCAACAGGAGAGGGGGAAGGCATGTTAGGAGGCAGTGAGAGAGAAGGAAAGGAATGAGTGTGGAGATGAGAGTAGGCTGATATATATGGATATATTGTGTGTACAGGAGACTAGGTGGAAGGGAAGCAAGGTCAGAAGCACTGAAGGCAGATTTAAGATGTTCTATTATGGTGGAGCAGGGGCAATCTTGAAGGAAATGTATATGACGGTGCTGTGGGGGTGAAGAGAATGCCAGACAGGATCACAAGTGTGAGGCTTGAAATATTCAGTTCCATTTCAATTCAATTTTATTTATACAGCGCCAAATCACAACAACAGTCTCCTCAAGGCACTTTATATTGTAAGGTCGACCCTACAATAACACACACACAGAAAAACCCAACAATCATATGACCCCCTACGTGCAAGCACTTTGGCGACAGTGGGAAGGGAAAACTCCCTTTTAAATAGAAGGGGTGATGTTGAATGCTGTCAGTGAATATGAGCCACAGGCTGGATGTCAGCAGAGAAAGACTGTTGATTAAAGTAGACTTCAATTGACATAAAAGCAAAGGGACCATAGGTGATGAGGAGGTCATGAGGAGGTCATGAGAAGGTAGGTTAGGTATGGCGTCAAATAGAGAAAGGCAGAAAAACACAAATGGTGGTGGATTTTGAAAAAGGATGGAAATGGCTGTGGCAAATATGCGCTTCAAGAAGAGGGAGGAACATCGAGTGACATAAAAGAATCGAGGAAGGTGCGGGCAGGTGGACAACAGCTTATGCAGAAGGTGCCATTTAAAGACACAGGAGACTGTGAGATGGTGTCAGGGGAGACTGTAGCAAAACAGCACTGGATAACAGTCTGTAGGATTACTTTGGAAATCAAAAAGAGGAAGTGAGTGAAGACAGAGGCTGAAGAAGGAAGAAGGAAAATGGCTGCACAGAATTCGGGGGGAGTTGACACAGGCTTTAAGTTGTAGTTAAGAGTTACAAGAAGAGTGTGAAAGTACAGCTGTAGTGCTGAGAGAAACTTCCAGAAAGGTATCTGATGTATCCTCTGGACAGAGGCTTGCTCTAGAAATAAGAAAGGGACTGAAATTCAGCAGAAATAAAGCATAATACATGTGTACAAATGAGTGGGAGGCAGATGAAACAGTGAAGTAACAGTGAAGCTGTGAGGAATAAACACCTGAGATCAACCATCCAAAGCAATGGACAGAGCACAAGAGAGATGTAGAAGAGAGTGGAGGCAGTGTGGAGCAGCTGTGACAGAATGATGGCAGCAAGAAAGAAAGGGAAGGTTTACAAGACAAGTGAGTGAGGCCTGCTATGACGTATGGTTTGGACACAGTGACAATGACCAAAAGATAGGACGCCGAGCTGAACATGTTAAGATCTTCACTGGCAGTGACTAGATTGGACAAGGTTAGAAATGAGAACATCAGAGGCACCACTCAGGGTGAACCGAGTGAGTGAAATGAGTTTTGAGGAGGGATAGTGGATATACTACTCAAGCAATGTTGAAGACAGAGCTACCAGTCAGAGGAAGAAGAGGAAGACCAAGAGAAGACTCATGGATGTAGTGAAGAAGGGGATGCTAGGGATAAGGTGGGACAAAGGTAGACGATCTGCTGTGACTACCTATAACGGGAGCACCCAAAAGAAGAAGAAAAACTACAGTCTATGATGAATGCCAGTTAGAGATCACCAGTGGGTAAAATTTTTCAATGCTATACTGTCTTAATTTTAAAATTCCCAATGGATGAGAGCATGGAAATGACCGCTACACTAATATTTTAGTTTGTACTCTATAACTTTTATCTAAAACCTTTAGCTAGTTATAATTTTGAAGATACTGAAAGGTGATAAATTATCCTGCATTTATATGGATGAAGTAGCATCCAGGATATTCAAATAATCTCTCACTGCAGCAATAAAGTGACATTTTTAAATCAGTGATTATGCTACAATCCTCATACTCAGTCATTTTAATTTATATATAATGTTTGTACTTTACATATATGACGTAAATACTTCTACCATTTCAAATGTTTAAAGTCTCTATGAAGCACCAAATTCCAAATATAACACATCTGTATGAGGGCACAGGACGGCTAATGTTAAAACTCAGACGCTGACTTCTACGCTGTATTTACTGCCTGCCTCACAGAGTAGGACACCTGCACCAAATATGGTTATGGAAGTATAATTTTGTGAGCAGAAGATTTTTTATAAAAACTTGTTTTAGAGCAACTTCTGATTTGAGCTCCCAATGAACAGCTAAATTAGAAGTTAGTTCAGCTGATACTTATAAAAAAAAATAACTGTCCAAATAGAGAGGCTTGCTTCTAGAAGGACTATGAATCCACACCGCCACACTGAATCCAAAGAGAAGCAGCTCTCCATCCTTCAGAGACTCGCTCCACCTTCTGGTTTGATATTTGTGGAGTGGGATTCGCACAGCAGCGGGATAATGAGCCCCAAACACACATCAAAGCCTTGAAGAACTACTTAAAAACCAAAGTAGGCGTCCCAGCAAACATGAATTTCCCTGCAATCACATGATCTCAACCTCACTGAACATTTATGAAGACCGAGGAAGTTCTTTATGAGATCATCCTGGAGCAGCGTGGGTAAACACCAGCTTCAACAAATGCTATTTTGCATTTAAGTAACCAAAACTAACACAAACTAGCATAACATCACATCACTCCAGAGCTTCAGCTGCTAATTCAACAGTATCAGAAAACTGTGACTTAAACAGCAAACAAATATCAGCTCACACCAAACTGTCAGAGAGGCAAACTGACTGCAGAAGGCTGTTTATCTGAAATGTACTGTGTGTGGTACAGGTTAAAATCATAGCAAGGGCCTCACAAGGACAGAAGTACCCAGTGTGTGTGTGTGTGTGTGTGTGTGTGTGTGTGTGTGTGTGTGTGTGTGTGTGTATTCCTTTTTGCTAGCACTAGCTTGAGTTTTACAGCTTGGGAAAACAGATCCTGTCTTTTGGTGCTTGAAAGCTTTCTTTTATGGCTCAGAATTGAATGAGGTGAATGAGGTCCAGGTAAAGTTCAGGGGTAAAGCTCGGGGTCCTCACAGAGATAGACTTGGAGTCTTGTGTGTGTGTGTTTGCACAAGCTATAAGTCACCCTCTCATGCAAACTTGTGACTCATGAAGCAGCAATAAAAACCTCTTTCTTTCAGTTTTTTCTCTCTTTGGTAGACTGACTGCCTCTTCAGAGTCTCTTGACTTTAAATCTTCCACATGTATAATAAAACCTTATAATTAAACACACACCGGCAGTGATAGGGTTAATCATAGAATTGCATGTCTTTCCCCGAAACTTTTAATACATTTTCTTTACCAAAAAACTTCAGAAAAAACATCTCAAGCTTCACAGAGGAGCTTCCCCTCACCTCGAACCCCGCTGACATCCATCACCTGCCTGCATCGGACTGCAGCTCCTCCCAACGAGCCGAAAACAAACCCTCTTTATAAAAAAACCAACAAAAAAAACCCCTGATTAAACAAAAACAGCAGTCGGATCAGCTGCTTCAGTGAGTTTAGCTCTTCCAGTGAGTGAAAACAAAAGTTTCTTCTTAAAATAAATGAAAGTCCAGCTTCAGTGCGAAGATTTGTGCCGGATAACAACCTGAGAGCGATAAATCCTTCCTTTTTCTGTACAGCCGAGTCTGAGCAGCGCCTTCCTTCGAACCTCGCCTTCAAAATAAAAGCATGGGTTGACTTTGAAGATAAAATGAGATATTACTCACATTTGACATTAACATATTAAATGTGTTTTAGAATGCATTGAGGAAAAATTGAAAAACAGAGACTGTCAAGAACAAATAGTTTAACATTTGTTGTAATGCAAAGTAGTATTATGCATTTCCAGATCGGGCTTATTTTTATTCTACAGTAGCTTTGCATGATTCAGTCAAAAAAAAGACTCTGCTCCTTGGTTGCAGCACCACAGATCCTCTCAAACAAGCTGTATTAGTTATTCCACCTTTACACCAATTTTCTCCAGACTGGATGATACTCACTCATAAAAACAGAGGTTTGAGCAGCAGGTGGGTGGAGCTTCTATGCCAAAGATGACCATATTATATCTGCTCTCTATGACCTCATACATATCCAAAAGTTCAAACTAGACGTGGGCAGAATAATCCAAATGTTTATATTATCAATAGCAAAGTTGGTATTGTTATTGGACTGATATTAGTGCAATAGAATTGATACTTTTGTTTCCTCCAAGCTTTCAGTATGTAGCCTACTGAATTCTCAAATATTTTTTAAATTAATTGTTAATCATCTCTAAACCATGCCAGGGTTTAAGCTTTTATTCTGAAAATAAAAGCAGGCTGTTTGTAGAACATCTGAGTTTTAGTAGCTTCTGTTTATTTAAGCCTTGATGCCTCACAGCTCACAAACTATAGAGCTGTCCAGTGGCTTTTATATCAGGGAAGAGTGTTTGTTTCACCACAAGAAACTAAAACCTGTTAGTCAGCTTGAAGCATGTCACAGAGTACGATCAGCCATAAAGGATATTTTGATCCAAATTATATTTTGCTACAATAAAAGCTTGCTCATATCCAAATCATCCCCAGCAGAAAGTCATGAAAAGAAAGGAAATAGAAATAACTTTTTTTAATATGGATTTTTTATTTTCTATATAAAAGGTACTATAAAACAGTACAATTTCTAAAAACAAGTAGCTTACTAAAATAAAAGTCTAACTATACAAAATCATATCAGACATTTCCAGAGAAAAATAAAAGTTATATTTACAAGTAGGAAATGTTACATCGTCCCTTCCAGCCAACTCAAACCTGCAGATGAACCAGAAATCCTCACTCACGCATTCAGCAGCAACTCACTCTCTTGAGCTAGAAAACAATTTTTAAAAAGAAAAACTCAAAAAGCAAAATACTTTGTTCACGTAAATGATAGTCTTCCATCATTGTTAGCCAGGTGTACTAACATTTATGTCACTTCTTTAAACAAAATATTCGATTTTATGATCCGATAATAGTGGTCATGTTACTTTGTTACACCAACAATAAATCTTTGTCAACAAATATAAGACATGAGTATGTTGGAAGTATTTCAAAACAAGATGTGCTTTTAAAGAAGGTTTCTCTTTATGATGCAAATGTCTTTCAAGAAACAAGTGGGCACGTTTAAATAAAAAAGGCACCTCTTAAACAAGCTTCATCTGATTCTTTATCTTATAGTATAAGTTTTTTCAGTATTTGGTCTTAAATCACGATAATACAAAATAATATTACATCAAAACAGTCCCCCCTTTTTTGTATTTTTGCATAATGCAAGAACTAAAAGTGCAAAGGACCTTTTTTCACTCTAAGTAAAGCACAAGAGGAACCTTTTGAGTAATGCAATCGCCATGATAAAATAGGAATAGTAAACATTACCTATGTAAGCCAGAGATTACTAAAAATGAAAGACAGTAGACAAATAAAGCATCTAAGTCCAGCCTGTATGTGGCAGAAGAAATGTGAAATCTTTACTAGATTTTCCTCTCGACTTGATACACCGATAAGCAAAACAGAGAGAAAACAAAAAGACTGAAACTGAGTTACAAGAATCACCACAACCAAAGCAGATCTGAACTGTTTTGGTTTACTTGATAACATGTTTGGTCAGAGAATAGGGAAGATTTGTTTGGTTATCTGCAGCAATAACAGCTGTGGTCACTGGAAAAGCCCAGAATTGGTGCTTCCCTCTAGAAAGTCTATATCTGTCCCCTTTCTAATGCCATCGCTGTTATGAAAAAAGTCACACAACAAACATACGGCTCCAACCACCGTGTTCTCCATTATGTAATTGTGATAGCTGTTGCTATGACAGCAGCCAGGTGGGTCAAACTTCATGCTAGCATTTTTACCGAAGGTGTGCATGCAAACAGAAAAAGAAAAAAAAAGTGTCCTTGATGGTATGCACTTCTGTGGAGCAGTTACTCTGAGGGAGTTTCCCAGAAGTGTTTGGTCCAAAAGTGCTGACTGATGTCTTTAAGGTGTTTATACATTCAGCAGCTTTAAGTAAGAACTGCTTTGACAGTCCTGGGCAGCAAGTAAACTCTTTGATCAGGTTCTGCTTTATCTTGCATTTTCACATCAAAACAGTACTGGAACAGCTGGTTTGTTACAGCATCAAGTTTTGGTACCTGACATCAAGTCATACATTTCTGTCTGCCAATCAGGACACTGTGGCCTGAGGCCATCTTTGGTTTGAAATGGTCACCTCTGCCAACATCTGGAGTTCCAGTCCTTCAAAAATCCTCCAGTGGACAAAAAAAAAAAAGAAAAAAAGAACTGCAATTACCAAAGTTTTCTCGTAATCAGTGATTAGCACAATTACCAGGAAATACTGCTCTAGAACACAGTGGCTACTATAGCAATCACAGTCATTACTGTTCTAGAACACAGTGGTACCACAGTTACAAAAGAATACTGTTATAGAATTCAGTGGTTCCATAGTTTTCATAGCTATTTATCAACATTCTAGAATTCAAAGGTTACCATGGTCACTATGGTCAAGTGTTTTACAACATAGTGGCTACCATAGTTACCATGGAATAGTGTTCTAGAACTCAGTGGTTAACATAGTTATGACAGATCAGCATTCCAGAACTCAGTTTCTGCTTCCCACTCCGGTTCTTCCAGCTTCGCCTTCTTCACAAAGGCAACTTTTTGGTCCAAGTTGCCACATTGATTTACAAGATGACATCACCAGGCTAGCCTTCTTTTGATTGGCTGAAGGCATACCCCTACAACGATGCCACAGGTGTGAGAACAGCGTCATTTTGCTCGAGGTGATGATGGTGGTGCAGCTCAGCTTTGCACACCGTGGCAGCGCTGCAGCTGAGCGATGTGGCAGCGGGTGCCTCTTCATCACCTGAAAGACACATAGCCAAGTGTGAGCACCATGATCCCCTTCAGTCTTTAAGAATCATTTACCTTTGTGCAAAAGTCACATGAGGACATAAGTCAGGGAAATTTGGCACATGCATGTTATTGAAAATGTTGCTTTTTCTACAGAACAAACAGCAAAGTTCGATTTTATAAAACATCTGTTGAGGTTGAGGCCTTACTCAAACCATAGAAAGATGATTCACTCTCAGCCAGGGAGGAGGAGTCTGCCTGGTCATGTGACAGTCCGTCCATTAAGGGAATAGAAAGCTCTGATGAAGGAACAGATGAATCATAGATGCCTGAATCACGAGGTGGGGGGATCTCTGGAACAGTGGGGCGGCCTTCATCAGCCTGTCCCTGACCAGGGGAAATGCCATCCTGGAGGATGGAAGGACCAGAGGAGGACAAGGAGGAGGAAGAGTCTTCGGATAACAGTCCAGATATTCCAGAAGCAGACCTGTAACAGAAAAAGCATCTGCAGTCAGAATAATAATAATAATAATAATAATAATAATAGTTATATGTTACCTGCTGTTATATCAGTGAAATTAAAAGAAAACAAAAATGAGGTGTAACACACTTTCCTTTACCTTGAATTGGGATCTAGCATGAACAGAGAAGAGTGTGGTAGGTCTGGACTGGGACAGACACCAGGACTGGGACAGGGGTCAGGGGTGGAACTGGGACTCGGGCCAAGGTTGGGATCAGGGCTGGAACCATGGGCCAGCTGGAGTACGTTCCTCCCTATCACGCCCTCCCCACTCTCCAGCGATGGCATTCGCACCACCACCTCATTCAGCACCAAGCCAGAGTCAAACCTCTGCTCAGCCTGAGATGACAAGGAGCAGGAAGGTTTGGGCGGAAGGCTCGGAGCCTGGACAGCAGCGAGAGACGGATGTTTGGAGGAAGAGTCAGGAGAGGTAGAGGATGCTCCAGCAGGAGCAAGCTGCTTTTCAAACCAGTCGGGGTTCTGACTGATGTGCTGGTGCATGTTGCAGATGGAAACGTAGAGCGAGCGCCCGGACTTGCTTCTGAAATAGTTCCTCCGGGAAATGTTAAGAGGCTGCTGCTCACGATCAGTCAGACCGGAATGACTCGAATGGAACCGACTGAAGAGCTGAGGCAGCTGGTCCATCAGCTTGAACCTAAACAGGAAATGAAATTATTTATCAGGTTGCAAGTATTTATCATTTTCATTAAAGTTTGTATTCATGGTTCCCATCTTTACCTGGTAGCCAGACTCAGCATGGTGGGGATGTCGCTTTCTGTAGAATAGTCAAAGTAAACTGCCATGTATCGGTTCATCTCCTGTGCCCCGCTGTCTTCGCTTTGCTTCGCCTGCCGCAGCTTCTCAGCAATCATGGCAACCGCCACAATGAACAGGTCCCCACCAACCGCAGTAATCGAAGAGCTGCTGCCATTACTACGGCGGCTCACTGGCGTCTTCCCTCGACGGCTCTTCTTTTCCACATAATAGCTGCAAAAAAACAACAGTTATGACAAAAGGGGTTGAAAAAATATGGTAAGGAAAAGAATAAAGGTACATTTTTAGTTGACTCCTTACGTAACATTTTTTGTATTTTAGAAACCTGAAATGTTCTTGAAGAGGAAAAGGCACATGGGTATGGCAAGAAGACAAGAGAGACCAAAGGAAAGATGGAAACAAGTGAACACACAATGAAGAAAACATGACACCTGTAAAAAGAGGTGGGACAGAGGGGTGACACACTCGTCAATTAGGTTTAGAAACCTGTGAGCCTACCATAAATTAAATCATATATGCATCAGCATCTTTAACACATTTCGTGTTTTAATTCAAAAATTTTAAAATATTTTACTATAAAGTAACTACTGAACCCCTGACTTATTTGTTAGTTCAAATTCTGATGTTTACTTTTGATAAAAAATGTTAGAGGCATCTAGTGGCCATTTGAGGAACTGCAGCTGAAGGCACTTTCAGCGCCTTAACTGTAATATTCACAAAAAAATACAATTAAATATGAAGAAAACATTCACTCTGAGCCAGGGAGGAGAAGTCTCCCTGGCTAAATTTAAAAAAAGAAGAATGAGACTTCAGAAACAAAGACTAATTAAAATTATACTGTACACTCATAAAAATTAAGCATAAAAAATAAATAAAACCAAATCAAACTAATGAAATCTAAACTCTAATAAATGTGATTGTCTGCTTATTTTTCTATAGAAACAGGAGGGTAAGGTGAGTACCGCAGGCCTTTGGAACAGACGGTGATGATGAAGTTTGCTTCATCCAGCTGTCTGCTGAGCCATGACATCTGACCCTCTTTGCACATCTCCAGGTGTTCCCACAGGTCCAACACAACCTGAACATGAGTGAAAATAATCAGTTTGATTTTTTTCATGTTTTCTATATTTTTCCCTCCAAGTCTTTTAGTGGTCCTCAGTTTCTTCTTCATGATCGTCTCACCTCACAGCAGCAGAAGTCCTGCAGGAAGAAGGCGAAGCTCTGGATGACACTGGTGTGTTTGGGACAGTCTCTGTTCGAGTAGCAGATGAAGACTTTGGGGCGGGGCCACGGCCGCTCAGTGGTCAGTGCTGCGCTGTGATTGGACGACTCGCTGCTCTCCTCATCCAGCTGACTGTAGATGTTTTCTAAAGGAGGGAAGAGAGGATTGTTTTAAAATGCAGCCATAAATTTAAAGTATGGTGACCGAAATTCGGCAACTGCATTTGAATGACAAATGACAAAAACATTAAGATAACGGGGATGTCGTGCAGTCACATTGATTGATTGACTGATCATTTATTCCGAGCATGAATACAGCTAATACTGTCTTCTAGTACAAGTGCTTGAAAAGGAGTGGAAAGAAGTAACACTTATATATTCTCACCCTTTTGTAATGCAAAGGTTTACAAGGGTAATTGCTTTATACTGTGTACACCTCTCAAGATAGTAAATCTGGGGCCAGTTGCTGTCTAAAGGAAAGAAAGTCATTTACACAGCAGATGATCACTATCACTAATCATTACTAGCAACATTAAAATGGGAAGAAACTGAGCCCCTTAAAATATGAATCATGGTTCCCCTCACCTTGCTGCTTCTTGCGACACATGACTGTGAAGAGGGTTGCAAATGCTGACATGACAACCAGCGGCACCGTGATGGCCATGGCACGGATAGGTCCCGCCCAGGGGGAGTGGACTGGAGGATGGAAACAAACATACCCATTTGTGAGGCAATTAGATCAGACTGTTATTTCAGTATTTCTTTCCCACAAAAAAATGATAGTAGTGGGCAGGGAAGAGTCAACGACTGAGCTAAATAGGTCTGAACTGAAGTTGATGTTTCATTGTGTGCACACAATGAGAACTGATTCCTGGAGTAATCCTGACTCGTTTCTAGATCCAGTGGATACATAATCTCTCCAGTGGGTTCTGGATCTATGTCGGGGTTTCGTCTTAGTTGAGCGTGCCAGGAAAACTTCTACAGGGAGGCTACCAGGAGGCATCCTAATGTCCAACAGACTTTTTTAAACTCGGGGGAGAAGCAGGATGCTGAACTTTATTTTACTAAAATTCACCTTGGACCCCTTTGTTGTGTAGAATCAATTTTGGTTTGTAGTTACACCTCCAGCCACTAGGTGGTGCTAATTTTTCTTTAGCACCACATATGATTTTTTTAAAATCAGAAAAGTCAGAGATCCTTAATGAGCTGACAAATTAGTGAAGAGGCAAACTCCTTTCTGGCTGCCAACATGTCATTGTATTCTATTGCCTCAATGTGGACAATGCCCTGTGCTCAGCATGTGGTAAGATGATATACAGAGTCATGGACAGACCAGAGCATTCACTGAAAACATGTCATTAATGTCTGATTATGACAGCCCCTCAGTGGCTTTAAAAAAATGGATTAAGACTGTCAGTAAATCAGGAACAGCAGTGTTGCACAGGTGGGCTATTCACAGTGGATTCAGCTCAATTATTTTTAGTGCAGTCATCGTAGGAATATTTACTTAATGGTGTATTTTTAAATCAAACTAAAGACCCAACAATACTAAAGATGAAATGGTGGGATGTCAAGGTGTCTGTGGCCGTCTTTTATATACAGCATACTGTGTGGTTGTGTGCATCTCACCCTGGCTGACGTGGTGCTGAGTGTGCATCCTGGTGGTGTTGCTGTCATCTTTCAACTGGAGAAGAGAAGAGTGTACTGTTTAAAACTGATCATTTTTGGTCTATAAATCATCTTCGGTGAGGACTAGGCTCCAGCAGAAACCAGTTTAACCAGCTGTGAATGCTCTAAATGGAGCTCAGCTCTGTGCTACATTCATGTACCTCTATAGTGTAGGTCCCTGGAGTGACGTCCTGGAGGATACATGTCGTTCTGGGCTGATTCACATCCTGGAAATGGTAAAACACGACACTTTAGTTTTCAATAAAGACTAACATCTGCAATTAAATTTTAGCTTCCAGATTCAATCCCAAACTCCTTCTGACAACGCACACACTTTAACAAAAGCCTGCTCAAGAGGAGAGGAGGTACAACTGAAGGCCAAAGAAGTTTTAAAAATGTTTTCAAAGCACATGAGAAACAGTATATTCATCAGTTTATTGTACAAGTATTAAACAGTGGTGTCGGTATCAGTGGGGAGTTGGTGCCGCCTTAATATCAACCCTGATATAGTGACGGGACAGGTGTGCCTTTTTTCATTCTTCACAAAACTGCTTCTTTCTTTCCTCACAACCCCTTAAAGTGCAGAAACTCCCCTGTGTGTGTGTGTGTGTGTGTGTGTGTGTGTGTGTGTGTGTGTGTGTGTGTGTGTGCGCGCGCGCAGTTTGTGTGTCTCCTGATGGTGTTGATACTGCGAAGACAGACAAAAGAAAAGAGCTGCTGGAGCGAGATCAAGGAGGATGCAGTTAGGACGAGGCTGGAACAAAAGCTTTTCACGCCACCTTCCAGTCCGGACATGATCGGGTAGAAACTCTGGATGTGGTTGGATGAGATTTAGGGGCAAATTATAGGCTTCCACATCAAATTCATCGCAAATAAAATGTGTTTACAGCTGCTCCACATTGGCCACACGTGAAGGCGAAGTGAAAATATGACCATTATATAGAGCCGGGAAGGGGGAGGGACAACACACATTTTCACAGAAAATACTAGAAGAAACTATGAGAATAGTTTGGAGAATCAGAGAAATCACATGTTTGTAACAGACTGCTAACTTGCTATTTCAGGGTGAATCTGCCACAAGAGCCCATGTTTTAGAGCATCACACACTCTACCGCGAACCCCTCAACTGTAGCACCAAGCGAAGCAAAATAAGGTCCAATGATGCCTATGTCTATTAGATTCAGATAGGACTCCAATGGCCAGCAATCTCAAATGTTCTTTTCAGGCAAGTCCAAACAAATGTATTTATTGAAAGGAAAGAATTCAATAAAAACACGTCTTTACAGGGTTTCAGCAGCGACCAACAAAAGCATTTCAGTTCTTTTTGTGGTGGCAAACAAAAAAAAAAAAAAAGGACAGAGTAAACCCTCTTCTGTAATCTAAATAAATACATCTCTGGAAACAACAGCATTCACTTTTTACCCACAAGCTGATCTGCTTTCCAAAACAAAGAAGAAAAAACATTCTTTGGTAATTTTCCATACAGTTTAATTCAGCTTTTTCCCTCAAACGTTTAAACCCTTTTTTCCAAACAAAACTTAAGAGCTTTCATGAGAAAATCTCTGGTGGTCTACAGGTACTCAATAGGCACCAATATAGCCTCTTCCAGTTTAACTATCACAGAAAGAGTCCACCCAAGCTTATCTTCATATTTTTACATGCTGTACTGACTTTGTTTTTTGAGAAATTCAACTTACTGTTTATTGATAGAGCCCAAATTTTAATAACGTGTATGTAATAAGTCCATAGTAACCAAATACATTACTAAAAGTGAATTTTTTTTTTACACACTTTTCTAGATACAGAGTTGTCATGGGTGTGTCCCTCAAAACTGTAAAAAGGAAATTTAGCTTGAGTGTGTTCATAAATGTTTGTAATGCACTCATTTTTATAAACTGTATTAAAAATAAAATAAAATGCATATTTAGTTTGAAGAAACACAGCATGTACAGCAAAATTAACTATTTCCAGTAGTGCACTCAAAGTTCTACGTGTTCAGCTTATATGCGCAAAGGCACAAAGTTAAACAGTTTTCAGCAGCCGCAGTGGATCTGTGATAGGTCTTGGAGAAAAAGAAAAAAAAAAAAAAAAATACTACAGCTGCTCGGGAAATGACATCATTTCTCCGCTGTTGCTGAAAACCACGTGGTAGTTCACGGTGACAACGTATATTCCAAGTGTTGTTAACAGCTGGTCAGATTGATAGAGTACCAAAGGAAACAGCGCTCTGGGACAGCTGATCTCGTGATATTTAAGTGCGGTTGCATGCAGAAAGACTTATTGCTATAATTTATTTGGTCTAGATATGCAAATGGTGATTACAAAGGGTTAAATATGATACCAGTTCCTCAGGTTCTGTCATCTCCTGCTACCCAGTATATTTTCATTCGCCTACACAGTCCTTTGAATTTGAATCTGTTTACGGAGATTTATTAGAGTATTTATTACAAAAACTGTCACGTTTCTCATTAGAGGTCACTGAAAACCTGCTCGAACATGGCGGGTTTTAGAAAACTTTTATAAATCTGAACTTAACTGACGATCAATGTCAAAATGTGTTAAACACAGCTGATCTTACCGGTTTGCAGCGCTGCAGTTTGGAGGGTCCGTCCGGTCGCAGTTTGCAGTACAGGTAGTAGAAATGGAAACCAAAGGAGGGCGGAGCCTGATCAAAGGCCACATGAAGGCTCGATCCGAGCTGAGACACGTTCAGCGTCTTTGGTGTCCAGACTGCAAACACAAGAAATAAGAACTCTAAACTCCCACGACCTCTTAGATATTGCAATAAAACAAGTACAAGAAGAACCTTTCAAAAAATACAGCAACATTTCAGAAATGTAGGACCACATTGTTGTCTTTTTCCGCTTAAGGTCACCGTAGCCTCCCCTATTTCTCATCATTTCACCTACACAGGAAAACTTGAATCGTTTGTGCAAAAACTAATTCACAATAAACTGATCTAAGAGCGAGGCGGGCTGGGTCCAGCTTTGGTAGTGTAACCAGCTCCCGACTAAGTCGGCCTACATGTGGCTCTGGTTATGACGACGACACTGAGGAACTTACATGGTTTGCAGACCAGGTTGTCTGATCCGAGGAGCATTTCACACGCTGTAAGGAAACAACAAAAAAACAAAACACACAGAGAGATGGTTACAAAGTTTGTTTTATCGTTCTCATTGTACAGCCTCAGTTTTGTCTCAGCTTATTAAAAAAAGGGGATGTTTTGGGAAAACTAGTCTGGCTTGGCACATAGTGAAACACACAACCTCACAGCAACTCCTAAGCTTTATGCATGTTCTGTCTTGTGATCCATTTAAAACTCACTTCCAAGATGGTGCATACATCTCGGAGCAGTGCAGTAAATCTGTCAGTCTAGCAGCATTTTTGTTTTTATTCTGCTTCCAGTATTTAATGAACACGTTTCCATCCGACTCCACATGAAAGTAAACACTGTTTTCTTCAGAACGGTAATTTTTAGGTGTCTCAAGAGGTGAGGACACTGACGTCACGTCTCTTCATTGGCTCCCTGTTAAATCCAGGATCAAACTTAAAATTCTTCTCATATACAAGGCCTTGATAATCAGTTCCCATGTTATCTTAATGACCTGATAGTACCATATCACCCCATTAGAGCACTTTGGTCTCAGACTGCAGGCTTACTTGTGGTTCCTAGAGTATTCAAAAGTAGAATGGGAGGCAGTCTCTCCAGGCCCCTCTTCTGTGGAACCAGCTCCCAGTTTGGATTCAGGAGACAGACACCCCCTCTACTTTTAACACCAAGCTTAAAAGATTCCTCTTTGATAAAGCTTACAGTTTTAGCTGGATCAGATGACCTTGAGTCCTCCCTTAAGTTATGCTGCAATAGGTCTAGACTGCTGGGGCTTCCCATGATCCACTGAGCGTTTCTTTTCACATCTGTTTTCACTCACTGCATGTTTACACCTCTCTGCATTTAATCATGAGTTATTATTAATCTCCTGGCCTTTTTTATCCTGTCTCCCTCCCCTCAGCCCCAACCAGTCACTGCAGTTCTGACGGAGGTTTCTTCCTGTTAAAAAGGAGTTTTTCCTTCCGACTGTTGCAAAGTGCTTGCTTATCTGATTGCTTATCTGCATTATTGTAGGGTCTTCACCTTTCAATATAAAACGCCTTAAGGCAACTGTTGTTGTGATTTAGTCTTTATACTTTATAAATAAAACTGAATTGAACTGATTTAAATAGAAAAAGAAAACATAAAAACAAAGCATCTTGTATCTTGTTTTTGTTTATGTCGTCACATGTATTACATACCAGCTGTATATATAAACACTCACATGGTAGAGGCTTGTGCATCCTGAGGTAGCCACACCCTAAATCATACTCTGTTTTATCGTCCCTTGGAAGCCTGAATGGGACAATTATATTATAACAAAGAAAACGTAAAACTATGCTCACCTCTAACCAGTCGTGGCAGATGGCTGCCCCTCCCTGAGTCTGGTTAAGTCTTTACCTTAAAGTGTAAAGTGCCTCGAGGTGGCTTTTTGGGATTTGGAACAGTAAGATGATGTAAGAGGCGCCTGAAAAGGCTTTTCTAAACAATCAGTGAATCAGCTGATCGGCTAAAAACTCAGTCCCATACATTTGTGAGACATGTAGGACTCACAGTTAGTTTTGAGGAAAGACGGAGGGAAGAAGCTCTCGTTCATCTGAGATGGAAAGGGAACCACACGAACCATGTAGTCGGTGTCAAAGTTCAAACCGCTGAACGGCTGACTGCTCAGCTTCTGTACATGAAAACATTAACAAACACAAACGTTCAACGGTGAAATTAGAAGGAAATGATGAGCGACAGTCTTCAGAGGAAATGAAGTAAATCTAAATAATACAGTTTAGCAGCAATGGTAAATATCCGAGTTAATAAAGCACAAACATGTTTGCTTCATCCATTCATCGGGAACAGTGCACATTAATTGAGGTCACTGTGCCAACATTTTTTATCTGTGGGCTGCAGGCATGCATTGATTAAAAGCAGTAAAAAAGATAAAAGCAGACTCTAATGAGCATGTATATGTGGACTTATTAAATACAACATCTCAACAGAAGAGTGACTCAGTGAGCCAGCTTACACTGCGTGGTAATTATTTCAAGGCTTCAGGGCCACAGATGTTTCAAGGATTCAAGTGTTTATCTTTGTCCAGGCAGTCATGTGCGAGTTTATTGTCAGTGTCCTATAATGACGATATTTTGGAAGAATGAAGACTGCAGATTGTGTTCCTGATCTCTTACAGTACATTACCATCAGCTTAGGAGGAGATTATTACACAGCCAGCCTGCAGCGGAAAGGATTGACTGAAACCAAGGGAGCTGAAGGAATTTCATATCGATCGAGGGCCAAAAAGCAACAAAAAACAAAAGAATGAAGTAAAACAAATACACAAAACTATATTCTGAGAGGTCTGCACAATGACTCAAACTGCTGATGTTAAGCCTAATATGCATTAACAACCCAAGAAACTGCAGATGCAGATCCAGAGATATGCCTTATTGAGACCCAGGCTCTCTGTCCACTCCCAAGCAAACCCAGAATGGTGTCAATTACAAATCCCTATTTTGAAAATAGAAAGAATTAGGAGTGTTCGGCTTGTTTATGCATGTCTGCTTCATTTTACAAAAAGTGTGCAGGGATTAACATGCTTATCCCTCAAAACAACATTTTCTTCAGGGCCCCTTGTCCCCCAGTTCCAGCACCCTCGATAGCTGCCTCTAACATGCTTACATTTGGAAGAAGCATCTTATCCTTTGAGCGATGTGCTACTGCGGGAAATGTGAAAAGCCAGCAGTTCAAAGTGTTTTTGTGGAAATGGCCCTACCGTGTTCTTGTAGGAGAAGTTGAGCTGTCGTGGGTCTTTGAGGATGAGGTGTTGACACTGTTTCCCTTCTGGATTCTTGTCCTCCAGGTAAACTCTGAAGCCTTTAATGTGTTCAATCCCTGCAGAGACGCAACAGCAAGTTCAGTCTCACCACGTCTGCATCCATCTTTTCTCTTCCTCTGTCCTCACCAGTCTTTTCTTCTTGCCTTTTACCAACACATCCATATCCTTAATCACTCTCTACACTACACTCCTAACCAGATCTAGTTTCATTCCTACCTTCTTCTTACTCTCATTTCTGCCTTTCCTTGTTCCCTCCTCTTCATCCATCTTTCCCCTTTTCTCTGCTGCACTCATTTCTATTGCACAGTTAAGTAAATTTTCTACTGTATTAGTAGCCCTTTGATTTGAGGTGGGATTTTTAGGTGGTCATGGTAGAGTTGCATGAACATACCTTGATATAAACACAGGAGAAATAGGTTTAACGTAATACCTTGTCAGTGCGTGCTTGTCACAGCTACTCGACAAACTTCCTGTCAGAAAAAGGCAAAAGACTGAAAAGGTGGGAATCTGATGTGTTGTGCCACTTTTGTGCATGAACTCCGGACATCATGGGGATAATACAGTTTGGGGACTTTCTTCTGTTATCCTTTCTGATACGTAACACACAGCAGGAGACTCCGAAGCATGAGTCATCTGCAGATGTATTCTCACTGCCAGAAACAATCCATGTTGTTTTTGGTGCAAGTGCCTGAATCGAGGCCACAGGTCAACCGTTGCTTACTGTGAACTCAGTGGACTATTACTTGTGGTATTCTCACTTTGTACTAAGGAGCTGGGAGATTAAAGACCACTAAATATCTTGTGATTTGCAGTGTCAACATTAACTCTAAACAGTACTATAAAATCTTGCATTTAGTTATGAAAAATTATATTTGATGTAGAGAAAGGAAAGTAGCACTAATAAGCAGTAGGGCAAAGACGATGATACCTTAATCAGTGATTATAAATGGGCACATAGCAGCTAATGGCCTAATTTTCTTCTTTACAGTCTTGCCAACTCTTTCAGGATGCTTCCTTCAGCTAATCTTTTTGTGCCCTTTCCTCAACTCTTCTTTTCAGACCATGAAAGGTCTAACTGGTTTTGATACCTGGTACTTTTCTACAGCTTATTTTACATTACAGATAGTAACCAGTCAGTGTAGCTGGGAATCATCTCAGCTAAACAGCAACCAGTCACGGCAGATAGCTACAATTAAAAACCAAATAGTGTGTAGAGCTAATTCACACAAGGCCTCAAACCTGCCCTTGTTTCCTTCTTTCCTGTGCCTCCTTATATCTCCGCCTATCCCCCAGTTCTCATTTTTCTCCCCCCTCCACTCTGTTCCTTCATTTGCATGCATCTCCTCTCGTCTCCACCCTCCTTATTTTCAGTCCTCTTCACTTCTCCTACAATCCTCCACTCCTTAAACCCCCGTCACTCCTCTTTGAAAGCACACCTGTCTTTTAATTATACCTATACATCGACCGGACATGTTTTTCATATTAGCTCTCCAAGAGAAAGACAGGGAACATGAGAGAGAGATGCAGCAGAGCAGGTTTTTCTGTCCTGAGGCATATTTCTGAACACCTCTCTCGCTCCCTCTTTGTGAGTCGTCGATGTTTTGCATTTTAACAGCAGAAGCAGCCTGAGGTCACAATTGATCTGTTTTTCTTTCTCTCCTTCTCTTCAGTATAAATTTGGACAATCTTTATTCAAACTCAATAGCAATCAAACAAGAACCACGAGTATCTGTTTATCACAAATACAAATCTAAAACGACCCCTTTTCACCTCTTTTATAAGATCGGACACATGTAAAGAGTTTATTGTTTGTGGTGGATGGTATTTTTTGTAAGTCGATCGAGTAGTCTGAATTGTGGCATGAATGGTTATGTTGCCTCACGGGAAAGAGTTTCTTGCGTCACCCGGGGCCTTTCTGTGAGGATTTCCTACAGGTACTCCGGTTTCCTCCCACCCCCCAAATACAAGTTAAAGTTAATCTGTGATTCTATATGGGCTCCGCATGTGAGCAAGGGAATAAAATCTATAGAAAAAAAAGAGTGAAAGTACGAGTAAAAGTAGCTTGTAGTTGAGTTGCTTTGAGTGATCAGCAGTAGATGCTCTACTGCATCTCTCTCTCATGTTCCCCTGACATTATTTTTGAAGATTAAATGCAGCTGCAAGAAGTTAAACACTAAGACTAGGCTCAGTTCAATGTGATGATGCTAAATGTCTCCAACAACTAGTCTTATTTATCCCTGGTACGTAACATGTAGAAGCTTTGCCTTCTCTGGGAAAAACACAGTGGAAATATCTAACCAGCTATCCATTCATCTGTTATTTGTTTGTTTGGTTATTTGCCACTTATCCTGTGTCGTTTGGGCAGCAGCTTAAGCAGAGATACCCAGACCCTCCTCCAGCTCTTCTGGATGGACACTGAAGTGCCCCCAAGCCAGAGAGCAATAATCTCTCCAGACTGTCCATGGCCTGCCCCCAGTGACTGAGCTGCTCACCCCAAGGGTCTCTAAGGCTGAGTCCAGCCACCCTTCCTACAGCTCGTGACCACAGCTGAGGGTGGGAACGTAGATCGACCAGTTGACAGCTTTGCTTTCATGCTTAGTTCTCTCTTCACCACAACAAACCTGTACAGCATCACTGCAGACACCACACCAATCACTCGTGACCAAGACCGCAAGACTCCTACTACTCCTACCCGGGGGAAGCAGCTTGTTCCCAAACCAGAGTGGGCAATCCACTCTTTGCTGGCTAGGAACCATGGCCTCAGACTTGTGACTCAGCACACGGTGGAGGTCATGGCTCAAGGAAGCTGACAGACTCACACAAGATCCTGAGACCTCTGAATCCGACAACCTCCACCCCTTTAAGAATTCTGTCCATGAAAGTTCTGAATGGGATCCGTGAACCAACTTCAACCTAGAATGAGTCCAACTTAATGCTGGCAATGCAAAACAAGCTCTCACTGCAGTTAACAACAATTAGTCACAGACCTTATTTCGGGTGACCAAAAAACGAAAAAAAGTCTTCCTGTCCAACTCCCTAATTTTACTCATCTGGTGCGCCACAGCCTTCAGCCTTGTTTCAGATAAATTCTGGGTTTGTCGGTAAAGTCTTGGCTGTCTTACAGCAGAAACCTTAAGCTGTGCAGATCTCAAAGAGGAAATCTGGCAACATGTGAGTATGACATGGAGAATTTCAGGGAGATTTCTGCCTCTCCCTCTCTGTGTGAGAAAACAACGGGCCGTTTTGTCACAGAGAGGGAGAGGCAGCAGAGGTTCACCTTACACTGTGCGCACACACATTCCTTCACGGTCAAATCGCGGCATTGTTGTGTGAGATGCGATCCTCTTTCCCTCTCTTTCCGGCCCCGATCAAAGGGACACACACGCACAGAGCTGGGTAATCTTACGATTTGAGCACTTTGAACTTTCTTGCTCTTCCCTCAACTTTCCCTGTTCTCTCTCTAAAACTGTCTCTCCGGATGATCGTGCAAACAGGCAGGCCGACAGGTAAACAGACCTAGTGGGCTCGCAGACCAGTGGACAACCACGGCGGCCTGATCGTCGCAGGCTAGATGACTGAAGGAGACGTTGGTGGCCTCACGGATCATGTGCTTCCCCAGTGGGTAGTTTAATGAGCAGTCTGCAGAGAGAAACAGAGAGATATGAAGAGATTAACAACAGCACAGAGAGCCGCATTTTAACAAAAGATTTAATGGTTCTTGAAACAGAAATCTGAGCCTGATGGACAGAGTAAAGATTAAACACTGCAGTTAACATCTTCACAGCCATTTAAGGACCATTCAGGCTCAATTCCAGATTCTTGCAGGAAGGTTATGGACTTTTGTCAACTCTGCCGATTCTTTTATTATAGTTTCCAGCTTGTTACCATCCATAAGTTAAAATCTAAAATTAAGTACCTTGAAATTTCTACTTAGCAGCTAAAACATCTGAGAAAACAACACAAAATTGAGAGAATAACTTGAAATTTGAGACATACATTAGTACAGTAATTAAAAATTACTGTACTAATGTATGTCTCAAAAATGGGAAAATAAACAAATAAAACCACAAAACTATACAAACTATAGGTACAATAGACCAAGATCATGCTAAAATGAAGGATATGTAATTCTGAATTTAAAATATAAGAAAGTTTATGGTCCAGAGCTCTGGTGGGAGATGCTCTGCTCTACTGACCTTTCCTTAATGGTCAGGCTTAAACTCAGACATTTATTTCTATTCTTAGGTCCATATGTCGTCTTTTCATTTCAACAGCTCCATAAACCTCCTGGTTAAAGTTTCTGCAGCCAATCAGGAGAAAGTTAGACTTAAAGGGCGGGGCTAAAACAGCTTGTTTGAACTAAGTTAAAGAAGGCTTAATTTGAACTGTGAGTTGTTTAAAGCTACTTTAATGAGAGTCCAGAATGACTGAACATAACAGCTCTACTTTTTTAAAAGTCATACGATTGACATCTTTTGTGTGTGTGTCATTATCTTTAGATAACCCTCTAAGGAGATACTTTGAGTTAAATTAAGAAATGCATTATTAGCAGATTCCACAGCTGTCCGATCTGTCATCCATATTTTATTAACCGCACCTTCATTAATTCAGTCGCTCTGGGTTGTTTGTCATTCACCTCCTCTCGTCTCCAACATTTCTCTTGTTTTATCTTGAGAGACACGAAGTTGGAGGGGCGGAGGAGGAGGAGCAGCCAGCCATGAACCGAGAGGGATCGGAGGAAAAAAGATGGACTTAGGATGTAGAAAGAAAAGAGGCGTGAACTCAGACACGACTGACTGCTCCCCTTTCCTCCTGCTAACCATCTATTGACAGAAGTGAGGAAGAGGAGGAAGAAGCTGGGAGAGAAGAGCTTATAAAAGATGGAGACGGATGAGAGAACGTTAGACACGAGTCACTGCTCCTCTTCCTCTCGCCTCTTCATCCTCCTCAAAGCAGGGTCATGTTCAGGGCTAAAGGAGAAGGTCACAGCTGGTTGCTCCTCTTCCTCCATCTTCCGTAGGATGTATGGAGGAGAGGAAGGCTGCAGTTCTTTTTACTCTTCTTCCTCCTTCCCTAATCTTTGGTTTCAGCATTTATAAAACAAAGCAGTGTAAAGACAGAAGAACGAAAAGAGGGCTAAAGTTCACTGCAAACGTTTTCTTTAGCTGTCCCCTTTTTTCTTCCTGTTCACTTTCCAATTTAAGAAGCATAGGAGGAGGCGCTCACACAAAGCACAGAAAGAAGAGGAGGCTGAAGGAGACCATCACAGTTGCTCCATTTATTTGTGCATCCTCATCTTCTTTCAATGCTTCATCCTTCAAAGTAGAATTATGACAACTTGAACCTACTGTTTTTAAAGTATCAGCTTCAGCTGACGTTCTTCTGAAGCAGATTTCAGTCTGAGTAAAAAAAATTAGAATTATTCAATGACAGTGAGGCGCTGTCAGATTTCTAAAATGCATAATCTTTAGTTTTGGTTAAATCCTCTGGAGCATGTCACACGGTTTGAGGCACTCCGACTGGATGCTCAAATCCTGGACATACTGTCAGCAAACAAAGACCAAAGCCAACAATTAGTTACCATTCAGTTAATTTTCTGAACACTTTTGTCAGCTAGGGAGGGCTGGAACCTATCCCAGCTGGAGCAAAATCCGTGGACATAGCTATGTTGAGATCATCCATGGAGAATAAAACTCAAATAAATGTTTTGACTAGCTTTGCTTTTTAAAACTAGGCTCCAGTTTCGGCCCCCTGAAACTGGTGTATTAAGTAAGTGCTGAAACCAGCAACAAAGACCTTAAATCTTTCCTCTCACCAGGAAAGTGTTTCCTAAGGTTATCGAAGGAGCTGAAGGATGGACTTCGATGCAGTCACACTTCTTTCTTATCATGACCAGAGGAGACATGGATTTGTACAGGTATAAGGCACCTGTTCACTTCTATATGAAGCTCGCTATCTTCATATGTCAGCCTCGGTTACACAAGGAAGTGTGATGTCAGGTTTGAAATCATCTGAAAGAGGAGGTCTAATATTGTGGCAAAAATGTTTTCACGATTAATGACGGCTGGGACGTGAGCAGTTTATGGTGCGCCTGTAAGTTAGAGCTACAGAAAATATCCCAAACACGACACTGGACAGGTATCTGACAGAGCTTACAAATGTACGGTTTTAATTTGACAAAATATCGAGGAGTTTTTAAAAATCCCGGACATCACAGTTTTTAAATGTGCATTTGTTTGAATGTGTGGATTAAAAGAACATTTTGATCATTGGTGAGAATTTCCCACAGCAGGATGGTGTGTTTGCAGCAAAGATGATAAACGCATGACCAAATACATACATAAATAAATAATCTATCCTCAACGTATTGCTGATCCTACAATCCTTTCTAGGGAACCTACTGGAGGTCAAAGGTCACCCTGCTTTATAATCCCCATGACATCACTTCCAGCAGAGAGAGGGTGTGAGAGAGGAAGCCTCTGGCTCTCCTTGATCCTCAAACTACTGAGGTGTGACACACACACACACACACACACACACTCTGATTGTCATGCTAAAACACTTGAGCGCTTCACTTTAGCTCCAAGCGTGTTTTCATTTCATCTGATCTTCAGAATTCACATGATCTTCTGACCTCTGACCCACACGTCATTGCTTACATAATATGTGTTAAAACTAGATTAAATGAAAATCAGAGAAATGGAAGAAACTCACAAGACGACCCTCAGACAAAAGAATCACATTCTGTTAATAATGCAGTTTGACATTTTGGGTAATACGGGGTGATTTGGTTTAATCTGCAGATAAATGTCAGCAAATACAAACCTACATAATGTTAGCGTAGCATAAGTGCTGGAGACACAAGGAAAGAGGTGACCTGACTGTGTCCAAACACAGGGGAGGACATCTTTAAGAAATCAGACTCACTCTAATTTTTTAAAAACTGAACCTGTGAATCAACTCAGAATCACTGAACACAGGAACTGCAGTTACGGCACAAACAGTTAATAAATTAAATCTGCTGCTGCACTTTTCCCTCATGCACAATTTTAAACTAACTTTGAAAATATACAAAATATCTTGGACCTTACAGAAGGAGGAAGGAGGACTTTTTACATTTATTAGATGAAACACGGAATAATCTCCACCAAGGTTGAAGTTGTTGTCCACTCCATCCATGTATCAAGCCCCTAGATCCAAATACAGGTTTTCTTATTTAAATTTAATCTGTATCTGTGACAATATTTTTTCCCTATCGCACAAATATAACAATTTTTTTTTCAAACTCCTCAATCAACACGAGCAAACTCCATAAAATAGTTAAACCGCATGTAGTTGTTAGTGTTGCAATAACACTGCAGACAACACACACACACTTTCTGAGGGATCTGAAAGCGTTTCCTCGCTCATGGTCACAGACAAAGAGGGGAGGGAGGGATCGGCCACGGTTCAGGAACTTGACTTTAACAGAGAAAAGAACAAAAGAAGAAGAGGAGGCGCAGGGTGGTGGTGGAAAAGGTGGAGGAGGAGGACAGAGGAGATGATGTGGGCGAGGGTAAGGAGGGCTTGCAGATTTTCATATCAAATATGACAGAAAATAAACTATTTTATGATCAAATTGATCTTTGTGAAAGATTTTAGGTTTACCCTCAGAGGAACGAGTCACACCTGTGGAGGATTTTAAGTGTCAAATACAAAACGATCTCCATAAAATGCCTGCATGAAAGCTTTCTTCTAGTCTGTAACACTTCAAATTTGATATTATAATGTGATTTTATTTGGATTAACTAATAAATACCTTGAAATTCAAGTTAGGTAGAGCAAACATAATCAGAACTAGATTAGATTATTTTTTGTTATATATTCTAGAGGCTGATGTTAAACATGGCCAGAGAGTCCAGTAATGAGGTCTGCAAATTTAACTGGTCTTAACACTTTGGACTGTTTTTTGCCATCTCAGTCTCACAGCTCAGCTCATTAAGTTCAAAGCTCATGTTTACAAGGGGAAGCCAATCAGAAAGAAGCTGACTTTGAGGGGTGAAGAGATGAAACAGCTTCTTTTATACATGGACCTGCTACGACCCAATGTAAGATAAACAAGGATTATAATTGAACAGCAACACATGGAGTCTACCTCAACCCCCCCCTTTCAGACAACATCTGATGACCTCTCTTGTACCCATAGTGACAAGTTTTGACACCTAAGTATGTATCAATAAAAGTGGTTTCATGACCATTAGAATAGTTTACAGGTCATCTTCTTGCAAACTTCTGATGAACACCCAATTATTTTGTTCTGTAAGCAGGCCTGAAATATGACGGACACCAGCAGAGCTTCGATGCTTACTTACTCCTAGTATGCTTTTAATGGGTAACGATTTAAGAGAGTACACCTGATGCAGACAATGCAATGTGCAAACCAGAGGAAATGTACCATGTGTGCTACAATTTTTGCTACATTTAGTCAGCCACTTTGTGCAGATTTACGATGTTTAAGAGAAACTCACTGTCGGCTCTGAAGGTAACGGCCAGCCTGCGGCCTCCATCTGCACCTGAAGGCACCTGAGGGAGAAAACAGAGATATATGAGACATATGAAAGTAACCACTCCTGATGACAGGCGTGAAAAAGCTTAAACTTTTAGCAGAAGATTATGCAAACCAGTCACCTAGCATGGCTGTTTCACTTCTTTTTAACAAAATGACAATAACGGTGAACAGACATTGAGTCTACTTGCTTTCTAGCCATGCAGACGTAAAAGCCATGACTTGGTCTTAAGATGGTGTTAGCAGTGGAAATCTTAGCAATAATTACATTTTTGTAAGATAAAAGCTGGCGCCTGAGAAAGGTCACCAAATCTCCATTTAATAGACGGGACTGGGCTATCCTTGCAACCTCACCCATGAGGTCTATTTAATACAAAGAACAGCAGATACAGTAACACATGATGAGCAGCAAGATAAGACGAGACATCAGCTCCCTTGTGAGCTACAATTACCCAGAAGCCCATTCTCCATGTTCCCACACAAAGATGAGGACTTTCTTTACGCATGTTTCAGCCTCGACTGTTTCAGCAGTTTTACGGCTTTGACCCTTTTTTATGTTCACAAACACACACACACACACACACACACACACACACACACACACACCCCCTCAGGCTTATTACAGAGGTGTCAGACTGGTCTCACACACCTGAAACCAATCAAAGAGACACCCAGCTGAGTGTGTGCGAGTGTTACTGACGGTGTGCTGTTTATTAGCAGCCACTGTACCTCACAAATACAACCCATCCATAAAAAAGACACACACACTTTTAATGACATACTTGTGAAGTCCCTCATTGTCCAGATCGCAAAACACCTAAAGGCAACACAACAATGATAAAAATAAATAAATAAAATAGTCCGCACAGACACACACAACGTTTCATCTAATCATGTTTGCATTAATCATACGCTGTGCTTTAAGTTGGCCTCTGCTGTGTGAACTTTGACCTTTAGAAGTTTATATGCTGTGGTGTGTGCACGTGTCCCGCTGGCAGCATGAACTAAAAGGCTAATTAAAAATCAAGGGGGACGTTTTTTCCACCAACAGCACAGGGGGAGGGAAAAAAAAAAAAAAAAAAAAAAAAGGACTTCCTGGTTTCTTGTACTGACCCACAAAAACCTGGTTTTGCATGGAACTACATTTTTGCTAAAAATGTACGAGATAAAACATAATAACAAGTAAATAACTTTACATCACAGGTCAAGTACTCATTGCGAACACACATTTAAATTCCTCAAATTAGATCGTTCACTCTGGTACAAATCAGTTAGAGGATACAAGTTTGTCAAGTTTTAACAGCAGTGTCACCACAGCCTCTGTGACTGACAGGTTGAGTTTTCCGTGTCACACCATAGCAGTAAGCACTGTTTACGGTGTTTGTTTACAATGCACGGTGCACGGTGCTTGTTGCTGAATTCACTTATCAACAGTTATTATTTTGCTGTGCTGCAGTGGACAAACTGACAAGCATCAGTGGTTTTATTATGATTAAATAAAATAACTCATGAGAATCACACATTGTCTAAGAAAAGGGAAAAATAGTTTTTTTAATCAAATAAACAAACTTAATATTCTAAAATGCAAAAAAATAAATGTGCCGTGACGCCGCTGCTGGCACTTCTTAAAGTCACCAATGTTTACTTAACTTGACTATTCAAGATATCAGACTTTATTCATTCTAATTTTTTCATTCTATTTTTGCAGAAAATCTGCAGTGGCACTAAGAGAAAAGTGAGGCCCATGCGACAAGCTTAGCTACAGGAAGAGCAACGAAGGGCCAAAGCAGGCATCCAACCTACACCTCGACTGCGTACCATTCAAAGCTGATAATAATAATAATAATAATAATGGATTGGATTTATATAGCGCTTTTCAAGGCACCCAAAGCGCTTTACAATACCACTATTCATTCACTCTCACATTCATACACTGGTGGAGGCAGCTACGGTTGTAGCCACAGCTGCCCTGGGGCAGACTGACAGAGGCGAGGCTGCCATATAGCTGAACAGCTAGCAGACCTCTGTTGATCTGAAGGGAAAAAGCATCGACTGGTTCACCTACAGAAAAAAATGTTGTGACATTTACTGAGATCCTGTCGACTAAAGGCTCTTTTTTTTTGTCTTTTTGGGTCAAGGTGAACAAAACAGCAAGAAACAAAGGCACACCGGAAAGGAAAGGGGTGCACCTAATTTATAAAACAAGAATTGGAAATTCACTGGTATTTGTGTAGCACTTTTCTAGTCTTACTGAAGACTCAACTTACTTGAGACTACAAGGTAGATTTAACCATACATTCATTAAGTGCTTTACCCACCCAGCCCTGATTCTAAGGGGCTAAATCTCAGCGTTTAGTAAAAGGTGTCTTGTTCATTTCACACTCCAACTAATGGCAACTCTAAGCTATCCTAAAGTTAACCAGCTGTGTAAAAACACCTGGACTTTTTACTAACTTGCATATTTAGATAATTCAGAATTAACGAACTATTTCTACCCCTCTTCACCACCAGTTAAACCGCCCACCGCTGTGAGTCAAACTTTAATACTTTACAGCAGACACACACACGAAAAGCTTTCTTTTTTCCTGTTGCCAGGTGTTTCTCACTAGTAATAATCATTATGCCTCTCCCCTGCAAATATCCACACACACAAAAATACGCACACCCCCTGAGGCCCGAGCAGACATGAATCCACATCAGTAAACAACTGAAAATACAAGTAGTTCATTATCACTCACAATAAATGACCGGATGAGCAGCTGTTTGACATCCTGTCCGCAGACACATAAACAAACCAGTCCAAAAAAAAAAAAATTCACTTTTTCAGACAAGAAGAACAAAACTCTTTAAACAACATAAAAACTTTTGAAGAAACACTGAATTTCCCTTGGGAATCCCCAAACATCACTCACACACACACACACAAAATCAGTTCCTGTGGTAATCAGACAGCTAATTGCAGGCTCAGTTAGTTGAAACAGTAATTAATCAGCGCACACAAGGGAGGAAAGGATCTAAGGACTCAGGAGAGGAATGGGGGAGTAAAGGATGATGGGAGAAGTAATGACCGAGCCTGCAGGGAAGGAAAAAGGGAAGGAAGGAAGGAGGAAAGAAGAGAAGGAGGGATCTGATTAAACAGGAACTTCTTCAATTACAGCTTTTAAGGTTCACTTAGCAGACTTCTCCTCTGCTTCGTTTTGTTTGGGCCAGCCAGACCAGTTCCAGATGTGGGGACAAACTCCCAGCTGACCTCTAATCAACATACTCCTCCTGGGCTGAAGCATAAACAAAAGTTCCGTTCAGGGGAGGAAGATTAGAGGAAGATTAGAGCTGCACGATGAGCTGAAGTGCCTGCAGAGCAGAGCGTCTGTCAGGCACCATCACTTATGATGCTGCTCACTTGTTTCTCAGATATTTTCAGATTTAAATCACAGATTTCAAAACGCAGTTCCATTTAAGCTCATGTGCAGCTACTTGGGTTTAGACAACATTTTTTCCACTTCTTCCAGAATTCATAAATGTCCATCAAGCTGCAGTTCAGGCAGCTCAGGTCCTAATATTCAGACTTCTCTCCAGTTTTGTCCATATGCTTTACTAGGGTGTAACATGCTCAACAAAAGGGGGGTTAAAACCTGGTTAGCAATCAGTCTTCATAGAGTCATTTATGTTATCTTATCTTTATCTGCTTGCTAACTCTGCCGTCATTGGGTATTTCCGTGTTAAAATGGTCCTTGAATTCCCAAAAGCAAACAAACACTGGGCAAAAGCAATCACCACAGAGTTAAAAACAGTCCAAACTCTTTCAGTGTTGCTGTTCTTCCAGGTGCTACAATAAAGTTTAACATCCTTCCATCAATGAAAAAAGAAGACGTAAAGCTTTCAGCTGCAGGCAGGAAGTCTCCATAAAAAGCTGATTTACCATGTACTGAGTGAAGTATTTCTAAAAATCATACAGCACAACTGTAACTTTGAACTTCACATGTAATGATGGGCTAACTAATGGTTAGGCTAATATACACATTAGATATGCTACACATGGACAGTGCTAATAAAAAGCTGAGGAGGCCGAGATTGATCACCGAATAGTTTTTCCAAGCTCGTGGTAATTAAAAATAAATAAATACAAATAAAACATGAGACTAAGCTCTTCAGCACATTATTAAAGCTGTATTTATCTTCAACACTTGGTTTCACTTCACTGAAAATAAAATAAAATAAAGTTATTTGTCTATTATAACTTCTAAGTCAATGCTAAGGGAGCAGCAAAACCACAAACATAAACAGCAGTATCTTACAGGAAATGTGAAAAGCCTCTACATGTCTTTGACACTGCCCTCAGGTAACTACAACATGCAGATGTGGATCTCCAAAGCTCTGAGCAGCACCCGGAGACTACCAGCCCACTGCCAGGCCTGGATGTTAATATGCCACAGTAATCACAGCTGCTTGTGTGATGGTCCAGTAGGCTGTACCTTAAACCAGCCATCCTACATTCATGCCCAACTAAAAGGACCTGAGGGATGAAGATGGAGCTGGTTCCCCTGTTTTATTTCTTTCAAAACTGCTAGGCACAATCAATCAACATTCAGAGAGCTCCAGCTGTTATTTCAGTTCATTCAGTCTAATCAATAAATATTTGTTTAGATTGATCCCAAGGAATGATTGGGACTGCTATGATAAAAATGAAGTGTGCTTACATGTGGTCGGGGACATCTGATTGCTTTTCTTTAAGTGAAAAGTTGAGTTCGATTACTCCTATCATGTTAATCATGTCAATATTATTAAGCTATAATTGATATATTTTTACTCATCTCCCCTCCTGAGTCTGTCTCTGAGTATTTGCTTCTAAAGAACTTGTTTTCTGCACGCAGATGAGATAAGACACAATACGACCACTTTTTAGCAATTCTGCAAACTTCCAGAGACTACCCCACCAAAAAAAATGCTCCTTTATGGCAACTACTTCAAAAAAGCCACCTGAACCTTTTTATCTTCATTGAAACTTCACTGAAGATTTCATTGCACACAAAGAACAGCGAGACCGTGTGAAGCTGATGAGGTCCTTGTTCATGCAAAAGCCTCGAGGCTAAAAACTCAGCCCTCTTAATGTCTTCCTGCCTTTTACAGACAAACACACACCTCCAAACACTTCCATATGGCACAACAAGGCCGCTGATAACAAAGCGCCTGAGTCGGATTCAGTCTGTGCTGGTCTTGTAGGATCTTGTTCACTGTGTGTCAAATACCGTTTTGGAGCAGATGCAGACTGTCAGTTCTGACGAATCGCTGCATCATCATTGTGATCATCATCACAGGGGAAAAAGGCTGTTTTTGAGGCGGACGGGGACCTTTAATCAACACTGATAATGTACTTTCCTTCTATCCTTCCCTGTAAACTGGTATTTTACACAAGAGAAAATTATGCACTTTATAATTGTTATGATCACCTGGTGAACTTTGTTTTTTAAAATCATGTCAGGACACATGAACTGTGTGGCAAAAGATTAAATCTTTCTGATGTAATGGAGTCATGTTTGATTTTATTCTTCTATCAGAAGAAAAGTTAAAGGATTTATTTTTAGGGCTTTGGGAGTTTCAGCATGGACTGAGAAATAGTTTAACTTCATCCTCATAAATCATGGGAGAGTGATACTGATGAAAGAACCAGATACTGTTGAGACACGGAACAGATATTCAACTTGCAATGCATAAAACACACCAATCCAACATACTATGAGTGTTTTTTTTAATAACTGAAACTGATTCTTGCATAGTACAGTTACATTTCAATCCCCACTAAAGCATATTTAATACAAGGCAGCCAGTAAAAACACGGTTAAAACTGTTATGTTGAGATCTGTTCATAGATTCTGTTCAGTCAGCGTGAGTAGGATGGATGAAAGTGTTCCACCTTAAAAGTGCAGCTAGATTGTTGCCTCCACATGGCACTGAATTGAATCATTTCACGCATTTAGTGCATAAGTTAACCAGTAAAGATGAAAAGGCAGCAAAATATTCTGCTACTTATTAAATATACAAGATAGTAAAAGCCTAAGACTGAGGAAAGACGGCTATAGCTCAGGGGTAGAGTTGCTCATCTACTAATCAGAAGGTTGGTGGTTTGATCCCCAACTTCTCTTGTCTGCATGTCAAACTATCTTTGGACAAGACAGTTAACCCAAGTTGCTCCCCAATGCTTACCCAATAGAACACTTAATTACAAATGCAGTCAGTCGTTCCCGTGTCCTAAAGATGGGGTTGTTGCCACATTAATTTACACCTTTTAGCTGATTTTCTCATTCTATTATAGTTTTTCTTTTAGTAAAATTTACTAACAGCAGACCTGCTCCTTTTTCAAGTTAACAGGCTCGCAGTTTGATAGGAAACCCTGTGGGATCATAGATTAAGTGAGGAAGTGTGCATCCATCCAGAGAAAGAACATAGAGGAGAGGATGCATCGAAAGTGAGGAGCATGTACTTGTTGATAAAGATGGTCAGACATGCTAGATGAAAATTGGAGACACAAAGTATTTCACAAACAGGCTGACTTTGGTGAATCATCTTTAGAAATTACCTAAACCGTGCATCATCAACGACTCTGGAACTGCCAATCAGTGAGCGCAGTCCAGTCAAAATGTTTTATTAATGGCTAAACACGGAGAGCAGGAACGCACGCATCTGTTGTCACATGACAAACTGCTGAACAGGAACATGAAATCATGTATGATCTCGGTTCAGCACCAAATCCAGAAAGAAAAAGCTGGAAACAAAAGTGAGGTCCAACAATACAAACTCTGTGTGAGTGTGAGCTCGGGAGCAGCCAACCAGAGATTTCCCACCGCAAGAACAAAACCTGCGGCTTCCTCCTCCTGCATGACTGCTCCTCAATGTCCCCCAACCCCTCCCACCCCTCTTCATCAGGACTCCTCCTCCTAACCCAGGAGGAGCTCCTTCACTCCTGCTGTGACAGTTTGTCCTTTAAGAGACTCTGAGCAGGCCAAATCCTGACTTCCTTTGAAAATACACGACCTAGACAACACTATACATGTGTAGTGAGTGACGGTCCAAATCTATAGAACGAGGTCATGTGACGCTCATTTGTTACCTGAGAAAACTCCATTTTAATTTCATTTAGGATTTTAACATCCAACATCTTCCTTTCACTACAAAGTTCTTCTTTGTTTGAAGGACATAAAAATACACAATTAAATTCTCCACCACCGTCAGGGGGCCATCTCTTTGCAACAAAACTGACTCTGAAGGAAGAGCTGTGGCCCATTTTTACACATGAGCTCCTGACAATGTCACAGGAATCAGGTCGGGACATTGTCTGATGTTTCCCTTTCACACGTGTAGCCACACAGCAGGAGAAAGTGCACGCCCGACACGTTCTCACTTCTCAAAGTACACTACTTCCCAAGTAGAGACTCCATTAGCTTGCAGTGATTTGACCAATTACCTGCTCCATTCTCACAGGATTAGTCAAACCACGACAGACTTTAGACAATGGAAGTCGGAAGATCCACCGAAGATCATTTATATTTCTGTTAAGGTGTCTAAAAAAATTAAGATTTGCAGTACATGTGTTGAAATGGTTATTTTAAAAAAACAAACAAAAAAACATCTTCACCCAGAAGAATAGCAGATACTTAGAATCCTAAATGAACTAGTTGTTATATAGCACTTTTCTTCTGTACTGGAGCACTCACCATCCACACATACACTTTTTTCTTTACCTAAGTGCTTTCACATTCTGAAAAACGCAACATAGATCAACTGGAGGTACCAGGGAGACTTTGGCATGCAGACTGGAGCTTAACATCATTCACTCATGAAGACATGAAGAGATGGAATCACACTGAGGCAGCGTGAATCCACAGAAGAACTGTGGCAAGTTTTCCAAAGGTTTAAGAACAAAATATTAACTCAATAAATCAAAACTGTTCGTTGCATAAGTTTTTAAAGCATCCTCGCTTTCCTTTTATTACCTCGTACTTCTGCTCAGGGCTGTTTAGGACATTTCCAGCGCATACGTAAGTAAAGTTCAAGTTGTAAAACTCAGTTTTTCCTCAGAAAGCCTCAGAGGACAGCGATGAAAAATATTTCCCTGAGCTGTTTTATGATAGAGGTGGAGCTCCAGCACTCACGCTTCACCTTCTGCCTGTTTCAGCCGCCAGAAATCAGAAAACACACGTTTCCCATCCGACGCCTACCCAGCCATGATGTCCTCTGAGGCTCCCTGATGCCAAAACCACACCGACGCCCTAGATATGTGACATGGTTTCACAGGGGAAACCTTATTTGAAAAATGATGGCAGGGTAGAGAGACGGGAGGATGAAGAATCCAGAGAGGGATACAGAGAGGAGGAAGCCGAATGAGTTCCTTCCTCCGCTGAGACAGATGTGATGGCTTCAGCAGATGTGTTTCACTACAAAAAGAGATTTTACATTGACTTAAATCATCTATCATTCTAGCTTTCTCTGCAGTAACCGGGTTTCTGGATGATGTAGGGAAAAAAGGAGGTTTCCTCCATGAGTTTCAGGATTAATATCAAACCTCCTTTTAACACATTTGCAATTAAAAAAAAAAAAAACAACCCTACTATTTATCCATGTAGACAAACACAATTGTTTTCACACATAAAAGCTTGTTTAACTGTTTTGATGAATACTACACCATCTTTGTAAAAACTGCAATAGTCTTGCAAGGCTCCAGAGGGAGTTGAAGAAATCTGAGCAAGCAATTTGAAGACCGTTAAAATAAATGTAGAGGCTTGGAGCTTACAGGCTACATTAGCTAATTAAATTAAATAAACTTCATAGCATCATTAGAGGCACTGCAGCCAACATCTGGATTACAAAGGTTTCATTGAGTTTGACCAACATGTAGCTCTTCAAAGCAGGAATGTTGAGTAGGTTTATCAAAAAAATCTGATATTAATTGATACTAATAAACAGATGAGATACTTATTTGCAGGAGTATTAATGCACAACATCACACACAATTGCTACAGACAGGCAGGCACACAGCCCCTCCCCTCACTAGCAGCTGAAGCAGTTGATCTTGACGCCACAGAACAAATGTCATGAGCAATTTCGGGAGGTCCGTAAAGTATTAAAGACACATCGTAAATGCAACCGTTAGTCTGACAGCCACATTAGCCATCTGTTAAGTTAGCAGCTAGCAGCTAATAATAAAATGATAAGGAGCCTTAAAGTCGTGCCCATCTGTAATGTTTAATGTCTGTAAAGTCTACCAGCAAAAAAGGACAGCAGCATCCTGCTTAAAAAAAACAAAACAAAAAAAACCCCAACTATTTAAGCAGCAACTGATACCACTGAAAATGGTATTGAGTATTTTCCAGGATATCTTTACCGAGTGATTTATAATCACCTCTGTCAATCCGTGATATTTATTATTGAGCGATTTGTATATATATTGTTCATATTTCCTAAATTTCTTAAATCTCTAACATATTGTATTGTTAAATAGTCTGTTTCTGTTACTGGTATTTATAATGGTGCAACTGTAACCCACAAAATTTCCTTAGGGATTAATAAAGTATGCTGACTCTTATTCTGAGTCTGATAACCCTAACAAAAAAACAAAACAAAAAAAAAACGAGTACCATCTGCAAATGTTTCAGGACCAGAGACTGGGTATAAAAGATTTAGGTAGCTATTGTGACATCACCCATTGGCTTAAGACTGTGTTTTGACGCCTCAAAGTTTGGGTTTTTCTGGTGCTTTTCTGCTTTCAGAAGTTACCAGATTTGATCAAAAAGCCTCAGTCCCAATGCATCGGCTAGCACTAGCAAGTTGGGTTAGCTAGCTGCACCCATTAACAGACACAAAGATTCCTGTTAATTAAGAGATTAATGAAATACTAAGATTTTACTCAAAAAAACTGAATCTCAGACTTATTGCATGCTCTGTACCATTAAGTAAGCCAGAATATTAGTCTGATGAAAATACTCTACAAGGCACCAACAGCTTAAACACAGAGTAGATATACAGCTCAGTGACACTAGGTGAGGTCTGGCATTCACAGCCTGTACCTGGACACATGACAGTCAAAGCAGCCACGTCCCTAACAAAGGAATGATTCCCAGTCTCTTCTTCATATAGCTTAATAACTTAGCACAACACAAAGGTATCAATATTCTACTGGAAGTGGAAAATGTTGGACAAGCGCATCCTTACATCATCCATGTCACTGGACTGTGGGAAGAAGATTGAGTGTTTGAAACCAAGAGGTTATTAAAATGACACTTAATATCTATCCTGAATCAGGAGCCTTTTCCTGCATGATGCTGACACGTAAAACTAGCACACAGTCAAACACACACACACACACACACACACACACACACACACACACACACACACACACACACACACACGCAGCTCTAATAACCTCACACCTGTAGAATAGCAGGCCCTCACACCCCCATCCAGCAGCCTTTGAAGTGTGTGTGAAAGGAGAGGAAGCAGAAGAAGAGAGGGGGAGGTGGCAGACTGTGTGTGTGTGTGTGTGTGTGTGTGTCTGTGTGTCTGGGGAGGGGGGGTGAGGGGGGGGGGGGGGGGGGGGGGATATTGCAGGAAGGAATGTTTCAGCAGAGTAAACAGTGTGAAGCTTCCTGTAGAAAACACTTCAAAGCCAAAGAGGAAACCAGGATAACACACACACACACACACACACACACACACACACACAAGGAGAGTGAGCGTATCAAAGGCATGTAGGACTCATCTATCAACATAGGAAAATTAAAACCTGCAGAGTGGACACACATGCAACCAGAGAAACTTTTATTTCACTTAAAAAAAAAACATGGAAACAAAAAACAGTTTCTTAACACTTCATAATAGAGTTATTATTTTATGGAAGATAAACTGACAATTATATTCTAACTTCAATTTCTCCATTGTGAGAGGTTGCTTATCTTTTTTGTCATATATGACAGTAACCAGAGTATATGATCAGTGTAAATAATAGTCAACACTAAAAAACCTGAAGACGTCACATTTGGCACTCTTGGCAACTTTAATGAGCCAAATTTAAAATAAATGACTGAATAATTGAGATGGGTTTACAGATTAACTGGCAATGATTGAAACTCATCAGTTAATCTTAGCTTAGTCTGTGCTCCCTGACCTGTTGGTGTGATTCAGAGAAAGAAAATAAAAATCAATATTTGAAAGAAATAACTATTGACAACTCTCCCCTGCCTTTATCAATTTTTCTATATTTCGTTGTTTAATTATTTAATTGTGCAGCCTAAGCTGATACAATTTTACTTGGCCAAAAACAACAAACGTTCAATGTTGAATTATCAACTGCAGGAGCTTAAGTCTAATGGCCAAAAAATCTACCTTTTTCAGTAATAAAGAAAACCCAACACAAACATGAGGTCCTTGGGACCTTTGAAATAAACTAACATTTATGATGTTTAAATTCATTACAGAGAGGAGGAGAAAACAAGCCTGAGGATAGAAACTATAGAAATTCCCACAAATGAAAAATCTCTGAGACTTGTTCTTTTCACATTGCAGTGAAATTCATGCACACTGGCCTTTACGGAATCTAGAGACTTATTCTGAACTGGCACAGACCAAACACTGGTTCATTCATGGCCAAAAGCAAGGCTGCCGTGAAGTACAAAAGCAGGACAAGCGTTTGGAGGCGGTAGGTCAGCTCACATATTCCTGTTTTCCACATCAATTGCTTTTAAAAGATTACACAAAAGGCAGGAAATCAGCTTTACGACCTACGATAATTTACAGGGCCTGCAAATATCGCCTCGACTTTGGCTGTTGGGGTTAGAGTTTTAACCAAGTGATGTGCACTTTGTAGCATTACATAAATGCCGACCGGGACAAGGGAACACCAAACACTGATGAATAATAATTAAGGATATTAAGACTTGCCACAAAGCGACAAAACTTATATCGACAATATGTTTAAAGCGTTTTGGTTAAAAGCAGAAAAATATGCGTTCAACTCGGCAAACACCACACATAAATATCATCAATAAGTTTTTTTTGTTTATAAACTTTTAAACACCCCCCTTGCTATCTCTTTGAATTACGCTACCAACCAGACTGCAGATTAGGTAAAGGATAATAGTGTCAAGCAACTAAAATCATTTTTATTTTATTATATGCCGAATTAAACATGATATCAGACTCATTCAGACATTTGTCTGAAGTTGCTTATGAGGGGCTGCAAATTTCCAATAAAAGGAGAAAAAGATAAATTAATTCTTGTTCCAACGGAGTTTGGCTCGCAGCCTTACGCAAAAGACCTGCAGCTAGAACCCCGCAGACAGACAGGTAAAGGTAACGCACCCTGAGATTAAAAACACAGCAAATTAAATAAAAAGCGAGCATAACTCTAACTTCACACGTGAATGTGTTAAACTGGCGGCTTATTCATCAAGAACCTGACTGCATATACTACAGAAGTGACATAAAAACACGACCGTCTCCGAAAACGGAACTTTTTGGACACTTGAGACGTCGCAGCGACAGCTTTAACGAAAAGTCGCTGAACACCAGGGATAATGTTTAATTCTGTGCTTTACCTTAAACCCGCATCGATCCTGATTCGCTCTTCTGGTGCCCGATGTCGTAGATCCACATGGGAAATATAAAAGCAGGTATAAACCGCAGAGAGAGATGAAGAAACTCCGAGGGGCCGCCATTCCTCCCTCAAGTCTGAACAACTCTGAGAGCGAGGAGGAGAGGACGGAGGAGGTGAGCGCGCGTGCATGCGTGTACTGCGCACGCATATCTTTGTGGGGGACCTACTGGGACAGTTTGGCCACTACTCACCTTCTTGAAGTGATATTCAAAGGGATCCCCCCCCCTGTGTTTTTAGGTTCCACCCTTGGATTAGGAAGAAAAGGCTGGGAAATGTTGTTGCAGTACTGATCTGTGTTTGTGTGATTAGTACTTTGGGGATTGAGGACATCTTAGCCAGTGCTCATTTTGAGACATACATTCACAGGCTGGCAAGACTGCAAACTTGGTTTTAGGATTCAGATTTAAGTTAAAAGACTGGAAAATAAACAGGTATTCATAACTTACAACTAGTCTTATGTGGTTGTGAGCTTTGTACTTTTGGGGGTTAAGCTCTTTGGCCAGTTTTCACTTTCAGGCCAATTTTTAGATGGTTGTTGAGGGGTTCAGATTACAATCAGATTTAGATTGGGTAAAAGGCTGGGAAATCCATTAATAATTAAAAAGACAAATTTGCATTGTGTGAATTATAATTTGTGGGGTGAGGACATCTTGGCTGGTGCTCAAGATGTCCTACCATGTGAATTGTATTTCTGCGTCAGATCTAGGTCATAGCTTACACCAGTTTAACTCTGTGTTATAACCTTCTATGTAACCTGGCATGCATGCCCTGAGGAATGTAACTACACGTTGGAGCGATGCATGACTTGAATAGGGTGGAAGGTTGCGGTATTTGCTTACTTTTTCTTGGTTCTTTCAGAAATTCACATGTGTGTCTGGAGTGGCTATCAATCAAAAAACAAAGTAAACGCAATCAAAAAACGAAAACCCATCCATGAGATGGGATTGGGATGAGATGACACCAGCCATATCACAGATGAGTTTTCAGACCACACCTATACGCAAAGTTCAGTTTGATCTCACCTGCACCGTTTTTGACTGTATGACCACAGAAAAACACCTGCCAAAGCACTCAAAGCAACCTTTGTGGTAGTTCTTGCTTCAGTTGGTGTCTGCATGAAGTCATTTTGGCATCCTGACACTCACACACGCAGACACAAAGACTCAAACAATGCCCTCTGCAGGTAAGAACATTATCTGTTTACACACTGGATAAAGATATGATTTATAGGAGGAGACTCTCATATAAATCCCACCTGCACACTACATATACTTCCTTTAACAGCTGTTTGCTTCATTTAACAGCTGGTTGAACCACACCCATCTTCAAAATGAGCCTTTATTTGCACACCTGTTAAGCTTCGTGACTGAATCTTGCATAGTTGTGGCATACAAACCCCTGTCAAAAACCTCAGAGCCACCAGTGTGGTTGTTCCTGCTTTAGTAAGGGGTCTCCAGAACCACACTTGCCATGATGTACACATAATGAAAGCAATACCAACCATGCCACTGCAGGCTTACTTTCCCCACTTCCCCCTTCATCAGATTTTACATCCTCAATTCTTTTCCCTTTTCTTTTCTGCTTGTGCCTTAGTCCCTCCCACCAAATATGCAGTTCTCATTTACCTCATTTGTCCATCTTTGTGTTCTGTGTCCGCCATGTTTCTGCCTGCAACCCAGACATCAATCTTGTTACAACATATTGAAGGATATCTCAAATTCTGAAATGCGTGTCGAAGACAGACGAGTGAGGTGGCTGCAGAAGAAGGTATATCTGAGGATGCACAGGTGTATCCTTTGTGGAAGTGTAATTGACTTCAGTGTACAAAAGAGGTGTGGCATGCAGCTGGAAAATACAACCCAAGGAGGGTGGAGGACTCTACAAACAATTATTCCTATGTATTCATAAGCTGCTTCACTCATTGCAAATGATAAACTGTGCAATCCAAAACGGTTTATGTATGTGACAGAAAAAGGTGCATCATCTTGTCACTTTATGCTAGTTGTAAATTTCATTCAAAATTGCCTTGTATGAAAAAGAAATGTCATGGTTTAAAGTTAGTTTTACACCGGAGATTATAAAATACGACAGTAGTTGAGCTTTAACAGAACAATGCAGTCTGAAACTGTACCAACTCATATTTAACTGATATTGCAAACAGCTCTTGAGATCAATTCCACCATGTGGCTGGGGCCTTTCTGTGTGAGCTTTCCCCCCTAACATGGAGAGAACATGCTTAACTCTAACCTGTGTTTGAGTGGGTCCTGCCCGGGTACTCCAGCTTCCTCCTAAAGTCCAAAGACATTCTGACATTGTCTTTGGACATGCAGACATTGCTGACAAAGACATGGTTAACTGGTACTTCTAAATTGCCGATAGATGTGAATGGTTGTCTGGCTGAGATTATAAAATACAGCTGCAGTTGAGCTCTAACAGAACAATGCTCTGTGTTAGCCCTGCGTCAGACTGGTGACCTTGTCTCTCATCGTGTGGTAGTTGGGATAGGCTCCAGTGACCCTGATAAAGATAAGCGTAAGAAGATGTATTAAAGCAAAGATGTGTCATTAAATGCCTACTGTCTCAGCTCCTCTCTGCGTGTGTCTTGCCTCCTCTGCCTCAATCTCTGGTGAATGTGTGGAATGGAGGTAAAAAGAGGATTCAAGGATGTACAAACAGAAATAATACAGGGGGAAGGAGAGATCTTTGGTTTGGAGCGAATTAAAAGCAGTGTGAATTAAATATGAAGAGTGGCGCTAATCATATTTAACTGACACTGCTTTCTGTCCATTTTATTAGTTCAGCGATGTGTGATTATTATGACAGTGTGACAACTTAAATATGTACACATCTTTCTTCAAAACTGTGTGTGCCACACCTCTTTCATACAGTCTGGGTAAATAAAATAAGTGAACCTTAAAGATTCTGTAAAATATAAGATAAGATATGATAAGATAAGATAAGATAACTCTTTATTGTCATTGCACAGTCATACATAGTACAATAGTACAATGAAATTGGAAAACTGTCCTACGTCGGCACTACATGTAACACAACACGACACGATACGACACATCACAACGCAACACAAACAACACAACACAGTATAATAACTTAGTAATAAAAAAGAAGAATAAGTGTATTTGTATTGCACACTGTTATTATTGCACATTAATTATTATTGCACCTTGTTATAAATATAAATATTATTATTATTACTATTTTTACCGTTGTTAACACCCCCCCCCCCCCCCCCCCAAAAAAAAAAAAAAGTCCAGGGAGGTAGCCAGTCAGGTCAGCTATTTGCATTGATCAGGGCTATTGCCCTGTTGTAAAAGCTGTCCTTGAGTCTATTTGTTCGGGACCTCAGCAGCCTGAACCTCCTGCCAGATGGCAGCAGCTTAAACACCCCGTGTCCTGGGTGTGTGCAGTCTCGTAGGATGCTGCGTGCCCTCTTGAGACAGCGAGTGCTGTACAGGTCCTTCAGGGAGGGAAAAGAATTTCCAATGATTTTTTGGGCCATAATGACCCTCTGGAGTGCCTTTCTGTGTGCTGTGGTGCAGCTGGAGAACCACACACCGATGCAATATGTCAGCACACTTTCAATGGAGCAGCGGTAGAAGACGGTCAGCAGCTCCTTCTTCAGGTCCATTTTTCTGAGGCTTCTCAGAAAGTGGAGACGCTGTTGGGCCTTCTTCAAAACCGCAGAGGTGTTAGAGCTCCATTGGAGGTCTGTGTCTATGTGCACACCCAGAAACTTGAAACTGGAGACCCTTTCCACACACTCCCCGTTGATGCTGACAGGCTGCAGCTCAGACTTCCTCCTTCTGAAATCAACTACCAGTTCTTTTGTCTTGGTGGTATTGAGGTCCAGGTTGTTATCTACACACCAATCTGACAGCTCTGAACTTCAGCTCTGTACGCCGTCTCATCTCCCCCAGAGATGAGCCCCACCACGGTGGTATCATCTGCAAACTTGATGACTGTCTGGGTGGGAACTAACACAGTCATGTGTGTACAGAGTGTACAGTAGGGGACTCGGTACACAGCCTTGTGGAGAGCCGGTGTTGAGGCCCCACTCTAACTCTCTGTACACGGTCTGAGAGGAAGTCTCTGATCCAGCGGCAGGTGGTAGAAGGAAGTCCAATTTCCAGCAGTTTAACTATTAGTCTGTCCAGGAGTATCATATTGAAAGCAGAGCTAAAGTCAACAAAGAGCAGCCTGGCGTAACGGCCCTGCACTTCCAGGTGAGAGATGGTGGTGTGGAGCGTTGTAGCAATGGCATCTTCAGTTGATCTGTTAGCTCTGTATGCAAACTGGAGCGGGTCGAGGTTGGGTGGCAAGCAGGACATGATGTGACGTCGGACCAGTTTCTCAAAGCACTTCATTATAACAGGTGTTAGAGCAACTGGTCGGTAGTCGTTGAGGCTGCTAATGTTAGTACGCTTTGGCAATGGGACAACTGTGGCTGACTTTAGGCACGGCGGGATGCAGGACTGGGACAGTGAAGTGTTGAAGATCTTAGTGAAGACCCCAGCCAGCTGGTCTGCACACTCTTTAAGGACCCTTGCGGTTACCCCATCTGGTCCGGTGGCCTTCCTGGGGTTCACTGCCCTCAGTGTGCGCCTCACCTCATATTCCTGCACTATGAGGCTTGGGCTGCTGCTGCGTGATGTTTTTGCTGCTGCTGCCTCTGGTCCCTTCACCTCAAAGCGTGCGAAGAAGTGGTTCAGCTCCTCCGCAAGCGCAGCGTTACCCTCAGTCAACGTGGTATTGCAAGGTTTGTAGTTGGTTAAGTGCTGAACTCCCTGCCATATCTGTCGTGAGTTGTTGGTGTTGAAGTGGTCTTCGATCCTTCTCTTGTACACTGCCTTGGCTTCTCTGATTGCCTCTTTTCAACTCAGATCTGGCTGCAGTGTAATGCATGCCATCACCGGATCTAAAAGCGGCGTCACGTTGCTTCAGCAGGACCTGGACCTCTTTAGTCATCCAGGGTTTCTGGTTGGAATACACCCGGAGACGTTTGTCCACAGTGACACTGTTGACACAGAAGTTAATATATGAGAGCACTGATGTTGTGTGCTCTTCAAGGTCCTGATGTTCGAACACGCTCCAGTCCGTGTTTTCAAAACAGTCCTGCAGCTGACGTGATGCACCTTCTGGCCAGGTTTTCACAGTTTTTGTGACTGGGGGGGCTGTTCTCCTAACGGGAGTGCATGCAGGGATCAGCAGCATGGACATGTGGTCTGACAAACCTAGATCTGGTAGAGGGGTTGCTCTTTAACCTTTTTGGATGTTGCTGTATGCTTTATCCAGTGTGTTTTCCCCCCTCGTTGCACATTTAATATGCTGTTCAAATCTGGGGAATACTGACCTTAAATCAGCATGGTTGAAGTCCCCAGCTATAAAGTGCACTGCGTTTGGATGGGAATTCTGCTGATTGCTTATTGTCTTGTGCAGCTCCTCCATGGCCGAGTTAGCATTAGCATCGGGTGGTACATACACGGCCGTTACCATGACAACAGTAAACTCGCGAGGTATGTGGACGGGTCTGCACTTCACAGTCAAATATTCCAAATCCGGGGAACAATGGCTGTCTGCCTGTGTATATCTGTACACTCCTGTTATGTCCTAGCTGAGACACCACAGGCAAGAGGATGGACGGCAGAGAAGACAAGGAAGTCCGGAAAAGAAAAACAAATAAATAAAAAAGAGAAAAGTGGTACCCTGCTGTGTATGTTCTTACTTGGACTCTCAATATGTATCTTGTATTGTATGAGACAGCTTCATCTTGTGGCCAAACGAAGTAACAGCACTAGTCTAACACTTAAAATAGATAATTTTTCTTTTACATTTCTGTTAGTTAGGTCAGTATTTGTGAGTGAAAAGATTTTCAAAGTTCAGAATAGGTATTACTTTTAAAGATTGGCTGTGTGACAGGCAAAAAGTGTCAAATGTAGGAGACTGCAGACAGGATTAAACTAGCAACACAGACACCTCAGTATCAGTAAAAATTCACTAAAACAAAATGTTTTTTTCTGAAGTTTTTTTCCCCTTACTTCCCTTAAAAATGTTTTCCTGTTTACTACTTTAAATGGAATGTAGTTTAGTTTGAAAAGTATACTGTTTTGTTTCAGTTAGTCTTCATCATTCTTCTAGGTTTTTTTTTATTATTATTTTTTAAATGGATGTAAATTAGTTAGTGATGTAACACATTTTGATGATTTTCTGTGATCTCATATTGTAACATTCTAAAACTCACAGGCTCACACTTCCAACTGAAAAAAAACTCTTCATAGATTTACTTTACTAAGCTGACCTGGTTACCAATAGACATGTCGAAGAAGACAGAACAGGGAAAAACTTGCACAGACTTAAATTTTCACAGAAGAGAAATGGAGAAAAAGATGAGCGACTCGGCATGCACAGCCCTGAACAAATTCCATCTGGATGGAAAACTGTGTGATGTGGTGCTCGTAGTGGACAATGTTATGTTTGATGCCCACAAGATCATCCTCAGTAGCTGCAGCTCATACTTTTGGTGAGTAGGTTATCTCAGCAGGAACAAAAGTATCAGCAAGAAACTCCGTGAGTAACCAAATTCAAAGGTACATAATGTCTCTGATTGTGAAAACTAATACAAAATACAGTTTACGTCATAATTTTCAAGTCCTTCTTTCTATTTAGAAGAGGGGTCTCAAACCTAAATGAGCTGTGGGCACTGTCACCTCACTGGATGGCTGCTTTCGTAGTGCAAAAAGTAGTGCAAAAAATCAAACAAGAAAAAACCCACAAATATTTCCAAAAATGTAGTGTTTTGTTTGTTTTTTTAAATTTGAAATATTGTGTAACAAAAAAAAAACACCTAAAAACGTGAACTGAAATGTTTTTCTCTCACTCTTAATTAACTAAAGTCTTTCATTAAACTGCCAAATAAACAAATTGGTACTCTCTTTCTGGCCAGACATGTGGCAGGACTTCTGCAATAGTTTTGTTCGTGTTTAACAAAATAAAAATGCAGACATAAGCATTCACATTAGCTTTTAACTGCTAGTGAAGATTGTTTTCTTTACAAAAACTCTCTCACTGAACTAACACAGCCAATCCCTCAACATGTATCTATTCTCTGCTCATATTGCCTTCATATTAAATAATGATTTGCTTTTTAAAGAACTTATTTTAACATTGCACTCAACAACAAACAAATCCTCCCTAACAAAAAAAGTAACTTCAAGGGCCAAACTGCATTATATTTCTTCACATCAATATACGAACCACAAGTAGGGGCGACGTAGGCCGCAAGTGGCCCGCAGGCCACGAGGTTGAGACCCCTGATTTAGAAATTTGTTTTGGTCAGCCTTTCTTGGTTGTTTGACCTTCACTATACCGACTGTGGTATGTGTGACAACATAAGTTCCTCAAGGCTTACGATTAATGGGAGTATTTGTTGTGGTATTACAACATGTGGTATGGGAAAGAATCCTGGTCCAACAGATTACACAGTATGGCATGTTGAAACTTGAAGTCAGCACTGCAAAAAGCCTACCTTAAAACCATGATGGAGACAACTTTTGTCTTGCAGCAAAACTTCTACAAAAATTTGCATGGTCATAGAAGTGTTAAATGTCCTTGTAATATCTTTTTAACCAAATTAAATTTCCATTTTATCAAGAAAAAAGTATTTATTCAAAGCATATATATATATATATATATATATATATATATATATATATTTTTTGAATATGTATCAAGGAGCACCTGAAATTTTACTCATGCAAAGCCAAAGGGCACTTTTTCCTGTTTATTTGCTTTTAACCCCCAAAACAAACTAAAACCAAACGAACTCGGTCTTTCATTTGTGAATATCTAGGGGTCCTTTGAGATTAAAACACCCCCCAAAAAACAAAACAAAAAAACCCCACAGTCACATATACGTGTAAAAAGTCTTTTGTGCAGCCACCTTTTTTATTTGTGCACCACTTTGATGTAACCACACCTACAAGAAGAACCACCCTGGAAGTGGCGACACACTCACTGGAGGTTAATTGTGTGCAGATGCATCAGAGTGCAATACCCTAATAGTTCCCAGGATTGGTACATTTTTAACTGTCAGGACCTGTCGTGACCTTTTGCACCTTCTCCTGTTGGTAGGCTTGCAAATCTGTGTATCATTGAAGAACCAGCTAGAAATGGAGTTTGGTCAGAACAATAAGTGACCATTAATATATCTGTGGGCACTTGAATTCCATCACATTTCTAAATCTGCTTTTACTCTGACTACAGGACATCCTCACATATTTAAGTAAGTGATAATTCCACTGAGTAAAGAAAAGAAACAAAAGTTTTTGTGTTCAGATATACTTAAGGTACCTAATGTGAAGGTTCTCATATTGCACAAACATAAACATTTTATTATTACACTGAATTTGTCCCTTGGATGAGTGATGAAATATTTCTCCCACTGAAAATGTTACGTCCAGATGAACAGAATCAACTTTTTTGGGATTTCCTTACTTGGATGATGCATGCATCAAGACATTATATTAGATTGCAGTTACTAATTCATTAATGTGTACATTAATATTTCAGCTGGAGAAAATGTTATTTACTTAAATGTAAGCTTTATTTTTAATACTAAAGCATAATCTAGTACAAAACTAATTTTATAAAATATACTTCCTGAAAACCTGATGTCCTCTAAATCCCACAGCACTCTCTTCACTGGAGCCTGGGCCATTCCGGAGAAGCGGATGTACACCATCCCCGGCGTGTCATCTGAGATGATGGACGTCATCATCAATTACGCCTACACCAAATCTGTTCCTCTGACAGAGGATAACGTGGTGCCCATTTTAGCAGCTGCAGACCAGTTCTTGGTCCCGGGGATAATTCAGGCCTGCTGCTTCTTTCTGGAGGAGCAGCTGTCTCCGGAGAACTGCATTGGCATCTGGAAGTTGGTGAACTTCTACTACTGCCCTGAACTGAGGGAAAAGGCCTTCTTCTACATCCTGCATCACTTTGAAGAAATCATCGGGACCACAGAGGAGCTGCTTGATTTCTCTGAGCAGCAGCTAGCCGCTGTACTTGAGAGCGATCACCTCAACGTGAAATGTGAAAACAGAGCATTTGAAGTCATCCTCTTGTGGATTGACCATATGCCTGACCAAAGACAAGGAAGTATCTCTGTGCTGCTGCCCAAGGTAACTTAACCACAAATCAACTGTAGCTGTAGTCAGCTTAATAAAACTTGTAGTCCAGGCACCATAACTGGCCTGGTGACTTCATGTAATACCAGATTGTACCACATGATCGTAAAGTAAGTCAGCATAAAATGGGGTTACGGTTAAAAAGAAATGTCAAATGTTATAACAGCAGAATATTATATCTGAAAACATATCAACACATATGTTAAATTGCTCTCCACTAGTGGTTTAATTTGAATTACAATCTGTTTAGTCAGCAATTGGATCATTTTGTGTGAAAATCAGTGTGATTCCACAACGCACTTGTATTTTTTTTTACACTTAAAGCAAAATTTTTTTTAGAGGAGTGACTTTTTTTCATTGAGGTCATTATGAGATCACATTAGGATGTGACTTAGTTAGAAATTAGCCTGACACCTTTGCCTTAACCCCTCATTCTTTATTTATCCAGGTACGTCTCACCTTGATGACCTCTGAATACTTCCAAAACAGCGTCATGAACAATGCCATGATAAAGAACAATGCTGAATGCATGTCCATCATCAATGAAGTAGTGGAGGTGTTTCAAGCTCGTGGTCTCAACAGACGTCCACAATTCATTTACAGTAGCTTGCTGAGCCGGCCACGTCTGCCTTCTTCCATCTTATTGGTCACTGGAGGCAAAAATCGCTCCACTGCACGATGCAGCTATGAGGCATATGATTACCGAACCAACAGCTGGGCCACTGTGGCCTGTGACATTCATCGTGCTCACCATGGAGCTGTTATGCTGGACGGCTTTGTCTACTTAATTGGTGGCTGCAACCGTGAAACTAACTTGAAAACTGTGCAAAGACTTGATCTCAGCAGCTCTACATGGCAACTTGTGACACCCATGTACAATGCCCGGTGCTATGTCAGCGTTGTTGTGCTGAATGGATGCATTTACGCCATGGGAGGCTTCAACGGACAAATTTCCCTGAGCAGTGTTGAGTGCTACAAGCCTGAGACTGACCAGTGGACCTTCGTGGCAAGAATGAATGCAAAGCGAGCTGCGGCCAGTGCCGCAGTTCTGCATGGAAAGGTAGGTGCAAGGAGACATGACTGAAAGCAGTGACCAAACTATGTTGTTTTCACTTCATTGTTCAGTCTAACAACATGTTTCTTTAAGCCAGACTATAGGAACAATTTAATGACTTTTCAGGCTCAGTGAATGGTGTAATATCATCCTAGAAACAACCACTCCCATCAGAATAGAGATTTTTCTTTCATTTAGAGCACCATTCTATTGATTTGACACTTCTCTCCAAGGTGGACCCAAACAAAGCCACTATTAAAGAGATAACATATGCCCTTAAACTGTTTTCCAATTATTTTTCCTTGAATTTGTAACCTCTCTCTATATGTCCTGTAAAAATGCAGTAATTGTTGATATTCCATTTCGTTTTCCGCTATTAGATAATATATCTTTATTCCTGAACCTGCCTACCAAACTCTGACTAGCTCTTCATGGATAATTAGCTACTTTCCCTTTCAGATGCTTCCTTTTACCGCAGGTTAATTTCTCTTAATCCTTTCTACAGGTTTATATCTGTGGGGGTTTCTATCAAACTTATAGCCTCCCTACAGCTGAATGCTACAATCCAGACACCAACGTGTGGACCACAATTGCTCCCATGATGTACAGCCGAAGAGGCCTAGGAGTTATTGCTTACAAAAACCAGATATATGCAGTAAGTGTACCACAGTAATTTTATTGTACTCTAGAGTAACTTTGCAAGATTCACAGTTTAAAATAATTGTTATTTCTCTTAAACTGAGCCTCGGCGCAGCTCCCAGTGCATTGCTTAGTAGTTAATGTAGATTGCATACATAAAATCATGAACTGTGCATAGCCAAACACTTACACAAGCTGAAAGAAACATACCACCATGAATCCGACTTTAGCATTATAGGGCATAGATTGCATGACATAAATCATCCACAGTCCCCCCACGGTAGTTGTCAAATCTAAAAACTATCCTGGTGCTTTGTTGTCTGTTGCATGTCTTCTTCTTCCTTTACTTCATGTTCCTTTCTCAGGAGCTTCATTTAGACTCTGGTCACTGGGGTTATGTCATTTAAAGTGCTGAAGGTTAGAACGTGAATACAGAGAAGTCATTCAGACTTACTAACAAATTTTTCCTAGTGGCCACTAGCAGCATTGCAGTGAGGAAAAAAATGTCCGAAAGAGTTGTATTTCATAGTTTTTTTTATTCAGTGGTACTTCTTTCTTCTGAAACTATGAACTCATGCCACTCTCCCACTCCCAGGTTGGTGGCACCATTAATGGGTACACCCCACTGCGTATTGTTGAGGCCTACAACACTATCACCAACAGATGGCGCGTCCTGCCATTTATGCGTCACCCTCGCAGCCACTTTGGAATTGAAGTTGTGAATGACCAGCTCTTTGTGGTCGGAGGATATAATGGCTATCACCCTACGTGTTCTGTGGAGCGCTACGATGGGGAGGCTGGTTGGTGGTACAGGACCTCGGACATTGCGGAGTCCCGCAGTGGCCTGAGCTGCTGCGTGCTACATGGATTCTACAGCTTGGCAGAGAATTTGTTCCCTCGTGGTCCCCTAATGCTGCCTAATGTGGATGAGGAAGGTGGAACCTTCTGACTTCAGCTTGCCTGTTATCATAGTAGCATTTTAATTAATTAATAATAAAAGGGTTTTTTTTTTTCATTATTATTACTTTATCTCTATATTTTTATGTTTTATGTGTATTGTATTATAGTATGATTTTGGTCAGATTTATATTAATATCATGGATAAGTATACATACATACATACAGTATATATAAGGAGAAAGTGGGATAGTGAGGGAGCTGAAGAAAGTAGGCAGGACTACTGGGAGGCTGGTTATACAGCAAAAAGAGAAATAGCAAATGCACCTCTACCTCTAAAGCAGGGGTCTCAAACTTAAATGAGCTGTGGGCCAATGCTGGCACTGTCATCTCATTGGAGGGCCACTTTAGTACAAAAGAAACAAACAAGAAAATACCCACAAATATTTCCAAAAATGTAGTGTTTTGTTTGTTTGTTTTATATTTCAAATATTGTATAACAAGACAAAAATACAAACATGAGCAAAATTTTTTTTCCTCACTCTTAACTAACTGAAGCCTTTCATTGAACTACCAAATAAACAAATTGCTACTCTCTTTCCTCTTTGCTATAATTTTGTTTGCATATAACAAAATAAAAATGCAGACATAAGTGTACAAATTAGTTTTTGGCTACTAGTTAAAATTGTTTAACTCTCTCACTGAACTAACACAGCCAATCCCTCAACATGTTTGTACTCTCTGCTCATATTGCCTTTATATTAAATAATTATTTGCTTTCTAAATAACTTATTTTAACATGCCAATCAAAACACTAAAACAAATCCTCCCTAACAAAAAAGTTACTTCAAGGGCCAAACTGCATTATATTTCTTCTCTTCAATATATGGGCTGCAAATAGAGGTGACGTGGGACACAAGTGGTGACACCCCTGCTCTAAAGGTTTATAGTAAGTGAAATCTGAGGCTGGACACTGAGGAAGGAGAAATAACTTGTATTGATTGGCCAGGAAGTGAAATCAAGCTGGAAAGGATTAATCAAGAATAGAATGGAAATGTACAAGTGAAGAGAGTGTGTTGAGAGGATGGAAGGAGTACTCTGAGGACCTGATAAATGAAGAAAACGAGAGGGAGGAGAGGACGTGTTGGCTGAAAGTTAGTGGATCGGGAATTGCAGAGGATTAGTGAGGAGGTGAGGAGCTATGAAGAGAATGAAGAGTGGAAAGATTGGTCCAGATGACTGCTGAGGTAGCGTGATGTCTAGCTCTGAGGCCACTGATGTTTGCAATGGTGATCACAGTGGTCAACAGAAGATGTAGGTAGGAGTCTCCCTGGACTATGAGGTTTGCAGATGTCATTCTGAGAGTATGGAGAGGTTGGAAGAGAGCCTGGAGCAGTGGAGGTGTAAAAATTAAAGTCGGCAGAAACAAGACAGACTACATGAGTATGAATGAGAGGGAGAAAGGTTTAACAGTGAGGCCACAAGGACCAGAAGTAGTCAAGTTGGATAAGTCTAAATATCTGGGGTCAACTGTCCATAGTACGGAGACTGCACATAAGAGGTGAAGAAGACAAGTATGGAGTAAGTGGAGACAAGTGTCTGGGGTGATTTGTGGCAGAAAGATAGCATCACGAGTGAATGGTTTGAAGGTAATAAGACCTGCGATGATGTACGGTTTGGAGATGGTGGCACTGACAAAAAAACAGGAGGAGGACCTGCAGGTGTTAAGATTTTCATTGGGGGTGAACAGGATGGACATGCTTAGGAATGAGTATTGTATGAGAGGGACAACGCAGAGTGTTTTGGAAACAAAGTTAGAGATGCAAGGCTGAGAGAGTTTTGATATGTGCAGCGGAGGGACAGTGGATATATTGGACAAAGGATGTTGAATACAGAGGTGCCAGGCTGGAGGAAAGGAGAAGGAGCACAGAGAAGATTCATGGATGTAGTTATGGAGGACCTGCAGAAGGTTGAAGATGTCCAGGATAGGATCAGATGGAGGCAGATGATCCACAGTGGCAACCGCTAAAAAAGCGGCTAAAAGAAGATTTATTATTCTGCTCATCATCATTATCATCATCATCATCATCATCATCATTTCTCAACAAACAATTATATTTGTAAACATGGTCATTTTATATGGTTTGTGGTAATAATTTTGGAAAGTTGAACATTTCAAAATTTAAATATGTTACAAAAATACTATCCGTAAAAACCGCGTTTTTAAAATATTGTACAAAATGTGGCGTCAGTAAATTTCTGAATAAGATTAAAAAATATTTCAACAGGAAACTCGCCGAAGTAGTTGCCATTACGGCTCTAACGTGTACGCGCTATCCCTGTATCACTGAACTGATGGTTAGAGCCAAAATGGCGAATATTCCTTTAAAAAATAAGCCAATCACATTGGCTTCATTTTCTTCTATCCAATCCAAAACCCCGTAGAGGGCGTGGCATGTGGAACCGGGAGGAGCTGTTTTGGGGTGTTGTGAATCCGTGTAGCCCAGAAATCCTGAGTGGGAGTTGTCGGACCGATTTGTTGTGTGTTTGTCTTGCGTTTCTCAGAGATTATCAACACGCCTGCAGCAGCTATGCCAGGGATAGAGAAGCTACCGATAGAGGAGACGCTGGAGGACAGCCCGCAGGTAACAGCTCTACTCCCCGAGGGCTTCAGCTAAAAGCTAATTCTAGCCACGTCTATAGCTAGGCTAACTGTCTTTGTAGACTGTTTGCCAACATCCATCGGAATGGTGCTAATCGCTAACGGCACAGCTAACCACAGCTTCTCAAGCGGGATACTTCAGCTATGCAGTGGGATCATAAACTGACTGCTTTATAGATCAGGTGATGGAAGCTTTCGCCAAGCTGCCAGATCCTAAAATGTCAGATTTAGTGCTGGTTTGCACATAAATTAACGGTTAACCTGCAACTTCCGTAGCCACTTCGCTAATCATTCCTCCCTCTTCCCCAGTAATGGTTATCTGGTCAAACACCAGTGTTGTATTTCTGTTGGTGTCACACCGTGCCCAAAACTTCAACCGCACTGCTGCAGATGGACAGAAAAACAACTCGAGCAGTGATGTTGTTTCCTGAAAATCTTAGGAATAACACCTGCTGTGACATCACGGATTGAGGTGTGGTCAAAGTGTATAAACTTACTTGGTTTGAAGCTGCACATACCCAGGATTTACTTACGTTAACTGTCAGAATAATCTGGGTATCAGCTCTCAAAGCACAGGGAAATTTTTGCTGCTCTCAAGCACAAAAATCATTTGCAAGAGCGAAAAGAATTTGCATAACTGTTTTTTTCAACCCTGAAAATGTAATGTGGCTATCTCATGTTTCTAAGAAATTATAAGAGCATTAAAATAAGGGAAACTAATTTTGACAAATGCCTGTACTCTGATGGACTGAAACTCAGACATATTCATAATACGAAGATAAAGTTTTGCATGACCTTATTAGATATGTTAAAGTTATAGAGTAGAAAAAAATCAGCTGACTCTATCAGGGTCGGGTGGGAACTTTTCAAGCTGGTATGACTCTGGAGTCTTTGCAAAATCTTTTAGTCTATATAACTAATGATTTATGCTTCATCCACTCCAGTCTCTCTCGGTGTACATTAGGCGTCAGCTCTGTTATATTTGTAATTTAACAGTGGGAGCTGGAGAGAAACCAGGTTACCGCAGCAGTAAAATCTGATTTACAGCAAGGTGAAATACATTCAGGATAATCACACAACAGGTTGCAACCATTCAGCTTTCAGGAAAACAGCCTGAGAGTGTGATTTATTTCTCACAGTGAGTAATGCCTTGAAAAAGACAGGGACCAGCAGGATGTTAAGACACACCTTGAGAGCAGCAGTAGTGCGTGCAGGTGTTTGATTTGCAGAAATGTATGTGGGTGAAGTTTTTGGCACTCGCATAGGAAATTTTCTGGGGGCAAGTAAGCTGAGTATGGTTTCATAAACGGATCATGTAGTTAAATCAGCTGCATGATGTTTGTTTGTTTGTTTGTTTGTTTGTTTGTTTGTTTTTGATGGTTTTTGTTTGCAGACACGGTCTCTGCTGGGAGTTTTTGAGGAGGACACTGCAGCCATCTCCAACTACTGCACACAACTGTATCAGGCCATGCAGAGGATTTATGATGCACAGGTACACATGCATACACACATACACTCACTCACATAAACACAAAATCAATAATGTGCTGCTGTTTGGATAGTGTGTGTCCATCTCTTAGTGCTGCGGATTTGTCTTCCAGAATGAGCTGAGTGCTGCAACACACCTGACCTCCAGACTGCTGAAAGAATATGACAAACAGGTAGGAAATGCCATATTTGTCCCAACCACAGCACAAGTGTACACACTCAAACACTAGATTATTTTATTATTTTTATTATTATTACAAAGAAGTGCTGGACACTAAATATCTGAAAGCTTCACAAATGAATCACCCTTGAACCAACTGAGATCTCAGTGTGGGACATTAAGCTTAGGATCAGGACTTTTTCATAGCCAGCCGGCAATATATAAATGACTAACTTTGTGTTGTGCATGGATTGTTTCATACATTCCCTTGGGGGAAGTTTGACTTGGCTGAGATACCTCACTATTAACTTCTAACTTGGCTAAACTTCATCAATCCTGTTTTCTAATAATACATTTTATTTGTGAGCGCCTTTTTAAAACCCAAACTCACCATACAAAACATAGAAGACAACTGGTAGTAAGGATAAAAATCAGCATTAGACAATGATTGGAGTTAGGGCTGTCCGATATAACGATATATATCGGATGACGATATAAAAACGTCTATCGTTTCATTTCGTGGTGTCACAAAATAAACTGTTTAAGGCAATATTTTTTCATCGTTTTGATGGTCACTGTAGTGGCTATATTAATTTCTTAAAGTTCTCTCTTTCTCTTATATTTAATATAACCACACTAAGGACGGACAAGCGCCTGTTTTTATGCGTTGTCGTTAGCAACAACGACAGTAACAGCATCGCCTGTCCGCTTGTTTATGTTCCACATAAACCTTTCACAATAAAGCTCAAGATCCTGTTGAGACTTTTCAAAATAAACTGAATCACGTGAAAGAGCAGATTTTTTATGGATGAGAAGTAAAAAAGAGCCGCCAGGTGCTAAAAAATAAACCTTAGACTCAAATGTTAGAACAGGCTTTTCCCCGCAGCACGCCGTGTAATAAATACTCACAAAGAAAACGGCGGCCTTTACAACTTATGTCTAAAAATGTATCGTTTCATTTTTGTGATTTATATCGTTATCGGGACGATAGAATTCTTATATCGGGATATGAGATTTTGGTCATATTGCACAGCCCTAATTGGAGTCACTTCTCTGGAGAATCGTTTGGGAGTTGAAAGAATTTGGACTGTTTTTAGTTCCCAGCGGTGCCTCACTATTTGACTGATTTTTGGAAATTAAGGAGGATTCATGCAATTCAAAATACTCCAGAAGCTGTCTGGTCCACTGCTACAGGCCATTCGATCCTTATACAACCGTTGCAAGAGCTTGGTCCGCATAGCCAGCAATAAGTCAGACTCGTTCCTGGTGGGCGTTGGACTCTGCCAGGGCTGCCCTTCGTCACTGATTCTTTTCATAATTTTTATGGACAGAATTTCTAGGTTGTAGGCAAGTGGCGAAAGGCTTCCACTTGGGCAGTCTCAGAATCTCGTCTCTTGAGTTGAGTTGAGTTTTCTAAAAGTTTTCTTAATTCTGCCGTAGTTTCACTTGTGAGATTTCTTTTAAGCTACCCCCATTTCCCTAAGAATGCTCTGCTTTTTTGGAAGTCACTGTTCTGAAAAACATTTTTGGAGCCAGCTTTAAGTGGTCAATTGGGAGAACTGCAGGTTTTGGCACTGCTTGGTGTGGCTTCCCAGTCTTATCACACAAGCCACAGGCCACACAGTATAATAAGAGCCTTGCTGTTATAACAGCCTATCTTCGTTATACCAATAGACCCTTAAAAAAGGGCAATAAAATACTAAATGTCAGCCTTGTAATACCATCCATTATACTTATCACCCTAACCGTAATACTGTAACAACGAGCCTCTTATCTGTTACTTCACACACATCTGCCTTTACCACACCTCTGTGAATCTGGCCATTCCTGTCTTCTAGAAACAGCTTTGGATCAGCATTATTCAGATTTTTTCTTTACCATAATAGAAAATATTAGCGGTTTTAATAACATCCAGAAATCTATGTGTTAATCTCAGCTGTGTAATGTTTCCTTATTGTTGCTGTTGTTTGCAGCGTTTTCCTCTCGGGGGTGATGATGAGGTGATGAGTTCTACTCTGCAACAGTTTGCAAAAGTCATCGATGAAGTGAGTTAGGTTTGCATGTTTTGATGTCCCAAACAGGCAAATTTGGTGCAAAATAAAAAGAATAAGAAAAACTAGTGTTATATTTGTGTTTGTTCATCTGATTCATGGTTAGGATTTTAACTTCCTCCTTCTCTTCCTCTTTCTAGCTCAGCTCCTGTCATGCTGTCTTGTCCACCCAGCTTGCTGATGCCATGATGTTCCCCATCACTCAGTTTAAAGAGCGAGACCTGAAGGGTAGAAAACACTTTAAGCTCTTTCACCCAGTTTTGAAACTGTTTTAGAGACGTTAATAATGCATAATGCCAATTTTCAGTTTACTAATTTTATTTTGCCATCAACAGTGACACATAATGTAAATTATTTTCTGCATTGCTATGTTAGTTGTTTACTTTCAATATTAATATTTAATATTTATGGTAGTAGAATTAATCTGAAGCAGCAGCTCTTGCTACATAAACAGATGCACTTTGCTCTCTAATGTGAGTTTTTTTTGTCTCTCCAGAGATCCTTACTCTTAAAGAAGTCTTCCAAATAGCCAGTGATGGTAAGCTGTACCTCATAAACTACAGTCAGTGCACTTTATTGCCTACACATTACGCTTGCATTGCACCTCCAGTCATGAAAGCCCTTCCCATGAAGCCTCTGGCAGTTTTTGTGCTGATATTAATAACAAAGACGTTTGGGATCTCTGCAGAGTGATGGGGACTTTTACGTGCTCTACCTTTTAGCACACGCCGACCTTGCTCTGTAACTTTATGTGATCTGCCACATTGTGACGAATTTGCTGTGGTTTAAACACTTCCTGTTTGTAATAATACCATTTACAGCTGATAATAGCATATCTAGGATGGAAGAAATTTCATAAATTGACTTGTTGCCAAGGTGGCTCCTATTAAACTGCTATGCTCAAATGCAGTGAGCTCTTTAGAATGACCCATTCTTTCACGAATGTTTATAAAGACAGTTGGATTTTATACATCTGTGGAAATTGGACAGAAAATTCCTGAATTCAAACATTTAGAGGTGTGGTTCAGTACTTTTATACTACATATACTTTATGTCTAGATAAATCACACATGTGCAATATAAAGCCATCTGTTTCTGACCCGCGGTGTTTGAAAATTAGCGTAAGAGGCAGTATAATTCTTGGGCAGTCACTGCAGTGAGACTTTACTGCTGTTTAATTCAGGCAATGCAGCAGTTCATATTATACAGTTAACAAGACTTATATAAATGTTCATTTAACATTTAGTACTTTCATTTAACCTTTAACCATGTTTCCATTTGATCTTGGCAGCATGGCCCTCTGGAGGGGAAAAAAGTTGAACTCTGTATATCACATTGCTTTCATCTCAGCTTTCATTTAAATCTTTTGTGATCTAGTAAATACTTAACTTTAGATCTTAAATTTTAGGCCCATATATAAAAGAAAAATTATTGAAATGGTAGAAATAGAAGCTAAATTACTTGCAATTGTGAAATTTAGTTTGTTTAGGTATTTTTAGTGTGCATTTCAGGCAGTTTCAGGTTTTCTAACTATTAAGAGGGCAAGATATATTTTACTATTAAAAATCTTTTCTGTGTCTCTGTGTGCAGATCACGACGTGGCGATTAACAGATACAGTCGCTTATCCAAAAGGAGGGAGAACGACAAGGTAACAGCTTTTAGGTTTACCATTCATGACTTCATACCTCAAACTATACATTGACTTTCGTGGTAATGGTTTTATTTTACATGTCCGTAAATGGTAAATCATAGTCTGGAAAGTTTTCTATTTAACTATAAAAACATCCACAGTTAGATGGATAGAAGCTTTGCAGCTTTGTTTAGATTGGTTGGCTGAGCTGATAAGAAGAAGCTGCTTTTATGATTTAAATACAGCTGCAGGAGTCTGTGGATAATTTTCATATTTTGCATGTTCAGCACACTCATTGTGCTTTGTCAAAAAGACATATTAGTATGAACTCGGAACTGAAAGACCTAAATGCTTCCTCTGTTTTCCCTCAAACTTCCAAATCACTGAAGTTTATTCATTAAATTAGTAATTTTTGGTCATACCAGCAAATCTGTCATTTTTGGTCTCTATTTTGGTTTCTATAAAAATAATTTTACAGAATCTGCTGTATTTAAAAAAAAAAAAAACGACAGCAGAAACTCCTCAGTAGTATTGACTGTGTGGAAATGCAGCTGCAATGATAGATGGGGTTGGGTTGTTTTAAAAAGTCTCTCATCAAGTTTCACATTCCTCAAAGCAGCAGCTTCCTGGATGATTATCAAGACCAAATGATATTATGCGAGTGGATAATGTTATCTGGCTTTTTACTGAAATAAGAGTCTCGTGTGTTGCAGTTACGGGCGGAGGTGGTGGAGGATGTCTACACCTCCCGCAAGAAACAACACCAGACAATGATGCACTACTTCTGCTCACTGAACACTCTGCAGTACAAGAAGAAGACAGCTCTGCTGGAGCCACTGCTGGGATACATGCAGGCACAGGTGTGCACGCCTTTACTGCAGAGTAATTCAGTTCACATATATAAACTTCAGGAAAATCAGGCTCAGGAAGGGGCGGCCATCTGCTGCAACCGGTTGGGGGTGATGAGAGAGAGATGGGACTAGTGCACCTCAAAAATCCAACATTAGGTCTTAACCAAACGTTAACTGGATTCCATATCTGACTCAGGTCCGAAATTCTTTTCCCCCACAAAAAGCCAGAAGAGCGTGAAATACACGTCAAATCTTTAACTTGGCAAAATGTTAATCCCCCTGCTTGATTCTGGGAATTTTGGAAACAGCTTTGAAATTCTTTGGTAATCCTGCAAAACAATTCTGACAGACATTTTAAGCCTGACTGCTGAACTTTTATGTGAAGAAATGAAGTTTGATTTCATTGAAGTTTTTGCACTATCAGTGCAGGCTGTGTATTTTGGAGCACACAGTTTCATGTCAGGTGATATTCACACACACATGCGCACTAGTGGTGACACATTGTAGTCAGGCTTGAATAGGGGAGGACCTGTAGCAACAAAGGTCAAGTAGTCTAAGACACGTGGGAAGCATCCAAGAATAGTTTATAACAGGAAAGAAACTCGATGGAAAATGCTTTGAGCTCAGAGAAGGATATGAAGGAAAATTTAAAGAAAAGGAAAAGATTGTGGTGCTCTTAGAGTCAGACGTTTTAATCTGATGGTGGATGTTGTTGATGTGGGTCTTAAACTAAAATGCCCCAAATATGGACTAAAAGAAAGTGCATTTTACGTGTGGTATAGGTACTCATTTTGTTTCCTTAACTTTCACAAAGAATGGTTCAGTGTATCCTTTGCTAAAGGAGGTAACAAAGGAAGCACTAAGGAGTGAGCTCTTATTGTGACGACCACACACACACACTTCCAGGTAACTTCACTCAGTTAGGAATTCTGAAAACTGATGTCATCCACAGCCAGTGAATGAGGGCAAGAACAAACATGGTTTGCCTTTACTGCCAGAAGGGGGAGACAGAGTTTCTGCAAAGGAGATTTAATACCAAAACAGTGTGAAAAGATGCAGAAAACTGTGAATGTTTTGAATATGGGATAGTGTGGTATTTAAGTACTGCTGAAATCATTGTAGAAGCGAGTTTTTGCTGCATTTTGTAAACGTCCATCCATTCTCTGCCGCTTATCCTTTTCAGGAGCTTATCTCAGCTGTCTTAGGGCAAGAGGCATGGTACACCCTGGACAGGTCACATAGACATAGTGGTGACATAGACCATTCACACTCACACCACACGGGGAGAACATGCAAACTTCACACAGAAAGACCGCAGCCTCATGGTGGAATTGAACTCAGGACCTTCTTGCTGTGAGGCAATAGTGCTAACAACTGTGCTGCCCCCCGTTTTGTAAACAGTCATAGCAAAATAGATGCTGTAAGATTAATATTTCTTTGTAGCTTTAATCATGCAATGCTACAATTTGTCATCAAATATTCATTGAACGGTCTTACAGCTTTGGAAAATTTGATATCAGATAACTACATGTGAGTCCCTCAGAACACAACATAAACTGCTCACTGGTAGCAGAGAGAAACATCAGACTGCTGCTGTGCTGCAGTGCAAAGGAAAGTGACTGTTAGACGAGTCACATTTATTTGAAGTCGGCTCTGAAGTGACCAACCTGTTTTTGTTCTCCTCAGATCAGTTTCTTTAAGCTGGGGTCAGAAAATCTCACCCAGCAGTGGGAAGAGTTCCTGGGAACTATAGGAACCAGTGTCCAGAAGTAAGAACTCCTTCATCCCCAAACTGTTAATTAATTGTGGAGACATGAAGATTTTAGCAATGAGTGACAATGAACATGTGAATGTATGTATAGTGTACGCCGGGAAATGGAGGAGGAGGTGGGGCAGATGCAACAGACCATCCAGGAGATGGAGAGGGCTTGTGACGCCCTTTATGCACCGTGTGACCCCGACCCCGCCCACTCACCTGTGAGTCGCAACCTGACCAGGAAGCAGGGCTACCTGTACATCCGGAAGTAAGCCACAGGACGACTTCAGTGTTTTATTTCTTAGTGAGCTTTAATCCTGTTTCACCCACAGACCCAGAACAGTTTTTACATTGTGCATCTTTTATTGGGGTGACTGTAGCTCAGGAGGTAGAGGGGGTCATCTGCTAATTGGAAGGTTGGTGGTTTGATCCCTGACTGTAAACACTGTGAAATCCTTTTTGTGTCTTTGCTGTCTCACAGTAAGACTGGGCTAGTGTCATCATCCTGGGAGCGACAGTACTTCTTTACACAGGGTGGAAACCTGATGCAACAGGGCCGGGGAGAGGTGGCGGGCGGGCTGGTCACAGACCTTGACAACTCCTCCGTCATGGCCGTTGACTGTGATGACCGCCGATTCTGCTTTCAGGTCACTTCCTTTGATGGGAAAAAGTGAGAGGTCCTTTTTTATAGTTCTCTTCTCATATGTGCCCCGGCCCGCCCATTTATTTTGTAATTCTTAGGTCAAAATAAAAATCATTTTCTTCTCTTTATTATGTCAGAGTGGTGACGCTGCAGGCGGAGAGCAGGAAGGAATGCGAGGAGGTAAAATACTCTAACTTTATGAAGCCTCCTTTGAGTTTGCTGCTGTTTTCTGATGTTGTCTCTCTCCACTAGTGGATCTCCACCATCAACAACATCTCAAGGAGGATCTACCTGAGTGAAAATGCAGAGGTTTGTGTCTGCTTCCTCCTTCTTCTATCGACTTTCATGTTGCTTACCGTTCACTGTTGTATACCTTTGGCAGCTATTTTAGTTGTAGTCTAGCCAGGGAAGTATGTGTTGTAAAATATCAGCATCAATATTGTGAGATGGTGCAGAAGACCTTAAACTCTTTGCATGGGAGATTATAGCTTTTCTGCGGAAACTACTTTGATTTGACTATTTGGCACAAGGTACTGGTAATGAAGATCTGATCTAATATCTGTCTTCCCACAAGGTTTTTGTAATTGTGCGACAGTACGCCAGTGCACAATTTCTAGACTTCAAGCAGGCTTCAGTAATAAATCACAGCAGCTTGGCACGTACAGAAGCAAAAATCTCTCTATTAGAAACCAGATGATCACAGTAATTCCTAGTTACTTCTTGTTGGCAGGAGCTTGCAGCCAGAGTGAACCAATCCGCTCTTGAAGCCGTGACACCATCACCGTCCTTTCAGCAGAGACACGAGAGCATGAGACCAACCAGGTAGGAGTGTGTGTGGGTGAGTGGGTTGTCAAACTAGTTTGAGTTTTAGACTGGGTATTTCTACCTGTCCTCTCTGTTTGAGGGTTCAGATCTTTTCAAAATTTAGGTTTAGGTGAGAGTATTGATTACCAACACCCTCACAACCTGCTGTCTGCTTCCATTATTTATTGAAGTAGGGCCGCAGGTGGTCCAGATTTCATTACGGAGCCCTGTCATCATCCTCTTTCTCTCCCTCTCTCGCTCTCTCTCTTTGTCTCCCATCCAGTAAGGGGCGAACGGGTCGAGCGAGCAGCATCAGCTCTGTGGGCTCCGAGCCATCGCCCGCTCTTTCTGTGCTCTCACTGGATGCACTGGTTGCCCCAGAAACACCCATCCAGTTTGACATAATTTCCCCCGTCAGTGAGGAGAACTCAGGACAAAGCAAAACAGCACCGCAGTCCAGCAGGTACGTGTCTGTCAGGGAAAATGATGAATCACTGTTTAAATTTCCAGCATGTGTTTCACAAACTAGCCGGCATCATAACGAGGCGATACCGCCTGACTGCGCAGCACCATCTGCTCAGATTTGAAGGTTCTGTGCTGCATGTGCTGCAGACAGTGCTTGTGAACATTAGAGTTCAAGCAGCTCTGCCTATATCTACTGTTTACATGGTCTGTGAAGCATGTAATGGACAGAACAAAAAGCAAGCTAACTAAACTAATAATGTGAAGACAGATATATCTGAAGCTATGAAAATATGACTGCTTTGTGTGTTTATGTGCTTCTCTGCAGGAGAAGTAATCCATTTGGGGAGTCAGGAGAGAGCACAGCAGAAGACAGTGAAGGTACTCGTGTCTGTCTGTCTCGACTATTTTATCAATGTTTATTTATTTATTTACGTATGTCTTTATCTTCTAAATGACATTTATGACTATGCAGAGTTCATGTTAATGTTATAACTGGGATTCTGGATTTAGGATAATAACTCATGTAGAAAAAAGGTTTAAACTGCGTATTTATTTAGATTATAATGGGTTTTATTATTTCCATTATTATCCATAATTACAACCAGTTTAAAATAATTTAAAGTGATTTAATTATTAAAAAAGTACATTTAAACCACCAAAGAATCAGCTTTTACACAACTCGAGTGGAACCACAGCCATACATGAAGTATGTTTTGTTTTTTCTGGTTTTTGTGCTGCGTAGACTCGATCCTCCACCAGCTCTTTATCGTTCGCTTCCTGGGCTCCATGGAGGTGAAGACTGCCGAGTCAGTGGATGTCATCTCTGAGACCATGAGGCAGATCCTGGCTGCCAGAGCCATCCACAACATCTTCAGGATGACCGAGTCCCACCTGCTGGTCACCTGCGACTGCCTCAAGTAGGAACTGCAGTGATCATTATGAGCGTGTTGGATGAAGCCGATGTTTGTTGTGTGACTAACTTCTTTTTGCAAAGCAAGCATGAGCCACAGGAACCACATTCAACAAAAGATAAAATAAAATGCCAGCTTGAAAAAAATTGCAATTATCCTCTTATATTAAAATGGGTCTTTTATTTTTCAGGCTAATTGATCCTCAGACACAAGTGACGCGACTCAGGGTACGGTGACCGCAGTTTCTCCAGTTTTGTCTTGTTTCTAAGATTTGAGTTGTGTCACTGTTGTCTTTGCTAACTGGCATCCTGCTGTGTCTCGCTGCAGTTCCCTCTCTCCACTGTGGTGCAGTGTTTGTCCCATCAGGACAACAAGAGGCTGTTTGGTTTTGTTCTGCAGTCGGCAAGCGGGCGGAGCGACAGCCGAGCCATGTGCTACATCTTTGAATCCAACAACGATGGAGAGAAGGTTGTGTGTCCGTTTATCTGTTTGGCTGGCGGTGTAACACATCCTTCTTTCTGTCTGATCGTCTGTCTTCTTCATGCTTTTCAGATCTGTGACAGCATCGGTCTGGCCAAGCAGATCGCCTTGCACTCGGAGATGGTGAGACTGTAACCGGGGGTCATTCATGTGTTGCTGTGGATGTTTACGCTCGTTTTCTTATTGTTGCTCTTGTGATGCAGGACCGTAAAGCGGTGGAGAAGAAAAAGGAGGAGGATAAGGCCAAAGAGAAACAGAAGGAGGAACTGAGCAAGCAAAGACAGATCGAGAAGGTGATTTTTTTTTTTTTTACCTTTCAACACAAACCTTGCATTATTCCCGTGTTATAACGAATGTGCAGAGTATGCCGAGCAGCCAGGGGGTGTTTTTAGTCTGTAATACAATGTAAACATGTGTTATGACCCCATCATCACCACTTTAATTGATTAGTCTGTGAGTTTGTTGGACTTTGGGGTTCATCACTTAAAGACATTTTTGCTTTGTCTGACTTAAATGAATGAAAACATTATGTTTTACACTGCTGTGCAAAAGTCTCAGCCACCATTTTTTCTTCTTTTGTAGTTTGCATCCATGGAGCCAATTTTAACTCTTTACCCCTCGGTGTTACCCTTCAAGTGGTTCTTTTGTATTGGTCGTCAAACCACATAAATTTGTCATTAAGGGTACTGTGGCGGTTGTCAGATGTCATCTTTATAGTTCACTGTGCTTTTTTTGAAGGTCTTTCAAGTCTTTTTCCACACATTCTCAGTCCAGGTCTTACACTCGCCCCATTAAAAGCTCCATCTGCCACCAAATGCTGAAAACAACACCACGCGCAAGAAAAAGTTCACTCTTCTTCTCTTGACTGACTTTCAGGATCTGGAGGAGCAGAGCCGCTTGATCGCTGCATCAAGTCGCCCGGCCAACCCGCCTGGCTCTGACGGACAGTTCCTAGTGCTTAGCAACAGCCAGTCAGAGGACAGTGACGCTGGAGAGGAGGGGAAGAAGAAGGGTGAGTCTGAAGCTTAACGACACTCAGAGGATGCATGTTTTACCTCCCAGGCGAGTCCCAGCTGGTAAAATCGAGACCACAGCTCAGGAATCAGAGGAGGGGAACACCACTCGCCCACCTATCCGCCCGCCCGGACTGCCTGGAACTGAAAAACATGTGCTTCCTCTGTGCAGGACTCTGAAGCTTGTGATGGAGGCCTGTCACTCTAAAATGGAGGATATATCTAACGCACCCTCACTGTAAAAGGGAGGGAAGTACGTGAGGAAACGCCTCATCCAGGACTCGTGTTTTATTCTGTGTTAAAAAAAAAAAACAAACAAAGGAAAAAAAAATGCTGCTTTTATACCGGCTCCACTTTCAAGAAGAGACATGAATATAGATTAACCTCTAAGTTTCTGTTTTTATGTTTATTTTATAAGAAGAGCTAACAAAAATATGGAAGACGTAAAACAAAATGTGAGAAGAATATTGAACCTGGGTCTGTCGGTACCGGCTCTTGCATGAGTGCACTTTGAGAGGAAGTGATGGTTTTTTTTACCCATGATGAAGGTCCCAGAGGGCAACAGGACACCTCATCCACTTTCTCCATCAGTGTTGTTGATTTAAAAAAAAAGAAAAAGAAAAAAAAAGAAAGAGGTCAGCTGATGATCTGAAACACAAACAGAAGATAGAAAGAGAGCCTGAGTCTTATTTTGAAAAGGTCATTTAAGGATTCCTTCCTTCCTTCCTTCCACTGGCTTCATTTCAGCACATCACAGTAGGTCTTCACTGATTAGTCAATTAATTGATCAATAGAAAATTAATTTTTAGTAACTGCTAACCAGCTGTTTTTCCAACACCGTGTTCAATTTATTAATATTGTTAGATGTTATTTAGCTGCAGAAAAATGTGGCTCGATTGTTCAGACGCTGTTTAGACCAGGGGTGGAAAACGTATATTCTTTATAACGTTAAGTATATTTTTCTTTTTATGGAAACAGACATATGTAAACAACAGTTAGACCCTTAATGCTGATCAATTGACAGTAATGTTAATATAACTGTTAAGTAAAGTTTAAATCAACCCACTAAAGGGACATCTTACAGTCCACTGCAGCTCCATGTTTTTAATCTTGGACTTGAGTTGTGATTCACGGTTCAGAATCATCTTTATTTCTCTTATGTTGGACCTGGATTAAGCGTTTCACTGTAACTATTGGTTTCTTTTTCTGGCATGCCTCACCTATAGATATATTCAAAGCTACACTTTAATGAGAATAATGGTCAGTTTTGGTCTGTTTTGGGGTTTTTTGGTGTATTTTTCCCACAAATATCACTTTAACTTAGTTACCTTGCATATTCCTCCTACAGTGGTTTAATCCTCCACTGACAGGGCCTGCCTCACTCTTTCAGAAACCATTAACAAAAGCCAGCTTTCTTCTGATTGGCTGCACTTTGGAAACAGAAAGTTTGAATAGCAGATAATAGATAATAATAATAATAGATTAACTTTAGAGATGCGTAACTCAAAACCTCCCGATTAAAAATTCAAATTTCGTAAGCCATCCAGTGGGCCGATTCAACCCCTTAGATTATATGTTTGACACCCCTGGTATAGACCAAATGCAAAAATGAAAAATATTTGGCCTTAAGTGTGCTTGAGCTTTTACTGATAGTACCTGAAAGCAGCAGCTGAATGAAAGGTTCAAAGGGAAAAATTCATCCTGTAAGTTTTCAGACTTTCTTGTCTTTGCATGATTTGGTCTTTGCTCGCTGACAGTGAAGATTGCTGCTTTGAGCACCACAAAGTGAGTTCACATTAGTTACATTATATTCAAGAAATGACGGATTATACACCAAAATGATCTATTTGATAAATGGCACTACAGGATAGAAGAAAAGAAGTGTACGTTTGACTTGACCACTGCCTTTAAAGATAAAAAGTCAGCATACTTTCAACTACCTGCGCTCACTTTGTGCTTATATTTGATGGTTGAAAGTTTGAAGGATGGTGTGGGTTTTGTTTGATTTGTTTTGTTTTTTTAGTTTTTGTATTCAGACACCTTTGGATTTGACTCCCTGACATTAGAGACCTATGTTGTGATTGTTACCTGCTGAGAAAATTTAGACCACTTAAATTACACCTGTCGTTTTACTTATCATGAATACAACTTAACTTTTGTTCCTTTTGGTTCAAAGCTGAGCTCCAGATGGATCTAAGGTCCACTTCATCGACTTTCAGGTGCCAATATTAAAGGAAAAATCCACCTTTATTTTTATTTTCAAGTCTTGGTCTTGGACTAATTAAAGAAGCCACAAATTTCAGTTTACTTAAAGGGTCTGTAAGATTCTGTAAGGGTCTGTAGAATGAAGGTAAACATTTTCATGGCTTCATTAAATATGAAGAAGTTATTTTAACTTAAAAAAAAAATCAGCTGAGTGTGAGGAAGTCAGCTGGGAGCTAAGTTTACATGGTGACTCGTGATGACGTTAACACGGCCACATGAACTCATCGTACTGGTTACTAAAGGTATCTGCTTAAGATAGAGGAAGTGCTAAATCCACAGTCCTCAACAGCATGAATAAATTTGTTTTGTGCACTAAAAAGACTTCATCTTTGGAGGATGCCCATTTGAATCTTAAAATGCAGGAGCCTCGTATTTGCTCGTGTTAAATATTGGAGTGCATTTTTGTACAGATTTTACAGCAAAAACACAACCAGTATGAACATAAATATGAAAATTTGATTTAAACCAGAAAAAAAAATTCTATTTAAACCAGACTTGGAAAAATTCTGAATTTAGATTTTTTTTTTTTTTTCTTGCGTATTTAGTAGTGAAGCCATAATCATGCCATAATCAGTCCAGTATTCCAGCATTTCAAGCTGTTCGTATGCAGTGTTTGTATGTGTGTGTTAGCGTGCTGTAAGGGTCGGAGCCCATGTAAATGAAAGCAGAGTTTGCATGACAGTAACACTCGTTAATGAGCTCTCGTACCAATTAACCGTGAAGATTTAAGGCCACGTCAGTGAGCCAAAGATGCTTTTCTCTCCTCTCTCGGGGCCGTTCCGGGTGTGAATTGCTGGTCTGACATTTGCAAAGTTGGAGGTCTGTTAAAATAAATAAATAAATAAATAAATAAAAGGGAGAAAAGCACAAATTTCCCTCAAGTTCCCTCAAACTGAAAGGAGAACATGGCTTTCTGTTTTCATAAAAGAAAAACACTAGACTTTAAGCTCCTCTGATACAGTGTTGAAAAACCAATAACCACCTGTGTGTCATAAAAAACAGACTCCATCTTCTTTCACATTGCCTGCTGAGTCCGTTTCTTCTAATGTCTTAATATATACCAGGCATGCATACGTGGGTCGTTGTTTGGGGCCTTTTATGTTCATCGCACATTTATTCATTAACTTGCATTTCATTTCCAGAGTGATTCACAATGATTATTTGTGTTTGTTTTTTTTTAAGTTTCATGTTCTTCATGTAGGGATGAAAGAGGCCACAGACACACCTCTCCGTTTGTGGGAGGTTAAAGTAGTGGAGATGTTTCTAAAAAGCTGAAATCAACAGTTACTGAAGATGATTTTATTTTAGTTCTTTGGGACACGTGGGGGTGAGATATTGCTTTCTTGTTTTTGCTGTAACCAAGTGAAAGGCTCGTGTTGACAGAGCTGCACTTTACAGACGAAGTAAACACGACAGGATCGCTGATGTTGAGCTGTAAATATGTTTCAGTGATTGATGTTCCCATGTCATGATTAACAAAAAAAGGCTTTACGGTGATAATAAAGCACTAACTCCATCTGCCTGACTCAGTCTGCTCTTGTTTTTCACTTCAAGCAAAACTTCACCAGCAGCACGAGCTTCAGACAAACATAGAGTGAAAGGAACATTTAGACAAAGATTAAAAGGATTTTTTCAGTTTTATTTATGTTTGTGCCGGCTATGACACAGTGGTGGTGCGGCGAGCTATACCGCTAGACCAAATGTATTTAATCTGTATTTTATTTGTGTAATGGCCAGCAGGGGGCAGCTGTTCTACAAGTCTCAATAACTTCATTCAAGTCTTAGTTAATAAAACATGAAGCTCATTTAGTAAATTTTAGTCATTATATTGGTATACCTTTTTTTTTTTTTCTTTTTTTCTTTTTAAAAAAACCCAATTATCTCTATGTAAGGTGGATCTGCAAATTGTTTTGCATTTTCATTTGAAAATTTTTTTTTATACTAGTGATGATATTTAATGATGATAATTTTCTGTCACATGATTTACATATTATTGTAGAAAATGATACTTTATGTAATACTGCAGTGTATATAAGCTTAATATATAAATAAAGCTACTTTTTTTCCAATTTGGAAAAAAGTAGCTGTGTTAAATGAAAATATTACACTCTGAAATGGGTTGGAGCACAGTAAAATAAAATTATGTGAAATGCAAATTAAAATAAAAGAGCAGAGGAAAGTGGACAGATGATTTTTTTTTTTTTTAAATTCTTAATTAAAATGTCATATAATGATTGATAAAGGACAGAAGTATCTTTGTAAATAATAGGATTCAGGTGATTTGATTAAGTCAGACTTATTGTTTGACAAAGTGTGTACTGCTTAATTGCTATAATAACCTGAACTAAAAAGTTGAAACTGTGGGCATATACACCACGTTGCACATTCAAACCAACAATAGCTAAAGTGCTTTAAAGACGAGGAAATTTATTTTCCTAGTCTAAAAAGAAACAAATACAAGAAAAGCTGGAAGGTATGTTTTTACTGTTTTTTTTTTTTACTGTGATTTTTACTTTTGTCCTATGAACAAAAGTAAAAATCACAGACATTTTATGATCATTAAAATGTGTTTTATTTAGGAAAGTGATGATGATGATTTGCAAACTGATCAGTGGATAAAAATCCACTGACTTTTAACCTACTTTATAGTTTTAAAGTATCTGTATTGGTATCGGCAATCACGGACCGTGTATTTACTTGGTATTGGACTGATACCAAAGTTTGCAATATCACACAGCATCACTAGATGAGTCACCTCATCATCAACTTAAAACAGCTTCTTGCATAGGGATGATCCACACATGCAGTATGTTTTCACCATAATTAAAAATGATCAAAAACACCTTTTTTTAAAATAAAAAATAAAAAAAATAAATAAATATTTGTTATGTATGAAAAACATTTATTTTCACACATTACATACAACAAATGATCTATTCAATAATTATAAGTTTTATATTTTGTTTGTCAATTTAGAAAACAACAACAAAAACACTCAGTTTGCCCTACAGATACATGCAAATGTATCATAGATTTCTTCGCACATGTACAAATTAACGAGAGCAACATCTGTAATGAGGCAGCTCTGCTGATGTCTTCATTAAGTTAACATCATAAACTGGAAGACAAAAACATATAAAGGCATCAATACGAATATGAATTGTTATCAATGTATTTCGAATCCAGATTTAAACCCACTTGAATATGAAAGACTATAAATGTTTGAGTTCACAGAACTTGGCACTTGCTCCAAAAACACACCAACCATTAAGTCGAAGTCCAGCATGGAGCGGCTGAGTGAATGTGGTCTGCACTCTGTGGAGGAGGGTCATGGTTTCAGAGATGCTGTAGAAAGACAGAATACCTGCACAGTGGTCCAGGTACACCCCTATTCTGGAGGACTGAGGGCCTGAGATGGGGGTTTGGATGTTGTTGTGCCAAAATGTATAACTGTTTTGGGAACATTTCAATGCCCAAGATCTTGCATTACCTCCAAATCCACATTCATTCCCCATCCCCGCTCTGTTGATATTCTTGTATGCAACTGCTACATGAACTCCTCCTCTCCATTCAACTTCCCAGTAACAACGTCCAGTCAGTCTATCGGTGCTCAGAACCTGCCAGTAATCAGTGAATCTGTCTGGATGATCAGAATAGGGCTGTTGATTATTCATTGCTGTCGTTTTTCTGTTCCTCTCTGATAATAGCAGCCATGTGTTCGCTGTGTTTGGATCCAGTGTGATTTCATGTGATAATTTTAAGAATCCAGCTCTCCTCTTTGGCTCTGCTTGTGGATCTGAGAGTAAAACATCCACTTCAGTGACTATCAGTGAGATGTCTGTGCATTTCTCTCTCAGAATGTGCTGCAGTCTATCTCTGACCTCTGACACAGCTGTTGTCACAACTTCAAAGTACCCCAGAGGACGGATATTGATGCTGGATGATTCTGTTGACTCAGTGAGTGCTGACAGTGAGAGATAATTTTGTAGAAATTGGTTGTGATCCTCTGTGTTTAAGAGCGCTTTCAGCTCAGTGTCTTTCCTCTTCAGCTCAGTGATCTCCACCTCCAGCTTCTCCTGAAGCTCTTTGACTCGACTCACTTCAGTTTCCTGCTGGGATCTGATCTGCTGCTTCACATCAGAGCAGCTTTTCTGGATGAGGCAGATCAGCTCAGTGAAGAGCTTCTCACTGTCCTCCACTGCTTTATCAGCAGACTGACTGATGGCCTCCACCTCGTGTTGAAGGAGTTTCACATCTTTTTCTCTGTCCTGGATTCTCTGCTGGATATTTTCTTGACTCACCTCGAGCTCCTTCTGCCTCTCAGTCCTTTCTGCTGCAGCTGAGATTGTGTTGTGGCCTTTATGTTCATCCATTGAGCAGAGATAACAGATACTCTGATGATCAGTACGGCAATAAATCTTCATCACCTCATCATGACGAGAGCAGATGTTGTCCTGGAGCTTCTTGGACGGCTCCACCAGCTTGTGTTTCTTGAATGTAAGCGAATCATAGTGTGGCTGGAGGTGTTTCTCACAGTAAGACGCCAGACAGATTAAACAAGACTTCATGGCTTTCAGTTTTACTCCAGTGCAGAAATCACAGGCCACATCTTCAGGTTCAGCATAACTGTGATCAGAAGGAGCAGCTTGGAGCCCAATCTTCTTCAGCTCAGCCACTAAATCTGCTAACATGGTGCTCTTCACCAGCGAAGGCCTTGGTGTGAAAGTCTGCCTACACTGGGGGCAGCTGTGGATTTGCTTTGTATCCTCCAAATCCCATTGAGTTTTAATACAGTTCATGCAGTAGCTGTGTCCACAGGGAATGGTCACCGGATCCGTCAGTAAATCCAAGCAGATTGAACAGCAGAATTTTTCCTTGTCCATTAGATTTTTGTGCTGTGCCATTTCACTCTCTCAGTGACTCTCGTTTAGTTTCGCTTTGTCTGAACAGAAACAAACTCTGTTCTCTGAAGGGAACAGATCTCTGCTCTCAACCACCTCCCACAGGAAATGAGGCTGAACTGCAAGTAAAGAGGAAGTGCCATAGAAATATCGCGATAGAGCTACAAAAAGCTGTTATGAGATGCAGACTATGCTTTGCATGCAAGCATGACATGCTGTGACATGTAGCAGCTTAGAAATCATTTAATATTTTTCCTCATGTTTTGGAAAATTAGTTATCAAACTTTACATTTTGAATCTAATCTTAGTTTAATTCAATTCCGTTTTATTTATACAGCACCAAATCACATCTTTTCCATCTCTGAAAGTGAAGCTTTAACATCTTTTTTATTTTTTTACCTTTACCTGGCAGAACAAGCCACGGTGGAGCCACCAAGTGCACTACTCGCACTGGTTCAAGAAAACAGAGGTGCACAGAGGTGGACTACATCTTACACAGAGGAAGCAATCTGGAAAGGATAGAAGACCTAAGGTGTTGTCAGGGGAGAATGTTAAGAAGAGGAAGTAAATGAAGCAGAAGCAAGGATTAAGTGGTGGAAGTTGAATAAGGAAGAATGTTGCACAAAGTTCAGCAAGGGGTTAAGACAGGCACTGCGTAGTAGAGAAGACATTTCACTAGGAAAAGTACAGCACTAGCTGTTTGGTGTATCCACTGAACAGAGTCAAGAGGACAAGGAGACTTGATGGTGAAATGAAGGAGGACAGGAAAGTATTTACTTTTAATTCTTATTCTTATTTTTATTTTCATGTCTATTTAAGCGTAATTTATGACAGTATGTTTGCACTGAAGCACCGCAGCAATTTCCTAATGTTGTAAACCTGCTCAACATTTGGCAATAAAACCCTTTCTGATTCTGATTGTGATTAAAGAAAGAGTTTAGCAAGGAAAATGTGGGCTAGTCAGGGAGATGAAGAAAATAGACAGTAGAATTGGGAGGCAAGCATACACAAAGGAAAAGGCTTACAGTGAGTTATATGTGAGGCTGGACACCGAGGACTGTGGGAAAGAGACAACAATCAATGAGCAGCACTGTGGTTTCACAAGAAAGAACATCACAGATGCTTTGTTTAAGAGTGTTTTTGAGAAGTTCTTTCTCTTTGTGGAAACTACATACGATAGGGTATCAAGAAAGGAGCTGTGGTACTGCATGAGAAAGTTGAAAGTGGGAGAGATGTGTGGCAGATGGGTCCAAGGTGCAGCAATGATGTGTCCAATGATGTGTCCAATGATGTGTCCATGTGTCCATTAAAAAAGCAAAACAGAGACAAAAGAGAGTTGAAGAATAGAGTTCAGGCATAGTGGAGTAGGTGAAGGTGAGAAGGAAACACTTTTGCAAAGGTCGACCTACTTTACTTTATCTATATCATGGCAGTGAACATTTAGTGCATGTTACTTTATTTTATTGTGAACTCCCTCTGGAAATTCCAACAGTGTTTATCAAAATAACACAAAGATACACAACCTCTCCACCATGACAACTTTATTATACAATAATGACAAAGTGAATCTGGAAAAATAAACATGTTTAGAAAGATTTATGTAATACATGTGAAAAATAACAATAGTCACAATGCTACAGAAACACCGTAACAGAAACATTCACCCAGAATTTTACTTCATACACCAAGTTTCAACATCACAGTCATGTTTCATAAATAACCACTAAATCACGTGTTTCTACTACAATGACAAACGACTCCAACAGTTCATTTGTGAAATAAATGAAATCAATTAGAAGAAATAACCTGAGATAAAAAGTGCAGTTAAATTTTTTTTTTTTTTACAATAATGAAAGTTATAAGGAAGCTGAGAGGGACCATCAGAGTCTTCTGTTGATCAAATAAAGTGCACGATTTTGAATTTTCTTAAAAAAAAAATCCTAAAGTTCTGATTAATTTCACCTCCTTGTGCCTTTAAATCATTTAAATAAAACACTCAGTGATGGAAAATCCTACATCATTTAAACTAAAGGCAACTCGTGTCTACATTAAGGCCACAGCTTGTAAATGGGGAACAAATCACAAATGAGGCCTGTTCACAGTTAAAGTCATTATAACTGATTGAATTTAACCACGTTTTACATGGTTTGGTTTGGTGGTCTTTTCTAAAATTTCCCATCAGCATTTTGAATGTCTTTTGTCCTCCACGTGCCAACCCTTATGAAAAATGGTGGCTTCACTGAACAGTGACGCCCTAAGTTTTTAAGTAAATGTAAAAGCCACCAGGGGGCGATACCTGTGGCTGCAAAAAGACTGATTGTCCTAAAAATCTATGCAAAAACATCCCTCTGCCCTGACCCCACTAAACAC